>NW_028259142.1:11907500-14310000 GCF_977971745.1 Zootermopsis nevadensis
TTCTCGACGGTATCGACCTCGAAGATAATCTTAAGTGTTTTTTTGTTTCTTTTTATCTACATTGCATAACAGTGCCAGTGCGTTTTAAGAGTATTTGTTGAAGATCTAGAGTACATAAAGGCGTGGAGGGGGTTAGAAGAGGGGGGAGGAACTCGTCTTTTTTTTATCTGACGGACCATAGTGCTTTTTGTTTGCATTACGCGGGAAGAATAAATGTAAGAATAAGGATGTATGAAGTTGCTGATGTTTGGTTAGCAAATTGAGATTTCTTTTTGTTCTCTGTAGCGCGATAATATACATCTGACTTGTTCTTACACTGTGTTAATTGTTCACTGTAAATAATTTTACACTTTTTCACTTGTTCTTTTTGTACTTCTTAGTTGCTCAGTGGTAAGTATGTATACCACCTACGTTTACATTTAAAGGCATACTCGGCATGTCGCTCGTGTAGTCTTTTCGCGTTTTTTAAATTTCATTTTCGGACTAAAGATTATTAAATTGCTTAACATTCTTTTAAATGTTTAACTTTTGCACTTATTAGATCCAGTATTTGTTTAAATAAATTAGTTACTTGAGCGTCGACACGACTTTACAAGGCTACGTAATTTGGAGACTCTGAACTACATTTTCGAACGCTGCCATATATAAAAGTTTGAAAATCACATTATTATGTAATTTCGAGGCTCTGTTACTACAATGCTTTTACACCAAAAACCACTTCTTGTATCCTACAAAACAAAAATAAACAAGTTTATTTGTTGCGCGCACTAACAAAAAGAAATGAGAAACCAGCGGAAATCCTTGCCCTTGATGAAGACGATAAACCTGCCCAGGTATTTACCTGGTACTGCCTGTGGGCTTAAATACGAATATTTGATTAAAACGAAGAGGAATACCGACAGTAGTTGCCCTCGACTTTGAGCTCATGTCATGCTTTGATCCGATTCTTCAATAACTAGTAGCCAGATTTATCACCCTTCTTATAAATAGGTTACCTTTATGGGTTTTATAGGTACACTACTGAGTCTACAGAAGCCCACCCCTGCCCTGTACTTCGCCATACCCTAATGTTTTGATATGAATTCTCGTATTGTCCTCGCATCTTTGTCTATGTTTATCAAGTTATCTTTTCTGTTCAGGTGTGTATATTCATTGCCTTGTTGTTTAGAAGGCACACTTCAGTGGTTTGAAACAATTATGAGTTTTGTAATGGACATATAATTCCCTCGAAAAACTGTAATTTACGTTCGGACTTCGTACGGCATCTAGCGACGGAGTGCTAAACTACTAAAAAAATTGAATCAACAGTTGCACACGCTTTCTTCACGATAGATCTCAGCACTGAAGAGTATTGAATTGTAGGAACTTTTAACCTGCAGTAGCAATCCTAACTGAGGAAGGTTTTTCGTTGTTTGTTCGTTTGTTTGTTCCTTTCTTGCCTCTCTGCAATACTTTGTCCACTTTAAAATAAACACGACCACTACTAGGCTCTACTTAGGAAGTCGCCATTTATGTGGCGCTAAATAACTTCAGTAGTTGACGGAACGTCGTTAGGTATGTTAAACAGATAGACTGTCCAAAGCGAAAATGCATTAAAGGGATGTTTTTTTAATGACTGAATGGTTCGTTGCTATGTTTTGGAGGACGGGATAAGTTCTCATATATAAAAGTAAGTTTGTTTTGTGGCGATTACTGAAGATTCATGGAGGGATTGTGGAATTGTGTGCAGATATGAACCACAAGCTTGCAAACAAGTTCAAGGTTTATTCATAAGCGGTTATAAGCACGACTTCGGTGCGAAACTTTGAGTGTATCTGAAATATATACCGGTAAGGTAAACGTAATATTTAGGAATATTTATGAAAATTATGCACAGAAACGAATCACTAAATTGAGTATAATATAATTTTAGGTTCTTGCTAGACTCGCCAAACAGGTAGAACAATATTAATTAAAATATGCGTCAGATGTTTGATCACAACTTTTTAAAATATAAATTGCTTGGCCACGCCTTCTTTTTCCACTTGTTTGAATTGTCATTTAAACGCCAGGCCGAGTATATACGTATGTTAATATATTTGAAATGTGGGCACTGAGTCCGACAATTACTAAACTTCGCTATCTGATCCACTGCTGTCAAAGTTAGGACAGGCATAGACCCCATTACCGGTTTTCAGTCATAATGAGACGCTGTATATGATTATAGCAACGTTCAGAACCAGTCTAGCCATGACGAAGAGTCACGTGATATTTGAAACACTGTAGAAGATGGTGGAAACACAGTGTACATAAGTGACCCGTCTGACGGTTATAACCCTGAAGTACTAGAGTGATTCTGTCTCTGCAGATTTCAGCAAGATTATCTAAATTTTAGTCTGGAAACCTAAAGGGAAGAGATCACTGGAGGACCTAGACGTAGATGGGTAAATATTAAGTGTAAGCCTATGTTAAAGGGATTTGTTGTGAAGTGGAAAAGATTCAGCTGGCTCGGGATATTTTCACTGACTGGGTCTGTTTAACAAGATGATCAGTCTTCGGGTGTCAACAAAAGGTGGGGAATAATTTGATTGGCGGAGTGTCCATCAGCATAGGAAAGTTAGTAACAAATATTTTAACCTCAAGTCTGTTGTTTGTCTGAAATACATGAAACACTTCAGCGTGATTAAACGTTTGAGAATCTTGAATTTTCAGCTTGTTTAACGACGCTGTTTAAAAATCGTGGATTATGTAGTCTCGAATGGTATGATGTCATGAATAGTGTGTTTGGAAATGCTCGGAAAGGGTCAGTTGTGTCCTGTTCAAAGAGTATTTCCCAGGTTAACTCCTACATACGAAGGAGATTCTTGAATATGTATTATAAAGTAGAGATGATCTTTCAAAATGCGTCTGGTGATGCTTAAGAAGTCGCTGACGATGCCATGAGGAGGGCCGGACCCAGAGACTTCCAAATTCAAGTCACAGTTTTAACTTTGGAGTAAGCCCGATGTACAGTGCGCGTTTGTTTGTGACCTAAACGTACACATTGACTGGCCTCAGACTCGGTTAACGAGGTACCTCTCTGCAAAGGCGTGAGTAATGGCCCTCCAGAGGAGAGAGATACCCCACTCCCATCCCGGACGGCTGAATATTAGTTTTCATATTAGCATTTCTGATTGTCTGATGTCGTGTCCCTGCGGTATACAGTTTCACTAGTTCACTTCCGCTGTTTACTACCGCTTCCTGAGTTGCATGGAGGTTGTTATAAAAGAGCCAGGAATTAATTATTTTATGTATTTTCTGCTTCCCCTATGGGCTACGACAAAGTCAGATAAAATTAGTAGGATCAGTTATGATCTCCCCTCTGAGTACCTAAGGACATTCGATGATCCGTTGTAATAGGAGACGCCGTTGGGAATTACTAAGCCCGAACTGCAGTTGCAACGAAAAGTCATGCGCTCCTTAAGTAGTCATCTGTCGTCAATGCGAGAACGTCCAATGACTTCGACGACCATAAATATCGTTTAATGCATAATTTATTCATCATAGTTCGGTGTTTAAATAAGTCCAATGGCAATCATCTTCTAAGATATTTTGCCGTGTATTACGATAGAAGTTTATCGACGTTTCAGAGGTGCTTGCTGCCCCTGTCATCAGGGCGATGACCTAACTACAATGCGCAACATTCCGCGAGTATCGAAAATCTTACTTGAAATAAGATCGTTTATAACTTGTCTGCATGTTGTCTATTCTGTACTAAAAGTTTCAGGGTTTTTTTTGGCTACATTAATAAGTTTATAATCAAACGTACACTTATCGTATTATTATGTCCGTCTTCCGGTCCCCCGAATAAGTTTTGACAGATCCTGTGGAGCGTGCTATCAGCATTATGCATTGGAACTCATGCAATGATCACAATGGTTAACTTTTGGGAGGTAATATATATTAAAATACAAAAGTTTAATTTCTGGAATATAAAGCCTGTAATTTAGTTATAGTTTTAAGGTGATAATTAATAAAAGTTTGGACCTAAGCATTTGAAATTTTACTTTCAAATAGATTATAAACACAAACACAAATCTGATATGAAACATGTTTTATATATCATTAATTATGACCATGGCGAATCATTATTTTAGGAAAACTTAATGCATTAGGAAGAACTGATGATGATTATTCACAGATATCAGTCACTAAAATATTTGGTAATTAATTTACTTTAGCATAATCGTAGCCTATAGGTTGAAAGAGGTGTGAATCCGTCAACTTCTTATTGTTTCTGTGAAACAAGTCTTTTCGGGGATCCCAAATTTAAATCCGTGCACTTATGCAGACAGGATCATAAGTACCTTGTAATAGACACGAATTAATTTATCTCACCATATGAAGATCATGTCATGTAATGTGTTCGATTTTGGTGTAATTTATCTTTCAGCCTTAAATGATACCAGTATTGCATTCGTGTTAATTTATGAAGTGGAAACAGGAACAATTTTTGATATTTGTATGGTCGTACACACTTAAAATTTACACAGATTTCATAACGGTGACTTTCAGCAAAATATAAACAAAGTACATACGTGGAGGACAATTCATTATTTTTTCCGTTTCGACGGCGTCTGATTGGAACTCGACAGGTCACGTTTTCATGTAATGTTTGTAGCCCTGCTTCGTTTAACTAAATTCGACGTGTATGTAACTTCTGATTTCTACCCTGCTTTCTGTAGTAACACGTTTTTGTCTATAGGCGCCTACTTATAAACGTTAAATGTTGTGAAAAACTAGATTTTCCGAAGAGCAACACTGAAATATTTGAAGCATGACAAATATGTAATAGTGCGAACAATTTATTGGATTTTAAGGTTAGGTTTTATTGGGTGTTTTGCCCGTGCAATTCCGCTTGGATGTTCCCCTTTTCTCTTTATATTTTCCCCCCTTCCCTATCCTCCCTTTTCTTTACCTCCATTTCGTCCCCACCCTTTCTTTCCTCTCTTTCTGGGACTTTTGGGTTAAAGAAACGATGAAAATGAACGAAAATTAAATTAAAGAGTTTTAGTATAATCTGTATGTATTGGCGTTGGTCATCAGAAGCTACTGTACGCGAGAGTACAGTAAATAGTTGTGACGTCACATTCTGTTACGCAAGGAGTTTAGTGTGAAGATATTTCTCACAAGTATTTGTTCCTTAGCTACAGTGTTCATGGTGTCGCTATTTGTTTGTGTGGTTTGATATTATGTTATAATAGTCCTGTTATAAAATGTCACTCATAAAGTTAACATCAAATCAGAACAAGCACAACGTTTTCCTGTTTGCTAGTAAAGCAACACGTGACTTCCCAGGCTGCATACTTTACAGGTGTTTACTGAGATCTCGCGTATAATACCAACGAGCTAAGAGGTGCCTCTTCAGAATACCTTGATTGGTAAACTTCATATACGTTTTATATTTATGTGAATGGGGATTTCTTTGTGTTACTTACTCAGTTATTGTCAACACATACTACATAGAGTTTTCTGATCTACCAAAAGACCGAGATTTGACTATAATAATAAATCTATTGGTTTATCTGCAGTTCGTGTTGATGAAATGCGTGTAGTAGCTCTGGTTGAAACATCACCGACTATTGAAGAGAAAATGCAGTTGAATTAAAATTATCTTGTCTCTCTTTAAGCGAAAGAAATGCGAATGCATTGTAGAGGATTTTTCTTTAAATGTTTAGAGCCCTGAGGATGGAGTTACTATGTCCCTCCTAAGTTTTGGTATGTACGTATAAATCCATACGGCAGAACAGCCCGAGAGACCAACAGCGACATGAATATTTTTCGTTGCTGTGCACACTTTTTCTGACTTCCGTACGCATGGATACAAACTATCTACATTCATGAGAAATACCCATCTCTCTTTGGGTCTAATAGGGGTCTTCAACTTAAATCATGATTCATCCGAAATTTCCCCTCTTTCACGAAGCTTACCTCCCCATATGTATGGCGTACACACCAGCCAAATTTAGTATGGCGGATCGGTCTTCCAGTCTTAAGAGTGGATTCGTATACTCTCTAAGCAAATTTTCTTTGCAGCCTGCGGTACGCCTTGATTAAACAATTTTCTGGCCTCGATAAATTGTCATTAAAAGTAAAAGCATCTCTATTAAATTAATACCGTTCAATGCAGAAATTGAAGATAAAACTAATCCACTAATCGTGCATGAAGTTTTTTGCTCATTTTAATCTATATTGTGCTCCTGGAATTTGATAAGGAGCATTTTTGTCACAAATAGGATAAAATATATTTCGATCTATTACAAAACATTTATATTATTTTACGTGAATAGCGTTAAAATAAAATAAAAATATTGGAAACGTGTAGTACTGAGCAGGGTAAGTATATAAACTTGGAATAATAAATGCTTAAAGATTTCTGTCTTCTGAGTTGTTGCGCTGTGTAGTCTGGTCGATCTTTACCAACGTTTTGGAGGTCATACTGCCTCCGTCATCAGGGCGATGACGGAGGCAGTATGACCTCTAAAACTTTGGTTAACATCGACCAGACTACACAGCGCAACAACCCAGAAGACAGAATTCTTCATACTCATCGCCCTGATGGTGGAGGCAGTATGACCTCTGAAACGTTGGTTAACATCTACCAGACTACACAGCGCAAGAACCCAGAAGACAGAAATTTTCATACTCATCGCCCTGATGACGGAGGCAGTATGACCTCTGAAACGTTGGTTAACATCGACCAGACCACACAGCGCAACAACCCAGAAGACAGAATTCTTCATACTCATCGCCCTGTTGATGGAGGCAGTATGACCTCTGAAACGTTGGTTAACATCGACCAGACTACACAGCGCAAGAACCCAGAAGACAGAAATCTTCATACTCATCGCCCTGATGACGGAGGCAGTATGACCTCTGAAACGTTGGTAAACATCGACCAGACTACACAGCGCAACAACCCAGAAGACAGAATTCTTCATACTCATCGCCCTGATGATGGAGGCAGTATGACCTCTGAAACATTGGTTAACAGCGACCAGACTACACAGCGCAACAACCCAGAAGACAGAAATCTTCATACTCATCGTCCTGATGGTGGAGGCAGTATGACCTCCGAAACGTTGGTTAACATCGACCAGACTACACAACGCAACAACCCAGAAGACAGAAATCTTCATACTCACCGCTGTGAAAACCTCAAATCTTAAATAAATGCTTAATTTTACCTTCACAAAACAAAATAGGACAATAAAAAATACCTCGAGACAAACGTTCACCGGATTCGGTCCAGCGATCTCATAACAGTTCACGGCATAGGACGCTTTCGTATCTTCTGATTGTGTCTGTGTTAATGTTGGTATGTCCATTTAAATACTCTTCTAATGTGCATCTATTCTGTTCAGTTTGTCGACGTTTGAAAACGTTATGCAGAATGTTTAACAAAAGAATAATTCCAGCACGTGATAATATCGACACCGATATGAAAAATTGCAGGCTACTTAGTACATTCTTGCACTGTTTACTAAATACCTATTGATAAAGTGTCTGGCCGACTTTTGACGAACCATCTGATATTTCACACCGATATTGAGATCGGAGCGACAGTTTTGTTAGGTCTGAGACAATGTGAAAGGCTTCCATTACAATGTATGGTATTTGTAGTGAAACTGATATTGATAATATAGAATAATATTGGATAGTATGAAAGCTCTTTTAGACTAGCACAAATTTATGAATTCAAAATGTCTTACGAAACTACCTTCGTATCTTGAATTTTCTTTCCATATTTCTTTTAAGGGTAGATAGAACTTTATGTTGTTCTGTAATTACGTAATGTAGTTGGGGATAATCTTTGCGTTTTGCTCATGTCACTTGTTTGCAGGTAGAATGAAAACTAAAGACATTACCAACGTAGAAAATGATACGCGAGCTGCAGGTTTCGCCACTGGGAAATAAGGTTTATAGTGTGGACATTATGTGTTTTCTTATCTGTTAACCCAGTGATCCCTTTGCGTTGTTTGTCTAACCATATGAGAAGACGCTGAGAGAACTGGTGTAGTTCTTGGCTTCTCGCAGTATTATCCTTGACACTAAAAGAAATGAAATGGTCAGCGTGTTGGGCCCAAGAAGATAACATAGAGTCGAGAAGCATCATGAAGACTGTCTTCTTGTAAATTCAAGTTATTATAAAGGGACTGTACAAGACCTCTTGCCACGTAATTTACTGGAACATTTTCATGAATGAGAAGAGCATTGGGGGATTAAGGGGTTTCGTCATCGTTTGACAGGGAGTTTATCAGAGGCAGCGACCTACCCCATGAATGATCCTGTTACACCCCCTCCCTTACATTTTACATCATCCGGAGCTTTAACAATAATTGGATACAATCGAGGGGTTACATGAACAGTAAAATTCCTCGAAGTGACAACAAGGCTCTTACTGCCATCAGACATCTTTGTCTTAATTTCCTTCAGACATTGCGTGGCCTGTATAAAATTCAAATAATTTTCAAATTTACTGCAATACGAATTTAGCCTAATCTCAGGGATGAGTCCTTACGTTATTTAACAACGCTATTTAAACCTCGGGCTATATACAGCGTCGAATGATATCATAAGATTTATCTCTAAATTCTTTAATCACAAATACTTATTGGTTCTAGATCATAAAATGCATCCCCTGTTCTTATATAAGTCCTTCCACATCCCAGCTTCGCCGTCTCAGCCCTGAAGATGGAGACTGTATGTTTATTCGAAACGAAATCTACTGACGAGTTTACACTGCTCTAAACCCAGAATAATACCACCATCATTCGCACCGCCGTAAAAACGTCATATTTTGCCAAGTGGTCGATTAATTATTTGTCATAGCAAAGAATCCGCTCGATTTTGAACATAGGGTAAAATAAAGAAATATTTTAGGGAAAACGACTGTTTTAATGGAGTACGGGAGTCGAGAGAGTTCAGTAGCTACCTGCGCTCTATGAGGTATCAAGTTGTCTGCGAACAAACGTAACGTATTTGAAGGGGAGGAAGGTTGCGTGCTTCATCGCCGTATATAGTTCTAATATGGGGCGGTCTTTGTGACGTTACCGTCAATTTATTAATCTTGATAATCAAACAATCCGCGCGCATTCCTCATTGCCGTGTGAAGTGAAGTTCGGCTTCTACTTTATACTGTTAGTCCATCGGGCTACTTGATTTATTGCTGTTTAACAGGCACTTGTAAACACATAGAATATTATAGGGTGGGACGGTCCCTATGGGATCGCATATGAAGATCGACATTAATGTCAGAATGGCTTCAAAAGTCCTGAACTACATTTGCGATTCTAGGACGTTTGTGTGTTTTTAATAGTAATAGCCCATGTTACTTCGTTGACAAAGTTTGTATATGGAAACAAGCCATCACGCTAACTTCTTTAATTATTTTATAGATATACAGTTTGTTCCATTCAAAACGCAACCGTAACTACAACAGTATTTGTAAGCTTTTCTTACATAAGTGTAAGACAGAAGATTATTTCTCAGGGTTTCTTCCAAGTCGTGGAGGACCTCACACGTCAAAACTGTCCAACGCCAGATATCTGCCCTTTATCCTGAAATGTTAGCTTTTGCCTTATTAGGTAGGTACTTCCTTGCCAGAATATGCATTGCTAAATGATTTACAAACAGCAGGAATGATTTCTATGCGAAATATAATGTTCTGCTCGTGCATGCACCTTGTTCATACTTTCACAGCTTCTGTGCAACAAGTTTGAGCAGCGGCCTGGCAACCAGGGTGACCTTGAGTAGAGTTTAATGGGGCAGGTTGAGAGAGTTCTGTACATTTATCGGTGTGGGGGGTGTTAATGTGCTTCTGATTTTATTTTTGTACTGTAGTTTTTGGGTTGTTTTTTAGATGGTAAGTCCTATACCTCATACATTCCTCTTATTCATGTGAAGGGGGACTTCAGCTCCGAATTATTATGCTTCCGTTTGAAATGTTTTTCCCCTTACCTACTAAATTATCTGTCGTAATAAAGGAAATGTTTTTGTATAATAAACTTGATATTAAATTCGATATGTTCATGGCATAAGAAACTCAGACCTGTTGAATAAATTAATAAATCGTCTTGTAAAATAAACAGTACTGTTTTAAAACTTAAAATCTTATCTGGAATTAAGGTAACAAAGAATATGTTATCTTTCCTCCAAAACTGAATTTTCAGTAGACTTCTGTCTCGAGGTTAAGTGTTCGTAAGAACACTGGGTAGTAGCGTAATCTCTCAGAGGGAAAGCGGTTAGTCAGACAGTTTCTTTACTTGTACATCCCCACTTAACAGTACAGAAAATAATGAGGTAGTTATTAGTAGTTAAAGTACTTAGTCTTTGTTACATATGCCTATAGTAAAAATTGTACGTTAATTTGCTACTTCATTTCTGAAGCAAGCTCCAAAACGAAGTTAATGTGAATCGTACATAAATAAATTACAATTATTAAATTAACTTGCTGTTCACACAGTAGTCGCTCAACCAAAGATGCGTACGATCTCTAAATGCAAGAACGTTGGGATCGCGAGTTCGAATCCCGCTGAGAGCGTGAATGAATTTTTTTGTTTACCTGCTTTAAGTGGTAAAAGTAATAAGCACAGCGATGAATTACGCAGTAATTTTTCTACAATATACCGGAAAAATCCGTTCATAATTATTCCGGCTTTTATAGGACACGAACGTGTTCATAAGAAAACCTCGTTGTGTCTTGAACCAGTTTAAACCAGTTCACAGTTGTACACCATATTTGTTTAAAATAGGTTTTAATAGTATCTTGCCATGTACGCCCAAATCTTACAAGCCGTCTCTTTCCTTAAATCTTCCGACAAAATTTTAGGAATTATACGTGGATGAAATTAAACGTATGATTTTCTTCAACTTTTTCTTTGGTCCTGCATTCCTCTTCTCGATTTCAGTCCTAATATCAGTCATTTATACTACCATTAAATTTATTCATATGCCGTAGTTTATTTGCAAAGTTTACCCCGAGTAAAGTTTGCAATTTTTTGTAAAATACACGTCTTACCTTCTGTAAAACGTGTTCACGAGACTCATTGATTTTGAGAAAGTACGTAAGTTATTCAATTAAAATAACTGTTAAGCGCAAGCGAAACTTAATGTTTTCATCCGCGTAATTAATTACCAAGCCTTGAATACTCATTTTTGACTTGGAACTACGATATAAAGACGTTTCGGTAAGTGGCAGTAAATCCCAACACTTTCTACATCTCGGCTTCAGATTGGCATGCGTCATCATCTTTATCCTCAGGTAAAAGTCTGCACGATATATTGAATGTAAAAGCCAGATGGGCCACAGAGCGGGTCTGTACTTGATGATGGACAGATAAATCCGTGGCCAGAAAAAGAACCGATGTGGTCCAGCCTGTAAACAGTCACTTCACTGAGGTGTGGGAGGGAAATTGTTTGCTTTGAGCTGTCAGAGGCGTTTCGATCCCTTGACTCCCGCAAACCAGAGTTCCGCCTGCCATCCGCCGGTGCCCAACGTCGGAGCGACTACTTTCCGTTTATCAGATTCATTTCTACGGCCACACGAAACTGCAACGGCCGTCGACAGTCCAAACAAGGGGTGTCGAAACATGGTCTAAAAACGAACAGCGGACAGTCTCTCTTTCGTAATGTTTGTCATAATTGTAAGTTTATATTCTTAACACAAATTTTATATAATCTTTCCGTGAAAAGTGTCGATTGATTGATTTCTTCGTTGTGTCCCGTATCTGTCTCACTAGCAGGATATACGTAATATCATCGAATGGCACGAAAAGGTGATCATAAGTATTCTTAAGAATGTTTCTGGAATCGTTTTGGCTTGTTTGAAGGTATTATCCCTGCATTATTCTAGATTCTAGGGAGCCAGGAAAAAATCACGAAAAACTTAAGACTACCGGTAAACCGGATAATATTAGTATTTGATGAGGTCAGATATAAAAGAGTTCATTTAGGTTTGAAGACGCTAGTTGTCTGAAAGAGTGGTGTGCAATACATCGCTCATATTTTTGTGTGTATTTTCTTAACTTTTTTTTCTTTTTTTGTTGATTTAGTTTTGATATTCATTGCTGGGTTCATGTTAATGGAAAGCAGAATTTTAAAAACCACCTGTACATTGTTTGTAGAGTGTTTGTAGAGCATGAGTGCTTGGCTGAATAATATTAATTTTTACTTATCGCTAATTATATATAATGCTGAAAGAATTTTAATACATAGAGACTGTGAGACTGCTTTCCTGTTACGTCAAGTTCATTTACTTACAATGTAGTACATAATACTGACATAGTTACTACTAAACTGTAAATAGGAGTACATATTACTATCAGTGGCCTTGAGGCAACCTCGTGGAATTACTAATCCAGAAGACAAATTTTATTTAAAAAATATGCAGTTTACATAAATCACAACTCTAAAAATACCATAAAAGCAAACCTGTCCCGCAGTATGCCGTAGAGGCGCTTAGGGGAAGAGGTATTGCAACTGCTACTCATTCTTGAACTCGGCAGTAGATGGGAGTGAATGGTCAGCGTCACATCCCGGTAGAGTTTTACCCCGGGGAAAGAATCCCCAAACCCAAACGAATAGGAGTGTGAGTTGACATAAGAACCGGTTTGTACGCAGACGCCAGAGGAAATATTCTGTGCCCCCTCAGGGGATCAAACCGCAGTTGTCCAACCCATAGTCAGATTCTGACTGAGGTACCCGGTCTCTTCTAGAAATTTAGTACCCGAGATCAAATTATGCGCTTCGCCTATCTTGCGAGTAGAAAGAAAACAAAGACATTGCCAGTGCAGAAACTTAAACAGCGAGCTGCAAGGTATAACTGCTGGAAAATATTTATTGTATGGACAGTATATTCTTTTTTATTTGCTACCCCTCCGAACCTCCCTGATACCCTCAAGAGATTAACTTTGCTGTGAATAAGATTTCAAAGTTGAAACAGTTTAAAATCGGCATCTGGGTTCTTTTAGTGCAACCTATTCTTGAATATCATGTAGTCCTACATGCAAAGATAAATTTAATAGGTGTGTTTTTAGAAGTGCTCCAGTGAGACAGTAACAATAAATGTCAGATTTATGGTGTTGGGTAAAAACAAAACACTGGTACCAAACTTCGGCGACGAGTGGCTAACACTTTTCTCGTATTCTGGAGGTCTCTCGTTTCACATCTCGGACTGGAGACCGACTATTCTAACTGAATATATTTGTGGTATTTCTGACTCCCTTCAGAAAAATGCCAGATTAGTGTCTTAAATTGTTTATTCTATTTATTAACATTTTCTATGAGAAACTGTCGTCATAAATATTCGGGCGTAAATTTCAGATACTATAGGCTTTGTCTAGGAAATCAAGATTGATGACATTAATGTAGCACACCAGCTGAGAATTACAGTGTATGCGAAACATGGATTCTTTATAGCCACGGCCACTGGTGGTTCCCTGTCGGCAGTCTTTGTAAGCTATGTTTTTTGTGAAAACCAAGTGGAGGGAAAATATTTGTTAATTTGCTGCATAATACATTCTAACAATGAAAATTTTACAATCTTTCTTACTTTTTAAAAAGTCTAGGTTGTAAAAGTGTTGAAAGAGAATCTTCTAGAAAATACCTTGTGTATATTTAACCTGACTTATTTTCTAGTGCCAATGACGTGATATTTACTAAGTCCACTCTTACATATAGCCCAGGGTTCTAGGTATTTTTCTTCCCAAGAAATCGCCGTATAAAGTTAAAACACGTAAATCGATCTTTTTTGCACATATACGGGATATTTGTGAGTAAACATGATGGTTATGACATGTTATTACCTAAAAATTAGACAACATTGTTATAAAAAAAGAATAAATTAAATAATTTTCGTATGACTTCAAATAATGAGTTTACATTTTATAATATGTGGATCTGTTTCTTACAACATTGGTAATCTTATAAAATGTTTCTGAAGATTAATTAATGTTCTTAAATTAAGTAATAGAATATTTACGGAGGTTACTAATTAGAGGTAGTAATGAGGCAAGGGCTAACATCAGAGGCTGCAAGTTATGAGGATAACGGAATATCATACAAGTATTCCTCTTGTAATTCTGTAGTTCTGTCTTTATTCTCTTAAGGGTTTATATAAAAACGAAAATCGCATGTGGATCCATGTCTCCGTGTTATAGAAGACCAACTTTTTAATAGAGTATTATCACCCTAGAAATAGTGGCGTATATACACATCACCCATTAAATAACTGAAGGTACAGGCTGGCGGTCGACCAACGTGACATCCCTGGCTCTGGGAGTCACCGCGTTGCTGGCTTTTATCGTCATGTGCTTCAAACATGCTCCGTACTCAGGTCTGCGTCTCCCTCCCAATCCTAGTGGATTTGGATTTTATAAATACTTTTCTTTTTCGCCTTTCCTTTTTTTTTAATATTTCTCCATGCATAGTCGTGATACGAAGTCAGCCATTTTAATCTACTAGCGGCACGCACTGCCACTTCATGTTAATGGGTTCAATACACTGCATGTTCGATAAGTGAACGTTTCCAAGGAAGGTGTGATGTGACGTCATTGAAATATTAACGGTAGCTACAGTACGCGTCGATTTGTTAAACCTGAAATTTAAGGGCTCATAAATCTGTACTACTTTTAGAACCAGAAGTAGCTAACCATATGCACTACTTGATTTAACACTCACTAACGCTTAATTTTAACCATACAGTGTATTTCAAAAGAAATAACGTTAAGAAATTAGTCTATTAAAATGAATCATAAATAAACAAGGTATAAGGACGTTGTCTGGATTTAGATTTTTCAGGACAGGGACTGGTGACAGGTTCTTATAAACACAGTAATGAACATTCGGATTTTGTAAAGGCGCGAACATTTTCTGACTAGCTGAGCGACTGGCAACTTCTAAAATAGGACTACTTCATAGAGCGAGTTACCTTCTAATTACAAGTATATACAATTACTTCTCCTGATAGTGTTACCGCTACATTAACTTACTTGGTACATGTAATTACTTTACTTACAATTAAGTGTTTATTAAAAATGTGTCTAGCCACACAGTGTTAGCGTGTGTCTCGTAAGTCCCACAAATTGGCAGATATGCTAAAGATTGCACTAATATTACATTACATGTCTATGTCTCCATGCTTGAGTGGCATTATGCTTTCTTAACTTGAAATTTATAAGGTACTTATGTTTTATAATGTGATTAAGAAGAAAGTTGTTTCGTTGCCCAGTGTCGCGTGTCAAAGACTGGGGGATAAAGGAACTTTGTGATTGTGCCAGCGATAACAAATTCGCTGCAATGGGTTTCATTAACGTTGTGGATCATTTGCCAGCACGTAATATGTAAAGTGAGCGAAATTCATTGTCTTTCAGGAAGGAAAAAAGGGAAACAGCCCGCAGACACAGTAATTGAAATGGCTTTCACGTGTTAGGAAAAGAGCTGGGTGGTGGACCGGAGGAAACGTTCTCTTGCGACCTTTACTATCGCTCGCCCAGTATTTACTTTTAATTTTTATAAGATATTTTACATACTTCTACTGCAGTAATTAACTTCGATTTGACGTATTAATGCAAGCGGACGAACGAAAGCTCATATTTTAATTGGAAGGAAAACAGAATGTAGGCAACAAACGATACACGTAAACTATCTCAAAGAAGAGTTGAAAGTGTTGCTTTATAACGCTTGCAGTTGGCTCAGTAATTTTAACAGAGCATTTTTAAATATGGTTAATTGGAACACATCTGGACCAATTAAACGGAATCTAGTGCACTTACTTTTTAAAATGGCTATTTTCAAGGTATAAAAGTACTGAATTCTCTGTAAGAGTTAGTTTTGATTTTCGTGGAAATATAAGATGACGTAAAGGACCGTATGATACAGTATGTAGGAGATTAAGATATTCTCTTATATTAAAATAAATGATAGATAAATTAAAAAATAACCAACTTTCCTGAAAAGTTTACTTGGTCGAGAAATGCGACGTTTTTACTAACTTTGAATGTTATTTCCGGCATTTTCCAAAGCCTGTTAATATCCACTTCAATTCAGTCCACACATTCATATTGTTCCACGCATTATTCTCCTTGGCACCAGATGGAAGTGAACCGTTAGCTTCATACCCCGGCCGTAAATAAACTTTGTTGCAGCAGTCGGGACGAACCTGTGCATTCCACGTCCGTCAGAAGTAAAAGACAAGGGAATCAGAGGGGTAGCAGATAAAGGAAGCATATACTCTCCGTACTATAAACATTAGTTAACA
The DNA here is from genome assembly GCF_977971745.1 of Zootermopsis nevadensis. Lineage (NCBI taxonomy): Eukaryota > Metazoa > Arthropoda > Insecta > Blattodea > Termopsidae > Zootermopsis > Zootermopsis nevadensis. Next base: position 11,923,777 of record NW_028259142.1, read on the forward strand.
GCGACAGTAGTTGTAACTCGCTCTCTCATTTTCTATGCTTGTAATGTCTTTGGTTTACGTAGTATTTGCATTTGTTTTTCTTCTCCACGCAAGCTAGTGACGTGGGCGAAACGCACAGTTTTATCCCGGCTACTGCACTTATTATGTATTTATTTATTTAGTGTTCTGTCTGACGACAGGTCCATATGAACAGGATCCTTCCATCCTTTTCTCGGACTGGGACCTGTTCTTGGCAAATGATCCAGAAGTGGTTTGCCATTGCCTTCTTCTGTGTGTGAATGGAGTAATTGTTGGGATGCCACGGAGAAACCGGGGAAGCCCCCGGAGAAAAACTCCGTGTTGCCTAGACCACGGCCTTGCCCAACACAAGTTATAAATTCGGGCACCACCGGGAATAGAACCCGAGACCCCCAGGATTACAAGGCAAGCGTTCTAACCGCTAGACCACCGCTAGGTACTTATTATGTAGGCGGGGTATTTTCCAAATCCGACCTGGAAGTTGTGAGAAAGAGAAAAATCTTACCTCGTCGGAAATCGAAACCCGGTCTCACAGCCCGTAGCTTAGTCACAGGGAATCAGTAGACGGGTTGGAAGTGACAGTTGTTGGAAATCGGGAAACTGCTTCACTGGAGGGGAACTGGGGGGGTCGGGTGGGGTTTTTGTGTCAGTGTTCCTCTGTTTCCTGATACCTCTCACGGTTAATCCTAAATACAAAATTTTGGTTGGAAAACCTGAAGGATGAGACTATTTGGTAGACCTAGTCGTTGATGGGAGGACAATAGGCACTGGATTCAACCAGCTTAAGATTGGGTCCGGTAGCGGTCTTTTGTGAATACCGCAGCGGACCTTAGGTTTCCATTCAAGGCGTATAATTTGTTGTCCTTACAGACTATCGGCTCTTCAAGGAGGACTCTGTTCAGGGAGTTACGTATATAGGCGTAGTACTGATATGAAATTTACTTATATCAAAGTGATTTAATGCACTGTCAAATTCATTTTAAAATTATGAAATCGTCAAAGGGCGTTTGACTTGAAGGCTATTTAATTATGAGAACTGAAATATATTTCCCGTAACATCACCAAAATAATAATCTATCCTTAGCAATGTCGAATACTTTATGGTACACCCTGTTCTTTGAACATTAGGTCTGGTCTGTTGTGAAAACCATCGTGGCCGTCAAATCAGGGCAAAATACGTGTAGGTTCAGGAGGAGAATTCTAGAAAATAGGAAGGCGATGTGACAGTTGCGTGGTGGTGGGGGAGATCAGATTGTTTGGACGTGCTAGCAGCCCAGCCCAGGCGACTAATATGTATCCTTCCGCTGTAAAAGAACATCCCAGCACCAAGATCAGGCGGATGACTTCCTGCAACAGGACATCTCATTTAAACGTTGTAAAATTGTCGCTGTTTTTGTACGACTGGCCGACCTAAAGACTTTGATTGAAGCATATAGAACGTTCTGAAGACAAGCGTCTTCTGATTCTACGAACAGGATGTTCGCTTCCTGCTGTCGCAGTTGAAAATCGACAGTTATTGTGCGGACTATTTTGTTGTTCTGGCACGGACAAGAAACCGTGACTAAAGATCTTCGTATACATCCGCAGATCATTACATTGGTCACGAATTATGCTTTAAATATTTTTCATAATAAAAGTTTCTTGAAAGTACTAGAGACGCCATCTTTACTTGAGATCCTTCAGTCTAGAAGGTACAATGATGTTAATAGGAACTATAAATTAATAATTATAAAATGTTGTTATCCGTTCGAGTTTTTTGGTTTCCAGTAGTACATTATTCGACTTGAAAATTTTCGCTCTGCTGCCATGTTTGTAATTCTTAACACTTTCAAAATTGAGATTTTAAGATATTAGCCTTCCAGCGCACAATGGACTTATAGGTAGACACCATCGTTTCTGAGGAACATACTGCCTCCGTCTTCAAGGCTGATGTGTAGTGACCTTTTATGTTTGTGTAATTATATTTGTAGGTTGGCTACAATTTCTTTAGGAACATTCATACCTAGGTAAAATGAGTTCGATAGGCACTTCCTTCAAACGGGAAGCTAAATAGTTACTCTAAATTTCGCATGGCGGCCATATTATCTTTAAATTACACCAAACAAAATTTGGTTTGAAGATAGTTATCGCTGTTTCTGAGAAAGATACGAAACTCGTTCATACAAAATGCAGATTCATTGATTCTTCATGGAGTTGGTATATGTATATATATAATTAGCACAGGGCTTTAAAGGGTTAGTTTTCCCTACACACAAATTACCTTGGCAGCATTGACGTGGTCACCGTAAACTTCGAAGCTTCGTTTACGTAGTACCAATAACAGTCAACAGATGGTGAAGCAGTCTGTGAAAGCGTTGGGAAAGAGCTCTTGCAAAGATTGGTCGGGGGGAGTAGGAATGAGAAATCTGATACGACGTCTTAGGCTAAACCACAATTCACAGAGCTTTCCGTTTGAAGGGAAAACGCGCAAGGAAATGATACTGACCTATTTTAAGGTACAATCCAGATATTTTAATAAAAGGACCAAAGTAAACCAAGAAATTCCTCAGTTTTAAAACCGGGAGTGTATAATACAAAGGAGCATTACCAACCATTCATCCTCGACTTTAATTGCAATAGAAGTTTTTTTTTCCAGACACAAAACCACTTGTAGCCTATCTAAATAAACATTTAAAAATTCAGTTCATGCATCAAAGAAAACACATCTCTTCTCCATTACAAAGATCAGTTGTTTGTTGTTGAAGGGAAATAATTTATTATTATTCTAGTGTCATAAAAACCATAAACTTTGCATGCAAAATGCAGACACATAACACATTAAAGTAGTTGATGCATGTAAGTTACCGCTGTGCTTTACAGAGTAAAACAAGAGGAAGATAATGAAACCCATGCAGTTAATATGCCACTTCGTTGCGGCCATGTTGTTTGTAGTACATAAGCCCCCCCCCCCCCCCCCAACCTGTGTCCCTTCATTTGTTATAGATGTTTCATTTCTTCCTCAACATGTTGCACCCCAAGAGACAAACTTCATATAACTGAATTTTTTATTCTGCAAAGTAGATTATACTACTAAGGGATGCTCCGACAGGGCTGCCAGGTTACCATGTTGGCCACACAACTACAAAGACCTTTTTCAAATTAATAAAGGACAACAGTTGTAGAAAAGAATGAAACTTTTCGAAGAATGGGCGATCCTGAATACGAATCCTCACTTGATTAGCATTAGGCTTAGCATTCAGTGCATTCACGTCCATTGTCATCTATCGCTTGAAATCTTTTATATGGACTCGAATAAATCATAGCATGTGGTCGGGGCAGTTGACACAGCCATTGAGGGGTTTATATAGGTGCTCTTTTTGAATGACAAACCGACCCCTCATTTGACAAAACCCAGCACCCCTATATCCCATATGTACAAGGGGTCCTGCAGCTTTTATGTAGTCATCGCCCCAGTTCAAATTGTAGGCCGACTTTGGTGGCCTCGCGGGGGGGGGGGGGGGGGAGTGTAGAGTAATATTTTATGAACCATACCCTGCACTAAGTTAAATGCTTTTGAAAATTATCATCCCGAATTGTAAGTCCATATTGTTGATCAAACCGCCCACGACGGATATCACAGCCCTCTTTTTGACACAACCAAAACCAGTAATAATCTAATAGGTTCTCATTCATATAGAGTTGAAGTTTCTGTGGTATATCTCATCATGTAAATATATTTGGCAATGAGTCATGTGTTGGGCTCGTATGATTGGCTGTTACTAATTCTCACGCCCTTGTTAGATGTTGGAAACCCTACTCTAACCGCTGTTGATGGTAAATTCTGTGTCAGTGGCATTTCAACGGGATAACAATTTCATTGTCTTCGTCATAAATACCTTGGAAGTAAAACTGAAGGAATCTGAAACACGTCAGTTCTGCTTTCCAATAGAAAGTCTAAAATGACGCCTGCTGATACGAAATTGACGAGGCGGATGGGGAAATTCACACCAGGGTAATATGACCTGTAAATATTGACGGGAATTGACTGATTATCTGTATTGAAATGATACAGTTTATTTCAGGATTATCTTTGCAAATGACATTGAAACTACAATTTTTTTAAATTTTATTTATGAACAAAATTAACGGTGGAAATATCTTTACGACGAATGAAGTTAGATTCTTACCAAATGTACCAACATAAAACCGACCTGCCAAACGCAGACTCCATCCGACTTCACCACAGGCGCCAGTTTTAATTTATTACTACCAGTCGCCACCTATAGAACGTAGTTTTCCGCATTGCACGAACGGTAGGCGTGACGGACATTGGCTATTATCCAGCTGCGCCTCACAATTTCAGAAATCTTGTGCCGTTAGATGACGACAAACCGTACAAGTTCGTCTAGAAGAGGTGATGTAGAATTGGAGTCATATTGAACATGTTCTGCACTAAAAACCAACCTCCCATGTTTGTGTCCTTCAGTGTGTGATATGCAACACTTTTGTAGAAATGTTGATTTTGTGCAGAATTTAAAAGGGTAAACATTTCGTGCGCCACCTGTAGGTGGCAACACCAAAAAAGAAATTGTGTGTCAAATAAGATTCGGGTTGGAGTAGGATGTCGGCGAGCTTTGATGTGAGATATTGTTTAAAAATTAAATGGATTGCAAATGATTGATATTGCAGATATGTGCTGTTAAAACAACAAAAGAACGCTGCTACTGACCAAAAGAAAAACAAACATGCTCGTTTAACCCGTCGGGCAAACAATAGAATGTTTTGTTTCTGAACGACACAAAAAGTAGGCAGTATTTATTTGAAAGCAGACTGTCGTTTTAATTGTATTTGAATATTCAAAACTCTGAAGAATACATTTATCTATATAGATAGCTACAGTTTGTTTTTGTCATTTGTTTTGTATTTTTGTAAAACAAAGTGGCTTATTTTGTGGGAATCATAAATTACAGGTAGTTTAAATCAAGTGCTCGGAGAAATATTTAGACCAAAGAAGGGTAAAGTACATGACAAACTGTGGATTTTACATAACGAGGGACTTCGAACAGTGAAATAACAAAGGCTGTGATTGGCTGGTCATGTGGTTAGGAAGGGGCGGACTATATATGCATGCACCTTTTTTGTAAGCTAGCGTCTTGGAAAATGGTCACTTATAAGACTGAAGTAGACCAGACATTGGCATAAAGATGTGTATTAGGAGATAAAATGGAGACGGCAGGTGGTGGTGGTGTTGGAACTGGTCTAATAATTTGTATGTTAGCAAGGATTAGGGTTAACAATGTTGAAAAGTTTAGTTCTATTGCCAGAGTGTTAATTACTTAAGCAGGCCTATTGCTTACCTGTACGCTGTCTCTTGTCAACGTAGAATGCTTTAACGACATTACATTTGACCACTAAAGGCTACGAATTGCCTGATCTCATTTTACACGAACGCTTTTTCTTACATCCGTACTCTTCACACGTTTACATCTCATTATACTATAATTTATGTTAATATTATCTTTTATCTGCCTCTAGGTCTTGCAAGTGTTTTCTTTACGTGAAGTCTTCCGATAAAAATATTGCGTTTCTCAACTTACTCCGTACATTCCATATTCCATAATATTAAGTGAAGAATACAAGTAATGTAGCCCGTCTTCGAGTAATAATTAATCTCTGCCCTACTGTTAATTTATCCTTGCATTAAAATAAATAGGCTTTCAATATATTTGAAAGTTCTGAACAAAAGAATATTCTCGACAACGAAAATTGTTTGTGAATAAGTAAGTTTGTTCTCCCATCGGAAGTATTGTTGTTAAACATATAATTTGTTTTTGATCCAGAATTTGTTATGCCTTACCCTGACTGTCGCAAATTAGAAGCAACGTTAAATATATCACTTATTTTTCATACAAGGGTTACAAATCAAACCCAGCGTCTTAAGTCAGTTTCGGTATTCTAAGCACTGATTTTAAAATAAACCAGATTGTTAATAAGGAAACGTGGTTGATTTAGACGTAGTGTGGCATTAGCTTTTGATTTTTATTCGCGAGGGATAGCTCATGGGAAGTTTTAGTCTGCTTAATTGGGTAAAAAAGTGATGGCTTTATATATCGTTTAAAGATGATTTTAATATTTATTGTTATGTGAAGTTATTTTAATTTTTATAATGTATTCAACTTGCTCGCAGGCTAGAAGTTAAAATCAACACATTACGTTCAAAGCTACGAATAAGGAGAATGTTAAAGCTGTTGTAGTGTCAAAGGTGTCTGATGTTATAAAGACAGAACTTTACGCTTTCATCAAACTTTCAGCGTTAAAACTAAGATGGGGTAGCCATTACATTACGAAACCTTTACTACCGGAAATGCACGGTTTGGTCGCAAGAGTGTCCCCAGAGAGATAGGTTATTTCACAATTACTAAATTCCAGATAATTGAGATTGTGCTACCTTTAATTCTCTTAACAGATGAACTCTATGTAATTAACCCTTTATTGCGTAGTTCTTTGTAAAGAAGGACGTGATAGAACCATGACGGCTTACGTAATGCATTTGCATGGTTGTGAGAACAATTTGCATGATTTCTTAGCTTGATGTGCACAGTAAATTAGGGTGAAGCTTCTTTAAATACAATTTCAAAAACCGAAGTTGTTCACTTACCTACAATAATTAGACCTACTATTACAAAGATCGACAGGTTAAATATTAAGGAAGTAATCGTAGTTTATTGTTTTAGAGGGAAGTTCCATGTAATTTTACAAATTGTCGGATAAAAATCGACTAAAATGGTTAAGAAGTGATATTACACTAATTGTTAAATACAAATAGCGAATGAGCACCACATTACCAATAAGCGTAATGAGAATTTTGAGGCACATCCGAGGGGCGGGGTTCTCTGTAATTCCCCGGACTCAGAGATGGAGAAATGATTACGCGGTTTGTTGGTTTTTCAAACTGCGTGCCAGTAAAATGTCGCGTGCGGTTGATCCCGTTCATGCGATAAAGCCGGTCGTGCCTTGGGTCAGTCTGGCGAGGTGTGGTGATGGATTGGTGATATCAAACAGCAGAGGGAGTATAATTTTCAGTCCCACAGTAGTCTGCAGTATTCAACAAAATAAAAATACTCTTTGGTTCCTGTCAAGTCCGTGACATTTTGATGCTATTTCTGTTGTCTTAAATTTCACGTTAATTAAGCCTGTGTTGTTGATTAGGGGAGTGGTTAATTAAACGTGATTTGGTAGTCTAATTAACGGAGTTGTAAGAAATCACAGTAGTCTACGCATCACTTTTACACAGACCGGTTTTATTTTTAGAGGGATATTTTAAGTTAACGGAGGGAAATTTCAATTTATGGATGTTACGTTCTCACCAGATGGCCGTCTTCTGGGATTTTGCGTTGTGTAGTCTGGTAGTAAGCAAATGTAAAACTGTGTGAATTTATTCTAAATTACACAGTGCATTATCTCAGAAGGCAGCCATATTAATAAGTTTTACTTTATTCAGTTGATGTAGTAGAGCGATGTATCCGTACCCACTCCGAATGTGCATTTTTGAAAAAGTGATCCCGTTTGTAAAATAGAAACATTAATATCTGTACGAGTTTTGAACTTCTTACACCCGTGAAGATATTTAAGTTGGTTACCTTCGTTTCGTAGGAAATTTTTTAACCATCTGCAGGACCACATGATGCCTACGAAACAAACTAAACTAATTGACTTACTACTATTATTTGAAGGATATAATAACATTTTTATTCGTATATATAAACTTTAATTCACACAGTTGCATTTCTTTAACATTGTTACAAATAATGACAGTATCTGTTTAATGGGTTGTCAAACTGTACCTGTTACTCCTGATGAAGTCAAAAAAAAGTCTGGTATACTGCGCAAACAATATTGGAAAAAAAATTAAAACTGGAAGAATTTCACATCTATCGATTAATTGCTTTGCTGAAAGCCTGTAATCTCGAATGATTTTAAATTGGTCTGTGAGGCATTATGTTTCAATGCTGTATTTGTATGAATGTGTGGTATGCTGCTTCCCATTGACACCATTTTGGTGAACAGTTCATAACCAGTGAGACTTTCTTCCTCGTGAATTCAGATAGGCTTCTCAGCTTTATCAATGTAACAGTTTGAAACTCTGACAAGTCCATGCCATTTGCATGAATATGTTCCAGTCGGTTAAAACCTGATCTGTCCTCTATTTGCTCTACCTGATTATGAATTGTGAACATTTTTCTAATTTTAATTCTTACGGTATAAATACAGCATCTGTAGGCTCTGTTGATTTCGTTATTAATGTATTTGAATAGGTTTTCGCTGACTTTTTTTTTTGCCTAATACACTAGAGACCTAGTTCTTGGTAAGTTACGGAACCGTTATTACCATAGACTGCCACTGATTACAGCTAACTTAGCTTTATATTTCATTCTCTAACTTTAAAACTGACGTTTTTCAATAGGTTCTTTGTTTCTCTCGTCCAAGCCACATGCCGTATATTATTTATTACCATTAATTAATTAATGAAGGCACAAAAAGGGCGAATGAAACGCATTATTTTAGGAAGTTACCATGAAATACAACTCTCCAACATTCTGAATAGAATAGTAAGCCGATATAGGAATGCTCACTGCCTATCTTCATTAAAAATAAAATGTCATTGCCTCATAATTGATAACTTGAACCCTTTTTGCAATGACCAATTCAGCTATATTTCTCCTCTCCCCCAAACCTCCCGCTATATAAATATGTATAGGTAAATGTTTCAAATATCCCATAGAGTGGCCCTTATGTGCGTGACTCGATCCGCCACCTATCAGTAAGTATGCGATATCCGTCCGGATAAATTAAGGCTTTCCTTTATCTCCGTGGCGCCCGACGTCCGCTACTTTTTACTCTGTATTCAGATTATTCATGACGTCATCACTCCGCAGCACATATTTCCGCCCATTAAATCAAATAAACGCTTGCGAGGCCACAATTCATGCTGTAGGCTTATATGTGACATGGCCAATGGATTATTTCCATGTCTGTTATCCGAAACACTGCCTTGTTCTCCAGTGAGTGCTGATTCCAAATGCAGGGGACTGTGGGACTAATGGAACAGTCCACTGGGCTGAGAAGGAAATGGAGTTCTACTATTGGTCGTAAGGCTGCGGACTGTTGGGCTTCATATTTTGTTCTATTCCGATATTATTAACTCTTTAAAGGTGTGTGCCCCTTCTGCTTCAACATTCAGAAATTTTTCGTTTAATATTATGAGTTTCATTTAATTTTCATTGTCAACAGGGATTATTTCCTTAAAAAGCGTTAGCAATTTGATATTTGTAATGAATAAATGTTATTTCTTTTGGTACGGATTAAATTCTTATAATATTTAGAGTTTCGGCTTCAGAGCGTTAAATGCATAAAATTTAATTTTCGTTGCAAAACGTTTCAACTGCATATATAAAACTACAGGCTTCGTAAGGTGTTTATATGTAGGCCCACAGTACTACCTTAAAAGAGAATATATGATATATTTTTATCTTCTCTGCTTGCGGAATACCAACGAGGAATGTTCTAAAGTTTTAAATAAAATCACCAAAACCCTTTGGAATATGAAACTCAAAAGATACTGACTAATCTTGTTATTTATTTATTTATTCCTTACCCCATAATCCTCATATCAACAGCATTTTTTAAAAAAAATTATAATTGTGTTCACTTTCGTGGGCCCTCACTCCTGAAAATCTCAATCTCTGACGCGTCTATTTCAAAACGGTTCTAACGAGACAACTTCAACGTCACAAAACGAATGTTACCTGAGGGCGATATGTATGCGCCTTGTCAGGCCACTTTCACGTAGAATTAATTCGCCGGATTAAGGGTTAATATACCCCCAGCCCCGAACAAGGCTACTAAGTTTGAGGGTAATGCGATTGCAAACCATCACGAGATTACACATATAAGAAAACCGGTAAGGACTGGATAGAACACTTTGACTTCTGGTCTGTGCTATTGATGTTAATTTACTTGGCGGAAAAACAAGTATCATGAAGACAAACACACAAACTCTAGGCCTATTAGATGCTGCTAATAATGAAGTCTGGAAGTGAATGCAGAGAAAATTAAGTAGGTTTTATGTTCGTATCTCAATACCAGACTACGGGGCAAATTCAAGTTATGAAAGAAGATAGTAAAATAATGTGGGATAGTTCGCATATTTGAGTGGGAGAGATAAATCGAGTTACATTCACGAGAAAATTAAATGCAGGTTATTTTGGGAAACTTCTCAAACTATTTCGTACAGAAAGTTTTTTTATTACGCTAAAAAACATTTATCTGTTGGTCTATAACTCATGGTCTATCATACTAAGGAACAGTAGAGAAATTTTCTCGATGTGGTGAATGTTTAACGAAGTATTTCGAAACGAGTACACTTCGAAAGAATGTTTTATCGGTGGATTTCCAGTGCTGTATCAACTGCTGACACAGTAATGGTAGTGTTAAATTATGCTGAATGCAGAATAAAGAGTTTGTAGTATATTTTAAGTTGGTGTGTAGGCGTTTCATAGAATGGACTGAGGAAGAACACGGAAACATCATTAAGTCTTTTCAGTCTTTCTGATAAGAAGGGAATGGTGATACTGTGATATAGAAGGCCTCGTACATTTTTGTATCTCCCTAGCTGCGAGACACAGACCATCCTGACAAAAACGTTATTTGGAAAACCTCGGAAAATTAGGCTTTATTTGTTGTTCTGCTGTCCTTCTATGCGTGTTTCTTTATCCTTTCTCTCTTTGTCTTTCCTTTCATCTCTGCTTTCTTTATAGACTTATATCTCATTTTTCTCATTTTCACAGTTGAGTGATCCTGGCTGCGTGCAGTATTAATAATTTCCACTTCTTTTATTCCGTACAAAGTACAACACATTAATGTCATCAAACGTAAGCAGATATAGGCTGGTCTGTATAGGGTTTTATGTTGACTGGAAATAAACGGGGATTATCATCTATAATCTGTCGAGCTTCAAATAAGATGCTCGCTGTAAGTAAGACATGCTCTAAAGTTGTCGGCCACAGATTTAGATTCTGGCTACTAATACTGTGTTTGCCAGTCTGTTAAACCCTAAAGTCTTTTACGAGTATGCTTTTTACTTTATTCTTTTATGTTTCGCCATTGCCAAGACAGTTGTTAATATTCGTTCTTTCGATAAGTTTGTAACAGTCCTTATCAAGGGAAGTTCTTTCTTTACGTCATACTGCAGAATTCTTATCCTTAGCACACATTTCTAATTCGGATGTCCGTAAGACCCTTGTATGTCTCAAACCATCAAAATATATTTCACTTGAGTATATCCCTTATCTTATTTAAAGGGTTTTTGAGATATTTTCACCATTCTTAAATCTGTTTTTAACCTAAATTTTCCTCAGCAGAATTTATATACCTCGTGGAAAGGGCTTTAATTCATATTTTTCCAAAAAAGGTTTTCCCTCTTCTGTGTAATTATATACCTTCTTCTATCCTTAATAATTTTACCAAATTGTTTTATTATGCACGACCATGTTTATCATTTTCTTAAGAGCAAATTTAATCCTTTTCAGCATATCTTGACTAAATGACAGTTTACCTAGAATATTGTTTTACTACTCACCTCGATTTTATTAAACTTTCAGTCTGCTCTCGACGTCAAGTTGATGCCATTTATTTTGGGCCTAGCAGTGCCTGTGACTTCAATCCGTTTACCTTGTCTCTTCATAAACCTGGTGACTGTGGACTGTCTGTCTGCTACTCGTGTGAAATGGTTCCAATACGGAGAAACATCGAGCAGCTGTCAAAAATATTTTTCTGAGGAGATCTCTAATGACATCGGGCTATAGTAATGAGTCAAGCTGTTGAAGATGGTGGTGATGTTGATATTTAATCTGCAGACTTGTGATATTTATTTTTTAACTCTCACATCATTTGTTAGTGATATCGTCTGATAATTCACAAGAACCAGTTTTGAGGGCGTTGTTTTTAATTGGCTTTATTAATAATATGTAATTAATTTCCCTAATTAGCCCCTTTTGTCTGATATAAAGATTTTCCGTGTCATGAAATTTCCTCGGATTATTCTCTGCCTCAGTCTGATATGGACTCATGGTGCATTTATAAGTTAATGAATATCGTCGTTAATAAAACTATAATTATTTATTTACAAGAACGACAAACATTTTTAGTCTTTCGGAAAGATAAACTTTTAGAATTCCATATTAACCGGACTGACTCTCTCAAACACCTGAATTATTCATTAGTTGTCACCATTATGTTGATTGTAGGCCTTGATTGTAGCCATTAAATTATTGTTCTTAGGTAATAATATATAATATTTCCCTGACTTAAGTATTTGAGATTTCTTTAGTTTGTAATAAACCTCAACTTTTGTTTACGTAATTTCGAATTATTTCAAAACTCTTGAACCGTCACAAGCTAAAAAGTATTCGTTGCAAATAATAATTTAGACTTGTGTTTTACAATTAACCTGTTGAAATTTTCTTGTTTTTCAACTTCGCCGAGATATTAAACTTACAGAACTATAAGCTTGCAAGTTTTGGGTTACTTGACTTCGTCACTGGTTCCACAGCATCATACTCTGAATAACTTTCGCAGCTGATGTAGTGTTGTTAAATTACCAACGTAAAATTTGACGAAGGACCATTTCAATCAGGTTTTGCAAGAGTTCAAACAGCGCCACAATCGCTTCTCACAATCGATACGTAAAAGAGATTAATCTCCCGTCCGCCAGATGGCAGGAGTTTCAATTTTCCCATCATTCAAAGCAGTTCAGCTTCAGTGTGCTCGGATACCTCCTCGGTCTTCTTGTATTCCTGCGACAGCAGACAACTCATTCGCGTCCTGCACCACGGTACGTCACTTGTGACAAACGTGTAATGGAATTCAAGTTATATATATATATAACACGTTCCTGTTTTTCAAGACAGGTTTCAGCTCTAACATTGAGCAGCACATGTACTGTTTTGTGTATTTTATTTTATTGTTACATTTTCCGACTTCATTCTGTTTATTAGAGTAGTTTTGTATTTATTTCCTTTCTACATACATTCTACGGACCAACAGATATTTTCCGTTAAAAGTTTTCGTTTTCAAACACGTTTTAATGTACGTACAGTGAGGAACTTCTAGAAACCAGTCCATTCTATGCATTGTTTGTGTGATCCCAAAGCAAAAGCTGAAATCACCGTAGTACATACAACTGGTTATTATTTCCTTTTTGTATTGCTAATAAAGTAATTAGTGTCCCAATTTGACATCGTATATGTAAATTTTTTGATCTACGCACTACGAGTAGTGAAGAGAGTGGGGTAAAAGCTAATAATGCTGAAGACAAAGTATTATACGTCTCGATGAGTGGATTGCTAACTTTGTATCCTGTAATTTTATTATTATTCTCCAAAACTAACTAACTAACTAGATGGCTTACCGAACCCGAAGGTCCATCACCGAATTAACCAAAGCCCTCCACCGGACCCTGTCCTGGGCCAACAAAATCCAGTTTCCTTCAACTCCTATCTCCCATAGATCCCGCCTGAGATTATCCTCCCATCTACGTCTAGGTCTCCCCAGCAGTCTCTTCCCCTCAGGTTTCCCAACCAGTACCCGGTGCACACCTCTTGTCCCATCCATGCGCGCTACATGTCCCGCGCATCTCACTCTTCTCGACTTAATCACCCTCACAATACTGGGGGAGCAGTACAGATTTTTAAGCTCGTCATTGTGCAGTTTTCTCCACGCCCCATCGTCTTCCCTCTTAGGCCCAAATATCCTCTTCAACACCCGATTCTCAAACACCTGCAATCTGTGTTCCTCCCTCTGAGTGAGAGACCATGTTTCGCACCCATACAAAACAACAGGCAAGATTATTGTTTTGTATACTTTAATTTTCAGGTTCTTAGAAATCAGACGGGAAGACAAAATATTTTGGACTGAGAAGTAGCAAGCATTTCCGGAATTTAGTCTCCTCCTAACTTCCTCACAAGTATCATTTTGATTTGTTATTGTTGTTCCCAAATATTTGAACTTTGTAACCCTTTCAAAGGATTTATTAGCCACCCTAAGATAATTTTGCCCGCCTGTCTTCTGATGACGAGATACTAACATGTACTTAGTTTTTTTCTGAATTTACTTCCAGCCCCACTTGTCTACCAGCCTCTAGTAAAACTTCTGCGTTCCTCTTTATTGTATTTATATCGTCCCCCAATAAATTAACATCATCAGCATATGCCAATAGCTGATGTGTCCCATTCAATTGCAAACCCTCCTGCCTACCTTGGACCTTCCTGATGGCGTATTCTAGCGCAAAGTTAAAGAGCAAGGGAGACAAAGCATTCCTTGTTTTAGACCGTTCTTGATGAGGAATGTCTCAGATACATATTTACCTACTCGAATTTTGCTACAGGTTTCATTTAAGCATTATTCTCCAAAAATAAAGTATTTTTTAATTGTCTACAATAAATTAGAGAGCCCGAATTTGTTTTTCTGTTGTGATGAGTTGCTCTAAAGTAAAATAATATTGACAGTTGGATTTCCAGTTTTTCTTCGTGTTTGTAAGAGCATGCCATTTTTGCTTGACATTCGAAATGTGAAAGAACTGAATTATTTGTACTAGACCTGTAGTCGAAAATCCACACAATTTTTATTGCCGTACCTACGAGGACTCGATTTCATTTGTTTTTTTTTTTCCCCCGTCTGATTCCCAGAAGCTCACTATTACCACTGAAAAGAAAACTGTAATTAAAATATTTTATCCCTCTGGAAAATAATTTGGAAGTAATCTATCATACGTCCCTGTGGATTCTGGTATTTCTGCTCTTGTACAATAATTACAGGTGTAAACCCGTTTAAAATAAAACTGGAAACGTATAATCTCGAGTCTGGAACTAGCAGTTTCAAAATGACTTCTTTTTAAACTTTTTTTAGTTAACATTCATCTTGAATATTATCATCCACCACAAGTGTTATCAAAGCTCACGCCGTTAGGTGCTTGCAATGTTTCTTTGCTTTATACTGCAATTCGTTGTTCTCTTCATGTTATCGACTGTTTTTTTTCTGTCTTATGTGATTCGGTTAACATTCATCCCATGGACATGTTCCAGTCAATCGGTTCTGCATTTCGTAGTCAGAAATATTTCTGTTGTCAGATTTGTCTGTTGTTACAAATAACAACCAAAATCCTTTTACGGCGTGACAACAAAGTTAACTGAGGTCGTGTTTGTCAGATGTGTGACCTCAGAGTTTTATTACAGGTGCCATATTTGTAAAGTAAAAAATATATAGTTAGTGTTTATGACCTATGTCCGTTAAAATTTCTAGTTATTCTCGTAAAAACGAGACTAAATTAATTTTACTCACACTTGTTTTTCTCTATATTAAACAGAAAAATTAGCTTGATGTTAACACATTTTTGTAATATGGTCACGCCAAGTTTCTCGATTTTACGTTTCTCCGACCTCAGAGGTTTGTAAGGTCATAATGTTGGTACTGTTGATAAAATGAAATGTAAAAAAATGATTATAGTAGCACTGTGTTTGTCTCAGTTATTAGTGAGGGTGGGCTGCATTTGAGTTTTATCATAGTTTTAAAGGATCGCATTCCAATTAGACTATTCTATGAATCGTAGCGTGTTTTCTACGCTGACAGGGACCTGCTACCCTCTTCTTTTCACTGATAACCTCCAATCTTTGTGTCTTTTAGGCCTATAATTGATTTGTAAACTGTTCTGAGGAAGAATATGGAAGTAATTTGCTGAACTAAATAGAATCCCAGCGTCATTATATTTGCTATTCGAGCACGCGGACTGTACAGCAGATGCTGGGGAAGTGGTTTTAAAAGTTAATTAGCGAAAAGAAATGGGCGGAAGGTGGCTGAACTTGCGCCTAAAATTTTGGGTGGAATGAACCAAACTTTTGTAATGCAGTAGTTAACCGATTAAAGGAGTTAACGAAATTAATAACTGATAAGACCGTTCAGAATTAGTAACATCTGTTCGATTTCGAAGCCACAAGAGATAGAACCTGGTAAATGTGGTGTGATCTGCGAGGTAAAAAGTTGGATTGCGGTAACTGATCGGCACAGGGCAGGGAAGTTAAACAGGAAACAATAATTTAAAAAGTTACTGATTAACGTAGGATATAACAAGCTAACTGTTTTGCTATATTGCTTGGATTTTTGCCAGTTAAAAAAACAGCTTGTTCATTCGCCACAAATTCGCAGTCCACAGTAACAGACATGTATCTGAAATACATTACGATACAGACACTGACAAACTTAAACTTGGAAAGAAAGGTTCACGGATTTGGACACTCGTTTCCAGTGTAGTTATAAATGCTTTAAAATTTCTATAGCATTCGAATCTTTACTTGCTTGAAATCATATCATATATATGTGACAGTTTATAAGAACTACCCCGTTTCTTTCTTATTTATTTATTTATTTATTTATATATTGTCCGCTATGTTCGTTAGAGTGTTAAGAATAAAAGACTACGTTTTCTCTTTTTTTCTGAACAGATGTAGACTGTAATCTTTGATGAGATAAATTCTTAAAGGCATCACATACGCGACAAAAGCAATGTATTGTATTCAAATTAACTGTCACACATTTTAAATATGTTCGTGAGCTTTTTGAACCAACCGTATCAGGTATAAAACTTGATTAAGATTACGAAGATGTAGCTTTACGTTTTGTTTTAAAAGAACGTGAACTGGTGTTTCGTTCTGAAGAAAAAACATAGATCTTTTAAATCAGGATGTTAACCAGAGTATTTGAGCCCACAAAGACGAAGTAATTACGTAATGAGAAACTTAATAATTTATATTCTGTTATAAATAATATTAATATGATCAAATCACGATGGATTACGTAGGCGAAGCATGTAGCTTGAATTCGGTGATGATAAGTAGGCCTACATACATAATTTTGTAAATTAAGAAACGTTTCGGGAGATCTAAATAGAGAATAATATTAAACTGGAACTCATAGAAATATTTTATTGGGTTGTGAACCACACCGTGGAGCATAAACTGAAAGCAGTAATTTGCCGTTCTACTTTTCGTTTTCTGCGTATTTTTCTGCACTAGAAAAATGTTTTGTGTAGAAGAGGAGCTTCTTACGTTTGCTACAGTTTGGCGGATGTGGCATCATCTCTTAGCATTAGATATTCTTGTATTTTTTTGGAAAAATAAATAAAATTTATTTCTCTGCTAATTTAATATTTATTATTCCATTAAAAATTATTGGTAATAAGAAAGAAAAATTATATTTTTAACTGCAGTGGTCGAGTTAAATATTTATTGCCACAGCGAGAATACGAAATTAAACTATTACAATTACAACAACATGAATATCGCGGTCAACGAGGCGTACTAACCTTTAAATAACAAATCTTATTTATGTATCTTGTTCCTATAACTGGACCAGAGCCCTACTTGAGTAACAAATCGTTGCGCTCATCAGCCTGTCTTTAAATTCTCAGCGTTTTATGAAGCCGGAAGGTTCTTTACCACGCTCACAGGAGCCGCTCTCCAAACTTCTACGTCCTTTTGACGGGGACATGTTTCACTAGTGGCCCACGGCCTATTCCATCTCCCCAAGTTGGTTCACCAACTCTTGTATTGTTATCCGCGACTAACATATTCATATTACCCTATAAGACTTATCAGCCATTGGGTTGCCTCATTGTGTTGATGACCCACTATTCCAATGTGATTCTGCATTAAAATCATTAAAAGGATTCAAGAGTATTATTAAAGAGAAATTTATAGTTTCTACTTAACTGATGGTGATGGTGTCAGTTTATTTAACCTCATGATTGTGTGTATTATCTTCAATCTACGTTCAATATTTTCTTTTTTATAGGGGCATTGGCGACAAACACGTACACATTCAGAAATTATAATTGTTTCAATTCTAGGACAGCACGTGGAGTAAGTTTTGACACTACATACTAAAGAAAAGAAATTTAAATATGGAAACAGGAGAAGATGATAATAATATGGACTGAAAGCCAAAGCGAAATAAACTGCATAACTTGTCTACGTTAGTCATCTAGCTGAGGTTTAAACCGGCTAACGATGCATTTTATCAGATCAGTTCTGTTGTGTTCCAATGTATAGTTGCCAAAAAAAATCACGAAGGCGAGACAGAAAAGTTTTCGAAATTTCAGGTTCTCACGACAATGAATATGAAAATGGCTGTCTTCTGGTTTGTCACATCATATAGTCTAGTAGAAGTTTACTGACGTTTCAGAGGTGCTTACTGTTTTCATCATGAGGACAAAAACTACACGATGCAACATCCCACAAAACATTTATCTTCAGAAGTCTTTTTATTTTCCCCTTTCCCTAATTGTTAGCCAGGCTAACACTGTTAACGTGAACAAGCTACAAGATTACATGACGTCACCACACAAAACTGACATTTTTCACTGTGTGTGTATTTAACAAAGTGCAAGAATACATTTTTCCATACCGCAGAGCTGTATACCGTGCGATTCGCTTTGTAATTATGCAATATTGCTTGCAGTAAAGTAACTTACAGGACATGAAAAGTCGCGAAGAACGAGTTTGAAAAAAGTGTATTGCAGTGTATTTAAGGAATTCAATTTTTTGTAGTTGACATATTTGAGCATAGTGAACGAGACGACTGCAGTCAGTAATCTCGGTCAGTGCAGCTGTGAAAGGTCATGAAGTCAACTTAAGGACTGTATGTATGGTCTCCGCATGTGGTGAGAGTCCCTATGTAGATGGACGTGCGGATAAACATTCCGCTTTCAAGAGGAATGTTCTGGAACTTGTCTGTCAGATAGCTAAGAGCGATTTATCTATATTTACAATATTCCTGTCTCAATGGGGCCAACACACTTGACTCTTTCGGATAAATCCGGTGTTTCTTCGCCTTTTCACCATGGCAGCACATTATCTTATAAAACATCAGATTACTATTTATACTTCGGTAATACTTATGTCGATGAGTTTTGCTTGGGACATTTGTAATAGAAATATTTATCAGATTGATTTTCAAGAACGAGTAATAATAAATTAGAAGAATGACAGACAAAATATTAACAATAAAACTCTTTTAATATAGACCTGTTAAAGCGCTGATGTATATAGAACCAAAAATATGTTGATTTTTACTGTCGTTTATATTAAAATGTCACCTCAGAATTATACACGTAGGTCAAGAAATACCGCAACCTTTCGAATACATGGTTACTACGTAAGTTAAGGTTTTACCCCAAAGTGTATTTGCCTCTTAAATTAAATTTGTCGATTAAGAAACAGAAGTTTCAACCTCGGAATCAAAATATACCAAAAGACAATGGATATTGTTACACATAAATGTTTTTATTTATTTTTCCCTTTTATTAATTAGATTCATGCCGGGTGAGATTTCAGGCTCTTACGACTTTATTATGTTCTTGTTGCTCCGTGTAGCCTCGTTGAAGTTCACCGACGTTTCAGAGGTGCTAGCGACCTCAATAATAAGGTCGATACGCTATTATGATTCAGGCAGCCATATAAATTCAAACCTGCTTCTGATTTTATCTTTGTATATTCGTTTCCTTTGTATTTATGTGCATTGATACAAAACATTTCACCCGATCGAATTTCTGTAATATGGCCAATTTCAGGAATAAGTTTTAAATTGAGATTTGAGGCTTCCGCGACAGTGAAAATTTGGATTTGGGTCTTCTGAGTTACTACAGTGTAAGAGGACGTTTCCTGAAGATAAATGATTCCTTTGAAATGTTGGTAATATTTTACAAGAATATACGTGTCACAATCCAGAAAATCGCGATCCATATCGTTATATGATAAATGCGATGATCGATATTCATAGAAAACAGTATTAGTTGTAATATGAATAATAAATATTTTAATAATAATTTTTAAAAAGGTTCAGTAAAACATGAACCCAAGTTTATATTATAAGCAAGTTTCATTCTGTTTGGTTTGAGAGCGACCAGTCTAGACAGAGTGAAGAGCTCCAGTCTTCCGGAAACACGTTAGGGGTTTCCCCGCTACTAACATAAAGTATAAAATCCATCAATAGTATTCTGTCCGTCTGTACTATTCATATACAATGATTCGCGCACAGTAAGAAGAAACTCTTCCCCTTCAGCTATTGTAGTTGTGCGCCCTCCCGCTAGGTGAGCTGATGTCGTTACTGTATCACATGATGCTCTTACATTCATCAATCATCTACAGTATTTATATTGTACTTTAACGTACGCTATGGGTGAGTGACGTCGCAGAAATACAGGGTCAAGTGGCTATGTGTTATTAACTGGTTAGAAGGCCTTTCTTCACCTCCTCTCTGGTTCCACACCCTCTGCAAAAACGTGTTACTGGCAGTGTATTTACTTGCAGGATAGAACTGAATTTTGTGTGGGCCATATTGCAAGTGAACACCTGTGTATAGACAAACGCCTTGACGTAATGGCTTGTATGTGATAATGAACAGCGCAGTGGTTGAGTAATGACACAGCGTTTGGATGCATTCATAAATTATGAAATTCAATCTCCTTCAAATAATGAATCATGAACTTTTAGGCTTCGAACTTCTTGTTCGACTGAGTTTCAATAGCTATATATGAGAAAATTAATGACAATTCATTCTTATATCTATAGTTCAAAAAATATTTTATGGAAAATTAACGTAAAAGTGTATATAATACAAAATCTTAATATATTCTTACTTTTATTCATCCATTCCTCTGTCTGTGGTCTCGTTGCTAGGCAATGTCACTTTAGTTTACATAATACATAAATTGATCCAAATCCGTAGCTGTTTACGTTACTTGACAGCAAAATGGTCTCTCTGCATTTCTATGACAGTTTCGTTATTTCATTAGGCTCAACAGTCTATTTGACAAAAATTCGCGTGGAGAACAGCTGTTCTCAATAATACAAGGCTATTATACGCAGAGAAATATTTCCGAAAAAAGAATTGTCTTTTAGAATGTTGTCGTGTAGTATGGAAGATGTTTACTGACGTTTCAGACAATTTTATACTCGCCGTGAGAACTTGAAATCACTTCCAGTAAACCTTTATGGAGAGGTTACTCTTCGCCACTTTCGGAGATTAAATCATTTATCGCCCTGATGATGGATGTAACAAGCACCTATGAAATGTCGGAAAAAGACGAAATATACCGAAATTCGTCTTCACACTTGCCGCCGTAAGAACTTGCCGAATGTTCTGCTTCTTATTTTAAAGGTTACGGCTTCACGTCTGGGCTCGTTGACTCTGCACTACTTGAGGGTTTATAGAAGATTTTCTCAGTACCACCGAGAAAATTTAGGGATAGTACATCAAATTAGACCACGCCCGGTTCCTTTAACATGATTATAATTTCTTATTCATTAATCATTTTGTCATGACACTGACCTAAAGGCAGCGTCTTTGAATAAACCATGAATAAATAGAAAAATATACATTCTCATTAATATTGTATTATCAGGCAGTGAATGTCTTTATGGGGGACTCAAGGTCTCTACAGTTTTCCTGCTAATTGAGTACTATAGCTAGTTTATTTTGCGTGACCCGTAGCAAACGTTTGGTAGTCCTGTAGCGAAGACAGTCGTAGATTTGAATTTAATTCTATGGAAAGTAATTTTTTTTACGTATTTTATGTTCGACTTCAATTCAATTTTTTTTAAGACACCTTATTCGAAAAAATATAAGACGAGTTCCTTTTTCACAACATCAGTTTTTGAGATAATTTTACGTTTTAACGTTGAACAAGATTTATCCCCACACAAAATCTAATATGGTAGCCTGTGTGTAATTACATGCGCTTTTTTCCTTGTTCGTGAGAGTAAGACTACTTGTTACATTAAGACAATAAATTCAGAAAGACGTGATTAAACGCCTAAAATAAAGTTCCTGAGGGTTATCGCGTACGCCTACAAGAATTGGTAATATCTGATAGACTGTTGACTGCCAAATGAACAGGTTTCATGTTTTGAAAAAAATAGGACAAATCAGATCCGGTAGAACTGTTGTTACGAAGCTGATTATCCGTGAACCCTTCAGTTATTCCAGATTAGACGGATTTTAAAATAGTTTCGTGGAATTGCTTTTCTAAAATATTGAAATAACATTATGAATCAGAAACACCCTTTGGAATTGTATCTTTGATTGTACGATTCGAACGTGCAATACATTTCAAGCAAACCATGAGCAGTTTAAAATATATTTGAAAGCATTTTCTTATTTAAATATTTTATCTCTTCCGACAGTTATACAGAAGTTTTCAGTTTTTTGTATACTCGTTCAACATCGTTCTCTAAACTCGCCTCGAGGGTTAGAATCAAAACAATCTTCTTAGAAATGTTTAAAAAATCATACCTTTTATTGTTTCTTGCCCTCTGTAACTTTTCTTGGCTTGAGAAAAATAGAAGACATGTAGGCCTGTAAATAATCAGTTTTATTTCCATAATTAATTTAATTTATATAAGTGCCGATTGTAAAAATGATCTGGGTTAGTTCAGTCAGTATGATGTCTGACTACGGACTAGATGACGTATCTAATTACCCATTAACATATATTGAAAGGAGCCAAAATTAGCCCATAGTTATGCGGAAAATTAAACTATATCATCTGCATTAATTTTTGTCAAAATCTGTTCTTTAATTTCGAATATGAAATACGTAGAACAACAAACAAATTGGTAGACGGAATGACAGATGGGGTCTCACAGTTATATGTACTTTATTTTATTAACACCGTGGAAACAGCACACATTAACTGAATATTGTTTATAGCCACTCAAAAGATATTAATGTTAACATGGTGAGATCTGAGGTTCTCACGGTGACTCGTGTGAAAATGGCTGTCTTGTGGGCTGTAGTTTCATGTAGTCCGAAAGATATTGAGCGATGTTTTACAAGAGCTAACTTTCTCCACCATCAGGTGATGAACATCCCAAAAGACATCCATCTTCAGTTATCAAATGTTTACATAGAAACGTCAGTTTGATTACATACGTGAACTGAACCATTGACTCTATGATGAAGTGATACGGCTTCCTAGCTGTAAGCATGCGTAACGAGCTATGTTCAAGGGGTGCCTCCTTGTTCCTTTGCATTTAACGATACCATTTATCAGAGATGTCATCTTACAGTCAGAATTCATTCACTGGGACTCATGTCAGAAATAAGAAAACTGTCGGCAGTTTGGGAACAAGTTTTGTCAGTTTCTTCCTTGTTTTCAAACAAGGGTAAAGTGTTTGTTTCCGGTTAGAAATGGAAGCAAGATTCGAGTTTGCAAGTGTAAACGTATTTAAGAACACGTCGTCAGTCCATAGTGAGCGAACACCAAGGCAATTAATCAGAATGTGGAAAAGCGAGAATACGTAATCAAAAAATGATCATAAGTAGTAATTTCGCTTTAATAGTTAATTCTGGTAAATATGGCTTCTAAACACAAAATTTCTTGTTTCGAACCTATGTTTAGTCGGAAAGAATCTTGCAGTGAAGAAGTTAAAGCGATGGCACTGGTATTTTACACATAACAAAGAAAAAGAATTTCTGAGGGCGCTGGTTCCCTCAGGGAGGGTGATACACTCTCTCGACAGGTGAGGAGGAAGTGAATTCTTCAATAGGAGCAATGTACTCGTTGCCATCACTTTCCCCTAGTTATTCATTTCTTCCAACCGCAAGTCACAACACACCTTTGTCATATATTTGTGTGGTTGTGGCACAATTCTATAGCTCTGTGCCTTCTATACACTCGCAATGGTCCGCGTGACTTTTTCTCTCGCCCTTTCTTTCGACGCTGGGGTGGCCTTAATCGGGGGCAGGTACAGATTTCATGTTTATATTCACACAGCAGACTTATCCCATAAAGTTAAAGTCACAGCTACACTTGATTTGCGCTACGTGTATATAAATTTGAAGTACCTTTTTTTTTTCCTGTTTACGCTCCTTGCCTCGCAGCATTCTTTCGCACCTTTAAATAGTTCCAGATAAACTGTATAGAGATTTGAGGTTTTCGCGGTGGCGAATATGAAGATGGCTGTCTTCTGGATTTTTGCGCTGTGTAGTCTGGAAGAAGATTACCGATGTTTAAGAGGCGCTTGCTTTATCCATCAATCAGGACGATCGGTAAATTTCTACCGCACTACACAGATCAACAACCCAAAAGACAGCCCTATTCTTAAACGGAATGGAAAAAGTCAAATTACAATAGAAATATTTAATTTTATAAATTACGTTTCTTGTTGATGAATTATGGAAGCCTTTGCTGATGACTTAATCCTACTACTTTTTTACTTAAACTCATTAAACCTCCACCGGATTCCATTAAGTAGCCTTCAGAAGCATTTTGGTGAGTGTGAATTACAGAAACGACATTTTTAATTTATATTCATAATGTCTTCTATATGTTCTCATAAAGTTATTTCGATTGTGGTCCTTTTGGTCACAATGCTGTGTAGTCTTGTGCGTGATTACAAACATTTTGGATTAACATATCGTTCCGCCACGACCCAAATTACATATAAGGCTTTTATGGCCCTAAAAATTCATTAAATGCTATTTAACTTGCAAATAGACAAAAATGATCAGAGTCGTAAAGTTTACCGTTTAAAGATGTTGTATTAGGAACGTAATTTCTGTGTTATCCAGTCTGCAAAATTTTAAAGCATTATTCTTTTTGATTTTGTGCGACGTCTTCAGCCGAAGTCGGAATAAACTTCTACTAAGTTTAATCTTGAAAATAGGTGACATCAAGACTATCAGCAAACGGATGACTGCCTTGTATAATATTAAAAGGAAATTCTGTTAACTAAATAAACAAAACAGATTTTGGGAGGCATTTTATTATATGGCGAGGATAAAGAATAAACCTCAAGATAGAAACATTTAATAACATGTGTATTGCTGGTACCATTGAGTGAACTGTCTGTATGTAACGAAAAAGTGCGTGATTATCATTAGTTTTCTTTTTTTTTCATTTCTGCTATCTTTCGTTCTTTGTTTTATTTTTCTTCGCAAATTTTATGAACAAAATGGCTGTATGAATACACTAGAAACACTTCTGTATCCACAACGTATATGTTATGTGTATAGCTTTCCTTACTTTACTGACGGAATGTCTTGGGGACCGCCATGTCAGTGTAGCTGTCTGCAACCAACCAAGAACTGCAATTACGTCATGAAAATTGACAGACGTTTTCCGCGGCATCGCTCTTTTAAATTACCGTTTGTGGTGATTCCAAGATGGCTGTCTCATCGACCTCTGAAACAGGGATATATTTTTCCTGCGCCTATCATCTGCTCGAGTGAAGCCCACCATCTTAAATTTAGGTAGTTGTTAATGTATATACTTATTTTTCGAGATGTGTGATTTGGGCAAGAAATTCTGTTAGTATTGCTAAGTCCTAACTAAATTACCATGTAAACGGTCCACGGAAATTTGTAATTATTTTGATGGTTCCATAATTACAATAATTAGCTATGACCGTCATATCCAGAGATAATGAACTGAAAAAGTAGGGTTTTTGAACACACTGTATTATTTGTGTAAGAGTGGAAGGAAATTGAAGACCGCCGTACAACATATCTGCAGACAAAATGGGAAAGTTTGTCTTTGTTACACAAAATTTATGTAACGGCTGGAAATTCAAGCAATGCAATGCCGTCATGCTTTAGTATAGATTGAAAGGTTGTGTGTGGGCCATCAGGAAATAGTACCCTGTGTCCGCGGTATGCAGGGCTACGTCTTGTATTTCACATAGGCTAGAAAAGTGTGAATTAAGTTTACTTTAATACTTTACCGGCATTATCTCGAGAGTATCTAAAAATAGCACATGATCAAATGTGTCTTCTTATGATAGGCTATGACACTGGCGAAGCGGTTAGACGTGATCTTTCTATTGCGCATGCCCGGGTTAAGACCAGGTGGAGTCCATGTGTATTTGTGACATTGGAATAGGTTTCTCTGAAGTCAATTTTATAATTTTGGCAGTAATTATTCTATCAGTCCTTCGGACTTCAGCATAATCGCTCTTGTCGTCTGTGATGGACTGCATCAAATGGATAAATATTGGTTGGAGTTTAACTTGTTCGTCTGCATTCATAAGTAATTTGTAACTTTTCTGGTAAGTTAAATTTGCTGATGTTATTTTTATTGTATTCAATAACTGTGTAATTGTATAATGTACTTATCTCTGAAGGGGGCAGAGGATTTTTCCTCTAGCCTCTGCGTCCAGACCGGCTCTGGGGCCCACCCAGCCTCCTCTACAATGGGTACCGGGGTCCTTTCCCGGGGGTAAAGCCGGCCGGAGCGTGACGCTGACCACTCACCCCCATCTAGTGCCGAGGTCAAGGAAGAGAGGAGCTATACCTCCACTCACCCCAAACGCCTACATGGCGTATAGTGGGACAAACTTTACTTTTTACTTATCTCTGAAGGATTTAAGACTGAATTCTTAAAAGAAAATTTCATGTGCTTTTGTTACAAACATGGAACTAAATATATCTATTTCCAGAAAAATAATGAAATTTGATCTGGACATTCAATCTAGAGACATGATCTGTGAAGCCCAAACAAGTCGCCTTAACACTTACATGCTGATTTGTTTAATGAAACTTTATCCTCATAGTAAATTTCTGTCTCAACGAATAGTTTTCATAGAAAGGGTTTAAAATAATAAGCATCATTAAGTTAATAGATTTATTCTTAGTATTTGACTAATAATAACTAAAGAAACTGTCGTATGGATGGAATGAGGTGAGCTAAGTAGATTAAGTACGTACATAAACTTTTCTCGGACATTCATATAGCCTATATTTAACCGTACACATGTTATATATGCTGCCAACTGTGACTGAAATACTATTCCTAAATTCCGGAAGTCTTACTGAACAAACTGTTTGTTCTTTGTGGCGTGTTATACTTACACACTGCTCAAACTTCACTCTTCTTACTTACGTATATAACCGTCTGTGGTACTAAACATTCTGAACCGCTTGTATAGCGTTTTCTGGAGAATGACACCTTTCCAGCAGGTTTATAATAACAACAATTGTGTGTGTTTTCTGTTGTGGTAGAATCTTCCTCTTCTTTCGCGTTGGTCTACCACCTGTCCCTAAGCTGATTCATGAACACACAATCTTAGGAGGGCTTATGGGCTCCAGCAGGCAGCTGATACATTGAACTTCTCTCACCTTAACGAAAGGTCTCCCTGAAAGATGGATTAGCGTGCGAGGAGTTCTTTGTTGTCTGCCGAGCCAATGCGTTCATAGACTTCATAACTTAAGCTTAATTAGGAATTGAATTTAGCAAGCAGATGTAAGTGCTTCATATTAATTAATTCTTTTTTTAAGTAACAGAAGTGTTTATTAAACTGGAAGGTTACTGCCGCACGACTATCTTAGCGATCAGGAAAAAAACTCAGAAATCGAAGTTAAACCACTGATCTCAGAGAGGTGAAGTAAAGGGAAATGATCGAAATTAGCTGCATAACGAGCAGACTCGTATTATTATTATTTACCATTTAATAGGGTATTTACTTCTATTTACCTGAGACAAACCTTGACCCTGAAGTACATAGTGCAGCAGCTATTTCCAAAATACATTTATTTTTTTAATACAGATTTTGCGTAAGGTATATGTATTATACATCAGCGTCTCATGTGAAAACAACAGTAGACTATACATATTTTCCAAATGTATTTTGTGCGGTTTTAAATACTACATTGTTCTTGCAGACACAGATGTTTCATTAACGGGCTGCAACCTATCACAGAACAGGAAATGCGATAAAACGCCTCTCCTATAAGGTTAACACTGAGCACAGAGACAATTTATTTGAACCACGGGTGTATCTTCTTACTGGTACCTTGTTAAGAACAACTGTAACCTCATATAGCAACGTCCGAATTTAAAATTTGACAGACGTTTAGTTCTTCTGTCGGAAGTTCACTCCAGTGTACAGAAAAATCCGACAGTGTATCCTATCATTAGATAGTTGAATAAAGTTCACATCCTCAAACTCTGTATTTTTAAGATCATCTTTGTTGTTATCCGCCATTGTATTTCTGGGTCTCCAAAGTGGCCACTTCTCTTCAAGTTTGTCTATATGCATATCTAAGCTGTCCATATATGCTCCATTTCCCGCCCATCTGATTCTCCTGATGTGATCTGTCTATGTCCGGAGGCCTGCGTAACGTTTTGCAATAATCTATTATTTCTTTCGACGAGGGCTGTTAGCTCTCCGCCCAGCCCTCAAGCTGGGGAGGGGGGGGGGAATCTTGCTGAAGATCTGTGACTTGTTATTTAGGATGTTCGTAGCTACCCATTGCATCTGGAGACCGTCAACCGTAGTAGTGGTAAGGGACAAGCTAAACGTAAAACTTGTTAAAAAGTAAATCAAATTTTTATACGAAGTATAAAATAAAAAAAACATCAGCTTAAAATATGTTTCATTAAATGAGCGATTCAATTAAAAAACTGTTTGTGGTTAACAATTTTAACTTTTTGTTTGGAATTGTTAGAATTTTTTAAAGATAGGCAAGATTTGCTTTGTTTAGAACGACACGTTTGTATATGAAGGACGTAAAAATATGAAATGATCCGTCAGAAAATGCTAAGTTGCGTTTAATATGTGGAGGGGTGGAGGGGGATGGAGAGAGATAGGAAGTCCGCTCGCTGTTCTTTTTAACCTAACATTCATGTGGCTGATTTATGTACCACTGGTTCCTGGGTGATGAAGCGAGGCTTCTTGTCATTTCCTGATCGAAACTTTGGCAGTAAAATAAAAAAAATGTTTACGTGTGAGGGAGTAAAATTTGTAAAATGTGGAATAATCAATTAGCACTATGGGAAAAAAAGACTTCACTGAGTAGCTGATACCTATTCAGCCGATAAAGAAATTTTTCTTTTGCATCGCTGTCATCAAAAAATCTTGTCAGTCGATTGTCCCATCTGACAGATTTATTTAACATTAAACAGCCAGTCACCGAGTGTTCGTATAATGGATATTAAGTATGACGTATCAGAAGTCTTCGGATGTTCTGAAACAAAATACAGTAGATACTTGATAGTTCCTTACTAAATAATGTTGAGTGCCATTTGCGTATTATTTACATGGGCGAACTAATGACAGAAGTTATATCATCTCCTAATATTTAACCATTGACCATTGTTCGAAGTACATGGTGTGTCAAATTAATATTCTCATAATCAGAATAAAGCTGGTTGCTTAAAAGTATTTTATATAACGACTGTGTTACCGGTAACAGTAATTTATAATTGGCTTAGATATTACGACTATAATTACTAGCGAATTGGCTCTATTGAACTTTTCTTGAGGTGCTTGTCAAAAAATCCCTGACTTCTATGGTAGATAATTGATGGTACATTACCCTGCTTAGACGAATCTACTTCACAGCAGAATACAATATTTTCTCTAAGGCAAACTTTAATATTATCCTCCCATCTACGCCTAGGTCTTCCGACAGTCTGAAAACGAATATCAGAACACGGTTTTCGCCTATTTCAAGGTCATATGTTCAGAATCACCTGCGAATAAAGACATGGGTACAGCAGTTTCAGTAGTTTAATATTTCAGAAATGACCCTTGAAATGTTGTAAAGTAATTTGCTTCGTTAAACAATCAAAACGTTTCTAAATGTTCGTTACGAATATTACATTTTATCTCTTTGGGGAACACTGTGAAGATAGGTTAGTCCCATGTAATTAAACATTTCCGCTAGAGGCCCTGAGGGCTTTTACATGTTTTTAAACAAATTGCGGCAACTTTTATCATTTTAGTACGTGTTCTGGCTAATTTCCACCGGAAAATTAAATGTATTTTTTCATTAAGTTTTAAATTTACGGAGTACACTTAAAAATAAATGCCTGACAAAACAGGACAATTTAGTTGATTGTTTAAAACCTACATCATATAGTTCAATTTCTGCTGTCTTCTATGTTTGCAAATAGACGCAAACTTTCCTACTTACGATATTTATCAGTCCCCTATCGTTTCTCTGCCCAACAAAACACGAACTGATGTCTGCCACAGAGCGTCAGCGGTTTTTAACATTTTGTGATTCACGGGTCAGCAAAATAGTATTGGTTCTTCCGAGGTCCAATAGGTAGAGATATCTAGCTAAAATATGTGTCGCGTTATGAGGTACACGTAGCAGTATACAAATGTAATTATCATTAGCATGTGCAGTGATTTATTTGGAGTTAAAAAATAACTTCTTCTGGTATTGAAATCTATTTCCATGTCACCCATTATGCACACTCACAAATAGGAATTATACACTAGAGCATATTGAAACTGTCAGAAACCTTTCGTATGTTTAGGTCAGAACCAGCGAAAATAATTAATTTACTGATTTATTATATCTTTCGAGTTTCATAAGAATACAGCCGGATTTAGTAGATTCTCTTGGCTCGAATGCAAGTTTATGGGTTATTTAATTATGATTCAACTACCGAGTGCGTAATTTTGTTACTTACTACATCTCAAAAATTAATAGAATGGTATTCGGGAGAAACAAATGGATTCTGAGACCATGAAGAAGATGGAACATCATCATTGACAAGGATCATAGGCGAGTGGGTTGCGAGGATGAGAGATTATGTCGAATAGCGAGCGTTTTTATCAAAAGTGCGTAAATTTTGTTTTCTTAATCCTTCATTTACTTAATTAGTAATAAAATATTACCTGTACGCGTGACAGGCTACTAATTATTACTGCGGCACAGGCAATTATGAGACTTTGCGTTCCAGAGTAAATTTCTGCCTATTTCTGTATCCTGTTTCTACATTTTGTATGACTCCTTTGACGGGGGATCAGCCCGTTTACATATGCTTGCTTTAGCATTTCATAGGTTTCCGTAGCCGTTTTGACGAGTCTTTGGCAAAATTTGATTTGTTCATGAAAATCCGCCATTCCGAAATCGCAGGAGGGTCGGTGTAATGCACTACCAAAACGCCCGTAACTAAGAAACAAATGCTAATTCGATGATGTCGGCTGGCACACTGATTCACTATGAATGTAGGCCGCACCCCCTAGCGGCAGAAGCTCGTACTACATCCGGTTCGCCCTCTATTGACACAGTCTTGAAACTTTCCGATCGCACCTCGTACACAAGAGAACACAATAAGAGAAATGTGGACACACATCTGTGACTCTAATCCAACGGCCATTATTTTAGACTCCAAGAACCAGGCCTTGGGGTCAGCTGAGTCATAGTTTAATTCACATAAAACAGTGACATAAACAGGATTCGAAACAAGAAGCCAAGTAAAATTTTTAAGTAGAAAGGAACATTGAGATTCTTATTCTTTTATAGTTATACTTTATTTAATTCACCGTCTTTTATAGATAACCAGCCTTTGTAATGTTATAACATTTTCTTTGTGCATTATGTAAATATCACATTCTCCCTTTTCTCAGAGAAGAAAATTACTTTGTACGCTGAGAACTTACAAGGAATGATGGTAGTTGGTGTACGTGTAGCAGTAGGCAAATGTTTCGTTTGTCTATTGAAGGTACAGCAGAACCACGCATGGTCCATTAACCAAGGCACAGTGTCGGGCCTCATTTACTGCGCCTTACCAGAACAATAGGCAGCCCCCGGCACGAAGACGAGGAGACGGATATACGTAGGAAGTATGGCCGCATTCACCCATCACCGGTGGCCATATTGTAGTTCCCAGGGGGAGTCAAAGTTTCATTGATATTTCGTCACTGTTTATATTGTGTGGTCCTTAAGACAGGGGTGTCCGTTTTTAGCATACTTTCGTGTTTCGTAAGGACAGACAGGCATATGGTACTAATATGTCCATGTCTCTCTCTGTCCATATACAGTTTTGAGGTTATGGATAGATTTCCATAAAACTTGATATGAAATTCGTTCCAACCTCGTATTTTATTGACGTGACTGACAGAATCATAGCTTTCATTGAAACTGTTTTTGGTCAAAGCGGGATTATGCTGAAAAGTGTTAAATGTTTGGAAATAAGTGAAAGGAATGATAATCAGGCAAAAGGGAGGAAACGTATGGTGAAAATACATTCTATTCGTTACTATTTAATTAGAAAATAACCTTCGAATCAGTTTAAATGGTCAGATTGAATAATTTAACTGAAAACAATTAACGAAATGTTCTAGTGTGACGTGCAAGCAATAATGTTGTGGTCGGTGTGCGCATATTTATGATTAACTTTCTAATCATTATTAACACATGACGCCATAATCGGGCCTTAAATAGGGCTGTTAGAGAATTATTAAAACACCAGAAATAAGATATTTAAAAGCACCTCTGGATGTAGCCTTTTACGACCTTGTTTATAACAACAGCATAATAGACTTGTGCTGTGACATGTAACATGTAACATGTGAATTAAAGCCGATAGTCACATAGTTGCTCAACAAATTTCCGAACTGTTACAGAACTCGAAAATTTAAGTATTAATATTTTTACAAGGGCTCACCAATGGACACTATACTGAGCTACTTCAATTCATACCACAAACTTTTTGAATGATCCATTTTAATGACCTGGTATATGTGTCATGGTCTTGCAAATGGTCTCTTTCCGTGTGGTTTTTTCTACCAAATCTCTGTACGAATTCACAATCCCTCCCATGCGTGCTGCATGCCCTGCCAGTTTTATGCCAGAATCCGCTACTCTGCTAACAAAATTCCAGTTTGTGTCCGGCGCCTTGCTGTTACACCCCTTGTGCCAAACTTCAGGTATACAAAGGTGTACAGAATGAAGCAGCACTGTAGAAACTCATATATTTTCTTTTCTGTTCTTCGAAACTGTTTACTTGTCAGGTGGGATGTTTACGGTTTTGGTCAAAAGGACATTTTAGGTGAATCTTCAAGTTGTCTTTTGGTTTCGTAAAGTAACGTATTTGAAAAAGAAGCGGGCTTGGGGAATTGTATCGACATGTTCACTAGTTTGCTGTATCCTGTGTTTTCATCTGTTCTGTGCCTTCAGTGTCTATATGCATGGTTTTGTGAAGACGTAGTTGTGGTTTTGTCTTTCTTGTCATGACGCATGCGAAGTGAATGCTAAAAGAAGTTGAGAAGTGTATAGGTGCTTACTGTTCTGCTCCGAGGTCTGCGGATACAGCTACAATAAAACGAAGGAACATACGTACAGAATTTTTGTGTGCATTGCAATGACAGATATGCTGCCATGAACCAGAGGGATGTGAGATGTCAAACTCGTGTAAGTCACCGGTC
The DNA here is from genome assembly GCF_977971745.1 of Zootermopsis nevadensis. Classification (NCBI taxonomy): domain Eukaryota; kingdom Metazoa; phylum Arthropoda; class Insecta; order Blattodea; family Termopsidae; genus Zootermopsis; species Zootermopsis nevadensis. The sequence continues at coordinate 11,957,049 of NW_028259142.1, forward strand.
TGTTTTGGCGATAAAGATAAAACAACTATCCTAACCTGCATAACCCTGATAATAATGCACTACAGGGCCTTAATGTGGGTTTAATGGCTTCTACCACGGTTGTTATAAGAAATTATTCAAAGCTAGATGGAGGAATGCGAATATACGTAAACATGCAAGATACAGTTCTGTAAAAAGTCATAAGTAGTGTATGCATGTATGTATGCCATTTTGGAATATGCAACACTTGTTCTTATTGCACGGAAGTTTATATTTTATTTTATGGCCAGTGGAGTGCGCTCTGATCCAACTGTCGCTGAATAAGGAATTCTAATTTTATAAAGCATCCATGCGGTTAACGTAGTTATTGCATGAATCGGATAAAAGCACTGAAGAAATGTAATTACAATGTATAATAGCGAATAAGGCCTTTTGAATATCAATGGGGATTTATCCGTTGTTTCACTTTTCATTTTCATGTATTTATCTTCTTCTCCCATAACCTTCGTTTTATTTTTCATCACTTTTACTTGTCCGTGCTACGTTTCAGTTACGTTACGTTACAACATAAAATTATTATATATCAGTCGTGCTGCATACTACGTTATTTCACAGACAGCAATAAGTTGAATATCTGATTACGTAACAGATTTCTCTGTTTAGTAAGATGTTAGTACTACCATCTCTTGGAGAATTATAAAATTACATAGTTGGCCTACTTATTGTGAGAGCAAGAAATTAAAGACGAAAACATCGAACTGGCTTTTATACAAGGTGATCGAAAAATTACTCATTCCATTCTTGTCACATTGTTTTGTTTGTAAAAAAATAAATTGCGTTCAAATTAGGAAAGAAATAATGTTATTGAGTGTTAGAAATGTCCACAGTATAAAAGTGTTTGACGGATAGCTTCAAAACTATCGTCACTTAACGACAAAGGACGACTGGAAATGTTTGTGTCCTGCATGATTTCAATATCAGGGAAACGGTTAACCAAACGAGGTATTGACGATGTGTTTGGCACAAGAAAATCGGGAAGTGTGTCCCTAAATTCATTCTGGTAAGTTACGTAAGAACGAGATGACAGTGAACATTCTTTTCACTTGTGAAAAAGACATCTTGCAACTCGACTGTTGATAGACAAATGACGACCTCTCGCGAGCAGGTTGAAATGTGACGTGAATTGTGGGTTTATCACAGCGACATTATCAATCCATTGAAACTGTATTGAATTGCAACCGTCAAAAAATATTTTAATATTAATTGCAATGACTTTTACATTACTCTACATAGTACAAATTCTTGACGTTTCTAACTGAGGACAGTCGCAGTTTAACTGTAGGTATGTTTTATAGACTAATGTGTTTATCAGCTGATACTGTATAGCGTCGGTTTCTAGACGAATGTATTAAATATACCTCAATAAACAATACTTATTAAAACATCACGAGAAGAATAAAGCGCTACTTCGGTACAGAGGCTAGAGAAGTCGCCAATTCGATAGCTAAAGATGAATATCTTTCATATGGTCCGAGAACCCTGGCCGTCGTCCATCTCTGTCACTGCAGAAAACCCTTCTTAGTCTGCCTAATATTACACAGCAAAACTTGCGTATAACTACACCGAATCCTGTTTGATAATTATGTAAATTGAGTTTGTATAAAAATCTGATTGTTACCAATGGGGCAATGAAATATTGAAATCACAAATAAAATATGGCAAGGTGATCATAAATGTTTATATCCAAGATAGGACCCTTTTAATATATTTTAAGACCGCATTTTGCTAACGGAAATGAACAAAATCAGAAAAATATACATCGCTCCGTATGGTCAGTGTCCTAGCTTATGCTAATACCTAAACTTTGCCATCCTTCGAATCGATTGACATTTTGGTAATTAATGGCATTTTAAATGCAGAGACTCTAGGCCTACATTACATCGAAACAAATGAAAACATTATCGTGAATGGTGAGGTGGTATGAATTTGGAAATTAGCGGTAGTTGTTTCTTTCAAGATGCTACCCGGAATTTGCCTGTAACAGATGATGGGTATCACAAAAGATCTATTAAGAATCTACATAAACCGGATCCACGTTTGATTTATACACCTGTAGAATACCAACCTGTTCGTTCGACCTCTCGTCTAATAGAAGACAGAGTATTCAACACAACGTGAATTAATTTATTTACATAACTGTACCAACAGCTTAAAGTATGTGCTTGCAGTGATTATACATTCGATGAATAATGAATTAGAAGAGATGTGAACGTTAGCGATTGTGGCCTAATTTAAGACCCTGTTTTCGTGTATGTAAAACAATAAAACCTGAGTCAAGATAGTTTTCCTGGCCGCGAATTAAACTCAGGATCTCCCGAATTCGAAATGGGGTCGCTACCGATCGACCAAGACGTTGTGTACCAGACCACGAAGTTCAGTCGGAAACTGTATTATCATTCTAACAGAATAACAGCGGACGATTGATGTAGTGTGGGACAGACAGATAGCATCTGCATGGCTACATTATAACCAGATATTCATCTTCAATTTGGCTGTTATAAATTCGACATCGCATGCTCAGAAATGCGTTCTCCCAATGTGAAAACAATCCTTTTCCGTGCTTAACATGCTTGAATTCTGGAAGAGTATCAACTCATCTCATAGCGCAAGAGCAGATAGATTGAGCAGTGTGTGTGGTACCAGGATGGTGTTACTCTTTGCAGCCCCACTGAGGTTGATTAGGTTAATTGCATTTTTCATGGGATGACTCCGGCAGATGGATACATTGAGGATCCACTCGAATGGAGCTATAAGAATGGTGCTCCTGGGACCGAGTATTCTGCAGATGGAAATACTAGAGGTGGATTGGGGGGAGGGTTGACGTTGATAGCATCACATACTACACACCGCCGCTCTAAAAGGTGGCGTACCTCAACCTCCATTTCATTGACAGCAGATACATCACTGGGTAAAAGTGGCGTGTGGGGAAGTGGGGGGGGGGGGGGGACAGTGAAAGTAAAAGAAAACTGCACCAAGACGGACCTAATTTTAGTTTATTGCCTGCCGTTGTGGGAATCCGTGAAGAGGGAAATCAAATAACTAACTCAAGGGAATATCCTCCCCTTCTATACGTATAAGCCTGCCCTCAGTGCATATGATTGATAACGGTGATTTTTTTTTACATAACATTCTGTACATTTGTGCTTTTTAGAGATCATCTTAAAATGTATGATATTTTTATATGAATTAAAGGATGATAGCATTAAGATCTGTAAAATGTATAAGCCCGCATGTGCTCCGTACTTCTGGGGGAATATTCATTACATTTCATGAAGACCAATGATGCAATTTCTGGAAGAGCTCTTTTTAAAGCTATTAATTTTTGTTACCTAAAGAAATGAGTATCATCAAACTCACCCTTATAATTTTTTTATACATTTTCCACGAACTGTTAGATTGATCAAAATAAGGAAGATGAGAAGAGTGAGGCATATAAAACTCACAGGGCTGATGTAGCTTAAAGGATTTTAGTCGGAAATCCTTAAATGAAGAGCGCTTATGTAACCGTAACATAAGCAAATATTGGAGGATATAAATTATATGAGACTTTGTAGACTGGATGCAGCTGGCTTAGAATACAGCCCAGTGTCTGACTCTTGTGAACATAGTGAAGAACATTTGGCTTCACAGAGAGGAGTAGATTTCTTTAGTTAATCAATTAATGGCCATTATTAATGTCGATGAAGAACTCGTGTTTTGGCCAGGACCAAGTGCAGTTGTTTAGATTCCACGAACAAAACAAACAAAATTTGTGTTGCTTGCAGGAAAGGTTAGCTTATAATTTTTATTTTTACACTGGTAAGGAACTTAAGCAATCATTATTCAACTATTGTAGGAATGCTGTGTTTTCAAAAGTCAGGCAGTATAATCCATTCACACGTTCACACACTCAATCTATAAATCCGTTTTAATATTATTCTGTTATATACCCCATTTCTTCTCCACCCTTCTATGTTTTGATAACAAAATAATTAATTACATTGGTAATTTTCTCATTATTCTGAGTGCCCAATATGTCCAATCATTCCTTATTCGGTTGCCCTAACAGTTGGTCCATATGATACAAATTTTGAAGCTCATCATTGGGTATTTTTCTCAGTTTTTGTGTAAACTCTGGTTCCTTCGCATTACGTCATATGGAATGAATAACTCCAGGTAATGAAATAGCTGTTGCTATGTAAATGAGAAAATTTTTATAAGAACTATAGAAATTGTCTAAAAATAAAAGTTAAAAGAAGTCGCCTTCAAAAGATCTTGTCTCCAAGGGAGACTGGCGATATTCATATAATTCAATAATTTATTTATGTACAAAATTCCAAGTATTACTTATATATTTTGGCAAAGTTAAATTCGTGATAGGCTACATCTCACAATTTACCACGTTTTTAATTGTTAAAAACAATACATATTATATGTATAAATACACAAAACATATGCATAGCTACTAGTACAATGATTTATGAGCTGTCTCCATCAAACGGATTGTTAAATTTAGATTTTTCATGGCCTTCATGTTGTTTTAAAATTCACAGGAAACTCGCCTTAAAGTCAGGGTAGCCGGTCTCGATTTCAATCCGCGACCACCCGAATACAAAACAGGAGTACTAACCACTCGACCTCGACGTTCGGTTTCATTCCAGTATTATCCAATGACAGTGAATATATTAAGTTATAAATTCAGGACCACACTCATTGGTGGCATTCAACGTGGAGTGAGGCAAAGAGCTGCTAGAAACAAAGAAAAAGTGAGGTCCTTATGTCATTCAACGCACAACCAAAATGTTCTTGTAGATTCTAAGTCTCCATCTGTGAAGGAAACACATTTCATCACACAAACATGTGTACGGAAGTGTGTAACGTCGCCAAAGAGTTTTTGTAAGAAACAAACACAAAGATTTCACAGTACACAGCATGAACACAAAATGTGGAAATCATGTCGAATAATGTAACAATATAGCATGTGTATTGTATAACAATTGGATCTTCCACCGCTATAAAAAAATTAGACTTATATCAACTTGATGGGATGAGGTAAGGCACTTCTAAATTAACCATTATAATTTTGTTATGAAAGAGTTAGTTATTTGGTTTGTCTATTCATTTGTTTGTTTGTAAGCTACGTAAATGTTGTCGCTCTCGGTGGACTAGTGCTCGCCACTGGACCTAAGGTTCAAGGGTTCAAATCTGGCCGAGGTCGATGGATTTTTAAGGGTGATAAACGTCCTTAGCAGGGAAAGTAAAGCCGGCGATTTACGACATGTAAAATAACCTAACTTTACGAGCATGATACGAGATGTTTCGTAAGCAAAATTCAGCTGGCATTTCTCACCCAAGTCTTCCTGATTCATTTCTAGATGGCTCTAATAGACAAATCAGGATTGAATAGAAATTGTGCAGAGACAGTGAGCTTGTCACTCACTACTCATAAATCTACACTTTAAAGACTAAGAAACCTCCCACATAGGAGGAGGCGAAGGCTCGAGTTCGGGCTGTTGCGCCATAGAGTCTGTCAGTAAGCAACGTAAATATTAATTTTATTTTTAGGTAGTTGGTAAATTAATAACACGTCAACGCAGGTAGCTAGCTAGGTGGATATTTAGTTAGTAACTTAGTTGGTTTTGAATCGCAGAGGGATCACAGCTGACCGGCTTAACTGTTCATAAATAAAAGTTACTTTGCACATTTAGTTCGTTATGTTATGAGTCTTTAGATTCAAATCTCATCTAAATAATATTTACGAATTTAGTTCTTACCTCAAAGAAACCACCACACATCTACATTGCAAAGATCAATTGCCATGCAAATTTTCCTGATGCTGTTTCATCAAATAGATCAGTCTTTTTTCGACTTAATCGTTTTCGCGAAACTGGTCCCACAAATGATAAATGAAGGACAGGTTGTGGTAAATACGAACTGAGTCTGGATAATGCCCGGAAATATAAGGACTAAATTTGGTGAAATTTCAGAAATAAGCACCGGGATTTATAAAGTAAGATTACATTTAAAAACACGTTAACAGATGATAAGAAGATTTCTGTCTTCTGTGCTGTTTCGCTGTGTAGTCTGGTCGATGTTTACCAACGTTTCGGAGGTCATACTGCCTCCGTCATCAGGGCGATGAGTATGAAGATTTCTGTCTTCACGGCTGTGAAAACCTCAAATCATACAGATGATAAGAACATGGAAGAAGGGGAAAAATGCTATCCCTTGTCCAGAGATCTCAAGTAAGCTGTAATAGGAATATGAAGCGAAAGAAGTGTAAATATTTGCTGATCAAAGGATCATTTATTCCTTGAAACGAAATATGACATGATATGTTTAAATTCCAATATAATGTTTTCCCTATGCCTAAGCACTAGATGTAAAGGGAAAAGGAAACTTTATATGAAGCTACACAAATTTCTAACCTCGGCACTAAATGGAGGCGAGTGGTCAACTTCTCGCTCCGGCCGTTTTAGCCAGGGATATGAAAATTCACTGTATAGTTAATGGGAATTTGGGTTGACTCCAAACTAAATCGGAACCTGTGACGAAGAAAAGATCTGAACTCATTATCATCTTTGCTTTGTATTTGTGACCTTTCGAGTTCAAATCTCGGCGCAAATACCGGCTATTCTGGTTGAAGTGTTCGAATTACGAAGATATTTCTTGTTTTAGAATTTATTTTGAATCTTAACAGGCTTGATGTCCCAATGTGTGATGCTTGAATAAGATGGAATTAAATCTGAATATTATGAAAGAGCTGTAGCTAGTATCATAATTAATTTTACAAGGTTTCTGAAGTGTGTACATTTTAAACAGAAAACAACATTTCGGAAATTGGATCTGTGAACTAGTGGATTTGTAACTTGCTAGTACCTACTAAGTTGCCTATTGGAATTAAGTAATTCGTCAGTTTTTGACGTGTAGACGGAAAAATATTCAGTTCCCAAAACGTATTATTTTCGAGTACAAGACTATGTGTAAGTTAAAAAAACTCAGTAATTCTAACTATAATTCATCCATAAAACCGAACGCCTCAAATTTGGCGGGGGTCATACGACCTGTATGTTCAGCAACTATTAAATTACACGTTCAATTTTTATCGGAGATCAGTCTCAGTGGGTGTACCACTAATTAGGCTTCCGCTACCCCTTCATCCATTAAAGCCTGCACGAAATTTTTCAATTTGTCGACGAGCATAACACTGCAATGCTAGACTACCGAATTGGATGAGCACATTTTTTTCCCCCAGTCTAGAAGGAGGCAGATCTCCGACATGTATCTAACAGGTGTTTTTACCACTCTCACACTCATTTACTATTTAATTGAATCCATTAATTAATATGTCAACACAAATTAACGTTTATTTTTATTGCTTTCTTTTTTCAACGAAATGGATTTGGCAGAATTGTGTGTAGCCCCTTTTAGCTGTAATTATTGTCTATGTGTGGAACGATTTTGAGGTTAGGTTTATAATGAGAATTGGCTTGCTTATTAATTTCACGTCTCATTTGACCACACCATTCTTGTGTTTAACTATTCGTCGTACTCCGCAATATTAATTTTGGAATAAAAGAAGTAATTATACTTGAAATATTGCCAATGCTATATTGAGTTACATAAGAAGAAAAAATACATTAAATATGGTTTCTAATAACTTCCAAGGCCTTCGTGTAATAAGTAGGTGGAGATTAAAATCAAAGTTTATTTTCAGTTTGTTACCAGACCGTCTCTTTTTCGTACTTTTTAATTTGATTTTCCAATTAGCTTCTTTTGTAGAAGGTATCAGTTATTCAATTCCGTTAAATTAAATTTTAAGTGAAGTAGTATGTAGAGGCATATCTACTTTATTTTTCATTAAAAGTTGGCTAAAATGAATATGTTATAAACGGATTTAATTTCTTTTAAACTCTCGCGTTTTGAAAGTTCTCCTACTTCAATCAAAGAATTATAGATTTGGCTAGAAATTCTGTAAGAACTTCACACCCATAGGTATCCATGTTTCATGAATACAAGATCGCAGTTTTATATACCTCAAAGAATATCGTGAAATTATGGACATGCTACGTTTGAGATACCTCGCCTAAAACCGATTTCCTGTTTTATTTTTAAATTTTCCCCATCTCTGTCACAGTACAAACCAACTATTTGTAGCCTTTTAGTTATATTTCAGCATGTAAATATACAAGGAAAGGTTTCTTGAAATAAAATTAAACATGGCGAACGTTAACGTGTGATTATGGTATATAACTGTCGTCTAGTATTGAAAATATCTATTTAGGTTTCCTTCTTTAAATAATTGTTCTCACACGTTAGTTGTAAACTCTGTTACGTAAAATGAATGACAATTTTCCGTAATGTAGTGTTGCAGAAGGGGCACTTTTGGGAATCCGATTTGCGTGGTACCAGATGCAACTCTGGTGCTGAAGCTACAACCCAGAAACACGTGTTCCACTGTAATCTGGTTCCGTGTTTTTTTCCTTGTAATGAGATTTTAAAACGTTCCCCCGTGGACCACTTTCTTTGCCCTCTACAGCCTGCTTATTCTGTCTCTGTTTCGGTTTCCGCCTGTATGTAATATGGCTAGACCTAGAAAATTTAACAGCAAAAGGTAACAACAACTACTGACTGTGGTCATCAGTTAAACCTACATAGAAAATGAGGTTAGACCCATATGTATTAATTGTGTCAGCAACCATGGGACCAATATTTGGATAGAAATGCGTTCAAAATAAAGGTTAGAATACACCTTCATTTGAAACTCTGTTGAGAATAGGTATAAGCATGTTGTTTAGTATTGAATAAATAAATAAATTTGCTAAACGTTCCTCCAGTACTCGGGAGATCAGGCATTTTATTCTTGGCCGGAACTCCGGATACATAATATGAGATTTCTTTAGTTTATTCATTTAGTTTTATCCCTTCCAGGAAATTTCTGGATTAATACCGTAACATACGTCATGACTGCATACTAATTTAATAACTCGGATTGTAATAAACTCTTGTTTTTATGAAACCAAGTTCCATTAACATGTCTACAATCTCCCGCTATTGGAGCGGTTTAAATTCAGTTCACATTTTAACATCTTATTTCTTTAGTACTAATTTTGTATTATACTCACATCAATTCCTCGGTTTACTGTATAATTCCTTACCCTCACACCTCCCAACCAAAACTTTGTGTGCATATATCACCTCCTTTTTTCGCCAATCTTATTTTCCTTTGTTTGGATCACCGTGATAAAATGTGGCTAAGAACACAAATTATGCAATTTATTCTAGCCGCATACTACTTCATCGGTCTTATATTCTTCTCAAATACTCTCAAACACTGATGGGCAGCCAATCACGAGCTAAGCTGTAACTACAGCACTGACTGTACGAAGTAAAACATTTTCGACTTTGGGTTTTGTTATGTACTTAGTTTCATTTTAATGTAAACATGAATAGAAATGTATTCGTGCTGCTGTTTGTGTTTCGATAATGAAGTGTCATGTACAAAAAAATGAATAATTCAGGTTGTTTTTGACTTGGTTGTATAAATAAGGAACCACAAACACGAAATTATTCCAAAAGAAATACCTAAGGTATCTGGGTGTCGTTCGGAAAATGGCTGGCTATCTTCTGGGTTGTTGCGCCATGTAGTGTGATAGAAACTTACAGACGTTTCAGAGGTGCTTGATGCTTTATCATCAGGGCGATTATGGCCTTATTACGCAAGAATGTAGAAAACAGCCATCTTCACATTCGCTGTTGTTAGATCTTGAAACCTCATTTCCTTTCGGAAATCTATTAAAGGATTCCGATTTGAAATTCTGTATTCAGAAAATAATCTACAGATAGACGCATTCAATCATTATTTTGACTTAACTGTTAGGCCTGTAGGCATATTTTATGCCCTGAATTTTATTATATGTTTATTGCAGTAACGTTCGATGCTGTGTCGATTACCGATGATATTTAAAATGAAAATGTGTTTGTTAGGGTGGTATTGGTCGTAAATTACTCTGAAGCACTACCCTGACATTAGTCTTAGAGAAAATATGAAAACCACGAAACATTTCAGTTGTGACAACAGTTTACTGGACCGAGGTTCGAACTTAGGGCATTTCGTATACGGATGAAAACGATTAGTTTCTACACCGCGACCTTTGGCCACTAAACATTCATTTAAAAAAAGTATGTGCTTTAATTACTGATGAATTTAATTTACTACCGAATAGCTAACTCCAGGAAGCATTGTCCTTCTTGAGTTACTAGGTTCACATAGAAGCTCGCCAATGGTCCCTACCCTGCTCCAGTTAAATCCAATCAAAATCAGCCAATCCATATCTCTAATATCAACATTCTACCACCTATTCCCGGTTCCTACAAGTGATAATTTCCCCTCAGGTTTCCGAAATAAATTTGTGCGCAGTTATCTCATTCTACATACCTTACCCATCATAGATTGTATAATAATATTCGGTGAGGGGTACAAATTATGGAACTTTTTGTAATGTTTTCTCCAGTCCCATGTCCTTTTATCCTTCATGGGTCTAAATGTTCTCCTCAGCATCCGGGTCTCAAACACCGTCAATCTTGGTTCTTCCATTAACATGAAAGAATAGGTTTCACACCCATAGAAAAGCAGGTAACATAATTGTCTTGGATAATGTACTTGATACCTGCGAGGCTGTGAGTGAATTTAGCGATTGTATCAATTAAGGATGTTTCTTATTCTTTACAGGTGAATGCATTGTCCTCAACTCCGCCACATATCATGTAAGTTATATCTCATGATTTATTACTCTACCATGTTACTTAAGCATAGCAGTTGATACAGCGCTGTAAAATAACATAATAAGCAATTTAAGTATTAAGTAATTAACATTGTAAAACGTGTAAGAAAATTAACGTAACCCACACGACGCTCGGAAGAATATTCCTTGAACTTTGTTTAATTTACCTTTCTGTCAGAAGGATGTTTGATAAAGATAAATAATAGAAGAAACCTTCTATTCGTTTCGTAGTATTTAAACGTCATGTTGTGGTAGTATTTTAATACTAAATATTGCGTATTTTCCGTCTTTATAAAATAATAAGTTATACAGAATGTAGATTCGGACATTTATTTTATTTTATAATACTGGGCGACGTGCTTCTAGCTCGTTAATTTATCAGGTTCCTTGTTAATAAAATAAAACTACAATTCTAGATTCTTGTTATTTAAATTTATATAGTAATTATTTGTTATTCTTTAAATCAGCGTTAAAATAACAATAATACTAACAATTTCATTTATCTGGAGTAGTATCGTTCTGTGTGTGTGTTTGTATTTGTATGTACGTGTTATATATTTTGATCTTTACTGTATAATGCCACCTTAAGATATGAACTTACTGGTGTGAGAGAGTACATAAACTATTTATGTCTATATTTAAATGGAAGAGATATAACAGATTGTTGTTTGAATGCTGTGAATTTTTATATTTTTAATTCACTTTTACTAATTTTAATCACTTTATTGCTTGCATATTATTGCGAACAAAGTTAATAAATTAGCAGTTTATTACATAAAACTGTATCCACTTTTAGCAGAAATGTACTTTTTTGTTTTTAGTTCAGTTAGAAACATTTTATTGACGTGGCTTTAAGCCGGAATTAATATATATATATATAATGATAAAAGTAGCATGTAGCTTTTAATTAGTGAAAAGGTTAAATGTTTATTTAATGAATGTATGGGGCTGCATAAGCTGATAAAATAATACATGTTTGCTGTCTCTTACAAAATATGGGTCACTTAATTATTATACCTTCTGGGGAAAACGTTTCGAATTTTAAAGAAAAAATTTATATTGTCCGTGTTACCATATTTATAATTATTTTTACCTGCATCAGTCAAATCTCAAATCATGCTTCTAACGTCACATCTCTCAGTATCAAGCACAAAAACCTCTTGCTTAAGCGCACGATGATGGATACTCTTATAGAGGCTTTTGCTGTTTACGGACGTATTTTTGTGAACAGCCTGTTTTAAAGAATGCTGCAGCATGAATTATGACGAGAATATTTTTTTAGTGAAAATGTTTACAGGGGCCCTCCCACATAAACTTGTGTTCCGAAACTTACAAGGATCAAGCCGGATTTTGGAACAAACCAATGAGCCAATGTTGTATTATAGAACACCTGCGTCGTTCACATACACGCCATTCACACATCTTCACGATGCCAATTACTGTAATAGGGAGTCCAGAATAGACTTAATTTTATTATGATTTCATGTGCAGTAAATGATGATTAGAAAAAAGATATTACATTATATTTTATAACCACTTTTTACTTTTATTCTCTGCTAAAACACGAAAACACTTACTTATCAGCAGCAATTAATATTATTAAATTAATAGGTATATTACACTTAAAATATGTAATATTTTGTCTTTGTGACAACAGAATTGTTGTGATAATTAAATTGTAGTAGTACAAAAATGTAAATGGCATAATTAAGAGAAATCTCTGCAAAAAATATTTTACCAAGAACAATAATGCGTTATGGGGAAAATAAATTAAAAGGATTAATATGGCGGATGCGCGAACTATTGACATATATAGATTATTGTTTAATATCATTGTGGTATTGGAACTGGGTGTGTTCATGGTGTCAACAGTGATCTTATTAGCTTTCCATCCTGTCTCAGTTTAGAAAGAAGTTTCTCCTGTGTCTAAGCACCACAACACGAAGACATGTGGAAGTCGTTAATATGAGTTGTCAGTTCCCAATTTGGCCTGTTTTACCCTGGGAAGAGAGCTCCCGGTACAAAATGTACAGGAGGTTAATTGACCCTAGAACGAGTATGGACCCGCCGACAAACGAAAAGTCCTTGCAAACATAAAATTGTCCACGCCATGTATTCTAGAAGACACAACTTAAAAATGTAAACAGCGATCGTATAGGCTATTTGCTGGATTGCTAGGGTTTTTAAGATTAAATAAACTTATGTCTTTCAAACGCATAACATTTTTAAGAGAAATAATTTTCGATTTTGTAGTGTTTCCTTTAACTGGGATATTTTTCAAAACTCTACCGAAGCACCCATAATGAGAATGTATCCGTATTTTTATTCAGTACGCTGCACTTTGAGGACAGATTTCTTGTAATGTTAAGAGTAGTTGGTAAATTCTTCGCCAATTACGTAACCTACCGTTTTTATAACCTGCCACTGAACCCTGACCTCAGCATCAGAAATCAAGTTCAGATCCTACTTATGTAAGATCCTTTGTAAAGTTACTATCCCATCTGTATTTATGTCTACAAAGTGGATCTTTCTTTCAGATCCTTGGAGCCTTACACAATGTTTAAAGTATTAATTATTTCGAAATTAATTATAAGAGGATCAGTTTGACTAAACCGGAGATCGGAACAAATTAAAAGGCCTAAGCGATTCAGTGGATTATTATTAAAATTAATGGATGAATGTTTTACGTCAGAGAGGTTAGTTCTTCTTCTTCTTCTTCTTTTTCTTCTTTATTACGCCGTCTCCTTTACAGGAGTTTGGCGACATTATGAACAGGATTCTTCCATCCTTTTCTCGGACTGGGACCTGTTCATATACGTTCTTGGCAGATGATCCAGAAGTGGTTTGCCATTGCCTTCTTCTGTGTGTGAATGGAGTAATTGTTGGGATACCACGGAGAAACCGGAGGAAAACTCCGTGTTGCCTAGACCACGGCCTTGCCCAACACAAGTTATAAATTCGGGCACCGCCGGGAATCAAACCCGAGACCCCAGGATTACAAGGCCAGCGATCTAACCGCTAGACTATTTTATTATTTAGTGTTTTGTCTGACGACAGGTCCATATGAACAGGATCCTTCCATCCTTTTCTCGGACTGGGACCTGTTCATATACGTTCATGGCAGATGATCCAGAAGTTGTTTGCCATTGCCTTCTTCTGTGTGTGAATGGGGTAATTGTTGGGATGCCACGGAGGAAAACTCCGTGTTGCCTAGGCCACGGCCTTGCCCAACACAAGTTATAAATTTGGGCACCGCCGGGAATCGAACCCGGGACCCCAGGATTACAAGGCCAGCGTAGAGGTTAGTTCATGATAAGTAAACGACGAACTGCTGTTTTCCGAGCCAATGTTTTTCATAACATCCGTAGCTAATCCTTAAGCTAACTGATATCTCTCTCTTTCATCCGAAAACAAAAACAAGCGAAGACAAATAAAATAGGAAAAGAAAAATTGGAAATCATTACTTAAAATTAGAGGGAAGACGAAGGGAAAAGTAAACATTGAAAAGGCCCCCTACTTCCTTTATGTGGCAGAGGCTCTTTAGAGGAGGAAAGGAGCATCATCTCCAGCTAAAATAATAGAATTATCGTTCCAAACCGTAAGGCAGGCTTGTAAATGAGGGGGTAGCGTGCGGACGCCGGACCGCGGTTACAAGGATGCAGGCTCGTTTTCTCTATACTATAATTAACCTTAACCTTGAGATTGTCCGCGTGCGGGTTAAGGGGAGATTCCGGGCGGGGTTTTTACCTTCCAAACCTGTTAGTTCCGAGAGGGAGGGAACATGGAAGCCAACGTCGCCAGACGACCGCCGTATATTTTCAACAATTATGAAGTCTGAGTGATTGATAAGTTGTGGCGATTGTCGAGTATGGACTTTCGTCGTCCAACCCGTTTTATGGCTTTAGATACAGATATTAATATTGTAAATTATGAGTACTATGATAAGGTGAACAGAAAAGAACATTTTTTTAAAATTAAGTCTTATTAGTTTCAGTGATGATACAGTACAGATACTATAAACTAAATTAATAATTATTTTCGCAAAATTTGAATTTTACCACATTTTCAAAATCTTTATCAGCTACATTTATACACTGATTTTGTCCTCTAGTCTGGTAACGAGACACGAACCTATGAATACATAGTTTCACTGCGTTAACTTATAATCCAACTTCCTTACTCGATTCTAATACTGGTTCTGCGTTTTTATCTTTGTGATTTTATGTTTCGCCCATCACCAGATTTTACCAAAAGCTGATGTTTCCCATTTAATTGGATTCCATATTTTTCTTCAGCCTTTATGACAAAGTTTAAAATCAATGGTTACTAAGCGTCTCATAGTTTATTACGTGTTTCATTTAAACACATTTGAGTTAGAAGATATCCGTCTACTGGGTTGTTGCGCTGTGTAGTCTGGTCGATGTTTACCAACGTTTCGGAGGTCATACTGCCTCCGTCATCAGGGAGATTCTTAGTATGAAGATTTCTGTCTTCTGGGTTATTGCGCTGTATAGTCTGGTCGATGTTTACCAACGTTTCGGAGGTCATACTGCCTCCGTCATCAGGGAGATTCTTAGTATGAAGATTTCTGTCTTCTGGGTTGTTGCACTGTGTAGTCTGGTCGATGTTAACCAACGTTTCAGAGGTCATACTGCCTCCGTCATCGCCCTGATGACGGAGGCAGTATGACCTCTGAAACGTTGGTTAACATCGACCAGACTACACAGCGCAACAACCCAGAAGACGGATATCTTCATTCTCACCGCTGTGAGAACCTCAAGTCTTACACATTTGAGTTAACTTATCTCATGTATCGAATTCAACCAAAATTTACTTTTGTCCGAACCGGAGCGTAGGCTTAATTGAAGTCTGTAAATAGCTGACGTATTGTTCCATTGTGTTCCAAAATTTTCTCCAGTATCTGGCTTAGATACAAGTAACGAAATACATGTTTCAGAGGCAAGTCGTTAGAGAAATGTTCCCATGATTATTTTGCCTACGATATTATTATTGATGGAACTGCAACTGAATGTAAAAAAATAATACACAAAACAGGACAAAGAAATTTAAAATGTAATTTGTTTATTCTTTCTTTACAAGGACGTCTTGTGGAATGAAGATGTCTTCTGGGTTCTAGTGCCGTGAGAACCTCAAATCCTTCTTCTTATAGAATTTTGACTTTGATGTTTTTTGGGGTTGTGACGCCGTGCAGATTTGTAGTAGATATCAGCGTTTCGAAGAAATTTACTGTGTGCATTTTCAGCCTTGAAGAAAGGATACATTATATTCCTCCGATACGTTGGTATGTGCACACGGCGTTAAAAATCGGAGGAACAACATTGACATATTTACCAACCTTAGAATCTCATATCTCAAGCAATGAAAGTTCTTCGAATGTTTAGAGTAACGCTGATCAATCAGGCTTTCTTCATAGTTTAAAGTTGCTGTTTCAACTTCATAGGTTTGCCGTGATTAGTATCGAATGAGAGTTGAAGATTGTCTAACCTGTGTGGGTAAGAATCGTGGCATATTCGAATTTAGGTTCTCCTATTCGAGCATTCATCTGGAGAGACCCTAAGTCTCTTCAGTAGGGATAGTTAGCCTGACGTCATGTATACTTTGTTATTGTCAGAGATGTTATTTCATGAATGAAGCCTCTCGCTTCCTTGGAAAAATATATTCGTGGTTTATGGTTATTCTAAAACGTGTGGTAATGAAAATGTTTGGTTCTAGGAGAGATGAAGTATCGGATTGTAGAAAATAACATAATGAAAAATTTAGATGTATGTAGGCATTCTTTTCTGTTTACATTAGGACGATTAAGTCAGTATGAATGAAATAAAGACGAAATATAGCATTCAGAAAAACAAAACATTTTCTACAGTTTGACATTGGGAAGAACCACGTAAAGAAGGCCACCTGGAAGATGTTGAATCAGGCGGAAGATAATATTAAAATGTTTCCTAGAAAAGAGATTGCGAGAATACGAAATGGATTAAACTGGCTCAGGATCATAGTGTCTTGTGGGCCTTGGTATTAGCGTTGTTGAACATTTCGTTTCGGACAATGCATTAATTACTTTCGTATTTATCACTGATTCTTTGACAAACTAACTACAGCGTTAAATTAATATTTGCATTATAAAAGTTCGATGTCCTACTCGTGTCTCTGGATTTGCTCATTTTAATGTATATAAATTAGTATATATATTTTGTATATCTTGTTCGCGCCACATAAACGTGTTCAATTTCAATTGTCCGTCAGTTTACATTCGCATTCACGTCTCTGCGTCCTGTTTGATTTGGTACAGAACGTTTTTCTGCTCACTCCCACGTAGCTTCGAGGTTGAGAACCTGCGAAGTTACTTTGTTGCCTGCCTATCAGGTGCACGTACAGAAACCTCACCTTTTTCCTTAACCTACGTCGATAAAATACACATTCAATATGTGTACACACGCCATGTTTTTAGTACAAGCTCGTATATTTTAGGATAATAATAAAAAAGTCCTGAATCTTATCCATAAAGCAGAAGAATGTTGTATGCATGGGAGAATAATTATATCTGATACGCCAGAGAACAATCAATGAGCAGCCATTTTGTATTTGATTTGGAACTATGCTTTCCAGGTTCATTATACAAAAGAATCTTCCATTGTTTCAAATAGCGTAGCAGACCCTCTGTCTCATCCTTTGTACCACCTGTTGCATAAGAGCCCTTAGGCCTCGGATACACCCGGTAATTTGCTTTGCTTCTTGGATTCCAAGGAACGTAGTTTGGTAAAGCTACGCCCTCCCTCCACTATTCTCATTCGAGGCATGAAGGTCGATTTGTTTACCCACTGATCATCGAGAAGAGTTTTCATGGCGCACCAACAGATGGCAGTCACGTGGTGTGGTTAGTCTTACACAACATTTTTGACGTAAATACGTCTATATTTTAGGGTCAGTGTCATTCGGCAAAAAGTGAAACGAAAAAGTGTAACTGCATTGTTATGTTACCTTGGAAACGTCAATTGTTTACTCGGCATTATTGTTACCTAGGAAACGTCATATGTTTACTCGGCATTATTGGTACCTAGAAAACGTCATCTGTTTACTCGGCATTGTTGTTACCTATAAAACATTTCATTGCATTACCTTACCTTACCTTACCTTACCTTACCTTACATTACATTACATTACATTCAGCTACCACAGACCCATCTTAAGCGTAACTAATTCAAGTTGAATAAGCAATGTCTTAATCAAACTTTACTCAATTGTAAAGCATGTATAAAGGAAATATTTAGAATAAAGCCAATATATAAACTTCCTTTCCGTATAGACGTATTTACGTCAAATTCTCCGGAACCTTGGTTCCACTGACAACTTTTTGTCGTACTTAAGCGTATGTTTTCTTCCTGTTAATTTCGCCGGGCACTGCTTTAAAAGTGCGATATATATTGCAACGAATTATGATGTTCGTTTGACGAAATATGTTAAGAATTTCTGTGAGATGCTGTCACAAATGTAATAGAATATACTATATTTTTGATGAAATTTAAGCTCTGATCTAAATTTTACCTATTTGTGTTCTAAATTGTGCTTAATATTTTCTTCGATTTAGTTCCCAAAAATTAGTGGTTGCCTAACTTCTAGTGATAACGCCTGAATCCATTTGGGTGTTAAAATTATTTTCTTAAGTTTTTTGCCAACTACTATCATTGACCTTATCTAATGTTTGAGAGCTAACTTCTCTTGAGATGTTTTCAATGTGGAAGAAGTGATAGCTTATCAGGAGTAATATGTAATGCTTTTATGAATTTGAAATACCACTGAATAGTTATGACCCATTCTCGCTGTTCTGATATCCTTCTTTAAATAACAGAAATAATAGTTCTCCTAACGGTGATTAAACTTATTGTCTATCTATATCAAAATTGTACTCTAAAACCTACAGAGCGTGAAACAAAGCAAAATGAAGCTGTTACAAGCATCAAATTACTTATTTCATGAAAACGAGAGGTGTATAAATATAGTCATATGCATTAATCACATACTATCGATTGTAATTATTACCTAAATTAATGTTCTCATTCACTTGTTGTCTTTAAGGTTTTCCGCTGAACGCAGTTTTAAAATCAGTGCCATAGGCATGTCTTATTAGATGCTACGTAAATTTAGCACTAGATACGGCGTCATAAAACAAGATTTAATCATAGTAACAGACATCGATGGTGCCGCCACCTGTCAGGCTGTGATCGAAGGACGATCTCTGCTGGCGAGTGTGTTCAGAGCCCCCTGCTGTGTCGCTTCGGGGGACTTCAGGGGGCCTCTCTTGACTTCGTACCACGTCACAAGGTGACTTAACTTGACTGAGTAACCAATCATGAGAAAGCACAATAACAAGTCATAAGAAAGATAAATAGTAGGAGTTTTTGAGGTGATGTTCTAAACACATTGGAAGAGGATGATGTGTAAGCTCTGTACCGAAGCAAGTTGTGTCCTTGTGCTAATGTTGTTATTGCTATGTTGTGGGGCAAAAATGAGGCCCTATCCTGGGCTACTTTATTCCAATTTATATTCAGACCGTAGGCCTACAAATATGATATAAATGATATTGTCTAAAAATGCCAGGGTCTATCTTCCATTGTTTTCTTTTTCCTAGCAGTATTAATAGAAATCTTGTGTGTACTTAAGTACTACGGTAGAAACGGCAGATATTGAAATTATACAAGCAAGAAACAGGCTATTGAAACATGCAAGGAAATTAATATCATAAAAATAGCTGAAAGTTTTACTACATTTGAACGATATGAATAACTGCGTAGATAATGAGTGTTAGGCTAGACTGACTATTTAGACGCATGTAAGAAAAATACGATATTGAGAACATTACAAATAGAAGCCTTGTTATTTAATATTATTTAAGTGATTTTGAAAGGTCATTTAGATGGGTTAGAAAAACAAATGAGGATGATGATGTATGCATATTATTACAAAATTCTATTCGTTACTTGGGAAACGTGCGTGTAATTGGGATTATAATATTAAAACAGGTGAGATTCTGAAGTGGGTTAAAATAGCTCATAGTAATATAGTTTTCCTGAAAACGTTAAAGAGCCTTCCGGCTTCCATAACGGTAGCAATTTTCTTGACCTTCGAATAATTTTTAACTTTGCAGGAAGACCTTTTGCCATGCCCGCACTTTACAGTTGGGCACACTGACAAACAGACAGACAATCCGGTAACAGAACCACAAAACTAACTGTTCCTCCGAAGTCCCATTTGACGATACTTCACCGTGTGAGAGGATGATCTATTCATTATCTCATGACCTTGAAAGAGTTTACAGATATATTTGCTTGAGAGCGACTTCTGAGTTCGGGGGGTTGTGGTATTTTGGATTTTGAAGTCGTGTAGATTTCTAGGTGGTTGCCAACTTTTATCAAAAGTGTGTGTAACCAATTACAACGCTACACGGCGTCACATCGTAGGTCATAATAGACACATTCTCCGCCGTGAGGACCTCACATCTTATTTTCTGAGTTTTTAGTTATGGAGGGGAAATCAATGGCAGAATCTCAAATCTGAGAGACGGTAATGATGCGATAGAACGCTTGTGGAGAGAGAAAGGGCACAGTACATGAGAGTCTATGTACTGTGCAAAATTGGATGCCAAAATGGCAAAATGAACGGGCTGTAGAATATGTCAAAGTTAATGAGAATAACGTAACATTTTTATTTCCCTTTGTGTTTAAATAACTATGATTCGAACAACGCATCAGTTTTTAAAATAATATGCAAAGTAATTTTACTTGTGGATAACCATTGGATTTGAGGTTTTCACGGCGGTGGGTTGTAGCGCAGTAGAATTTTACCGACGTTTCGGAAGTCCTTGTTGTCTGTCTCATCATGGCGGGACTTATGACCCTGAAACGTCTGTAAACTTCTACCTGACTACACGGCACTATAATCCAGAAGACAGCCATCTTGAAATGTGTTATTTTAGTGAGAAATAAGCACATGGAAATTTTAAAACTATTCAACAGAATATTTTCAGAACTTGTATCTGTAATTTTTCTTTATCCCTTGTTTCGCATTATGCTAAATTATTAAGTAATGGAATATAGATTAACTACAAATAATTTTAACAATTTATTACGGTATTCTGATCGAGTCTCTGACGAAAATCAGCTGTAATTATTAACGTCCCTCGTGGTTTCCAAAGCGAATGCTGGCATAATAGTATGATACAACCATACATATTTTATCTTAATTTATTTCTTCTTCGTTGTAAAGTAGCCATTCTGCAACTTTGTTCGACGCTAATAAACCCTGAAGTCGATGTCTTAAAAATATTTTGGCCCATCAGCTCATCAATATACCGGCAAATTAACGAATCAACAAACAGACGCATACAAGCAACCGAAAGTTTAACGAAGTGTGTTTGTTCAAGTTTCGATTAAAACCCTGCTGAAAAACCTGTGCTTTCGTAGAAGAATTCGTACCTGGGAGCTCAGACAACTACATGTGAGGTCTTGTCCACACCTGTCTGCAGACCTCGGCCGTGTTCTGTTGTATGGAGCGGGGTCCAGTTCCCTCTAATTACGTTTAATTTTGGTCCAGTGGCTACCATCGGCCTTATAATTGACGGTTGTGTTGGCTTATGGTTTACTTTTATTCTTTTAACTTGTATAGGTTAGGACTTCTGACCTTTCCAATTTAGAACTAGATTCTAAGACTTAAAATCTTAGACATTTTATAGGACTCTTTGATCTCCGAATTGGCACGTAAGAAGAACGCTAAGCGCACACGACTGCGCAACTCAGAAACATCAGTGCCTTGAGTTGGATTCAAACCCACCCCACGAGTCCAATCCATTGTTGTCGACGTTAATTGTTCAACAGAAATGCTTGTTGAACTTCAACACCGAAGTCAAAAATATATTTGTATCTTCTTTTCATTCTGTTGGGCCCATGGACCAAGTTTCACCGTCATCCACAAGCCTTAACTTTCCAGGGCTCGTCTCTCCTTAAGGAATGTTGTTTTGTACTTACACCATTCATTATTCTTCGCAACGCTTAGTTGTAAAAGTGTTTTACAGAAACCTGTGCTGAGTTGACGAAACAAAAACCAAAAACTTTGTTGTCTATCCTAATTATTGCCTCGCCATGGGGAACAGTCTTGTATTTACCATTTTTACTACACGGCGTTGTCGAAGTTCTGTGGGCACTTTGGTGTTTAATTTTCCTATTACATAATAAACAATTTTAATTTTTTCTAAAATTTATCTCTCCAAGACGATTTATTTAATTTACCTTTTCGTATAATTCGCATTTGTATAAATTCCTTGGGCACCCGCTTCGAAATAAACAACAATAATTTTCTGGGGATTGTTTTTCTAAAAGGGGATATTTTATATTTGGTATTTCTGTCTACTTAACGCCGTTTGACATGTGACTTTGATACACGTTGTAAAATAATAGCTGACTTTTAATTATCTTTTGCTTTCTTATTTTTCCTAATTGAATTCAGTCTATTCAACGCCTGTGGTAACTGAACTGCTACACTTATCATAGTCTTGCCACCCGTATCTCCAGATCATTCTTAATTATTAATTCCAAATTTTAATTTCAATAAGCCACCTACCGCATTATGCAGTATACACAATGAGGGCTTCATAAACTGAGTTCTGTACCACATATTATTTATTTATTTAGTGTTCTGTCTGACGACAGGTCCATATGAACAGGATCCTTCCATCCTTTTCTCGGACTGGGACCTGTTCATATACGTTATTGGCAGATGATCCAGAAGTGGTTTGCCATTGCCTTCTTCTGTGTGTGAATGGAGTAATTGTTGGGATGCCACGGAGGAAAACTCCGCGTTGCCTAGACCACGGCCTTGCCCAACACAAGTTATAAATTCGGGCACCGCCGGGAATCGAACCCGAGACCCCAGGATTACAAGGCCAGCGTTCTAACCGCTAGACCACCTCATCTTATTATTATTTAGTGTTCTGTCTGACGACAGGTCCATATGAACAGGCTCCTTCCATCCTTTTCTCGGACTGGGACCTGTTCATATACGTTCTTGGCAGATGATCCAGAAGTGGTTTGCCATTGCCTTCTTCTGTGTGTGAATGGAGTAATTGTTGGGATGCCACGGAGAAACCGGGGAAGCCCCCGGAGGAAAACTCCGTGTTGCCTAGACCACGGCCTTGCCAAACACAAGTTATAAATTCGGGCACCGCCGGGAATCGAACCCGAGACCCCAGGATTACAAGGCCAGCGTTCTAACCGCTAGACCACCGTGGCGGTCACCACATATTATACGGATGATCAAATAAATTACGGTGAAATGGACAGGACTTGTAGAGCGAATGGGGAGGTAATGTTAAAGCCTCAATGGAGGAGAACACTCAGAAGACATGAACATAATTGGATCATAATATTAAAATGGGTCTTAGCGAAATAATCTGGCTGATGGTAGGGATCTGTGACGGGCTTCTGGGAACGTGGATTTGAATATTTGGGTTCAGTAAAACGCGATTAATTTTTTGACTAGCTGAGGATACTATTATTAGGTTCTCAAGAAGGAAGGACCCTCCTGCATGCAGTTATAAATGTAACTGTTTTTAAGAATATACTGGAAACTCTGAGCATGTATGTAGGTATGTTGGAACGCCGTTTGTTTGGGTAACGTCGTTTTCGTTTTGTTCAGTCAGGAACTGCTCCTCATGATTGACTCGAAAATAAATTAAGTGGCGAAGTGTAGGCGTTTGCCATCCTCAAGTTTTTGTTTTCTTATTCTTCTCTCTACCCTTCCACCTTACTTCATTAGTTTCACCACATTATACCTTCTCCAGTCGACTAGAGTTGTAATGTGGGGTCTATTACCCTCTCTTACAGTGGTGTACAGTTTCTCTATAGGGTGACAAAAAAATGTATCCGTTGTCTTTTAACACAAAATACACTCTTAATTCCATACACGTGAAGGAAGGTTTAGTTTTTTGCTTGTTATATTTTCTAGAACGGAACTCAGCGTTCAGAAATTCGGTTATTCAAATCGATATTCTGAAGAAGAACACGATTTCTTTGCATTGTTTACGTTTTTTTCATTCCTTAAGGCATTTCTGTATTATTATTCTTGTATGTATTATTTTCTTTCACAAACTGACAGTTCTGTTACTGATTTAACTCGTTCGTGATTCCTGTTTATCGGAATTAAATCATCAATGAAGACATATTCTTAATGTATTTATGAAATACTGCTTACTTCTTCGATTAATGTGAAAATGGTTACATAAACCATTGTGTAGAATCTTACTTGAAATATCATGACACTGATCATTTGAAGTAATAACCGACTAGAAATCGAACGTTCATGAATGTCTTCACAAAATCATGCTATTGCACCTGTGTCCAAAAAATTTGAGGCTCCTAGTAACATTTCTTCTCATGCTATTTGTTTATCATTTTTGGTTGCATATACGTTCGAGGATTTTAATTTCTGACATGAAATTCGAACCAATAAAAATTATAAAGTTCAGTAATAATTCAGTTCAGTTCTATACGTGCTGCATCAACAGCCAGATGGCCAATTACAATCACAATAGAATAACATAAAAATAAATGTAGCAAAATAGCAAAAATATTATCAAAAATTAAATGAATATAGGAGATATTTATACATAAAGGGAACTTGCTACTGAATACATCATTATCTTTGTAACGGTAATTTAATTAAGTAAATTTTATTAATCTTAATAATAATTAATAATAAAAACTAAACAGTGGAAAAAATAATAATAATTAATAATAATAGGAAGGTAGCTGAATGGATTAATCAGTAAAGTGACTTTCATCTAAAGCAGGCCTTCATGTTTCTGCGCTTAGATAAAAGGACAGTTTCGTTCCTATCGGTTACTATAACGTTAAGAAGCAGAAAGTCTTATTATTAATACTTACAGTTCCTCAGCAGGCCAAGGATCTGATTACACAGGGCAAAACATTTTCACTTTTCTCCGGTAACCTGGACAATTTTCAGTGTTGTTTACTAATTTTTGGGAGCTGATTTCAAATATGTTCTTGAAAAACACCTAACATGTAAGATTTTTTTAATACGATAACTTTCACTTTTTATCGTTTCCGTATACAGTACAAAGTTTAGCCTACTACTAATGTCATTTTTATGGGTGGATCTCTTCCTTCCGCTTTCCAAGGAAACCTTTCACCACAGATACAAAAGATTTCCACGCTGCGAGTTCTTTAGCAGAAAGTCTGGCTTCAAAATTTCCATCGTCCCACAGTTTTCTGATCTGAGGGCAGAACAAAAATTCGTTCTTTCAACTTGGCATCACTAAGATTCGGAAAAATTCCCCTCAGATATTTGAATCCTTCTCCTTCCTTGTCCATTCCTTTAACAAAGTTTTTGATAAATCCTAGTTTAATTTGAAGTAGTGGTAAGAGACCATTTTGTGGGTCAACCAAAGGCATGAACTTGATATTACTTTTTTCCGGAATTAATTCATTTCTTCGCTGCCAGTCTTTCGTTTCATAGTGCCGCTCTGTTGCTCTACTGTCCCACATACAGAGGAAAACAGTATTTAGTGATTCCCCCTTGGAGACCGAGTAACAACGCTCTGAATTCAAAATCACCGCATAGCTGCCACGTGTGTTCCTCGTACTTCACACTTTTGATGATTCTTTCAATATTTTCATAGGATTCTCTTAGGCCTACAGAATGTGCTACTAGAACTAAAGCTTTATCATTCCCACTGTGTAACATCACGGCCTTCAAGCTGAACTTTGACGAATGTATAAATAGTCGCCATTGTTTTGGATCATAAATGACTCCTATTTATTTCATAAGTCCATTAATGTCATTACAATACCATGTGCTTAAACGTCAAAACTCACACTTAAAGTGAGGTCATGGAGACTGCCAGTGTAGCCAACCTGCAAAAAAATATCCCTATGGAATCAAGAAATTCACTCATTTGCTACTTAAGACAAAATACCACAAAAATGGTATGTGATGGAAAATTTTCAAGGCCATATTTAAATTTTTCGCCAATATATAATATGAAACACATATTTTCATCCATGTTACCGAAACATACCAGTGTTATTACCTTGTTTATAATAACAGCTCGTCACTGTGTTTTGTAACAATTCTGTCAGTTACAGGCCTACGTCATGTTATAGAAAATAATCAGGAAATACAAGTGTTTAGGAACACATTACGTACTAATACAAACATTTATCACAGTATATATGTGCAGATACAGTAATCATAAAATGTCTCTTGTTTTTATATGGTACGACCAAAACAAATGAATGAGAACTTGGTTGAATTGTATGTAAGTGTTATTGAAAGTTTTATACTCGTCTCTTCCTCATACGAATTACATTCTGAGGTATTGTTTACTTGTTATGTGCCATATATTTATATGTTCTCTCCTTTAATTTTATAGTATGTTAAGATTGATCATATTTGTTTACAATTCTTCTTTTAGTGCATAGTAAACGCACTCAGCGCTGTGTGGTCATTCACTTGTTTCAGTAATAAAATGCCACAGCAGCTACTGACGTAGGGAGAGAAAGTTTGGAGCAGGTCATGCTGATATCCTGGTACTATTATTAAGTGTGTGGATGCAGTGTCTCTATTTTTAGAGAATAATTTGCGTATCTAGACTTTTATTAAGCCAATAAGTGACACGATATGATTCACTTGTCAGATGTACGTAATTAAATCATTATGTTTGATGGACGTAGTGATCATGATAGACTAAGTGGTGTGTTGTTACGTGAATCGTGAATATTATTTAACTTCCTCTGGTTTGTTTGTAGAAAAATTAGATTTAATTTCACGGTGCGTGATGTACACGTTATAGAAGTGAAGATTATAAATGTTTTATCAGACAAGAAACATGCGGTGACAAATGGTGAGTGCAAAATGATTTTCCACTTTTTCATAGTCTGAATTTGTGTACTGTACAATGTGATGTATAGTACAGTAAACCTTGTCTGTTCTTTGGTGTTCTGTAAACACTAAAATTTATCCATTACGCGAGCTAATCTTACATAAGGCATAGAATTTACATTTACTAATGTTTGTTTTTATTTTTATCTTAGTATTGAACGAATAAAACGAAACAAGTTCTCCTCCCTTAGGAGGGTTCTCCGTTTTATTCCGCATTTTAATTTAGTTAAATATTTACCGTACTAAAAAATGTTTTAAGCAACACTTTAAAATCTAAATGAGATATTTACATTAATATTATTTACCATTCGATTTCAGTGCCTATCAGAACGGTGTAGTTGATCATTTACTATAAGATACGACCGAAAATTAAATTCGATCAATAATTTTTAGTGTACACTGCCGAATACCAAATTTAGTTGAAGTCCATTCATTACTTTCAGATATTCAACGCGCCAACAGTAAGACGGACATATTTACCTATGAAATGTTAATTGTATGTATTAATTTACAGACCTATTCATGATTGCAGAGTTTGCTATTCCATTTCTGTATCCTGCTTAGGGCTACTAAGAATTCTGATATAAAACATAAGACCGTGTAGGCATCTCTGAGTGGCAATAGTTCTGTCTTATCTCAGAACACTGATTTAAATTCATAGCCTTGTATCTGCATATCTTGACACTTGTTTCTTTAGCACTCTGCAAGAAACAGCTTGTTTTCGGAGCAGTCTGTGGCGTAGCGGCACAGCTGCAAGTCATGTGTTTCTTGGACACTATTCTCTGCTAGACGTATCCTAATTTGTCCCCGTCACTTGGACATAATTCCTGTATTCATTATCCTCCTCTCTTATCTGAAACAACGCCCTTATTGCATTTCTTCGAGATTGGTTTCCACTTCTGTAGTAAGAACCTGCAACACCATCTAACATACATCTTTGTGATTCTTCTAATTGATCCACCACTTCTTGGCGTTTGGTCGGGCTTTCCGGACTGAATTTCTTGTTTGCCAAGTTCGAACATACGACATTTCGCGAGTTTGCAGTATTCGTTCAAAAGTGTACATGTCGAATGTGAGAATAATCGTGGAAGATACATTGACAAGGATTTGGTAGGAAGCGGGAGTAGGGATATTATGGTATTTTCCTAGTTACACTATAAACCACAACAAGCCTCAGTCAAAATAAACATTTTCTACGCTGGAAGCATATTTCAGGGTCTCCAGAATACTATATATGCAGTATTGAAGTGACTAATACAGCTGTAGTGAGATAAACTGGACAGAGATATAATTATTGTTGTTAAAATAAACACTAATCTGTTTCGTTCCTTAAATTTCAGATAGTTCCATGTTTTACATACTTTAAATTATATTTTATTCCAACGCTAGCGTAGGCCTTAAGGCCTGTTCCAATATATAAATATTTTTAAAATAATTGATGTGTGTGGACATAAGTTAAGACCCCTTAGACGGGCAATTAGCCATAAGCAAGTCTTCCATCTACAAAGGACAAAAAAACACAAAGACAAATACATGTGTGCTTCGACTGGGATTCGAATACACGAACTCACTGTGTGAGCGTCAAAGACCAACGCCTTCACCAGATCGATCCTTATAACCATCAGCTTCGAATAATATCCACGTAATCCTTGCAAGCTACACTTTTGTGATTGAAGAGGTTAAGATGAGAATGGTGTATAGTACGCATGGGTCCGACGTATTTCTGCACACTGAGATTTAAGGTTCTTACGTCAGCGAGTTTGAAATTTGTTTTCTGTAACATGTCTGGTAAAATTTGACTGATAATTCATAGATGCTTGCTTCTTCCTTTGTCAGGGCGATGATCACCCTGATGATGGTGGCATTGTACTAGTTAATTTATAATACCGAAATCCTGGCTTTGTACACATGAAGAAATGCATTCTCCAGTAATTTAACTTCCATGATACAAATCACTACAATTACATTAATATTTCAGAAAGATCATTGAGTAGGCTTTGAGGTTTTCGCGGCGGTGAGTATGAAGATTTCTGTCTTCTGGGTTGTTGCGCTGTGTAGTCTGGTCGATGTTTACCAACGTTTCAGAGGTCATACTGCCTCCATCATCAGGGCGATGAGTATGAAGATTTCTTTCTTCTGGGTTGTTGCGCTGTGTAGTCTGGTCGATGTTAACCAACGTTTCAGAGGTCATACTGCCTCCGTCATCAGGGCGATGAGTATGAAGATTTCTGTCTTCTGGGTTGTTGCGCTGTGTAGTCTGGTCGATGTTAACCAACGTTTCAGAGGTCATACTGCCTCCGTCATCAGGGCGATGAGTATGAAGATTTCTTTCTTCTGGGTTGTTGCGCTGTGTAGTCTGGTCGATGTTTACCAACGTTTCAGAGGTCATACTGCCTCCATCATCAGGGCGATGAGTATGAAGATTTCTTTCTTCTGGGTTGTTGCGCTGTGTAGTCTGGTCGATGTTAACCAACGTTTCAGAGGTCATACTGCCTCCGTCATCAGGGCGATGAGTATGAAGATTTCTGTCTTCTGGGTTGTTGCGCTGTGTAGTCTGGTCGATGTTAACCAACGTTTCAGAGGTTATACTGCCTCCATCATCAGGGCGATGAGTATGAAGATTTCTTTCTTCTGGGTTGTTGCGCTGTGTAGTCTGGTCGATGTTAACCAACGTTTCAGAGGTCATACTGCCTCCATCATCAGGGCGATGAGTATGAAGATTTCTTTCTTCTGGGTTGTTGCGCTGTGTCGTCTGGTCGATGTTAACCAACGTTTCAGAGGTCATACTGCCTCCGTGTTCAGGGCGATGAGTATGAAGATTTCTGTCTTCTGGGTTGTTGCGCTGTGTAGTCTAGTAGATATTAACCAACGTTTCAGAGGTCATACTGCCTCCGTCATCAGGGCGATGAGTATGAAAATTTCTGTCTTCTGGGTTGTTGCGCTGTGTAGTCTGGTAGATTTTAACCAACGTTTCAGAGGTCATACTGCCTCCGTCATCAGGGCGATGAGAATGAAGATTTCTTTCTTCTGGGTTGTTGCGCTGTGTAGTCTGGCCGATGTTAACCAACGTTTCAGAGGTCATACTGCCTCCGTCATCAGGGCGATGAGTATGAAGATTTCTGTCTTCTGGGTTGTTGCGCTGTGTAGTCTAGTAGATGTTAACCAACGTTTCAGAGGTCATAGTGCCTCCGTCATCAGGGCGATGAGTATGAAGATTTCTGTCTTCTGGGTTGTTGCGCTGTGTAGTCTAGTAGATGTTAACCAACGTTTCAGAGGTCATACTGCCTCCGTCATCAGGGCGATGAAGATTTCTGTCTCTTGGGTTGTTGCGCTGTGTAGTCTGGTCAATGTTACCAACGTTTCAGAGGTCATACTGCCTCCGTCATCAGGGCGATGAATATGAAGATTTCTGTCTTCTGGGTTGTTGCGCTGTGTAGTCTGGCAGATGTTAACCAACGTTTCAGAGGTCATACTGCCTCCGTCATCAGGGCGATGAAGATTTCTGTCTCTTGGGTTGTTGCGCTGTGTAGTCTGGTCAATGTTACCAACGTTTCAGAGGTCATACTGCCTCCGTCATCAGGGCGATGAGTATGAAGATTTCTGTCTTCTGGGTTGTTGCGTCGTGTAGTCCGGGCGATGTTTACCAACGTTTCAGAGGTCATACTGCCTCCGTCATCAGGGCGATAAAGATTTCTGTCTTCTGGGTTGTTGAGCTGTGTAGTCTGGTCGATGTTAACCAACGTTTCGGAGGTCATACTGCCTCCGTCATCAGGGCGATGAGCATGAAGATTTCTGTCTTCTGGGTTGTTGCGCTGTGTAGTCTGGTCGATGTTAACCAACGTTTCAGGGGTCATACTGCCTCCGTCATCAGGGCGATGAGTATGAAGATTTCTGTCTTCTGGGTTGTTGAGCTGTGTAGTCTGGTCGATGTTTACCAACGTTTCAGAGGTCATACTGCCTCCGTCATCAGGGCGATGAGTATGAAGATTTCTGTCTTCTGGATCGTTGCGCTGTGTAGTCTGGTCGATGTTAACCAACATTTCAGGGGTCATACTGCCTCCGTCATCAGGGCGATTGAGAATGAAGATTTCTGTCTTCTGGGTTGTTGCGCTGTGTAGTCTGGTCGATGTTTACCAACGTTTCAGAAGTCATGCTGCCTCCGTCATCAGGGCGATGAGTATGAAGATTTCTGTCTTCTGGTTTGTTGCGCTGTGTAGTCTGGTCGATGTTAACCAACGTTTCAGGGGTTATACTGCCTCCGTCATCAGGGCGATGAGTATGAAGATTTCTGTCTTCTGGTTTGTTGCGCTGTGTAGTCTGGTCGATGTTAACCAACGTTTCAGGGGTCATACTGCCTCCGTCATCAGGGCGATGAGTATGAAGATTTCTGTCTTCTGGGTTGTTGCGCTGTGTAGTCTGGTCGATGTTAACCAACATTTCAGGGGTCATACTGCCTCCGTCATCAGGGCGATTGAGAATGAAGATTTCTGTCTTCTGGGTTGTTGCGCTGTGTAGTCTGGTCGATGTTTACCAACGTTTCAGAAGTCATGCTGCCTCCGTCATCAGGGCGATGAATTTATCACCCTGATGACGGAGGCAGTATGACCTCTGAAACTTTCGTTAACATCGAGCAGACTACACAGCGCAACAACCCAGAAGACAGCAATTTTCAAGCTTATTGAGGTCTATAATAAGTTTACACATGCGTAATCCTTAAGTTGCATTTTGCAGTTCCCTGGAATATTCTCACCCATTTCAATACAAAGGCGTATAGTCGCTCTTGTATTGACTGACCAATTTGCATGAGATCGCATACTCTGCAGACCAAAGCGGCCGATTGAAGTCCGGTAACACCCCCAGAGCGTCTGGTAATGTGGGTTGGACCGTCATTATAACCCAATCAGTGCAAAGATCCATTGAGAATCAAAGCCCGTAAACCCTAACACTTGTCCATATAACATGAACTACCATTTAGATTGCCATGTAGGTCTATTAGTTGCCACATAGATGCACCTGCTTTGCCATCAGACGTAAGATATTCTGATTTTGGCAACTGTGCTGCTAACAGAAATGCGTGTCTGTCATCTGCTTATATTAAAACCCTAGGTACCTAGAAATTATTTGGCAATTTTTCTTAAACTCGACATAATGTGCCATATTGTTTTGATTCTCGGTAGTGAGATTACCGACTTGATGATCATACGTACATACATACGTGCACAAGGCGATTTTTAATAAAAACGACTAATGTAGTCTGCCGGTAACTTATATATATTTGACCAATGAGCAGTCAAATTTATAATTTAGAGGTAAATTTTCATATGGTGCTTGATTGAGTCGCAAGCCATACCGATGAATAGGGAAGTGGAGGTAACATCCACGCATTATTATCATTGATACTTGATGGAGCTTCACGCCCCTGTCGCTTTACCTCAGACGAAAGTACACGGTCTCACAGCCGATCTAGAATTTGCCGTGAAGACAAAAGATTCTTGCTTTGACTGAGATCTAACCCGAATCGTCCGGGCCGTATCGTGGAATTGTATTCACAGAACTACTTCAGCTTATCTATACCGAAAAAATGTAGGTTTTCCAAATTGAAATATGATTGTATTCAAATTTCAGATACTTCTCAGGTATAAATATTCTCCTTAGCACATGTTCTCAAATGTTTTATCTGTTTTTTGAAAGTAGCTCCGAGTTAGTGTTTTATCAGCAGGATGAAAAAATATACACCACATAAGAGACGAAATATAACATAACCGCTCTACATAGAAGTGTTTGTGTTATTGTTTACTTTATGAATAAAAATATATTTACCTAGCTCCCGTTGCAAAATATCTAAATTTAACCAGAATGTTTTCCGCCGTGGTCTTGTAAAAATACAGACCCCGCGTTTATGTGGACTCTTGTTCCCTCTGTGGTAGCAACTACACCTCGAGCTGACCATTACTGAGATAATTATGTTTTAGTTGTAGATTGAGTTTATTGCTTGCTTATTATTGTTACACGCGAGCTACCTTACACAGTAGGGGTTGCCAAACTTCTGCTATTCACCGGTATTCGGAATAACAGTTAACCCTATACAACAGTACATTATTATAATATATACCAGGTTCGGCGATGCCCGAATTTATAACTTGTGTTGGGCAAGGCCGTGGTCTAGGCAACACGGAGTTTTCCTCCGGGGACTTCCCCGGTTTCTCCGTGGCCTTCCCCGGTTTCTCCGTGGCATCCCAACAATTACTCCATTCACACACAGAAGAAGGCAATGGCAAACTACTTCTGGATCATCTGCCAAGAACGTATATGAACAGGTCCCAGTCCGAGAAAAGGATGGAAGGATCCTGTTCATATGGACCTGTCGTCAGACAGAACACTAAATAATAATATACCAGGTTATCCGTCACTAGTTTCTCCTGTTTTTTTCAAATTTCCTGCTCGAATGTAGTGGTAGAGAAGTTTGCTCTTGTTCCGACGTTCTGTGTTTGAAAACTAGAATCAAAGACTGATTATCCTAGTAGAAGACTTCCTCAGTCACTCCATTAAAATGCTGAGATAGTGGCCTACTTTAAAATAAGCCATGATAGATTCATTCTTCATCCTTACAAATTAATAATTTTAAATCATTCTACATATCTAACTCAAACGCCTGTAACCTATGAAATAAAAAAACCGCGTTAAATAATGCAAATATTAACAGTACTTATTTTCTCCAACCGGATGTGAATAAAGTTCTTTAAAACAGGCCGCAATTATATCCTTTCAAATCTCTACTAATCGCCATTTCTTATCATTGGATGCCGTAGTTAAAATCTCTGCCGCTGTCCCAGTTTCATTAAACAACATAGTTTTTTTTTGTATTTGGACATTATTTGATTTAAATTGTCACATAAAAGGTCCCTCACGACAACTTAAGATTGAAATAAAGCTGACGAGGCTGCCTGGAATATGTAAGGTTATTTAGGAGGACAATATTAAAATGGATTTCACATGTAAATGTGAACTATATTTAAATAAGTCTTCCCATTACAAAAATTTATAAACTCCAGTTTGAAACGAGTCTTTGGATAATCATTAACAACCCAGTGAAAATAGGCAGTGAGCCTCGAAGCCGAGATTCGAACACAGGACCTCTCCCCCAGCACGAAGTTGGTGTTCTATCCGCTTAACCATAACGTTCTATGATCGTCGTCTGTGTATGCCGATTCCTTGCGGTTAGTATTTTGGACACCCCTTGCAATATGATGAGTGTTACAAGCACTTCATTGATTAGGCAATTGGATGAAACTTAAGTGCTAGGAACATGGAAGCACGTTTCACTTAGAACTATATAAGGTTGAGTTTATTATTGTTACTTAACGAGGTGCGTACTGTGTTGATAAAATGAATGATTAATTATGTCCGAGTAAGGCAGACGGGCCCATGCTCTGTATTAATAATGCTACCACAGGACTTACATAGATCTGTTACAGTTTACTACGGTATGCAGATCTTGCGATAACTTGGCATTATACCAGGATAATTAATTTCTGTTTTAGTCTTGTAGTAGAGGTGGAGAGTTGTTAATTGTTATGGTACCAATAACAGTCTGCTTTGGTTCCAGGAAAATACCTGTTATTTTAACCGTTATTTTGAAACAGGTTTTTGAATTTAATATAAATAACTTTGTTGATCCCAAAATAAATAGCACATCTTTTTCATTATTTATTTATTTATTTTACAAAATATACAACAAACACAGGAACATACTATTTAAATCCTTTGCCTTTAAGTACCCTGATTGGCTGAAAGTCCTTTGTAAAAAGGGAAGTGTCTGTTTCGTTTTTGTAACAACACCTTTTCTTTCGAAATAAAAGTTGTCATCTTGACCTGAATCAATTGTGATTTTCTTTGTTTGTCAAATGTTAAACCCACAGCTTCAGATATTTCTTGAAAAGACTCTGTCGTATGAAAAAACTCCTTGGGGCCATCCGAAACATCCGTATCTCTTAGATCTTCATCTTGACGTCAGAGCACTGAGTATTCTTGACGGTTACAATTTAAAAGCCCAGTGTTACAACTTTAACGAAATGTATAATGGCGATGCTTTGATATTCACCGGAATATTATGCAGATTTCAACCAACAGTTGAGGCGTGTTCGAATTTACAAGTCACTCATATTTTACTCAAAGAAATTAGATTAAACTGGCTGTTTCATGCGTCAGTCAGACGGGCGTATAGAAAAACAAACGAGCTAGTAGTTGATATGTATAATTCTGTTTTTTTCTGTTACTTAAACACTTTAAAATATTATAATACTTACCTAAGTCTTTGGTTACCTGTTTCGTAAACGTTTCTTAAAATTTTAGGTAGCAGTTTTTTAAATTAATTTTTGTTTGTATAGATCGATTTTCACAAAATCGCCATCACTTGGAGTAAAATAATTTTACACTTCACTTATCTTTCTTTTAAGTAAATCTATTGTTGAGAAATAGCCAGTCGAGCCTTTATAACAGGGGTGGCCAACCCAAATGATCTTTCGGGCCACTTTAGAAATGCATCATAACTCCGCGGGCCACATATAAAATTATATATCCCCATATTAGATTTAGATACACTATAGACATTTTTTTTGAGTGAAAAATTGAAACATAATGAGTTATTATTATTGTGTTTACTATTATTCTTACATGTAAACATAGATAATATAATAATACATTGGTTTTCACTACTTTGGCCATTATAAAATAAATATATTTTGTAAAAGTGTGATGAATCTCGCGGGCCGGAAAAATGTTCAAGGCGGGCCACATGCGGCCCGCGGGCCGCGGGTTTTGGCCACCCTTGCTTTATAAAGACGTGAGAGTTGTTTAACAAGTACAACAAATGTATTACAAGCAGAGGCTCCAGTTGAGACAGATACTTGCATTCACATATATGCCTATTATAAAGCAAATTTATGTCGCGAAAGAACAGTTCCATACTTTCACACAAGAACGATTAAAAACTGATGTGGTTCTGTTTTACGTTCATCATATTTTGGGTGTATAGAAGGAAAACAACTTATTACATCCAATTAGGCTTTAGTTTATTTTATCAGTATGGAGATGGACATTTTGGCACAGGTTATCCAAAACCATTGAAAACATCTGTATCAATGTATTTTCGCGTTACTGTAAAAACCTCATGATGCACGTTTTGTTTCATCAAGCGTACTTGCAGAAGTGAACAGAAGGTCCTATAGGGACACGCTGGAAAATCATGCTGTCTTAATGTCTAGTATCGC
Source organism: Zootermopsis nevadensis (assembly GCF_977971745.1). Classification (NCBI taxonomy): domain Eukaryota; kingdom Metazoa; phylum Arthropoda; class Insecta; order Blattodea; family Termopsidae; genus Zootermopsis; species Zootermopsis nevadensis. The sequence continues at coordinate 11,993,089 of NW_028259142.1, forward strand.
CTTGACGTTTGTCACCAACAAAGACTCGCGTGTGGAGACTCGCTGGAAGACAATGAAAATTGTTAAGATTCTATTTCCGGATCATTTTGAAGAGTCAGGAAGACGGTGACTAACTTCTGAGATGTAGCGCCACGAGAACATGAAATCTCACCATCAATAAAATGTTTCCCCGATTTCAGATCTTCTAAAATATCTTTGATACGTGGTTGAATTGTATTAAATTACAGACGCTTCAGAAGATGTCTAGTAGCAAAAATTTGTCAGAGTCCTTACTTCAGTAGATTGCCGTGTTAGACTACGCAACAGGTCTACCTGTTTCTTGGGCCAGTGAATCTGGTCTCTGTTTCAAATGAGAAACACTACGTTCTGTTTAATGAGCCAATAATCTGATCTCTCTCTGATTATTCGTACTAACGATGGCCGAAGCGTTACGTTACATCTCATGGTACTGCTTTCCGAATTGAGATCCCTATGACAGAAATTCCTTTTTATCTCAGGTTACAGAAACAAAACTGTATAATGTCCGCCCTAACCTTGCGCGCGTGACGTAATCTTCATTTGACCGACAGGATATTCAGACAGCCAGTTATTAATGGCTACGTTTTGACAGTAACTCATTTCCCTCTCTTGCTATTCCTTTTGTGTTCGCCGTTGATTGTTGACTCCCGCAGAATTAAGTTACCTATTACACCTTGCCTTGGAATATTTGGCCACGCCCCACCTCGGCACCCAGTTTAATGTTTACATTACGTCCTAGCTGTCAGCGAGAATTTCATTCTATTTGACAGGCCATGGACCCGTGTAGGACCAATGACCGGGATTAAAACATAATCAGATATCTCTAGACATGCTATTTAACGCTAGTTATCGGTTGCAACAGCATAAGAGTAAAATAAAACCCAAAATTGTAATATAATTGGAAGTTAAGGGTCCCATTGCAGAGCTGTAGGTCTACACGTACTGTAAATTTTAATTATCGTAATTTCTTAAATTATAGACATTTTTCGATAATGCTTTGCTACACGAACTTCGTGTACCAAATATACTGGAATCTATGTAATAAGTAAGTGTTTATTTGCTTCGTAGGTTGATTATCGTTTGCTGTTGAGGGATTTGAGGCCTTATGGGATAATATTTATGCTCATGTGTGTTTACTACTTTAGAATATCCCGTCATTTTTGACTGGTAATTTACTAGCATTTTTATAATGTGTGATTAAGAAAAAAAATAAGTTATATTTTCGTACTTAATGACAGGGTTCGCTGGATAAAATGGCCTAATAACACACCTGGTCGCTCTTTTAAATAAACACAATATCCGATTTTATAACAGGCCAGAACTCAGTTTCGTAAAATATGGTTCATTACTTCATGATGATACATCTCATTTTCAGCGAGAGATTGTGGACCGCCAAATCGTGACCAAAGTGAACAAATGTGAATTATGTGGAAAATTTCTATATAGGCTTCCTAGTTGAGGCGACAGTAGCTAAAATGGTTTGACTCGAGTAGAGTCAGAATAATTTACTAATGTCTTATTTATTGTTTTTATGCTTGTAATCTGGGTGCATAATGATGTATGACCATCTCAGGATTAGGTACGTAGAGGTTTCTTTATAATAGGTGAAATTCGACAGTAGATTCTACACAAATCAGTAATGATCAGAAAGTAGTAGCCTGTAACTATTCTTTCGTTTTCTTAAGAATGCATGTCTGTAATAATATCGGTTACAGAATTACAACTTGAGTGCAGAAAATATTGCTAAGTAGCAAACCACCAACTAACTGAATTCATGAAGATGGCTGATATCTGGGCTGTAGCGTCATGTACTCTGGTAGAAGTTTACCAACGTTTTAGAGGTACATGCTGCCTCCATTATCAGGGCGCCCTAATGATGGAAGCAGTAAGTACCTCTAAAAAATTGGTAAAACTGCTACCAGACTTTATTACGTAACAACCCAGAAGACAGCAGTCTTCATATTCGTCGCCGTGGTACGGGTTGTCCCTTGAAAATTTCATAGTTGCATAGCTGGTCAAGAATTCTCTTTTACATAACCCGAAGGTGCAATGCCATGTTTACAAATACCCTGTTCTGGGCAAGCTGTATCCAAACACCTCTCTCACAAACTGTTGCTGTAAATTCTAATTTAATATTGCCTTTACATCTGTGCTTAGGCCTCCCAAATTAAATAAGTGCGAAGAGTAATTAAATTAACGAAATTATGCTGCCAACAAAGCCATTATATAAATGGTACTTAAACACCTCATTGGAAATCTAATCCCTGACCGAACGCATTGTAGGCAAACGCGCTACCAACTGAAACAATGCGGACAGCTCAAGTGAGCCAAATTGTGTGACTGAAGAAAGTTGAAAATAAATTCGAGTATTGGAAAGAAACAGTGGCGTGTAGACACCTAATTTTTGGTCCAGGACGACACAGGAGGTTCCATTGCTGTGCTAAAAAAATTGGAGCCGAATCGGAGGCTTTCAATTGGCCGGGACCCCTTATAAGAAGTGTAACTTGCAGCTGTATTTCCAAAAGTAAATAAATAAACTCAGTATTATCATCAAATTAGGTTGCGCGAAGCCCTCTCTAACTCTCCGTTGGCTTCTAAAGTAACGCTGTAAGGCTGGACTTGTCCTTCTTGCAAAGTTGGGGAAATGTTCAGCAGTTTCGGAACAAAATCAGATCAAAGATGGCTGTATTATGGGCTGCAGCGTCTGTACTCTGCTAGATGTTTATCATCTTTTCAGTGGCCCTTGCTGCCTCCATCATCAGGGTCATGACTACATGACGATACAACTTAGAAGACAGCCATCTTCCTACTCACCTCTGTGAGAACCTCAAATCTTATAAAATCAAATCAGTCTGACAGTGTTTGATGCAGATCCTAATAACAAGTGAAATCGAATTCCATTCAGTGGATTTGGAGGCGAATCACCCGAAAAAACGTGCACTACCTCCAGTTATATATTCTTTGTTTTGTATTGTACTTTGCATATAATTCTCAGAATGAGCTAAATTTATTTTAGAAGACACCACAACTTTCCATTTTAAATTAGGTATCGTTCTGTGTCTGTAAAGAACCTGATGAAAATAATTAATGTTTTGAACATTGGGTTCACTTATAATGAGAGCATGTGTTTCTGGGATATGTTCTTTTTCATGTTTCGTCACATGAACTACTAATTTGTCGTTGTTCTACAAACGACAAATCACCCGTCAATTGGCGCTGTGCACAGAAATCTGTGTTCCGCCAGTAACAGATGAAGTTCAATAACAAGGTTCCATATATCTTCTGTTGTTTTTTTTATTTGACTCCCCATGCAATATGGGACACACAAGGGTGCTGAGCCCCGTCCGATATGCGGTTCCCCTGACAATATTGCGCCAGCTGTAAAGTCTCTCTCGAAACTGCGGTGCGCTATAGCTTCGTAAGGGCGGAGCGCCTTCGAACTAATTTCTCAGTCATCTGTTTCCACGGTTCGAGTCACTCCAAGACCACTCCCGCTTTCTCATCCTCTTCTGTTTTATTTTGACATGAATCTTGGTCTTTAATTCTAAGAAAATAACACAAATTGATGGTGTCTGAAAATAAGTATTTGTACGTAAGGAGATGGTAACAGGATGGTCTTGGGATAAAATTATGTAATGATGAGTTTAGTAATATGTATTTCTCGAGGTTATTATTGGGGCCATTATATTAAGAAGAAGAAGAAGTTGGGCGGAACATGTTATGTGCATGGTAGAAATGAGAACTACACTCACAGCTCTGACCAGAGAACCAAGACAAAAGCCTGTTTGGTAGACCTAGGTATACGCGGTCAGATAACAATAAATTAACCTTGAAGATAATGGGTGTGATGGTGAACATAGCTGAAGACAGAATACAAGAGCGGATATTTGTGAATATGGCCGGGTTCTGTAAATATATGAAGTGTCTGGACCAGATGTCCATTTTTTAAATGAAGACCCTACACCGGAGGGACGTATTGAGGTACCGACTTAATTAGATATTTAATTAAGTTGCTGTTAATTAACTGAGTTATGGCTCGTATTTTCCATAGAACGAATTCGTGATTCGTTTGACTCCAATTAATAGTATCAAATCTAAAACTTCTTGACGATGGTGAAGAGTCATTTGAATAAAAATTTTCTTGGATATTATTCATCGTCTAGTAAAATATAAAACGTAAAACGACGTTTCGGAGATGGGGCTCTATCTCCGTCTTCAGGATCCTACTCAGTTGGGCCCACTAAATAGAGCTAATTCCTATCTCCGGAGAGCCCCATCTCCGAAACGTCGTTTTACGTTTTATATTTTACTAGACGATGGATAATATCCAAGAAAAATTTTATTCAAATGGCCAATTAATAGTATTTGTCAAAATATTTTATCATATATTTTATAATTTTTCCGACATAAACGATCAAACAAAATTTTTCTTTGGATTTTAAAATAATTTGTATCAGAAATGAATGTGATTAATATCCTGATTACAATTAACTGTGGTAGTACACTCTTTCTCGTTTCTGTTATTTAACTTGTTACTGGGACACCAGGTTAACACATTCTCCGCCACCATTCCTCAGCCTCCTAGCTGCACGTTTTTAACGAAATGTTGTTACCTTACTTGGACTGTAATAGAACCTTTATACTGGTGGTAGATTTGCTATGAATCGTCTTCTTGTTCTATTACTCTCTTTTATTCTAGGGAAAAGATCTTAATATGAAAATATTTTGTCGTTTCTTTACAACTTCATTCATATTATTTGAAAAATAAATATTAATTCAGGATTGAGTTATCAATTTCTGACTACTTTGTCAGGTTTTAACGAATACTTGAAGTTAAGAGTGAAATGCATGATGGATAGTTGACGTATTTCAGTTTTAAACTTTAAAATAATTTGAAAGCATTAACAATTGGATAATATCTTCGAAAACTCAAGCTAAAATCGAGGTTTAAATGCGGAAAGATTATATTTTCTAATACACCAAAATGATGGATGAAGATTAGTGTGACAAATCAGCGATTTGAAATAAATGCTTCATAAATGCACTACTCGCCAAAATGTTATTACTATGCAAGAGGAGTTTGTGTGGATGGAGATAAATTTTGATACAAAATTTAAGTGGATTCTTAATAAATAAACTGATACTAAGTAGGATGGTGATGGAGGCAGTAAGAACCTCTGAAACGTTGGTAAACTTCTACCAAGTGATATTGACGGGCTCAAAAGGTCATCTGGGTGGCCATAATCTTTTTTGAGAACGGTTCTGAACCATGGAGCAGAATCTGAATATAAACCAGATACCGGCAACCTAAATTATTCCCACATTAGACGCGTTTTGATAATTTAGTTTCCGAAACCCACTCATGAATTTCCAACACCAGTGCGTAAATGTGTCACCTCGCCATTACAATTACACAGTCCATATACGTACATGTTCACTTCACGCTTAGCAAGCTACAAGCGATTATTCAGGAAGACGCATTCAATCGAAGACTGAAACCATATTGTCTTTCATCATTACACGTTTCTGAGGTTGCTTTCATTAAAGGAATTTTTGTTTGAGAGATAACGGTTCGAATCTCGGTCGGATTACCTAATATCATGACACGTTTTTATTTAGTTGAAAGCTTAGTTTTTGCCTTCAAATAGGTTAAAACCAACATCAAAATCCTTACTCAACGTTCATGCTTTAATTCGACCGAGTTAAAGGACAAATTTTTGTTACTGACTTTTACTTCGGCTTACATTGTAAGCGTTAGCTTGTCTTTTCTTATTTCCTGTGGGAAAGAGAAATTTGTAGGATATACTATTATTAATCTATGTGTATATCATATCCCCCTTTCCTCTCCACACAATAACATTTGAATCAGTCGAAGACTTTCCATGAAACTTGGTAGCCCACCACTGTGATAATTACGCCGCTGGAAATCATTGCATCTTCGTGTCTTTTAATTCTCTTCCTTGAGAACTGGGCATTGCTGAGGTGACTGTAGCAATGAAGCTGCCAAACTTACTCTCCTGATATTTTGGGGGTTAATAAATCTTCGAAAGACATGCAACTCTAGTTGAGGTAACATTTTGTCAGGTGTAAAACAGAAGCATGATGGACATACAATTTTATTATTTGTTTACCTTCCAGTTTGGTAATGGTACCTGGTGAATCAGTCCTCGAAAAATGTTGTACAGTTACATTATTATAAGCCCTTTTATCGGCCATTGTTTTATAGTGTTATCGTTACACACGTTGTCAAATTGTAAGAATAATAATTTTAAATTTTAATTTGCGTGGTTTGAATCTGAAAACATCGCAGAAACGAATAATTAAATTATGCAGCTATTTATATATTATTACCAACACCCTGTAGGTCGTGTACATTGAAGTGCGTGAATGAAAACACGCGTTGTTAGTTCTTTCTAGAACGGTCTGTATTTCCGCCCGTGCTGTAAGCTATATTTTGATGAAGATGTGCGGTTGGAATATCAAAGCTACTGAAACACGACGGATAGAGACGATGTTAGCAACACCTATTATATTAATAACCAGGGATTCAGAGATCAGAACTCAGATTCCAGTGATATAGTTGGTGTTGATGAGGGTAACGGAACTGGGGTAGTTGAAACAGGGAGAACCACCCCTCAGGAGTAATGTTAGATCTAATAATGATGACAAATGACTATTCTGTAGGGACGTCACCTGTTCTGACCGATTTCCAACACATGATAGTCGTCCCTTACCGCACCCTTCACATTATTAACATGCAGTATTCCTCCCATTTGTTTCAGACGTCCACCCCAACAAGCCTGTCACAGACTTCCTCTCCTCACTTCCGGTGCAACTCTATTTATGTGTAAATCAGTTTGTGGAGGACTGCCCACAACAAATTGGTCATTTCGGTAGAATGTTTTAATTACAAAGAAGTATCGATTAACTTACCTGCTTATAGTTGGTTGTAATTTCCTCTTTTCTGTCCACCGTATTTTGTGTTTGTTGGTAGCTGCGTCAGTTTTTCTTATAAGATCTGTAATAGCTGAAGTATCAATTTACTGGAGAAAATTACGTAAGAGCCCGATCTCAGTTTCTCTTTTCACCTTATAATGTTACAGTTATTAAATGAAGAATGTGATGGGCGAAACATATAGCACGAAAAGGAAAAATTATAAATGTATCTGAATTCGTGTTTTGTCACGCATGCTATCAAAGGAGGTTTAATGTGTCCAAGAGTTTTTAAAACATTTTAAGGAAAAAACATTGAATTTTCTGAACAAATAATACTTTACTGGAACATAATATTATATAAAATCTCAGAAAAGTAAAATGTGGTGGAAACGTATTTGTGGGGTACATAAGAAACCCCAATGATAATGCGAAGGTTTGTGTATCTCCATCTCCACCTAGGTTTTCCGAATTGCCTCTTTCCTGTGATCAGTTGTTGATATCTGGACGATTAGTGTTTTTGGAAGGTGCACAGGCTTTTCAGTTGGGATGTACTGCTTTTGGCACACTAACGGAGAGATGCTTAACCAAGAGCAATACTTATTTTTTATTTTTTTTGTTTTTTGTTTTAATATCATATCGCTTTTATAAATTACTCTTGTCTCCAATTTTTCTATCGTCCGTGTGTCCAGCATTTGGAGGAGACAATATAAAGCACAATGCATAAAGCGATCTATTTCACAGCTGCAAGTTAATGCATAAAGTTCTACATTTAGTACTTGAAAATATCATTTTCATTTGTACTGCAATGGTAAATAATTCAAACATATGACAATTAAAATTATTTCGGTGTTGGGTTATTGTAATGCACTGACTTTCGTTGTGTCTGTTAGGAAATTATACACTATTTATGATGTTAATTTAAGATGCTTGTAGAAGATTAATCTAATAGGCCTAATCACGGAAGTTAGATTTGATTAAATATGTAATATCTGTGTGTTTTTTGTGTGTGCGTGACCGTGCGTGCGCGCACAAATTTGAAAGCTGGGAGGCACGTGTTTATACGTAAATCGAAGTCGTTAATATGTACGCATTGTGTATACCCCTGCCAATAATGCAAAGAAGAATAAAGTAGACTTTAAGCAATTGTGATGATACAGCACAAACTCAGGGTACTTGATGTCCTTAGTCATGGCTTGTTCTTAGCGATCTTCATCATTAAGCCGTTTAGTTAGAACTTGGCTTATGGTGCAGTACGACATTTGATGTTATTTAGTTATGGAAATTATGTTGCTTTAATCCGGATGAGCTTTTGTGTCTCATTGTAAACAACACGAAGTTGATGGCTCGCGTGGGGTTTCTTTGTGTCTAAAATCTCCAGCAGGAAGGAAGTAAGGAAAGTAAGTTTCAAACGTTGATTTTATTTTCTTGTACTGATTCTTATCTCCTGAGAATATAAAAGGGACAGTCACAACATGAATCAGCCAAATCACTAGGTTCCTCCTACAGATACTTATTACGGGCTGATCAATTTCAAAACACGAAAGAGTTGACGTCGTATATTTCGGAGATTACTCGCCTCCTGCCTTCTTACCTCTAATAATCATGACTGTTAAATTTAAATATTATTTTATTAAACTTATTAGGAATTTGAAGTCAATATATAATACAAAAAAATATATGCTGAGGAACTTACAAAAACGTTTCTAGGTTTTGACTACACTTCACGATGAAAAATAATGTTACTTGCACAGTGGAATAATTCAGCTGACCATTACATGCCATGTTTTTGTGTAACAAAAAGGTTTATCACAGTGTTAATAAACTCTTATGTTACCGTATCTTGAGACATTTCAGTCAATTTTCATTTTAATGTTATCTCCGTCTACTCGTAGGTTTTCCTAGTTCTCCTTTTCCTGCATTTGATTTTATCATTTGTCAGTTAGACATCGACAAGTGATAAAATCGATAAGATGATTCAGCATCTCCCTATTAGCATGTGCCAGCAGCCGTCCATCCCAACTGTAAAGTTGTGCACCTTCCAAAACGCCAAATCTGTGACTTTCAGTTCTGTTACATTGGCAGGGATATCTGTCTTCTTCACCACGTTAAGGCCAGTGAGTTATTTCTAAAAACTTATAACGTTTCTTAATCTATATCTAGCCGCATATTGTCGTCTATCGTGCCAAGATATATAATGCATAGTAGTGCATTATCTCCACTCAATTTTTAAGACTTTATTACGCGGTGCTTAGGCAGTGGAACAGATGTATGTTTACTTTAACTGATGTAAATTAATAAGGATAAGGATAAGTTATTTCGAATGTCTAATCTCCGGAATTATTCAAGGGGATTACACGAAATTTAGTATAGGTGGTCTACGTTAAGAGTTTCATGTGAAATTCGAGTCATATTGATCCAAGAACTCCCATCTTTCACAAAACTCAAATCGAAATTTTTACTAACTTAACGGATTCATGTACTGAAGGTTTTAATAAAATATAGCCTGTATATAGATAAAATATATAAAATATAGGTTTCATATGAAACTTGTTAAGATATGGTATGTACATTTAAGAATATGTGCACTCAACAGCAGACAAACGTATACTATTCTAATTTTTAAATTACATATAAACAGCAAGAATGCTGTTTGAGATGTAAAGGACATGAAAAATAATAAATGTTAATAATTTACTTTATTTTACAATTTGTCTTTTCTTAATGTCTTGGTTTTGAAACATTTGATAATATAGGATTACGATTAAAGATCTATCTTCTAAATAATAAGCCTCATGATGACGTATATACTAATTTTAAGCGGTTAAATTTACCACAAGAGTTCAGCTCATGATTCATGAGCCGAAAGTAACGAAGACACTACTGTCTCCATAGTAAATCAATACAAACTTATACAATTGCAAAGAACACGTTGGGGAATTATTTGTTCACGTTACATGTCATGTGGAGCTATTTGTTCAGGATAGATTAGCACTTCCACTCTTAAGACCATTTCAACTAGAAGTCTAGAAGGTCCCTGTAGACCTACATGTTTACTTTTTCAACTCTGGTTAGCGGTTTCACCCCAAAACTATTTTCTAACGTGTGAAATATCCTACTTCTCCCTTTCTGATTGGTATGATTTAAAAGTTTGTTGTTCCTTAGAGGATTGTGACCTAACAGTTTCGAGACGTAGATTTGCTATTCACAGCTTACTGAAGTGACTGTGGTCATTCGTCATTGTTAGCTCCGGTTACTGGTAAGCTGGGATTGTTGAAGATACACAAGAGGTGTCCCGACTGACGGGGGAAGAAGTTTGCTTAAAGAGGATTGGACTAGAATCGCGCTTCTAGAATAGCAATCATGGGAAGTCTTTGCCATGCGATTGAACATATACTCTCAGAATACGACTAGCGGAAAACATCCAGGAGCGTTGGTACTGGAGTTTAAATTTTTAAATGTTTTCAGCTCGTGCTACCTACGTCCTTACTTTGTAATCTGCTCTAAGACGATAATGAAATAATACATTTGACTCACTACCTTCTACCTGACATAAATTAGGTTTTTAGAAAATCATGAAGATGACAACTTCGGTGTTTGCCTAAACGTTGGATACGCCTCAAAATTTTATGCAGTTTAATTAAAAAAGACGAAGTTATGCGAAATTGTAATAAATGAATCGTATATTGGTATACAAGTCCAAATATAAGTAAAGAAAATTTATTCGTACTCACTATTAAAACTAGATATTCTTTCCATCCACAAAACAGCAAGAAATTGTGATTCAACTCCGCCAAAAGGAAAATGAATAAAATCCGAAAACCACTAACACTTTAATCAAACAAGGCAGCAGGTTAGAGGCAGTGACAGAATGTAGCCAGACAGATACAGATATACGAGTCTACAATGTTGCGTTTTGCTTTCGCTAGACTACATTAGAATGTATTTCGAAGCTCGTCCGCTATAATTAACACTTATATTACTATCAACGTATTTTTTTCGTATCCAGTACACACCATTCAGCATAGTGTGCATTGGTGGTTAGCAAGATTCACGACCCATCAGTACCTGGGTTCGATCGGGAACGCGACATATCAACGTATTATTTATTAAAGTATGTTTATTCCAGTTAGATTTCCCCTCTCTAACAACATATTTAATTTCGTCCAGTCCAACAGTTTTACCAGTGATATTTTACAACTTTGTGCACCAGTGAGACCAAACCCTGACTGACGCTGAATGGTTTAACTCTCATCACGTGATAGTCGGTTCTGCGTTGCAGCTGTCACTCGTCAACTTGTCTAATTTTTATTTTAGCAGGCCTGCACTCCACTGGGTTGTTCAGAATACACGCGTATTTTTGAAAAATCTCTTTCTTTTTTCCAGACATCTGCTAAGATAGGCTATAGAACACGAGAATAATAAAATCATCTTTTAATTTGAAGATTAAGGTTGAATCATCAGTCGAAATGTCGTGTAGACCTGCATCTAATATGTACTTTAGTTTAATATAAAATGTCATTTCTCGGCGGGGATAGTGATTTATATAAACGTCATTACGTTCAGACCCATAATTTTTTAAATAATCTACGAGGAACATTTCCTCAAGGGTAATGCGGCCAGAGCTTTAAGCTTATTACATTCAGTCTAGACGTCTGAAACGAAAAGTTATTTGAAAATTTCTATCTTCTGGGTTGTTGCGCTGTGTAGTCTGGTCGATGTTAACCAACGTTTCTGAGGCCATATTGCCTCCGTCATCAGGGCGATGAGTATGAAGATTTCTGTCTTCTGGTTTGTTGCGCTGTGTAGTCTGGTAGATGTTTACCAACGTTTCAGAGGTCATACTGCGTCCGTCATCAGGGCGATTCTTAGTATGAAGATTTCTGTCTTCTGGGTTGTTGCGCTGTGTAGTCTGGTCGATGTTAACCAACGTTTCAGAGGTCATACTGCCTCCGTCTTCAGGGCGATGAAGATTTCTGTCTTCTGGGTTGTTGCTCTGTGTAGTCTGGTAGATGTTTACCAACGTTTCAGAGGTCATACTGCCTCCGTCTTCAGGGCGATGAAGATTTCTGTCTTCTGGGTTATTGCGCTGTGTAGTCTGGTCGATGTCAACCAACGTTTCAGAGGTCATACTGCCTCCGTCTTCAGGGCGATGAAGATTTCTGTCTTCTGGGTTATTGCGCTGTGTAGTCTGGTCGATGTTTACCAACGTTTCAGAGGTCATACTGCCTCCGTCATCAGGGCGATGAGTATGAAGATTTCTGTCTTCTGGGTTATTGCGCTGTGTAGTCTGGTCGATGTTAACCAACGTTTCGGAGGTCATACTGCCTCCATCATCAGGGCGATGATTTACCTCCACTTTGCATTTTTATGGCGAGGTACTTAGGTACAGGATCACGTTAATATTATGTTCATATTTATATCTGCTTCCTAAAAGAATTCTGTATCCATATTCTAGTTACATTTCTTCTGTCGCTGTTCTAGACTTAAATGTTTGACATTAGTAGTAATTTATAGTCACGTGTCTATTCAGTATGTTGCATGTCATCGTTTTCGCCTTTTAAAAACTTCTTTTACGATTTGTATGTTTCCAGCTTACCTGAGATAGTTTTTGCTTCTCATTGTCTACTGTTGGATCATTTATAGATTATTTTAAGCTGTGCTTAAATGTGACCACGTTTGAAAATTTTTCAATTAAAATAGACTGACAGGTTCTGTAGGTTTTATAAAGATGCCTAATTACCTACGACAGTTATTATCGTATAATGAGATCTGGTACTGTAATTGTGGGTGATGAGTCAGATAGGACGTAAGACGAAGCGTTTGTGATCTTTCAAAAATTTATCCTAGAACTTACTTGCGAGTACTGAGAAAAACCAAATTATGTTCGGGGCATAACTGTTGTCCCGCTGTAGCGACTCGAGCCGGGCACATCTCGAAATTGAGTATTCTTGAAATTTACTGTATAAAACGGCTTGATCTATTCTGTTAGATTTCTTTATTCCTTGTCACTTTTATGGGTTTTGTCTTGGGTAAAGTAGCAAATAGAGTTTACCTTGTACTGTTTATTCTCAAAGCTAAAAAAAGAACATAGAATAACGCTAAATGTGATGATATGGAAAGTAGTGAGCTTTTACGTTCTGAAAAATGTTTATGACAATTTTTTCATAATTAATAAACATATGTTTTGGCAATAAAGTTCAAATATAGTGTTGATACGCCGCGCGTAATCTATGGGAAACAAAGTTATTAAAGAAGTGAGACATTAAAGAAAATGGGAGAAAGACGATAACATTTTTTTTATTGAAAATGTTTAATTTTTGTCTATGCTCTGACAATTAAGACGGTAAGCTATTGGTAAGCGTTATTGCTTAGCATTGTAACACATCAGTAGGCGATATTTTAAACCAGGAGGGCTGAAACAAGTAGTTATAGTAGCCACAACTTAAATAAGTCTCCTGCACGTGAATTTGCTCAAATGAGAATATTAAATATAGTTGAGGCCTATTATTAAACAATTTTTCGCAAATTTTCCCAGACCGTCTATGAATATAACGGGATATTACCTTAATATAGGATACGATCACTTTCATCACAACAGTTATCGATTCTCGATTCGTCTTCTATAACGGATTATATCGTTAGGTCTAGTTCAGTTATGATTTTATTAAAAAACTATGCAGTCTTATATATTTTTTAAATGACTCCCCAGATCAGTAGATCAACCCATCGCAAAGTTTATACCTACAGAGTACAACATTGAGCATAAAATCAGGTATATACATTAATATTTCTAGTGGTATTTACCACTATTCCACTTTTTCGAGCGGTCGAAAGCCATACCGTCTCTCATCCTCCGTTTACAATATAGGACTATTCACAATCATCCTACAGTATTGAATTCTCTGGCACATAGCCTGAGCAGTTGATACACAGTCGTAAATAACTTGCTTGAATACATTGTGCGTAGGGAAATTGCTTCTTGTATTCGTCACCAGATGGAAGTGTTCACACATTCACTTCAGTGTACTGACGTGTATTTGCAGGAGCTATATACAGCATCATAACATTGAATTTGTTCAGACATCGGAGGGTTGTGGCATCCTGGTTGTGTCTTGCTTGAAGCCACTGTCATTGGGGTTTACTGCCGCGTGGCCGTGGACTTCGTGTCGACGATTTCGTCGGATATAAGGGATGCAGGCCTCTCTCTACACTTGATACATAATTCAAAACCCTTACCGGGTGACGTGGATGGGCTCTTAGAGAGCGACCTGGTAAATTGTGCATAGCTTGGCACAACAGAACTTCTCTCTCTCAGTGACCCTCAAAATAAAGAACTCAATAACTAATATATGTTGGAAAATCAATACGTATATAGAAAGAAAAGTAGGACATTTGAGAGTAGTCTCTTGCTGATAAATAAGTTATAAATAATATTATAAGGCGGTAGACATATAATGTATGCGGTCTGAATACCAAATATTTGTATCGACTGGCGAGGGATATTGAAATGACAGTGGCCACTTCTTTCTTACCCGTTTCTTGGTTTTTCTCGATAGATGGTTCTTCTATGACACGACTGTGTTTCATTCACGTTCACTTTAAAGGCAGCTTTACCGAAGGACCTAAATAAACTTATGTTGAGCCCTTAAAGTTATTAATATGTCCAAAATGTATTCACTTAATTACTTTAAGGGCGAAGATCTATCGAATGAACAACACTTCTTTCTTTAATAAAATTTACTCGTCCAGAATGTAGGCCTAGGTGTCGAGCACTTTTACCAAATTAGGAAGTATTGCAGATCGATCAGCTGGTAATCGCAGATTTGTGTGTCCCAACATTCTGACGACGAAGTAGCCCCCCTACAGACGACTTTTTCTGTTCATGCTGCCTGTTGAGAACAATATTTATACGACATTCAGTACACAACACTCGCTGGTTTGCTCCTCTTTTGGACAAACAGTCGTCACAGATTGCGGAGGAGATATTTCACCTGAGCTATACGACGAGAATAAAATTTGTAGCCATAATGGACAATGTTCTGTGTAGAGGAAGATGAACGAAAACTCAGATTACCCGCCCGTAACGTAGGATTTGATCAAAGGGTAATATTGGACGCCGAATTCTAGATGGACGTGTTTTCGTCTTGGTTTGAAAGCCATATCGGCTCCACCAAGTGATAGGTTACTGAAGTTGACCTGTCGTCCACTTTAATGTCGTCAGCCTCGTAATATTTGGTGTGAAATTTAAACTTATTTGATTTGATACTTGTACGTTGACGCGTCGGCAATTATGTCTAATATTAAGTAAGCCAGTGTCTTATCTGTCGTTAATTAAACACGTTCCTATGACGACGTATGGGGAAGTGGAGGTAAACCCTCACACATTCTTAAACTCGGCACTTGATGAATGTAGGTGGCCAGTCTCACACCTCGGCTACTTTACCCTAAATTAGAATCCCAGCTGGCCATTGGATAGGGCGCTGTGTTGGGCCCCAGAGCTAGTCTAAAAACGATGAATGAAAAAGGTTGACTGAATGCACGACGATGCTCTGTACTTACATTCGTCTGGTTAGGGTGTAAGAACCTTCCAGTGGTAGCATCTCTGAAGTGGAGAGAAACACAAGAATGAAAAAGAGAAATTCTGTGGGTAATGTTACTACTCCTATAAAAAAGACAGTTGAACCGAAGAATGCGGCGGCTATCCAACAGTCCTGAGAGAGCTGGAAAGATCATACATTTACAAGACCACAGTTACGTCTAGGATATATGTAACTGTTCCCTAAGGAATCGGGAAACCTGTGTGTGTCCATGAGGGCGCGTGCGATGTGCCAGTGTAAAATAATGTAGCAGACACTCTTTATTCTTGGAAACAACTCGCGAAAACTGAGAAATCAAGGAGATTCATATTGGGCGGATATATTTTTCGTAGGATTATTTAAGCACACTCTTTCAAGGTCATAAGTTAAGTAACTTTATTTTGTGCGATGATGGGGAATGGAACAGAATATGGTAAGAAACTGTAGCCTGTTTCAAGGTATTGCCAAGAGACACGAAGGAGAAGAACAGGAACCATAGGCAAGACTTTTAGTTTTCGGGTTGAGATTCAAACCCCGGACCTTTCAAATAAGCATCAGAAATGCTAACCATTCGTCAGCGATGATCGTTCACTCGCATGATGATAATGGCATTTGTTTGTATGAAGCATTTTAATTGCATAATGTATGAGTCCAACGAGAGTATTATTTTGAATGATGAATGAAAAAGTATATGAAATAAAGTAACCGTGGCCTATTTGATTGTATTACCAACATGGAGTAGAATACTATTTCAGACGAATTGTAAACAGAATGGTTTTAAGCATTCCCCGAAATTAATCAGATATTAGGGAATGTAATTTTCCGTTACCTGAACCTTTGTCGGCCCCAAAAATGTGAACTTTTTAATATTTTTGAAGTAGCCTAGATGATATTTATGTCATGATTTTGGCTTTTATTCTGGTGAACATTCATGATTATGTATTTAGTTTTATATATATATATATATATATATATATACTTTGTTTTTGTAGTATTAGGATCGTCATAATTTTTGGTGTCCCGAAAGAATATATTATAATGGAGAAAAGAAAGCTATGTACATTGAAAATAATGACGTACGGGATTTTCAGTCTGTCTACACGGCTTAATTTCAAGGTTTGCTGACTTGGAGAAAGATGTTTTTTTTCTGTTTCATTGTTACGTTGAGTAGGAAACCTATTTTGTTGAGAATAAATACATAGTCCTTTCGTCGTCACATTACACACGACAAAATATTCCGTCACTACGGATATTACATTTTACATTTCCTGAGATATTTGTCAGAGTGGCTACGAAATGAAAACGTGATACAATTACTCTTCTGTTTTCTCTCAAGAAACGAATTCAATGTGCTGTGCTTCTAAGTTATACTATTAGAGCACACAAAATGACATTGAAGGGAGGGAAATACTTATAATGAAGTCACTGAAAGATAATGAAAGAGCAAATTAAAGGAATATTAGTATAGAATATTTTGAGAAATGCCGTTCATAAGTTGAGCTGATGGTCATGACACCTAGCAGTTCTATCAAAGATACAATCCAGCCATGTTACGTGCGTTTAAACACTGTGTGAAATCCAGGTATTATGGCATCGTTATATAATGGAGAACAAAGAAAACTCTTTTGATCTCTAAATGCCAGCAAAACATGTCGTACTCGTCTTGGAGAAGACTTAACTCAGAACCACTGCCTATGAATGCTCTAAAAATTGGAGCCATCCGTCGTTAGTGCTGTACCTTCGAGACAAGAAAAAAAATATTTTTGACGAAATATCAGCATGGCCTTTATGTAACACAGAGAGTGATGATAACCGTAAAGATAAACTATATTTTTTGAAGTATTCAAATAATAATAATAATTTATTTACATTCCATGGATCCATAAGACAGTCAGATGACAATAGGATGTGAAAAAAGTCATAATAATAATAAAATAATAATAATACAATACATATTATAAAGTACAATTCATACTATTATATAAATTTCACATAATACAAAACAAAGTATTCACCTAAAGAAATAATAAGCTACAAATAGACCTACCCATTACACACAATAAAAAATTATCACTTATTTCTAAACAACATAAATTCATTGACAGAGTAAAATAAAAGTATCGGTAGTATTATTTGTTTGTAGGCCAAAAACACTAGAATATTGTAATATATATACGTACGTAATAATAATTAAACGACGACTACCTGTAGATAAAAAATAGATAATAATATTTGTGATTTATAATATTACAATGACTTTTAATATAATATAATTTAGATGCTGTTGTAAGATGTATGTGATTAAGTAAGGTTGAATTATGGAAGTAACATAAAAAGTTATTAATTTACAGCAATTACATAATAGATGTCTTCATTAAAATAAGAGCTTAATTCCTGAATTTTTGAAGATGTTTTCTTAAGTACCAGTGATCACGTATAAACAAAATTGGATGTAAATAGCCATTATTTTATGGCTTTCCATATCCTGCTAGGCTTGATAAATGTGGCAAAAGAAATTTTTTTCTACTTCGTATAATCTTAGGTTGTTGGAGCAAGTTCCTTTTTAAAGTGATTGAGTCAATTATTAGAATTCTAAAATGCTTGTTATTGTTTGATTCAAATGCTGTTATTTTTTTTCAAAACTAGGAGTCTGTTATGCAAAAAATAAACTATGGTCACTTTCCTTTGTATGGCTATAAAAGGCGATTTCTTATTGTAAGAAAGAAACATAAATTATCTGTTTTAAAATACTTATTCAGAAAGAAATATTTGCAACTCAGAAGAATTGAACAAGTAATAAATTTAGGATAAACTGAAAACTTTCCTTTTAAATAGGCCGCCAAATAGAAAGTGAGAAAGGGGCAAGTGAACAGGATAATACGTTGGTAATTGAGTACACAATTTTGATAGAGAAATTTCTTGGAGACCAAGAAATATGAAGATAGCATTAATATGGATCTTTGAAGATGGGCGGTGCATGGAACTGACTCAGGATAACGTGGCTTGTTATTAGCGGCATTGAACCTTCGTTCGGCTTCTGCTATTACAGTGTTAGCTGAAAACAGATAGGGGATAAATTTGTGCTTTTGTTGAAATTCAGTAATGTCAGTCTGGCTACAGTTTAAACAGAAAGGTCGTGTTGGATTTCATCATTTGTGTTTCGTTTGAAAGCATCACGAGTGAGGGATTTCCAAGAAAAACGACATTAGTCCAGCTGTGTAATTTTTACTTAGTTTTGGTATCTTATAGGCTAAACCTGCACTCGTAATATAGGGGTAATAAAGGGATAATATAATTCTGAGAAGAATCGCGTTGTTTATAAGAAAATAACTGGCGAAATACAACGCTCGTCTGTATAATCTGATATATTTTA
The DNA here is from genome assembly GCF_977971745.1 of Zootermopsis nevadensis. Classification (NCBI taxonomy): domain Eukaryota; kingdom Metazoa; phylum Arthropoda; class Insecta; order Blattodea; family Termopsidae; genus Zootermopsis; species Zootermopsis nevadensis. The sequence goes on from NW_028259142.1 coordinate 12,011,992, forward strand.
AACAAAAATAAATTGTCTTTTTTGCCTTATCTATTTAAAAGTAAATTATCCACATGCCTGTAATCATATTTATGTGTTACAATACACCTAAATGCATTGATACAAAATAAAAATGTCAAGAAATATTCTCAATATCAGACTCTGGACAGGTTTTATTAATTTCTCAAAAAGTTTAATTTTTGAGTTAAGTAGTTTTTCTTATAAACCCCCAATCATTCAGAATTAAAGCACTCCGCCTATTACCTTGTAGCTCGTTGGAGAAGAAATGTTTTATTTTTTGTTCGTTCTAAAATTCTTTGAACTGTGATGGAAATGAAAAGACGGAATGCAGGTTAAAGAAATATTATCTTTCTGCCGGTCTGTATAAGAATTACTTCTATTTATTTTCATGCTACTCTCCCCATGATCTGAACTTGGGCAAAGAATCTTCATTCTTATTTCTGTCCCAGTTTTCATTCCGTCATTCTTTCTGAACCACTCAGCCCCGGATGTACTGAAGTAGTGAAGTTTGTGTTTTCATTTCTGAAGAAAAGAAAGTAAAAGGAATTGTGGCATGGAGACACATGGATGGACATGGATACGTAAAGAGGACCGCGCGTGAAGTCAAGTGTGAAAGCCTTGACGACATTCCCCACTAGACAGGCCGAAAACTACCGGTTCCTATGACTGACACAAGAGGGCGCCAGGATGGGTACAACTGTTTGTCAAACTTTTCCACATGGCAACACACTAAAATGCAGTTGGATGTTTCACGACGCACCAACTCACGTGTAACGATTTCAGGCGCAGGTAATAATTGATAAGCAAAAGTTCAAGAAGTTAAAATTTCCTGAACAGTATGAAAGCAGTGGACTGCCTCTTAAACGGCGTAAATTAGACCAAGTGTAACTCAGTTAATGGAAAAGTTGATTAATCCGGGAGAACAATAAATAAATAGGTAATATTTACGATTGCGAGTGTTTTGGGATGTCGCCCGGTGTAGTCTGGTAGACGTTTACAGGCGTATTAGAGTTGCTTGTTCACTTTTCTCATGCTCGATTTAATTATTGCCCTGATGGTGGAGGCAGTAGGCACCTCTGAAACTTCGATAAACGTCTACCAGACCACACGACTAAACATCACAGTAGACAACCATCTTAAATAAATAAATTAAGAGAGATAAGAAGCAGCTTGGAATAAAAAATTGTCACTGGCATAAGAAAGGTTTATCAAGTAGAAATACGTTGTAATAGGAACATAAATATAAAAGCAACGTAAATAATTAAATTTTAGATTTGTGTTGTACTTAAAACTTCAACTTAAAATCGTTTACAAACATGATATTTGATAAACTGACGGTGGTGTAATAGGTGATGAGTTTAATAAATTCATAAAGGGAAAGAAGCCTGAGTAGACTTTTAATTACCGTAACAGTTTTAACGGAGGAAAACCATGGAAACAAGGTGGCCAAGCCGGAGAGCCATTTAAGGGAAAATCCACTGTAGACCTGTCAATATGACAAAGCGGTTTGGTCTTTAGCGAACTGAATTAGTGTTGTGATGGTCTCTAGTAAAATCCCAACCGTTTCTGCGTTAACTGGTTTAATTTCTGAAACCCTTCACCAAAGGGCGCTGTGTATTTGAAGCAAAATACACTTGCATACGTGCTCATTAACTCCATGTATAATGTGTTACTATTTCTATCTGATCACAGTCAGCAAGTTAAGATTGAATTTGGTTTGGCGGTTATATATTTATGGGAAGAATTTACTTCGAATTTACAGGTCACAATAACCGCTGTATGCTTTACATATAATCCTCAATAAGACAACTGATAAATTAATACATAGAGCTGCTTATGGTAATTATAGTTAGTTGTCTTCAGGTCTATTACTTTTGTGTTGATAATATCCTTATGAAACATCGGTTTCCATAAAATTGGCGAATATCCTCTCCCAGAGAACAGTTATCAGTTTTTCAAGGACTCTGGTCTACTGATTTAGTTACTTAGTTAATAGAAACCAAGAGCTTACGTCTGAATGCAGACCAACAGTACTGTTGGCTGGCTTTTTCAAGAAAGGACGATATATGTCCTTCATCCATTCTCGACCAGTACATTGAAGTGTTAGCCTCAAGTTCTGGTAGCAGGTAGACTTAATATTTCCATTTTCTTGAGTTATAACTTTCTCTCAATTTTAGGAAAAACGCTACGGGAACAAAGTTACGTTAGACAGAAAAGAATAAATATCAAAAAAGACTTTGTTGCTTTCACAGTTTCCATTTATTAAAAGTAATTTAATACCATTTTCCGTTTTCGAGTCGAATAAGAATATCTTGTAAAGACAGGTTTACGTCTAGTACGGGTTTTGTTCAGCAAGTTTTACGGTATGTAAATTCGAATAGTGCAGGGCCAGATTACATGAAATTAGGAACATCCGAGCAGTGAACTAGCGTTCGACGCACTTCGGACTTGCCATCGCAGTTTGACCGTCCGACTGACTGCATGTCAGGTCAAAGGATGCGAAGTGACAGCCAGTGAGTGCCGGAGGGAGGTAGGAAGGAAAAAACTCTCTCTCATCTTACATCCACGAACAAGATGTGATCTAGCGGAAAGTTGACAAAGAATATGTAATTGACGAGAGAAGCGACGATGAATTATATTAGCAATTCATATGATTCGCCTCGAAAATACGACGAACCTCACTACGTAGGAATAAAATAATAATACAAAAACGCAGATAACAAGATACGTATTGAAACATTGAAACTTCCAAAGATTGCAGATGGTAAAACGTAAATTTCTTGGTACATTTCGATCTCTTTATGGCGGTTCTCCGCAGTCTCGCCAAGGTAATCCTGGGTCAGTGGCATGATCACATTTTTATTGAAATTTATTATTATTGAAAAATTAACGAGTGACTGTCATGCCCATTCCTGCATTACTTGTAATTTTCTAGTTTTGCACTGATATTGATGTGATAGTCATAATGAGATGGACATTATGCACTGTGATAGTTGTCATAGGCACAGAAACCGTTATCGTTGGGTTAGCTTAGCGAGTAACGCTCCTCAATAACTTTATTTAATATTATGTCTCTGGACCTGAAATCAACTGGTACCTTATTCAAGCCTCTGTCTTTCCAACGATTTTCTTCTTATTCTCCTTGTTACATCAGTCTTTCACTTGTTAGTTAATAACATTACGGGGAACAATGGCTATTTATTCGGATACGTAAATGAATGTTACAAAACCTGTGTTCTAAATGTAATGCTATTTACGTAAAAGAACACAGAACACATAACACTGATATTAGAGGTTTGAGCCACGTAACCTTTGGTTCTTTACTCGAAATAAAAAGCAAGAATTGAAAGTGTTTGAAAACAATTAGCCAGGAGAATATGTCGACATAAGTAACGATCGTCCTGATGATGGAGGCAGCAAGGACCTCTGAAACTTTGGTAAACTTCTACCAGACTACACGGCGCAACAACCCAGAAGATAGCCGTCTTCAAGGAACGAGAGGTAACAGAAGAACGGAGAAATTACATAATGAGGAACCGTGAATTAACTTCATGGAGCAGTGTTCATCTTGATGATAATCGTTCAGCTAGTCAAGAGAATTCTGGCCTTTTATGGAAACTAAAGTTTAATTACCGTGTTTAATTGAATCCCCTCCACCTATCTGTAACCTGAGCGAGGCTAATTCAGTCTACACGATCTCATCGTAATTAATTGAGATCCATCTTAACATTATCCCCTATTCTACAACTGCTGTATCTCCGTTTTTATCCGAAGGCTTATTGCCGCGTTCACAAGAGCTACCACTGAGCTACTTCTTTCATTAAAGCCCACTTTACAGGTTTGTGTTCCCTGTTGAAAGGGGTGAACATTGATTCATCAAGGCCATGGAAGGACTTCAGCCCTCCCCTTACCACGCTCTATGTAAGAGTACAGCGTTGCTAGATTTGCTACGGTGCGAATTCTGAGCTGTCTTCACACGCTTGGGTTCCGTTGTTCGTGTTGCAATGTTACCCTATTCTACCGTGACCTTGAAGCATGTAATTTTATGACTGCTACCATAGTGGTCCAGGATGTAATCTAGTGCGACCAATTGGCTAACTGATTTTGTTTTCTTATGATGTGTTTTATCATAGGAAGCACTCTGCATCAAACTATGGTCCTTTGCGCCTGCAGTTTATGCCTTAAAAGTGTAAATAATACACAAGCTTAGAATAGCTGGTTATATTAGAATAGAAAATGTATTTGATAACTTATATAAAAATATTTAATGTCACAAAGATATCCTAAGGATAATTAGGATGACTCAGACGTAGGCTTGTAGCACGCGTGGTGAAAATTAGAAGTTTGTACAAAATTGTGATAGTAAACCTAAAGCAAAGAGTCTAATTTGGAGAGATCTAGGCACAGATAGAAGACAATATTAAGTAGAACGGAGATAAATTTGGTGTGGAGATTGTATTGACTGTGTGGAAGCTGTTATGATCCTTAGCGTTCCATATAAACATACAATTATCTGTGAAGTTGTGTAAGAACTTACAAAGTAACATTTAGTTTGCAACTAAGAGGTTTTGTGATCACCCTGTGTATTGATCAGATCATCTTCTCTTATTCCTCCAGCTATAAAACATTGCTGTATGTATATGTGTCATAGTACTGCTCAAAGACTCTGCTGACAGTACCAGATGGATTGGCTGTGTAGTGTATAGAGTTGTAGACGAGAGTAAAAGATTCTTCACCTCATTTTCTACTTGATGTTGGCTGCGCCTCGATGCCAAATCCTTCATATGCTTTCTCGCACATACAAGTACATAGGTATTTCATAGGATCCCACCATCTCGAGGCGTCCCTAGGGAACGCGGTGAAGACATGGTGACCGCCGCGGAGGGAAAGGAGTCGGCCGGCCCCCCAATCCGTCGGGTGCGATCACAAATCCTACTTTATCTGATAAAACCAATGTCTTGGGTTGAGGTGTGTTTGGTGATACCATACGTCTTCCTAACGGACGAACCAGCATTGCAGGTAAAAAGAAGGTTCCAAAGCTCTGGCATGGTTATTCAGGTCCCTGTCTGTGAAGGAAAAAATACAGGCCAATGAATCCTGTTTTTGTAGAATAGAATATGTTGCATGAATGTTTCTCGATTCCTCATATCAAATTAGCCAGATTAATAGGATACCTTCATGGATGTGTAAGGTTTGTTTGCCTTATTTTTTGTGCATACTTTTTATAGTTGCATTGTTTAAGGTTTTGTGAGTATTATAGTAACGGCATACCTTTACGCCCATTCTAAGCAATGAAGTTAAAAATAAGGAAGGTTTTGCCCTGAGTTTGAAGGAAAAATAACTCTTGCAGTCTTGTAGTAAGGATTTTATATTATTTGTTAGTATTTGGAATATCAGAGACTTGTATTAAAAGGTAACCACAAGAAAATATTGTAATTGAAATAATTATCAGATTAGGCTATCTAGAGTCTGTAATATTTAGTGAATATTTTTTTTAAAAAAAGGATAACATTTATTGCAGACTTCTATGCAATTTGCTTATTAAATGTCCTGCATGAATCAGGATTAATTAAATTTCGTTCATTATAACCGTGTGTTTTCATTAAAAATATAAAGTTAAATTGAGTAACACTTCAGAAATAATGTTTACCCTCTGCATAAGCACATTGAAGACGAATGACGATTGAAGGTAAAACTCACACATTCTTTACAGCAGGATTAGATCGAATTGAGTGGTCAACTTCACTCTCCTGTCACTTTTCTTTCGGGTAAATATCCCTGGATTTACATTAAACATGAGGTTTGGTTGGCCACGAAAGCGGTCTGGATCTTGTAGCGAAAAGAAAAATGTCTGCCTCTGCCATAAATCGAACCTCGGTCCTTCAAGCTGTAGCACACCAGTTTTGTGACACAATTACCCTGCTGCTGTTGTATCGCCTAATCGCAACACTCAGTTATTGGAGCGAATCTGCACATCTAATTCTGTCTTAACTACTTACTCTTCATTTAGCTTTTAATTTTGTGATGATAACTAATGAGCCATTGATGTTAAGATTACTCATTTAAATATTCGTGTCAGATAAATCGTAAATATCATTACAAATGTCTATAAACCATTTGTAATTGTCTACATTCACAAACATTATAAAAATGCTAGAATTTGAGGATGTGACGGCTATCTGACAAATGTAAGGTAGTCGGAGTTTATGTGGAAATTATTTGTATAACTGATTACAGAATTGTATAATTACTAATTTACATCTCTTGCTAGCCGTATCTTATAGACCTGTTTGAAGGAGGGTAAGCCTCACAAATTCTTCTTAGAATTACTTGGCCAGTTCGATATTTCTTTTCATAGGAACGTCTCTTTGTCATCTGCCCATGAAGCAGCTGCCCTTAAGTCCTAACCAGTTCTGCTTCTCGATTATACCCTTTGATTTCCGGACTAATCAAATACGGGAAATTATGACTTTCCTCATCAACGAGACAAATAATTGAATAGTGACCTGACTTTTCTCCCATTTAACCTACTGATTTCCATTGGTAGGGTAAGAACATAAATCTTTGTCTTATCTGAGACAGGAGCAAATATTTCACGCTAACTGGCTGTTGATACGTTCACACGTAACTGGTCTCCTTGCAGTGGGTAGTTCCATGTCCGTGGCTCTAATCGACTTCGACACGGAAATTAGGGGGACAGAACGCACGGTATTAACGATCCTAATTAATTAAAACTCGCTAAACGCACGGCATAAGACAAGTTACCTGCAGTCCCGCAAACGGAAGAGGCTAACTGCTCAAAGTACTTGTATGTATTTACTCGTTTGTCATATATTTTTATTTTTATACTTCCGTATCTTAATAACTGTTTTTAAACCCTATCAAAATGCTTTCCGTCTTACTTTCACAGATCGTGACGTTTTTATTTTAATTTTTACTGTCCTGATTTTTAATTAGGGGAACTATATTCAATGAAATGTCTTTCATTTCTTCACAAAATTCACAAAACAGACATTACTTCCTCGGTTTGTCATTTGATAAAAATAATTTTACAGTTTGACGTGAATATGAATAAATGAAATATAGTGAGTTTTTATTTGCACACGATAAACAGCCTTATGACGATATTATTCATGTAGAAACACGTCGCTTTAACGTATTAGTTTAACAAGTGATTCATTATCCTTGTCGATGAAATGTAAATACTGTATTCCATCATCTGCATGTTTTACATAAGATTTCTGAATGGGACTTTAAATTATCTTGGAGGATACGCATGGACATTCTGTGTACAGACAACATTGTAAAGGCCGTTTATTTGAAATATCAGTGGTAATACTTGTAATTACAATTTGATGTTTGACTTGGTAAACATGAGTATTTGTCGTCTGTAGCTTGTTTCCATTTAGTCAAATGAACACATAATATGAACACCGTTCTTTTAAAAGCCTCGTGGTGGTCATTCATAATCAAATTTTAAACTCGGACTCATATAATTTTCTTTAGTAGTAAATATTTTTGTAACAGCATAATCTATACTTATGTAACGAAAATGCAAACATTCTGTGCACAAGTACCAGTTTGAACGCCGCCACTCATATTTAAACGCCTCGGTAGTGGTTTATGTAATTTCCTGCAGCTGTTTTTCTACAGTTCAATTTTTTAGACGTGGCCACTGAACAGCGCATTAAGGGAATAATGATTAGAGTGGAAATTCTGAAACTGTCGGTGCAGTGGGTTAGTTAAATAGGTAAATTGTAGCTTAACTGTCCCAGACGTCCTTTATTTCCGTGCCTGCGTCACTGAACTCGACAAAACCTAAGGCCCATCGTGTATACAGCCGACACCTGTACGAAGTTGAACTGTAGTTTTATAAAGTAACTGGGGAGAGAATCCCAGTGTGATGAAAATACAGACTCCGTGCATGTATCAATATGAACGCCCCTCATTTGGTGGCTGGTAATAAGAACATGGAGTTCCACTTTGGAAACAAGGCTTTTCGTCCTTGTTTGTAGCCCTTATTCTGTGCTTGCGCATTGTGTGGGGATTCCGTTCTTGCTAAAACGAAGCTGTCTGCTCATTTACTGATGACTGGCGAAGATGAGGAATCCTAATGGACCTGGAAGGAAATTGTAATGAAGGAGTATTGATACAGGTGTGAAGGAGACAGCAAGCGACGCCAAACTTATAGCGAAATTGTTAACGAAATGTGTGAACTGGATATTACACTATAGTTAGATGACTGTAATGGTTCTCAGAGTTCATGCTTTAGTTGCTAATCATTGGTATCTACCTATCTACCTACCTTGCTTTAACACGTAAACGGGCATTCTGCATGGAATTAAATCCATGACCGTGGTTGTAACATAGTTGTGTCTTGTCCAATACTCATTAAAATCTGATTGGGCCAATGGTTTCCAGATGATAACTTTTATTTGAAAGGTAAGGGCGGTTAAAGCAACTTCGCGTATACTTACTTTATTAAACCTTTCCGTTATATAATAATATTATTTCTTACATTGTACACTGTCTAACAAAAATCAAGCTCTTAAAGTTTTCCGAAACCTGAAGTGATGTAATGGTAAAACTAACTTTATAGTGAATCCTGGTAGAAGATTACCGACGTTTCAGGGATGCTCGCTGTCTGGAACATCGCTCTCCTGAAACGTCTTAAAATTATACCAGGCTTCATGGCGTAAAATCCCAGAAGACACCCATCTTCATACTCGTCGCCCTGAGAACCTGAAATCTCACCGTTCTTTCTTTTCTTGTATTTTCCTGCACGTGAATTTTCTCTGCCTTCCACAAAAACAATTATTTATGAAAAGTAACTCTTAGGCAAAGACATCAATGTCTCCCTACTTTGAAGAAAACCTGAATTAATGTTAAGTAGGATTTGAGGTTTTCACGGCGGTGAGTCCGAAGGTATCTGTCTTCCTGAATTAATGTTAATGACTTCTCCAATTCGTGTCACTTGGTTCCACGATAAAACGAAGATGAAGACTTTTATTCGGTTAGACATCCAGATTCCCTTGTAAACAAGTTTGTCGGAGATTAACGTTGATGAGGTCAGGTAGGAAAGCAGTGGTAGCGATAAAAGGCTTTTTAATGCATATTTATTCGCTCATTTAAATTGTGAAGTTGTATTCAAACATAAATTTCAAAATTTCCATGAGGAACTTATAACAAGAGGAAATTAAAATGGATACCGAAGTGTATAGATTGTGATATTCAAAACAGTTTTTTTTTCTGCAGAGCATATGCAGTCTAGTAAATTTTCTTAGCGCCCAAGACACGTATGTGTAATTTTCTTTCAACTTATGTTTATTCCAGTATTTCATACTACATTCGTCAGTATTTCTTATAAATTTTCATAATATTATCAGACCATATGTTAAAACGGGGATAAACTGCTTTATTTGTTAATGTATTACAAATTTATTCTATTTTTGAAATCAGTACTATGTGTCGTCTAGTGACATAGAAGTTGGTTCACTTAAACCACTTGAAGGTAGTTTTTATTTGCTAGAATGTGTAATAAAAATGTGTTCTATAGTCTTCCAGACAGTAACGACATGTAGTAGTTTTGTAGGTGGCTACCGTTTAGAAGTCAGAAGACTGGACGGTGTTACGACAGAAGACCACAGTCCACATTTTCATAGCTACTGTGCCGTGTGAGCCCCATTTCTTTTTCATAAACCTATTCTGTTGACTTTCACAAAAGCCTTTTCGAAATCTGTAAACTCCCATCTTTCTGCGTTGGTTATTTCATTGCTAATTTATTATTGTTCTTTTATAAATTCATTATATCCTTGATACAGGTGTGTCCGTCCACGCTCACTTATTTTCACTACACTGAGCAATGACAGAAGCCTTGATTCTTTTTACATCACAATTCAAGATGTACGTCTAGTTCTGTTCCTAGTAGGTCTATGTCCAACCAAGGAAGCCTGAGTCATCAGTTAATACAAACATCAATGCTAAAGGTGAGCCTAAGGGGTTGCAGGTTCAGGTCCCTTTGTGAGACATGTTTGTGGCAGTTCCTTTACGATATCAAAACCAAGGTAGCATCTGTTGTGGACAGTGCACATGACACAACGGATCAATCATCTAATGCCCCTGGGTATGACGGATTATCTCTGTGTCGTCGTGATCTGAAAAACACGAAGAAATTCAAGTCTCTGCAAAATTTACCTTCATAAGTTGGTACATAGTAATCTGTCTTGGAACCTTAAGATCCATAATCGTATTTATAAAACCCTTTTATTGGATTATGCCCTCACTTATTCATTCATCATTCCTTATGCCTGTTTTAATACGATGTATCCCATGTAGTCTCCTTCGTTAGTTTTCGACCTAAACTTGTGTATGCATGTCTCATATTTATATAATGTTAAATATCCCTCTCATCTCTTTCTACGTAATTTAATCACCCATAAAAAATTAGATGAATTAATGCAAATTATGAAGCTCAGGATGTAATTTCCTTCGCCCTCTTGTTTGTTTTTCGTCATGGGGTCTACCCGTTCTCTTACGCACTTGATACACTAAGAACTGTAATACGTGTTCTTCGCGCTAATAAGAGACTTAAGTTTCACGGACATACAAAAAACAGCTAAAATTAATATGTTTTTTTTTTCATTCTATAAGATTTTAAACAGGAAATGGGAATTCAAACACACTACAGATATTTAGGAGCTACTGACAGTGTCGTTAAATAAACAACAAGCAAATATAATATCATTGTTTGCATAATAAACAGGGACGGAGGAACAACCACATTTAACTTGTTAATACAGTGGTAGAAGGGGAATAACTTTTTTCTTAGGGTGTAGCGTACAGAAATTGAACCTACTTTCATCCATCTAATGCTGGGATTAAGAATCCTCGGGGCTAAGCCTCTAATTGCCCATGCATTTTTATGTCACTGTACTTAGGCACAGGGAAACCAAAAAAGGATTTAAATAAAATGTTTTGTAATAAACCGCATTTTGATATTTTATGTAGACTGCATCTGGTAATGAAAATAAGTTAAGTGTTGGTAACTATAATTATTTTACTTCGTAAGTAGTGAATGGTGAAGACTGCTACGTCTGGAACAGTGTAAGTAGTAGTGAGAATCGATCCAGATATTTTTGAAGCCAATTCTTGTTTCCTTCCGGAATTACGAATGAGCATGGACGGACGGATCACTGGATGTTGCGGAGCGCGGAAACATGTCTTCCGCTATGGCATATTCGCCGTCAGAGGAATCTCTGCAGGTCAGATAATGATGCTTGGGTACTGCCGTGGGATTTCGAATTTTATGAATGGAAGAGTGGAGGAATGAACTCTTTTATGCACTTCACCTAGTTTCCAAATGCATAATTTACTAATTTAAATGTACATCATGCAATGGACCTGATATTCATCTACTGCAGATATAGACTTATTTTTGACAGAGATGATAAAAATTTGAATGTCCACACAGTCAGATTATTGACTTTTGTAGTTTCTTAAATCACAAGGATATGTAAAAAATAAAATGCGTGTAAAGTTATAGTCGATAACCCGAAATAAATAATGCTTTAGAGCAGTGGTATTCAACCTTTTTGTTCGTGTACCCCCAGATATATAATTCCTCTTTAACTTTGTACCCCCAAAGTTGTTGGTGTATAATTCAAATTATACATAGTATATAATCTGCATGTAAAATAAATTAAACAAATAACATTACTGATTATTCAGTGTTTATCATAATATATATTTTTAAAAAAATTCACGTACCCCCTGAGATGTCTTCGCGTACCCCCGGGGGTACGCGTACCCCAGATTTCACACCACTGCTTTAGATAATCTAAAAGTAGATGGTAGGATAATGATAAAACTTTATCTCAAAGATACAATGTATATTTGTCTTGTTATCGACTAGCGACACGTTCCATATCGATATATATATATATAGGAATATATCTGAGACAACAAAAAATCAAGGCAGCGTAAATCCAAATTAATCTCACCTGGAGTTAAACTCACACTGAAACGTAATTTATGATGAATCTAACCTAATCCTAGCGGACCGAACTTAACCCAGCCTTATCTTAACAGGTGTTGATATAGCTGTTAAGTTAGGTACAGACTCGAAGACTGTGTTTCAATTCTCTGTAGGTGAGGATTTTGTATTTACCACTATGTCCGGACCGACGCTGGGGCCCACCGGGTGTCTTATCCAGTGGATACCGATTTATTTTCTCTGAGGTAAAGCATTTGAGCCATGAAGCTAACCACTCAGCCCATCTAGTGCCAAGATTAATAATGCGTAGAGCTATGGATTCTCCTCCCATAATTCTACTTTGCCTTACGGTTATCAGTCGTAATTTTAATTAGTGAGAGGTATTATATGACGCGATGGAAATATTTAAAGGTTTTAATGGTTTCCACATGGTGTCATAAATTGCATGTAATTATTCTGTTGTTTTTAGATGTTTAATTAAAATTAAGACGTTTCGGATGTTGACAAATGATGGGAGAACAAAATCTTTTTATTAGGCCCCATGATTGAACTAGTCAGCCTTGGAAATAGGTCTTAGGGATGAATGAAGTCCAGTGGAATAATTATGCACTTGAGATTTTACTTCAGGAACTAAGACGCAGAACAATTTTAGCAGTGCTTCAATTATTTGAACGAGTTAGGTGAACATAATAATTGTGATCACCTAACTCGTTCAAATAATTGTGTAAGAATTATTCTTACACAATCGTCTTTCCGTTTGGGGTAGTTGCCAGAACCAACTGCTAAGAAGCTGCCAGTCTGTCAAGCGGAGTGTATAAATATAATAAGATCATTTCCGTAGCTGTGGCTTTCTGAGTCATCGAAAGAGAATGATTGCTTCATTTGAGAAGTTCTGCTCCCCCCACTAGACCCACTCTCTTTTTCTTTTCCGTATCTCCCATGATCTAATTACGTCCCTTGCATCCGTTTCGAAAAAAACACTTCGCGGAACACTGAATGTAAATTAGCTTATAACGCAGGATTTTATGTATAAATTCCTGTGGATGTTGAACAACGCAGATAGATTGATGCACGCATAATATTTTAACTGTACAAAATCAGTTTACATTATTTTTTATTGGAACACTCACAAAGAAATATATAATTCCCGCAAATATTAAGGAATAATGTGTGTTCTTATCAGATATTGCATGCTTGCAATATATAATGTGTGATTTAAGAAGTGAGCTGTTACTTTGAAGATTTCTGAAGACGGAAATCTTCATATTCACCGCTGTGAGAACCTCAAGTCTTACACAGCTGTTACTTTATTTCAATTCAATTCATTTTTTAAAAAACGGACAAAAAGCTGATAATTTCGGTAATAAAAATAAATGAAGTAAACGTAGAAACAAGTTAACATTCAATCTTTATCCGTCCATGAATCTAACAGCTACGAAAGCATGTGTAACAAAATGTCATTTAGTAAATAGGTTTTTCCACTGTGTATTTTAGAGCAATGGGCTAATTCAAATTCCTAGAAAAAGTCTTTGAAACCTGGGTGCTAACCTATTCAGTCTACTTGTTTCCGTGATAATGTCATCTAACTTAATGGTTAGTCTGATTTATGGACTAAAATTAGTGTCACGACCCCTGGTCTCCATTTTATGTCGAAATATGTAATGAAGCGGACATTCATTGAGAAAGGTCCGGCCTGTCCCAGAGCTAATCTGTCATAGAAGTTCTAATAATTAGCGACTAGGGAATATAAGAGAACGTGTGTTCTATACTTCCCTCTGTCGGCCGAAAGTGTATCAGGAGTTTCGTGGTTTTGATTTCGGTTGTTACAATCAGAACCGAATCATATACAGGTTTTGGAAACTTTATATTTTTCACACGATCACTAAAAAGTAGTGAGATTTCAGATTTTTATGTCGACGGATATAATTCTCTTAGGATCTTGCGCTGTGTAGTCTGGTAGACGTTTACCGACGTTTCAGAGATACTTACTACCTCAATATTCAGGGCGAATCATCACTAAATCGTACAGATGGAGGCAGCAGGTACTTCTAAAACATCGGTAATCTTCTACCAGACTACACGCCGCAAGACCCCAGAAGAAAATATATTAATTTTAAACAATATTGAAACCAATGTTTGATATTTGAAGGGCCGTTTCAAGATCAGGGGTGCACAGTGGACTCAGTGGTCTAAGCAGATACAGTGACTGAAGTCCTAGAATCAATAACAGTATCAAGGTCTTTGCACAAAACAGAAAATAGTGGGTGGGATAAGAACCTCTGTCTTTCGGTCCGTTCATAATTTTTAGAGTAATTTTGTTTGAATGATGTCGGTTTGTTATAAACCATGTTTACATGTGTCTGGAATCACAAACTTAATCACTAAACGATTCGTCATACGAAAAAATAATAGGGCGTATCTAAAACATCGGTAATCTTCTACCAGACTACACGCCGCAAGACCCCAGAAGAAAATATATTAATTTTAAACAATATTGAAACCAATGTTTGATATTTGAAGGGCCGTTTCAAGATCAGGGGTGCACAGTGGACTCAGTGGTCTAAGCAGATACAGTGACTGAAGTCCTAGAATCAATAACAGTATCAAGGTCTTTGCACAAAACAGAAAATAGTGGGTGGGATAAGAACCTCTGTCTTTCGGTCCGTTCATAATTTTTAGAGTAATTTTGTTTGAATGATGTCGGTTTGTTATAAACCATGTTTACATGTGTCTGGAATCACAAACTTAATCACTAAACGATTCGTCATACGAAAAAATAATAGGGCGTATCATAAAATATCTATGGATCTATTAGTCTAAAACGTTCCTTTAACCAATCGGCGTGGTGTTTGTAAACATGTGTATATATAAAACGAATTTTTAGGGACAATTTTACCGTTACCTTACCAGATTTCAAGAAGCCTGCGTCATTCCACTCGTCCGCTTAAAATAACTTTCCAAGTCTTTTGTATATTTAATATACTTCGGCGTGTTTATTTTGCAGCTGACTCGTGTATTGCTATTCCAAGTATGAAAACAATAAACATGAGTTATTTTAAAGTCAACTTTTTTAGCAGTTACAAAATTTTGTAAGTAAAGCAAAATATCATCTCGGCTGAAGAATTAAAGTTTCTCGGCGCGTATTTTCCGCTTTATCATCCTCTTCGTTATGCTAACGAAGAAAAATAGCGTACCTTTGTTAAATAATATTGAACCCAATTAAATATTCCCATCAAACTCAGGCGATGTATGTTATACAGAAAACTATCATAATATTTGTTGTTGTACAGAGGAGTCATTGAAACGCTAATAGTCGTCCAGCTGGTCAAATATTCGCCGTTTATGGAATTGTTTCAGAAGAGTCCACCAACTATGTAACATTTTGTAACACGCTGGCTTTTACAGTGAGACATTGTTAGTTAACCCTCTTCATTCGAAGTTGGATTACCTCTGTTTGTTGGCTGTCCACGGCTACTTAACTGAAGATAACTGTGGTCTGCATTCACAACCTTAGAGACACGCCATTTTTTATAGTAAGAAACTTCCCCCATCCACACACACACACACATAATATGTGATGTAATGTATGTAGTGTCCTAAAAGCTTATTGTTTGTTTGTTTGTCATTAGTCTTTCGACTGGTTTGTTGCGGTCCTCCATTTTCGCCTATCTTGCGCCAATCTGTTCATTTCCACATATTTTTTGCAGCCCACATCCTCAAAAATCTGCGTCACATACGAGGTGCGATCCGAAAGTTTCAAGACTGTGTCAATAGCGGGCGAACCGGATGTAGTACGAGCTTCTGCCTTAAGGGGGTGCGGCCTACATTCATAGTGAATCAGTGTGCCAGCCGGCATCATCGAATTACCATTTGTTTCTTAGTTACGGGCGTTTTGGTAGTGCATTACACCGACCCTCCTGCGATTTCGGAATGGCGTGTGCATCAAATTTTGCCAAAGACTCGCCAAAACGGCTACGGAAACCTATGAAATGCTAAAGCAAGCATTTGGGGAGTCCGCAATGGGTCGTGCACAAACTTTTGTGTGGCATTCACGTTTTAAAAATGGCCGAACCTCTGTCGATGATGACGAGCGTTCTGGACGACCATCTTCGAGCACAACGCCCGAAAATGTTACGAAGATTCGGCTGGCCATTCACGAAGATCGACGTCGTACCATCAACGACTTGTGCGACATTGTTGGGATAGGCTATGGGACCTGTCAGCTGATTCTAAAGGAAGAACTCCACATGCGACGCATCATGACAACGCGCCAGCGCACACCGCCCTCAAAGTTCGGCAGTTTTTGGCCTCAAACACCATGACCGTCATCCCGCACCCTCCTTATTCGCCGTGTGACTTCTTCCTCTTCCCAAAGATGAAAATTCAGCTAAAGGGAAGGAGATTTGAGACGATAGAAGAGATTCAGGCAGAATCGCAGATGGTGCTTGACAATCTGACAAAGAAAGATTTCCAGGGATGCTCCCAGGCTTGGCAGCGGCGCTGGAATCGTTGTGTTCACTCCCAGGGGAAGTACTTCGAGGGTGATGGATGAATTTAATACCTGAGATAAGTTTACGGGTTTTTATAGGCGCAGTCTAGAAACTTTCCGATCGCACCTCGTATTCCAATCTTTGTCTCCCCCTACAATTCTTCGCTTCAACTGTTTCTTCCATTACCAAATTAACCAATCCTGGGTGCCTCAAAATGTGCCCCACCATCCTATCTCTTCTTCTGGTAAGATTTTTCCGTAGACTTCTTCCTTCGCCTTTATGAAACGTCTATTGTAATAACTGCAATAACACGTGTTTGTTACAGGTTAAGCTAGATATCTCATTACTCTCATTACAACAGACTGTTCCTTTACCCCTCGCTGAGTTTATCTTGAGTTTTTTCCCCATTACATTCGCTTTTCACGCTTTTAGGCAGACCCTGGCGTCCACAGCGATTCTGGAGGCATAAGGCGAGATCGGTTAATGGAATCTCGTAGTAACAAAGTTGATAATCTCGTTACCTCTTCTCAGTTGAGGTGTTATGGTGGACATCAGACCATCCCTCTTTTTTCCCATGACTTACACCCCTCCTATCTCCGTGGATTTCGTACCACAGGGATTTATGTGAAAACGATACAGGCTTTCATTTCTAATTCTACTACATTACTTACTTGTGTTAATTATTTTTAAACTGCTCCAGAAATGATTCGTTCGCCAGTAACCGTTGATATTAACAGTGTTTTAAACAAGAATGGAATTCTCGCAATGGTCCTCTGTGTTGTAGAATTGTAACCAGTGTAAAATAAATTAGGTGTTTATTTTATGGCGATTACCGAGAATATCGCTGTGATTAATACTTTTGATTAGAGAAGGAAGAGACGAAACAGTGTAATATAAAGTAACATAAAAGTATTTACCCACAAAGAATGAGAAAGACGAAGAAATTACATCCTAAGTCTCTAATGTCAACTTTTTTATCACGTCATTATAATTTCTATAATTAGCTTTATATTATTGGGGTTATGAAATAGAAAATGAATGAGGCATGTTCCACGCATGGTGGAGAAATGTTTGGAAAACCTGATCGGAAATCCCCAATCAGAATACCTAGGCATAGATGGAAGGATCGTATTGAAATGGTTATTAGGATAATATGGTTGGAGGGTATGGATTGGATTTATCTGGCTGAGAATAAGGACCTATGGCTGATGTAAGAAATACGACAATGAATCTTCCTGTTCTATAAAGACGGAAATTATTTCTTGAGCGTAGAATTAGTTTCTAAAGGACTCTGCTCCATGGAGTTATTTATTTAGTCGTCTTTATATTAACATTTTCATTAGTACTGCAACCATTAGCTTTCCATTACATTTATTACAATTAAAATTATCCACATTATTATCAAAGTAATCAGAATTTTCGTCAGCATCATTATCATTAAGTTCGTAATGTCAACACCCTCGCCTCGTTCCATTTCTCCAGAAACAAGAATTTTGAAAACTTACCGGTACGTCACTTCATACCTTCAGCTACACTTTGTTGTATTTGTTTACTCACTGAATATTAGGCCTGTGCTTATCAAGAACAGAATGCGACAACGTGCGAATGAAAATTCGTACTTTCAGATGACCATAAACTGAGTTGCTGTTTCGATGAAAGTTTGTTTTGCATTGATCTGATCTTCATTGCCCCCCAGTCTTGCAATAAAACTAATACATCGGAGTCGTAACTTGCAGCAGAGATAAAGCTTAATTTACATTTTTTTATCTTGTTGGTGTAGTTGGGGATGATTCAAGGTTCATATCATCGACCCCCTCCACTTTAGAAAGTTGTACGAGTCTGGGTGTGAAAACTGCCACTTCTGAATGTGGAGGGGGAGAGGGGTTTGTATCTGAAATAAATTACGTCCACACTATTGAGTCCTTTTTGAGAAGCTGACAGGTGCTCTGCTAGCCACGAAATTCTCCGCCTTTTATGGAATCCTAAAATTTGTTGCCAAGAGCCTGCGAGTGTCTTTGAGAAGTTGGAGTTTTACTTTATGCGGAATTAAAAAGAGTTAATTTTAATTTAATTCACTACTCGATCCATGTTTCCTTTAACTTGTTGACTACTAGAAGCAGAGTCCTCCTTCAAAAGATATTAATTTCTTAACAGGTCAAAACCCGAATGTTCACTACATTATTAACAAAAGTCTATCACTAGACCGAATGTTGAACCGGTACAATTCAGTTTATATCAACACATCGCAGTTCCGTATTATCAATTTTAATATTATCTCCCATATTCTCTATTTTATGAATAGCTAGTTTCCAAGGGGTTCCCTTCAAAAGAATTCTCTAATGTATAGGCCTATATGCTTACGTGTTTATATTTAATTACCACAGTGGTTAATAGCAAATTGAATTAACCTGCACTTGTTAAGTGTTGAAATTATTCTTTTTAATTAACGGTTATAAAATTATTTTCTAAAGTCTCACTTTAACCCCCCTCCCCTACTTTTATGTAGTATACTGTCGTCCATTGCTTGAGGTAAATTACTTTTGTTTTCATTTGATTAATTTTTGCTAACACGATTCATTTATACTAAGCGTAATAATTTTATTTCTGTATTTTTTTATATTTTTTGTCAGGTCAGGATCAAACCCGAGACTCTAGAGTTGTTAAAACACAATGGTAAGATGCAGAGAGTGTGGGTTCTATCACTACCTGAATTTCTGGTATAGAAAATAAAATCAATTGAACAGTCTGTCCACACTACAGTAAAAAGGTTACCTTAGTATTTTAGTAAGTCCACGTAGCCATGATTCGTGTGTGTCCAGTATAGTACTTCTGACAATGAACAGTATCAACTTAATCATGGTTTAAAGTTATAATGTAGAGAGGGAGATGGTACACACTCGCTGTCTGGAACTATATCTTCAATTGGCTTATTGCTGCCACGAGGGTGTTCCCTCCTGTGGGAGTCGTCACAAGAGTCCCTAGATTTCTCGAGAGGATTTCCTAGTGGACCAATTCATATGCAAAAGTCATAACGTTGAGAACTGATAGCGTCATATTTCATTTTCTTGATTATACAACACGTCATTGACAGCTGAGTTTGTATTTTAAGGGCGTTGCTTCTCGTTACTTCTTTGCGCGTGAGATGAGGTAAGAGTTTTCAGATAGGCTATGTTTTCTGTAGGTATGATTTAAGAAAAATAATTATTTATCTGTAAGTTTGATGATGTCATCATGAAAATATCTTAGCCTAAGAGAGAATGTCAACAGTTTACGATATTAATCAAAGAGAAAATATTTTGGTTTATACAGGTCACCTATCTGAACCAGTTTCTAGGATAGTGAAAACTAGGAGGCTACTATGAACTGATATAATTCTAGCGATAATTGAAAAAACTTTCCAAGTTCCTGTTAAAAAGAACAGATTCTAGTGACTTTAACAGAATCCTAAGTTTAGGACTTTGGATATTCTTGAACTCACCAACAACCGTCTCTTGGCGCTGCCGGTAGGAAAGATGTGGTACTTTTCGTAATAAAATTATGAAACATCATTATCTTCTTCTTCTTGTATTTGGTCCATGGCCTCCTTAATTCTCCTCTTCCACTCGATCCTTCTGTTAGGTCCGTCTGTCCGAGGTTGAGATTTCGAAACATCTTCCTTTTTACGGTGCAAGGTTGTTAGCCTTGTGACCAACCCCCATCCTGGAGGACCAGGGTACCTGTCTTAGTCTGACCTGTCCCCCTCGACCAATCTGGCTAGGGAGGCCCTACCAGTAGCTATGCTACCGCCAGCATAGCTCTTGGGGTCACTGAGGCACTCAAGCCCCACCACCACGACAAGGTGCAGGTACCATTAAGTGGGGATGAAACGTCATTATAAACTTTAAAAAAAAAAACTTGAATTAAACGTGCCACGGATTATTACATTAAAAACGTTTTATTCAGGAAATACTCAATTGTTTAAAAAAATCCTAAATCTACCCTCTTCTTATACCCCTACACAGTCACAGAACAAACTTACAGAAACAAATAATTCAACAAAAATTTGTTGAATGCCTCTCAAATGCCGAGGATGAATTTGAAGTTTTCTTTCTTGAAAATTTTAGTTCTTGTATTTGGGACATGTTTGAAATTACATACATTTCAATTTTGAATAACACCCGCGGAAAAGGAAGAACGAGATGGGAGGAGGATAACATTAAGGAGATGGCTGGAATTGTTTCAGGATTATGCCTTTGTAGATGTGTTAAACTTTCTGGTATATCCACTATTATCACCAGAATTAGTTTACCTCTAATCCTACAATGAAGATACTGGCATGTGCCATTTTATTTGTATTTGTCCTATTTTCTGTGTTTAATTACGTCTGTATTTTATTTCACTAGGAATAAAAGAGTTGTACTAATCTCTTGTCTTTTTCTATCGTTAGCAGAAAGAAATCGGAAGAAACAACGTTTGTGCTATACTTTCGTTAACGCTTTAAAAAAACAATGATAAGTTATGATGATGCTGTTCTTGTTATAGGTTTCGGTGCCATCTAAAGCCGTCTGTAGATGCCAACGTTTCGGAGAATATACTGTCTTCATCTTCAGAGCCGAAATGGCGTTGCTGCAGTATTGCGGTAAGTTATATTTAAACCAATTTTATCATTCAGTGCCTGTAATTTTTTTATGCGGTATGTATCTGAAAGTTTCACATGATTTTCAGAACAAGCAGCTGTTATTTTTGAAAACAACTCTTTCAGTTTTATATTTGTAACAGAGACGCGTTGTGTTTGTTTTGAGGTAGGAACTGAGTTTTTTTTTATATTAGGCCTCTTTACAAGAACATCGTCCTTCAGTTGTTTAACGATCGTCTGAAACGGGCTGCGATATTCTGAAACAACGGGCGAGTTCGACTTCTTATAGATTACAATTTTCTGATAAACACACCACAACAGTATTATGTTTCGGGCTCGTGTTTTCTCTAGTTTCGTTATCAATATTCATTTCTGACACATAATGAAACTTCCTGCGTCATATAACTGTCTTTCAGGGCAAACATATCCTGGCAGTCAGGATAGAAGCATGTCCATTGGGCATGACAGATTGCGCCTAAGGACACCTTTAACCTATAGCATTATCTTGTTACATCTCCGTGTGGCTCGGACTTTAATCTGCAACACAATGCGGTCTCTTCGTCAATCAATGCACAGGGTTCGCATCTCTCTTGTGAGAGAGAATTTGATGGGCATTGTGTCAATGATGTCTCATTCTCAGGAGACAACTCCAGGTCCCACCTCTTCATTCCCAACGATATATCACTGTTCAGCGCGTCACAGAGGACCGTAGGACCGGGGTCAACTTCGGCATGGCGTCCAAGATTTGAGTGAAGGTGGTAAAGTTTAGCCAGTGTCTGAGCCCTACCACATGAAAGTTTACAAATCGTGTCCAATACTTGAGATATATTCATTGGTTAGAGTACTGATCTGGTAGTGCATTCAGATGGTCACTGGTTCGGTCCGAAGCTTTGATATTTATCTGCTAGACCGCACGGCATCATAAGTTGTCTTCAGTTTTACCGATAATGACGTTTCTTAAAAATTATGTCTACTGTTTGAGCCCTCGAATTTTATATTTTAATTACGAAACATTTAATACTGGGTGACTCCAAGTATGATTCACGGCTTACGAAGTGGCTTGTCTACGAGTTCTCTTTTTTATATACTGCTAAACATCATGCCACCTTTGCTACACAATTTTCACCGGCGGCTGAGGTTTGCGATAGCCCATAATAACCCTGTATTCTATCTTTGACTAGGCTCTTGGCTGGTTTTAGCGTAAAAAATAATTTCTTAAATTAAGAAGCGACGTGTATTTAAATGCCATAAAAAGTGAGAAGGGACATCTCTAAATTTATTTATTCTCCTTAGTTGTAAGCTATTGGTATCCTAAGAAGTAGTAGTTGCCTCACCATTTCCGCAAAGTCATCCTTTTCTGTAACCAGGAAGTACAAGTCTACTATGTGCAATTTAGAAGCGGGTAATTGTCTGAACCCATGACAACCTAAATAAAGTTCTAGATCTCCGTGAAATTAAGTAGGCTTATATTTCAACGTCCACGTACCTAGAAAAAGAAGATTCCTGACAAACTAAATTACAAACTTTTCGAAAATTTCACTCCTTTTAATAAAAATAAATAAATGTTGCGCAGTAATTATATGCCTCTAAACTGGCTAAAGTACCAGTCCTTTGACCGGCTTCTTAAATAAAGCTCTAAAGAAAAAAAAGAGATTCTCTGTTTGTTGCGTATTTTACATCTGTGTAATCCTTTTGGAACTACGAGAGCACAAAAGTCAGTTTCCTACGATCGCTTTTAACAGACAGTGTAAGCAAGGTTAATAATAATCGAACCCTGGAAAGTTAGAGCACTTTAAAAAATAAATATTATATTGATCCTTCGTTCATTACATTCAGTTTGTGGCTGCTCATAACTTTTCTCTTCCACATTAGTACCACATGTTTTGAAGATATCAAAGAAATCGTTTTACAGGGATTTTAATGTTCTGTATTGTTACCTAGCAAAAAAACGACTCTGCACATCGATTGCTTTATGCATTATACTTAAATGGTCTCATAGATCTGACACAGGAGACGGCTGAAAATGAGTACACCTGTACGGGCCTGCTTTCAACGTTTTAAATATGTTCGCCTGTCTCTTCCAAGAATAGCTTAAACTCACTCTGTGATGATGACTGGAAATATTATCTAGCGGTACGAGAAGAAGATATAACAAAATTTAAGGATTAAGGAATAACTTTTTACAAAAAATAACAATAATCAAAATTGAAATAATTTTAGCTTTAATTTAACTCAAGTTTAAAATTCTCCATTAAGTGGGTCTCGTTCTGTAGTATAATTAAATCGGCTGAGGTACCTTCCTCATAATCCATTGTGAGTAATAAAAAAATTTAACTACCTAGGTAACTAACGGAATATGTTACCAAATAACTAGCCAACTATGTGACTAAACAAGCAAGCTCCTAGGTCATCTAACTAACCAACCAAATAAGTAACTAGCTAAAGAACTAGCTGTCTAGTTAACCAATGACTGAATTATGTATACTGCCGACCAATTAAGTAACTAACAAACCATTTATATGATAGTATTAAAAAAATCTATTAAATTTCTACTCTTGAAAATTAAGTTTATAATCTGTGAAATTCCCCTTTAAGAATAATTTGGTGTTAAAACCTGACCTAGAAACATGTATTAGTATATTAAGCATAATATTAGTCACGCTTATTACAATTGGATATTTATATACTTTCGTTAAAATTCATTGGTTAATTGTGTCATTACAAAACACGTTACATTTAGTTAGAATACGTCTGTCATAAAGAACTGACTACATGGAACATAGTCTTCTAAGGACACTCGAAACATTTATTGCCTTTTATGGAACCCGAATGTTCATTGCCGTGTTCACAAGAGCATCGTTTATTCCCTTTTATTGAGCCAGTCATACTCTTTAACATTCTTGCTCAATATTTAAGTATAATTTGCTATTATTCTTCCGTTAACGCTGAGATTTCCCAAACGGTCTCTCTCTTTCAGATTTTCCGATCAAAATTAATTTTTCCTCGTTCTGCTTGCCCCTCCTATATCGTCCTTAGTTTTAACATCGCGGTTATTTTTAAGGAAGAATTTTTAAACCACTAATTAAATATGCTTCTGTATCGTTTTCTTTTTTTTACTGTCGCAGAACAAAATATTATTCCCATCCTCAACACTCTCTCCTCAAATACCCTTCAGTTTGTGTCCTACCCTTAGGATGAAAGGTAATTTTGCGCCCTAGCACAGAAAAAATTATTTACCGTTTTATATATTTTAAAAATTAGATTTTTAGGTAGAAGAAGGAAGATAAAAGACTTTAAATTATAATAACAGTGAATAGAACAACTTAAATGTCATTTTAAACTTTACATTTGCACAACTAACGATATATTTTCAGGTTCTTTTCAGAAAACACCTAACCGCAAATTCTAACAAATCTTTTTTATTTGTCTGTGACTTTAGTGTTTTGTTCTGCATTGTTTATATTTCCCTGCAGTAATCGGTATTGTGGTAACAAAACTTAACTTAGATTCAGACGTTTTCTGTATCCGAGGCATCACAAGCAACGGCATTATGAGGGAGTAAATAAGTCCGTGTTTGGAGGAGCGTTGTTAATGTCTGGCACAAGGTTTTAAAAATTAAGCCGTCTCAGTTTTAAACCGCCAGAATGAGCAACACACTTTGGAGTTAGTTGCAGCTAAGGGATTAGGGAATCAAAGTCTTGGAAGTGGGAGAAAAAGAAAGAATACAAGACAACATGACGTCAAACCCAGAAACCAGAGGGAGAAGAAACTGGCACAAAAGATGAAACGATTTTTAGATACCGCAATGTAAGAAACACGAGTTTCTATAATGCGTTTACGGATGAAACTAGGTACTGTCGAAAATAAAAAAAATAAAATGAATATTTTGTGGTCGTGAAACGTTCTGTAATATACCTTACATCCGGAGTGGAATATCCCAATATGGAGGATTTCCCCGTAGATGAAACAACAAACGTCTTAAAAATACTCGTTTTTATTCCTTATTATTCTTTTTCTTAATGTATTGTAAGAATGTACGGTTTTTGATGGAAACTGCTAAGGACATTGTAATGAAACATATATTTGTTAAGGTGACATGTGAAGAAGTTAATGATGGACTATTGCCCAGACAAAGCATCTTTCAAGAGAAGTTATATTGAGGAATAAGTACAAACAGAGAGAGTGCAGAGGGCGGAAATAAAAGACGAAGATTTATTCCCGACCCTTTAAAGCTTGTATATGACAGTCTAAATAAACATATCATGTAATATATATATCGCATCGTATCGTATCATAAATCATATATATATATGATGTCATATCAATGTAACAGGAAAAGTGGCAAGTCTCTGCAGTTGATAAGTCGTCTTCTCACAGCGAATGCCGGGATTCGCTCCCAGGCCAGTCCATGTGGCATATTTGGTGAACAAATTGACACTAGGACAGATTTCTCTCCGAGTCCTTTGGTTTTCCCAGTCAGTTCTCAAAGACATAAGCTCACCATATCGTAACAGTAATAAATTCTGTTCACGATGTGGACATTTTAGACACGTAATGTATTTCAAGTGCGAGATAGAATTTTTTGTTAAGAAAACTTTTCGGAAAAAAGGCAATTATAACACCAAAAATGATACGAGAAATAATATATATAAGATTATTATAGATTTTAGGAATATACATTTTGAGGATGACATTTCCTGAGGATCATATAAAAAGGCAAGTTTATTTAGTAACTTGATAGTTTATCTGCTTGTTTGTTTCTTTAGTTAGTTATCATATAATCAGAGATAAAAATATCGATTGGAATTAACATAAGGGAATTTTAAAGATCTTACAACCAAATTGATGTTATCGGGTAGTAAATGGGGTAGAGTATGATTGGGCATAAATTAAATTATGTTAAAATGTTAAAGATCCAATACTGTAATATATAAGAAGAACTAGAGTATGTACGTGGCCAAATAAATAATTAATTTGCCACAAACTGGTACATGTGGAAAATAGTCTGTATAGCTGTTCGTTTCTTTTCTCAAACGCTTACCTAATATTAGAGGTCCTTACGGCTTTCGTGGGCTTCTGTGCAAAGATGGAAGCGAATTCGTTCCTCTGAAATCTCAATAACAACCCACATAAGACCACATTGTGTCTGAAGCCAGAAGACCACAATTGGCAGCAACATTTACGTTTGCCCACTGGAAAATTTTGCGGTCTCAGTTATTTTTGTGTGCTGTCTACCCTTCACCTTTCAAGGTATGTTGAACAAACAACCTTAGGGCACGATCACATTGCGTCTTATTCTATAGATCAGTTTATCAATGAGGGCTAAAATAAACACAGTAACACAATGACAATCGCTTAAGGGAATAAGTCCGTACAGATGCACATATCAGTTTTCAGGAGTAAACCCAAGCAAACAAAGGACCTGAATTCAGTTCTACTGCTCAACATGCGGTTGGTTCTCTTATGGTATCTCTGGCATTATATAAATATATATAATATTCTTTACTCCTCTGTATGTCTTCCTCCCTACAGCTTGCTACAAGCATTTTCATGACCCGAAGCTAGGAATTAGTAGGGTTATCCAAGTATCTGTTCCTGAAATAAATTTGATTTGGTGGCTTTACGGTAGAACAAACTTATTCTTTGCAAGAATGGAGGCGAACTTATCACATTCCTTCAGGGCAACAGGTGTAGGGTAAAGAAAAGTAAGGGTTGAATGTGAGATCTCAACAAGTCATGACGGTTTTTATGGAAACTTGAAGCAACAGTTTCCATGCTACACACGAGATATCTTGCTTAAACGTACTTTGCTATTCTCCTACTAGCTTAATTTTGTTTTTTATTAATGTACAAGGATTACATTAGCAATCTTACAAACCAAATTATTTCAGCGGTGTGTTATCAGACTTCCCTACCTTCAATGGCCTGGACTGACTCAGGATAACTTCGGAGGACATGGATTCCTATTCGAAAGTTGTTTTCTCTGAGTTCCTCCATACACTCCTTCAGTTTGGCCCTAACCTTTTGAACCACCCTGTATATCAGCTTGGCATTGTGTTTAATAAGTACCGGGAACAACTTTATTTTACATTTCATTCAGAAGGAAATATTGTACAAATATATTTTTGTTTAATCCCTTGTACAGTTTAAAGACTAGTTGTAAGATAATGGGTTACATTGAAAAGTTTATTAGACAGACCAAATATCCTAACCATCTGGTATAGAAACGTTATATAATAACAGAATCTTATACCAACGGTTAATGTTCTTGAAGGCCTGCAGATGCTCCCCTCGTTCTGTGTTGTATCAAAGCCGCCATACTTGAGTTTCGCTCATAGGTCGGCCTGTTATGCCCTGTGGCTATGATAATTGGTGTTCTTGTCAGGTTGTCTTCTTGTGGTTGGATGAACACTTGCACATGTTACTTTCCTCCTCCTCGTCCTCCCTGCATATTCTGTTGTTAAGTTTCTGGATGGGGTTTAGCTTACGTTGGACACCTTGAGGCTGTGCTGAGGAAGTCTTCAGATGTTCATCCCGCCCAACCAAAAACTAACACTTTGTATCAAGTTTTGTGTTTATTCTCCTTAGAACACGAAATTTTCTGCCTCTATTTCGCTACCATAAGCCCTTCAAGTACAATAGCAATGTTCAGTATTAAACCACGGATGTATTTTACATTATCTGTTATCTAGAGTACGTCAGACCTATATGTGTAACGAATTTTCTTAAGCTGGCTGTTCTGTCGAAATGCCATGTAGGTAAAATATATGTATCATATTTTTATCATTTAATAAACGACGTTTAATTAGCCAGCTACCACTTCATTCAACTTTTTTTAAAATGTATTTTTTGCCAATCACCCTAATACGAGCTGTTTACAGTTTACACATATACGGGTATTTTAATGGAGGGACTGAAGAAAACCATGAAGAAATTCCGTTTGTGTATGCTTGTGGGAAAACAGAGAAATGAAAGTTATATTTTAAGCTTAAGTTTGCAGTTAGGAAAAGTGGGCCTTCATGATTTCTTCTACACGTGTGATGACCCCCGGAAGTCATATTTTGTTTTAATGGCCTTTAGAAGACCCTGAGTTTCACTTGTCTGTTATATAATAAATTCAGCGAAATATCGCTATTAAGGTAAAATTATACTGGCTGTTAATAATTCGAATTTCATAACAAGTCAAGTAAACTTGCTGTTTGCGACGATTAACAAATAAAAACACAGATAGAATTAAATTCAAACATTGTTTTTCACCCAAACATTACGTAATGACTATATCTTATCGCCATGACTCCGTCCTCAGAGACTCGTTTAATATAACGGGATGTTATTTTTATGTTAGCAGTAAAGTAGCGAATGGAATAATTTATGATGAATTGGCCATTACTTTTAGGAGCGACGCATGCAATTTTTTGTAAGATATATTATTACATATATCGCCTACTCCGAAGACACCTTATGTAAAATATATCTTGGGCCTAAAAGTGCGAATGTGTTGTTTTCTGTAGGAGAGTACCACAAATGAGATTTGTTACTTGTAGAAATATATGAAAAAATAACATACTACATTACATTTGTTTACTGTAAGATTTTCGGTGCTTGATATACTTTTCCATGTATTGTATGGTATTCTCGCAAATTCCTTAGGAATAATAAAATAATTTAACTTACTTAAAACTTGTTGAATTTAAAATACTGTTTTGTTTATCTGTCTGTATAAAATTAATCAGGCGTTATATGAAGATATTTTCCGTCCTTGAGCAAATATCATCTCCTAAACTTCTAGGTAAAATTCGCCCTAATAAAATTTTCGTATAACCGGTCTGTTTCGACCCGCCAATCTGCCTGCCTCTGTGTGTATTTGTCCCTTTCAAGCCTTAATTAATTTATTTATTTATTTCCTCCTCCCCTCCGTTTCCGTTTAGGTACTTCATTTCATTTCTTTTTCTGAATATAAATAAATTTATCGAAACAAGTAAGTCGGAAATCAATCTTTTGTTATAACAATCTCCTATGATATACGTGAATGTAAGATTTGAGGTTTTCACAGCGGTGAGTATGAGGATTTCTGTCTTCTGGGTTGTTGCGCCGTGTAGTCTGGTCGATGTCAAACAACGTTTCAGAGGTCATACTGCCTCCGTCATCAGGGCGATGAATTCATCGCCCTGATGACGGAGGCAGTATGACCTCTGAAACGTTGGTTAACATTGACCAGACTGCACAGCGCAACCCAGAAGACAGAAATCTTCATCTCCCTGATGACGGAGGCAGTATGACCTCTGAAACGTTGGTTAGCATCGACCAGACTACACGGCGCAACAACCCAGAAGACAGAAATCTTCATACTAAGAATCGCCCTGATGACGGAGGCAGTATGACCTCCGAAATGTTGATAAACATCGACCAGACTACACGGCGCAACAACCCAGAAGACAGAAATCTATATACGTGAATGTTAGATTCATAATTCCAGCACATTTTTAAAGTTTAACTATACAAATTTCTTTTATGAATAAATAGAGAGCGTATAAAATTCGGATCGTTGCTTGTTACTGTTCAGTTCATAATCTTTTGTTTTCTGTACGATATCGAAAAACATGTTGATTAGAATAGGTCCTTAGAAATGAAGATTTTGTCTGTTATGTTATGGGCGTAGGAATGTATGTATTGAGAACAGGTTGCTGACGAGAACCTGAAGACATCAGTTACGCTGTGAGGAGAAGAGTCCACTTAGGATATTTGGACATAGATGGGAGGATAATAACAAAATTGGTGTTGAATAAGTAAGGTGGGCGAATGTGGGATTTACTGATCAGGAGCAGCCAAGAACCATTTGTGGTCTGTGATCACGATGTTGAAACTTCTGTTGCTGTAAAAGAAATTTCTTGACTCTCCGACCAACTATCGGCTCCTCAGCAAAGAAGACTGCTACTTGAAGGAAGTTCACTCTTCTGACACCACAATGCAGAAATGGCAAGGCACTTCAAACTCTCTATAACGAGGAAACCGCTAAGTCATATAAGTTTATACTTAGTAACATTTATAATGTTGTAACGTTGTAAGCTAAACTTTGTGTCAAATCTCAGAAAGCAATTTCGAGAACGATGCAAATAACATAAAGTAGCCTACATGTGGAGTGAAAGGTCCAAGATTCTTTAGCGGACAGCTTTATTGTCGCTATAAATGTTTATTAGCTACAACTGAGACGGCGCAGTTAATTACTGTTAGCAATGCAGAGCTTATCGTGTGTAGTGAATTTGAATAACAGCCCTCTGATTGTTAATTAAGTGACCCATCATTCCGGTGCCTGGCTCCCTAATTTCTGGACTCCCATGTTGGCTGATATATTAAATTTACTATGTGCAGACTGGTCTTGTTCAGTTAATGCAAGTCGACGATAATGTCCGAAAACTATGAAATGTTATTTTAATGAAAAGCTGTCAAAACTTAAGGTTGATGAAGACAATTATTATGACTTTTTATATCATGTCTGGGTATGAGCTTATATTATTTTGTTACGACCATAAAATGTAACTAATGACTTTAGGCCTTACAGCCAACATGATCCGGTCCGCTGTAGACCACCTTCAGGAAAAACAACACTTGAATAACGTAATAAATGTAGCATGTGTTTGTTATATTCTGAAATTGTTTCATTTCAAATTACCAGAATTTTAAAATATTAACATGCTCCAATTTCTATATATATAAATATATTTTTTAAAATTCTTATTAAAATACTTTTTATTTAATTCTAAAACCATGGCATGTTAACAACTTTCCTATTTCTGCTTTTGTATTTATATTTATGTGTGTCCATATCTCCTCCTTACTTCTGTAATCAAACTAAAATTCTTACCTATAATGTATAAATTTGGCTAATTTCTGTATTTATATAATATGTACATATTCCGATATATTTTAGTACGACGAAAATGGATGCAAATATTACAGCTTATAGAAGCACATTATTTAATTTACTCATGACATATTTATGTAGGAATATATTATTGTAAATACTATGTAAAACACTGAGTTTCACATAGTGTAAATCTTTTATGTCAGACTGAAGACGAAAAACTGTTCATTTACCAAGAGGCGAATGGAAACATTACAATGTATCATAATTCAGAAAAAAATAGTTAGGTTTCTTAATCTGCAATTGTATTGGACAGTGTATTGTCTAAAATAGCCCACTGCTTTTCGGGAGCTGCTTCGAACCCCGTCTTCAGATGAATGGCTGTCCTTTTCGGATAGACTGCTAAGTAGTTTGTTTCAGGTTTTTAGCAAGCACGTTTAATATTAAATGATTCTAGGTTTATCCTGACCATTTATACTAATAACAAATATAAACATATTGAGAAACACGTGTGATTGAAACTATAACATGAAGATGGCAGTGGTATTAACTCACGAATCATCGTGTATTCTATCAAAAAATGTTAATCTGACAGTGGAGAATGGGCGATATAATCTCACTGCTCTAATCAATCCGCCATAACCACAAATCTTTGGATTATGAGAACGTTTGAGATAGAAACAAAAATATTTTTGTCAGTTTATTTCCGATTGACAGCAAGCAGATATTTCACTGAGTGTGTTGTCAAACTGTATTAAAAGTTTCAGTCGTTTGACAGTAAAATTCATAACTGTGACAAATGACCCACTGCCAGTCATTTAAATTTTTGAGTGATTGAGACAGGTTAGAAAAACGAATGACGACCTCTGAAATATAGTTTTATGATAGGGCAATGACAGATTTTAATTCATCACGTCATACAGGACCTTCAGCATTATCCCTGTCGAGGGGTTTCAGTTACATTTTAGTGTATGATAAAATACGAATTCATTTAAACCGGCGCCATGTTACATTTTCGGAATTCAAAGTGTTAACGTATCTGATTTTTCTACATATATCTCGTTCCATCCGCCCGCATCTTTTACCCCCGTGAGTCTTAATGAGTCAATTCCCTGAAACAAGACTTAAGTGCATGACATAAAATCTGCTCACTTAAGGATTTTTCCGCCTGTTATAGAACCCGAATCTTTATTATCGTGCCCACAAGAGCCCGCCACTGATGTCTATCTTGAGCCAGATGAATCCAGATCACACCCTTCTCTATGTTTCTTTAAGATCCAGTTATTATTGACCACGTTTAGCGAGGAGAGGTTTGTTAATATTATTTATTTATTTATTTAGTGTTCTGTCTGAGGACAGGTCCATATGAACAGGATCCTTCCATCCTTTTCTCGGACTGGGACCTGTTCATATACGTTCTTGGCAGATGATCCAGAAGTGGTTTGCCATTGCCTTCTTCTGTGTGTGAATGGAGTAATTGTTGGGATGCCACGGAGAAACCGGGGAAGCCCCCGGAGGAAAACTCCGTGTTGCCTAGACCACGGCCTTGCCCAACACAAGTTATAAATTCGGACACCGCCGGGAATCGAACCCGAGACCCCAGGATTACAAGGCCAGCGTTCTAACCGCTAGACCACCGTAGTGCTATTGTTAATATTAATAAAAGGAAAAATCTATTGTTAATGCAAAAAGACAAAAAACTATCGCCGGAACAATTAACTTGTTGGTTTCTTTGTCGTCCTGTAATAGGACGCAAATATTTTGCAGAACAGTGTGAGAAAATACATAACAGAAAATTTGTCTTAGTATGGGTTTCGCTGTTGGACGTGAAAGCACGTAATATTTATTTGCATTTTCTAAACGCCACGTCTGCCTTAGGTAATGCTCAAGACGTTAATGTATTTAGAAATGTATAATTAAATTATATCGAAATGTAATACAACTGCACTCAAGAAAACGGAATTATACATTTACGACCCTTCCCAGAATACAGAAAGAAATCATTATATAAGAAATAATGTAATAATAAAACCTTTCGAAATTGTGGAAAGCTATTTAACTTATTTTATTGTTAGGAAGAACAAGACTATATGCGAGTCATAAATTTATCTGTTATGAGGAAAATTAATGTGGATTTCGGTAAATACTTTCAGCCATCGAATTGGAAACATTAGTTTGGGTGATTAAAGACAAACGGGGTGTAAAAAAACGAACGGGACACAGCGAGAAGATTCGAGTGGTACATTTGAATACCACTACACTTTCAAGGTTTTCCATGCTAGGCCCATAGAATGAAACGCAAACTTCTGTGTTGGGAATGAAACGCTACATCAGGGCTCTTATTGAATTAGACCACGATTATTTCTTATTTCCTTCTGCGACGTGAACTGATTTCTAAGCTGTTTTTTCGGATAAACTACAGTCACGTCAGTGTGCCTACTGGACCATGAATCGAGAGAAGGCAACACTGAATTTAGCTTTCTTTTTACTTTTTGAATAATGAGTACGTAAATGCAGCAAGTTATTTACAACAAAACACGGTTGCCGAGCATAGAATTTAACAGCGTTCAAATGTTATGTCCAGTTCAGATAGAACTCTGACAGAGCTTTGTTTTTATTGTTGGATTTAATAAGCAAATTAGTTTTGTAGGCTCTGAGTGATAATAAACTTGATAAACAACTCCAAGGAAAGAAAGTTTGATTATCTGATATTACAACTAAGAACAACATACTTGAACTAACTTGTTTAATATATCCCCACGTTTTTGCTTCCCTTGTATGGTTTTTGTCGCCCAGCTAAGCGATCTACTAATGAAAGTGGGATTTGAGGTTTTCACGGCAGCTATTCCGAAGATGGCTTGTCTTCAGGGTTGTAGCACCGTGCAGTATGGTACAAGTTTACTGACGTTTTAGAGGTATTCGCTGCCTCCATCATCAGGGTAATGAGAAGATAGTCATCTTAGTAATCAAAGTCATCAAAATTACCCTGGCACAGTGACTGGCCGTGGTGGTCCAACTTCTTGGATTCCTAGATCACCTGACTTATCCTTGCAGATATTCGTGAAGGAAGACGTATGTGGGACTCTTATGCTGGATTGCACGTATCATGCAGAAAGTAAAGTAGGAATTGATTAGCAGGCTTTTGACAGAACTGTACTAGTGTTGGTATATTTGCACGCAAACATTAAACAGGCGTACTCTGTTCATGAATTACAACTTTCACATTCATGCCTAGAAAATAAATCATAGCACAATTCTCGTCAAATTGCTAGGTCGAAGTGAATGTGAAGTTTGGAGGTTGATCAGCTCTGAGAATATTTGTCTAAATAATTTTATAATTGCACTGTATGTTGACATTCGCATAGACCCATATAATAATAATAATAATAAAAAATATTTGACTAACATCTTAGGCGAACACGACATTAGGGAAATTCAGAAAACCACCTTTCTAGGAACATCATTCATCATTCATCATTCGAAAAACGCTCATAAAAAATATATGTCTCACGTGAAATCTGTTTAATGCATGTAACACGTATTAAAAAACAAAATGTGTTTCAGAAATAGCTGCTAAATCATGTTGTGAGAAACTGGACTACGTTCAAAATTAAGTGGTTGCTTTTTTAGGAGTGCGGTACGTTTGGGTTTCATAAAGTCAGGAAATTGCTTGACTAGATGAATGGCCACAAACTATTCAAGAAAGACTCAGCTCCATGGAGTGAGTTAGGTGGTGCATGGCCGCACAGTGCCCGACATAGACTGACATTACCCTTCTACGTGGGTGGCTTACAAACATCGCAGTCTATTGCAACCATTGGGATATTGACATTTCAATTCACTACGGGTTATTTCATTGCAAAGGCAAAGTGATTTGCACTCAGACAAAATGTTAACGGCCGTTCCAGCTGTAAATACCCAACATTAAATTCTGTTTGCCCAGTATACTGGCACTGATATGTTTCGCTACTACGATTCTCTGCCTGTGTCGTTTATAATTGCATAGTATCCACTTATCTCGGTAGAGTTATTGCGGATTTCCTCAGCAATTGTTTACAAATGTCTGAATGTTACCTTCATATACGCCAGGACTATTTACTTAAATCCTTATCTCATCTCCATTCAGTGTTATAGTTACTCAACTTTTTATCTCTGGAGTTCAAACTGAGACATTAAGCAGACATTTGCGACAGTCGACCTGAACTTTGGAGAGTATTTCAGGTAATGACGAGCGTCATAATTTGTTTTTAGTGTTTATAACAGAATTATGTATTTCGCGCTAATATTAATATTCAATTTGTAACTTGTATATTTCGCCTAATATAATTAGTATAGTTAAATGGTGGAGAATGACATGGTTTAAGTAGGTGGCGTGTTCAAAACATGAGTAAAACATACATAATTTTTGCAGGAAAACCTGAAGAAAGGGCCCAATTACTAAACTTTGCAGTAGATGTAATAAAATTAATCTTACAGAAATTGGGAATCTCGTGTCGAGAAAACTGCTATGGGTTAGGACAGGGACCAACATCTGACCTCTATCAGCACGATAATGAACCTAGGGTAATGTGGGAAATTTCGTTTACTTTAATAGGAACGTATATTTGGAAAAGGACATTGAAAAGTACTCTATAGATTTTTCAAAGACTATGTCCAGCTATTGTAAAATGAAGTCCAAGCTTCTAATTAATAACAATTAAAATTAAAATAACAACAATATAATTAGCTGCCACATAAACTACACTGTCGAAGGACGGAGGAGAAATATTTATACACAAATGTCGGGGATGAGAATAATCTTTACTACAGCTAATTTTAACTGATTTAAATTGCCTGTGCCTACTTCATAAAAGTTTATTTTCTGATCCCCCTTAAGTTGATCTTGTCTGATACTCGCATACAAAACACTACTTGGTACGATGTAACAGCTACACGACAACTTATTTTCTCAGTTTATCTTATCATGGTTTGTAAATTTTGCTCTGCCCCTGAGTAAAGATATACGAAAATAGTATCTCGTGTCTAAAAGTTACAAATAAGAATCTCGTTACCACTTCATAAGAGAGTAAATAGGTGTGAGATGATGTGGTTTATTTCCTATTTGAGGACAGGACATCGTCTTGTGTGGTCCCTGCTGCATGCCCTAGGGAAAGGCTATGTATTTTGATCGTGGATCAACACGCAGTCTTCTGTGTATTTCTAGTTATAACTTCATTTGATCGTGTTTGGTCGGCACAACGCGATCTCATTAGTAGTCTGCTAGAATCGTGATGATGTACCCCCCCTCCATTTCCCCTATCATCAGGAGTGACTCTGGTCCATGCCCTGTTTAAGTCTTTCCACCCTAAAACTTTAAGCCTGTGTCGTTATTAGAGTAGCAATTACGCATGTTCCATATTATAACAAAATTACCGGAAAGATGTCTGTTCTTTCCTGAGTCTAGTGAAATCGTGAAGGGAATTTCGTGGGAATAATCTGCTACTGATGACCAGTGGAAGATTGTCGAAACTGGACACCACAAGTTTGGAATGTTGAACGACTGATTTTAGATATCAGGTTTATATACAGGCATACCTCGGAGATATTGCGGGTTCGGTTCCAGACCACCTCAATAAAGCGAGTCACATGAATTTTTTTGGTTTCCCAGTGCATATAAAAGTTATGTTTACACTATACTGTAGTCTATTAAGTGTGCAATAGCTTTATGTCTAAGAAAAACAATGCGAGAATTACCAAAATGTGACACAGAGACACGAAGTGGGCACATACTGTTGGAAAAATGGCGCCGATAGACTTCCTCGACGCAGGGTTGCCACAAACCTTCAATTTGTAAAAAACGCAATATGTGCGAAACGCAATAAAATGAGGTATGCCTGTATAATGTTTGCGCACGGGTGTGGTTTGGCTTCTGAAGAGTCATGAGTTGTAAAGATGGTTGAATTTATTAATTGCGTTATGGTGATAACCTACCAAGTGGACTTTACGTGTCGACAGTCACTTCCACCTTGCTGCTGCATCAGCCTGCCAGACGCGAGGCGACAAATGAAGCATGAAACGTACAGCTTCCAGAAATGCTTGATTGGAACTGATGCATAAAAAGTTGCAAGCAAATTGAACCTTGTAATGAAAGAAGGGCCCAGATTAAGATAACAACCTTATGAGGGGGAACTACGGCTTCTAGGACAATGTTTTGGTGCTGGTGAATGTGGCGGTTATAGCGCTGGGCGTGATGTTGTCAGATCAGAACCTTCTTATAGGTTCAGCAATGTAGGTGTATTTATATTTCATCGTTTCCTTGAAAATGTTTGCGATTATAAAAACAATATGTTGGTCTACAAAGAGAACGTGATTGTTACATTCTTAGCTAATTTCTGTCGTTGAAGATTATGGGTTTTTGCTCCATGCATTAAGATAGAAGCTTGCACAAGTTTCAAAGGTGATTGTTGCCGCCATCATCAGAGCGATAGCGAGCTATAATGTCATTTTAATATTATGTTGTTGTTTTTTAGTAATTTTGATTTTTAACATTTACTTCAAACGTAAAAATTGAATGGTTTCAAGGTTTAACCTCTCCGTTAATAAATTAACTTCTGCATTGATATGCTCAGGTACTGAATTTCTCAAGCCATAAGTCAGAATAAGAGGATTAACGTCTTGCTATGCCGTGATATTGCGAATGTGGTAACTGAGATACATTCTCTCGATTTTCTAACAGTTAACACTAACGAGAATCCGTGAACTCGTTAACCTCTTGTGATGGGATATAGGCCTACTGGATCAATCACTGACTCTTAACAGAGAAAGTTCACAAGGTGATAATCGTTCAGTTCAAGAAATTCTCCCCCCCCCCCAACCATAATAAAGCTAACAAAACAAACTGATATAAAAATATACGATTAAATTCTAAACTGCCTTTTGTGTACTTGAAGTTTGATTACCGTAGAACATGATGTTCTGACGGTGGCAAATATGAAGATGGATGTCTTCTGAGTTTCAGCGCCGTGTAATCTGGTAGAAGTTTACCGACGTTTCAGAGGTACTTGCTGCCTCCATCATCACGGTGAAACGTCGGTAAACGTCTATCAGATTACACGGCGCTGAAACTCAGAAGACAGCTATTTTCGTTAATTTCCTTGTTCACAAAGCGCACCCACTGAATCCTATTCTAAGCGAAATGAGCTACCTTAATCCAATTCAAGGAACATTCTTAAACTATTTTCCTTCTTTTGAAAAAAGGAGGTATTTCCTACAACCCCCCCCCCCCCCCCCGTGTCTAGCTTGCTAAGGTTCTAACGTAACTGTGGTAATTTTTACTTGAGTCTGAGTGGATGTTGGATTCTGTCACATTTCAGGATGCGACTTATGAATGTTTGAATAAAACTCAAAAAATTAAAATATCATTAGGCTGGATCATTTGTACACGCTGTGTGCACAATATTAACTTTCTTGAACGACGTCAAATTTTGATACATTGACTTTAAATATATCATATTATGTGAACCGTGAATCCCACCCACCCACCCACCAAAAAAGAGTCATGCCTCATCAAGTGTGCTCAAATTAGACGAAGGAAACAGGATACAAGCTAAACATTTAGTCTTGGGCGACCTTGACAATATGAGTTTTTGATGGAGCATTTTATTGCTGGCTTAAAGGTGGCCACGTATCCTTCAAAGGTTCGTTACATCCCCGAGTCCGGGTATATGGACCATGAAATGATAGGCTTTGCAGCTTATCCGGTCAGAACTTGTATTGTGTTTTATAAGATGCCAGATAATAGGCGTCAGATAACACTCATGCATTTATCAGAGTTAAAAGCAGTTACTTCAAGTTACTACAGCGAATAAATTAAGCACAAATATATTTTAGCATAAACTTGACAGTGAAGAGTGTGAGACGTGAGAATTGGTTTCATTTATCTCAGTATAGATTCGACCTGTGAACACGATAATGAACCTTCAGATTCCATACAAGCAAGACAGTAAATTTTCTTTCTAATTGTACGATTACAAGTTTACCAAGGACACTTCTTCTCGATGTTAGTTAAGTATTAAAAATATCAAATAAAATATTTTTAAATTTTCAAAGTTAGGTAGGATAATTGTTGCATTTGGATGCTATTCCGAATTAACAAACAGCACCAACGTATTAATTTTGCTACCAAAAACGCCAAACGATTACATATCACCCTGCAAATGTCAACTGCTTTGTTTACAAAAACTTTGGATAATTTTCAACATTTTGACGCGAAATTGTACAGGCCCACGTACTAATTTAAACATTATTTCTAGAAATGTTCTTTCATTTATGCTCTGTATCGTATGTTTCTGAAAGTGTTGAAAGTAACAGCTGGTCGGTCAAGTGCTAGGAAAGGCTAATCCCACTTTAAAAGAGGTCGTGTTAGGACTTAGGCGGGATGACACGTGTGTGACGTCTCCTCTGTGACAGTAATTTATGTGAAGGATATTTACTGTCTGAGGAACTGTCTAGCTGCTTTTCTGGTCGTTGAATTTACCGATCAAGAATCTTGTTATGTGAGGAACCTTCTTGTCCTCTGAACTTCTGTCTCACTAATCACTAGACTTCACTCTGACACTAAACTTCCGTTCTTCATGTCCTTTCTCTTCTCATTCTCCCGGGATACGACCACATTAATTCAGTTCTCCAGGTTAAATCAGACATGTGAAATTCCAAACTTTATAAATGGCAAATGCTTGCTACCATTCTGTTTACAATATTTTGTATCCTATCTAAAAAACCAAAATATTAAAATGTAAAAAAGTTTCATCTCTTCCTACATAAGGAAGGTGATACTTAGTTTCTTACCACAACGGAAAATAAACTGAGTAAACTAAACCCTGAATAGAATATTTAGATCTAAGAGACATAAACAATATTAGAATTAGCTAGAAATTGTATGACATTTTAATCAGAAACTTATGGAGAAGTTGTTTGGGAAGCCTAGGCGTAGATTAGAAGAGAATATTAAAAATATATATTTAAAAAAGGGTGTAAATTGGATTTAAAGTTTTATAAAAGCCTTTATTTTTTAACTAGACGGTTTGGTTTTATTTTTTATTTTGAAGACTATGAAAGTATGTACTAGACAGTATATCTAAACATGTAAGTCCCTTTTAGATCTGTTTGGTTTAATTTAATCAGTATATCTGTAAGCTACATCAGAAAGACAATTTCTGCTCTGTACTCATATGATTTGAAATTTAAGCCCCAAGTCTAGAAAGACTGACAGTGAGTGGGTCATCCAACAACATTTGCCACGCTAGTTTATAAGTAACGAATAGCCTGATAGTTGTTCAGCAGCCCAAGAAAGTTTTTTCTTGTGTAAATTGTTCTTTTAAGTGTTGTCCGTCGTCTAAATTATAAAATAAAAGCTGTGGGGTTAGAAAAATCAAGGGCCCAACGGGTTTCCTGTCCTCTTGCCCCTTTTTTTAGCTGATAGCGGAAGCAGAATACAGCTTTCGAAACGTTGTGATTTTATAATTTCATAATTTAGGCGATAGACGAAGTTCTGAAGAACAATTTTACACATTTCAATTCATAATTATTATAAAACTTCACTTTTCGACAATTATATTTACTTGTTTTATGGAACCCGAAGGTTCGTTGTTATGTTCACAAAAATTCTGCTATTGGAATATTCATTTCAGTCCAGTCCGCATTATCACAACGTGCGTATTCTTTTTAACATTATCTTGCTATCTGCGTCTTCCATTTTCTCAAGCGTTCTCTCTTCCTTTGAGCTTTCTTTACTAGGATTTTGTACCGGATATGTTTCACTTTATTTTCACCTAGCGCTGTACACCCTTCACTTCCACCCTCACCCTCCTTGATTTCATTACCATAATAAGACATTTCTATTAGAAAGCTTCTCATTATGAAGGTCTTGCTTTCTCCATCTTCGAGTTAGCCTATTTAACAATTTTGAGGCCATTGTTCTACTCAGAATGTTGTTCTGACACATTCTGCTTCCTTCGCTGCAGTGAAAACCTAAGATTACAAAGGAAAGACAAAGTTAAGACAAAGTCGTCTCAAGACCTTTAACTAAATAACATATCACTTAGAATTATGGATCGTGGAGCTATAGCTCCATGCATCCTTAATCTCGAGACGAGATGGAGATGGGTGGTCAGTTTCACGCTTAGGCCGCTTTAGCTCCTAAGATAGATCGCAGGTACCATTAGATAGGAGGCTGGGTGGGACCCAGATCCAGTCTGGATGTTGTGAGGAAGGCAAGAATCCTGCTCTACCTGGAATCGATCCATGGTCGTCGGGCCAGTAGCATAATTTCTACTGACGGAACTATCCTTTATATTTTCCCGGTTCTTAACCAAGAACAAATGTACGCAGATATGTGGAGTAGTAAGGGTATAGCTCTATGGATTCTTAATCTAGGCTCTGGATGGCGGTAAAGACCACATGAAGTTCATATATAGTTCAGCATCGTGTTTAGTATTTTAGATAAAAGACAGAAAAACAAATGATTCGGGACTTAACATTTGGAAGTAAAATGTCCCTGTGCTTAAACATAATGCCAGACGAGCTTCATACTTTGAAGAGTTAATATTTTGGTAGTAAGAAATGAATAAGCCGTGTTCCTTACGGTGGAGTGGGGTTCCACTTAAGTTTACACCGAACTTGTCTTTCGACGCCCTGACTTTATCTTCCAGCGAATAGTCCGCTCCCTCGTGGTAACCCACGGACAAGACCGTATATAACAGGAAGAGGCTACCCTTTTTCACATGAACTGGGACTGGAAGAACAGCTGAAGCATATTTAGGCTTGTCTGTGCCTTGCAGTATTTTGTGCAGTTCCATCGCTGAAGTAAATGTTAGACGTTGTGAATCAGCGTTCCCTTGTTACGAATGTTTCCAAACTCCACATTCTTTAGATATGAATACAATTCTCATTATTATCAGCGAACATATACTCTAGTGTCATATCTTGACAACTTTGTGGGTTTTAATAATATGAAGTGCAAAGTACCTTCGAAAAAATTACCTTGACTGTAATATTCTGAATTTTATACCCTCTCATTCTAGTCCAATCCATATGTCAATTCCCTGTTTTTCTGGAATCAGTTTTAATATTATCCTCCCACCTTTCTCTGCTGATCTTAACGCTTCACGATGTCAGTTCAAAATTAATTTTTCTTTCCTTATCTTATGTAACAAGCATATTATTCTTCAATTAATACCCTAATAATATTAGGTAAGGAACCTTTATTTCGACCTGTACAGTTTTCTCCATCCGCTAG
Organism: Zootermopsis nevadensis; assembly: GCF_977971745.1. NCBI lineage: Eukaryota > Metazoa > Arthropoda > Insecta > Blattodea > Termopsidae > Zootermopsis > Zootermopsis nevadensis. Next base: position 12,054,226 of record NW_028259142.1, read on the forward strand.
TCACTGAAATTAATGATAAATTAATTTCCGAATCATGATCTTTCACAGAATGAGTCCCGTTCGATAAACGACTAGTTAATGTATTCCTTTAATGTGTTATGTTTCTATACATGCTCATAAAACGCGAGTCATTGCAAGAACAATTTCCCTCTCTAAATTAATTTTTTGTGGCCTGACATTTCTGATGCTTTCCGGGGGTATGACACGGGGAGGCACAAATGTGGCACCTCCTGTCGCGACAACGAGATAGGGGCTGGGTAGCAATATGACGGTTTGCCCGCTATCTACAAAACACAGCACACTTCTCCGCCTCTCCATATGTTCTAATGCAATGATTTATAGCTGGCAGAGCGTCTCTACACCCCATATACTTTCTCCTGAGGTCCACACTCTTTTCATAGTTTCCTTACAGTTAAGAAGTTAATTTATTTACAGGCAGATTAAAATTCAAGCATTTCCTCAAAAGAAACTAATTAGATACTAAATTATATAATTCTACGAAGCAGTTATTTTTAAGAAGGGAATATTAAAATCTCAGGTTCTCACGATACCGATGACTTTTTTCTTCTGAGTCACCCTGATGATTAATGCAAAAAAGGCCTCTGAAACGTCGGTAAACATCTACGAAACTACTTAGGGCATTAACCCAGAAGGCAGCTATCTTAAAGCAACTTTTGTGGGATCTGTATTTTATTGCCGTGTTTACACGCTCCTTGTCATAAGCCAGATGAATCCAAACAATACCCTTCACCCTCACTCTTTATATCAACCGACTTGTTTTCTTCTACCATATTCGCAAAAGTTTCCATGTGATCTTTTCCCTTCTTGTTTACCAACGAAAAATGTTTATCCACGCGATAATTATGGTGGTAGTGGACACCTCTCAGTTGTCGGTAAACTTCTAACAGACTACAAGGCGCAACATTAAAAAAAGATAGTTGTATTCATAAACGCTAATTGTCTTGTCGTACACAGCCAGGTGCCACTGGTGGTACGCGAGCCAATGTTGAGTGGTATGCGAACTAAGTAAGAAAATCGAAAGATAATATTAACATAAATAAGTTTTCCCTGAATGCATTTGGTTAGTGGTACGCCAGCGAATATAGGTTGAGAACCCGTGGCTTAATACCTATAAGATCCGTTTTAACAGTGTATTGCCATTTACAGCTAGCTAGATCCTTCAAGCGGATTCTTTCCTTCACGTTTTACGACTAATTTGTATGAATTTCTCATCTGTCCCGTGCGTTCTAAGTTCTTCACCTACGTTACACGTCTACAGAATACGGTGTTACAAACTTTAAAATTAGATATGCTTTCACGAATTTTAACTCCTCCCATTATTACAGTATAAAATTCTTAAAAATCAAATCCCTAAATACACAGACTAATTTGTGATTAACATATTTATTTTGAAGCTTTTTGCTTAGAATTGATTTTGAAATTATGTATATTTATAGACATTTATTGGAGCTTTTTAAATTTGGTGTCATGTCGTAACAGTTGTGTGTACTTATCCCACTGAAAGACCTGAAGGGAATGGTGAAAAATACCTAGTATATACCATCAACCTTGCGCCGAGATTCGAAGTAAATATTTCCGGAGTAAAATGTACATTGATAGCGTAAAGTTAAACGTCCTATCACAAACGAAGATTTGGCGTTCATCTCGCAGAATTTCAGACGTTGCCTTCATTTGTTGTATAAAAATTACAGCTTGTTTGTACATAGGTCAGTCACCTTGTCAAGGCCGAGAATTTTGAAGTACTTTAGAGTTTGCTGACTCCTGTTTTATTAATTTACAACTTCGGACCTGTACCCATCTAATAGTTTCTTGCAAGAGCATGCAATAGGCGACGGTCTATTATCCTAGGTCAGTAACATTGCTACTGAATTGTGCGGGAACATTTCGGTCTTGAACTGCTTTGTACTTCCCACAGCCATAAAACAATCGGCAGATCCCAAATCTGATTTATTTCCGCGTAAACCAACAGATGTTGTGAAAGAGAATGTCCTATGATTGTGAAGAGTGAGCTAAGACCAGGCAGATCCTGGATCAGGGGTAAGTAAAATATATTCCACTAGTTAAATTAATACAGCCAAAAATAATTATCGTATATTATTAATAACGATTATTTCTGTTTTTACATTCTCTTATACAGCATAGTGAGCTGTTATAAACGCAATTAATTAACTCTTTAGTTATTCTTGAGAAGCTGACGGTCACTCAGTAGGTCAATAACCTCCTTGATATTAATGAAACTGAGGGATATTGTGTTCATATGTCGGCCACTGAACTAAATATCCTGAGTTAGTTTAATCTAGTTTACACACCATACCACATTTAACATGCGTTTTAAAATTATCATCTCTTGTAACTCCTGAGTGATCCTGTCAGGTTTTCCGTCTAAAATTTTGTATGTGTCCAATTCACCTCACCCTTCTAGATTTGATAATCTTATTAACATTAGTTAAAGAGTGCAGCTTAACATAGATTATCATAATGTAATTTTTACTGTCCTCTTGCAATTTGCTCGCTCATAGATCAGATGTTTTCCTGAGCACTTTTTCAGATATGGTTTACTTCATAGAGTGGGTGACCAAATCTCATAATCATACAAAAATAATAGACTCGCGTGTTTAATCTTAATACTTTCGATAAGAGACGAAACGACGAAAAGTTTTATACCATCCTGAATGTTAGCAAAAATTTATTGAAAGTAGGTCTAATTTTACTTTTTTACTTAACCAAATCCATGGAGGAGAATCCTTGACAAACTACATAGGCTCAGCTACTCAAGAAATTACTCTTCTTATATAGAACCAGAAGGTTCATTACCATTTTCTCGAATGCCCGCCACTGGTCTTTATCCTTAGCAAGATGTATCTAATCCACGCTGTCCAATCTTATTTATTCAATTCTATTCTAATGTTTTGCGCTCTTGAACGTCAATGTTTTCCGAGTTGTATATTTCTTTCAGGTAATCCAACCAAAATTTTGTGCGTATTTATCTTTTCCCAATGCGCGCTACATGCCACATATCTGGATTTTGAATAGAATAAGATTGTCCATCCCTGATCCGGACCTTTGTTGGTGTTCGAACTTGGAAAACTTGCCTTCACTTTGAAGACCTACTTATTGTTAGCTTAAAGGGGATGCAATAAACAAAATGAAGGGCATCCAATGGTCAATGACCATGGTGAGGGTCACTGAGACATGGAAGGATGTCCACCTGTCATCAGTGATGGGGTGATTGTTATGGATGGAGGAGATTTTGTCAGAATTTCGGTTTTGAAAAAGGGAAAGGAAATGAGGTATGAAAGGGAATGGAAATGTTGCAGAACCTGTCATTGGAACTCGGAACATTATGTAAGGGGTGAAGCAGGAAGGCGTCACCCATGTTCGCTCCCTTCTGATGTTGTAAACATTTGATGTGACACTGAACAAGGTGCTGTTAACTTCCAGGCAAAACTTGAGACACTTTACAGTTGTTTACATCATCACCGAAAGAACAGATGTTGACGTCTTACAAAAACATTCGGCAGAATAAAATTTTCACAGATTGGAATTTATTGTGTCGGCCAGAGCCATCTCCCATGTGAGGTAGATTTGACAGACATGATTTTATTCAGTTTTAATAACAACCATCGTAATGGCATACTCATTAACCTTCCGAAAATGTATCACTCTTGAAAATTAGGCACCATCTCAGCTTATCGCGTAGTGTATATGAAACTGCAAGATTTCATTACGGTGTGGACAATGGCTCGACATTGGACTCCATCCTAATACAATCCATACCACGCCTTTATGGCTTACTTGTCCATCCCATTAATTTGTTTTGATTTAATTATCCTTATAATATTATGTGAACAGAACGAATTGTAGCGCCCTTTTTGATATTGGTCTTATGGCTTGCAACGCCATGTAGACTTGTACATAGATACCAACGTTTCAGAAAAGCTTAAGACCTCCATTTTCAGAGTTTAGTTTGGGCGGAAGTATGCTCCTCCGAAACCTGCAAGTCCACACGTCATTACAGCACAGAACACCAAGCTCCTAATTATGCTATCTCCATCGAAAAAGGACTACTTTCTGAGGTCCAAATATCTTCTTCGGCATTTTATTCCCTAACATTTTCAATCTACTGCCTTCGTGTGGTGGGAGAGACCAGGATTCACGCTGATACAAATCAACATGAGAATTAAGACAGAGGATGACTGTCTTATGGGTTGTTGTTGTTGATGGAGGTATCAAGGACCTCTGAAACGTCGGTTAACTTCTACCAGAATACACAGCGCAACAACCCAGAAGACAGCCATCTTCAGAGTCATCGCCGTGAAAACCTCAAATCCTACAAAATTAAATCATTTTATATTTTATGTTTTATGTATTCATAGCACGGAAAATTTTGTATACATATTTATCGGTTTCTCTGTACATTGTGCTAATTATTTATATCTACTTACCGTAGACAGTGAAATATAGAAGATTTTAGTTGTGGAAAGAACTTACAATAATTTTTTTGTCATTATCTAACATTAAACCCAAAGTACAAGGAAGGAAATACTATCGATAAATCTTACATGTTGCAGACACTCCAGAAGCTAAATTTAAATGCTGAAATGATTATATCCGTTGCCTATTCGTACAAATGGGGTAATGAATACTAACCAGATGGTCTGATCTAATTAAGAAATGAACAGCTAAAATTAACTTTTGCTTTACTTGTGCCTTTTCTGTTATCTGTCTCTGCTCCGATATTTGAACAACCCTACTCCAACATGCCACGTCATGGGGTTATATTTATATGCAGGCTACAACTACTGAAGTCGTAATTCAGTCACAGAGCAATTACTCTGATGTGTTTCAGAGACCCAGCCTATCCGAAGATTATAAACCAGATTAAAGTAGGAGTGATCGGTGGCCTCTCAGATGATAAGAACAGGGTTGTCAATTACGGTGTGAATTCTGTGGCATTTTGATCTGGTGCCTGTAAACAAACATTTCCTCATCTCACGACAGGGATGTGTTTATAAAAGTGGTTCCCTAAACGAAATTCTTTAAACGGAATTTAATTACGTATTAATTTAAATAGGCCTAAGTAGAGAAACGAAGTCAAGTGGCAGGCATGTAACCTACTTTTAAATAATAATGATATATGCAATGGTATACCGGTAAAAATATAATAATAACTCTAAGGAGCGGAGTTCTCCTTGAGAACCTAATAGTCATTCATCTGGTCAAGAAATTATTTTTTTTATATTTAACCCAAATTTTTTACCGTTTTCTTAAGATCTAATGTTATCTACGACTAAGATTGCAAGAGGTTATTATTTTAACTCGGTTTAAACACAGTGCATATTAACGTGGAAGGGAGATTTGACCAAAAGAAATAAAACACAGAAATTTATGCGTGAAGTGATTTTTACTTACACATATTTATTATTATTTAGTGTTCTGTCTTACGACAGGTCCATATGAACAGGCTCCTTCCATCCTTTTCTCGGACTGGGACCTGTTCATATACGTTCTTGGCAGATGATCCAGAAGTGGTTTGCCATTGCCTTCTGTGTGTGTGTGAATGGAGTAATTGTTGGGATGCCACGGAGAAACCGGGGAAGCCCCCGGAGGAAAACCCCGTGTTGCCTAGACCACGGCCTTGCCCAACACAAGTAATAAATTCGGGCACCGCCGGGAATCGAACCCGAGACCCCAGGATTACAAGGCTAGCGTTCTGACCGCTAGACCACCGTGGATTACTTACACATATATGTCAATTAAAATGTACCTGTGCTTTAAGCATCACGACATGAATAATTATAGGAGCGTGGAGGACAAGCTCCATATATTCTTAACCTCGACATGAGACGGAACATTTGAATGACTAGCTTAACGGTTCTCCAGCTGATTTAGTCCCGACAAAATATCCTCCGCACCAATTGAATAGGAGGCTTAGGAGGCCTTAAGAATTAAATTTTATGACGTTGTTGACTGGGTTAATCTGGCTGAGGAAAGTAATCATTGACCAGATTTTATGAATACAGTAATAAACTTTCTGATTCTATTAAAGGCAGGGAATATCTTGACTAGATGAACAATTACAGCTTCTGAAGAATGTGTCTGTAATTGGCTGCCAAATGGAGAAGTTTTGGAAACCCTGCATTATAATTCGGTGACCTCTGAATAAATGCCTTTTGTGTGCTTCGTTTAAAATTCCACTTCACACATGAATGTCTTCTCCTGTTTGAAATGCCTGTCAGACTGAAAGGGGAGGAACTAATTAGATCAGGTTTTAATGCAAACGATATCCTGTCGTTCGGAATTACCGGCATAGCTGAGGGACATTTCGTGGCAGGGCACAGGATAATGAGGAACATAGTTAGTGAGTGACCAGCTAAACTTTCAGTGAAGTTCTGCATTTCTTATAACTCTTGAAAATCTTCACGTGAGAAACTAACCAAGTTTGTTCTAGACATGCCCCACAAGTGACCATTAAAAAAGAAGGGTTTCAAAATACCCAAATTAAAAGTTTTGAGTGTGGAAAGCAGAGACCGCTGCAGAGTTGAAATACGACTATAGCTCGCGTGGAATTAGGGACTATAAACCATTCCCTTTACTCTTGTATTTGTCATGCCAGGGCATCCCATATATCTTCCTCCTGTTTATTGTAGTCTGGAATCCGTAGGTTTCATTGTCAGTGTCTTGGCCCTCTGGAAATGGGGGGTGTCACCTTGTTAAACTGTGACTGTAGAGCAGCTAGTGCCAGAAAAGAAAAGCACTTCACAAACGACGAAAGTTATAAACTATTAGCAACGCTGTTTTAAGTTGGAAACTACTTAAAATCTATAATACGACGTGCGAAAAGAAAACGTATTACTCTTTGTTTCCTTGTCTGTCTCTTTGTGTGTGCCTGTCCTCTTTTCTTTTTGTTATAGTTCACTTTTTTCTTGTATAAAGTTCAAAGAAATGTCTGTGAATTTTCCGCTATATTCCCACAGTCAAATTCATATTCTTATACTCTGTGTGTAGGTTTTAACTTTTGTATTTCTCATATTCGAAAAGAAAGACACAAAATACTTTTCTTTCAAATATGGCTGTCTATTGGGTTGTTGCGCCGTGTAGTCTGGATCACCCTGATGATGAAGGCAGCAAGGACCTCTGAAACGTCGGTAAACTTCTACCAGACCTCGCGGCGCAACAACTCAGAAGACAGCCATCTTCAGACTCGCCGCCGTGAATACTTCAAATTCTATACGTTTCTTTCAATTTGTTATCCGTGAGATGTTAATTAAAACGTGTTTGCGTAGAACGCTAGATCAGTTGTTCCCTTTTGAAAAGTTCTGAACTTCTGGGTTTACGTCTTATTTTCTTCTACAGATTTCTTGACACTTCTGCCCTACTTGAATGTATCTTCTTTTTAATTGTATTTCATATTTTTTTTTATAATCCTAGGTATTCCACAGACAACCGAAATTATGTTCGCTTACCGCACTTTTGAAATCTCTGCTTTAAAGTCAATGTCCATATTTTACTTCGAGTGGATAACACTTCCATGTCACATTTCGGATGACGCTGGTTCTATTTCTGAGAAGAAAATCGGCTACTATGCCTGCCGTTTCTTTTGATTTCCACGAATCCATCCAAATAAATATCCAATAGTATCTTCTCCTAAAATAGGCACAGTTTCTTCTTTATGAAGGTTTCCAATTCATATTTGACAGCCATTTTACATTCGCGTCACGAAGAGTCAATTGCCCCCCCCCCCCCAGATGATATATGATTGATAGGAAAGGAAAGCTGAAGGACTCGGAGTAAATCCTGTCCCAGTGCAATTTTGTCCGCCAAAAATTCCACATGGACCAGAGAGCAAACCGGACCACTGCGGTGACTAACCGCCTGAGCTATAACGCAGCCACTATATATAGAACATAGTAATAAGGAATGGGACTGTTGCACTTTAAAATGTGGAGCAACGTTAATTTAATACTTTGTTCTAAAATATTCGAAACGAGAGACATTTTTAACTATAAAGCAGGCTTTCACATTTATTTCAAGGTCTCGGAGGATTCTTAGAGGTTACTTAGCTTTATACTAGTAGGAAGATGATCATGAATACTGAGGAGAAACTTTCTGATTGTGGACCATTTAGATGTTCTGTCGCGTAATTTGTTTGAACAATTGAAGAAAGACTAACCAAATCCTGAGCTACAGTTGTTGGTAACCCGACAGAGATACGAACTGGAGCCCTTCCAGATACGTTTATAGAGTCTGTATCTCAGCATATATATTTAGCATGGACTGGACAGTCTCGAATACGAAGTTGCAAGATAAAGATTTGTAAAACGATGAGTGCTAGTTTCGTAATAATACTGCTTTGTTTACTTTTAGCGATGTTTTGTATGCACCGAGCTAAAGAGATTGTATTACGTCAGAACGTAATACTTTGTTAATATGAGTTCGTTAGAAATAAACTGCTTACAGGAAGAATGTTGTATTACGGTTGATGACTTAATAATATAGAACAATGTTCTAGCACACAGCTCTGTAATAAACCTTATGAGCTTTGTTATACAAAACAAAAGCTTCTTCATGCAACACAAATTTGTTTGGGGAACTCATACAACGAAATCTTCAATTTTGGCCAGTAAAATGTCTGTTATTAAATTCATATGATGAGCTTGTTTAGCCAGTTAGTCGGCCAGCGAGCCACCACAGCCTGGCTGCAGGCTGGACAACGACATTTTTAATACCAGCAGAAACAGGTAGACCTACTTTCCTATTTGTCACCATTTAGGCTCTGCTTTCTACATAGACTGCTCACCAACGGATATTGGGAATAAGGAAAATTAAGCGAGAAACTGAGAACTTACCTACATTTAGTGCAATACTTGAAGAATCATCTACATGACCCATGTAAGTCTTTTTGGCATGTGCGGTCGGAGGCTTTTCTCCGTATTTTGCTGTTTAGATGGAAGCAGTATTGTCCTCCGAAACATTTGCAGCTATCTACAAAACTACCTGGCGTTACAATCGAGAAAAGTAACATCGACAAGTCTTGTAGCCTTGCGTTTACTGCAGTCACGGAAACGTATATATGGGTAATTTATAATTTTATTACTTTATCAAAGATTTTAATATCGGATTCTTTATAACATTCTTGACCATAAATCAAAAGAAAATATTGCTTGTGGGTGTTCATGTTGGAGGTCTCTGAGTGACTTGGAGAGGAAGTAAACCATTGTGCCCGCTGACAAGCGGCTGCTATGTGTCACCTTTGGCATTGCCGAAGGGTGTGAGTACGAGGCATCTGGCTTTCCAGTCACCCCTAAGTAACACATAACAGAAATATATTTATGAAAATGGTAAAGCAGTGTAGGCGTACATTTTATCGGGAATGTCTGGTATGCTTAAGAGGTGAAAGTAAGTGTTCGTCTTAAATCTGCCACACATAGCAAGGAGCAGTGTGCTCAAGGAGGGATACACTGGAAAAGTCGTCCTTTCGTTTGAAGCTTGACGCACGTAAAGAGACAAACATACACTCCACAGCTCAAAAGAAGTAGACAGAATTTGGGGCGAGAACATTGCAGGGTAGGGCATTGAAAAATTGTACGAGGTGCGATCGGAAAGTTTCAAGACTGTGTCAATAGAGGGCGAACCGGATGTAGTACGAGCTTCTGCCGCTAGGGGATACGGCCTACATTCATAGTGAATCAGTGTGCCAGCCGGCATCATCGAATTACCATTTGTTTCTTAGTTACGGGCGTTTTGGTAGTGCACTACACCGACCCTCCTGCGATTTCGGAATGGCGTGTGCATCAAATTTTGCCAAAGACTCGCCAAAACGGCTACGGAAACCTATGAAATGCTAAAGCAAGCATTTGGGGAGTCCGCAATGGGTCGTGCACAAACGTTTGTGTGGCATTCACGTTTTAAAAATGGCCGAACCTCTGTCGATGATGACGAGCGTTCTGGACGACCATCTTCGAGCACAACGCCCGAAAATGTTACGAAGATTCGGCAGGCCATTCACGAAGATCGACGTCGTACCATCAACGACTTGTGCGACATTGTTGGGATAGGCTATGGGACCTGTCAGCTGATTCTAAAGGAAGAACTCCACATGCGACGCATCATGACAACGCGCCAGCGCACACCGCCCTCAAAGTTCGGCAGTTTTTGGCCTCAAACACCATGGCCGTCATCCCGCACCCTCTTTATTCGCCGTGTGACTTCTTCCTCTTCCCAAAGATGAAAATTCAGCTAAAGGGAAGGAGATTTGAGACGATAGAAGAGATTCAGGCAGAATCGCAGATGGTGCTTGACAGGCTGACAAAGAAAGATTTCCAGGGATGCTTCCAGGCTTGGCAGCGGCGCTGGGATCGTTGTGTTCACTCCCAGGGGAACTACTTCGAGGGTGATGGATGAATTTAATACCTGAGATAAGTGTACGGGTTTTTATAGGCGCAGTCTGGAAACCTTTCGATCGCACCTCGTATAATGACAAGTCTTTAAAAACAATACAAGTTTTATTTCGGTCATTGAAATTTTTATAACAACATGATGTCAATCCCGAAAAACATTTACCCTTATTAACGATAACTTACAAATTATTTAAACTTTTCAGAGCTAAAGTGGTGTATGTTAAATTATTTTAATGTTGTATAATATAAGGTGTGGGGTAATTCGGTGTGCTTTTTACAAAATTCTATTAGCTGTAGTACAAATATAGTTTCATTAATTTTTCCTGAATAAATTTAAAAACGCACATAAAACACGCCTTATATACCTTTGTTGCCTTGTGTCACTTGGCTCTGATCAGTTCATTTGTAAGTTTAGAAGTTAATTTTGTGTGACGTCATGTTTTAACACGTTAAAGCCTCTACTAGTGATATACAGCTAATAATTATTGAACCTGCAAGACCTAACTTTTGAAAACTGGATAAGTAAATACAGTTTGCGTCCTTCCTGAACTCTTTCGATAGAAAACTCTTTTATCTGTGTCTGATCTTTGCAGTCGTTAATCACTAAATCCACCTGATGTCTTCTAGGTGGCAGTGTATCGGCAAAAAGCCAAATATTTGCCACTCGCTCATGCGCACTCCGTGATTTTGGTACTGCGCAATCAGCGCACAGTACCTTGCTAAATTTCACCAACTGTACATTCCTACACATTCCAATTATTCTTTCTCACAAGAAACTTAAATTTACGTAATATTAAAGTACTTGTTACAGAAAATGGGCTTGAATCTTAACTATATGTACGCGACTCAGGATAGACCCCAACAAGAGATCTCTTAAGGGACTTTTTAAAAGCTATGCGACCCTTAGCTTCTCAAAAGGAACTTTGATACATATTGCTATAAAAAAATTGTTACTAATAACACTAACATAACTGTAGGTGTGAACTGTAATTAAGAATAACAACAACTTTAGTCTAATTCTCATTAGCCATTCCACTGCGAAGAAATAGTCGTAAGAATTCGGGTTCACATGATGTCAAGTCTTTTCAAAATATCTTAGGGAAACCAACTGTGACGTAAGCGTTATATTTTGCTTACTCCGTCAGATTTGTTACGCTTCCTATGAAACATCAAAAGCCGTGAAAGTATTCTTCTAGTGAATTGAAGATTTAACCGCAGAATCCTTGCTACTGTGTACTGAAGACCCATTCATGTCTTATATAGGATTCCTTTCATTCAGGTATGTCACGTTGAGGAGGGTCGAGGTTTCCATGACCAATGAGGCATTTCCTTCCAGTAGATTCTATGATGTTCTGAACGTATCCCTCTTAAGCTAAAGAATGCTTAACTAACGGTAAAGTTGTCTCCAATGATGAAACTTGAGCCGAAACTGTTATAAACGATGCAGAGCATCGTGTGAGTAACAACGTAGGCTAGTAAACACGTTTCCAGTTTCAGATATCGAAGTCGATTCAATAAGTAGTCCTTGCAAGAACAAGTGGTGCCTGCTGTCCTTCAGATGTTTCAGTCTGTGCTTATAGCAGTGGTCCAAAAGTCTTCCACCTTCCGGCCAAGAATAGTTTAAGATTTGAGATTTTCACAGCTGTGAGTGAAGATTTCTGTCTTCTGGGTTGTTGCGCCGTGTAGTCTGGTAGATGTTTACCGACGTTTCAGAGGTCATGCTGCCTCCGTCATCAGGGCCTCTAAAACGTTGGAAGATATCTACCAGACTACACGGCGCAACAACCCAGAAGACAGAAATCTTCAAACCCCTCCTGGCACTGCAAACTAATAGCCTTTAACATTATTTATTCTTAAATTACACATTACCGTAGTACACCGATATGCTTTAATACACAATTATGGTAGAAATTGGCACTGGAATTCTTAAAGAACACGTACAGGGGCCCCGAAAAGATGTATACTGACATATGTAGCAGTTGTGTGTACATAATTTTGGGACATCCTGTGAAAAAGAGGCCTGCACGGTTGTGGATGTGGAACGACGATGTGGCGGACACAGATGTTGTGGTCCTCAGAATATTAGGTTCAGGGACTAAAAGTTTTTAAAGAAAGACTCATCTAGACGCAGTTACGATTCGGCCGGCAATGAGGATGAAGAATGTATCTTGATCGTTGTGGACTTACATAGAAAGCAGTGCTAATTTATCATCGTTCGCTGTTAAATTGCTCTTGGACAGCTTAACAGTTCATGACAGTGGCAAGTCTCCTTGCTTGGAGCTCACTCGTAAGGGTCCCAGAGCGAGTTTCAGAAGTGCTGGTCCATCGCTGTAGTTTCGAGATGTAGCCAGTGCAGTATTCCACGATGCTCACACAACTGAGTGATTTTACCAACCAAAAGCCTGTCTTGCATTTGGGACGTTTCTAGTTCGAATAGCTCCTCGGTTGCGTATGTGTACTTTGCACAAGTATACCAGACAAAACAGTAATAGCAATATTGTTTCTGTCCGTCCACTTGTTTTATTGTCGATAAAACGTGACAGGTTTCTATTAATTTAGTATTCTGGGGTTATATTGAGATTTATCCGCTTAATTCAGTGTAGTTTCCTACTAATCATTTAAATGAAGCCCAAACCGTATTAAAAATGCTCATTGTAAGTAAATCGCACAAAATAGTCCCTGGGTCACATTAAGATCTGCAGCCTTTTATTTCACAAATCCACCCTTCCGTCGGTGTATTTAATTTCCTAGATAAGTGAATGAATTTTGATTAAATTTGGTGTTGACATACACAGTAAACATTTCTGGTGAGTTTAATTTTGTTTCCTGTCGGCTCAACTGATTTCTTCTTCTTAATACTCTTACGGATTAGGAACGTGTGACCTGTTTGAATTCAGAATTATTCTAAAATTGCGAATCACTTTATAAATTTGGTAGGACTGACTACTTGTACGAGTGACCAGCCTGTAGCAAGGTCTCTACCTACACAGGAGAAAGAACACAACACAGAAAAAAGGGGACAAATATCCATGCCTTGTATCCTAGTCCACAGTTAACATTATTTGTACGTCACATTACCTACAAAATAGACACTTGAATCAGTTCGATTTAGAGAAGAAACGAAAGTGTACTTAACGGAATACTGGGAAACTGTTTTGTTCCTAAATCATTTACTGTGCTGCCTTGCAAAAGTGCGCCATTCTTTATGCTACTTATATTTTTCCACATCAAAGTATCACCAACAGTATAGAGAAAACTATTTTATATAAGTTATTGAATTCCAGAATTTATAATAACCGCAAATAGATTCTGTTTTAAAAAAGATGTGTATGTATCATATAAGACCCATATAACGTTTTTGTTATTAACAGAAGTACTTAATTTTGAAGCTGGACGTGAGACTTATTAGACACGGTATCAATATTTTTTACCCAGAACAGATAAATAATAGGTCTGACTTGCAGAGAATAGACCTTGAAGCAGTGAACACAAACAATATTGGAATATTTAAATATTTTTGATGATGAATTGCCCCTGCTTCCAAACTGAAAGTAAATGCAAACGAATTCAGCGCGAAATAAATCAAGCGGTTCTAGTCTCAGCAGTTCTTATGAAGTAAAACATATTTATTCTTGCTTACGTCATACATTTTTTCAAGCAATTCCGTAATTAGATTCGACTGCTGTGCTACAAATGCCAAAAATAAATGGCCATAGCTTTATTTGTTTAAAGTCATTTATCAAAGCTAATAACTTTATATTCGTAGGCAATCCCAGACATCATCTCCCATGACAAATGAAAAATTATTTACAAATAGCCAAAGTAGTCACGTTTTTAGACGGCTTTTATATAAATAATCTGTCATGAGATAATTAAATGGATATAAGAATGGGTATGATAATTATATGTTTAATACATTTCTGATTAGTGGTATCAATATTCCTAGCCTGTGGAGATTTTCGCTTGTATTCACAACCCGAGGACGCATCATTAAAAGACTCTTAACAAGATGTTAGCACCATTTGTAATCCGTAATATGAATTTATTTAGAATGAGCATTTATTATTCATGAATCAGCACTAATATCCCTGCTACTTTAATTTGGTTGACACAAAGATCGTTTCTATGATTATAAGTTAAAGTTTGCAACACGCTCCGGCACCTTTACTTCAGAAATAGAAAGTCCCGTTATCCGTGGGATTGTAATTTGCGCTGTTCCCAAAACCCATCTGAATTCAGGGGAAACGAGTCCCTCCTCGTGTCGGTTAGAACGTCACTCTACCGCCATTTTTGGTCCTTCATCAAGTATTTCGTCAATGCCATTCATAGTGCATGCTAAATACGTATAGTCAGGCTGACATAACCGTTTCCAATCTTCACGGCTGAAGATGAAGGTAATATGTTCCTCCGAAACGTTGGCATACGGCCAAAATACTACATTGCGCAAGACCACAGAAGAGCTCCATGTTTATTTATTTCTTATTTGCGGTTTATTTAAATACGGTGTCTGTATTTCAGACTGTGAAGTAAATTTCTATGACATATTCGACTTGAGAAGTCACGTGCTCTACTACTAGCCGACCGGAAAACATCGCGCTGGTCTTAATCTGATCTAAACTTTACAAGAATACTTTATAACACGGGAAGTTATAAATAGTCTGTAATATCAAAACAAATAAATGAATAAAGATGCTAAAAAGAGCGTAACAGTGAAAGAAACAAAGATGTGTAAAATACTTTTGTACTAAAGACCAAATTTCTTTATTCGGGAATAAGAGGTCACGCATGCGCACATTACTTTCCAACCAGATCGACCACGTCACAAATATTTACTTAACTCTCAAGTACATTAGATAAAAAGGATCGGATAATAATATGGTATGGATCTGGAAGGAAAAAGCCGTTATCTAATTTCTGGAACTACCGCGGCATTTGTCAGGAGGAACTGAGGAAAACTACATATACCCCCAGTCAATGTAGCAGGTGACCGTGATGAAATTTTAACTAGGGATATCCGTACTGCAAAGAGTGAGTGCTAACCATTCGGGTTCGACGTTTGGTTATGTTTTTATTAAGGACGTGTGAGAATATGAGTCTGATATACACGTGCAAACAAACAAAAGACTTAATAGACATTTAATTTATTCATTGCAGTATAGTTTATTTTCAGAGAAACTCAAGATAGTGAAGGGGTCTTGTGGACAGATTTATTACATAATTGTTGAATTCCATCTACCTAATTTGAAGAACTGCATGCTACTATATTTTCTGACAAGTTCAGATTTAATAATGTCTTTGAAGTTTTAGAACTTTAAAACTTCTGTTAGCGGGGGTCCTTGCGTTCACAAAACACAACATCTAAAATCTGAAGACTGAATGTTAAACTTGGCAGTATGGAAGACATAGACCTAAATAAGCTAGAATACGTGTGAAATTCGAATACTATAATCGAATTCTACGTTTCTACCTACTGAGAAGGTTATTACTGTCTCGTTCCGTGCTATTATAAATACACATAAACTACAGCAATAAAAACAATAACAATATCTTTTTCTCTTGGGTCAGTATATTCTCTTTATTGAAATACGAATACGAAATGACTCAGATGGACCACAGCTTCTTAGCAACGCCCTCTTCAGTCGTATGGAGGCGAATAACTTGAGAGTTGTAGAGTAAATTTCAGTGCATATAAATGTATAGAAATCCACTATAAGGTTGAGATTATAAAATGTCACTTATATGCAGTGAACCTACCACATTTATATTAATTATACAACTATAAATATAAAGTCTTTACTGCTGAAAAATTTAAATTTATTTGCTGTAGGTTATTTATTACACCTGTTTCTTGTAACATTTCAGCTGTTTGAAAAGGCGTATCGTATAAAAGATTCCATGCTGTTAGGTTGTAGTGTTGTACGTGATGTTTTGATGACTTCCAACAGGATCTGCTATAATTGTTAATATTTTATCGTGGCGATGCCATGCAGCAAATAGGAGACTGTAAGTCGTAAACTAAGTGCTCTAGGCACCTTGTTAAAATGTTCTAATAATTCGCCAATCTTCCTCAACGAGTTTTAGAATTAAGGCTTGTCACCATTTAAAATAGTTTACTTCCTGATCGCAGTGACAGTAATAAAATACGAAACACAAAAACAAAACAAAATATTACGTTGTTGGAGATTGAACCTTAAAGGTAATGTGTAGAGCTATCAGTTAATTACATTTTAGTGTCTCTGACTACTAAGTGCCAACAAGTTAGAAATTGTACAGCATAATAATTGTATTTGAAGACAGAAATCTTCGTACTCACTGCTGTGAAAACCTCAAATCTTACAATTGTATTTGACCTTTGACCATTGTGAATGACACGAGAATTAAATGAGCTAAATTATGCAGACTGCTATATTACGTGTGACTCACGGTTTTTCGAATTGCTTCTGTAAGCAAAGGCTAACAGACTTGGTGATCTTCGCCGTGAGCAATACTAAACTTAAGTGAAGAATCTGTCAACATAAATTCTGCTTGACTCCTGAAGGAATCTGTTGTTTGCTGAGGCTTTTGCTACCTCTTCCACAGTTGCATTTGTTTCAATATTGACATCGCCACAAAGCAAAGATGAGCTCGCAGTGTTGTGAAGTGTATGTTCAGTTAGAGCGATGATTCACAGGTGCTCGTGTGAAGGTGTTAAAAGTCTAAAAAGTCTAACCCATACATTTTTTAATGATAATTTACTATACACGCAGATCTAGTCTTAGACAGAAGTTTGGCATTATGATTACACATACAGATGAAAATTCACATATCGGTATTCAAATATGAGTTCTGCAATGCCAAAAATCAAAATCTTACTCCAGGTAAGAATAATAACGTGTTAAGTAAGAACTTAAATTTTACTTTTATTGGTAACAATAGACTACCGAACATTGAAATCCACGTTCAAACGTAGCATTTTGGAGAAATTTATAAAACATATTTTTTTTACAAATTTTATCAGGCCCACAGGTTTATTGTAACAATTATTACTTTCTTCTGGGTTGTGTGCTATTTGTAATTGTAGGTAAATTTCACGCGGTGTTATAACCCAGAAGACCAACATCGACGAGTCAAAGACTGGATTGTTTATTGTCAAAATTTAAATGGCAGCAAGAGACCTACTTTACGTTTCCAGAAGGCTCGAATGCATAAAGAAAGACACTTCTTGGGAGACCAAAGCATAGATGTCATTAGAACGTGTCTTGTATAGTGCGAGAGTGTGGACTGAATTTGCTATTGGCGGGCTGTTGTAAACAAGGTAATAAACATTCAGTTTCCATAGGATACGAGGAATTCCTTCACCAGCTGGGAGATTTTTGGCTACTCTGAGGACTCTGTTCCGTGGAGTTTGTTAATTTGCCAAACTTGAAACACTAATGACGAATTTAAATAATATATCAACAGATTTGTTTTGGTTAAGGCAAAAATAATAGTGATTCAGTAAAAATTGATGCTTAATCAAATACTTCGTTTCATGGAATGGCAATTGTGTTATGTTTGGCGTTGTGAAGGAATTAAAATATTTCTAGTCTTTCCGCCGTTGTCTTTTTTTGTCACTCCGCTGTCCTGGTATCAGTTATATATTTCCTGGTGTAGAAAGGGCCTTGTGATTTCAAAAGTAATTTTTAATATTATCTGTTGGACCTACTTACATCACAGATCTTCTGTGTAAAAGACGTAATGTGATTTGGTAAGAAATTTTTGTAATATTAACTCGTCATTTAAATTGACTAACTTACTTTCGTATGTGAATTAATTTGAAGGTCCTCCTTTACTTATAAATAGGCTGTTATTTCAAAGGATTTATATTGACGTAGGCCTACTAAAGTGTTGCATACAGTTAAGTACTAGGCCCTACTGAATTTTTCGTAGATGATAAACCAACTATATATATATATATATATATATATATATATATATATATATATATATAGACGTACGCATTCTTTATAAACACATAAATGTAATTAATTTAGCGTTCTCGGTTCCGTTCTAAAAACGGTTTTATAAACCTGCTACTTTTCAGACAGGTAAAACCCTAATTTAAGAGAGGGCATTTTAATTTCTGATTTGTAACTAATATTTATTCGTGGACTCTGTGGACTGTAATCTATTTCAGGTCTCTCCTCCGGTCATAGGGTAAATTTTGTTACATAAAGCGAACGAAAACAGCAAGCTTACTTGCCACTACATGCTGCATTAATGGCAGTGAATATAATGAATCACTCCCTACTGTATAGCATGCATGAAGAATTGAGTATTTCATTATAAGGGATAGTGGCAGCTAATCCCTATCGGGAAACTCCACCTTACATTTATGCATTTACATTTCGTAATCTTCTGCTACAAATAAAAAGATTACCAGCAACAAGCCAGATTTACTTTTGTGGCACTTCTGAGATTTAACAGTGATAGTAATGGCCTAACTATTCTCAGTCTTTTGACATTTTAGGTTCCCACGGCAACGACCATAAATTTGGATGTCTTCTGTTGATATCACTCAACCAGGCATAATAATTTGTTACGTTCTGTAACCGTGGATTCTTGACCGAGTATGACAAGCTGTTTTAAAAAATCGAGTAACTTCAATTTGAATTTTATGTAATGTAAGGGTTATATTATACCGACACAAACCAAAATTAAAATTGCTATGAAATCTTAGCGTAGATTCCAATTATAAAATTTTTACATATATCATGTGGTTACGAACTTACAGATAAATGGACAGATAAGATCGTCCCAAGATGCTTTTTATACCAACATGAAAATGATAAGCACTGTGCGTTCCAGTATAAGAACTGGTAATGACAAAAGTATGAACAAATCCGTAATAATAATTACTCATAAGTGAAAGAACGGTGTGTTTCATAAACAGCGCAGTCATGAATCAAACTTAAGCATTTTGGACTTGCCCGATATGAATGCAGGAGTTTCGAACTCTTCCGCCTGAGTTCGTGCTAGCGATGAAAACATGCTGTATAATGTAATATAAAAAGTGGATTTGTTCTGGTTATATATTTCTTAAATTTATGTTAATTATTTCAATGACAGTACTGCACCTAAAATGGAGGATGCATTTGGTAAGTGCAATGCCTAGGCCTAAAGTATGACCTCAAGATACATCAACTCATGTCTGCCCAATTAGATGTTTTTATATACACTGAGGTGCAGTGGCAATACGAATTAGGAAAAAACGTCAGAAAATCTGTCTTCTGATATTGACTCAAACTCACAGTGTCAGAAAAAGAATCTACTCTTGTCAAACAGGAAGCAAAAAATAAAGACCAGGTGAAAATATTTTGACTGCATTGGTAGACGTTTGTGTCGCATGACACTCCTGTGAATCTTCCCCCTTCGTGTCCCACTTGTAACCACTTTGTACCAGAGGAGTTTTAAAACAAGACGCGGTTAAGTGGTTTGCAGAGGCAGTTTGTCTTGGTGCTACTGGGATGTCCAGACTCGTTGTCATCATCCGAAAATGTCATCATCCTTGTTTATCGCCTGGTGGTTGCTACTTGGGGCAGTTCTGTTGACTTTTCACTTCTTGTGTCAAGCACCCATCCGTCCCCCTTGCTTCCATGTCTTCTGATGACCGTCTTTAATGCACATGTAGACAAACCGCTGTAAACCTCATTTCATGTGTCGTGGTGTTGGGAGCCATACTGTGTGGAGGTAGTCGTGTTGCATAAAAGTTACACACCTTGTGGACAGCGTTGTCTTTTCGTATTGAAACTGTCGTCATTTTAACTGACAGCAGTGATTAATTGTAAATAATATCAAATAAAAGTGTCTCATCGAATCCACTAGATAGATGAGAAATTCATTTAAAATTTTTGTTGGAAAACTCGAATTTGGGAGACCTATAGGTAGACAGAAATATAATATTACAATTAAAGGTTTGAACTGAATTGAACTTATTTAGTGTGATGTCCAGTGACATACTCTTGTAAACACGGCTGTGAAATTCATGTATGAAGATTTCCGTCTTCTGGGTTGGTTAACATCGACCAGACTACACAGCGCAACAACCCAGAAGACGGAAATCTTCATACTCATCGCCCTGATGATGGAGGCAGTATGACCTCTGAAACGTTGGTTAACATCAACCAGACTACACAGCGCAACAACCCAGAAGACGGAAATCTTCATACTCACCGCTGTGAGAACCTCAAGTCTTACAAATTCATGTATGTTTAAAATGTGGTGAATTTCTTGACCAACGGATTTTCTATCGTCTTCTTAAGATTTAGGCTAATAGGGAATCATTAAACTTGAGGTATTTGGTGAGAAAAGATTTCTGATTATTTCAAGCTGCTGAACTAATCCTCGCCATTCACCTTAGCATCTTAAACAAGGAGGGAATTTGTGTTGATGTTCATACAGCCTACATCGTATTTTGGAGGTTCTCGGTTTGATTCTCCTTATGTAAACCATGTCTTCTGAGCCCGGTTCATAGCGATTTTCCTCAGTTCCCACAGGCTAATCTTAGGTTATTACTAACAAATACCTTTCCACATTCTTCCCAGTTCGTCATTTAACTTTGAATCTTCTGTTCAACGCTATATAATCTAAGTACTTAAAAATCGTTCTTAAATAAACAGAGTTTTCATTATTGAAACATGGAACGTAATCAGTTAGTTGAAGAGTAGAACTGGGGTCGCAGTATTACACGTAATTGAGTGTACAGCTCAGAGGTTGTGGACATAACGTCCGGACTTGCGGTCACAAAAACCAAAAGGCATAACTCATTTGTAAGTTGGCGCCAGATGCCAATGGATGTAAACAACGGAGTGAATAGTATAGAATACTTTTTTTTACTTTATTTACACTCACAAGACAGGATTTGGTCTATGGAACAAGGAAACACGACATATAAAAGTCACCTGAACAAATTAACAGTATTTGCAGACTGCACGGGATGAGACAGTGTGTGGTTTGGTCATGGTTTCAGGTATCTCCCGCTGTCAAACGTGGGAGTAGTGAGTGTTTTGTCTACTTTTATTCTTGTCACCGTTTAATCTTCCCTATAGTTTAGCTACTGCAAGACACAGTTCTACTCGTAGAATGCAGCAAACAGGCAGTCCGAATGCGTAAATCATCAGCGAAGAAATTAATCATGAAAAACTGTTCAGCTCTGCTGTCACAGATTGGGTCAGATGACAGAACTGCTTAGACTTGTAAATAAATATAATTGCTTACACAGATACACAGACTAACGAACCTTAATAGGTTAAATAGGTAAGGCTAGATGGTGTGTAGTGAGTTTGTCTGGCGCAGGCGCAGTAATGAAGATCCAAGTTACATAAAAAGTGTGAAATTTTTGACCAGCTGAGCGACCGTTAGTTTGTCAAGAAAAACTCTACTACGATATTTTTTCTACAATATTTACAATAAGCAAGATTTGGAGACTGATGTATATTTTAATTATAATATACGCCGTTTAGACTTATAGGTAGACACCAACGTTTCGGAGGAACATGATTTCTCCATCTTCAGAGCTGAAGACGGTATGTTTCCATTAAATGTTTGTATCTTCCTACAAGTCTACATGATATTACAAATATTAAAAATCTGCAGTTATTTATTTGTAGTGTTCTGTCTGACGACAGGTCCATATGAACAGGATCCTTCCATCCTTTTCTCGGACTGGGACCTGTTCATATACGTTCTTGGCAGATGATCCAGAAGTGGTTTGCCATTGCCTTCTTCTGTGTGTGAATGGAGTAATTGTTGGGATGCCACGGAGAAACCGGGGAAGCCCCCGGAGGAAAACTCCTTGTTTCCTAGACCACGGCCTTGCCCAACACAAGTTATAAATTTGAGCACCACCGGGAATTGAACCCGGGACCCCAGGCTTACAAGGCTAGACCACCGTGGCGGTGAGTTAATAAATTATCTTATATTTTTCTCTCTTTTAAATAAGTAAGAAAATGTCTCTAAAAATGACGCATTTTAACCAAAAAAGCAAATGATGTAGGCATTAATATCCTATCCGCGGCCGAATATTAAAGCTTTTGTTAAATCTTCTCCAGGCTTATCAGAGGATGTGTCGTAGTTGATAAGCGAAACTTTAAAGGAATCTGACACCAATTTAAAATCAAAATGGCGATTGTTATACGATTACTGTTTTAAGCGTTTTCATTATACGCTGCGATTCGCTCCTCAATACTGAAATAAAACCGCGGATATGCTAAAACACTGATTGCAAAACCGCTTATAACGAGGGTCACGTGTATATTAAAATAAAATAAAAGTTCTTGTTTATTTGTGTTCACTTATGCTTTAATGTGTGTCCGCATAACAACGATTCTTTGCATTCCACAGTTTAAAGAAAGATTAATAAATAATCACGCCCGTGTATAACCGCAGTTGAGACCTTACGTGTATGAAATAGACCCGAAGGCCCGATCCGTGAAGATGACATTAATCAAGTTATCAGCTGAATAGTCTCATGTTGGTTTTGTAATTAATGTGGTAGAGGATATTAAGTAGTCTTCATTCTCAGCGTTTTATGGCATGCATATATAATTAATTTTAGTATGTATAATCATTTTCTGAGAATCTTAGAATTCTCCATTGTATGGGCAATGTAGTGTAGTGATGAATAATCTGTTCTCTACGCTGGCATTTATGGTACTGTCGTGGCTTCGTATATTTCGTTGTTTCATCTCAATCAAACCTCACGTCTTAACTAACATTCTGTTATTCCATTTTGTTGTTGCTGGAAAATATCACCGTACAGATATGTTGGAGTCACATTGACAAAGAAGTGTGTGCAGTTAATAAAGAAATGTAGGAAAAGCCAGCTTTGTTTTCGGCCAGACTTCAGACGAGCTGTCCGATAAGAAAATTCAACACAGCGTGTGTTTGTAACACAACGGGTTTCCCATGGAGTCAGAATTCTGTTTCACTTTATATATTGCCACCGCAACTTTTATCAGCAGAAAGACGTTGATTAAGTTAAGCAGAAGCACCACAAGTCTTCGTTCTATTGTTATGTACAGGATACAGCTCGGTGTCCAGATGAGCAAGGTCACTGAGTCACTCAGCAAACTTTCCATCGCTGTTTCAGACTTTCTTGCAGTAGCTTAGCCATAGCAATTACTCAGAACGCGCCCATGCCGATAAGATCATCCTAAGGAACATGTCCTGAATTTCATGGCAATTCGTCATATCCGGATTGAACGAAAATTTAGGCTCTTTATTTGTCGTCTTACAGCCCAAGATGAGTTGACTCGGAGTTGGAAGACCTGTGTCCGATTCTCGTCAGGGTCTAGGGTCCACAACCTTATGTAAACAGATGGGGTGGATAATTCGCCTCTAGCCACACCACCTGATTGACAGGAACTTGAGCGTATATAAAGTGTGTATGAGTTTTGCCAAAGACGCTTATAATTAATTTATGGAAAGGATTGGTTCATTTATAAAATGTATAGCAAACGTAATACAGCAGTCTTTATAATCCTCTTACCAATTTACAACAGAGAATGGTTATTAAATAATGGTACCATTTCGTTTGAATGCGCACCAGGTTGACAAACGCCCGTCCAGGAGCAAGGTGATTGTCCTTTCTCTTCATTTCACACGACTTTAATACCCAGGAGATAAACGTTTACATCCCAACAGCCTCGAGATTCTCAAAGCTCGTGCAGTGTAATATTGTTCTATTACAAGATTTGTACCAGCAGTAAATGAACAACTCTGAAACCTTAACTGTAATAACACGACTATTTAAAATAATTTTCGCAAGGAATTTTAATTATAAGAGTTCCTGTCAGGTTTTAGGCAATCTCATGAAAACAGGAACCGTCATTAAATGTAATTATATGTGTGTAAATAATACCTGAAGAAAACAACTGGTAATTCCAATGTGTATTGCTTTTAAGATGCTGTTAACTTCTTTACCAATAGCATAATACGTGACCCTTATCACTTCCACAATTACTGATGAAGCTAAAGATACAGGTAATTGAGAGCAATCAGTGTAAGCAATTTAACCTTTTAAAATGTCGTTATTGTTGTATTTCAAATTTATTAACTGAAAACACAATTCCTTATGTTTTTTTGTTTTTGTTTTTTTTACTTCTGTGTTGTTAAGGAAAATAATTCAACGTAATTTTGAAGGAAGCGTAGTAAACAAAATTTCAGTTCGTTTACTAACTTTTGATTCTAAGAACAACACAAAATGGCAGTTTTCAAGCCCAGCGCAAGTGAGGTAGTTACATTGAAAAAATAATTCGTAAGAAATTATTAACCGCTTCAACGCGGATACTTAAAACTTTCGTGCAGTTAATTATAAACAAAAATTTATGCACACGTAATATTACAAAAAAAAGTTGAAGTAGTATTGAGACAGGACCCATCTCATATCTGCATGCTTAAAGTTCTGTAATAGGCCTGTACGATATTTTAAAATGTAATGTACTAATATGTATTCTCATGTTGCTCAACCGTTTCCAAGCGGCGACATACTAAAATGTAATTTGATACCTCATGATACAATATCGTACGTTATTGTACACCTGTATGTAGACACTATGTATGCACACATTTATAAATTATTTTACTATTGTTGTTGACGATTTGTCAATATTGTCATTTGTATAATTCTCATACATTCCTATGTAAACTAGTTAGAACACACAGTAGTGTATAATTAACCATATTTCCGTTAATTATCAGACTTCATGCTCGAAAAATAATATCTGAGTATAAGAATTTGCATTCATGTATTATGTTTTTTTTAGTTTTGTGCGTGGTTATTTATTGATACAAATACGTACTAGTAGTACTAGTAGACATTTTATGATTAAACATGGTTATTATAAAAGTCGTAGTATGTAGCAAACAGACATATAAATAAATATAAAAAACCGTCGAGAAATTTTTTTAAAAACAAGATTGGAATACATTGGCATTCCATTGTGGTCGTTGCCTGTAGGGACTGAGGAAAACCATAAAAGCCATGAGACAGGATACCTGGTTCACAGTCCAAAATGTTTACTCGAAATTTCCCAGATACAAAGCAGGAATGCTAACCACTCATTTCCGGCATTCCGCATGTAAATGTAAAGAGGAAATCTAGTAAGTGTATATTTTCTGTATCTTTGTGTTTTCTAACCTGATTTGTATTCACTTCGTGATTCAGTGGGCAGGATTTAACGTAACTTACAAGCATCCTTGTTTGGTACTTAACCTCTCCAAAAGAATAAAGAAATTTATATTTAGAATTTTAATACGGATACTCTAGTCCTCTCACACAATAATTGGCACCGACTTTCACATATTCAAGGTGGTAACACGGCCACACTGTAAATCGTCATTCCAATAAGGCTGGTGTAGAGTGAAGTAGGTGGTGTAGTTGAGTGGGGAGGGGGAAACAATTACTTTAGTGGCTCTAAAACAAAGGAGCTACTAGAACCCACCCAACAAAGCAATCAGCTAGCTGTACACTACCCTAATTCCGACATGGGAACTAGTTAGGGATAAGAAGAAGAAAAAGGAATACAAAGTAGTTGCTAACGAGAACAATAAAGTATTCTCTGAAAGGCGTTGGGGGATGGGGGTGTCTGAATAGTCAAACATTTCTTCAAGACTTATGACTTCGGCGATTACTGGCTACTACCTACGTGCACTTGACGTTGAAATGGTGTACGTCACCGGTCCAATCCTGATATTCTTAATTCGTGTGCCTTTCTACACATTAAAAAATAATGTTAGGAAAAATCATCTAATAGCAGCTGACATATTTTTCATGTTTTGTTACAGGTATTAAATACTGTGTGTTTATAAAACAGATTTATATTATCAATGAGTTATTTATTAATGTTTACTTTTTTACTTATTAATTATTTTGTAATAAATTAATTTTTTATAATTTTGTATATTTATATATTCAGTTTTTTGTTTGTTTGTATTTGTATTGTAAGGTTCGTATTTTGTTAGTGCTTGGCTGTTATTGGCGTTTAGGCTGTTGTCGAGCACTTTAATAAATGAATTGAATTTAATTTATCTCGCAGAAATTATGTTTTACTAGTTTTAAAACATTTATAATATCATTAACTTTCCTGTGAATTTCAATGCACAATACTCGCGTCTATACAAATGGCAATCGTAAAAATGTGTTCTACGTATATTCTTCTTTCCTTCCACTCATCTTACACACGCACAAACAGTACTGTAACACGTGATTCTGTATTCCATAAGACAATGAAAGGTTTTTATGTACTGCTACGTGGTAAGGATAAAGCATTGGGTTATGGGCAAGCAGGGTGTGCCCGTATGTCAACTGGGTGGTATCCGAAGACTGATTTCGTTCTCCCCCGCATCTCCGCCCATCAATCTCACGGATTGATCAGTACTTTGCGCTCTCCTGCATCGCTTAGGTCATATGACAATGATCTGTTTCGTTTTCCTTGTAGACGTACGAGGTAGGTTTGTCTGCGTCTCTTCGCTTACGTGTTGGGGAAAATGTCCATCGGCTTGGGCCAGACAAATTCATCTTGAGTAAACCCATACACAGTGACTCAGCTTTTATACGGATTGACCAACTCTGACCATGAAACAAAGGCCTTCTTGAGTAGCTTTCGGCTACTCAACTGATCAGGAAATTACCTGCCTTGTTTGAAACACGAAGGTTTATTAGTATTGTCATGTAATAAACAACTATTCTCAGGTCATTATATTGAGCTAAATGAACCCAGTTAATGTCCTCATACTCCACTTCGTTAAGGTCAATTTTAACGTCCATCCATATAGTATGTGTAGTTTTTCCAAGCGGGCATTTACCCTCTGTTAATCAGATATTTAACATACTCAGAAATGAAGGCACCTATATGAGAGATGTGGACTACAGAATTCGGTGTCATTCAGACACAAGAATCAGCATAAGAGAACACAAATTAAATGTCGCCATTAATATTATTGAAACAAACTAGGAATTAATATTGATGCTGGTCCTAAACCTGTTTGAGCTCTGACACATTCGATTGGATACTCCCATCATGTTTCGCCCACAGATCGTCATCGCTTTAGATACTGATCACGTCTGTGTTTGATTCATTTAGGTATGTCGTCTTATTTGCAAAACGTAGGAACTCACCCATTGGCATATTTTGACGCTTGCAGGTTCTTGATGTGTCAACAGCCTCACTCATGGCTGTGAAACGCCATCGAATTAAAGATGAAATGCTGTTCTTAGTTGTCTTACGTGACAACAGATACAGAAAAGCTACACTAACAAAGAAACTTCCATGACAGGTATGAATTTGAAATGTTTTGTGTTATCTTTATATTTATATATTACGAGTATACGTAATCAGATAGTTAATGAATAATGTACCGAATTCTTTCATACAAGCTTAAATTAGTATTAGGTTATCGAACAATTAATTCTCTTTCAACTGCAGAGTAAAATTGCATGATGATCATAAATATTTATTGAGTACGTCACATTTGGAAGGCTGTTTGTTTACTTCAGGGTACTTTCCCGTTCATAGCATAGAAAAAAATAAGTAGAACCAGGAAGAAATTTTATCCAACATAACCTTTAAAATCGGCCCAACATGACAGGTATTCAAATCTATTAAAGGCCTATTGCCCCAGTCCTTTTTATATACGAGTAATGCGCCGTACAGGGGGTGGGCTTTCTTGAGGAGCTGATAGTCGTTCAGCAGGCCAAGAGGTTTCCAGCTTTTGTGAATGTTTCACTTTCATTTCTATGTTTATAAAACTTGTTACTGGGTCCTATACTGAACGAGCTTGATTTAAGTTCACTTCAAACTGTTGCTCTCCCACAGTCCCAAATGAACTCTTGAGGCAGTCCGCCTGAAATGGTGTAAGCATGTTTAATCTCCATCCTGTATGTTACATGTCTTGACTAACTTACACTGCTGTATTAAATCATGGTAATAATAGGCTTATTAGAGCAGAATAATAATTATAAATCTCGTCACTATGTAATTGTATATGTTTCCTTTTTGCCCCTAATATTCTGCTCAGATATCTTAAATCTAAATTATTTCCGTACAATGACAGACCTTGTTTCACGTCCATAAATAACAACTTTAAAATTACAGTAATGTATGTCGTATTTTTTTCGCATTATGAGAATTGCGTGTTCTTCCCAATCTGCTCCATTTCCAAATTCCGCATTATCAGAATTTCAGTTCGTCTGTAATATTTATATTACGCCAGCTGTATATGCAATATCCACTCTACTACTTCCAATTAAGCCATTCCAGCCAATTTCCCCTTACTTCCCCCACCCCGTCCAGGATAACATGAAACGTCAATCTGGATTTTACCCCCCTCTAAAAGAAGGACTCTTAAGTGCGAGATCCACTCCTTCTTCTGATTGCACTTATCCTCCTTACAGACAGACAGACAGACAGACTGACATCCGCTGGCCGGTCATAGGCATGGAAACAAAGCTTATTCAGCTCAGATAAGACTTGATCTCATTGGGATTCTTTGGTCCATAAGAGCGAGTAGTTGCCTTTGGCTATTTGGGTGTTAGATGGACGGGCAACTTCAGAGAGTTGGGGGTTTGGAGAGCAGACGCAAAGTAAGGAAGGTTTATATTATCTGTCTGTCATAGCTAAATCCTGCGTTGTGCACCCTACATCGAAGAGGCCTTGTGATGGGCAAATTCTTCATCAGGTTTTACTAGATGTCGAAATAAGTTACAACAGTGGCAGAAAATTCTCCAGAAAGCTCAGTGTTTATAGTCAGCTATTAAGTAGTGATTGTCATAAGCCTAAATAGGTTCTGTGAACGACAAAACCCAGAAGCACTTGGTATACACACATACGCACATGCAGAGTGCATAGTTACAATTGGTTGGTAAAGAGTTAATGAGTTCTGTGAGCCAGCAACCTGGTATCCACAGGAAATCGGGAATGATTTGCGACGACGAGCCACTTAATTATATCTTCCCCGGTTTGTGTGTTCTTCATGGCATGGCGAGCCGAATTGGGAACCTCGGCGTTAAATGGCTCGTGACGTACATCCGGGACTGGAAGTGGATATAGATGTAGGCAAACAACTTGCCTTGTACGTGACGTTACAGTTCTAGAAAATAACTATTCTACTAGGCATTCAAAAAGCATTTGAACCTAAGAAGTGAACTGTTTGAATAAAAAATAATACTCTTTACCAGTGAAATGAAATCTTGAAACAAAAAACGTTCACATAAACTATGGACTCGACTTCATGACTTTAACTGTTGTCCAGAACTGAAACTTGAAATAAATGTTTCCAGAATGGCATGACTAAGACTTCTACCGCGACCGTATCTGCCCCATTTATTCACCTCGAGACGTACAGAAAACTTACTCGGCGCCACAATCATTAACTACGCAGTATTTATAAAGAGTGATCAACTTCTGTAACCCTGCACATTTTCTCCAAATGTGTTTTGTTCCTATTTTGTGTAGGGGAGATCTGGAAAACTAGAGCCAATGAAGGAACGAAGTCCATCTCATATTAATTGCTTCTTAAAGTAGCATATCTATCAGTATGGCCGACCAAGCAGCCAGAGTAGTCTACTTCAACCTGTTCTCCCTATCATAAAATAGTCACGGCCTAGTAAGCTTCTGTTTCTGGTAAACAACGAGACCATTCTCGCGTTTCTTTGTCTTGTAATCTGACGTGTTCTGTAGCGCATGAATTACGACAAATAAATTCGATCCTACGAAAGACCGGCTACCAGTGTGTTCTTTAAGTGTTTTTCGTGAATTTACTCTGAAAGCAGAATCTAGTGTGATAGTATCTTCTGATTTGCTGAATCATAATGCAGTTACGTTGAAGCTACACGTGGAAGGGAAGTGAATGTCTTTAAGCTGATGTTAAGAATCACAAGATTCAGGCCTGTACCAATGGCGACCCGAGGACCACGTGCGTTGAGTATTTCGTTTTTACTATCTGCCGTGTAAAGTGTAGATGTGTGTCAGCGTAAATTATGCTAGATACATAAATTCAGGTTGTGAATACTGCAATGGAGAGGGACTGGTTGGTGTTATTGGGTAAGAATTGAAGAAATATATTATTCTAGAATCTTTGACTGAGTTATATGTTTGTTAGAACGTGTATATGTATGTACGTACGTCAATACGTACTTACGTTCTTACATATGTTTGTGTGTACGAACATTTGTATTCATAAGTAGGATTTGAGTACGAAGCTGGCTGCCTTATGGATTGTAGCTCTGTGCCTGAGTGAGGCAGCAAGGACCTCTGAAACGCTGGTAAATTTTAACAAGATTGCACGGTGCTAAAGCCCAGCATACAGCCATATTCATTCGTATGCAAGTATGTTACTTTACGTTCTTTGGTTACGACGTGATTTGTAATTGGAATCAATTGTGTTATAAGTTATGTTATGTTTGGTTTTCGGGTTAGGTAGGCCGTATTTTAATTTAACGCCTTGACATGTGAGAATTTATATTCAGGTAGGTTAGGTTTCAGCTGATGAATTTTACTCTTGATGGCCCCCTCTGATGTTCTAGTACTGTGCTGCACGAGTATGAGGTATGTGAAGGAGTGGGGATGTACTGTAGAATGACTTCCTGCGGGGGGGGGGGGTTGGAGGAGTAGGAGAAGGGAGATAGAGGGGTAAGAACGTCGTTTTCTTCCGTGTGCCTTCATTCGTGTTTTATACAAAGATGCTTCATGTGCGACAAGACAGACAGTTAAGAATTACGTATTAACACGAATGCAAGCTTAGAAAATGTCGATTTACTCAAACATTCTCCAGAAAGTTTCATTATATTTTATTGGTAACTGCAGTTGCTAAGGCGAAATATAAAGAAGGCTGGACGACCGTGGTTCTGTTTCCAGCATGGGCATAATGTTTGTATGTACCGTGACACCACAATGATTCAGGGACCTGCCGAATTTCTTGTTCACTGGGTTTCGAGGTTAAAGCGACCTATGTTACCTAATTCCGAGGTTAAAATTCCCGGAGCCTTATTTTTGCTATACGCCTTTTCAGAGTGGTCCTTCGGCATACAGGCAGCTTTGCCTTTACAAGCAGAAGTGACAGTCTTGATAGTAATTCCTGGACTCCGTTCTTTGAAAGTAATCAACGACTGTTTAACCTCTTTTGTGACGCACAGTGGTTAAGAAACAATAGTTGAACAGGTCTTCAATCATTTCTCAAAAATTGTATGTCTGACACTACAATATAGATCTAAGTTTATGTTACTGTTCTAATTAGTGTAGGCGTAATATTTTATAAGGAAAATAAGACGCACTTCATTTCGGGAGAATGATAAATATTAATGTCATCAGTACCAAATTTAATTTAAATTTGCTCAGTAGTTGCGGAGATAAAATATTAAGATAGGCGACTTTATGATTATGAGTTGATTTTATATACTGTATGTAAAGAACACGTAAATAAAACTGTACATTCCAAACGTACGTCCAGATTCAGATGCTAACAAATTAAGATTTAAAATTACGTTAGGAAGGAAAGTCTTATCTATATGTCTGGTATTATCATTTCCCAAACTGCATACAATAGGCATATCACAAGAGAATACTATTATCTATTATATTGCGTGCTAATTTTTTTTCAAATTGTAGTGTATGATAAAGATGTAAAGCGATGCAGTAAATGAGAAATTTAGGTGAATATCAGAAGAGCTTTCTAAGAACAGCCAGGAGGGAAACATTATTAGAAGTCTGCCATATCGGAAATAGAAGAAAATTTTATAGAGAAAGCTATTTTGCTTCATCTGCATTCTGTTCAAGATGTGATATCTTCATTCCATGACAAAAAGGTATGTAAACTGTACGAAAGACTTGTAACTAATCGATTCTAATTAAAATACTGTTGCTTCTCTCAGAAATGTTCTTTAAACGATGTATCGGACCTCTATAACAATAAACAAACCAGTCAGTATATGATACTTTATCCTTCTTGAGTTTAGTTTTAAAAAATTGCCCCGGTTTATAGAACCAGAAAAATAATTGTCATATTCACATGAAACAGGCAGCAGAACCTACAGAGCGAGTTGATTATTTGAAACCAATTTTAATATTATCTTTCCATTTACGCATGGGTGTTCTGAATGGTCTCATCTTATTAGGTTTTCAGGCTCAAATTCTGGTAGTCGGGGTCTTGCATTTGCAATGGGAATATAAATGTAGAAAATACATTAAGTGGAACTTTTTCTTAAAGCGAAAAGTAAATTTTCAAGATATGCGTCATACATAAAGCATATTTTGATTATAAAACAGGTTTGCATCACCTCAGTCATTTTCCTTTATCATAATGTTTCAATTATGATCCATTTCACATAAGATAGGTATTACCACAAGGAAAATGGTGTACATAAACTCTCGACTACTGTAATAATTCTTCTATACAGAGAATTCAGAAATAAATTCACAGTGTTACTATCATCAAGTAAGCATCACACAGTATTACTTGCATTTCAGTGTCTTCAAGTTTATTAGTGCGAATAGTATGCTGTTGGTAGGGTCAAGGGTTTGAATCTCGGTTGAAGCTTAACTGTTCTTTCCTCTCCATGTCTTGTCTGATGATGCTAAGAATTTTGTTCGGTTTCTAAACGTTGCACAAAATAGTGTATTTTCTGAGGAGGAGGAGGGGGGTTAAAATATCACGACTGTACATTTGAAGGCTTTTTGGCTGAGATTTGTTGGAGACTGAATGTCAGGTTCTCCAGTATGCCTTCTGCTTGTAATGAAGATTTAAACAATTTTGGTTAATGAACATGGCCTTAATCGAATTGTAGCGCCAAACACGCAACAACCTTTTTTCATGCGTGGTTTGGATGTAGTAAAGGTTTATACTTTGGACCCAAGCAACTACGAACTTCTGTACATTCTTTATTTTATATTTGACCAATTTAACGTCACTGATTCCAACTCATTTGTGCACTATATGCCTCTTCTGATAACGTGGTCTCCTTGCCACACTGAGTTTCCTTCGAAAACTAGAACAATAAATAATTTGTCTTATGAGGTATATATATATATAAGTTAATAATTATATCGTACACATAGATAATATGAAATCATGCGACAGGACTAGACCCCAGTAGACGCCTACGCCATGATATTCTTACAAGCCCGGCGGACTCATTTGACCTTTAGATGCACTGATGTGCAGTCTTGCCTATGAAACCCCATCCCTTAGTAAATGGAAGTGTGAGTGTATTTTACTGTTTGCAAACACTGCAAGTTTAACAATATTTTATATTGAACAAGTAACGTATGTCTTTCATCCGTTGAAAAAGTGTAGTCGGGCGGATCGGATGGCTGGGGAGGAAAGACGCAGACTGCCAAAAGATTAACAGAACTGATCCTCTCATTAGATGCATACGGATGTATCCACAAGACACACATTGTGCTTTATGTGCGACCCAGTAATCGGTACAGGGGATTCTGCTCATATGAACCAGAACTCGTATTCATGAGGCAAATGTGGACAGATGATAACACCTCGCCTTTTAATGACTCAGGCCTTCCGAATACGCCATACGCGTAAATATTAACACGCGGTAACGTTCACTGTATGAATTCTGAAGATTAAAAGCGTCCGTAATGGTGTGTTGTATAGTTTTAAAGCAAGGAACGGGTAAAGA
Organism: Zootermopsis nevadensis; assembly: GCF_977971745.1. Lineage (NCBI taxonomy): Eukaryota > Metazoa > Arthropoda > Insecta > Blattodea > Termopsidae > Zootermopsis > Zootermopsis nevadensis. The sequence goes on from NW_028259142.1 coordinate 12,088,297, forward strand.
ATTTGCAGGTATACTAGACGCAACATATATGCGAGCCTGAGCCACGCCACAGTAAGAGGGGGGAGTGGAAATAGAAAGATCAAGGGAGAAGCAAGACGCCATGTGCTATCGGCAAGGCTGTTTACCCTCCCTCCCCCAACTTCATCTGACTGACCAATGTGTGTATTTGTAATAATCAACGAGGCTCGGAGATATCTTGCGGAAAGTGTACGTACGTAGGTAAAATCCAAAGGCCCGATATGTCCAGATGGTATGAAATGCGGTATACATACAAAATTTTAGACGGATAACTGAAGGATATTTGGAAGACCTAGACAGAGAAGGAAGGCTAACATTGAAATGATTCTTAAATAAACGGGTTTCGAAGTTGTCGGTGGAATTTGTGAGTTTCAGATAAGGCACCACTGAGGGATCATGTGATCGCGGCAGACTAATAAAGCCTGAGTTCTGTAAAAGGCAGAGAGGTACTGACTGTGACTGAGTATAATTTCTCAAAATGGATTTTCCTCCATGGAGGTACTTCATTGTTTAAGTTATATGTAGATATACTTATGTAAATAACCACATTTACCAGTAAGGAAGACGGCCCTGTATGCTTAACCAATATAAATTTTCTGAAAAAATTGAAGTCTGTGTTCGAAAATAAGTGTGTTAAGAATATGGACGCGACTTCAGAACACGGGTACTTAACATTAAATTCACATTAAAGAGTACCAAATTATGATTTGTTTAACCGCATCTCCTGCGTTGTGCTTCGTTGTGTAGGTAAATGCCTTGCGATGGTCTTGTCCCCAAAGAGTCGTGCCAAATGTCTAAAAGGACGGGTGCAGATCATAATACCATTTGCTAATGCAATTGGTCTATGGAAAAACGTGAGTGGCACTATAATTTCTTATGAAACAAATCAATCAGCTATTGTTGCCTTTTTGATCATTTCTACTGAAGCACTGATTACTGATAAACCAGCTGATAGAGAATAAATTAATTTTAAATTGAAATAGGGCATGAGACTTAATCCGTAAAAGCTGAGAAAAGGTTAAATACGACTACGCCTTCTGTCTCGTCAACTGTGACGACATATAATCTGATAAAAATGTGATTGATTTAATAGACCATGCCTGTTGTTAAATACGAAAATGTAAGCCTATCTCTGTAACGAGTCAAGAGAACTAACCACTTCTTGAAGATGGTTGTTTTCTGGGATGTAACATCGTGTAGTTTGATAAAATTGACCGACATTTTACAATCAAAATCTGAGCAGTCTTCATTTGTCCTTTTGTGTCGTTAAGTTATAGATGTTCCTTTATTGTTTGTGCCGACATCCATATGAGGGAGTATACTTAAAGAATTTAATACTTTTCTTGTGATTATTGACGACGTTATTCTGTTGATTTAGCCCAACAATTAATTTTGATAATATTGATCAATGGTTTCCTTTAATTAAATGAACGAATAGATGTTCTAAACTGTAGATTATCAATATCAAAAGTTTCTCCCAGACTTTGTTCAATAATCAAGCACCGTATGTATGTTTGTGTATTTTCATTCAGCCACAGACCAAATTACCGTTCATATAGGAGCATCTAATCTTGCTTTATATAAAAAAAGAAGCTTGTCTGCAGAAAATAAAGACATTTCAACTCGCCGTCGAGATGAAAGCAGGCGGGATGGAATTCTCTTTTACTGTCACAATGGACCAGCTGCGGTAATATTTTCGCTTTAGCCTTTTCTTTCTTTCCGTTTTGAAAATAAAATGAAAGGAAAATTTTCATGAAGCCTCGATATTCTTATTTCCGTGTCGTCAATTTCTGCCAGGGACGGGGTAGTAAAATTTCCGAACGCAATGCCACCTCATAAGTAAGTTATTGAGCGACCTTAATGATCAATCAAAATCATGTTTATTAACACATCGGTTCTAAACAGTCTCATATTAACATGTCCGTCCACTATCAGCCTGAAATACAATACACCGAATAGTTTATAAAGTAAGCACAGTATTAATACCGCTTCTAAATATAGCTCAACCGAGCAGAGTCTTCTTTAAGAAGCCTAATGTCTCTCACGTGGTCTAAAAATTCCCCGCCAGAATATACATTACCACGTTCTCAAGATCTTGTCACTGCACCGTGTTTTAAGCCATTTTAATCTAGTTAGCACACTCATATATATATATATATATATATATATATATAAATTTAATTCCATTTTAAGTCATCCGCCCACATGCCATTCATGTATACACTTATAATGAAATATGGGATGGCTGTAAATGTGAAACGAGAAATGCGTAAAATTAACTGACGTAATTGTGTTCCAGTGAAGTTAGATTTTTTAAAGTCCAAGCATTGGGTCGTATCATCTCGTTCACCCTACCCTCATCTGCAAATGTTTCTAAGTCACTCTGTGCTTATCGCTTTCTTATGGACTGCCTTTGGTCTGACCTCTTCAGGTCGAAGCCCTCTTACCACGTTAAGGTATCAGTCTATGAGGAAGGTCCCACCTTGTACCCCCCCCCCCCCCGAGAACATACGGGGCTCTTTGATCGCCCAAACCCCTCACCTCCCGGAACAGTTAATCCGATCACAGAACGTTCAGCTGCCAAACCTGTGGTGTTCGGACAAGAAATGGTCGAATTGGTTCCAGAGCTTCGTTAGATGTTCCCTATTTAAATGATAAAGTGAAAATCAAGACATGTCACTAACGAAAATTCTTGAAATTCAGTGACATAATTAAACAAAGCGTACGAAGACGACAGCTGGTAACTGTATATGATTCAAATCTGCAACGTTCGAATGCAAGTCAAATGTGATAAACTCGTTCGGATTCTGATTTCATATTGCGATAATTTACCATTAATATTTCCGCCAAGCTGTACGAGTTCGATACAGGATAAAAGAAGAACTGATATTACATTTTCCCCATTGTCTCGTTATTCCGGTGCTATTCAGATTTATTGAACTTGTGATCGGTCGCTGCGAGAGGTGTTAGGTAGGTTCTGCCAGTCCTTTTCAAATGTTTCACGGGTTTTCACAGTCCCTCCTGGCGAATGTAGTTAAACTGCATTTGAATTACTTGAGCCGTGGTCTGCACAATATGACACATTACCCGCAATATTTTAGCTTGACCAATTATCGACACTTCGATATGTCTTCCTGTACACAAGTTTTTTTGACACGATAATAAGACAGTAAGAATTTCATATTTGAAAGGGCATGAATTAAGGATTCTTTGCCGCCTCTTGTACACAAGGAATTACATATTTTGATGACTGGCATTTGTTTTGTAAACAAGCAGACGCATGTGATCAGTGGAGCCACTACTTTCATGCACAGTCAGGCGCAAAGAGTGCGCACCTTTCTGTTCCAGACACTTGCTGTCCGTAACCTAACGTGACATCCAATTACCCAAAACTTTGATAATCGAAAAGATTACTCGCCTTACCCTTTATTCTTTTTTCCCATCTTTATCTTTTTTCGACCCCCCTCTCGTGCAGTTTAAACAATAAACAGCCTCGCGCATCATTCATCATTCGGAGGGTGACCTTGAGAAGTATTACGTAGCATCGACAGGTCTACAAGTCGACTTTTCATGCATAGGAACCATAAGTTATTTATAATATGACATACAGGCAATCACATTACAAAAATCCGGTTTTGTTCCATACAATTTGCTGCATGTCGAGTGTACTGCATTGATGGAATGCAGAACAATTTTTAATTAGGTGTTCATAATTTGCATTTATCATATATTAATAAAATGGTTAAATCCGTAACGTGCAGTTTCACGATTTGTGCTCCTTATTTATTATTATTTATTTAGTGACCTGTCTGACGACAAGTCCATATGAACAGGATCCTTCCATCCTTTTCTCGGACTGGAACCTGTTCATATACGTTCTTGGCAGATGATCCAGAAGTGGTTTGCCATTGCCTTCTTTTGTGTGTGAATGGAGTAATTGTTGGGATGCCACGGAGGAAAACTCCGTGTTGCCTAGACCACGGCCTTGCCCAACACAAGTTATAAATTCGGGCACCGCCGGGAATCGAACCCGAGACCCCAGGATTACAATGCCAGCGTTCTAACCGCTAGACCAAATATTATTAAGGTTATGAAATCAAGGAAGATTAGATTGGCGAAACATGTCGCGCACATGAGGGATTAGGGAATAGCGTACAGAACTTTGGATGAAAAGTCTGAAGGAAATAGACTACTCGGAAGACATAGTCGTGGATGGGAACACACAAAATGTATTTTTGGGAAATAGAATGTGAATGTTCTGTTTCGATTCGGCTTAGTCAGGATACTGCCCTTGGGGAGCTCTTCTGAACCTTCATGTTCCAAACAGGTGTGAATGAATTTGGATGGTTAAATAAAGGTATAATAGTTAGTTAGATGGGGTATGTAGAAACTGTAGCCTATAACATGACCATACCAGACTATTTGCTGCTACTCTGTACGTCAGCATACAACGGAAAGCCCGCTGGGAAGTAGGAGTGGAAGGGAAAAGTGGTGGGGATGATATCAGCATTGTGAATTTAGTCGAAATATATCCTATTACTGTGATTGACAAAAGTTTCTGGTACGTAAATGAAGTTTACGTTGATAATCTAGCACCACGAAAGTAGACATATTGAGGTTTTGAGGGTCATTATATCCATTACCCTGATGTAACTGTTGGTAAGATTTCTATGTCAGGGATTATCATTCTTCTCCAGACACATTCATCCTGTCGTATCGGCTCCTATTCATTTGAAGAGAGAAAAATTAGCAGAGTATATCTAGAATTGATTCAATCATGTGGAATATTGTTGTAATAAGTTTTCTGTTTCTTATGCCTGAAGAAGGTATATTTTAAGACAGGAAATTTTATTCTTTAGCTAGCTGGAAACTTTTCCACTTTACAAATACTAAAATCACAAATCAGAGATATGAAGTTATAAAATGGAAGTTTTGTTTCAGTCTACCAGAAACATCTGTTTCTTTGCCTTTCCTTGCCATCTACACAGCAAGACGACTGAGGAAAAAATAACATTTTTTTTAAAATTGTACTCTTTAGAGTACACTAAAATTCCAAATGTGATCTTTACACGGACGATAACATTAGCGTGGAAAGAAATTTGAATAACAACTACAATAATGAGATCGAAGGACTTTGTTGTAGCAGTATGATGAAAAACGCGACACACAGGCGGACAAAAAAGCAAACAAGATATTTTTCGCCTACACTAAAGCGAAAGGATAACTGATAATTCGTGGACCATATCTTCACATATGAGGTTTTAAAATTACCAATTAATATTGTTATTACTGGAATAAGTAATATTGATATTCTTACCCCCAAGATTTTTGCGGGTTGAATTCAAATACAACTTCTGCATTCGGGCATAAGCCGCACCGAATGTTAAAAGTATCCAAGTTTCGGCAGAAATTTCAGTTGTCATCTTCAGGGTAAAGCTGTGATTTTCAACATTTGACGCTGCTCATCACCGAAATTTGAACTTGTACAAATAATATTGCAGTTTATACAGATATCGAGTGTTGCAGTTTAGTAGGATACTGTGGGCTGGACATGTAGCGCGAATACTGACGACAAAAAATACACACAGAATTTTAGTATAGAATCGTCTTGGAAAGCAATCAGTTGGAGATGGAATGGAAAAGTTAAGATGTTTCTGTACTTATTTTAATAGTCCATTAAAGTATTCTACCAATTTTTATAAACTTTAGATTAAATTCTTTATCATTTTTGACAGGAATGTTCCTCTTCAGATAAATTCCAAGAACCACAGAGTACATAACGAGATCTTTCGACCGGAGAACAAGTAACATTCAAGTCGAGTATTTTCCGTTGAATCGTTCCGTTCGTTTTAACCGAGCTATAAATAATTTCCGTTAATCAGAGGCAGTTTATATGACTACTATTCGCTCCCCTTTCTCGGGAACGGGGGAACTTTGCGGTAAACACAAATTTCCTTTTAATTCAGGTTTCGTTTTGGTTTGTTTTTTCCTAATGTTTGTACCTAAAAATACTCACAGCTTACAAACAGAGAGGCAGCTCAAATATTTGGCGCCAGGCTGTTTGAGCATGTATCATACGTCGTAAAAGGAGACAACCTTAATGACCTCTTAAAAAACCATGACCTTTCATTCGCCATTCTCGCTCTGGTTGTGGTGGTTGCGTGCCATTAATTTCCTTCCCCATTTATTAACCAAGTTAATAAAATCCTTTGTCGGGGAGACTGGTAGGTGACAGGGAGCACGCGTATGGAACAAAGAAGAGCTTTGTTGTCACCCTTGTCGGCCGTTACAGACACTCGACAGTGTTTGTACTTCCTTACTTCTTTTCATGCCGAATTAAGTTAAAAGCGGAAAGATTGTCTTGTTTCTATGATCCTGTGTTAACTTGCTTACTTAAGTGCTAAAAAAGCTAGTACTCACGCTGTGACATTTGAAATTGGTTTTATTTCACCGACACTTTAATAAAAATTCTCACGCAAAACTGAACACAGAAAAAACAAAATTGTTTTAAAGGGTGTTGCGTGTTTTATTTTTAGTATTTGAAGACTATATACCCAAGAACGAAACATAAATTTCTCAGAGACAACTGTTGTCGTAATTACAAGAACCAAAATTTAACATCAAAATCAAGAGCGTATTACCGAAAAGATAAGTTGAAAATTAATTGTAATAAAAGTACGCTTTCACAGTTGGAGTCGCTCGTTCTCTAAATGCCATTCAGATATCATAGATGAAGGTAAATCCATAAAATGGCTTTGACGTAAGACAGGGTAACACAGAAATAGACTTGCGTGCACAAATGTTTATTTCTCGCAGAAGTCGAACCCGCGATCTTATAAGTAGGCGTCCTAAGACCTTACTAAACCGAGCGTCAACAGGTACGAACACAAAATTAATATTCAGCCGAGGTCAAAAAGTGTGCAGTAGGCAGAGAAACAACTGTAGGTTCACGGAGGTGGGGTAGGCAGGCAAGCAACCACAGTCAAGCTATAAGTCGCTGTTTCACTTTATCCTGGCACTGAACGCATCCCGTACATACAGATCAGCCAGTATTTTATTAAACCGACGTGAAAATGCAGGTTGTATCAACAGTATCGCCTTTATATTTGTCCTATGGTGTTTTTCAGTAGAATTGACGGCTGGGTCGAGTTCTTCTGTTTGTGACCGACCAATCAACGCAAAGGAAGTCTGCTGATATGCAGTAGGAGCTCAGTTGTTCAGAAGCATCTGTAGCATAACTGCGTTGCTTTGCGTAGTGTTGTAACCTTCTGTGTTGATGTCGAAGAAAGGCGCGGATTTATTTAACTAAGCTAGCGAATAAATATGTTCACGAGTACTTGATTCTCTGGATACAAATAAATTTCCAAAATTCGCATTCGCTGGAATCCAGCGTCCCACAATGCTACATTTGGCACCATTGTATGTGTCCTCCCCTCCCCAACTACTTCCTGCGCCTTGTACTTCTTCTAAACCACAGTACATGTTATTGGTGGGTGCTGCAGCCGCCAAGTTCACTGACAAACACAGTAGTGATATGTGTGGCAGGTTTGCAGACTATCCTGACACACGTTGAATAAGAAAATGATCAGTCACTGCAGCTTGCGTAATGTGATTGGAAATCTGCAACCAGCAAAGAATATTTGGGCAAAAGAAGGCAAATATTTTTCATGATGGCGTTAAGAAACATTTCGCGTACACACGGCAGATGTCTGCTACCAGAGATGTTTTTATTGGTCCATATTGAACAATGAGACGTTTTATGTCACACATGTGAATAGACTTATCAGCCTTGTACTTGGTCTTCCATCCGAATGATTCCCAACGAACGTCTTTCATTTGAAGTACTCCCAACAAAATGTTCTTGGCGTTCACAACAGCAGTCGCCATCTGTTTTGCAAGGGATTCGATGTATTTTATCTTAATTCTTGTTCCGTTATTTTCAAGTTTTCCAGTTGTACATATTACAGATCTCAATGGCAGCTGAAAGGATCAATTTCTTTTTGTAGTTATGAAATGTATTTAATCCGTTAAACCACAGAGAGAAGCCTTCCTACAAGTACATCCACAAGTGAGATCTTTGGGATTTGAGTTTGAAGTTACGGGTTAAGGTGAAGGTACACGGTAAACTACAAGACACCTAAAAGAATCACTACTACCTGAGGCTATTTTTATCTTCTTGGTGTTGTTCAGTTTAACAAGACAAAGTGGTTACAACTCATAAATTTCGGCGGCATTCGACTACGAAGGAAGAGGGAGGGATCGTGATAAAAAAGCGAATATAAAAAAAGAGTAGTTTAAATGGTGGGACGTTCATGATTTCAGTCTAGAAAAGACAGACACTGTTCGGAATTCCTATACAGTCTGTACCAATGCAAATAGTATAATACTGACACTAGTGGTTGCATAGTTGACATACTGCTATTTTTTATTTATTTTCCGACTCGAGACTTGGCCTCTGCTATTGTAAAAATTGTCTAAATTCTTGGAAGTTTTCTCTTTGCCACCACGTCCACACCGATTTTGGGGTTTAGCCAGAATTGTATCAAGTAGGTGACAAGGTATATTACCCGGCTGTCAAGTGTCAGGAGATTAAAGTCTACCACATCCGTCGAATGTCAATGTTAAAAATGTGTTGACTTTCACATCGAACCCCTCTTGGTCACATTTACAGCGTTATAGTTTAGCTTGCCCTTTAAAATTATTTTTGTCAGTTTCGGAGACCGGCAAAGAAGTGTACAATAAACTTGTACAACTCTGAATGAATGTGACAAGCCAATTTCTACAATGGTTCAAGGCGCAATATCCCATAAGACAGTAACCTTTACATTCGCCGACGTGGGAACCTGAAATCTCACTCAAAACAACTGTACGTCGTAAAAGAAAGAAACAAACACATATGGGTCTGTTACTTTTTGAAAGACAATTATGCATTTTTATCCACTTCAGAACTTTGGAACAAGGTGTCCAGAAAATTTATAGAAAGCCATATTGAAATAAAAAAATGAGTAAAAATGTTTGTCTTGAAGAGACAACCATAAGAAATACAATATACTGTTGTCTGTGTTGACAGTTAGTTACAGCGATGTCCAAACACTACACACCAAATCCGGGCAATATTCTTCTTGAAGGTGCATACTCGAGAAAATTGTTAATTTTTTTGTGTTCTGAAAATTAGTCATCGGAATATCCAGGAAGTTGTCGTGTAATCGAGAGAAAAGCTAAGTAGAGTTCCCCACGTTATGAGAATATTCATTTCAAGCATCTGAAGTAATGCCTACTTCAACGTTACACTTCAGAAATACATAAATTCCCGTTGAATTTCAATAGGAGTTTCTAGCACAGATTCGTTCTTGGTGCTAACTTACGTATTTTCTTAGTCCCAGCTTTATCATTTATTTTTATCTGAAGAACGCTTTAGTCTTCAGTGTTGCTATCATTCTATCTATATTCTTGCCTAAATTATATATTTTTGGCCTGCGGATCAAATTTCATCAGCTCCCTGCTAACATAACCAGATGTTGGACACCATCCCAGGGTATTCTATTGGACGGGATAATAATCTAGTTCAGTCTGTTTCATTCTTCCATCTTTACCATATCGCTCCGTCTTCTTTCCGGTCTTAATTATAGATTAATAGTTAGGGTCTTATCTGGGAGTCGGGATACGATAATGTTCGAGTTCCATAACAGTGTGAAACAAACGCCTTGCCCAGCTGAGCAACTATAAACTTTTAATGCTCTACTTTATGTAGGATCACAAACAATTGTGGTCAGTAAGGATTCAGAATTTGCAGCACTGTTGATGGATTTACATCACCACATCGCATCATGCAAGCAAAGTTGACTGCTGGTACAGACACTTAGATTTTTACAAACGAACTTCAGAAGAAATAATTTCGCCCCTTTCAGGCAGTTGCTTTACAATGTATAGTTCAGGATTGGCTCAGACAGACCCTAAACCGTAAACCTAGTAAGATTCTCCCTGACATACCTCTCAGATTATTAGTTCAGTGTGCGGCTGGGGGTGGTGAGGGGGTGAGAATTGTTACCCTCCGCACCCCCAAACAGACAAGCTGCAGTCGGCGGATTCTCCTGCTGTTTTCTATGTTCTTTTACTTTCTTCCTTTTGGTTACCACTTTGTCGCGTCGCTTAAAAGGAGACAAATGAAAGGATACACAACCACATCTGAGCATTCATGCTCCCACAAATTCTTTCTCGAAGTGACCACACACATACCAACACGTGGTACGTTAAAGACGCACGAATTACTGAGATTGTTCGTTTACCGTGAAGATTTGCATTCGGGAGTGCCCGGTTTGAATCCAGGAGGTGCTACCGTGTACCTAGACCACATTACATTCAGAAGAGTACGGGATGAATGTGTCACGTAAGACTCATGAAAAAGTTAAAAATGCGTTAAAGCTCTGGCCACCCGACCAATACCCGGTGCACACCTCTTGTCCCATCCATGCGCGCTACATGCCTCGCCCATCTCATTCTTCTCGACTTAATCACCCTGACGATACTGGGGGAGGAGTACAAATTTTTAAGCTCGTCATTTTGTAGTTTCTCCATGCTCCATTCTCTTCTCTCCCAGGCCCAAATGTCCTCAACACCCTATTCTCAAACACCTGCAATCTACGTTCCTCCCTCAGAGTGAGAGACCACGTTTCGCACCCATACAAAACAACAGGCAAAATCATTGTTTTTTTATATTTGCTAAATCTATATGATTATTACACTGTGAAAGTTTGAAAATTTTAAACTCCTTGGCATGACATATTTACTGCGTAAGTGGTAAATGTGATACTGGGGCCTCAATGTTAGTCCTCTTGTCCTCGACGGATTAGATTCAAAACTGTTCCGACTATCTTCTGTTCTGTCCGTATCTCCATCTGTAGGTCATACTTCTGGTTTGGAGTGTACATTTTATTAAAGTGGGTGTTAATTTTTTTTCTCTGTAATAGTCTAATCTTCAGACCCATCCGTATATCTTCGTTTTTAATTTTGTATAATCAGGAACATCACTTGACACTTGAAAGTTTTCATTTCCGCTGCTTGAATGTTCTTAACAATTAACATTTTTTCGTTTTCTTAATCGAAGTCTTACCTTCATGTAAGAGTGTGGGAATTGCCAATTTTCAACTTATTTTATTTCTAACCTTCAACCCTCATAATACTAAGTAACACTTTGTACTCTGTACTGTTTTATTTTACATTCTATTATTTCCTGTTTCTTAGGATCCAATATTCTTCTCAGCATTTTAATTACGTACACATTGATTTATGAGAAAGTCGAGTGTGATCTCAGACTAGCTCGACACGAAACGATAATTTAAATGTTAAGAAGATTTTTATGTACGTTTTTGTGCATAATTTCGAGTGCAGACTGTCTCACTGTCGGACAAAATTAAAATCTAAATTTTAGCTATTGACCTCAGGTTGAAGTCATACGTCAGATGACGTAGCTATGACATCAATCATTTGTATATGGGGTGGGGTGGGGGTGAAAGATCATAAAACGTGTGGTTATCCTGTCCGAAGTCAATATACTGCCTTAACTCCTCCCAGCTCTTCGTTACAGTAACTGATCATCTCAACCAAACTTCTCGTTCCAAGTTGACCACTACCTGAGTTTAGCCCTGCTTAGTGTGTATTTATAATTATTGACTGAGCATACAGTCTGATGGTCAGTTTGTATTAATGACTGGTAAATAAATTAAATTATATTGTCAGGCACTTATTATATGATTGCGTTCTATATGTACCCTTTAATTAGCTGTGTCATCTTAAGGGCTTGTTATATTGAGAAATAAGGTACCTGAAAGGCTAGGTCTTAGCCTTTATTTATTACAGGTGCGTTTTCCCCTTGTCCTGAGGCTGCAGCCGTTTTAAGACCGAGCGTTGTGCAGAAGATGCGAATCCATACCTACTTCATAGCAACATGATTTCCTTCTTTCTCAGTGCAGGTCCAATTTCTGTGTACGTGTATTGAGGCTTGCACTTCTATGGTATTTCTATGTTTTTTGCGAATACCATTGTTATATTTTTGACAGTCTTACAAAAATCTCTGCCCTTGTAGTGAGTAGAATCTCGGTCGTCCAGCCGGTAACCTAAGTCATTTTCTGCCTGAGTTACAAAATAAAAATATTTTCGAGAAATTTTATCCACACGGTATTTTAAGATCCAACCCTGTAACTCAAATAGTGACGCTGGCAGGTCCATTGCTCACAACTCGTAATTTCGTTATCCCGCCATGTTGGTATTATTCATTATAGGTTATGAAGTGAAAAGGTGGAGCAGTCTGTAGTTTTATGTAATCTATAATTTGTCAGTTTGTTCAAGACGTCAAGACACAGACATGATGATAAAACAAGCCCGGCTAATAGTATGTTATTTCTGAACGACTGTGTTGGAATTGAACTAACATATGATCCTAATTCGAACACGGGTTTTGGGCAGATATGTACACGAAGCTGCCTAGACACACATTTGCATCGCAGCCATGATGATGAAGACAGAGATTGTTCCTGAAACGTCGGTGATTTTTAACCAACTGACACGGCTTATAGCCCAAACAGATTTTATTAATGGAATGTTACGTTTCTATATGTCACTTAAGTGGAAGGCATGTTGATAAAACTTGGAACGGTATAACGGAAAATTAAGTCACGTTTCTGGGTTTGCCTTACTGTTGCGTGTTGAGACCAAAATTTAGAATGATAAGTTATATAACAATTATATAAATATTGGATCAAGCATGTCACACAGAAGCATTAAACCGAAAGGTGGTTAGAAGGGAGAGGGGTTTATTTACTATGTGGACAACCCGCAACAGCTTTCTGGGGGGAAATATATTGTCGTGATTGGTTGAAACAGCAAAACGTCATGGCGCCCAAACGATACAAAGGAATTTTAGTCACGCAAAACAATAGTGCGTGTCTTACAGATACCTAGTATTTTTTAAAAACAAGCTTACGTCGAGGCAAACTAAAATATATTAATGGCTGACTTTTCTCTGAAAACGCAACAGTAACACATTTATACGTAAGGGTCCAATATAATACAGAACCAGAGAGCGGCTGCTTCTTGGACAATAAATTCCTCTGATTTTAATCAGGCTTAGTGAAAATGTTATCTTCATGAGAGAGTTTTAATTAAGGATCGTTTGAAAGTATTTGTATTCAAGAAATTAAATTCTTAATCATAAGTAACAATGTTGTTCCTGTAACTTCTCGCTAGGTGACACTATTATAGCCATTCTAGGATAGCAACAGCGGCCATTATTTTTAATACTAGGATTCCCCTAGCTCCGTCTGATTTACTGCTAAATTAGGGTTAATATTAGCTTAAAAACCGACCATCTATATGTATAGGTCACATAAAATTGTGAAATGCAGGAGGCTGTAATGTATGGATGAAGGAAAGATTAAATTAATATAATAGTTTTGCAGCAATATCTTGAAAAACGGCCGTATGGTAGAGAAATTGATGGTAATATGAAGATAATTCTCATGGAGATATATTTCGAGGACGTGGTATGGATGAAACTTACCGATGATGACGTCCAGTGGCAGGCTTTGGTATTAACGGTGTTGAATTTTCGGAATCTGCGTCTAAGAGTTGGTTAACAATATACTGAGGCGATACAGATTCAGTAAGATTTTTTTATTAATCAACCAGGCTTTTTTCAGAGTCGTTAGAATAGAATATAAATTTGTTATAAACCTGACAGTAATTTTTAAATTTCTGTAAGGAATCTGGCTGTAGCTGTCCGTGGGAAATTTTCTCTTAGAGTGGGAGTAGACGTAGTAGTATATGCGTATTCAGGACACAACGTCGAATGTAGTCTTCACTGCATTACAAGTAGCACAAAGTCCATTCAAGTCTGACCGCGTTTCCCATTTGATGTCCTCTTAAATTCGTAGATGTTGCAGGGACGCAGTTCGCTAGTGAGTACCAGGTTCTTAAGAACTTAGTCGTATTTCTTACCCCTTATGATACTTTGACACTTAATCTGAGCAACGTCTGTGATGTCTGGAGGACACATTTCAATACGACCCACTCGCCCACAAGATGGCAGCACAGTGTCTGAGCAGTTATTCCTCGCATCTCACTGTAACTTAAACCTTTTTTAGTGTTAGAATTCAAGACCTAACCTAACCTCTCTATCACCCTGTTGCTTATCTGTAAGTAGGTTGTTAGCAGTCAAGCTAATCGTGTTTTCTCGGTGACCCGTCCATTAGTGGGACAAAGTAAACTGTTTTCAATAGTTTGAAGTATAGCGTGTTTAAAAACTAACTGCCCTCGCAATCGATGTATCAAGTAATTCTTTTACCCAGTTTTTGTGTCTGCAATTCGTTCGATGGACAGCTTTGGTTTCTGGGGATAAACCGCGTCGAATTTTGAAAATTGTCCAAACTTTCGGCAGACACCGCAGTTGCCATCTTCAGGATAATACGGAAGGATTACCCACCAACCAGTTAACCAAGAAGGTGACTAAATGCTGAGTCTATGTCATGCGAAAGACATCGTCTCTTCCTACGAGACCGTTCGGGTAAATCAGGAAATTTAGCAACAGATACATTGACTTAAGTAACGGGTTTAAAACCATTTTGAACCCACGAAAAAGTCTTAAGTTTGGCACGTGACGTGGAAACATAAAGTTCAGACAACACCAGTTGTCATCAAAGGCGATAATAATATTTTTTGTTCCTCACCTGTAACAGGTTTTGTGAATAGATATATTATTTCGCTCTGAAGTCTGTAGTCTTTTGTTATGGGCGTATTATCTGTTATCTTCTAACCTCTCTCATTGGCTTTCCCATTTCCTTGTAGAACGAAAACCGAAATAATTATCAGATAAGAAACCTTCGTGTCTTTCCTCCTCTCTGATACACGTAACCCGCGACTAGATATCACAACATTCAAATATGGAGATATTATATCCAAGGCGACTGCTTTGTGCATATAGAGTGAGCTCCAGAAAGTAATGTATACATAATGTATGTGGTATTATACATATATGTAACCCGCCATACCGGTAGAAAGAAACACTTTGTGCTACCTATTTTGTTCCTGTCACCATTGTTAATAGATTTCACCGGTCCTTGCTACAGGTGAATCGAATTGAAAATATACACAAGCAACAAGAACAAATGACTGAATATAATTGGAAACACTAACTGGTTTCACGCTTGCTTTATAATTAAATTTAAATTTCATTATATAACATTTATGTGTCCACGTTAAAGACGAGCTTTAAGATGAAGTCACTTTAATTGAATCTGTATGTACTCTAGCAGCGGCGATGGTCAGTCAGATAAATTTGTCTGCCCTCTGCTACGCCTTATGCAGACTGTCTCAGATGCTGGGTTAATTTAAAGAGTTCTGTAAAGAAAAAGTACTTCTCTCGCTCACTGCTTTCAGATAAAAAATATTTCTTAGTAGGCCTACTAATTCGGAGACGTTTTGAAAGCACCGAAAGGACATGTCTGTTTGTTTATCGTTTCATTGTACATCAGAAAATAACAGATACGAGATTCTCATAGCGGTGAAAATGTTTGTGTTGGGTTTCTGAATTGTAACGCCGTGTGAACTTATAGTTAGATACCAACGTTTTGGATAAACGTACTGCTTCCATCTTCAGGGCCGAATACGCAGACAGTATGTTCTTTCGAAACGTTTTTATTTATGTACACATGCATATGGCAGAAACCCAGAAGACCAACAGAAATGTAAATGTTCTTCGTGGGCGTTGCGCTGGTATGCACGAGGTATCTCGTTTAACCTACTGGTACATATAATTTCGATTTATTTAACGATAAAGATCTCCGATAAAATATCGTTTAGTCTCTTAACACTTATAGTCAACTACTCCAGTCTTTTAACAATAAAAGTTATATACCAACGGTAATGTGTGGATTTGCTGACACCAGGTTTATTTAAATAAATATACCATAATGGGACGAGTTAATACACCTATCGTGAGAAAAAAATAACTTTATTTATATTACCCATTCCAGTAGGAGAGCCAGTCTGAAGAAAATAACATAACATAAATCTATGTATATGTGTATCCAAGTTCTTCGGGGCCTGACAGTAGCTCAGCTGATCGATAAATTTCCTGCGTTTTATGAATATTTAAATAAAAACTGTTAATAGTTTCAGAGATCCCGCCATGCTATTGGATCTTAGACTGAGCCGGTTCAATTCAGTCTTCCAGCTTCTTTTACTAAATGTTATCCCACCTTTGATGTTTGTATCTCATAAGTTGCCTCTTCTATTAACATTTTGTAACTGAAATGTTGCAGGCCTGTGGGTTTTTAGTCTGCGCATGCGTGCTACATATCTAGCCCACCTCATCCACAACATGACGAACAAAACGAATGTTATCTCTCTAATATCTTATAGCCTTCAATACAAATTTGATGGAATTTTAAGAGATCAAGTAGATGTGAAAACAATAACGCACGAATTTCAAAATTATAGGGTTTTTATACCTAACGTTGGCAAGACTGTCAACAGAATCTTTGTGTCGAGAAACTGGATTTGGATCTGCTACCAGCACAGATTTTATTTGAAGATAATGCTCAGAGTTGCTACTATTGATCTCTGCTCTAATTTTGTTATAAACACGTTCTAGAAGTGTGTATTATTGTTTAAACCATTGCATTACCAGAATTGCTGCAAATGTGTTCAGTTATTTACATTAGACCCACACGTGGTCTTTACAATTTTATAACTCCCCATTGGTGTCGATACATGTTTATTGCGGGTATAAAGTTGATATTTCAAAAGCAGTGGCACTGTATAGTCACCAAATATTTTTACGTGAAACAAGTACTATTGTCTGGTAGACTAAATCTCTCTCATTTCTTACTCGATGTCACGCATAAAGATTAAAATATTATTTTAAATTTTGTCTGAGATGGAAATATGATTCTATCTAAATATCCTTCCAAGGTGTCTGTATGTCTCTTTCTAAATTATTTCCACCTGAGATATTTTTTGAAGAAGCCATACAGTCAGTCCTGTTAGTTCACGTAGGCCACTGAGTTTTACCTTTGCTGAAAAGATGGAAAAATGGTTGATGCGGCTCTAAAAAACTTACCTCTTAGAGGGCGAGAGGTAGTTTTCTGACAGCTGCGTGTGAGAAAGATAAGTAGAGATAGCGTCCTGAGGTCTACTATCAAGCTTAAAGACGTTGGTTGTTAAGCGTCCACTAAGTTAAAATTTAAAGGCAAACTTTTTTATAACTGAACAAGGCAAATAAGAAATTACCTATACAGCAATGAAAATCATAATTGGTACTAAGTATTAATTAATTTCATAGAACATACGTATTTATCCTTGAGAAGCAAAGGGTCTGTTAGCTTGTCAAGAAATTCTCCTGTATTTTATGTAAAAGATTTATTACCTAGTTCACAAAATCATGTCGTCGTTTCCTAATCTGAGACACATGAGTCCTGTCCACACCCTCCCATTTTAATATTATTCTCTCATATATGCTCAAGTCTTCCGAGAGCAGAATTAGTATACCCTTAAATGTGCTGTTTTCACTTCATAGTTATCGATTTGATCAAATAAATTTTACGATTTATTTTATTTTTTTTTCTAACAAATTACGAATTTACTGTCACAACCGACAATCTCCCCCCCCCCCCCACAATTTCATCTTGTATCCATTCTCGTGTAAGCCATAAGACACCGTCAAATTATAAGACAATATTTATATTCCTCGAGTGTAAAATATTAATGTTTTTTGTGGCATATGGCAGTTCCGACGCTGTTTCGTAGGGAAATTAATGTTGATCACGCTGAAGTACTGATGTGTGCGCATGAGGTCCCACAACCTGATGTAGACCCTATCGGGTGATGGACCGATTACCTCCGCTTTACATGAATGGATGCTACTACATTTATAATTTCGCATCGCACCTAGATTTTCCTTCTCGTGGCCGGCCACCGGAGCAGTATAATTTTCTTATTAATGAGGAGTTGTCATCCGATGTGTGGTCCAGCTTGTAGTACTGGACCGAGGGGAAGCTGTGACAAGTAGCGATTTGTTCCACACGCTTGCACTTCTTCTATTACAACCGACTACCGCTTACAGGCCTCATTAGTTGCAGTGATATTTTCAGTTGTAATGCAAACGCTGCCGACGATCTGGTATAATGAAACTAAGATTTATATTTGTTCTGGTTTTATTATTCTTTTCTCTCAATTATCAATGTCGTGCAATATACAAGTCGTTTTTGAAACTTGTGGAGTGTTGTTCTTAGCTACTTAATAAATAGGTCAGTACTGTACTGAATTTAAACTGAATGTTCGAAAAAGACGTGCTGTGCTAATTTAGTTATATTTAGTTATTTAATTAATACTGTTTGTTAATAATGATTATAACGTCTTACTTTAGGTTGGATTCACTTTGTTTCTTAGATTTCTAAATAATGATTTTATCGCCTGTGAAGACTGAAACATTTAAGGAATATTTTAAGTTTGGATTAACTAATTTACATTTATTATAATTTTGTCCTTATAAAGTCGTATGTTAGATGATTTAAAACATTTCTGTGTCATTCATAAAATATCATTAAAATCAAGAACAGTAAATGCTAATTCACAGAAGAGAGTTCATTGTAATCCAGATATCCACTCTTTTTAATCACATATTTACCTTCTGAAAAGTGTGTGATGATGTGTTAAGTATATTGCCACCAATCCGTCAATTGTCTGGTGTCTCAGGAAACTAGGTATTACATCCGGACCAAGAACTGTTGTGTTCAGGCCTGAGTAATATCACGGACATTCACGTATCACAAGTTGTATAATTTTATTCTTACCACCCAATGTTATTAGGACGAGATGGTCTGGACACGTGGCAGGCATATCGAAATGAAAATTCGTAGACTTACCTTAAAATTCTAGTTTGATAAGTGAAGGTGTGAAACCATTTGGGATACCTTAACGTAAATGGAAGGATGATATTAAAATGAATCTTACAAAAATAGGGGCGAGGTGTTTAAATGAACTGAATTGATTGAATATACGCTCGTTATGGCAGAATATTTTGAACATTGTAAATAATATTCGGTTTCCCTAAAAGCAAGAAGTTTCTTGACCATCTGATTAAGTATTTATTTTTCAGAAAAGACCCTACGTCGTTGGGTTACATAATATAGCTATTCTATGCCACATTTTGGGGGAGTTAATGTTCCTGTTTGAAATATCGAATAAATTTAACCACACGAGTTTGGACTACATGTTATGCATACCATATTTTAGCACAAAAATTCAGAATCTTAGCTTGACACATATAGCATGCCTGTCTAAAGAAAAATACGAATTTGTTCACAACAAAATTCATTTGCTGTCCATGAAGACATATTGGTTTTTACTGCTGGTATTCTTATTATGTTATTTTGCATCTCATCGCCTGATTTATTGTCCATAGTTTATTTCTCCAATTGGAGGTCAATGTATAACTTCGCTTTTCCGGAATCAACCGCTTTGAATGTTGTAAGTTTTTTCAAAAATTGCAGGATGTCAATTGCTGTGTTTAGATTTTAGCGCCGGCTGTCTAGTAGAAGGTTACTAGTGTTTCAGAGGTTGTTACTGCCTCCATCATCAGGACGATTTGACGCGGCTCATTCGCTACAGTATACAGACTATAAGTTTGTTTTGTGTTCACAATCTGATGTCTCAATGATATTAAGAAATTGCTGTTAGATTACCCAATTGTCAGATTAGCTAATATTGTTGTACGAACTACAAATGCTGTATATTTTCGATGGATAATGAGCATTTGGGGTAATTAATTGCGCTTTATCGTCTTTTTTTTAAACAAAACGTTGAATGTGAAATTACATAAATTGTCGAATTGTGGGAAACTGCTGAGTCTTATTGAGAATTATTAAGTGCATTTTGTAAAGTATTTTTTTGCTAGTTCTTTGAGAGGACAATTTAAATTAGCACGTGGTTTTATAAAGGCTTGTGACAGAGGTTGATTTATTATGGCAATCTTACGTTTGACATTGTCCATTGTGAGAGTTATATTTGATAAGAGTACACTCAACTTTCAACTCGTTGTGTGGGCCTATATAAAAATGCCTCAGGCAATATAAATTTAACATTGTGTCAGCCTGCTCGCAGATTTGAGTCTGTAAATGTGTGATACAAAATCTTCGTTACTACGTTAAGTGCGCAATAGACGGAACCAATTTTACCAGAAATTACAGACGAAAAGCATGACGACAGTGTCATGAAAGCCGAAATTCATACTTGGTACTTCTCTAATAAATATTGAACACACTAGCAATAAACTAACATTTTGATAACGTTGTTCAGTATTTACAATTAATTTACCTGTCTTGTAAAAGTTTCAGAAAGGTTTCCAACAATCCTAATCAGATTCCAGTGAAATGTGTTACACCTAACCAATAATTTACGACCTGATCCAATTGGATTATGTATGCTACACAGTGCAGTGCATCCAAGTACAGTCAGACTCTTGCCTTGTTGTTTTATCTGAACATGACCTTGAATGCAGTTACGTAGCGAGCTGAGCGCTCATTTTACGCAACGTCAGCCAGTTGTACTAAATGAGTGGGAGAGAAAAAGACTACAGTAAAATGGGGCAGAAGGAAGCAAATAAGAATGTATCAAATGCGAGAGGAGAGAGAAAGAAAGACAACAGACGATAAGGAGACAAAATGTTTTATTCATCATCGTCATTATCCCAATTTGTGACAGTGACACTTGCTACGTTTAATCTCCCGAATCGAATCAGGAATGTCAACAACTCAACCGTAGAATTCCTTTATACAGAGTATTCCATATGGAACGCAAATCCAACTCTTCCACATACAGAAGGACGAAACCAATGGAAATATGGAATTCTTGTAGCAGTATCCTTTTGTTACAGTTGATTCACTCCTTGAAATAACTCCATAAAGACGCTAGACGGGTTACAGACTAAACTCTGCACAGTATGACGGACATGGAGGTTGTGTTATCTTTGTTCCATTTAATACGCTACTCTTATATAAAGAACTCGTGAATGCTCGTTACGACGCCGCTCGACTGACTGACTGACTGACTGACTGACTTGTAATGTAACACTCAAAGGGATTCGCGAAAAAACCGACAACACGATGGAGCGCCAGCGAGCGTGAGCGGCTCGCATCGAGCGGTTCCGTTCGCTGTCTTCACTTGTGTAATGCTCGATTTGTAACACGTTACATTACAGGCAAATGTTACAAGTCAGTCGCCACCTTTACATACATAAACCTGGAGCAGAAAAAGCGAATAGTGTCTGAGAATTCAGTCTGTAATCAAAGAGAATCAAGTTGGTTACTGTTGTATAAGGAAATAATCAGTTTATTCCGAAAACCATACGAAGCCTAAACATATACTCCGTGGGCAAAATGTAGAGTTGTTGATTGTTACACTGGGTGGTGCGTATAGTTACCACTAGGTTTTAAAGGGTTAACCCTACTTTCTCTACAGTTACATAAAATCTACAAGCTGTGTAATTTAGCATTATTAGGTTTTTAGCAATCTTTGTGATTTTATTTTTTGTAAGTCGCTGTGATCACCCCGATAATGGCAGCAGTAACTCTGGTGTATCTACTAGACTTCATGGTGCAACGTGCAACAATACGGCCATTTTAATTTCTGCCGTTTTGAAAAAGTCAGATCTCAGCAATTGGGAAGCTGCTCGCATGCTTATTTGCGAACCAGGAGTAGAGCTCTTACGTTACTTTTGATCACGTTTGCATTATTACTTGTAGATAACAGCGGTTCTATAATTTGTAAGGGGCAGCAGACATGAAGGCATTGGCAGTAATGTGTTCCTTCAAATGTATGCTGTTTCTTATGCTGGTGAGAATTTTAGCATCGAACTCAAGTAACTATCCTGTTATTCTTTAAAATTCGATCTGCGGGCTTTTTACTTTCACCCATGTAGAATCTCACCTCTACTTGACAAAGCACTCAGCTGGTGATGCGGCTGTATTCAGTGAAACAAGCAGGATTTTTGAGGTGCTAAATGGGTGTTTCTAAATATTGTTAGCGTGGAAATCAATTTAAATATAATGATTAAGATCATACATAAATTTATAAATAATTTTAAAATATTAAAATTCAAGTTGTGTAGTAGCAAATGTCCTTAAATGTGTATCTCTTTTAGACAGCTTTGTATAAATTCGGGTTTAATTTGCTTTCCAACGAAATATGGAACGTATATTTTAGAAATACCTGTAGTAGACAACATTATAAATTATTTTTTATAGAATGCAAAAAACAGAGTGAGGTGATACAAGGTAAAATAATGTATTATGTAGCAGAGCTGGAGTGCTTGTAATAGGTTCCGTACCAACATTAGGCAGGTACCTACTTCAGTTGCTCATATAACACCAAATTAAATTATCGCCCTACATTTCTAAAGCATCTTAAACAAATTGTATTAGCGTGGTGTGTTTACACCTTATAAAATAAAATTATAAAAGTTGTTTAATTTGTACATTTCACATGATATGATATTATATTATTAAATCAAGGAGAATGAGACTGTCGTGACATGTAGCACGCATGGGATCTAAGAAAAATTCATCCGGATTTTTGGTTGGAAAACTTGAAGGGAAGACTCCACTTGAAAAACTTATGCGTAGATGGGAGGAAAAGATTAAAATTAATTTTTAAGGGAAGATTCTGGACGTTGTAGACTTAATTTATCTGGTTTACTGTCGTGACCACTAGCGTGTAAAACCTGTAAAAAATTCGAAATCAGTAAAAGGCGAAAATGTCTTTCCCAGGTGCTCAAGAAGGAGTTTAAATTTCTGGGAGCTAAAAAAACATTCTACACACTTTATTCGCGAAGTTATATTACTATTATATTAATGAACTACAAGCTGAAGGACATCACAAAAGTACTTTAAGGGAGATTCGAAAATATTATTTTCATAGATTACATACATGTAGTTGTAATCTTGACGACAGACGGCTTGCCTCTCCAACAAAAATGTGTTATAAAATGACATTCAGCCTGACTACAGCTACGCATATTTGTATATGAATGTCATATTTGATATAGCATTTCCAAGGACAGAATATGCCAAAAACGCTTGGAGAAAATATTGAAGGAACAGTTTCTTAATCATTGTAATCGGAATAGGCCAAAAGCTTATCCGTGTTGATAAAGATAGGGTTAAATGATATTAACAAATTACTGATAAATAAGCTTATTGTGAGGTGTATACAAACTACGAGGGCGTTTCAAAAAGTAACAGCAAATTGACAATATTTCACGAAACGAATACCCCAGGCATTTCAAACTCCCGCGCAGGGAAGATACGTTCTTAGAGAAGGTTTTGACACTGCCCAATAAATGGCGTGGCGTACTTAATTGGAAGGGATGCATAAACGAAATGGCGGCGCCCTTAGCTGCTTGCACCGTATAGGAGCAGCGAGCAGTCATCAGATTTTTGTGGTCGGAGGGTGTGAAACCTCGTGAAATTCATAAAAGAATGCTGCATTGGCGACAGAAGAGTGTACGAGTGGGTAGATGCGTTTAAAAATGGGCGAACATCAATCTGTGATGATAACGCACGCCCTCACACCATTCGGAGTTTGAGATTTCAGATCTTACAGCATCCCCCATACAGCCCTGACATTGCTCCCTCTGATTATCATGTGTTTGGACCCCTGAAGGACGCGTTGATTTGGGAATGATGACGAGGTCAAAGAAGCGGTGCATTCCTGGCTGAAGGCACAACCAGAAACATTTTTTTCTGTTGGAATAAAGAAGTTGGTGCAACGGTGCGAGAAGTGTATTGAAAAGGAGGGTGATTATGTAGAAAAATGACATATCATTTGTATCTCTAATTAAATTATATATCTCAAAATATTTAATTTGCTGTTACTTTTTGAAACATACTCGTAAAAACAGGTGACTGATATTGCATGATGCCTCTAGGTGCTGAAAACAATTATATTTTTAAAAATGTACTTTCATTGACAAAAAGTCAATAACACGTACCACAATATCTGACAAATATTTGTAGTGTTACATGCCCTGGATCTAACAGGCTCATATGCTGAAACTACAAACTGATTGTGTGATAAATCAATGTGCTTATTATATTGAGTGTATCACATTCCTGTCTGATATTTATTAGGTTGTATTTGCTGGTTACGTAATGGTAATATAAGGTATCGTAATTATGTTATTCTTATAAGTGTATTGTATGAGAGTTACTGCAGACAATTTGTAGCATAAGTGATATATGTTTATGCATTATATAAGATTTGAGGACTTTATCCTCGACATATGCGAAATTACAATTCCGTATATGAAACATACAGTGTTCATAAATAGTTTTATCCATTTCAAAATAATGTGAATGTGAATCTCTTCAAACAAAAATAATTTTCTTACCTGCGCATTGTTCTATTAGGTATTAATCATAATAGCTAGTTGCTTTGTTGATTTGTTTGTTTGTGTTTTCTGGTTGTTTGGCTATCTAGCTAGTTTGAGGGTTGTTTGTTTTGTTTGTTGATTGTTGTTGAACTATTTAATTGAACTCTGCCAGTTATAATAATGAAATAGTGTCGAATAAAATTACAGGATGATTATGTGATTAAATTCAAAGTAGGGGAGTGATGGCCCTGACGTACTTCAAGGGTCTATTCCGGATGTTGCCTGAAATTTCTGGGAAGATACATAAAAAACTCGATCGGTTTATATCACCGCTTCGGCCGAGGTTTAAGTCAGACTACCTACTGACTACAAGCAGGTGCTTACCATTCTACTATTGTATTCAGTATACATTTCATGCGGCGTGTATAACATTGAATAGTGCACGTAAGTTTTATTTAAAACATATGAAAATAACCGGAACTGTTTTTTTTTAAAATGTCACACTTGAGTGAGCTCCTTGTGAAAGAAATTCTCCCACCAAATGTATTCTCTGAACATATAACTGGTCAGACACCATTCATCAGAGCGTAAATTGGATCTTAGCTATAAAAAGTTCATTGCAATGTTTACATACGGAATTATACACGACGTAACACGCACAGTGAGATGAGAATGTTTTTCTTTAACTTTGAGTGACAGCGTGACTTGGCGTCAGGTGCAAATAAAAGGGTTGTACTGCATCTCCCGCGGAGGCCCCCCCACACACACTAAATTGAAGGACCCTCCAGTTTACTCACGGATCAATTTAGAATTCGCATCAGGTGCACTCCCCCCCCCCCCCCCCCCCTACTGCGCCGAGAGAAACAGAAGCGGTGTCTGATGAGAAGGAGACCAACTTAAGACAATTCTTAATTACAATCAAGTACATAAGCGTAAATAATTCTGTATATTCTACATATTTCTAAGAGTTCTGTTGGTGCAAACTGACAAAACTATCACGCAATTAATAGTTAATGCAACTAATCTTCAAAGTAATTTATATCCTTTATGTAAAATAAGAAACAAATTTATCGAACCAAGAAATAAAATCGAAGCATAAGAAACCAATTATTCATTTGATCTATCGAATCAAGCGAACCAATCTAACCAACCGAAGAAGTAGAACCACTTTAACAAACTGAATCAATCGAACTGAATAAATTAAATCAAATTAATTAGCCGAATGAATCAAACTAACTCAAACAATACAGCATGTAATATTCATAAGGTTAATAACATATTTACGACACTTAAATTTAACGCATAAGTGGACGAATGAATGACAAATGTGGACATGAGAAATAAAAGTTTATATGATAGGTAACGGACAGGTACCGTCTGTTTAGGTAATAACTTGGACAGTCTATAATCGACCAGTATATAGTAAGGGAAATCATTGTCAGCTCCATAGTAATCTCAATTTTTATAAGAAGTCTGTGGAAATTTCAGTCAATACGTAACACATCAATAGAAAGAATTGTAGCCTTGTGCATGATTAACACTGAACACACTTCACAATAAAGCATTTTAAAGTTTGTGAATTTACTGACTTATCATACACTAATTCAGTTTTATTAAACTATCATATGCAAGGAATGTGTGTTGTATGAATGTGAGAAAGGTATCGTACAGCCGATGTTCTCAATTTGTTTAAGATATTTGGATGAATATGGAACGTATTCACGCAGGTAAAACTGAAACTTTGAACGTAATGGCAGAACTCAGTTGAGCTCCAGTATATTCTGCATAGAATCTCTAAGTTGAAGACAAAACCTGTTTCACTGCACTGCGCACTTCTCAAAAACTTCTGGAAGAATAAAAATAAACATTAAGAAATTACTACCACTTCAGAGAGCACATTACTTATAACAGGTTGGAGTCCCTAAGAATTCTTATCACCAACTCAAGGAAGCCGAAAGGGTTTTAAGGAAGTAAACACACTTGAGAATAATAGTTTCTGAAAACGGATGATTCCAGCACTCAACTTAAATTTCTTTACGTGAGCTTCAGACTTTTTATCTTTATTTTAAAGGAACAAGCCCCGTTCTCTAGACTTGTATTAAAAACAAAATACGTATTACGCAAAGAACGACAATGTGTGAGCCTTAAAGACTTAAACTTGTTTTTACAATATATTCCTTTTATGGAAATTTTGTGTGCCTGTATAATGTTACTAAATTAGGATTAGCAGATGAAGATATTAAAACTACTGTTTGGGGATAGAGTTCTGGATTTCAGATCAACATCTTATTACTGCAGAAGTATTTGTGTTTCATTTGACGACGATGTAAGTAGTTTAGTCTATATGGCATTGAACGATGGGCCTAGTTAGTAATGAATTGGACTTACTATGGATTGAAACGATCGTGGTCTAATTTAAGGGATTATCCAGGAACTTTTGTGTAGGAACTAAGGAAAACTACAAAAAACCTCAATCGATATACCCGTTCTGTGGAACAAGATTTTAACCCATGAATTCCCGAATATGAAGTAGGAATGCTAATCATTGGTCCGCGACTGTTGTCGGAATGTGTTGTTAGTCGAAGACTTTGGTGCAAATCTAAACTATAATTTGGTTTGAAAGATTACAGAGGGTTATGTCCAACACTGGAGCGAGTTTTACAAAAGAATATGAAATAATGTTAGAAGTGTAGTGTAAGATAAGGTTTGTCCCTTTCGTTCAGCACCACACATTTTTACCTCGATATTTTTCCTCGATGTTACTTTAAGTAAATGCACGGTGATTATTATCAGTAGCAGTAGGGTCAACTAATGCACTTGCAGTGCAGATTTTTAGAAAGATTAATTGACGACGATGAATTTGTGTCATGAGAAAATCCCAGACTGACTTAGGTCAAGTTAAGTGTTTATTTATAAACGAGAATCGCGGGTTCGAATCCCATTTCGATCATTGATGTTTGTCCTTCTTTCTCTGCCTTTCACTTTCAAATCAGGCGCTTTGTTATGAACTGAACCTTTATCTAAGGCAGGGGTTCTGAACCTAAGACCCGCGTTTGCATTATGTAATGCTGTGTCACTCTGTATGATGAAATATATACCTCATATTGCTAACTTAGTGTTGTTAACACTTTACTAGTTCTCCAGATACAGTACTGTTTGGTCTATATTAACTGTGAGATTAAAAAAAAATTTTTTTTTAGGTAAGAGAATTGTTTGCAGCAGTACTTAAACTTCGTTTCCTGAATTTTCATGTGAAAAGTCTACATCCACGAAAATAAACAGTTATGTTTTTAATTGCTATTGATTTTGGTAATTTGAATGAAATTTGTTGAAAAGATAAAGTTTCTGTGCTCTGCTACTCCCCACGTGTCTCACCACGGAGGAAGAAAGTAGATTTTCAGCTTCTGTGCAAAGTTAAAAAAAGTTAAATAAATTAATATATGTTCGCTGGAATTAGCCAGAATCACGTCGAACGGTTTTGTGGGAGACTTTTAAAGACCTTGTTACAGTTTTTGACTAGAAGTCCTGAGGAAAACTGTAAATATCAGTGAATATTAAAGACCTAGCTTGTAATCAGACATAGACATAATACCCTGGTTCCCATCATTAAACTATATATATACAGTAGCGAAACCATTTTCCAATAGAAATATTAGTCTAGCAGGAAGAAAAATTCTTAAATTATTTAACGACACTGTTTAATCTGCAGGAGTCATAACGGTCAATACGATATGAAAATAAATATGAAAATGTACGGATATAAAAGGAGGCGTTATTGGTATATTTCAGGGCACTGACCAGTCGTTTATTTCGAGATACTGAGGGAAACCAAAATTTGCAACAAAGATAGCTGGTAAATCGGCCGAAAGATTCTGAATACAAAATAGAAGCAATATGGGACGTTTAGTGAAACAAAGGGGAACCTAGCTTTGGATCAGACAATGCAAAGCGAAGGATGAACGATATGACCGTACCCCTAGAAGTGATATCATACAATAACACACTCGAAAGAGGTAATCAGTGTGGAGAGACTGAAACGTATGACATGTTCCATGCTGTATACGTGACTGCAATGCAGACAACTGTTAACTGTATCCTTACGCTATCATATTTAGTACTCCAGATAAAGCCATTTCCTTGGATTGTAATAAGACCTGTAATTCTGGCATGACAATTACTCAGTGCACTGCAAGCAAGGTGGTTCTGGTTACAGCCTCATTAAGTTCTTAATAGACACTTTTACTGGCATGAGGTTTGCACATTGGGCAGAAATACCACGTCATTTTTTACGAATATAAGATGACGTATGCTTCTAATGTTTTAACAGAGCGAGGAGGGGGCGGAACTAAGGTCCTTCCGTTACCTTGAAACATGCAAGTTGGTAACGGCTGTTAGTCAGTCAGTTAGTTAGTTAGTTAGTTAGTCAGTCAGTCAGTTAGTTAATTAGTTTTTTAGTTAGTTAGTTAGACAGTTAGTTAGTTAGTTAGTGTGACAGTCATTCAAAGAGGAGTAAAATATTAGTAGCAAACATAGGAGTTCCAGAACGGAGACAATTACGTATTGATAAACTTCACATACTACTTTGGTAGAATTATGAAACCAAGATAAAGAGGATACGGCATGTCTGGGAGAAACGTGTACAAAGACGGAAGGAGAAGGAGACTTAGATTAAAGTAAAATATTAAAATGTATGTTGGATAACCATTTTATGAGTGTATGGAGTATAAATTGAAATGACTCAGGATTATGTACAAGGGACACCTTTTTAATGACAGTTATAAATGCGTCAGGTTTTAAAACAGCGAATTACCTGTATAGTAACTATAAGGTTTCAAGGAAGACTCAGTAGCTTTGATACATCCTAGCAGTGTCCCATTGAAGAGACAGACTGAAACTACTAAATACATTAGTCAAAATAACCTTAAGACTGTTCGCTGCGTTTTACTACACCCTCAGTTTTGCCCTTTCAAATTTAAATTCTGTGTCTCTGTGTCGTTGTTGGTTCAAAACCTGTTCAGAAAATTCACCCCGAAAAAAGAATGGCTACCTCTGTCTTAGACGATTCAATAGAGTAATTAAAAGACTTAAAAGACATAGAAGTTATTAATTTAGGATTATTTTGACAGAGAAAAGTTAAAATTTGTGTAAAATAAGGGTGAAATAATGTACTGCAGTTACTTTGATGTAGTACACATTTTTTTTCCCAAATGGATTACTTGTCTAATTTATAATATATACCTCGTTGATCTTGATGTTTATTGCAAGTATGAATATATTGTTAATAAGATAATGTCGCTATAGATAACACCACACGGTTATTAATTATTTACAATGTAATTTGTTAGCTTTTATCATATCGAACATTGAGATCGTTTAAGGATGCCTTCTTCGTGACTCTGAGATTATATTTTCTTTTATTTCGATCTTTAGGTTTTAACCTGCTCATGTGCTGCAGGTGGTATCAGTTTTAACACCTATAATTTCTTGTGGTAGTTACGTGATAAATGCAACTTGTCAGCTTGGGCTAAAAGACTTGTCCGATGTCATGATTTCTAGCATCTGTTACGGGGATTCTGAAAGTGATTACTGTAGGCTGTTAGTTACTACATGAATTATTACTCTAGTGATACTAACTCACCGTCGTTTGTTCAGTCTGTTATCTTAATTTATTTCGTTACGAGTTGTGTCATGTATTTATATCTTATATCCACCTTCGCCCCACACAGGATATGACTATGTGAAATTATTCATATATTATTTTATCCTGGCATGACTACTGAAGGCAGTATTGTCCTACTACTGTAAAGAATACATACCAGTACCGAACAGCGCGGTTACTCCCTTCATAAAGTACCTGTCACTCATCTAACATGGAACACTATCTCAACTACATCAACTCATAGTTATTCACAATGAGTTACCAGCAGCCTGTTTGTTGACCCCCTAGTTCATTCGTCTACACAATTCCACGACTCGTCTTGGTGGATAAAGATATAAAGTTATCCCTATGCGCATTGTACGTCACCTACCACCAAGGCGCACGGATGACATTTGATGTCGCGACCAGTGGTGGTTACTTATGTTGCATCCTTCAACGTCACAGCAAAATCACACAGCGTTGTGACACGATTAGCGGAGCCCAGGCAAGTGAATTCAGGTTAGACTCGCAGTGTAACAAAGTCAGAAACGCTGTACTGGAGCACCGCGGTAAGGACAGGGGGTGAAGGTCCTTCCGTGGCCTTGAAGCGTGCAATTTTGTGACGGCTACTATAGTTGGCGGTTAATGCCCTGCAGATGTAGTAGCCCTGTAGCACAACACGGAGTTTAGTTCCGTTGCAGCATTCAAAGCATAAGTGTAACATGGATTAATGTTCCTGATGCCGTACGCTCAGCACAGCGTTTTTCATTTTCCTCTCACGTTTCTTTATATGTGACGTCACGCACCGGCACATCTAGATTGAAACCTCCATGTATAACTCTTACGACAAAAAATATATGTGGTGGATTCAGGAACTAACAATCTGGTAACCGGTGATCTATTTTCATTACATCAAATCAGTTAGCACAAAACTAGAAAATAAAAATACCGGAAAGTAATTCACCACGAAAAGTCACTCGTTTAAAAATAAATTAAATATGTGTACTTTACACAGTCTCTGTAGTTAAAAAAGCGATTTGGTAGAACACATCCGGTTGTATATTTATTTATTTATTAATATCTTATCATATGACGCTGTATAGTACGCTTCTCAGAGCGTCGTTAAATAAACCAGACATTACGATCATGCACAGAGTTTAGTACAGATTTCGCTGAAACGTCATGTTAATGTTTACATTACAAAAAAAAAGTTGCTTGAATCACAGATAATACTTTTGGACATCTGTCACAAAACTCCCATGACCCTACGTACAACGAACCTATTGTGTCTTTCTCTCCAAGTCCGCATCCATTTTGCAGCTTTGATGTTCCTGATTGAGAAGTGGAGCATGATGGTACCATAACGTACGAGGTGCGATCGGAAAGTTTCAAGACTGTGTCAATAGAGGGCGAACCGGATGTAGTACGAGCTTCTGCCTTTAGGGGGTGCGGCCTACATTCATAGTGAATCAGTGTGCCAGCCGGCATCATCGAATTAGCATTTGTTTCTTAGTTACGGGCGTTTTGGTAGTGCATTACACCGACCCTCCTGCGATTTCGGAATGGCGTGTGCATCAAATTTTGCCAAAGACTCGCCAAAACGGCTACGGAAACCTATGAAATGCTAAAGCAAGCAATTGGGGAGTCCGCAATGGGTCGTGCACAAACGTTTGTGTGGCATTCACGTTTTAAAAATGGCCGAACCTCTGTCGATGATGACGAGCGTTCTGGACGAACATCTTCGAGCACAACGCCCGAAAATGTTACGAAGATTCGGCAGGCCATTCACGAAGATCGACGTCGTACCATCAACGACTTGTGCGATATTGTTGCGTGAAGATGTGAGACGGAAGCGGCCGGCAAAATGGCGCAACCACAACTGGCTGCTGCATCATGACAACGCGCCAGCGCACACCACCCTCAAAGTTCGGCCGTCATCCCGCACCCTCCTTAGCTCCGTGTGACTTCTTCCTCTTCCCAAAGATGAAAATTCAGCTAAAGGGAAGGAGATTTGAGACGATAGAAGAGATTCAGGCAGAATCGCAGATGGTGCTTGACAGGCTGACAAAGAAAGATTTCCAGGGATGCTTCCAGGCTTGGCAGCGGCGCTGGAATCGTTGTGTTCACTCCCAGGGGAACTACTTCGAGGGTGATGGATGAATTTAATACCTGAGATAAGTGTACGGGTTTTTATAGGCGCAGTCTAGAAACTTTCCGATCGCACCTCGTATATGCTGATGCGTATTTCATAAATTCTCATAGGACATTATATCACGTATGAACGTACTGCCCTCAGTGGAGACAAGAAAAAGGCACTCAAAGCGTCTCATGTTCCTAGAAAAGTATTTCCCATTAAGCGAACAAATGAAGCGAAATTTTGCAAATGTATTTCCCAACTACTCATTTGTATCTAAAAGCTCAATGCTTAGATCTACCAAAAGGCGAAAAGAGTTGTCTGCATTTCTGTCCATTGGAAATTCAAGTGGTCTCTTCCGTTACACACGAGTGTTACTTATCGCTGAAGTAGTTCAAAAGCGAGGTCTGTATATGCTTACCTTCTGACAGTCTTCTGTTATCTCTGTATTTCTGTACAACTGTCGACTCATTCATTTTCGATGGGATTATCGTTTAGTGCCTTGACCTTCGTTGCGCAGAAACGAAGAATGGACAGTGTGTGTGTGTGTGTGTGGGGGGGGGGGGAGACGAACAGCGGATTCGGCCCCTTCACTCAGAGCAGTTCTTGATTGTTCATGAGCAAGACTTTACCAGGAATTCTTTACGTTTCCCGGATATGAGGTTGCATTTACCCTTCGTCGCCATCTCGCGGGCTACATGGTTATGAATGAGGACAATATACTAAAGTGTCATAATAAATTACTAAAGTGGATTTTACGCTATGCCTACTCTTTCAAACTTTTTCAAATAAAATAAGTTATTATTGAGATATTTGTTACCGGTATCCTTTAATAATCTTTCACTGTCTTCTGAGTTTTTGGACCGCTTAAAGGTCTTCATTGTCAGGGCGATTCCTGGTGATGGAGGCGTTAAGGACCTCTGAAACGTTGGTAAACTTCTACCTGAATACAAGACGCAACAACCCAGAAGACAGTGAAGTATTTTTCTGAAATAATGTAACTATCTTTCATCCTGTAGCGAGACATGTTGTTGCCGAGATTTGCTAACCCATGAATATTTTGCTTTTGAGTAGCTTAAGTGGAATCGCTTCAGTTACTTACTCTGTGGCCAATAAACTGCATTACGACTGATAGGTAAGACGAAAGAGAGTTACGCCGGGAAGAATAAAAATATTAACACGATATGGCGAAGTTTCGGGTGAGGAAATTATTGTGACAGAAAGAAAGAGTAAATTGCAAAAAGGATTGGAACTTGCAGCTCCCACGTGTCCAGATATAGACCAAAGCTAAGAAACAGACATTTTTAACGACGAGGAAAATGGTATTCATGTTTTAAAATTTACGTATCAATGGAATCTAAGTGGTGATTCTTCACTTTGTAGTTCATTATGAAACTCGAACAAGAAGTCCTGTGAAGAACTTATGACGCCTAATCTGCTTTATTTTTTAATCCGCACGATGAATGGAATTTATAGATTTATAATTATGCGACGTATTTCGGTAATTCCCTCTATCAAAGTCTTCCACGAAGCTCAGTTTGAATGATATTACTCCAATGAATTTCTCATCCCCGTAATTGCAGTATTTAATACATGAAAATTAATATAGGCTTGTACAAAATTCTTAGGTCTGCTTGTGATTTATCTCAATTCTAATTTTTGTATGCCTAGTTCGAATTCTTCATTAATTATCGCCGAAATGCAAACGAAATTCTTGATAGCGCCCAGACGTCTTATTGTTTCACGGAATTTTTTGAAGACTTAACACAGACGTCTGCGTCTGAAAATGTTGTACCTTCATGGTGATGGTATTCCTGGCTGTACTAAAATATAAAGTACAAAAGTTGAATAGCTTTCGGTGACATGATATTCACACCAAGTTTTACAAACGTTATTAGCTGAGACAAATAGAGACATGATGCTTTCTTTATCGAATAAGGAAGGAAAGTTAAAAAAGTTTCAAGATGTGTATCCTTCATTTGCGTTACTACCTTGCTTCTTCATTTTTGATGTGTTCCGTTTCAGAGTGAATTTTGAACCCAAATATCCTGGATGTACCTGTCAGATGTCCTTAAACGGGGGATCAGCAATTCATGCCATACGTTATCTTCGCGAGGGGATGGTGAGTACTTCTTACATTTGTTTATGGCTATATTCTAAACATATGGAAACGGACAAGTTAGGGATTGATGTTAAGTAGTGTCGTACCACGTGGTGAGAGATAAACCAATCAGCGTAAATCTGTCTTCGCAAACAACAGTGCTCTTTACCACCCTCCAGTGCACCAAGTTGGCTAGCCTTAATATTAAGGCTCGTGACGTTGGAATGTCTACAGTAAAACGTATTGCTAGTGATGAGAATTAATATTTAGTAAGCACAAAAGACTTAAAACCTGCAAAAATGTATGTGAATGATTAATCCTGCTATGGGTTGAACAAATGTTTTAGCATTACGGTGCATGACAAGTGCTAGTAATCGTCATTCACCAGCGCCGTACTGTTTCATTCTGACTTTAGTAGGATGACGGTTGAATGTTGATGATTATGATGAATTGCTGTTGTTGGTGGAGAGATGGTCACAGCTTGCGCTACCGTATCAGAAGCTTCTGAATTGACTGAAGATAACCATGAAAATGTTATAGTCACGATTGTCAGATTGGAATGAGATCGAAAACACGACATTCGTGATGCCTACGAGACACGTGGTAACATTCCACGTTACCTGCCTGTATTCGGAGACCTATCGTTTCAGTTGGAGGCAACAGAACCCGGCGCAATAAAGTCTTAAAGTTGTCTAAAGTGTGACGTCGTGTGTTGCTTCCGGTTTGAGGGAGACAACGAATAACTAAACATCTGAAATTTAGTATGGGGATAGTTAATAAATATACTCTGAAATTCTACACGTATGTTAATATTTACATCGCAGCTTTCAGTCACAGTTTGCCTGCATCAGTGTTGTTGTGAAAATTATTTTCAGAAATGAATAGTTCCATAGTAAGTTATAGGTCTAATAATTAGGGGTATACAGTTTTTTTTAGTCTCGCCATAAATATACGAAGGAAAATATGCATGGTGACGTAAATCCCGAAAGAATTTTACTTAAATTAGGCGGAGATTGAGAAACTTAAGTCTGCCCATCGATTTGGGCCTGCGAGCGACTGTTTATAAACCATTGCCTCACTGTAATCGTTTGAACGCCCACTGTGTCTTTTCAGTTCGGTGGAAAATGCATCTTAATCCTTAGAAGTGTGAATAAAAGAAGGATGTTGGCGACAAGGCGGTGGTAATGAGTTCTCTTTGTCTGTGCCTGATGTTTACAGGCATGAAATTTCCTTTAGACTGCCTCTTGCTGCGTAGAAGAGTCATTCTGTCGGTGTCAATAGCGAGAACGCTTTACTCTTTCTAGAAAGGCCAGGTCCCTTTGTTATGTAGAGTAGACGTAATTGTACGCCTAGTAGAATGAGCCCGGAGAACAGGTTTGAGACTCACAACACTTAATCGATTCCTGTCACCAGCTTATAGTGATGAATCTGTTATTTAATCCTTCTTTAAATTACCTGAATTTTTACTTTTATAAGTGACCATTTTGTAGATTTAAAATGGCGGGCCTTGAAGTTGGAGTTTTCGATTGCTGACAGTACTACGACATCTTTATCCTGAAATTTGAAACGAAAACGGCTAGACAGAACAGAGTATCTCTGGCACATAGACCTCATCAGAAGCAGAAGACAAGTACGTTACTACAAGAGATTTGTTTTATGTACTCTGGAAACGAGTGGTCATAGTTCTACAGCCAATTCAGCCAAGTGTAGTCGATCAGCTGTTGTGTCCAAAGCTGAAGTTTTATAAAGTGTATGAATAATAATTTAAAAATGTTAGAATAAACAGCAGTTGATCTTTCTGAGTTCCGCCTTCAAATGTTAGACTGCTACTCCTGTGTCAAAAATCCGGTCACCCCATTGAAAACCCTAAGGACACAATGCGTCCTGTTATACCGACACAATGAAACGGATCAGAACTGTTTTTATATTTATAAGAGTGAAAAGAACAGCTGAGACAACCCACAGCTGACAGTTTGACTGACAACTTTATTACATATTGATACAATGTTAAAATTTGGAATGTATCTTACAAAACGAAAAAAAAATTGTCCCTCTTTCTAACTGAAGCTGTCGTACATATGACTTCTCATTTCAATTTGACGACTCAAAACGTTCAGTCCACCAGAACAGAATTATAATAGCTTCACTCCCCCAACGAAGAATGTTTTACAATGGAAGCAAATCTGTTTTCCTTCATACCTACTGTGTTTCAAAACGAGTCAGCTTGGCGTGATTTCTGACTATCTCAACTGCTTCCTCCAGAGACGAAGCCAACCATGAGGTTGTATTGTTGGGGTGAACTGACCTGCAGTAGACCACACCTCTAAACATAACCACAAACAAGATGAGGTAGGTTACTTCGTTTAACACATGCAGCAGATAAGATTATTTACCAGGAGCTACTGGAGAACGCATAATTGACTTGTATAGTTCGACGTTCTGGGAAAGGCACGCTTAGTGTCACTTAACAGAGAAGGGAGAAGTCCAGAAACAGCAAATCCATTTGTGGCTGTATCACGAAAGTGTAACTATACTTTACTGAACAGAATGCCATTCATGCCTTTGGCCTTCACACGATAAAAAATGAAAACAATTCCTGCACTATGTGGAGTTTAGATCAACACTTTGTCTGAAACTCGTCTAAATAATATTTAAAAAAAATTCAATTCGTAGTGCAAAGAAAACATCCCATCACCATCACCATTACAAAGATTAAACGGTTAATAATTTTTGAGGAAATAATTACTGTTTATTCTTGGAATACGAAACCCATAAACACATTTTATGTGCAAAATTCAGAGTTTTAACGTAAAACAGGTGGTATACATGAATACCATTCGGCTTTAACAAGTTACCGCTTCAGACCGAAAGCCACAGTCGAGTGATTTGCATTCCTGCTTTGTATTTGGAGGGGTCCCGGTTTCAGATCTCGGTCCAGAGACCGGTTAGCCTGACACAAGTTTTTTCGTGGTTGCTCTCGGTGTCTCCAGGGAGATGGGATATACCTTAAATTGGGCCACCATCGCTTCCTTTCCAAATCATTATTCACTAATGATCCCATCGTACGACACTACATAGTCAGGGCTTTGAAAACGCTGTTTTATGATCAGGATTTACAAAAGGCCTTACATGGGATGAAGGATGGTTATGAATAGAAATGTATGTTTTTGGAAAGAGTTTGTAGTTGTTTTGAGACACACCTACAATGTCGTCGTTCTGTGCAAAGAATTAAAAAGACGCATCCTCCTGACGGCAGATATCCGGAATAAGATTAGAACCAAGTTCTTCTCGAATACGCCGATACACTAACCTGCTCAGTGGACCCTGAGTGATGTATCGGTAAAGACATATTTTGATTAGTGGACACGATATAGACTATTTGTTAGTGTTAGCCGTTGTTTATCCGTCTAAATTTGTTTTTTCTTGTCGGACGTGTAGAGCTAATCCAGACGCATTGCTGTGTCAGCAAGGACACGACACATGTTTCGATGAGGCCCAGGTACTTTCGAGCTCTGGGTGAGGACCAAAAAACATCCCAAAGTAGGCAAGCCGCATTGCATTGTTCCTTAACAAGACACATTTCCTCGTCAGCGAGCATTCACAAGGGATGCGGGATTTAAATGCGCTATTGTGTAAGTTTCGTTTCTACTGTTGTCATACTTTGTTTGTGGCAGCAGATATAGGAATTTCAGAAACTAACCAAGTGCGGAAATATGGACTGCTCATGAATTAACTACTAAACTGTAGGCATGTCTCTTACTGGGTTCCATGTTAATTTTACATTTATATTGTCTTACAGTATGAAGTCTTTCAGCGTACCCTCTTATCTTTCGTCTTGTGCTTATTGTGATTGCCATTGTGTCTTAGAGGCATAATGCATTCAGCAAACGCCGGGATAGTACAAGTTTCGCCACCATCGCTTCCTTCCACATCCTTTCCAACTCATTTTTCACTATCATCCTCCCATTCGATGCTCTGTATTCTGAGCTATTGACATCGCCGATAAATAACACGTAAACAATTTATTCAGTATAAATATAAGTTAACTCAGTTTAATATTGCGTAGTTTTGGTACCGGAAGTAAAACATGTATTTATAACAGGAATGCGCACCAAAATTAATATATAAAGACATAGCCAGATAACTAACTAACTAACTAACAAATTGAATAGCATGAAACATTTCTTTGAAGTTAGTATTTGCTCAGTTCATAAAGAAATTCACGACTTCATGGATTCTGAAGCCCCATTACCATCTTCAAAGAAGCCACAGTCTGGACGTTTGCTGAAGTAATTGAATCCAGTGATGAAGTTCTTTCTCCATACTTCTCTGTGCAATATCAATTTAAGTATTATCCTAACATCTGTCCCTAGGTCTCCTGTGTGATCTCTTACCTAGAGATTTTGCGACCAGAATATAGTACTGATTTCAATACAGAACCGCATTCTGTCCTCGAGTAACAAATGACACATTTGGAAAGATTTGTATAGGTCGCGCGAGTAGTCGTGACACCTAAATGCGCGATGTGTAAACCGAGAAAGGGGAGTTCAGTAGTAGTGGGGGTCGCACAGCCTCGGCTGCGGTGACTCACCGAACTAAACACAGCTAGAGCTACAATCCAACTGAAGCTGACACCCCTCTAGCGCGTGTTTTGGACGGGTCCATCTCATACGACCAAAATCAGACCTTTGCGCAAGTGCCAGCACTTCTCGCTCGGCCTCTACTGCCTTGTTCATAATATATTCATTTGGTTGTATTGTAGGTGTATACGTGGGAAATACACAGTACAGTACCTCCTATTGAATTTTCAGGATCCTGAATAGATAAGAAAGCTCAACAGGGCACATATTACAACAGCTGCAGTTCCTGTGTTGTGTTTCCTTTCATGATAAAGCAAACAATGTGTATATTATGTTCATACTGCAAATTTAGAAATGTGTATTTGCACATGAGGGCGCCACAAGAAAACTATTGCCACAGAACAGTTCTTTCTTGAAACGTCTACAGTCATGGAGCCCGCCAAGGTATTCCTTGCATTGATACTAAGATTCTGTACAAATCGCTTACTTACACTTTGAGATTCATTCCCCGCCATTCAAATTATTCTTATTTCCTTTGTCACGACAATTGTAGTTACCTTGCATATACCACATAATACCATGATCTGTAATGTTTTACTTTTCATAGCCTTCGAAGGTTCAAATATTTTCCTATGAAGTCTTTGTCTTCAAACTCTTATAATTCGTATTCATCGAAAAGATCGCTTTTCAGAATTCTCTAAAATAGGCGTCAAATTAACACTTTTTACCGTGTACAAGATTTTTTATGTAGGCGGTAGTTTGCTTCTTAAGATAACATTCCGATTTTTACCTGGAGTGGCTGAGGGAAACTACGAATCCCATTCATAAACTGAGCAAATGAAGTCTAAAGATTTGCTGGTGCACGAAATTTGTCTATCAAGATTATGATTTCAAGGTGGAAATCTGTGTTAGAACGCACGTATTTTAATCGGACCAAATTATGTCGGATTTCAATTGAGTTCTCTGTATTACCACTTACGTATGTTTAACAGGATCTGCAAGTTTCCTTCATCAGAGTTCTTTCTGTGATTTTCTCTGTTGTTTTGTGCAGGGAATTACATACGTTGATAATTCAGGCTTAAACATTTGTCTCTGCATTCAGGGGCCACCTCACGGCAGCCTCAAAAATAAACATTTCAATACCCTTTGGAATATCACAACTGGAGAAAACGTATACTAAACTATTACGTAATTATTTTGAAATTTGTTTCTGTATTTATTTTAACGTATTCTGCCCATGGTTGGCTATAATTTTTTCCCCACATTTTTGGCAGCAATTTTTCTGATCAGATCAATTCCTGGAACATAATTAGACCCATACTAAAAAAAAAAAAAAAAAATATTTAAGCAAACTATTTTCTGCCAGTTTCTTTCTATTTATTTCTGTATAAAATAATTTCTGTTCGTTAGATATACCCCAATTATACACTAATTTTACGTCATATTAATGAGATCTGAAAGTAATCTGATAATATTCGGTTTCTGCTTACTCCAGCTTCCATTTTTGTGAAGTTTTACTTTGACGTGATTGTAAATCATCTGATAACCTTGCAGAAAGATTTGGTTACATAAGTATCTCATACATAAAAAGCTAAAATTTGCATTGAAGCGTGATTTCATGACGATATGGCTTCAGCTCGTTAAGGCCGTGACCCTATAATTGATATCAACATTAGGCCATTTAAAACTGAGGAAACATGAAACCTTTCGAAATATGCATTACTTAGTTATATAGGAGTTTGTTTCAGCGCTGATGTACAGACAGCAGTTAAGCTAATTTTAATTTTTTTATGTTCGCAACAATATGGGAGTGTATGTATATATAGTCTACAGAAAATTATAGGCTACAACAGTTTTTGGTTCACGATCTAAGGGGTTATCGGTTCTATCGACAACCATTATTGCATATTTTAAGAGTTACCTGACGCTGTGTATTAGCCTAATTGACCTATTAGCATAGTCACGATGCAAAGAACAGCTGGAACCGATGTTGACAAAGGTAAGACCACCATAGGGTAAATTGTTTGTATTGATCAAACAAAATAGCATCGCTATTAAGTTTTTGAAAGAAAGAGAGAAAACTTGTAATGAAATTAAAGCAGATGTTGATTTGCATGGTGACTTACGAAGCATTATAACTTGGGTGCAAGTGTAAAGGCCTCTAGAGGTGTTGATGTTTTTGTGGGGATATTATATTGAAGTGGGCCCGTTTACCCAGTGTCCTGAACCAAGTTGCAGTGGAATAAAAGAGCGATTTATTTGTGGAGCCTTTTTTGGCAATTTTAGATCTTGGCACACAAATTAGCCTTTTCACAAAAGTGTTTGGTCATCAGTAAAAACGCCAGTATAATAAACTGTCGCTCGCCAGATGGGTTCATGCGTTTTATCCAAGGCTTATTTACTTTTTTTTTTTAGCACACTCAAGTTCCTTCAGTTTGGCCCCTTCTGTTGGGTAGACATTGAACGAATCGCAGCTAAGTCCTGATCCTCATTGAATTTTGAATTTTACATTTCGGTATGATGGCCATGGTGTAAGGGCAATGTTGATTCTGTACAAAATAAAGTACACGCCATGACGTTTGGTGAATGGAGGTGTAACTCCACACATGTCAAGTCCTGCCACCCGTTTTATAGGAGGCTGGATCGGCCTCAGAGCCAGTTTGAATGCAGTGCTGAAATTATCCGTGTTCCGACCGGGATTTAATTCCCGGTTATTACAATAGCTGTACCCTACATCAGTTCCCCTCTGTGTGGCTTAGGATAGGGTTTAATGACGACCTTCTATGAACATTATGGTTTTTAAAAGTCTGTGCCTTAACCAGTTCAGTAACTATTAACTTTTGAAGAAATACAGCGTACTATTTATGTTATCTGAGGAAGTGATTATACGTCTAATATTGAAATTATGTTAAAAGAATATGACAGTTTTTATTATAAGTTTTGGAAGAACCAGATCAGAAATTACATACAATTATTGTTGGCAACTACGTACAAGAATTTGTCAGCATTGTTTGTAGTCTACAGGCCTCTGTCATGGCACACATTATTGTCAATTTAATTAAATGACATTGACTCTGAATGCAAGTTGGAAAACCATATGATACCAAACATCATTCAGGTCTCCTTCTTCTTCATTTCTTACGCGTTAAATCAAAAATAGAGTTGTGCCATGTAAATCTGGCCGTTGAAGACTAAATAGTTTGATGAATTCGTATATTAAGTACAGCATTTTGGTTACTGGCAGAGAAATTAATTTTGATTTAAAATCAAGTACTGACAATGTAACTATTAATTACGAAATTCAATTAAATGTCTAGTCGAATCATAATAATTCAATTAAATTCATTTATTTATGTGCATGACAACAGCCAAGCAAGGCAAATTCAAGCACAAAAACAGTAGTAATAGCTACAGTACAATTCACAGATGACAAATAAAATCAATTAATTCTGAATGAAGACAAACAAACAATAAGAAATGAGATAAATGTACAAAATGAAATACCACAAAATATGGACAAAAAATAAATATTTTAAACATTATAAATTCCACAAATCCTTTATTAAAGTGATTGCCATCAGGAAAAAGCCAATAAAAGACAAACACTAATTGGGAGAGGGGAAATTCGAAGATATGAAGTAATGACAATAACAATATTAAGAGTATGTAATAGTAACGGAATAAGATACAGTCAACACAGCAATTAGATATAAGAAATGAGGTATAAAGAATGTGATGCGTAAAAGGAAGAATGATAATTCAATTAAATTCATAATAATAATAATAATAATAATAATAAACCTCATTAACATAGGGACATTTTCGTTGTCTTTTGGTGCAGAGAGAGAATTCCTAATATTCGTGGCCCGTCTAGGTTCATGATAACTGCCTCAATTTTTGCGTTGAATTCTGGCATACACGCGATTTGTTTATTTCTTGGAAATTCCTGGTACAAGGAAAGAAGATAGCACAAAAAATGGCATGAATACAGTTCTGTTCCGTTAATGCTAGAAATTATGGTTGCTGATCAAGTTTGTATCGAAGACTCTACTATCTTAATCTCCTACAGCTGCCTTCCATAAACATCCGTCTTCCTGAATTTACCTCAGAAACATTCTTGGGAAGTACCAATATTGAAGAAGGGGTGCACAATATGTGTAATGGGAACTAACATGTATTAT
The DNA here is from genome assembly GCF_977971745.1 of Zootermopsis nevadensis. Taxonomy (NCBI): domain Eukaryota; kingdom Metazoa; phylum Arthropoda; class Insecta; order Blattodea; family Termopsidae; genus Zootermopsis; species Zootermopsis nevadensis. The sequence goes on from NW_028259142.1 coordinate 12,131,370, forward strand.
TGAATGCCGTATTTAAATATGTTTTTGTGGTATTACATTGTTATTTATATTTTAGGTAATAAAATGTAAGTTCATCATTACTTTTAGCATGCTATTAAAAATATTCGCTAGGAACACAAATATCATTTCTCTTTAAATATTTTATCAATTTATTAAGCGTTTTTGTTTTAAGTGACATTTTTCTAGGATCGCAGCTACCGTACCTTACATTTCTGAGTCTATTATATGTATTTATTTATAGACAGAGACTAGCTCATGTATTTTTGTTTCAACATTTTATGCCATGTTGACGGAAGTGTTAAGACAGACCTGAGAGCACCATTAGGCAAGGCAGAATAATACATGTTGTTCAAGCATGTTCGTCACTAAAGTGATGATCGCTGTCTCGCCATATTGGCATTGTGCATACTATTGACCTCGACAACAAATGTTTTTCTCATTCCAGTTAATTCACCAAGTTTCTTCTGCACTTCAAAAGTATGATACTCATCCTTTCCTGTAGCACAAGGCATTATGATGGTCTGTTATTTGAGACAACAGATAGCCGTCATTAAAGATAGCCTATAGGCTACCGCTTCGTAAACAAATGTTCCTGAGACTGGGAGAGGGGTAAAGGCAAATTATTCTTCACATAATCTCCTCTCTGACTGCCCTGAAAAAGCTTCAGAAGGGTGGATGATATTTGTCACAATTAGTTCCACGATTCCAATCGAATACAAAGCCAATTTGTATCCAATTTTCTTGCCGTGTCTGCCAGCGCTGTCATTTATAATGGTCATGCTTCTTGTATCTAACTTATTCGAGGAACATACACAAGAACTAGTCTTGTTAAACAATGACATAAGGCAAGCCATCTTGACGCATTAACAATTTTCATCTATGACATTTACTGCTCATTGGAAATCTGTTTAGTATTCGTACCCGATAATTTTACGTGGACTACTCCCAGCGCAGCGAATATTTTACTCAGTCACACCCATGTAGGGAATGTTGTAGTATTTAACATTCTTCTTCAAATGACATTGTTCGTGGAAGGAATGTGCAAAGGATCTTGTGAACAAATTGATGGGGAACATCAACTTTGAAACGTCCTGACGATGGTGTAATATAATCCGGATTGGTGGGTTTCTGGACCTTGTCTGTCGTATGATATTACAAAATTACACAACGTTTTGTGGACCGGATCTGTTTTCGTCTTCAGGTGTGGTGAAGGGTGCACCTACTCTGTGGGGTCCATTAGAATGAGCTAATCCCAGTCGATGGACGATGGACGAGATCCACATTCCCAACAATCAAGATATCCGATATTTCTTTACTCAGATCGGAATTACTGAATTTAAGTTTGTTTTAATTCTGCTCTGTGGTAATTTATAGTTAATGCTAGTTTTATCACAGAGTTTAAGCATTTGAAGTGAAGTATGCGTTATTAGCTATTGTTATCTTATATCCGTGCAAAGTGCTAGATAAACTTTACTTTCCCTGTACGCCAATTGTATTCTCAGAAGTCATTACCATTTGTCTCATGTCTTCAACGATAAAGAAATAGGCTAAAATGTAATGCGATTCAGTATATAAAACTATATTTCATAAAGCCCAGTTTGCTGTTTGTTCCTTTTGTGTATGTGTGGTTGCGCTCAAAGAGGCGTAGAGGTTCCTAGTAATGACGCTAGATGGGAAAAAAATTCAATTTTACAATTGCTGCTACCATTAGGAAACATTTAGAATTAGTTTTAATATGAAAAACCTATTTTTATATTTGATATGTTGCATGTTTCTCTGTATTTACATCTAGCGTTGTCATCAACAACGCTAGATGTAAATGTTTTGTCATTTACAAGTGCTGCTACAATTATGCAGCTTTAAATGACAGGCTTTGTTAGTGTGTACCTAAGGTGTACTGCTCCCGGTCCAACATCGTATGTGCCTTGGTGGGCCATGAAGAATGTAGTTTCGGCAACGCTGTGCTGTCATTTTGAGCTGAAAAAGTCGTGATAATGTCAGAAGGTAAGACGGAGTAGTTTCTGAGGTCCGTGCAACAGATTTCTCACGTTGACTGTGACCAATGCATCAGAAGGTTATTGTGATGTATCTTTTGTTCTCCCAAGAACCGCGTGATTACCACGAGAAGTGCGTCCATCCATCGGTCCGTCCGTCCGTCCATCTGCCCATAGTTCAGTCACAATAGAGGTCAAGAGGAAATTCATGTACAGAAACACTGTAATCCCTCTTTTTCCTTTATTGTTGAGATGGGGTGAGTCTGTGTCCCTTTGACTATACTCCAAAGATAATATGTAAGTGAATATAGAACAAAGGTTGAATGATACTGACATGGGAGAAAACCCTATCCCAGTGCTACTTTGCTCACCACAATCTCACGTGGACTGTCCTGGGAATGAACCCGGGATCAGCTGTGAAAAATCTGCCACTGTCTGTTGTTCCTCCTTGTCTCACAGATATAAATTGTAGGGGGATCGGGTGACTCTTATAGCGTCTTTCTGAAGTTCTGGAAGCCACGTGTATGTTGTTAGGTTGTGAGTGGGGTGCATTTCGGTATCAGCCATTTCAGTTTGGTTTGGCGCCGTAACTGAACGTCTCTAGATATTTAGGAATGTGTAATAAGGCTAAGGAGAAACCAGATCCCACAAATGTTTTTGTTTGCCATAAATGTCAGGCACACAACCAGGAGTTTTATTCCTTCTTTGTTTCTTCTTTCCCTTCCTTAATTCTTCCTATTTTCTCTCATCTCTTCTTTATTCTATTCCATTTATTTGCCTCTCCTTCCATCCCTCTCTCTTTTCTTTTCTTACATTTTTCTCTATTTTGTTTTGTCTTGTACTTCCTTCTTACGGGTTTCTCCCTTCTTTACTTATTTCTCTCCTCCACTGTTCTTTATTTTATTCTCCCCTCTCTGTTTTCTTTCTTCTTTCCCTTCCTTAATTCTTCCTATTTTCTCTCATCTCTTCTTTATTCTATTCCCTTTATTCGCCTCTCCTTCCATCCCTCTCTCTTTTCTTTTCTTACATTTTTCTCTATTTCGTTTTGTCTTGTACTTCCTTCTTTCAGGTTTCTCCCTTTCTTACTTATTTCTCTCCTCCACTGTTCTTTATTTTATTCTCCCCTCTCTGTTTTCTTTCTTCTTTCCCTTCCTTAATTCTTCCTATTTTCTCTCATCTCCTTGTTATTCTATTCCCTTTCTTCGTCTCTCCTTCCATTCCTCTCTCTTTTATTTTCTCACATTTTCTCTATTTCGTTTTGTCTTGTACTTCCTTCTTTCAGGTTTCTCCCTTTCTTACTTATTTCTCTCCTCCACTGTTCATTATTTTATTCTCCCCTCTCTATGTTTTCTTTCTACTTTTCCCTGTCTTATTTTCTCTTCTTACATTTTTCGTTTACAGTAAGAGGGCCCTTTTTGTCTTCAGCACCCCCCCTCACCTACATTAGTATACCCCATCTACACTAATTAGCTTACAGATCCATATAAAATGTGAAATGACAGTCATCTTTTGTTTAGATACCGCGAAATATCTTAATCTGAGCGTTCAATGATTAGAAAAAGTATGACACATTTTATTACATTATTTTGCGGAAGGGATAATGATGCAGACCCAGCTACGAGTAGTAACATTTTCTGTTGTGTACAAATTATAGCTCACAAAATTTTTTATACTAGGCTCTTCTGTCGACATACGTTTTGGACATTGTATCATTAGAACTGGAACAGTAAATTGCCCCTAAATAGAAATATTCACAGTTTAAACACGTAATATGAAGTTGAAAGACAGATATTATATCCACTTCGAGTATTAGGTCTGTATCGATTGGTGAACAGGTTTCGAGACCAATAATACTGTAGTTTCTGGCACATGTAATGCATAAAATAGGGAAACATATGGACGGATTTGTTCCTTCTGTCTTTTACGCCTTAAGATAAGTGAGACTTATGGGGTCGTAGTCATATTCAGTACGTGCTCCACTAATAGCCTATATTTTCTACCTATTGACCACAGCATGGCTTCGGAATGTAACTAGATTAAACTGGGAAAACCTGAAATCTTGTATAAGATGTGCTACATCTTTATCTAGTTTTTAACTATCGTTTTATATTTTACATAAACTCTCAGAGTTCACTCATGATATTCGTTTTCCATAAAGTATGGAAACTACTTTTAATTCACTCTTTCTACTGACCTCAGTACCCTTTTTATTGTTTTGTTCTGTCTCTGTGTTGATGTATCTCATTGTTTTGTTGTGTCTTATTGTTTTTGTTGTGTCCTTTTGTTTATTGTTTTGTTCTGTCTCATTGTGGTGAGGTATCTCATTGTTTTGTTGTGTCTTATAGTTTTCTTTTCTTGTTGTGTTTTTTTTTTGTTTTTGTTGTGTCCTTTTGTTTATTGTTTTGATCTGTCTCATTGTGGTGAGGTATCTCATTGTTTTGTTGTGTCTTATAGTTTTATTTTCTTGTTGTGTTTTTTATTGTTTTTGTTCTGTCTCTGTGTTGATGTATCTCATTGTTTTGTTGTGTCTTATTGTTTTTGTTGTGTCCTTTTGTTTATTGTTTTGTTCTGTCTCATTGTGGTGAGGTATCTCATTGTTTTGTTGTGTCTTATTGTTTTTGTTGTGTCCTTTTGTTTATTGTTTTGTTCTGTCTCATTGTGGTGAGGTATCTCATTGTTTTGTTGTGTCTTATAGTTTTCTTTTCTTGTTGTGTTTTTTTTATTGTTTTTGTTGTGTCCTTTTGTTTATTGTTTTGTTCTGTCTCATTGTGGTGAGGTATCTCATTGTTTTGTTGTGTCTTATAGTTTTATTTTCTTGTTGTGTTTTTTTTTTGTTTTTGTTCTGTCTCATTGTGTTGATGTATCTCATTGTTCTGTTGTACCTCATTGTTTTGTATCTTATTGTAGGTCACTGCCACCGGGTATAAACACATTTGCAGTCAATAATAAATAATAATAATATGTTAAACGCTTGTTGTGCGGTTGACAGACTATTTTCCTTTAAAACACATTACATGGTTTCAGCAGGTGATTAGCTCCATATACTTATTATTTATCATTGCACGCAATTAAATATGATGATTGTTCATGTGTTCTGACGTTAAATTCCTGTAACTTCTATATGAATGTGGCAGTCCGATTAATAATTATTCCCATCGTACCCGTTCCCACTTAATGCACCTGCCGGAGTTCCATACTAAGTCAAATGTATGATTAATTGTTACGTTCGGATGTCAGCCAAAATCTTACGCTTCTCTCACCAGAGGGTTGGTTGCTTAATTTAATTAGTAGTCAGTCTACTCTGCAGTGAGGAAGTGTAGATTTAATCGGAACATCAGTGATTTCAAGAAATGTATGACACAACATTTCACATTGATGCTTATATGGAGTTGGGCTATGTAATAAACTAGTATTCTGCCTGGAAAGAAACGGGCATGGCATGAGTCTTCGGGTTCTCACTGCGACGAGTGTCTTCTGGGATCTCCATCCAGAGATTTGTCCGGTCATTTACAAGCTTCAAATTGAAGCGCTCTCTCCACAATTGTTAGGCTGTGCGTGCATTTCCTAACTTGATAAACATTGTTTGGATAATGTTTGTCTTTTAAACTGTTAATGTATTTCCTTCTTGCGATATAAAGAGACTAAGTTAATTGTGGTTTTAGCATTTGAGGTTTCCACGGCGGTAAGTCTAAATATTGCTGTCTTCTGGATTGTTGCGTCTTATAGTCAGGCAGAAGTTGAGTCGCCGTGATGATGGAGGCAGCAAGGACCTCTGAAACGTCGGTAAACTTCTACCAGACTACACGGCGCAACAACCCAGAAGACAGCAATATTTAATTGTGGTTGTTCTTGTTGATGAAGATGAACTCCTTATATGATTTGTGTGTGAAAATTTAGTGTTAAAGTGATTTAAGAAGAAGTAATCCGAAACAAATTGCTTGGTCATTTTAGGATCATAGGTAGGAGCCTCATCCAATTATAGGATGCACTTGAGGACCATAAAACATTAAACTCCTTTGACCTTCGCTGCTTACTATGCATGTGCGCCTACATTCCCAGAGCTTTTCATTAAAAATTCCCCCACTTCCTTGTGCATAAAAAAATTACAATCCTTTGCTCGTTGACGTTTCGATGCGAAAAGGGATAATACGCTATGAATAATAACACAAGACACCATAAATTTGGCTCAGGGGCGCAAACGTCTAATCTGGAAAAAAAAAAAAACGTGAGAGGTGTTCAGACGTTTTAAAATTAACACAACTCTCGTATTTCTTGTGTGTGTTTAAAATGCTGTAAGCTATAACTTCTGTAAGTAAGTGTATGCATGTATGTGTGTGTCCACATCTCATTGGCTTACGCGAAAGAATAAACCCCCACATCTTTAATGGCAAGTAGATTTTAGATTCAATTAGCTGAAGCGTCAGAACAGTGTAACAATGTACAAACATTCAAGATGCCTTTCTATGAATAACTGCCTTAAGAGATTATAAAATAAAACTTACGAATATGTTAAAGCTTTTTTATGTTTTCGCTTTCATAAGCGACAACACGGCACGGCAATACGACCTAGACAAAATAAAAACAAGAAATGCCTTTTTCCCGTAGGTTATGGACGACGGAATGTGTGTAAGAGCAAATTAGCAACTTTCTGGGTTCTTTCAGTTAAGAGGTGTACACTGTTAAGTTATTATACTGCAACAGAGGTCTCTAGTGTACCGCACCGCCTGCAACGTGAACACAAATGATACCCGGACCCAGGGTGAAATTTTATATGTTGATACCTTGAAATGACGCACAATATTAGGTATGGAAAAGTAACAACAAACACAAGAAAAGTGCAGCGAATGTAATTTCCACGCGTATTCTGGGAAAAACTGGCATTCGGAGACGAATAAAAAGTGAACTGGCAAAAATACATTCCCATAAACGTGAAACAGCTTCATCGCTGAAAATCGGTTTTCAGCGAAACAGTTTTCCTCCAAGTGCCTCTGAAAACTTGGAAGGTTTCTCTTTCTATCGGAATGTCCTATGTTACGATCCATTGCACCAAGTCTAGCGATTTTTTGTAATGTGTCAGAGAATTTTGAATAACCGTGTCTGCAGAGATGAAATAGGAGAACGATGTTAGTCTTGAAAAGCTGAGGGAACATGTAGAAGTAGATGAGAGGATAATAACCAAACGAATCTTGACAAAACATTTCTGTGTGTCTTACGATATTATTGACTATGACAGATGGAAAGTCTGAAACACTGTCATGTCTGCTACATCTGTTCAGACCTGCCACGTATGTGGAGGGACAATGTAGCACACAAATCAGATTAAAAGTGTCTGAGAAGGGAATGCGAATAGACTATAACAACATTTTAGTTCCGATTGTCTGCATGGACTGTTTCTGAATTTCTACTTCACGTGACCCATTGCCTTGGTTAAAAAGTGGCAAACCAGTGATAATGTAGACTGTGAACAATTATGATTGAGAAAAAATGATTAATTTTCAGTTCCTAATAGAGATGTAAAGCCACGAGAAAGTGTGACGTCAAACGATAACATTATTGTTCACCGTTTGATGAATATCCTGTATTAACTAAAAATAACTGCCAAAAAATTAGACTATTCACCGATTTTTAGTTATTTTTAAAACATTATGACGGTATATATAGGCCTAAACGAATAAGCTCATGTGTATAGTATAGTAAAGCCGAGAATCATTATCGGTGGATTTATGTCATCCAGCGAATCTTGGTAAATACATTTGTAATATTGCAGGGGCTGCAGAAACTTTAATCGATTATCCTAATAATCAAGTTACTTGAGGAGGGTCAGGAGATACGCAATACAAGAAGTAAAGAATTTTTCGAGAAACCGTTACCGGAATTTTTCTAGACGAATCCCAACAAAGTCCTTTATGTCAGATCCCACATTATGTCTCAGTCCATAGACAAAGAAGCTTAAATCAACGCTTTAGCAGTTGCTAGTATACTGTTATATTCACGAGACGGCTATGCCAGTGCCTAATGTAATTGCATGAGCAAAATTAGATTGAACACTGAATAGGTTTTAAACTTTGCTAGTGAAATCTGCATGTCCTTTAGTGGATAAAATTATACACGTTTAAAATTGGTACAGTTTCTTATATTTTTATCATTGATTAACTGATATAAACGAAGTTTTAAGCTGCGGAAGTGTAAAGAAAAGAAATATTACCGGCTTCGAAAGAAATTCTGGATCACTGTGTGAGGGTGTGTAATAGTCATCTGGTCCAGTTCCACTAATAGACTTTCGTGTTACATAAAGGTGGGAAATTTGTTGGCTAGCTGTCTAAATATCATCTTTTGTAAAACGATTCTCCTACATGGTGTCAGTTAATTGTACTTTATACATACGAGGTGCGATCGGAAAGTTTCAAGACTGTGTCAATAGCGGGCGAACCGGATGTAGTACGAGCTTCTGCCTTTAGGGGGTGCGGCCTACATTCATAGTGAATCAGTGTTCCAGCCGGAATCATCGAATTAGCATTTGTTTTTTAGTTACGGGCGTTTTGGTAGTGCATTACACCGACCCTCCTGCGATTTCGGAATGGCGTGTGCATCAAATTTTGCCAAAGACTTGCCAAAACCGCTACGGAAACCTATGAAATGCTAAAGCAAGCATTTGGGGAGTCCGCAATGGCTCGTGCACAAACTTTTGTGTGGCATTCACGTTTTAAAAATGGCCGAACCTCTGTCGATGATGACGAGCGTTCTGGACGACCATCTTCGAGCACAACGCCCGAAAATGTTACGAAGATTCGGCAGGCCATTCACGAAGATCGACGTCGTACCATCAACGACTTGTGCGACATTGTTGGGATAGGCTATGGGACCTGTCAGCTGATTCTAAAGGAAGAACTCCACATGCGACGCATCATGACAACGCGCCAGCGCACACCGCCCTCAAAGTTCGGCAGTTTTTGGCCTCAAACACCATGGCCGTCATCCCTCACCCTCCTTATTCGCCGGATTTAGCTCCGTGTGACTTCTTCCTCTTCCCAAAGATGAAAATTCAGCTACAGGGAAGGAGATTTGAGACGATAGAAGAGATTCAGGCAGAATCGCAGATGGTGCTTGACAGGCTGACAAAGAAAGATTTCCAGGGATGCTTCCAGGCTTGGCAGCGGCGCTGGGATCGTTGTGTTCACTCCAAGGGGAACTACTTCGAGGGTGATGGATGAATTTAATACCTGGGATAAGTGTACGGGTTTTTATAGGCGCAGTCTAGAAACTTTCCGATCTCACCTCGTATCTTGAAGATATTTTACTATATATGTATTTGAACAAGTAAATTAATTTATAAATCCGTTATAATACTTCAAAGTCAAGTGTTACTTGAATTGTTATTTCGCAGAGGCGTTCAGGTTTCTAGCTTCAGACAAGAGATTTCGTTTTCTTCCTAAGATTTATTCGCTCTTCTAATGTAGTAGCATTTTTTCTGTCTCCCCTTTTATCCTACCTTCCTCTGAAGCTACTCAAATTTAACATGATCCCTACCATGTTTGTAATACATTACTGGTCACGTACCCTACATATTTATTTTCTTCTAGAATTATTTATGGATATATTTATTCCTTTTTTTCCTTTCTGTAAATCCTGCAGTTGCGGGGAGACAGACATAGGACTGTCTTAAGTATTGTCCGCACTCCACAGGATGCTAACCCCTCTAGAAGTGCGACAATAGCCAGGACCTCCCAACACGATTCTGATACTCATTCATGCTTATTTTGCATCATCACATACTGCGAGGGAAAGGAATTTCAGCACTCTGTAATTTACTCCTTGAAACAGGCCATACGTTGCACCTAGATATCTGGACTGTTCAAATCTGTAGTCTGGTAGAAGCTTTCCAGTATTTCAAAGGTGCTTGCTGCCTACATCATCAGGGCGATATTTAACGTCTATCAGACTGCACGACACAACAATATATAAGACAGCCATTTTCATGCGTGCAGCCATGAGAACCTGAAATCTCGTATGTTTTACATCCTTTGGATATCGCATTACTTGGTCTAAGTAGCGTAATTGAGATTTCATTTCAGGAATAAGTTTAACCCTGCCATATTACGCAATAAATATAGTTTTAAACCAGTGGATTTACAATTCACGCGAAGTAATTAATACTGACTTTCGTAACTCTACAGCAGGGGTAGGCAAACTACGGCCCGCGGGCCGACTCCGGGCCGCCGCCTCTTTTTGTACGGCCCGCGAGCTAAGAACGGATTTTACCTATTTAATTCTTTGAAATTTCACGGATGTATTTTCTGAACTCAAAATACAGTTCCAGTAGCGTTTCTCGGATCTTGATGCAAGTGCAGAAGACATTTTCATATTTTAAAAACCATTTGACTGTACAATTGAGAAGCCTCCACCTAACCTTCAATTGGAAGTGATTAATCTGCAGTGTGATGACATGCTAAAAAGCAAATATCAAGAGAAGAATCCAACAGAATTCTATAAATGTCTTCCAAGCGATGAATACGGTCAATTAAGATCATATGCTCGGGGATTTATATCTGTATTTGGCAGCGCCTACCTGTGTGAAAAGACATTTTCAAAGATGAAATATGTAAAATCTCAATACAGGTCAGCATTAACGGATGAACATTTACAATCAATTTTGATGATAGGGAGTACTGAATTTAAACCTCAGTTTGGTGAAATATTATCTCATAAACAGGAAATTCCATTCTTCTCATTAGTAGAGCTGTATTTCAAACAATTGATGTCTACTTATTATTATTACGTTACATTTTGTTCAATAAATTTGTTAAAGCTTGGTTGTTTCTTGTTACATAAGTAGGCTTACCTATATAAATATCCTCGAGTTTGCCTCTTGGCCCGCAGAGCCTAAAGTATTTACTATTTGGCCCTTTCGAAAAAATGTTTGCCGACCCCTGCTCTACAGCTTAAATTCGTGTCAACATTATATGAATCACAGCAGATTATTGCGGAAGAATATCGCTTACTCGGTGATATTTTCCTTGTATACATTTCTAAGTAAGAGTGAGTGAAGTGTAGTTTTAATTGTTCATTGATTATCGACTCCGAAATCTGTGGTGTAAATTCTATTAAAAGTGCGATTCAATGGCTATATAGGTGTGCCTGATGGGCGCTTGAATGCATGTACAAAATGTGATCCGGACAGCCACAGAATGTGAATAATGTAAGCGGTCACAAATTGGTAAGGTGTTTCTTCGAAAACCTGACATCAGAGTAAACCTTTGGCATGCAATAGCAGATTCCATTAGGTGATTAGAGTTTATAGTACTTTAATGAGTGGCTGTAGGCGGCTTTGAGGAAACAAGCATTGGTCAGCTGGGCAGCTCATCTTACTAGGTGGTACAGTCTGGATATAGCTGAACACGTGCTACAGCAGTTTGCGTATGTCGTGTTTCTTTGTTTAGACAGTTGTAAGTGCTGGAAGGAAATATTGTTTGGAATGGGAAAAGTGTGAGCTGACTGAAGAGAATCTCGTAAACTCAAGTCAGCATCACGTGTATCCTGACCGACATTCGAACCAGGGATTTCTTGAACACGAAGCAGTTCTGCCAACCACTACACCGTGACGCCCAGATCATAGAATGATAGAGCTTTATGATTTGTACGGATTCCATGTAGAAGGGTCTTCATTGGGAAACTGACAGTTGCTTAATTAGTGAAGAAATTTCCCGCCTATTACGGAACCATACTTTCCATTATCGCGTTCGCAAGAGTTCGCCACAAATACATAAACTTAGGCAGGTGAATCCAGTCCAATCCCAATTATTTCCTGAAGATCTATTTCAATATTGCATTCTCATCTATGCCTGTTCTTCCAAGTTGTCTCTTTTGTCCGGGCTTTTCTACTAAAATTTTTATGCATTGATCATCTCCCTTATGCGTGCTACATGTCTTATAATTCCTACTTTTTGACTAATATTAGTTATCAAATCAAAGACGATGAGATAATCAGGGCATAGGAAATACGAAATGCGTACACTTTGGTCAGAAAGCCTGGAAGGAAGATTCTAATTAGGAGTCGAGGCGTCATAAAATGCGTCATAAACGATTGTGAAGAGGAAACTGAAATTAGCTGATTAGCAATAAATGTTAGTGCTGTTCTCTTGGGAACTGGTAATGAATCTTCAGATTTCTTACAAATAAGAATTTATTTCCCAGCGGAGTAAAAGTTTTCATTTAATACTGAAGGTACCAGTTAGTGGTGTAATCTGTGGCTATTTGTTTCAAATACTGAACTTCTGCCTAACTGAGACTCCCATGGCTTTATATAAAGCACTTTTGACTTATGCTTGGAATAAATGCTTCATCTAATGTTCAATCCTCGTGCGTCTGGCTGCTGTGACCGTGGGTTCGAGTCCCACTCGAAACATGGATGTTTTTAAAAAGGGGGGGTGAAGTCAGTCACCTACTCGTGGTGCGCCCTGTCTAAAAACGACTGACACTTGTCGCCTTGTAAATAGACTAATGGCTGAGAGGCTTAAGCCTGGCGTAAGAAAAAAAAAAGAATAATATGAATAAAGGCCTATTTCCGTTTATTCTGAAGTCCTTCCGAAATTTACTTCTTACGTAGTATGCATCTGGGCGAGTTACCATTGTAATGCATTTATAGATTTTACACGATGCAGATTTTGATTCGTCGTGTGTCTAAATTATGCCCTGTTTGAAAGGATATAATTATTATGCCAAGAAATAAATAGTCGTATGGGCCTGCGTTAGTATTTGAAAGTCCCGTTAACTTCAACGGGCATTTCTCGTGGAAAAAGAATAACGTGTTGACGTGTAAGGGAGTTGAAATGGAAAGGGAATAGAAAAGATTAAAAAAATGTGGATTCCCAATTTTTTGAAAACGTGCAATACTATGATCTGCTCCGTCAAGAACGTGAATAATATACTATTTATTATTGTTGTGATGGGGTGGTACTATGTCTTTTTGGAACTGTGGTCGCTAAGGAGACCACTGTGCATCCCCCAGATCGCACAGATGATTATGGAACCAAGTTCAAGTGTATTGGCAGGGTAAAACAGGACTCGGAGAAAGACTTGTTCCGGTGCCATTTTGTGCATCTCAAATCTTATATGGACGTCCCTGGGAAAGAACCCGGGTCTACGCTGTGAGAAGCTACCGAGACAAACTGCCAGATTTTAAGACCATTCGTTCTGCTGCTCGTCTTGATTTTTCTGTCAGGTGGCTAAAATTAATCGTGTGTGTCGTTTTTAGACCAAATGACAAGTGTCTGTACGTTGTGAAGTTTGAGGTTCTCGGGCGGTGAAGAAGACGATGTTTTTCGACGCCGCGTGGACATCGGTTCAAGATGTTTGAGTCACGCTGTAGCATTGAAAGACAGATGCCCAGTGTCTGCAGCTTAGCAGCCGTTGTTCTTGGCTCTCAGTTACCGTACAGCGGGGGTGGCGGTTGGCCGCCATGAAGAAGCTACTAATTTATGAAGGCATGTGGACAACAATGCAGCAGTACCGCCCAATTTGTCTTGCTGCCTCCTACATGATCACACACACACACTCAATCACTCACAGGGCGGACTGAACACAAAAAACCCTCCTTATTGCAAATGACCCCGCCAGTATAATTCGGACCGCACCCCTCTCTCATTTCACTGGAACACCCAACTATCAGTTTTTTCGTTCACTGAAAGAAATTTGGTAAAATATTAAGGATTTTTTTAGAGTAAGACATACTGATTATGAATTATGTGCGGGGCTGTCCATAAATAGCAGTAAAATTAAGTTGCAAGAGGCATTACAGAGGAGTAGGATGTAATTTAATTAGTATATTTTGTCTTCAGGAACAAGGCAACATAATGTGACTGTACTTGTCTGAAAATACTTTTTTATAACTTTTTGTTGTCTTTCTCTTTCATTTTCGGTTCAGTGGTTTCACTCAGGCTTCTTGTTCGTGAGTTCCGGTCAGTATATTCTCCTGAAAACCGGATATCCTGACTGACGATTTTCATAGTTTTGTTAACCCCTCTTAACAAATGTCGCGATAGGTCTAGTACCTTAAACAGGCGATGACGACATCTTTGCACATATTTCTTCTTCACATCGTTATACTTTCCTACGGTCTAAGTAGCTTAACCTTAATAGTTGAAAAGTGTTGATTAATAACCCAAAAGTAGCTGACAACAAATGTTATGCATGAGCTTTAAAGTATGCTTCAAAACCATGGAAGGATTTTACCCTCCACACCGCGCGGCTCTGAATGAACACTACGACGTTGCTATCTTTGCTACCCTAAGAGTTCTGAGGTGTCTTCACTCGCCTGTACGTGTTGTAACTTCGTGGGATTTTCTTATGACATTGAAGCTTGCAATTTTCTGACGGTACAGAAAAAACCAACTTCCGCTCTGCGTACTGTAGACTTATTCGGCCATCTTCCTTCGTACATTCGGCGTATATAGTCTTTTTATCTCTTCCTATAGACGTACGTAGCAAGTACTTCTGGAAGCGAGGCGAAATATTAACAAAATTACAGTGAAAATTAAGCCCTGGCCGATCCTCGGGCATTTATATATTCAAATTCCCTTTTGCAGATAAAGGTACGCGTTTTGCTTCTAGTTGTCTGAGCAGTTGATAGGAGCGAAGAACAGTCTTCCAAGGAAGTGACTTCCTTCTTGACAATTCTGCGTATGTCTAACCCCAAACGTCAACTAACTGAATTATAAACGTCGATAATGTGGACGCTAACAGACCGATTTTCTCGAACTTCATTATTCAAGAAGGTCTTAGCACATCTATAATTTTCATCTCGCTGTCTTTGAGAACAATTTTGTTACTGGAAGTTAATCGGAGAGTGGAAGATACGAACATGGTGACTGTGCGAAACATATTTCTATGGCGGCGACTCGACATGTGTTATTGTAACTTGATATATTTATTTATATGGTCACACATCATTTACTTTTATTAGGTCTACTAATGACACAAAAGATTTCCTTGATATTTCAATCATTAGATCGGCTGCTTGCAACAACCGGGGTTCGATTCCTGGCAAGGGTAACGATATTTATTTGTTGGTACCGCTTTGAAACCGACTCAGGGACCCACCCATCCTCCAATACATGGGTCTCGTGAGCTCTTGCCGCGGGTGTAAAGCATTCGAAGTTGAAACTGTCTTTTCACCTCCATATAGGATCGAGGTTAGTAGGTGGAACTTAATCTCCACTTCACAATGCTTCTTTATGAGGGTGTGAGTAGACACAGGGACATGTATATTTCAGTATGATATGATATATGAAGGGTGTACTGGATCCAGTTGCCTTAGGACTGGATTCGGTTATGTGTTCTTGCAAGCAATGTAATGAATTGTACGCTGCAAGATCTGGTACTTCTACGTAGTTTTGTACAGGATTTGTTACCAATAATTTAACTACCAATTAAATTTAGGTCTGTACGCGATATATTTTGCTTTCCTTGCATACAGAATGAACCCAGCTCTTCGTATTACTGTACATGATAACAGTTACTTTTGATTATAGCGGTTTTATTTCGAACAGTTTTTTTTTGTTCCAAAAAGTAAATGTTCCCATTAATTATGTCAATTATGGAATACAGACAGCAAGCGATACGTATAAGTGACTACTGAGTAGAAGAATACATATTTTAGGGACGTAAAAATTTCAGTTAGTGAAACTTTATGCTGAGCTGATTTTAATTTTATGTTTATAGAAACACGTTAATTTCTCCATGTCTTTGAGTTTAAAAGTAAAAGTCTCTCTAGTAGAATTTTGGACATAGGACGTCATACCACGAACAGATATTGCCAGACGTTGCTCGGTGAGAGAAAGGAAGAGAGGCAAGAAGAGACACGTGGTGTTCAGTATATTTAGAATTGCCTTTGATCTCTAAAAGAAAACCTTAAAAAAGATTAGAAAGAAAATTTTAACTAACTACTGTGCAGAAAGAAGTAAAAGCATGATAAAATGATTCATGAATAAATTTTCTGGCGTAGTGTGTAAGTAAACTTGAAATAGAATTGTCCTTATTTTCCTTCATTTTGCGTTTAGTTCAAAGTACTGTAGGTTCCACCCAGTCACTCAACAGTTTTATCACCTCAAGAAAGGCTTTTCTGCCGTTTAGCCGAATAAACGCTGTCGCCACAAGACGCGAATGTAAGAAGATAAAACCTATGCAGTTCATTCGAAAACATCTTTTGTAAGACGTGAGTATTGAGAACCAAGCCTTCAGATCAGGGGCTGGCTTCATTCTGAAGTCTGAGGGTCGAGACGAAATTTTGAAAAAAGCCATCTATCTATCAAATAAATGTTTGTTTTCCGCCCGAAGATCTGAGGAAGACCATAACACCTCAGACAGGATTATCGGTAATCCGGCAGAGATTTGAACTCACTACCTTCAAAATACATTTCTAGAGCACTTTCCCTATACCATCATGCTTTATATAAATTTTCCATTTAGCATGAAACGCAGTTTTGAAAGCGAACATTTTACACTACTTGAAGTCTTTTGGTGTTAAAATCTGCAGGAGCAATGTAAGCTGCAGCAAATTACTGATTATCTCAGACTCATGATGACTTAAAAGACTGACTCAGCTGTGTGAAGTGGACCTGCCAATGTCAACACCGCTGATATGAGGTATAACACGTGTGGCGCCCGCCAAATACAAACATATGACAGTACACATTCCTAGCCGGTTATTGAGTTTCATTCCGGACTTCAAGTTCATGTAGACTTTCGGAAGAACACTTACATTTTATTTAGCGAAGTCCATGGCACCGTCTTCCTTGAAAATTATCTTTGTGAAACACGAGGCTTTATCATTGGGTTCACAAACGCCTCCGCCCTGAGGCAATTGAGTTCATTCCGCGGCTTCGTTGCTTGTTTGCTCAAAATGTAAGTTATCTGAATACCACAAAATATGAACAAATTCCAGACTGTTTTGCTTTTTCTTAAATCAACAACTTAAGTTCATAGCCCCACGCCCAACCTCCAAGTTAGAGGACAGTGCCTTGTCGCTTGTGATACATTCGCAGATATTAGATGATTCAAATAAATCTGCTGAATCCGGATTGAAAATATCCCAGAAGGTGAATTGTAGGGAGACAAACTTTTATTTTTGCAACGGTAGTAAAACTGTGGATCAAAGCCGTCATCAAGGGCAGAAGAATGACGAAGACGAAAAGTAGCTAAATGTTTTAGAATAGCTTCTAATGTTTAGTGTCATTTATTAGAGGTTCTGACGACATGGAAGATGTCGCTTTTGGTCTTCCGGGCTGTGATGTCGTATTGTCTTGTAGGTGTTGACATTCATTTCGGAGGAAGGTATCAGTTCCATCTCGAGCGTTGGACCTCATTGCAACGCTAAAAATTGAGATGAAGTTGGAGGCGGAATGTTCCTCCAAAATGTTTATAATCATCTACAAGACTACTGTGTCGCAACGCAGAAGACCACAGTGGGGCTTCTGTTATGGTTTAAGGGACTAATCCAATCAAATTTTATTACTCCCGCGTAGGCAGGAGGTTAATAGATGGGTCCTTAAGAATGCTGATTCAGTTGCTCACTCCATGATGCAGGAATTTATTTTAAAAGTCGATTGGTAATTCGATTCATTCAGCTCAGAACAGGGAACCGTGACGGGATCTTGTAAACACAATAATGAATTTTCTGATTCAGTTAAAAGCGCAGAATTTCTTTATTAGCTGAGCGACTGTTAGTTTCTCAAATAGGACTCTACTCCGCGGAGTTAGTTATGGTAATTAGGCCTAATTAATCTGTGTAGTTTTTGTTACAAACAAAGCGCGTTTCTACCAGATGGTCAGCATGTCGCACAATCTCAGGTTTTTGTAACCTTACATTTTCTCATCGACGCCGTGGTTATTAAAAATGTACTGACTAAATGGCAACTGTGAGGATGACGTATACGTTAGAGAGTAGACAAATTGGTACTATGGTAAATGTCGATCTACACCGCGGCAGTGTTTTTTGGCTCGTACTGTACAACCAACATCTGGAAGCCATCATGTTCTTGCGGAATCTGAAGACGCGACATGTCTTGGTGACGAGTGAACCACTTAAAGCGGTCCATTTTATGTAATCTACCCAAGACAGGGGGTAAGAAAAAATTGTATACAATTTTTACGAGTAACATAGGTCAATGTCATGTTCAATATTGGGGGTGTGTTAATGGCTTGTGCAAGGGTTGGAATTTGAAAAGTTTAAGAAGCAGAAGTGAGAATACTGATGCACTGGTTTTAATTGTCTGTGCATTTACATCCATAATAGGCCTAGGACACTGCCAAGATTTGTCCTCAGATTACAGTCGTTCAGATGTTGAACAGGAAGATTCCAATGAAGTTTGTAATGCCTTCTTGTTTGCATCCAAATATATTATCATTGCATTTTTCCTTGAGGTTTCTCAAACAAATGCCACTGGTAGTCAACTCATTTTTCGTGAGGGAGGTCGAAAATAACTGAACAAGGTTTGGAGGGGAAAGTTGTAAAACACAGCGACACAGAGCTAGCATATCCCTCGGTTGTTTTGCAGTTTCGTGTTCGCTTTAGCGCGCTAATTTCCTGCTACACGGTAAGTTGGATTTTCACTGAGCAGGAATGTCTGAGCTACATCGTGCCTCTTGTTGGTCGTGGTGGAAGTTTTCTTGCTGCTTTTGACCGTGACTGCGGAACTGACCTCTGCCCCCCCCCCCCCCCCCCCCCCAAACTCACCAATTAGCCATGGCCCACTGGCCAGTAGCCGAGTACCGCCGGCCAGCTACTGCTCAATAAGACGCGGTCTGCGGGACAAGACTATTAGATAGGCCTGAGTTTTCATATACGGCACGTAGTTTTTCGTTGTGTCTGAATGCAAAGTACGAAAAACTGCATATGGAGTTTTGATTTCGTTTGCCAAGTGTACTGTGGGATATTTCTTTTAGATTGACCGCTGTTCACGAAATTTGACATGAACTTCGAAAAATCACGCTACCCATTGCCGACACGTGTTCTGTCAAAAAATAAAGAACATTAAAAATTAAAAGTTAGAAACAAGGTGATGTTGTGATTTGAGGTTGTATCCATCAAATCTGGTGTGGGCAAAATTCGCTATTGAGAAATTATTTGTAAATAAATAGTGATAATTATTGATTTCAATACAATTCTTTACTTTAACTTGCTAACTCAACAGTTACATCATCCTGTTACAGAGTCAGCACAAGAAGATGAAAAAATAATAATTGAAAATTGTAGGAACAGTTGAAAACAAAACAAAAATTTTACAGTAATCTTGATATAATACAGAATAATAAGAACTGGCTGCTACTTGAACATTTGGCAAGAATGTCTTAAGCACGGATTTTTAAAGCTGTTCTGCCAATATAAAACAGATGGGTAGTTTAAAATACAGAGACGTCTGACAAGAACACAGAACGGCCTAAACCCATGTAACATGGACAACAGGACAGAAGGATTACCTATGATCTGCTCCCAGTTAAACTTATTGTATAAGACAGTCAATGTCAAAGAGTAGAGTCGTAAGGATAGAACATAGCAAATTCCAGCAATTCTGATTAGATAAGTGCTTTATCATTGTAATGGCAGCTGCATTTGCAGACCATTCATATTTCAGACAGGACGTGCAGTGAAAACTTATTCACTGTGAAAGTCAAAGATTACAGTGTTTATATACAACTACACAGATATATTTGCCCTGCACGATATATATCTCTGAGAAGTATTGGTCGTTTTGTTCTGAATTAATTTCGCGTTAGAGTAGAACAGTGAAATAAATGTGCCCCGCTATATCCAAAAGTTTTAACAACAGAAATTAATATGTTACCATGGAAATATACTGACCGAAGATTTTTTGAAATAGAAACCGGAATGGAAATTTTTATATGTATTTCTGTTGTAACGTAAAAATAGCTTTCAGTTTATTGCCGTTACTTTAGAAGGGCACTTCTTTCTGTTCCAAAATTGTTAATGACTCATAACTCTAGGTATTTCGGCACAAAAATAATGCTTGTAATAGTTTAGTTATTATTTTATGAGGTTGTGAACCGTGGCCTGTACTGTAAATGAAAATCTGACCAGAATGTATGGACATAGAAAATGAGCATCGTACGAAATTATGCCATTTACAAAATAATGAATATAATATTTTAAACATCTCGAATTGTGTGAGTACATAAATCGATTAGTTTAAGACGGGTTAAGAATGTAGCTCGAAAGAGAGAAACAAGAAACACAAAAATATAAAGAGTGAATCATGTAGAAAACGGTGATTTTGCAGACGTGATTTGGTGATCATATTAAACAGCACAGAAATGCAGTGTCCAGGCGAGCCGCTTAAGTTTAGTCGAAATTCCTTCTGTCTGCTTCCATTTGTAGATTTATATTCGACTGTGCATTGTAGAATACAGTGCAAATAAGAATCGGAAATGTGATATAGCTCACTGAACCCGCGGAGAAAAACACAGATATCAGACATTACCCTCATATCTGGGCGGAATTCGAACAACTTATTAGCTGATCAGAGCTAAAGTGGTTTAAGCTAACAGAGAAACAGAATCTTCTAGTGCATGTGTTCTTTTTACGAAAGTACACTCGTAAGAGAGCTAATGAAACTTTCTAACAAGCACACAAAATTATCTTACATTTTTAATTTGGTATGAAAAAGAAACTTTCAACATTAAAAGAATTTCACTTACATGACTTTAGTTCTGAGGAGTTTTAATAATGATATGTGTATAAAATTGTTTCATCTTTGAATTTTTAGTGAAAAACATTAATTTCTAAGCGTTGATTTCACAAATACCATAATGTGAAAACAGTTATAAAATCGTGGTTTTCGGACGTTTCATTACATCGGAAACTATTGAATGGATTTTTATTAAATTAAGCTATTTTGGAGACCTGCTTATAATTTAATTTTAGTTCGTGTGAGTTAAACGTAATTCATAGTTTACATAAAGATAAATTTGAAATTTATAAATGTTCTCAGAAACGAATTATTTTCGGATTGCGAAAGAAGTCTAAAATAAAATATTTATCTCCTTAAGTTATTCTACTTTTATTGAATATGTTATGCTACTGGTATTTTTGCAAAATACATGTGCATTGTAAAAGTTTTATATCTCTCGAAAGAAGCATAAAGTCCTGCTTCCATTAGTAAGAATTATAAAATATATAGAAATAGATCGTCTGTGTATGCATACACGTATACATAATTTTACAGTAGCACATGATTTGGCAAGGCGTGAGGTGTTAAAGTACAATATAAGATACCGCCACGTGTATATTCTGTCGTACTGAAGTAAACATTTTCTAATTATTAGGATGTTCCAGTTATGCGATGTACAAAATTGTGGGTCGTTGTTTGTTTTTTTTTTTTTTTTTTGGTTTCTCTTGTATTGTCCGTAACTTATCTTCAGTCGTTGAGCACAATCAGGTAAGAGTTGAAATTCTGAACACGTCCGAGACGGGTAAGTCTGGGGGAACAGTAACCCAATCATTTATACGCAATTCGTGTTCCTGCAACAAAACATTCACGTCAGTAATGCGGACCACCACACGCCTTCAGATTCGTCAAATTCTTAGAGAAGATTCAGAAAGACATTTTTAAAGAAGGTGGAAGGAACGCTAATGCCATTGTAACTACGGTGTGACCAATATACGGTTTTTATAATAATTCCGGAAATCTGAATACAACAAAACAGGACGAGCGAACTATTCTGATGCGAAAATTACCACCGATGGTTTATGGGATTCGGCAACGACCGCTTCCTTCCACATACTTTCCAATTCATTAATCTCGATTATTCTCTCGTTCTACGCTATATAGTCTGAATTACTGAAAGAGCGCCGTTAAATAATCTGTAAATAAATAACAATTGTTTTAGGATTTAGCATGGTGGTATATCTGTCTGGTCTCGGAAGATCTGTGGATAATATTCAAGATTTGGCGGAGTTGGTAACTGGTTTTATTGTCTTTTTGCTCGTGCCTTTTGAATATTGTCTCTAGTACAGTGTAACAAACATTAAATAACTTACCGTCTTTGAGGTACGTTTTAGAATTCTATGAGGTTAGAAAATATAGTTCCCTGGTACAGTAATGGGAAATTCTTCTCATTTGGAGTTCAAATGAGGCTGGCATCTTGAATATCGAGGGCTACGTGCCAAAGGACATATCGATATGTTTGTATAACCGAAGATATTTCGTTAATGAACATAAAGTAAGGGATAAATATAAAAGGGTGTAATGTTGATGTTCCTCTGTACAGAAATACACGTTTAAATTTTGGCGTACATACACTAATAATGCTCATTCGTGAAACCAAATAAGTGTTAGAATTTAGTCTTCTGTAAATCATAAATTTTGTTGATGTCGTAACATGTCCTCAGTATGATCACAAGTTGGAATGCCTCACAGGCTACTTAAAATTAAGTGTAGTCTGATATGTAATGATCGGGAGTGCAGAGGAACTTTCTGCCACTGACATCAGGTCGATTTTAATTCGGACAGTGTGTCCTAAGACCTAATGACGCGGTGGAATGGTTAGCATTCCCTCTTCATATTCGGGAAGTACTGAATTCAATTATTGGTCCTGACGAATGTTTTCGCAGTTTTATTCTGCCCTTTATCTTTTGGTTTCATCGATGCTGTCAATTATTATCTGTGATATTGGAAGCGTTCTTAAATTCACCAAGAATACGATGTAATAACCTAAAAGATGTTAAAACATGGGTTCCAAATGTGGAATGCATTCCATTCGATTATTTATAATTAGTTATTATTATTATTCAGTGTTCTGTCTTACGACAGGTCCATTGATCTGCCCAAAAAGAGCTCTCCAGTTTTCCCTATTCTCAGCTTCTCGTTTTAATTCCTGGAACTTCATCTTCTTTCCTTGTTTCAGATCGTAGGTTAGCTGTATCAGTCTTAATTAGTTATACGTGTAGTAAATTAAATCAGTTGATAAATGTACCAGGACACGAACGCTCATCTTCGTCAGCATGTCAATTTATCACTTATTTATTAGTCTGTGTGTACTCATATATATATATATATATATATATATATATATATATATATATATACAGGATGATTCAAAATGTTAGGGCCAAACTGAAGGAGCGTATAGAGGCACTCAGAGAGAACAACTTTCGAATAGGAATCAATGTCCTCCGAAGTTATCCTGAGTCAGTCCAGGCCATTGAAGGTAGGGAAGTCTGATGACATACCGCTGAAATAATCGTACTTTGCTATTCTCCTACTAGCTTAATTTTGTTTTTTATTAATGTACAAGGATCACATTAGCAATCTTACAAACCAAATTATTTCAGCGGTATGTTATCAGACTTCCCTGCCTTCAATGGCCTCGACTGACTCAGGATAACTTCGGAGGACATGGGTTCATATTCGAAAGTTGTTCTCTCTGAGTCCCTCTATACGCTCCGTCAGTTTGGCCCTAACATTTTGAATCATCCTGTGTTTATTTATTTAGTGTTGGTACAGTATACGTACTGTCTCTATATAAGATTTATGAGAAAAGTAGTTTAAATTCTCATATGAATGGATCAGTGTTCATTGTATGTTTAACAAACGAAGCGTCGAACCTTTCTCCACATTTAAATTTAATGCAGAAATGTAACCCTTAGACATTAGGCAGTTAATGGACATTTCAAACTCTGTTGCAGAAATTGTGAAGATAAACGCCAGCTCGTAGGTCTATCAAACGTGTATCTGTAATGTAGGTTGTGTTGATATATTGCAGTAGAAGAATATACTGGATATTAAGTTACGTGTCTAAACAAAATTTACCCATTGAGTTTTATTGAAGATTCTCATTACCAGATTTTATATAAATGTGGAATATAGTTTTTGGGAAAAGATACACGGGTAGACGGGCAGTCACACCTATAGAAATATGTGCATATAGGTTAAGACATATTGAAGATGAAGTGTAGAAAGTTAAGATGGTGACGTTGAGTACCAAAGAGAATATAAAGATAAACTTTAAACATGTTTGCAGTTGTGCACTAGTTGACGAAGTCTTTCTCCCTTTGAACTCGTTGACATTTTAATGGACGTTTTACGAATATTTTAGATATATGTTGTAAAGTCTGTGCGTAGACATGATCCTTATGTTATGTTAAATCATGTCACTACTATGTGCTTGACTTCATAATGTACAAATGTGAAATTAAAGTCTGACAAAACAATTGCTTGATTGAATACCTGTGTGTTATAAAGAATGGAGAAGTAAATAGGCATTTTATCGTGCCATAATATCCTGTGTAAGTAGCTGTACTAGCTGTATATATACAACAGTGCTGCTTGAAAAGATTCTAGTCGCTCAGCTTGTCAAGATTTTCTGAACCTTTCGTGTAATGTGAAAGTTCTTACCGTGCTCACAAGAGCCCGCTACTGGACGGAATCTGACACAGATTAATCTTGTTCAAATCATCACACACATTTCTTTTATTCATTTTAATTAATATTAACTATTCTTTAATGCAGGCCCAATTCTTCAATAAGGTCTCTTCAGGGTTCTTGAGTAAAATTTTGCATGTGGTTATCATTGTTCCCTTGCATGCTACATGCGCAGCCAATCTGACGTTCCAAGATGTTATCATACTGATCTTTTAGGATGATCAGATATAACCTATGAACCTTCTCATTATGTATGTAATCTTTTTTTTTCTATCTTACGTTAAAATTTTCCATTCATACACTGTTCTGAAACAACTCTCAATCTGAAAGGAACATAAGATTCTGAAGTAGGACTGCAGAAAAGGAAAAGTCAGACTGGGGGAAATCAGAATAGTGAATGAATGTCATCTCTGGTATGTACAATGGGTGTTGTACCAGCACCTGATAATGTCAACTCAAGGATAGAAACAGTGTTTTATTTTATTGGAATGGCAGGCGATGTGACACGTATGTGTTAGACGTTACATGACGGATTGTCATGTAACAGAAACACTGCTTGCTAGAAGATACGAGTGACCTCCCGAGGTGAACAGCTATTTCCTCAACACGAAGGTTAATCCTTTGCGGGAGTTGCCACCCATCATTACACAAACTGCACAATTGTGAGGCCAAAGGTTTGGTTTTATCGTGTTAGGAAAATCTCCCAAACGTAATCGATAGATCGTGTTACAGACAACGTTGTCTTTCCATGGATACAACATTAAACTAGCGGTACTTGGCAGTACTTTTTAATATGGCCTGTAGGTCACGTAAGTATGCCGTTTATCGATTTGAGTTGTGCATTTTTTAAAACAATTTATTCAAGTACGAGAGATGGGGCTCCAAATGTGAGCAAGTTTTCGGTTGGGAATTTTGATTCTTTCAGTTGCGATGTCGTATAGTAAAAGTGGTTATAAACGTTTCGGAAAGACGTATAATTTGTCCTCTGTAGGTGGAAGGGAAACGTTGGTAACCATCTGCAAGACTACTTGGTGTCATGGCCCCGGAGACCACAACACGTATTGCCACCTCATTATTTTATTCAAGATTTAATTGTCTCTTATGGCAGAAAAGTATCAACCTAGTCATGTGCATTGAAACGTTCTAAACTACACTGTTACTGAACTTACACATTCTGAGATTTTATTTCTTTCTTCCTGACTTTGTGTCTCCTTAATGCTTTTCCGATCAGTTTTTTTTTAAATATTAAGCTATGTGTTTTTAAGCGGTTGAGCTTAATTCATTACCATTCACGAAAATGATATTTCTTTTCGATTAAGCACAGTATAGGGAAATAATGCACGAACAGAAAACAGTGGATGTTCAAGCAGATTGAAAGTTAGAAGGATTTGAGGTTTCCCGACGGTGAGTACGAAGATGGCTGCCTTATGGTTTGTAGCACCATGTAGTCTGGTAGACGTTTAACAATTTTTAGAGGTAGTTGCTTCTGCCTCCATCATTAGGGCGATGCAGCAACTAATTCTGAAAACTTTACTCTCTCTTCTACTTACCATTACCAGAAGAACGAGTGGGAACTGCCTGGGAACCTTCATGGCTCTAAATATGTTTCCTCCGTTAAATGTAGTTCCTCTCTTGTCTTTAATTCATTCGGCTTCCTATTTGACTGCAGAACTTTTTTTAAATATTGTGATTGGAAATGTATTGTTAGGTTTTCAATTGAATTGATAGTAAAATCTGGTCTAAATTATCCGCAATTATTGGTAACTTTTGTGGGCAATAATATGGACTTACGTTTCAAATGTAGAATCTGATGTCAGTGTATAAAGTAGTTTCAGTAAAAGGCGGGACAGAGATGGATAGAACGTAAGAAAAGTTTGTCTGTACGACGCTAGTAAGAGGAGAGAACACTCGAATGTATGTATATATAGAAATTGGAGTGGGTAGGCAAAAGAGCTCAGTGTTTCTTGTCTGGAGCCAGAAGATATGATATTCTGCGGACGTGATGTGCCGTACTGGTTAGCTACTCTATCTTGCGTGTTGTATATCTGTCACTCACACAGGAAGATGTAAGGAAATTCTTGACACGTCACTCTACGTCATAGAACAGATCTGCATCTGTTTAGTAATACGGAATGCGCATCAGATGCGACGCGAACGGGTTGTACCAACGTTTGTATTGTTCTAAAACATTTAATTTATCCAGTGTATGCACACATGAGAGTGTATTCGTGTTTGAATTCTTATGTGCCAATACAGACTAAATGTAATTTGTGTATGCTTGGGAATTGAGGTTATCACGGCGGTTAAGATGTCCGTGGTGGACTCCACTGCTCAGATGCATGCTGTGGGTTATGGATATGGGTACAGACGTTTCGGAGAGAGATACTGCTTTAATCTTCAGGACTGAAAACTTTAAGAAACGTATAGTGGTTTGGGATAATAACGTAGATAAAATCAGTAATTACCTGTTCCAGTCGACACCTCGATTATTAATTAGTGTCTCTTCAACTGTGTGCATCATATAGCACTGGATGGTAGAATTATTGTGAATGACGCAGTGGAAAGGATCTGGAAGGAGTCATTGAATGCAAATTTAAAAACAGTGGCCCGGAATTCTTCTGCAGGGATTCAGATATTGGCGTAACATGTAACCTCTTGCAGCAAATAAATAAGGAACACGAGTGTCTACCACACATTAATAACATTCGGTTCATATTGGTGTTCTGATATCAGCAGTAATGCTTTTGTCAGTGTTTGCGTCCTCTCTTTTTCACAAGATACTACTGGAAACAGAAGTAGGGCCTGTATATCGATATATTGAATGCAATACGAGGTGCGATCGGAAAGTTTCAAGACTGTGTCAATAGAGGGCGAACCGGATGTAGTACGAGTTTCTGCCGCTAGGGGGTGCGGCCTACATTCATAGTGAATCAGTGTGCCAGCCGGCATCATCGAATTAGCATTTGTTTCTTAGTTACGGGCGTTTTGGTAGTGCATTACACCGACCCTCCTGCGATTTCGGAATGGCGTGTGCATCAAATTTTGCCAAAGACTCGCCAAAACCGCTACGGAAACCTATGAAATGCTAAAGCAAGCATTTGGGGAGTCCGCAATGGCTCGTGCACAAACTTTTGTGTGGCATTCACGTTTTAAAAATGGCCGAACTTCTGTCGATGATGACGAGCGTTCTGGACGACCATCTTCGAGCACAACGCCCGAAAATGTTACGAAGATTCGGCAGCCATTCACGAAGATCGACGTCGTACCATCAACGACTTGTGCGACATTGTTGGGATAGGCTATGGGACCTGTCAGCTGATTCTAAAGGAAGAACTCCACATGCGACGCATCATGACAACGCGCCAGCGCACACCGCCCTCAAATTTCGGCAGTTTTTGGCCTCAAACACCATGGCCGTCATCCCGCACCCTCCTTATTCGCCGTGTGACTTCTTCCTCTTCCCAAAGATGAAAATTCAGCTAAAGGGAAGGAGATTTGAGACGGTAGAAGAGATTCAGGCAGAATCGCAGATGATGCTTGACAGACTGACAAAGAAAGATTTCCAGGGATGCTTCCAGGCTTGGCAGCGGCGCTGTGTTTACTCCCAGGGAAACTACTTCGAGGGTGATGGATGAATTTAATACCTGAGATAAGTGTACGGGTTTTTATAGGCGCAGTCTGTAAACTTTCCGATCGCACCTCGTATATGCCTCCTGTATTTATTTACCATTCCTCACAGTAGCCATACATTACTAGGATGAACAAATGAAACTGCTTAAGATGGGAACGGCATCTAGCGCGTGTGGGTAGAGGCGAATAACGTATAAAAACTTCGGATGGGAAATGTGAGGGAAGGAAATCTTTATCTGAGATGATAATACGCAAGTGGATCTGAGAAAAATGGCTGTTGGAGGGGATGGATTGGATTCATCTGGCTCAGGATAGTGATCGGTGGCCAGGTCTTGTGAACGTTGTAAGGAACCTACTGTTTGCATAAAAGACGAGGAGTGTAGAGCCTGCAGGATTCAAATTTTACTAAGTTTTCTTTTGTGGCAAAGTAGATCTTCTTCCCATTTATGGCGTACTTGGATAATGCTGAAAGGTATTCCAAAATCATAGCTAGCTTCTTAGAAGTCTTGGTTTAATTAGCAACATTGTGATGTGTTGTGAGGAACATTGTCATTGTCCAGGCTCTTCAAGTGAGGTGGTTAACCGTATTCCTTTTTGATAATTAGTTTGCATAAATTTTGAATAAATATTACTTATTGCTGGGTGTCTTTAATCCTCAATGTCGTTTAATCTGGTTTATCTCTTGACACTTATTAAAGTAGTAATTTCCGTTGCTTGAATTTAACTTTCTTTCTTAAGGAAAATCACTTCCATATAAAACGCCATCTTCATATAAAATATTATCTTTGTCTCTTTTTTTAATTTTCCTTTGAACTTCCGTTCATCTTTACACATCTTCCTTTATTCCGATGCTTACCTGTCAAATGTGAAATTAGTTATGCAATTAAATTTACAAGATCTGGTTTTGAAAAGGACTGAATATTTCCCTTTAAATATCTTTACTTGTTGTCAGTTGCATTTTCATACCAAATTCTTCACCAGAGTTTTAGTGGTATGAAAATTATCTTCTGTATGTATTCTTTCAGTTTTGAGTGATCAGTTGGGTCATTTGCGAAGAATTAATTTTATTGAAATATTTTTATTTATACTACAAGCTTCCATTGATTTCTTTCAATTTTATTAAAAGTAGCTATGAGCAGCAAAGGTCTTAATGTTTTATATCTATATACAGAGAGAAAGAGGGCATGTTCATTTATAGAAGTAAGTTCAGATTGCTGCATCTGTTATTCTTTGTATACAAGTCAAAGTACTTTCTGTAATGGTCAATCCGACGATATCGGGGCAAAGAAGTGGCTGTATCGGATAGTGATGAATCTTCTATAAAGGAGAATAGAAGATAGACGACAGTTCGACTATTTGAAGAACGCAAAGCGAAGCTGTGCGAAATAAAAGAGGAATTTAATATGCAATGCACATTCCCAAAGTCCCTTTACTTTGTCTCGACTTGGTTACTTCCTTTTGAGAAAAATAGATAAAAGGAAGATGTTTCGACCAGATATTTTTATTATCAATACATGGTTAGTTACTTTTAAAGTATTACAATATTTAGTTACTTCAGGAGAGTATCTACATCAATAAGTCCGTATTTTATATCAGTGTAAAACTTGTTTGGAAAGATTAAATAACACTAACATTTTCGTAAATCTATAAGAAAGGAAACATTTTTGACAAATTCGTTAGACCGTGGCTGGTGTGTGCATCCACTTGGGACGGCGAAGGATTGGTCTAATTCGGTTAAAATTATTTGCAAACTGTTGAAAGGCGAATTGAGAATTCAAATGTTTATGGTATTCTGAATATTATTAAATCAGTGGACTGTGACACCTGTAGCTATTTGGACGCATGTTAGTTTTTGTAGAATTTGAGGTTCTCGTGGCGTTGAGTATGAAGATGTCTGATTTCTGGGTTATAGCGCCGTGTAGTCTGGTAGAAGTTTACCAGCATTTCAGAGGTCCTTGCTGCCACCATAATCATAGTATAATATATTTTCAAATATATTATATAATATATTTAAATGTGAAAAAAATACTGAAAAGTTGTGTATTATTATAAATTTATTTCTGGAACTTTTGTATCTGACACAATTTTTACATTAAATACTTTGATTTTTAAAGTAAGTAGCATATATATATATGGTGGCAGTAAAGCAGATAAGAATCACGACTTCTTTAAAGTTTTCGAAGTGAAGAAGACGAACTTGTAGAAACGTGTAACAAATATTTTAACGAGCCTGATTACAAGTGGTCTCTAGCACGATGTGACCCGCGGACCCAACAGTTTGATCATGCTATCTTAATGTGTTACATTTTTAGATATGAGACTGCTACGTAGTGGGATCCCGGGATCCTTCTTCTTCTTCTTCTTTTTCTTCTTCTTCTTCTTCTTCTTCTTCTTCATTTTTCCAGTCCTACTGCCGACTAATATAACTTGCAACCACATGATACACTATGTGGACTAAAGTAATAATTTAAAATCACCGTATCAGACTATTTATCATTAGATTCTGTGATGAATGCATTTGACAGAGCATTGTTAACTTTATTATCAGCATCAATACAGCAAGTTTGATAACGAATCCTTCCCGACCACAAGCTCCGTTAAACTGGGTTTTGCATTGACCATAATGTTTCCCGTTATATGGCTCCCAATCATTTGTAGCCGCCGGTCCATAACACTGATATCTCTGCCTGTTGAACATCTTACAAATCGATCTTATCTGTTGAATCATCGTAATAAGATATGTGGAGATTGTCCACAGCATGCGGAGATATCAGAGTTGTGGCCCGGCTGAGAAACGAACCTGCAATGCCTTAAATTGATTTCGTAGTCTGATACGTTACGAGATTATTATCCTACCTGAACAATAAGTTTACAATAGACACACACGTTCTGTTATTTTATTCTTTATAAGCACGTAGACCATGCATAGAATAAATAAGAGGCGAGGTCTCTTTTTGCACTCATCCGAATTTTTGACGAACGAAGTTACTTATGTGGTTTACATTTTATATTGTTCTTTAGTAAAAGTTATGAAAATTTAATTTTTTAATTTATTTCCAATATAATCTCTGTTTTACACGAAAGAAAAATTAGTTTTGTAACTTTTCTTAGAACGCCATTTGATAAAGTAATTACTTTATATTTGAGGAAATAAAGTTTTTATAGTGGCTACGCTGATTGTCTTCGTCTATCTGTCTTGTACTTTCCTTGTGTGGGCGGATGTCTTGAGACGATGGGTTGGTAACCCATCCAAGGAGTCCTTCCAAATGTTTAAATTGAGTAATAATTTCAGAAGTAATCCGGACTGGTAAAGGGCACAAGGCCTAATCCGTAAAAGTGAATGATTAAAACTATGTAGTTTTACGATCTTCGAGTAACAGATTTTATCTGCAATAAATGAACATTCATGTCATTTGAATTAGACTGGCACATGTATTTCAAATAGAATTAGACTGCAGATTTCCAATCTTGTTTGTCTCAGACCAGGTCACTAAACTTAGGACATCTTCCTTAATAAACTGATTGAAATCAAAGACAAGTCAATCACTCTGTGGAATATTCATGCCTCGCTCTTGTCTCGTTCTGTATGCAACACTTTTTTTCGCTGGATCTCAGCTTATTTACTGACAACAAACCATTTTGTTGATGCATACTGGATAGGTCGACAAGGTTGATGTAACTAATCATATCTCTTCGTTTTGTTTCTGAAAGCATAATTAGAGCTTGCTAAAAGGTTAAAAGATACAAGAAGACATATGGGGGGGGGGGGTGTTGCCCATGACGTATTCGTTAGCTTCTTCAAATGTGATGCAGGTAAACATTGTCCTGTGTTCGTTTTCTTGGCTTACGTATGGCTAATTTGCGGTCCAGAGCTTGCTTCAGGCATCGTGATGGGTGTGTACCAGATCATTAGTATTGTAATTTAATATTAATAATTATGTGAAGAGTTAAATGTTGGATATTAACACCGTCCTTATACGAATAAATGCTGTGAGTGTCGGAGAAAACTTCACTGAATAAATAATTCGAAGTTAACTGTCTTTTGAGATGTTGTGTCTTGGAGTCTGGTTAAAGTTTACCGACGTTTCGGAGGTCTTTACTTCAATAATCTGAAACATCTAAAAATTTATGCCAGATTACATTGCACAACATCCCAGAAGGCTGTCATCTTCATTTAAAATAGTGATAAAGAATAAAGACTTAAACAAATTCACAAATCTCTTCGGTAGGAATAGGAATTACTAGTTTTTGTTTAGGAACGCAGCAGTAGAGGCCACTGAACCAAATTATATGAAGTAGTCTGTGAAGAAACAAACTGCAGTAAAGAAATTTTTATAGGTAACTTAAATTTGCTCGTAGACTATGTTTCTACTTTTACCAGTTTCCCCAGTAGCTAGATTAAACCTATATATTCAGTATAATTAATGAATTATGGATGATTTAGAAGAAAGTCAAAGTAGACTTTTACACGTTTATAAGGCAGAAGGAAGAAATCATATCATGATTTAAATTTTATTTCCAATTTGCGCACATTTTGTTAGTAATAAGACTTTGTGAAAATTAAATTTTAATTTTCACTTAATTTTTAAGGTGGCAGCATTATAACGATTGGTAATTACTGGTAATTTTATTTGCAGTGTGCAGCCTATGCTACTCACATATTACGTGAACGTGTTACGTCAGCTGGAATGTCACCGTATTTAGTATGAGACAGGCAGCGACAGATATGTTTCCACTTTCTTCAAGTAATTTATCAGTCTGTAGTAGATGACAGGAGGAGATATGCTAAATTAGAGTGGTAAAATATAATGCACTGTCTCGTAAATGTTTATTATCTAATGTGGCATTATAGTTTCCGCTACCTTCTAGAGAGTCAATACCGGCCAGTAGTAACGAAAAGGAAAACACTCCATTGTGATGTGTGAATGATATAGGTAGAGTTTATAAAGATTTAACAGCGGGATATAAATTTTAAAAAAATGAGTAGGGTTAAAATTTCGAATATTGTTACTTTAGACGTTCAAGAACTGATGTTTTATGTATATTGTCTTTTATTTTGTTTGGTAATATTTTAGGTTCTCACGGCTGCGAGTATGAAGGTGGCTGTTTCGTGGAATGTTTGCGCTAAGCAGTCTGGTAGATGTTGACAGACATTTCAGAAGTGCTCACTGCCTCCATCATCAGGGCGACAATTGATGGATGCAGTAAGAACTTCTGAAACGTCGGTCAATTTCTACTAGACTGTATGATGCAACAGTCAAGGAGATAGTTCTCCTCGCTTTATTTATTTATTGTATATTTAATGAAACTGCCAGCAGCTGAAGATATATAGCGCCGAATAATAGAATGATTCATGAGTAACTATTTGGAAATGATACAGATTATAGTTCGTTGCTTTGTGTGAGTGTGGTAAAATGTCGGATATCTTAAGGAAAGTTTATGGTTTGAAGGTATTTAAGAACAGTGTATTGAGGAAAATATTTAGACCCAAGAGGAATCACGCAACAAAAGATCATGGAAAATTTCATGAGGCCTTTCAAAATTTGTACTCTTCACTAAACAGGACAGCGACACCAGTATTTCATGCAACATAAATTGAGAATGCATACAAAATTTTTAGTCCGAGAACCGGAAAAAAATATCCTCTCGAAAGACCTAATATTAAGACGAATTTCAAAGCAGTAATGTGTGAGGATGGAGAATGGATCCATGTTGTTCAGTTTAGGGTAAAGTGATAGCTGTAAACACGGTAAAAACGTCTGATTTCCATAAAGGAGGGTATTTCTTTATTAGTTTAACCACTGTTGTCATTGTTCTAAGCAGTTTCGTAATCGGTTATTAACTTGGTTGGTGTGTTTTATATATCCAGATCCTGCATTCGATGCAACCTCCATAAAACAGTCTAAACATGAGTTTTGAAGAGTTTGAAGCCACAGGCTGACACTCAACGCGGTATAGGCCTACAACAATATCAAACTAAAATTAAAATGTCTGTATGCAGATTAAGAGCCACGAAGAACTACGAATGAAGTCTTCTAGCTTAAGAACTAGCAAGTTAATAGCTGATGACGTTGTCTGGTGAGAAATAAAACCAGTCATACAGTCACTCTACTGTCTACTCATTCAGCCTACGTGCAGTCCACAAGCTAAATCAAAAATAGTATTAACCTCTGCTTTGAAGAAACTACTTAAAATCCCCTCACTTCTTCTTGAGTTGCTCTATTCAGTCAATCCACTTCCCTCTGTAATTATCAATCTCTCTTCATGTCTCCGCCCCTTTCCAAACCTACAATCATGAGAGACCACCACCAAAGGTTTGAGTACAGGCCCTCTAGGGTTATAGCCTGTCGTCAGATCTTACACAAGAAAGAGTTAATTACTTATATAAAGTTGTTATAAGAAGCAAAGGAACAATAAATAGTTGGGAAGTTGTTTAATGCAGTCGTTTTACAGTCATATATAAAAAAACAGAATTCGAAGCTCTCAACGAGAAATGAGACAAAGCTATCGTCTGAATAATACTACTGAGCGTCAGACGGTCGAAACGTTCTCTTTTGAAGACAAAACGAATATTTTATGATTGGAGCTCTGTTACCATTTAGTAATTGTCTGCATTATAATAAGTCGCGTTTCAAATATGAACTCCATAAATGCAGAAAGAAGTTCCTTTGTGAAGGTTTAAGAATGGTTGAAATTCCAAAAGGACTATAGATCTGCAATAGAGAAAGGTTATCTTATTAGCAAGCAGTCACCGTACCACCTCGGGCTGGCGGTTTAATTGAACAGGTCCCCAAATTTTGTCTAACGTCATGTGTTGTTAGTAAGTTATTACTTTGATGATGGAGGCAGTGAACTCCTCTGACACAAAGATTAATATCTACTAGACTATATGTCTCAACACCCCAGAAGACAACCATCTTCACACCTGTCGCCTTGAGAACCTTAGCTCTAACCTGGAAAATGAGTACTTTCATATTTACAAGTAACTACTGTTCTGGGTTATGAGCCGGGATAGCTCAGTCAGTATAATGACTAGCTACGGGCTGGACGACCGGGGTTCGATCCCCGACGGGGGCAGAGGATTTTTCCTCTAGCCTCTGCGTCCAAACCGGCTCTGGGGCCCACCCAGCCTCCTCTACAATGGGTACCGGGATCCTTTCCCGGGGGTAAAGCGGGCCGGAGCGTGATGCTGACCACTCACCCCCATCTAGTGCCGGGGTCAAGGAAGAGAGGAGCTATACCTCCACTCACCCCAAACGCCTACATGGCGTATAGTGAGACAAACTTTACTTTACTTTACTTACTGTTCTGGGTTTTATTTTTTAGCAAGCAAATATTATGCGTTGAAATATGCTATAGTTTTCTATACGTGTATCATTGGGCAAGTCAATTATAGCTACTTTCTCCCTCTTCTATACCGACCTGCCAAATACGTTTTTCTGACAGACATTTTCCGGTATGGTGCCTGTATGGAATATCGATTATATCGCTATGTGGTGAGAATTGTGGTGCCAGCATATCTCATCACTCGAAACGTTGTCGATGAATAAAAAGAGAGTTTAAATTATTTACATTAATCAGTACACTTCCCTGCAGTTCTGAATTGTAGCGTTTATTGGAATCAGTCGACGGTGGGCGATGTTTGAATTCTGTGTTGATAAAATTACCAGAGTTTGAGTTGTAACCGAACCATCTAGAAAAATATAAGGTTCTTATCATAATTCTGAATTCGAGGTCCTGTTGTTTGTTAAACACAGTTTGTATATGTCATTCCGAAGTGGTATGTCCCGCATACTAATCGAGAATCAGACAGCAGTTAAGATACTGTATGTTATACCAATGATACTCAAGGACATTCGATAGTTCGCCAAGGTGTGACAGTCGAATCGAACTTCCTTTCTCACAAATGTTCGCATCAAATTCATCAGTGGCCTGTTCATTTCAGCCGTCTACATCCTCATATCGTTTGCTGCGTCTGAGATGATTGCAGATTGAACATGGCCAACTGGTAAGCACAAGATGGCGAAGACCTATACATTATAAAAGAAATATTAAGTACGAGGCTCGACTAGAAATTAATTTTAATCAAAACAAAATATGAATTATTCGGGAAATTTAGGCACTGTTTACCTTTGGATTGATGTGACGCTATAAAACAATGTAACATGTCTGTTCATAAAAGTAACTGAGTAAACAATAATGAGGGTGTTAAGACGAGATTCAGGTCAATGGATGGACGGGAAATAATGCCGATATGGAATCGTAAGACGCCAGTGACTTTAAAAACCCCGACACACACAAGACAAATGCAGACTCTGCCTGTCTTCTTAAACCTGCGCATTTCGTCCTACGTTTTGTTAGTTTAATATTGCTGATCCGTCATCAAAACGATTTTAAAGCCCAGTTGGTAGACTATACATCTTTGATAAAACTACACCGTCCCTGGATAGAATTTATGTCTTAAACTATCCTAAAATTTTGTCGTCTCAGGAAATGAGGCGTTGGGACATTGTTCTCTTGGAACCGTTACGTCACTCATGAGTAGATCCAGTTATTTGCGCTCGCTTGGAAAGTGAAATAGCGGCATGTTCTCACACTTCTTTGTTACATGCTTTTAAAATCCGTTCCTTTCAGATAACAGAGATGGTTAAATGTCACGTTTATATCGTGTCCGATTGTTTTATCAGAGAATGCTGCACGCACGCACGTGCGTTGACGTAGGTCTTATGTTTGTGCTGCATTCCTATTTATATTTTCAGTAAAATGTATTTATAATGTAATCGCAACAGCCCTGAAAATGTTTTCAATTCAAGAGGTTTCTGCGTAAAGTACTAGTTGATATCCACAAAACCCACGTATTTGGTATTCAAAATGGAAGCCAGCAACTCATGCTGTGTGTTTGCGTGAGTGTACTACATAGTTAAGTGTAATGAGTATACACATTTCAATATTTCCTTACGTTCTTCTGTCTTCTTTCCTTAGTTTTATTTATTTATTCATTCATTCATTCAACCAATGTTTTGCAATAGTCTGTCAAATATTCTTTCCGCTTCTCCTAACGGTCGGCGTTAATTATTTTTTCAGTTTTTACAGGAGTGATACTTCTCGTAAACGGAACAGAAGTGTATAAACAGAAACGAATAATTATCAGAGAACATTATTTCCACTTGGTCTTGCCTTCTCTTGCATTTTTTTTGTCAAACCTCCCGTTTATGAGAGGCCTCTCTTTGCACCAAATTTCACTCTCTTTACTAAGAATCAAAGGATTCCCAAGTATAAACGAGTTTCCACATACTTCCAGTCCAATGTCCTAACGATTATGTCAGGACGTTGTCAGTCTGATTTCTGTGTATGTGTGTAGGTATATATGAATGAATTATAAGCTATAAAAATGAATTACTATTGTTACTGGGACAATTATGATTGACCTGTTATTATGAAACAATATTTAAACATGTGTGCTTGCATGTTCACAAAACAGATTGGCATAGAAGGCGGAGTAATCGTCAGAGAGTCATCAGAGGTTAGAAGGCGTATCTGAAAATAGTTGCTGCATTATTGTAGTCATTCTTTTGTTTTCAGTTTTCAACATCTCTGGCCACGGTCATTATGGTACCTCGTAAAGTACTTTTTTTCGTTGCACTTGATTAATTGGTACAGCCTTATAATTGATATTTATCTTAACCCAAACCGCTGCCTCTAACAAATGGGACAAGGGGTTTCGTTTCTTTGACCACAATAGTCACACGTGTATATCCCGTCTTGTGGGATTCCTGATAATTAAACGTCCTAGCAAAACAAACAAAAGGCTTGCCCGAAGAATGTTCTCGCATGCACGGGGACATTCTGTTATTTGAAGGTTAAATGACTTTGCCTCAAGCGAGAAGCTCCTTATTGACCCTCACCTTGAGTACTTAAATACTTCAGTGGCGTTTACCTGTAATTACTGTTTACTTACTCTTTGTTATACGCCTCTTTATCGATACTGAAATCGTATAATATAACAGTGGTACCGTGTTCGTAAGTCGGTAGGACTGCCGGCTACCATGATTGAATTTTTTGTTTTTGTTAGCCTATCCAGGCGAATACCCGGAGAGGAACGTTTCAGAGGTGGTTGCTTCCTTAATCATCATTTAGCAAGCATCTCTTAAAAGCAAACTTCTACCAGAAATATATCAGAAGGCATTCACCTTCTTTGTTTCTTCTTAGAATTGTCTTAGATACTTTATACTTAAGTAATCTCTCTTTACAAGGGAGATAAGTGGTTTGTTCTATTCTTGCGCGACTTTATGGTAGCGTGTAACCTACAAATAGCGTTCAGGGTCTTCTGGAAACAAAGAATAATAGTTTCTAATGCGTTATTACAGAGCTGTTTCTTTTAAATCCTGTTGCTGATGAACATTTCACATACCGTCTATTTTTTTTCCACCTCGAAAGTAGGAAGCTG
This sequence comes from Zootermopsis nevadensis, assembly GCF_977971745.1. Lineage (NCBI taxonomy): Eukaryota > Metazoa > Arthropoda > Insecta > Blattodea > Termopsidae > Zootermopsis > Zootermopsis nevadensis. The sequence goes on from NW_028259142.1 coordinate 12,169,874, forward strand.
TTAAAGCATGGGTAAAGATCTGAAAGGGAATTCCAATTACATTGGGCAGGCGCTTAATAAAGTATTCTGATCGCTTTGATTTTGGTCTGCCGCGAACAGTGTAATCCCATCTCTGTATATACAGTGGAGTACCTACATAAAAAGTCAAGGGTTGTAAATAAACAAATGCTTTGGATAGGTTGGGTAGGTGAGTCAACAGTCAGTAACAAAATGTTTTTGGTGCCAACTCAGAACTCATTAAGAAACCACTTTTCGTGTCTGCACCCAATTTGGAATCCAACCATGTACATGAAGCGAAATAAAACTGAAGAAAAAATTCGAACTGACAAAAGGTGCATGATGAATAAATGATAAGTGTTAAGAATAAGGTGTGTTTACCAATCACTTAGTGAGCAGGTGTAATAAAAAAGTTGATGTATAGTCACAGGTTAGCTCCCAGTCGTAACCCTTTAAACGCAAAAGGCTATCTATAAAAACTACCAAACATGTTCGACATGTGAGTAAGTTATTTTTTATTCGTAAACTCGTTAAATAAAAGTACAAAGCTGGGATCCAAAAATTACTTGGACAAATGTTTTATACTAAAATTATATATCTTAATATGTATCTTGCCATTACCAAAATGTTAAACGATGGATATTTTGAGAGTAGCTTTGAACTTCGTACGAATACAGACTATATATAACCGATGCGAATCAAAATTCAGTTTTGTGTAGCAAATTCAAAATTTTATCGAACCCGTTCAAGTGAATTTAAAGATTAAACATGTGTATACTTTGGGTAAAGAATGCATAAAAGTCACTAAATATTCTGTAATTTTGTGTCTTAAAAGAATTTGACTGATGTGTAACACCTGTAAGTAAATTTACAAATTTAAAATAATTGTAATTGTTCTGTTTGGTAGTTATGTATATGTAACTTTAGAATGATAGCTTGAAGCTAAGTTTCTCAGTTACATTTTCTAGAGACAAAAGACTTCATAAACCCTCTGCCTTTCTTTTTTAAAGGGATGAAATATTACGAAATGCGAGTTCTGTGCCGTATTTGCCTGTACATATAGAACTTCAGCCAACCGTCCATGCGTTTCCAAAGTCTTTCCCAAACGACGCACCGTAGACAAAATTATAAAGTTAGAAAATGTTTTTCTTGGACAGGTAATTCCGGAAGAATTATCGACTGTAGCTGTATTCTGGGATCTTGTGCTGTGTACTCTGGTAGAAATTTACCGACGTTTTAGAAGTACTTACTGTCTCCATCATTAGAGAAGAGCTATTGTCCTGATAATAAAGGCAACAAACACCTCTGAAACGTCGGTAAGCTTCTACCAGAGGATCCTTCCGTGTACATTCGTGTTTATCAACCCGCGAATGGTTCGTAGGCCGAACTTTGTGTTGTTCTGTAAATTCTTGCTAGCATTATTTATATATATATATATATATATATATATATATATATATAATGCTAGCTTAACTGTAATTGTTAAAATGCCTTGTTGTATGTTGGACTGACTATGTGATAAAATGTAAGAACAAGTTGGGAAAGCTGTTATATTTACCGAGAAATGATAATAGGATACGAGTTTGAATACGTTTATTATTCCGCCTGATTCAAAAATTTTGTTTGAACGAGTCGACTTTGACTTTTATGCTGACATTTTGTACAAGAAACCGAGCTGTATGACAGTGCAGTGTGATGTGACGGAAATGGAAGATTGACTTTATAAGAGAAATTCTTAAAACTCTTAGTGTCACATAAATAATCGTGTATTGTATTTTATAGTAAGCTCTTTTATACCATTCCACATGCTGGCTGATTTTTCAAAGGGAACTATTGAAGGGTACATGAAATACTAATTTAACGTGAATAATTAAGATTTTATCACCACTATAAACAAAAAGATTTCAAGTTTATTACTACATTGGAAACATCCAATTCCTTTGAGGATTGTCTAGAGCTATAGAGTTGGTAGCAGTGTAATTAGACAGAATGAGAAACACCGCCATTTCACCAATGAGAAAGCGAGAGAGATAGAATTGACTACATCAGGAACTCATCCAGATACAAAATGCAATTATGCTTCTACCGATCGAAATCTGATTCAGTAATAGTATAACGGGTTGTATAATAAAGCATCACCACCTCCCAGATAAAAATCTTCAAAAGATAAATTAAAATCTTGTACAGTTTTAAAGACGGTAGTAAGCTTCGTATTTAATGGAAATGCAAGTAAAAAATACGAAACATCATGTGATGCGTGAAGTACACAGTTAAAATGAATAAATAAAGACCAGTTTATTACAGCTATGTAAGATAAATTTCTTCATCAAACTGCTCTATTTTATAATATGAAATATGGTTGCCATTTATTTAATCAATATAAAGATTTAATTTACGGAATACGTGAACGAAAATTATAGTAATTTTAAACCTCTCCGAAAGTAGTAGTTTAAATTGGCAAAAGTATTCGTGTCATATAGGCGTAATAACCTACATTAATGGAAGTAATTATTGCTCATTTCCATATTCCCTTTAATTATTATCGTGTATTCCTTCAGTGTAAATTAAGATGTGGAGGAACCATGTTGTGGTAAGAAACATTTTGTAGTAAATTAGTGAAAGTCCTTGGCCTGTGTTTGTTCTTAATAAATAAATCAGCATAACATTTTTACGAATATATATTTCAAAAGTGATGATTCTAGGTATTTCTTTTATAAATGTACAGTAGCCTCCTATCCAATGGGTACCGGGGTCCTTTCCCGGGGGTAAAGCCAGCCGGGCGTGATGCTGACCACTCACCCCCATCTAGTGCCGAGGTCAAGAATGAGTAGGAGCTATACCTCCACTCCCCCCAAGCGCCTACATGGCGTATAGTGGGACAGCTTTACTTTTATAGTTATTATGATTATGCGACCTATACGAGACAAAAGACGGTCGGATAATCTGGAAGATTAATGAAAGATACGAGGGTAAATATTAAATCAGTTTAAATATCAGTTTACGATATTATTATATTTCGAAGATTATTGAATACTGCATCGAATGAAAAAATCTCGCAAACAAAAAACAGTATTTAACAAAATGTAAATTTGTAAATGAAAGAGTTTACTTTTTAAGTAAATAAATAAATAAATAATAGATATTTGCACTGCACGTCGGATAAAACGAAAGCCGATAATCGGGACCCTGCTGCTCCTACGGAATGTCCCAAAAAAATGTATACTCGAAGTTAATATTCCGTTTTACTGTGTACGTACGTTTTTAGACACACTTTGTATTCCATTTAACAAATATTCTCTTATTTTACGTGCGAAGGCCTATTATATTTGAGTAATTCTCTGTTGTTTTACGAATATATATATATTCCTGTTGACAAAAAATAATTCCTTCAGTCTTATTAATAACAAAGCCTATATTTTTTTTAGTTTACAAAAAAACAAAGATGCTGGAAGGGGCTATAAACTTTACTGAAATAATGTGTCTTATTTATTATGATTGTCTTAAGAAGTCTTAAGTAGATAACTATTTTTTCATTTACGACTGTGGCTCCTCATAGTGATTATTTGATGCACTAAGTGGTTGACAACGAACCAACACTGGGAATAGATCGCATGTAGTCGCCTAGCAACTGACTGAAAGCAGGGGAAAAGACCAATGAACGAGCTAAATTACTGCCTTTGCTCTTAAACTTTATGAGTGATAGCATACCAGTTAAGAGTAAATATCAGTGTATAATTTTTAGCTCAAAGTAATATCTCTGCAAGGAACGTCAGCAAACGTTTACTGTCAGCTAATTTATGAGTAATATCCACCCACTTACTGCGAGCCGAAGACGATATTAATTCTAATCACCTGTGTATGTATTATCTTGTTTCCTTGTTGTGAATATAATGCAGTTAACACAAGCCTAAAGTCATGTTAATTTCATTAACCACTTCTCAGCTTTGTGCTAATTTTATGGCTTTGTTTCTTCTTCTTCTTTATGATGAGACCGTTGTATTACTCGCCCGACCTGGACTGAAATACAGTTTTCTGCAGAACCCCTGCTGATTGAAGACCTTATTCAGTTATGGCTTCTCTGGTCAAATTGAATGAGAACGTCATATTACATTCCAGTCTATTTTGAGGCTTTCATCCGACTAGTGGTGACACATTGGTCATTTATGAAACCACCCACGTACACCATAAAGTATTTACTGAAGACTGGTAGAATGCATATCTGACAGTGTCACTATGGGACTGTAAGTTTTTCTTCATGAACAATTATGCGAACAACTTGATATTTCAGAAATATATATTTTTTTCTCTAAATACTTTGAATGTCCAAGGCCTTGGTGATATAACAATGATAAATATATAGATGGTCTTCTGTGACTTGCTCGGGTAGTGTTTTGGATGTGTGCCAACTTCGGAGGAACATACTACCTCCATTATCAGGGCTCAGGTGATGTAATAATTAGTGTGTTGCTAAAAGAAATTTATTTGCGGCCATAAGATATTGATCGACCGTTACAAAGATATTTGTTAATGGACATTGGTGGTAAAACTTCGAATGAACTGTTAACGAATTAAACAAGAATTCAGATTATTTTTTATTACTTTTTATTCTAATTTTACTTTCATGGTGCACGTTCCGTGGTCTTTTGAGACAAATATATTAGTTTTAATTTATTTTTGTTTCATATTGAAAGACATTATCTCGTCTTCCTAGGTTATTTTATATGACGTCAAACTTGGGATCGGTACAAAATATGAATTGGAAAGCAAATTGAAGGAAGTTGTTGTAACGTATTTTAGTATTATTCTAGAATTTTCCTGGAGAGCCGGTGAAACCCCACAACAAATTATTTGGATGTATGGTCTGCGGACCGAGATTTGAACAAGGGACCTTTTAAGTACGGGACCACGATGTTTGGTTTTGTACGCTCAGTGGGACTTTCTAAATGTCTTCATAAGGTCTTTATACCGTGCTAAGCAACGCAAGAACAACACCCGACAGACAACTTGTGTTTGCCCACGTTACTAGCTCTTGCGGTTAGAAGGAAAACGCGTGTACTATGTAATCCAAAGGCATTACCTACGTAGGAATTGAGGCAATGAGCTACAAAGTACTGCCGCTGGGAAATAATGTTTATAGCATGGACTGTGTTTGCTTAACTGCTACCCATCTGATATCCTTGCGTTTTATTGCCGTTGGACGTCGAACGCACAGATTCGCACCGGTTGCAAACGAGTATTTTCTAAGTTAATCTGAACCACATTCCATATGATCTGATTGCCTGTGTAAGATTTACACTGAAATGAAAATAGACAAATTTTACGTAACAAGAATAAAATGTTGGCCTATATTCAGGCTTTGGATAAACGTTTATAAAATGATATGTTGTTCTCCTTTCAGTTTGTCCGCGTCTTTCTGTGTTGTGCTGTCCTGTGTACAGGTAGAGGCCTAGCGATGGGCTGGTCACTCGTTCAAGGAGTCCTACCGAATGTCTAAACAACTTAAGAAATCTCCCACATGTAAGGTGGTCAATGTCCTTCGACGACTAGAGCCCGCGGGTAAATATGTATTCCTTAGAATTGTTACCATTTGCGTATTCTCTTACCGAATATTCTATACAGCCAAATACTACATAATAAGTGAAATTAATTAGTTTTATATCGCCTTAACGTAGCTCATTTATACTCTTATTAAGACTCCAAATGTTATTTAAATTTTGTGTAAAGGAGATTATAATGATCAGAAGAAGCCGAATGGACATACACGGTAAAACTGCTAAGAATTCTCGACCTGAATAGTCGATAGTTGGTCAATAAATTGTCAGCTTTGTTTAACCTGAAGGTTTATTGCCGTGTTGAAAGAGGCTACTGTTGAAATCAGTCCGAAGTCAGTTGAGTCCAATTTGAAACAGAACAATATTTTCTAGTATCTCTTTTAATATTATCTTCCCGGCTACCCTTATGTATTCAAGTGTTTCGTTCCTTTAATTTATCCATTAACATTTGGTGTGCATTTCTCATCTTGGACGTTCCTTCTGAATTTTGTTTACTACGTTTTAACGACAAGACAAGAAATAAGGACAGAATGTCAGAAATGTTCTCTGATCTGATCGTCAGGTTCATTAAGTTGGTAGTTTAATTAGAATTCCGATCTGCGTCATAAGAAGGTCTTGTGCCGTCAGCTTTAATTTATAGAATGCTGTAGCCCAAGTTATCATCACTTTGCTATTTAAAGACGACTGCTTGGTGTAGGTGGGAAGATAATTATAATGGAACTTAAAGAAATAGGGTCGGAGGATGTGGACTGGATTTATCTGGCTCAGGTATAAGATTATACAGCTCTAACGAACCAGAACAACACAATCCAGTAGGTTATAGTAGGACGTAAATTGAGTCAAAACCAATTATGTCCTGTTCAGAATGCTTCTTTCTTTACCAGAGTCAGTACAGTGACTAAGAAAGGCTGGGAGTTTGGAGTATCATTCCAGGAAGGGATTCTTATTTTCACCACACACAAATCTCTCTGGAAACCACCCAGCCAATAGGAGACGGGGTCTCTTTCAGCGGGGACAAAGCAACCGGAACATGAATCTTTTAACTCCATCCGGTAATAACGACATGGCGTACACGCAGATGAATAAAATGTCATTAGGGGGTTGAGATGGGGTCAGACAAACTCATATACTTTATTCTGTAATAAAATAATACTGCTGTGTATAAAGTTTCCTTCTGTTATGTTAGTCTGAAGATGCAAAGAGACCGTATGAGGTAAATTCAGTGCTGAAAAAATTATCTTGCGACCATTCCCATTTAGTTAACATGCAAAGAGTGCAATGCAATACATGACGCTCTGTGTTTGATATTTGTGTCGCCAATAAATGATGTGCGTAATGCCACAGCTAAGTTTAAGGAAAGCAAGAAAAATTCAGTGTTCCGTCCTTAGCTTGTCTTCCACTTAAGGGGTTGAATTGTCTTTTTATCGAGATATCAGGTTCTGAAGGCGGCGACAGTGGAAGTTGTTGTCTACTGGTTTCTTGTGCCTCTGAATCGTCTACCAGACTCCAAGGCGCAACAACCCAGAAGACAGCCAACTTCACTGTCTTTTATTGTTCATATTGTTCATGAAAATTGTGAAATATTAATGCAGTAATGATACACATAAAGGAAATCGTTATATGTATGAGATGAACTATAAAAAATAACCAATGTCTTTACACGGATAGCGTATATTTTATTTTAAAGAAATCGATATAAGTAAGTTAATTATAAAATAAGTTCAGTTTGAGTAGATCACTAATAAATTATTTAAATGTTATGAACAGCATAAAGATAAACTCATTGTTTTTCTCAGGAATGAATTACATTCATGTGATATACATGATTTTCAAGCAAGTTATGCAGCGGAAATGTGACAGCAGAGCGATCTGTCTTAAAGTAAGAAACCATGTATAAACATTATAGCCTTTGGGGTGTAAGCATTGGAACAGAGTACCTGATAGAAAGACCAGATAATTCAAACTTGATTCATAAATTTATTCCTTCCTCCCTCCCTTCTTCTTTACTCCCACATATCTCTCGGTTTCAGACTCTCAGACACAAAGACCATATATTACGTGGAACATGTGTATACCATTTTCATTGTTGTACGTGTGCGCATCTGTTGATGCACATGTTGTTATGTAAGCCATAAATATTTTTTGGGCACCAGAGGAGGTTAGGATATTATTTCGCGTGTGGGTGTTTTGTTGAACGAAGCGGCGATTTGCACGGAAATGGACCTGCCATCTCTGTACACGTTTTCAATTCTGGTTGATCGAGTCCAATCAAGTTTCCTTTCTGACTCCACACATAATATGCTGCCACTCAACCTTAAGACCCTGTTATTATACAAAGTACTGTCAAAAGCGACATTTAGCAGCAAAATTCTTCAATATCACAACATTAACCACGATTTTGAAGCTGGATAGCATTGGTTTTTGCATCATTGTCAGGATATAAGCCCAGACTGTGTAGTGTGGTTTGCTAATTAAGAGATCCTACCACACTACATACATGTCGTTAGAGTAAGCTAATTGTAATCTTTAAATTTAAAAAAGATATATTGAATTGGTTATTTGCAAAACCACATGAGTACACAAAGCTCACTTCACAGGAAAATAAAAGTAAAGCTGACAGACGCACTAATTTACGTGTGATTTATTTTCCCCCAAGAATAATTGGCAAGTCTATTTTTATGCAGTTATGACTCATGTGCTTATATGTCTCTATTCACCGAGGAGTTGACCTGTTTAATTCGGTGTAGGTTTTAATGGTTTCTTTATGTTAAAATCCTGAGCCAGAAATTATTAGTAAAATAAGAAGAGTCTAGGACTCGAGTCGTTTTAAGGGGAAGCATACTATAGTTAAAACTCTACATGCATTGTAAAGGCTCGTAAGGGTGTGATTCTTATGGGAAAAGACGCAATAACCCAGAAGACATTCATCTTAAAATGGATTAAACTTTGGTTAGTAGACTTTTGATCATTGTTTGACAACCATTGTGCAAAGTTGCTGTACCCGATGAAACAAACTACATAACTGTATGTAACTAGGTCTTTAACTGTGAATTGATACTGACAAAAGTCCACCACAATTCTCACATGAAGTGACCGGCGCGCGGGCTCATGCCTCCCCGATGACAAGTCGTCGGCTGACCGTCTGAGCTAAGACACGGCCGAATGTATCGTTTAGTCATGGCCTTCTTAGTTCAAAGTCATGTTTTGTATTCGCACGTTTCCTTCTTTGTTCGTAGTCACGGTTGTGTCTGCTACAAAAAATCACGTGTGGCACATTTAGTTTCGTAGAATTGATAATGCTGAATAAGTTTGTTTGTAGGTTCGTGATTTCATTTCAGTTGAGTTGGAAAATATTGTCTTTGCAAGAAGAACATTAATTCTGGCACATGTCACGTAGTATGAATCACGGGTGGGATTTAATCTTCGTAAATTGGAGCTACTTTTATTCTCTAAGAGGAACACGAATTGCACTCACGGATTTAATTAAAATTTAGACCTTTTCTCGAAGACTAGAATTTAGTCAGTTTTGATATAATTTATAGAATTTTAGAAAATTGATGTATTTGCGAATGGTGTTACGTGTTTATTTTGGTGAAGTTAAGTTAACCAAAGGATCGTATTGATACTGACATCTCTAGAAGCTCTACAGTACTCCATGAAGAGGTCAATTTAACAGTTTAAAAGCATACCATGATTGTTATAACTGCGTGTAAGATGCAGTGTATTCGGACACGGTTTAAAAAATTTTGTGTCTATATTTGCGTGCATTGTATAACGTACCGTTTCTGGGCTATAACATACAAATAAGTCCCAGTAACCTTATACGTGATAACACTGTATTGAAAATGGAGCGTTCTTTGTATTTCGGCCTTTTGGATTTTAATACTGTGTGGTTTTAAAGGTAAAACGAACGTTTACATCGAACACACAATCTCTGTCTTCAGGATTGAACTCAAGATGGAAGTAGTGTCGACCAGTTAGAACATTTCTTTCAATTAAATGACTTATCACTTAGTGGTGCCAGTTAAAGAGGGATTACGAGCTGTTAACTCAGGGTAGGGGCTCACGGCACGCTCAGTGATTAGTTAGGAAAAATATATAAAATTTCCTGGTTTGTATTAATCAGTGCTATAAACTGGATAATTGGTGTGGGGTTGATGCCTGGACTTTAAATTCCTCCAGGTTCAAAATAAACATATAATATCAGAAAGGGAAAATTAAAATACGATTATATCGTGATTATATATAGTTTCTTAGTTTAAAATTTTTTCAATTTGTTCTATATGCAAAGTGAAAATTTATAAAAGAATATGACCCTATGTTTCCTTGCGTAATGCGTAAGAAATACCTGAATAAAGATCAAAAAGAGCATTGCATTAAGAAGTGAGAGATAACACATGCCACAGCTTTTAAGAGGCCTTTGTATTCTTCTCTTAACGTCTTTGAAGATGTTATTATATTTCTCATTTCTTTGTTTTGGACTTTATCCATCTTTTGTTGAGAGTTTTTTTTAAGACGGACGATGGTTAAAGTTTAAAATAAAGAAACGATCAGGTCTTGGTCGGTCTAGGCTACTTTCCTATATGAAGCTTGAGTGGAAGAGAAACGTAGATGAAACATAATTCATGCAAAAATAATTGTTAAAAAGTAGCGAAGACTTTGGAAATCTGCACAGGACGAAACAGGAAAATATTTTGAATCATATAAATGGTAATTAAATAAAACCAGACTGAATTATGTACATGCGTGGAGTATGTAACTAGATACAGAAAGTTAAGACAGAAACTCGACGTTAATTCTTCAGTATATACGAAAACGTTACAGGAAAATATTGTTTCTATATCGTCCAATAATACATGATTCTAATATCACACCATTTGTCGAACAGAAAACTCAAGTGCTATTGGAAAATTCGCACCTGAGATTCTTATATGTTTATATACAGCAATTTCAGATATAATTTACAAGGTTATTAAGGAAGATGAAAACTATAGTCATACCTGACGATATGAGAAGCTATTTCCGTAACTGAAAACCACGCACAGTCAGAATAAAATACGACACAAGAAAATGAGGGAGTAATTGGACATTCTAATTCGACATTTTAAACCTTGGAAAATGCTTCAAAGAATTTAGTCCGTGTCGTGAGAGAAAGTAGAGCAACAAATTAAGAAAATGAGAAAAGAAGAGGGAATATACCAAGAAACAAACACAGGCGAAGATGATTTAAATTTAAAGTGACCTATATAAAACATGAATAGTTAAATGCAGTTATTCTTACTAATTAACATGTTTTGGTGTAGGACGGCTGCTTGCAGTCTAAATATAGAACAAGTGGTTGTAGCAGGTGGTGATGCTGGCCAACCCTGTCTTAAGTTACAGGTAGACCTGCGTTACGTATAGAAGGTTTACCCAGGAAGAAAACTTGACATTTTGAAGGTCTGTCATGACAACACAAAAGTTTTTGACCTTTGGCCTCTAGTGAGAGATCCGGGATAAAACATAGGAATATCCTCACAGCTGTAGGCTAATTTGTAAACATGGACCAATCCTGAATTCGTTACAAGGGACATTTGAGTAACAAAATTTTTTCTGTGTTAATCACGACTCTGCCAGTCTCCACAATCGTTTGAAGAGCTGGACTGCCACGCAGATCGACACTGAGTTAACAAATCTTTAGGAGTTGGGCACGATTTGTGTTAGGGTTTAATTTGATAGTAACGGTTTGAAGCATGACAAAATAAGACGGTTTTCAAGTTTGAAATATGTCGAGCAATGATTTATTCCCAAACAATATATGTTATTCCATGTACTTAGTCTTATCTTGACTGGAATTTAGTTTCTAAATTTTTAAATCGATCTGCAGTAGCTTCTGTTCTTATATATAGATATATAACTAGTAAATAATAGCTCTCCACCCTTTAATTTTAAGTACAGTGTAATAATATATTAATTAACACAGTAGATTTATCCTTAACATAAAAGTAGCATGTAAAATTGTTGTTCTTGTAATTACGCGAAATACTATGCTGTGTTATAAAATAATTGAAATATGATTAGTGAGTATTTTACATGGAAATAATGGCTGCCTCAAAATTGTATTAGTATGCTATAACAAGCAGGCATATGGTCGATAATAATGTGAGGGCTTTGCTGGAAGGTTATTGTCAGGTGTGGGTTGTTGATTTTCAGGGTGGTTTGGACACAGATCAAGACACTAATTTCTAGTTTCGTCTTTCATTAATTTTCATTTATTTTTAACCCAATATTATATGATAATGTAGTTATTAAAGAAGCTTCACAAGAGGGATGTATATTATCTGGTTATTATTCAATCAGTTCAGACCCTGAACACACGATTGTGCGACTCAAGACCTTACAGAAAAATAAAACTGTTAAATAAGCGAAAGGAATAAGGGAAGGATGAGGAATATGAATGTGTAGAATGATAATAAGGGTTCTGAGAAAAAGGGGAATAAAAGGGAGATGAAGGAGGAGTAGGTGATAATACAAAGTAATTATTTTTCTTATTTATTATTGAGAAAAAATCTCTCCTCCAAATTAAATTTTTACTTACTGATGAATTGAGTTCGGAAGTGTTAGGCTACTTACTTTGACTGTCATAAAATTTGTACATAACGACAGTTTGCGGCTAAAGGCAGGAAAATATGCTACAGATTTAAGGTTCTCAATGCGGTGAGCATGTCGAAGTTCTGTTTTGTAACGCTCTTTGGAGAGGAACCTACTGTCTCAGTAACTTCCCGAAAGACTGACATCGACATGCAGGTACTAACTAATTCGTAAGTTTGTAAAAAATACTTCCGTCTTCGCGTGAAGATATTTACAGTTTGACACATGATAATTTCTCCCGTTATAAAGAAACTTTAATATTTATTATTTTGTTGGATGTAGCAAAAAATGGCAGGTGTATGTCTGTTTGTTGCAGACAACGTGACAGGTGTGCACGCGTATGTTTCTATGTACGTGTGTACGAGCCAGTAATATAGAAGGGCGTAGTTTGTTGGTTTAAATAATTCCATAGCATTGACACATCATCTTCATCTATTTCTTCTCATCGTAGCAGCTTCTTGCGTGATTGGACCCTATCTTCGTATTTTCTGCTAAGACCTCACCCCACCCTACCCCGTCCCACTCTGCCCCGTACAATTACATTCATCGTAAAACATAGCCTTTGTTTTTATTTCAGAATACGTCCTAAGTATCTCAAAGAAACCCCGCTCTTTTCTTTTTAGTTAAATCCCATTAAGATGATAAAGACGTGGTTCAACTAGGATGGAACCCTAAGAGAATTCAACCCACTTTCAAACTTTTTTGGGGACCACGGGTTCTGTATAGCTGTAATATATAATCAAATTCGATACTGACAGACGTTCGGCTTATATAAATATATTATTATACCCAAAATAACTGTAAGGTTACAAAAGGTGTTCACTGCAAGATTATTTACCACAGGTGAAAGAATGAGTAAAACATACAAAAAGGTTAATTTAGCCTTTATTTTGAGGGCCGTGAAAATAGTATCTGCTACTGCTAAGTCTGATTATATGTTGAAACCTTACCATATAATATCCAGCTTCCGAATTCTATAAAATTAAAAAGATGTGAGGTGTATTGTAGTCAGGGATTTAAAATGGATTATTGACAGAACTGTGAAGATATTCTTTTTTTTTTCCGATTATTGCTTCAATAACAATTTAAAAAACGCGTACCTGGAGGCCCACAAACACAATCTTTCGTTAATAATCAAAAATGCACAGGGGAATTCCAGCGGGGAATGCCTCTGTCATCGCCCTGGTGATGGAGGCAGAAAGGACCTCTGAAACGTCGGTAAACTTCTACTAGACCACAAGGCGCAACAACCCACAAGACAGCCAACTTCAGACACGCCGCCGTTAAAACCTCAAATCCCACATTATTCTAACTTACCATAAGATCTGTCAGAATCTTGTTAAATAATATAGACAGAACGCTAAAGTTATGTTCGATATCAATAATGTATTTTTGGTGAAGATGTTCACACCACGTATGCTTAGAAATTCTTTCTTTATCATAATTGGTTTTGATGTAAGTTTATTGGTGATGTAAATTGCTTTTTTTTTCCGGATATATTTTATTTCTGTGACTGAATCGGAAGACAGAATAAGTTGGCGAACTTTGCACCGAAATAACCATGATCGAAACATATAAAGGAGCTCATTCAGGTTTTCACATAGTCCGAAATGTTCCGAAACTTTTCATATTGCTAGTAATTATATTTTCTTTTCTTAACACGCTCTGTGAGTCGGGAAGGTTTCCAATGAAACAAGTAGCCCGGTTTATTAATGAGATCTATAATTTGTCTTGTGTGCTAATCTTTTATAAGGCGATCGATCCGTTTATGAGAAAATAGATGTGTTAAATTTATGTTGCTTGTAAATTAAGGTTATATTTGATAATACGAACAAAAAATAAATTCGCACGACAGCTTGTGGCCAGTGTAGACAGGACAATGGCTGATATCAGTGACAGCAATGTGCGGTACATCGGTTCTGTAAATATCAAAAACGGATGTCTGGCCCTCCCAGGAATATGCAAAAACTTCAAACAAACCGGATGAGGACAAGCGTGTTCTCCATAATCTCTTCAGGCAGCTGTCGATAAATTTAGAAACTTGAAACTGCCTCAGAGACAAGAAATTTAATTTCAGATAGGTACCTTGTTGCATAACTGCCTGCTCCATTACCGTATTGAATAAGAATACATAAAAATTGTATGATTCTAATGTACATACTTCTGCCACTGGATGTATGATGCGTGCGTCATGAAACTTGTTAGATCTCAATTCATTAAAAATAAAATGTATAAATACTTCAGTTCTGAAATTTACTGCTGCATGAATTTTTCGTAGAAAAACTCATATAAAGTGAGAAAATCTTATCTTTTTCATAGAAGGAATCCGTGGACTGTAATTCAACACATTAAATCATCTCTCAATTAAGAATTCGTTTGAAACGCCTTTGACTTCACATTCTGGCATTGCCTGCCAGATTTACCTGCGGTGCTTTTTATTCGACGCACAGACAGGTAGGTGTGGTAAGATACACCTTTATCTGAGCCGAGGTATGCGCCTCATGCCTCTTCACGACCCCAGCGGGCGGCAGACAGCTTGACCCCTCGATGTGTTCTCTACACTTAAGCTGTGTTTCTGTCTGGTCTAGTTAGAATTGTAAATGACGTGTTTCTCCGGCAGTAACCACAGGCGTATGTCCTGTGACACTCTTCTCTCGCGTCTTATCATCCTGTTTGTTCCCTGGGCGGCCCACTCGTGGTTGCGTTGTAGCTCCTATCTTACGAACGTTGATTTTCCAACCGAGTTCATTTACGAAGAAGAGCTACAAGAGAATTGCTAATGGATGGTATAATTTGTATGTAACTCCGATGTAGCTTCATTTTGTCCTTTGAATTTAAGGTTAACTCTATTCGTTGGGAGAGCTTTGCGGTTGGTTTCAAAATTAAGGTCCTTTAAAGCTATGAAGAAGATTTTATAGGTAGGTTGGAAGGGTAGTCGATGTTAGTATGCGTTAACTGTGCAAAAGAGAAGTGTCTCTCCTTTTATTTAGCGGAATTAAATATTTTATAAAGTAGGCCCTGCAAAGACTTTGACGAAATTTGTTAATTTGGTTTTATTTGACGTAAAAGTGGTTCCTCTTATTATGTCGCTTTCACGAATTTTGTTTTATTATACCTGGAATCTGAATTATGCATAATTTCTCATAAACGGAATGGGTTACTGTGTACATACTACATCGATATTCTGCGTAGCACTTTTCACGTGAAGTTACTAAAATCGATATGTCTGCCCTTCCAGAAGGCTTTAATCACACAATACTAATCTGATGAATTTTCCAACATTCGGGATTTAAAAATTATTAATCGACGAGATTTTTGTCTTTACGAAAACGTCGGAAAACCTACAACTTTTTTTACGACTCGTCTTAAAAGACCTAATACGCTGACGTGTTGTAGTTCGTTTTGTATCTAAACCAAATGAGATCGTGACCTTCAGTTAATTCTTAATATCGCAGTTGTTCCCATATCTAAGAACCTCCCGGTAAAGGCTTATGAAGGAGCCGAGTGTAGTTAATTTTCGCGAATTCTTAACCTTCGAATCAGGCCGAGACTTCGGGTACTTACTCAGCGAAAGGGTTCGGTACGTATCGGATAGGAGACCGTATGATACAGGGTCGATCTTGACGTGGTATCGATGAGGAAAGTGATTCAAAACTGATCATCCAAACTGTAGGACTTCAACAATGAAAATAGCTGTCTTGTAGCCTGGTAAAATTTTACTGACGTTTTAGAGAAACATGTTGCTTCCATTATCATCGCCCTGATGAATGAGACAGCAAATACCTCTCGAACGACCTTAAAGTTCTACCAGATTACGCGGCACAGGAACTCAGAAGACAGACATCTGCATGTAGCCAGTCACGTTATTAACTGAACTACACAAAATAACAGCGTATTCTGATGTCTGTCATTCAAGTGGCCGGTCTTGAATAAGAAGCGGTTAACGTTCTGCACCACAGGCAGTGAATAACTTCAAACCAAGAGTCAGGAAGTAAGTGTTACACTTCGGGTGACAGTCAATAAAACCCTGCAAAGCGATTCATTATTACTTTTATCGTTGTGAGTATTCGTCAAGCGGAAACAATAGAAATAAGTCGATTTGTTTTATTCATTTATTTAACAGCGTTTTGGCAACTTCGTAGGTTATGTAGCATCGAATGACATGACGGTTACGAATAAAAAATTGGGAAGTGTTCTGCTTTACACTGCAGTGCCAAGAAGACACGGAAAATTTCAGGCTCTTAATATAGTTCCGAACCATATATCTAAAAATATGAAGTACAGATGTTTTAGCTATACCATGATCTTATTTAATAGTAGAAAATCTTCGCTGTATTAGACACCGGAAATGTAATTTTAAAGTAATAATATTTGTCCGAGTATCCCACCCCCTACTTTACTCAACGTTCGAAGCAATGTGTGTAGAACTCTAACTTTGGAGTACATTATGGCTGCGTGCTGTCAAGACGCCATGTGTGGAGTGTACCATCGCTCAGCAGGAGTTCTAAAACATCGAAAGGCAGGAAGTATCTGCTTACTTCAGATACGCGGGATCACCACGAACCTAAAGTTTTACTGACTTGAAAATTCTTATTACCGAAAAGGTGGATACTTCTGGAATATTGCGCCGTAGTCTGATAAACGTTTACGGACGTTTCAGAGGTGCTTACTGCATCCATTATAAGGGCGAGTCCTATTACCGTTGATAATCCGTATTTGAGAATTCTCAGGTTCAAATATTAGTCCACAGATCAGCTATCCAGAGTTAGAGTTTCCGTTGTTTTCCATAGATTTACCAACAGGCAAATCCCGGAATAGTACCTTTTAATTAGGCCACAACCGGCTTTTTATATCCATCCCAATTAATTGGGGTCCGCAGTGGCCGCGCGGTCTGAGGCGTAGGCCATGTGCCGCTTGGTCACTGGGACCATGGGTTCGAATCCCACTCAAGCCATGGATGTTTGTCCGCGTTGTCCTGTGTACAGGTAGAGGCCTTGCGACGGGCCGATCCCTCGTCCAAGGAATCCTACCGAATGTCTATAGATCAAGCCAACGAAACGATGGGACCCGCAGTGCTCAGGCAATTGAAGAACAGGTCGTTCCCAATATCCCAATTAATTATATATTATCATCCCATCATTCTACTCTGCACAGTTTAAGCTGGTGATATCGTCGTTACATAACACTAAATAAACTAGAATTAATGCTGTCTCAAACCTTTCAGTTGTTAACGTAAGGACAATTAAGACAATAGTAAACTAAATAAGAAAAGATGTAGAAAGAAGAGACAAGACAAAGCAATATAATGACGGAGGCGAAGAAGATGAGGGGGCAGTATGACCTCTGAAACGTTGGTAAACATCGACCAGACTACACGGTGCAACAACCCAGAAGACAGAAATCTTCATACTCATCGCCCTGATGACGGAGGCAGTATGACCTCTGAAACGTTGGTAAACATCGACCAGACTACACGGTGCAACAACCCAGAAGACAGAAATCTTCATACTCATCGCCCTGATGACGGAGGCAGTATGACCTCTGAAACATTGGTTAACATCGACCAGACTACACAGCGCAACAACCCAGAAGACAGAAATCTTCATACTCATCGCCCTGATGACGGAGGCAGTATGACCTCTGAAACGTTGGTTAACATCGACCATACTACACAGCGCAACAACCCAGAAGACAGAAATCTTCATCGCCCTGATGACGGAGGCAGTATGACCTCTAAAACGTTGGTAAACATCGACCAGACTACACAGAGCAACAACCCAGAAGACAGAAATCTTCATACTCATCGCCCTGATGACGGAGGCAGTATGACCTCTGAAACGTTGGTTAACATCGACCATACTACACAGCGCAACAACCCAGAAGACAGAAATCTTCATCGCCCTGATGACGGAGGCAGTATGACCTCTAAAACGTTGGTAAACATCGACCAGACTACACAGAGCAACAACCCAGAAGACAGAAATCTTCATCCTCGCCGCTGTGAAAACCTCAAATCATACATAGGTTATTATTGTTTTGTTTAAAATACTGCTTTTATCATATATAAATAAAATCAGAGATAAGTAGGTGTGTTTTGCTTCATTATGTGATTATATGAATTGGTGATGTGAATGACGTGTAGCCTAACGTTTTATTGAAAACGAACCGGTTTTGTTAGAATTAAACTATACTCTATCCAAAGAAAACAAAAATAAGATTACTAAATGATAAACGAATGATGGTTTGTTTCTACGAATGTAAACTATAAATACATTAGGACATACACATTACGCCAATGAATTTTTCCACATTGAATTTCTTCCCGAATACAGAGATTGTGTTAATCATTCATCCTCGACGTTCGGTAAAACAATTCATAATTAACTATTTAAAATTCTTTCCCGAAATCAGTTTGAAATTTTCCGATATTACTTAAAAGTTCTGAGTCCGAATCGGGCAGAAGATTTTAAAAGTGGGCTAAAACAAAATCAATACGAAGTATGTATACGTACAGATGAACAGACCAGGAAGGAAAGTAGTTTATCTTGTTCCAGAAATTGGAACCCCAAATTTAGTTAGTGTCGGATTCATTCAGGCATTAGGGTAATAGCGTTTGAGTCTGATTTGTGCATTCAACTGTTTTGAAACTGAAACAAAATAAATTCTATCTGGTTGAAATTGGATTTAAGGTTCTGAGGAGAATATTTTAAACTTAGAGGGATGAAGTAGCAGGAGGCTGGAGAAAATTACAAAATGAGGAACTCCATAATTTGTAATATCTCCGCGTATTACGTTAGTAATCAAATCAAGGGAGATCAGAGAAACGGGGCATTTAGTAGGCATGTAAGAGACGGAAAATTCAGAAAAATCTTTAATCATAAAATCTATCTGAAGGGATCACTTGGGAGAATTAGGCTTAGATGGGAATAATAATATTAAAATGAATTTTGAAAAAAGTAGGATATGATGGTATGTACCTGATTTATGTGGGTCAGGATAATTTGGTGGCGGGCTTTTGTGCACGTTGTAATGAACACCGTAGTTCCATGTAAGGCAGCAGGAAATGTATTGATTAGATGAGCTGCTGTTATCTGTTTCGATTCTGCTCAGTAGAGTTAGTTAGGAATGTAATATAATTTTAATTCCAAATAAAAAGTCGTGATTTTATGTGGATGGTTCGTAAGGTATTTAAATAGAATGTATCAGATGTATGGTTTATGTATTTTCGATTTGTCCCCATGAACTTAACTTGGACTAGAATAATCGGTCAGAGGACGAAATCAACTGCAATATTAAAAATCCAACTTCATTATTTACTTCGATGTCTTCGTGACGAGCAGTGCGTTTTACATCGTAGGCAGATGCATTCCGTAGCATTCAAACCACACAGAGTTAAACCGTAGATTCCAGCCGCGTATATACGGTACATGGCGTGCATGTTTGATTTTCTCTGAGTGTCAGTTAAGTCAAAAGGGTTATCTTTCTTACAACTGGATACAAGGAATTAGTAGCTCCCCTTCACATACATCAGGTAGTGCTGGGTGGTCGTCAATGTTGAGTTTCGCTGTGGGAACAAGATACACACACACACACACGGAATATCAAGTACAGTCATGCTGAAGTGTTTGTATGGCTAGGCACAGCATGAATACTAAGCAAATAATGTTAATTGTATTCCGAATAAGATTGGATAATAAAGTGATCATATACAAGCCACATTGTGTAATTGGTCATGTTAATGGAGTGAACTTGTTGAGCCGATGACGAAAGAAACAAAATAAACCTATATGAATCATTTACTAGATTGAATGATTTATTAATTTAGAGATTGGAGCCACTAGGGCGAACTGAAGACAGTATCTGTATTGGTCATATCTTGACTAAAGAAGTGAATGGATCTTCCATGATGAGAGTATGCATATAGACGGATAGACACCTCAAAATTAATGATGAAATTCAGACCAACTGGAAAAAGAAACGAAGTCTTAATGTTTGAAATAATTAAAATCATTCACTAAACATTTGTGATGATTGTTGAATCATTATTAATATCTTTCTATACATTGTCTATTATCTAAGATATATTTGATGTAAATGACGTTACTTGTAGTAAAAAAATTCCATCCAAATTATATCGGTAGTTTTGGAGAGAAAATTTGTGGCTAGAAAGACGTGTACATTTCATGGCCTTTGTAGAGGAAACTCATAAACATTGTCGATAAGTAAAGCCATCCCGTTATATGTCAATGTTGGCACTTAGAGGAGAGGAGGTACAGTTCCTACTCATTCTTGACCTCGGAACTAGATGAGGGTGAGTGGTCAGCATCACGCCTCGGCCGCCTTTTACCCCCGGGAAAGGACCCCGGTACCCATTGGATAGGAGGCTGGGTGGGCACGAGAACCGGTCTGGACGCAGAGGCTAGAGGAAAAATCCTCTGCCCCCGTCGGGGATCGAACCCCATTTGTCCAGTTCGTAGCCAGTAACTGAGCTACGCCGGCTCATAATAGACATTGTCGGTAGCTTAAGTTATTACTAATAAACAAACTTGAATTCAATCAGCACGCCTTTTTATCGGTAAGCTTAATCAAAATTGTCAGCTTCATGACTGATTCGTTCATAGGCATTTTATTGCCGTTGTGCCAAATGTAGTGGTTATTTAGTGTCAGAGTGGTTGGCGTTATAATGGCAAAGATGAATGTGTAGACGGTCCTAACGTAGTTTCTTGGAAGGCGTTAAAAAAATGGTAACAATCTCAGGATAGCCAAAACTATACGGAGTACAGGAAGATTATCTCGATGCGTTATTTCTTGTTAATGTCTTTAAGGGCAAAATAAATTGCCATTCCATTATGGACGCTGTTGGTTTACGTGTGCCGGCGAGGCAAATAAGAGAATTTTCTACTTTTAGTGTGAGCAGTGCACTAAGACATAGTCCTTCAGCCAGGTGCGTCATCGCTGCAAATGACGTATGTAAATCTTTGGACGTATTTAGCATAAACATTGTCTCCCTTGAGCGAACGTTCTCAACAAGGGAAATGATCTAGCTTGGTTATCTGTTTTTTTTTTGTATTTCTTTAACGATGTACATTAATATTAGTGTTTCCCTAGGTGGATTATTTGTTTTTATTTATATTTCTTCATTTATTTTCTTTGTGTATAATATTGTTTCTATTTTGGGTTTGCCTTTATTTGGCTGTTATATTTAATACTTTGCATATATGTGTTTAGTTAATCTGTTTGTGTACTATTTTTCATTATTATTTCACTATTATTGTATATATTATCAGTGTTTGGCTGTTATTGGCTTCTTGCTGTTGGCAAACACGTAAATAAATTAATTGAATTGAATTATCCCTTTTTCGACATAGGATGTTGAGGAGGATACTTGGGCCTAGCAGAGAAGACGATAGGACATGGAGAAAACTGCATAATGATGAGGTTAAAAATCTGTACTCCTCCCCCAGTATTGTCAGGATGATTAAGTCTAGAAGAATGAGGTGAGCTGGGCATGTAGCGCGCATGGATGGGACAAGAGTTGTGCACCGGGTATTGGTTGGGAAGCCTGAGGGGAAGAGACCGCTGGGGAGACCTAGACGTAGATGGGAGGATAATCTCAGGCGGGATCTATGGGAGATAGGATTTGAAGGAGACTGGATTTTGTTGGCCCAGGACAGGGTCCGGTGGAGGGCTTTGGTTAAGTCGGTGATGAACCTTCGGATTCGGTAAGCCATCTAGTTAGTTCTAGTTTTTATCCCTTTTCGAGAACGCCGGCTTTGATCATAGCCTTTAGAAATTTGCCATTGAATCCAATAGTGTACAAGTTGTCCAATTTACATCTTCATGAACTATTTATTTAAAATACATTTTAATATTAGGCCTACATTGCGGTTTATATACAGGTCTGTGATCTTGTCTCTTCCGATACATGTGTTAAACAGATTTTCCCAAAAAAATTATTTTTACTGGTTTCATTACTCTAAAAATATTAGACCCCGCCCTCATTATTAAGTAATTTGAACTATTTTCCTTTTTCTCCGCTTTAATTTTGTCCAATAACAACGCGATTCACAGTTTGTAAATCCAATTAAGATATAGTAACTGACTACTGCGTAAAATTTTCTTAAATGATCGGTTAATTTAGAAATTCCCTCTGTTTATAGAGCCCCAAACTTCATCACATTGCTCACTGAGTTTGGTACTGAAACAAATCGTAATCATTTTTAATCCGTTCCATACATTGACATCCTACTTCTCTAAAATCCATTTTAATATTATCCTATTAGATGTTGCACCCAGTTTCTTCCATTGCAATGTTTTGATTAGAAATTGTCAATTTACTAAATGCTTTATTCATCTTTTACACAACTCATTCTTCTTCCCATTACCAGACAATTAGGCGAAAAAATATAAATTATGAGGTTTATCACCATGTAATTAATTCCATTATATTGTTGCTTCTATCTCTTGTTCTTCACCATTTCCAGCCTATGTTCTTTCCTTAAACCATATAAAATAGTTTTGTTGTAGTTTATAAACTCATCTTCTTTTTTAAAAAATAAAGCAGCTATATGCGACATTGTAGTTTCACGCGTATAAATCGTTACAGATGATGATGATATGATTAAAATTTAACCGACCAATCTAATTTCCGATAATTGCACGTCATAACATGCTTAGTTTCGTCTTTCCGGGGATAACTCATCGTATGCATCTTGCATCCCTGTGTTATCGAGATAGAATCTTCGGCCCATTCACCTGGCGGTCCACTCTCGATATTAGCGCACATAACGCGCCTTGATTCTGTATGCGCATCGCGTAAAGGTGAATAATGTTTACACATGAATGTTCACGTGTAAGTAACCTGCTACAAAGCCCATATGATCATTGACTAAACCCGCATCGTACCAAGATCTTGTGTAGAGTATCTGTAACGATTCTGTCAGCTTGCCAACCAGAAACCGGCAAAACTGCTACATGAAAATAAAGACAAAGCGGCTACAAGACTTTTGCGCAAGCTAATTTATTCCCTGGTTATTTATTACAGTCGTTTGACTAAGAAACAAGTAGGAACTAACGTGACTGTACGAGAAAAATTAGAAAGTAAAGGATATTATGTTAGCTAACTTTAAAGTAATATTAGCAGGACTGGGAAATCAAAATCTGTAAACGTCATGAGGTTCTGACAAAGAACAAGATTCAATATAATACGAATATTCATTACCGTGTTCACATCCTGCCCCTAGAGCTTATTCTGAATGAGGTTAATCCGATACTTTCCTTTTATCATCCGTTTTAATAATATTTTTATCATCTATGCCTAGATACCCCAAGTGAAAATTTTTCTTTTGGGTTTCCGACTAGAATTTCCTGCCCAATTTCTACCTTATTCTTACCTGACGAAGGTTACTCCCGTCTCATTCTCTTTTGAGTGTGTGACTTCAATATTTAAAGAAGCCGATCTCAGTCGCTGCGCGGTCTGGGACGTGGGTTGAATCCCGCCCGAGGCATGGATGTCTGTCCTCATCGCTCGATGTTGTCATGTGCTGTGTAGGGAGAGGCCTTGCGAAGGTTCGACCCCTCTTCCAAGAAGTCCTAAAAAGTGCCTAAGATCGGATGCGAAACCTCGGAAAAGAGTCTGTCAAGGTTCTTCGAGAACTACAGAGACCAGGAAAAGAAGAAGAAGTAATTAACTGAAGAGCACAACTTCTTATTAAACTTGTCATAACTGAAGTCGTTCTATGACACCGAAGGTCAGTGCTCCTCTTTTCTTATCCACGTTAACTAAGCTTACAAACTAAATTTTTGTCCTGAATACGTAAACCCAAGACTTCTCTATATATAATTCCTCCTTTGAGTGCCGATAAATACATCTACCCCACACCATGGAGCCAACAAGCTATCCTATAAACAGATCTGACTATTAACGATGTGAAGAATGTGTGAAATCCGTAACCTGAGTCACAGCAATTCGGTCCACACTCTTCCTTACAATTTCCTTGTATTAAAATTATCCTCCCCCCCCTTCTAGAAAGACATTAATAATAGCATCGTTAAATTTATCTGTATAATAATCAAGCATTGGCTGTTAGCTTTGTTAGCTGCTGTGGTTGGTGGTCATTGCTTTTAAGTGATTTTGGACCTCATGTTAATTTCGTTGGGTTTCCCATCATTATTGACGGATAATTTACTAATCGAAGAAGACTGAATTAATCATTGACAATGACCCCATTATTTTAGCCGATTAAAACCATGAGCAATATATACGGTGAGGTCATCGAGATTGGCGTTATTTATGTTAGCTGTATCTTCTCCAGTCTTGGCAAAACAAAGATGCATATCTCAATTTTTTAGGTTTTACGAATGTTTAAACCGGAATTTTTGTTTTTCCTGCGTTGCTAATTTGTTATGTTGAACTTAGCTTCATTGCAGTAACCACAGTTAAGACATAACCTTCAAAGGTGTCAGCTGTCATGCGAGTTGTAAATTCATGACAAGTGTCAACGGAGACCACCTGTTGAGATCAGTGTGCTACATATCAGATATTCCTGTCAGTTTTAAATTTAAATTAAGGGGAACAGGAGCTGAGGGTCCAGTAGTTTGCATACAAAGCATACAAATAGTGATGGCGTTCTGATATTAGTATTCATCTGATACGTGTTTCAGTAAACACAAGTCAGATATTTTAAGTCTGCGAGTTGGAAATCAATTAGTTTTGTTGTGGCTATTCGTAAAGTAACCCACTGTGGCAAATTGGTGGGGCGTGAGGTGTTACGAATATTATAACGTATCAAAACTACTTGTATGTGCTACGAAAGTGTCTTGAAACTGTAAACCGTTACATGTTTCTAACATCAAGCAGTAATACAGATGACATAAAATTTCTGGCCTTCTCAAAACTTAATTTTATTTTTTCCCTTTTCCTAGATACGTTTTGTTAAAATACATAATATAGACCTCGCCCTAACTATTCGTTTTTACGTCTCTCTGCTTGCTCGTGATTGTTCTGCTGTGAAGTTCTTTATTATTAAGGGATCATTTAACACTGTAATTGTAATATTTATTTAATGCTTTTATAACATGGTGCATTTTGGAATCCTCGTTTCCTCCAAAATATATCCTGGTTGACTATATTTATATTACTGTTAATCTTATTTTTATTATTAGTATTATCCACGTGTACATTATCACAGTTGCAGTGTTATACTCGCAATTATTAAAATCGAACTAAGTGGTTTATGGATTTATGAAATACAGACTGCGGGAATAGTTTAAAGCCTTCCTGATGGCAAGCCATTTAACTGAACCTCCATTTCACTTCACAACACTAGCTTCTTCTATTGGTTATTAAATAATAAACTATTTCGTAATTTTTTAAGCGTTTGTCTGAAATTAATGAAAATATTCCCTTTGTGTAAAACCATAGCGTTATCCTTTTGTTTTAATATCCGATATTAGCAATTAATAATCTGTTTTTTCTATATCTTTATAAAATGCATCACAGTTTCACAGCGAGGTCTTTCCTCTAAAACGAAATAATCAGTCAGTCACAATGTATTTACATTTTAGTCAAATAACTTAGGCACGATTTGTCTAGTCTAAAAATTCCCTCCTCGAGTTTATAAGACTTGAGCTTAGCTTCACAGTTTGAAGCAGCTGTTGCAGACCTGTTAGTCTATCTGGCTCCTGAAATAATCTCGGCAATTCTTCCAAAAATAGCTATGGATCTCATGTCATTGGAGTCCGTTCTATTTTGTATTTCTAACCACCTACTAAGAAAAATACAGAAGTGGTGGCCCCAAGGAGAAATGAGATGCAATACACTTAAGCACCACACTTAGTAACTCTAAGTCAATAAACGTACAAGATCTAGTCCTTATGTGACAGACTCTCTGACTATGCTCGTAGAATCAGAATGTAACATTGCAACTACCAAATTTTGCCGCTACTAAACACACCCGAGCCAGTTCCATCCACATCCTGTCCTAATAACACATTACAAATGTAATAAAATCAAGGCATTTTGCTTGCGTTGCGGAAACCACGTCTTAGTGTTATTGTATCTATCTGTCCGTATGTAAAAGGGACGAAAGTATGTAAGTGATTTCGATGGTAGACGTACACTAACTACATATATCGCAGCGTGTAGGGTCATAAACTTTTTTTC
Source organism: Zootermopsis nevadensis (assembly GCF_977971745.1). NCBI lineage: Eukaryota > Metazoa > Arthropoda > Insecta > Blattodea > Termopsidae > Zootermopsis > Zootermopsis nevadensis. The sequence goes on from NW_028259142.1 coordinate 12,196,217, forward strand.
TTTTTCATAAATATTTATAATACTGTGAAATGTTTTATAAACCTTAATGTAGACCATAGTTTATATAATATTCCAATTTTTATATTCTGAACAGTTTTTAAGAAAATTAACTGATTTAGTCAATGAGCCTGGCAGATTAGTGTAAACCGAGTGACAATATGAATCAATATAATTTTAGTAGTTTTTGAAATGGCATGCATATGGAAGGACATACAGAAAGGACTTCACCATAATATGTTCATTTGATGCGCTTCTGCAAAAACTCGACAGCAGGCATCACATAAGTTTAAACGTGTCCGTGCTTATTTTGCACAGTGACTCACAAAGCGGAAAGGAAAAATGTTACTTCGTGCTTTAGTGGGGTTTCATTTTTGGAGACATGATTGATTTGGTTCAGCCACACAATTTCATCAGCGCTGCGTTGTGAAATGTGTCTGTTTCACCAACGACTGCTCAATAAGTGCTGTTGACAGTAGACGTATATTTTTACAGCGACTGGCTTAAAAGAAAAAAATATTTCTGGATATAACTTCAGTTCAACTTGTTTTCCTTGGCTGGTTGTTTTACCATTGCTGCACTACGGATGTCATATTCTGTTAGCTTACAATTGTTACTCCTAAATCTGTGCCAGCGGTTTCGATAAGAGATGGAAGAGGAACCATATTGATGTCACGCCCATCGTAAAATTTGAAACGTCCGACGTTAATTAACTATTTCGAAGACAGTCTTTGAAAAGTATTTTTTCTTCCTTTCCTCCTGTAAGTCTTCATATGACGAAGCATATGTAAAAAAAAAAAAAATAGAATTTTGCTAATTACTTTATATTGTATATCCGGAATATGTCAGGTTTGAATTCCGATTCTAAACCAGCTGTTTTGAGTACTGTGTGAATTTCTTGTCTCTTTTTGCGAATCTTGGTACACGCCATGACACTGTCTTTTATTTTTTGTCTTTCTTATGTTCTTTATTATTTATTTACTTTTATCTTCTTTTTCGTCCTTTGTTCGTATATTTCTTTCAGATTTCTTTAAATCAGTCAACAAAACTGCATTCTACAAACTATTAATGTTTATCGATTTGTGTCAGTCGGTAATAACGTTATGTCTTGGACGACATTTAATACGGCATTACATTTGCACTTTGACAAGAATCGACTAAGATTCGAACATTACTGGCATCAATTGTAATATAATTTGTGGATAACAGCTCGGGAATAAATTTTATATCGCTTTGGAAAAAATCGCATGTGTTTTACGTTGTCTGCGATCTGTTGCTACGCTTACACATTTGCTATTTCTGGCATCGCTTGCGTAATATGTGTGTTATGATGTGGTATGATATATATATATTATATATGTATTATGTATTATATATGTATATTTGTTTTAGCTAGGGCTATTCAAAATGCAGCGGTGCTATGAAGGCACTTATGAATTGTGTGTATATATTCCGTTACGGGTTGTACTTCCTATTATTATTAATTTTTCTTTCTGTAGCAATGTGAAGAAGAGGATGTTTTCTTTTGAGCGCGAATAGAGCTGTTTCAAGGCTTGCGTATAATAGAAGTGGTTGAGTTAGCAAACCTTCTGACTCATTGCAGTTGTAGTCACGTTTTGCCCACATGGTATATCGTAAATTAAAGAAGGAACACAGCAATACTCACTTGAAGCCACCATGATCACCCTTCCTCAGTTCAGTGGCGGCAGGTGAAACTATCGTTTTATTAAAAGTAGCTGGTATTTGAGCAAAAATTATCCTAAATAAAACAGCTTGGCCATTCTGGCTGTACTTAAAAAGACTGTATCACATGCTCATAAATAAACATGCGAAGTATATGTGTTTACTTAGGCTCCAGTGGCTGATTTTAATTAATACTAGAGCGTTTGAAAATTTTGGGTAAGAAACTAAACCAACCCCCCCACGAATTGGGGGTTAAAATACTTGACCAACCCCCCCAAAGGGGTTGCGTTTTAAAATCTTGAGTAAGAAACTAAACCCCTTCCGGGGGGGTTGGTTGCGTTTTAAAATCTTGTGTAAGACACTAAACTAACCCCCTCTTCGGGGGGATTAGTTTAGTGTCTTACTCAAGTCATTTGGAAAGTCATTTGTTTACTCGCCATTGTTGTGTTGGTACAACAATGCCGAGTAAACAAATATAACATGACATTGTTTGATGACGTCATCTTTCGACGAAAACGACAAATCACAAATTTTTATAGTAGATACTGAAAAGCTCTTGGATTCCATACAAACGAATAATATCTTGACCAGATAATTAACTCTGAAATGTTCATAAAAGGCTTTGAATTGTGAAGTAACAATCGTTTGAGAGATTTGGTTCTACAAAGAAATAACAGTTTGGTTTTGGAAATACTATAAGAAAACTTCTCACTGTGAACAGTTTTTTAAGATTTACCCAGTTATTTAAGACAGATTAACTGAGAAATGCAAGACGAACTAAACTCAGACGTATCGCAATATTTTGTTTTTTCATCATCTAAATTGATATGAGGGATAACTGGTTTTTAAATAGTTCCGAAATAACCATTATTTGCGTTTAATGTGCCCGGGGAATAGGCAAATTCATTTCTAAGAAAACTTGGACGATTCAGGAGTTCCGTGTATTTTCATCATTTGTTTTCAAACGAAAGTTCTCAACAAAATAATTTTGGTGTTGGTAAAAGTAGCGTAAATGTCCAATAAAACTCTGATGATTCGGAATCTTCTTCAGCTTTCTATATAAGAATTTACTGAAATTCAGTCTACTATGTTACATAACCACCACTGAAGTCTTCATCCCCTCTCCTCCCCATCGTCCTGCTGTAGCCACCCACTAACGCAGACGCGTGTCTAAATCATTACCAGCAGACAGGAAGTTATCACGCGCAAGGATACAAATGCTTGCTGACGGCTGTTTCTCTTCATAACGAAGTAAGTCTGGTTCCGGGAATCCAATTAACTATCCGGTGTCCCACAGTCTTGTCATCACAAAAATATACGTAAGCATTTTCTATTAACTGATAGCAAAAGTGCAGTTACGTTAGAAGAACCCTTCTGAGGCAACAAATTGGACTGTACGTCGTGCAGGAGGAACTGATATTTTTAAATAAATTTGTATTCTTCTTCCTTACAGTGTTGCGACATAGTTACAAAGATTATTTTTGTAACTATCTATATCATAACTCACTTCATGAAGAAAGTAATTTTTTAACAATTTAACACCGTAGTTGCCCACAGGTAAACCGATGGTTCATTGTCTCATTTTTTTGACGTAAATACGTCTATATGCAAGTGTCAGTGTCATTGTAAGATTGTTACCTATAAAACATTTCATTACATTACCTTACATTACATTACATTACCTTACCTTACCTTACCTTACCTTACCTTACCTTACCTTACCTTACCTTACCTTACCTTACCTTACCTTACCTTACCTTACCTTACCTTACCTTACCTTACATTACATTACATTTCATTACATTACATTCAGCTACCACAGACCCATCTTAAGCGTAACTAATTCAAGTCGATTAAGCAATGTTTTAATCAAACTTTACTCAATTGTAAAGCATGTATAAAGGAAATATTTAGAATAAAGCGAATATATAAACTTCCTTTCCGTATAGACGTATTTACGTCTAATTCTCCGGAACCTTGGTTCCACTGACAACTTTTTTTTTTGCTTATTTGACGACAATGTTAGTAACTCATACAATATAGCGTTCAATTACACAATTATTAGCGAACAGTTAATTCAAAATATTATGGAAGGAAGCTGTTGTTGTCTAATGCAAGTTATTATCCCAGAATTTCCTTGGAGGGGTTCAGTAAAGAAGCCCTGTCTCCGTGTCGAGATCGAACCCAGATCTTTCATTATATTGTTCACAAGAGCGCTATATGTAATCTTAGGATAGGTTCTGAGGCATCTTTTAAAATTTCCTGGTTATATCTAGTGGTCTTAATAGACCTTACCTGTTGACTCCATTTATGCCCGTTGTACTGTTAAGGCATGATCTTCATGATTTAATAACCAGTCCGATGGCTACGTGGAGAAACGTAACATGTACTCCCTGGAGACACAACATAAGTTCTCCGGTTACATATCATACCTAAATGGTCACTACCATCTCATGATACAATTTACTGTCCACAGTATCCTAGAAATTATAATGACGACGAAGCAAACCTTTGTAGCGGTAAGCATGTATGTTCAGGAAAATTGAAATGGTGGCAAAGTGAGTACTGCTACCATTAGGGAGCTTTTAGAATGGCTTGTAATATGGGTGATGAAAGCGTTGGATTAACAGGAATGGGTGGAAGAAATGGCGGAAGGACAGAGTGATACGAGAGTGGTATATGGAAAAATGAAGGGGTAAAGATAAGAATAAGAAAGAAATAATCCCCGTTGAATTTTAACGGGTCTGTTCCACCAGCGTTATTATGATCAGGCAAGTTACATCATATGTTTGACGTCCAAATATTATTTTTGTTTGTGGTGAAACGCCCTAAGAATATGCTATTGATGCAGACTGAGGGACCAAAATTTGACATTTGACTTCGTATATTACTCACAAACTAGAATTTCGTTCCCTCCTGGTGTGAGCAACGCAGCTTTGTTGCAAGCTTTTGGTATGTGAATGGTTGTGGCGCAACTCACTAGCATCTGGCTACCAGTTGAGAGAACAATTTGAAGTGGCCACTGTCATCAGGGCATGAACTTTCTTTCATGTATTCTGTGACCCCTGGAATAAATTGTGCGCTGAACGTGAAGCAAGTTACAGCAGACCTCTGTTTTGCAAGTCTGAGGATGGCTGACAACATTGTAACGGAATCTGCTTTACAAAACTTGGCATGACTTATTACACATTCAATACGGAAGTAAATCATCTTTTTATTTGTTATAATTTTGCGTATAAAATTATGTGTTATTTGAGGTTCTCACGGGGGCGAATACGTTGATCGTGATGTTCTGGGATGTGATGCTGTAAGGTCTTGTAGGTGGTTACCAAGGATGGATCGTTCATATTAACCGTGTTAGCCCGGCTAACTCTTTAAAAGAACAATAGCCCTGAGTCTCACTTTCCTAGTTCGGTGGTATTCCATACAATGGGACACAGAGTAGTAGATCATAAAATATATCGTTAGTCATTTTTGGCCAACCAGGCGTTTAGCCAGATAGTTGAAGCTTACGCTCAGCCCTTGTTGGTAACCAATGCTTCGGTCGAATTTATCGCCTCTATCTTCAGGATGGCGATTGTTAGTCTATTATGAAATTTCAGGCCTAGTGTCAGTTTATTGGCCAGGATTCGGGTTGGACGACAGGAGTTCGATTCTCGGCAGAGACAAGAGGACCAGATAATTTATCGATCCCACCCGGCCTCCTATCCAATGGATAACTACGGCCCTATCGGAAGGAGCGTCAAGCTGATCGCCCATCTCCACCTAGCGCTGATATTAAGATAAAGTGGAGCCATATTTTTTTTTAGTTTTTCTTCTTCTGTTTTTATCCTGTTAAACGTATCACTATTCAAACTTTACATTCGTACTTCCCTTTTCACAACGGCTTAAAGCCGAAAAAAGTAGAATGACAATTCGGGGCTAGTTCGATAAAGGATACGTTACAAGCGACTGGACTAAGCTCAATCAGGTCCAATTAATAATCCATGAGTTTAAAAGTTGAATAATAACTCATGTACACTAACAGTCTTCGTTCAGGGACGTGTTAGAACTCGTATCATGATAGGCGTAATTTATACGTCTCTTCAGTTAGCGTTCAACAGTAGGCACATGGAATGTAGTAAACTTCGCTTGTCACCACATGAATACATTAGCTTGTCGAGTGAAAAACCAGTCATATATTTTAAAAATGTTTTCCATATATTATAAGGGAAGATAGGTTTATGGTTTCAAGTTCGTGTGTTTTCCCTTTTGAATCAATTGACAGATTAAAAAGAAGTATGTGCATCATGCCTCTACAAACCACTTTGGCCTTCTGGCTTTTAAAATTCTGACATCACTAGGTCTAGTATCAATTTTAAGACCGTGTAAAATCCACAGATGGGGCGACGCTAGCACCCGTGAATTTAAAATCTGATGATTTGTGTGTAAACAAAATGTCAGATACATAAAGAACTTTAAAAAGAAGTTGTTCTGTAGAATGTAGAATGAAAATAAAAGAAAGAAAGAAATATCATTTCAAAATCTGTGTAACTTTCGGTTTGATTTTTGTAACTAATGAACCTTTGAGGATAAACTTGTGACATTTTGAGTGTGGCTTAATTATAGACTTACCTACAAATTCTATAGCAAATATGAGTTATTTTGTGTCTTAACAGTAACATATATGATGTCTGCAGGAATATATATCAAGGAAAATACAAACAGAATATATCACTGAATTTTACGTTTATTAGATGCTGGTTTTATCATTCTCTCGAGAAGTACTTGAATCAACAAGATATAACTTACTCAGCAATACTTTATGAAACTTTTCCTACATTGGCAAAGAATGAGAGGAATTCATCCAATAAGTTAACCAAAGTCGTGGTTCCTTTACAAAAAAGCCAATAAGAATAAAAATTTTAAATATTTCATGCAATATCATAAATCATCCTTATATTTAAATATAAGATATATAAGAAATATTTTATGTTAAGCAGAGAAAACTAACTTCAAGGAACCCACCACCCTCATGTAACATATAGGTTCATTGCCGTATCCACAAGAGATGACCACTCATCGCTTTCATGAACTATATGAATCGAGTCCACATGTTACATCTACTTTCTTGAATATACATTTAAAAATAAAGATGAAATTTAAGTATATCTGAGGTTTACATGTCTGTGAGATTGCAAATTGTAGTCTTGTGAAGTGTTTTGGCTTTTTAAAAAAACGTTGGTACAGAGCCAAAATACCAAGATGGTGCAACAACAGAGACATTAAAACATTGGGGTAGGGGGAACAGGATGCATAGCTCCACGTATTCTTAGCGCAGGCACTGCTTGAGGTAAATGGACGGCTTGTTTCTCATGAAAAGTTCCCTGGAATCCATTGGATCAGAAACTGTGTAAAGAGGATCTTAAATCGAAACTCAGAAAAGATATAATTTTATGAACTATGATTTTTATATGTCTTTTTACATGGGTGCGAAACGTGGTCTTCCATTGTAATATAAGAACAGAGATTAAGAAGAGTGTGATGAGAATATTTAAAACTAAGGAAGTTAAAATAACAGAAGGATGTAGAAAACTTGACATTAAAGTGAATTAGAATGTTTTCTCTTCACCAGGCATGCTATTATTAAAGTACGGGTAATTTAATTAATATAAATTGTGCTTGACATGTAGCACGCATGGGGGAGAAGATAAAACAGCCTACACGCGAAATTTAAGCCTAATCGGAAGATCTAAAAGAAAGAGATAAACTGGAAGACCTAAGCATAAATGGGAGGATAATATTTAAATTATTTTATTGGGTTTAAAATTGGTAGGGTCCAATGATGAACACGTGAAAAGTCATGTGCTATAAACGGCTGGTAGTTTCTTATCCACCTGAGCCTCTATAAATTTTTTAAGAAAGACTTACACCACGGACGCACTTACCTGGTAAATTAACTGATGGACCTCTTCAGTTCAAGTTACGTTCACTGAAATAACTTGCAAAAGCATTTTTAGGTGTCAGCGAAGAACACCTTATCGGCCCATCCGTGTATGTCTGTCTGTCCGTTGCTTTTCTCCGACTGATATAGGCAACCTGTAATACTGGTGTCATTGTTCGAACATATTGTTAGCAACAGTGAGAAAAAATTAATTTTTTAACGATATTGCTGCGTAACACTGACCTCAGATCGCATTGGTGCAAGAATAACGTAAAGCACAACTGACCTCGATTATTATTAGTGGAATAATGATCTACATTTTGTGGCGTGAAGAACGCCTTTGTAATGTGAGTGTACCTTTCGAAACTTATTGTACATGCTGTGTACATAGGCTGCCTACTTTTCATACGAAACACAAGCCGAGGAGGTGTGATTCCTTTAAATGCTGAACACGTTACTGACCTGCCACAGGTTGGGAAATGTATAACCCACAGCGACGCGGTTTTCTGCTGTTGGTCTCCGTCACTCACGGTGGCTCGAAAAACCACGTAACTCACGACCCCACACTGACTCCAGGCAATGCAACCGGTCGCTGATTTTTAAGAAGCGAAATTTTGTTCTCCGTGCTTCTTTTGTTTAACACAGTTTAAATTTTATCTTTGATCTTATGGTTTATGTAAAACAAAATTAAATAGACTTACGAGATTAATAGTGAGATCATCTCTGAGTGTAGAACCTGTACTGGAAGCCCAGTCATTGTCGGCATAAAAGAAAGAAAAAGGACAAATATTTTGTGTTACCAAAGATATAAGAAAAAAACTGTTCCATTTCTCTAAATACATTGTAATTAGTGTTTATATAATAGGCTGTTAAAAGTAAATATTTCTGTACTTTTATCTCCAACTTTTATTTCTGATGATCAATTTGTGTCATACATAGGCCTATTTTTGAGCCTGCGACAGACAATAGAAATTTTGTAATAGGTTCTTCAAAACAACCGTATACTATTTTTGTCGGATGAGCATTTGGCGTGACAAGGCATAAGAAAGTTGAGTTTTGAGACACGAATTTCTAGGCACCTACAGAGTGGAAGCTGGGGTCATGAATTTTAATCTTGCCCAGAACTTTGATGTTTGTGCCTTTTAATCACCGCTCATCGCCACACGCCCCAAAGTCTGTCATGGAGGTCTCTCAAGCAGACAAAATAATTAGAACTTGTGCATCCTTGGAAGTTGGTTCGTAATTTGGGTGGAAAATCATTATTAGAAAATAATGGCGTACAGTTCCAGAGTTCCTTTGGAAGATTTACTTAGCGAATAAGCTAATTTACGTGACCTTATTGGATTGTTCTATGTACCAACAAACGCCTTTGCTGACCTGCAGAATGTGACATGTATGACAAGGTAATCGCATTACAGGACATGTCGTTTATAAACATAAATACGCTTAATTTCGTTATGAAACTACATTCTTTGTGTAAACGCGACATTAGCTTCACTTAATACAAGAACTTTAGCATATGTGCTGGCAAAAAGAGCTTTTTAAAGAATGAAAGTTCTTGATACCTGCATCATGGCCTGTTGATGGAGGCATCCGTCACCTCTGTAACGTCGATAAATGACGGGAGTACACGGCGCATCGTCCCAGAAGACACTCATCTTCACAATCGTCACCATGAGAACCTTAAATCATACCAATACATATTTCGTTGCGGTAACTTTTTTGTAAAGTGTAAATCGAAAACATGATGCCCGAATGAATCTCGTAGCATGGTGACAAAGTTGGTATGAATACATAAAAGTGTGTGTCATAAACATACTTACAATTTCTATATGAAGCTTTTTAATGCATTAATAATTTCTAACACGGTGACCCTGTCAATGACTGAGGTCTTATCTGACAAATTTATCGTAATGGGAATCTATACGAACAGTAATTAAGCACATAATTGGATCATTAATGGTAAATATGTTAATTACTGGCTTCTGCTATCCTTATGTTACAGACTGAAGGAACGTGGAGGTCATGAGTACCTCCCAAAATTTCCTATTGTTCTTAATAGGCCTACCTCTTATGAATGTCACTGGTAATTTATTATTTTTTATTTATTGTGAAGATATGAAGTTGAATTGTGAGCTGTAGTCCACCCCGTCTTAGAATTCAGTGACATACGAGAGATAAGTTTACTCTCTCTATAGGCTGAACGTTCGAATCTTTATGGTGATTAAAATTAATTCTGAATGTCTGTAAGTTACAGAACAGGGCAGTGCTCGGCAGCGGAACACTGGCTTCTTACCACGGAAATATTTGTTCAGTCCCGGATGACGTTAAGTGAGAGTGGTCGTGGACGAAGTGACGTTCTAAGTCTATATGTGTTTATTACCAATCAACTCCATTTGGACAATTATTGTGTCCACATAAGTACCTCCCGTTTGCCCGCCAGGAAGACTGCTTTTTAAGAGTCCATTAAGCTTGTGGTTAAAATAGCCTGATACATTTTAATTCTTCAGTTAATTTATTAACATTTTTCTGGCTGTGAAATTAAAGGGTTGATGGCTAATTAAAGTAAGGGATATCGGTCAGAGACGGAAACTCCATTAGGCAGTAACACTTAAGGATCGCTTTCTCACGTTGTTGTCCTGTCATTTCTAACGAACCGAGACCTTAAACTACTTCCGTTCTTTCAAAATTACGAAGCTCATAATGTACGGAACCTTTGTAATTGTAAATTATATTGAAGTATTAGCGTTCCGTATCATGTTCAATAATTGGCTACAGCTTGTCCTAGTGGTAATTATTGTTAGTTATTTATAAATATTCATCACTAAATTTATTATTAAGATGAATTGATAAAGGAGAATTAGATCAGTTAGAACGTGTAGCACGGATGAGTGAAATGAAAAATGCATACATAAATTTAGGTCAAAACTAAAACGAAAGAACCGTCTGTAAGACAAGAAACGACGATAATATTATGATAGATCTTAAAATAGAATGTGAGGGTAGGGACGCTTTAAGGCAGTGGCCCTGGGCAAAGCTTGACCTAGGGCTCCCATATCTTAACTTCCCTTAAAGAAAAAAACTTTATAAAATTATGGTAGTAAATTTGTATTTATGTTAACAAAAGCGGGAAAGTATGTGTAAATATTTAAATAAATATTCTTAAAGTTATATTAGATTAACATTTTTGAGAACACAGCACTTAACAACTTGCAACTTCTCACGAGAAGTATGAAGTTTCAAACGGACCAGTGCAAGAAAGAAAATACTTTGTGCATCCTTTGTGTACATGGTGGCAGATACGTGAATCAAAGATGTACAAACCAAATTACTTATTTCTTTTTAAATTCTCGCTGGACGGCATCCAGGGTAGCTGCCTACTTTTCACCTTCGATAAAGCGGCTCTCTATAAGCATATGAACTGGATTCATGTACTCAATCGAGAAGTTTTTAACATTTCCAAGTCTCTTATTTACCTTTACACCATTCATATTGTAAATTATTGCGTTAGTTAGCGATGTTTTTAATTAAACTAGCCGTAACTAGAGTCGAATGGGAAGTGGAATGATGATTATGAATGACGGATTCTTAAAGGTTTCGTTAAGTATCTAAAAGAGCCCTCAGGAAGATAGAATGTAGCGGTCGAATGGTTAGCATCCCTGGCTGCTGCTTCCTTGCGGGAGTTTTCTGGTTGAAATCCTCACTGAGGCCTTTCGTCGCATTCTTTATTCTCTCCAGGTACTTATCTCAAAACAGGCCACGGTCACTTCCTTCCACGTCTTATCCAGTTAATTGCTAAACATCCTATAAATCGAAGGACAAATCTGAGCTATTGAAGGTGTCGTTAAATAAACCATAAGCAATCTGCCAACAGAGATTCGAACCTGATATTTTCCAAATAGGAAGCAAAAGTATTTCTTGGTTGTTTTTAAATAGTCTAATTACTTTCTCTGCATATTTGAAGATTGTATTATATAAACTTTCGTTTAATTTTTAATTTGTACTTGTCTTTTTTGTTCTGTGATTTTACTGGTCCTACTTAATTTTTATCGTTATGTTGTTGTACCGTATCGAGTGTTTTTTTTTTTTTTTTTTTGAGGATACACACCCATATCCTTGTTTAAGACATCTGTTCGTAATGACAGAACAACATGGGTGAGATACGCGCGTGTAAGAGTTGTAAGGATTTGTAGATGGCCTGCTGTGCGAAAGACCTGGGCTCGACCCCTGCATGCATCTACATATTTCTCTGTCTGTCAGAGCCATAAATTATTTCGTGGATTTCATAACGAACACATTTCTATACAGAACCTTGGCCACTAAAAAATTTGAAAGTGAGAACATTACGGTTCTAGAGATACGTTATGAAATAATAATTTTGTTTGTCATGGCTCCAAGTTGATTATTACTATGACATTTATAAATATTTAAGTGTGTGGGATGTTCTAGGAAAATCTAAGTGTATCAGGAACTGAACAAAGTTGTTCTTTTCTGAAATGGAAGCAGCTTAGTGTTCAGTATGTAACCTTCAGTACCATATGAACAAAATAATGTCGTGAGGGTCTCTTATGTTCGTCTCTGAAGATCACTTACCTCGTCGAATGCTGGTCTGCAGTGCCACTTGTGAGTGAACATCGGCCCCAGTCACACAGCTTCACATACGAATCCCTGTATAAACGTGTGTGCACTATGATGTATCTAAAATCAAGGCGAATTGTTATATGATGAGAAAAAAACTATTCATTCAACAGAACTTGTTGCTGTGAGTCAGCATCATGAAATTTATTAGCCAGTGACTTCGACGCCTTCACGAATTGGATATCCACTAGTGTTTGTCGTAATATAACACGCTGTCCCTAAACAGCAATCTTAAATACAATCCGGACATCGGCTTCTCTGTTCTTGGAGTTTAAACCAGGGGTCGCAAACATTATTTCGAAAAGACCAAATAGTAAATATTTTAGGCTCTGCGGGCGAAGAGGCAAACTCGAGGATATTTATATAGGTAAGCCTACTTATGTAACAAGAAAAAACAAGTTTTAATAAATTTATTGAACAAAATGTAACGTAATAATGTTAAGTAGACATCAATTGTTTGAAATACAGCTCTACTAATGAGAAGAATGGAATTTCCTGTTTATGAGATAATATTTCACCAAACTGAGGTTTAAATTCAGTACTCCCTATCATCAAAATTGATTGTAAATGTTCATCCGTTAATGCTGACCTGTATTGAGATTTTACATATTTCATCTTTGAAAATGGAGTTGGCCCGCGGGCCGTAGTTTGCCGACTCCTGGTTTAAACTATGACATTTCAGTTACACAAGTTGTATAGTGTGAAATTTCTGTGTAATTATGAAATGCAAACGACATGGGATGAAACTATTTCAACATTTTCCTTGAGGTATTAAGGAAAAATATGATACCCATAAGAGCAGTCAATGTTTGGGTTTCGATTCAAACCCATAAAATAAGATACTGAATACGAAACATCACGCTGAAATTTTTGGCTCAGGTCCAAACTATAGATGTGTCGATTAACTGTAGCCGATTACCTTGTTTAACGACGATTTGTCGGCCGTATGAAGTATATAGCGTCGAATTGTAACTTCACCGGACTCTGTTCATAAGCACGCAATGTTTTGTTCCAGAAGGCAGAAGCTTTCTTTTTATTTCGGCCTGGCACTTCGTTCCCATAACGAACACGTGTTTCTAACAGTAAATATCAACAAATTACTTGTCTACTGTTCAAATAATTTAGACCTATTATGAGAGGTCGCCCATAAATTGTTCACGGTTATCGTCATTTCATAACGTTGAATTACGATGAGCAAGTCAACTGTGTAGGGTTAATAAATTTCCCCCTTTACGGCTTCCGGTCACCATCAGAGTCATTTTTCAACGGTTCACATATGTTGGGTCTATTGACGACGAAGGCCAATTTAGGAGTTGCTGTGTTGTCTCGTGAATTACGCTAAGGGTAACTCCCATTTTGGGGAGGCGTGCCTTGCCGAACGGAGAAGCCAATTTGCTGAACCATGCCGGATACCACGTTTCATAAATGCTGCAGGGCTTTCTGGATATGCTTTGGGACTGTAAAACGAGCACATTGCCTTCGATATAAAGAAGTTGGCTTCAGAAAACCAACGTTTTAAATAATATATTTGAAAGATTCTGTGTTTATTCCTCTTGCAGGTTCAGACGTGTAGAGAAAAGAAAACATCAAAAGACCAAAATAATTTACATAACCTAACAAAACCATCTCCAAAGTAAGATCCTTAGAATAAAATCCTGCCAGAAAAGGCACATGAATATAAATAATTTTATCGTTTGTTGTATATTATTTGGGGCACATTCTGGGTTAATACATATATATTGAAAATGATTTAGAAGGAAGTGATTAGGATAATATTAAACCCCGATATATAGGAAGTGACTTGAGAAAAAAATTAGGTGTTTTTTAATTAGTACCGTTATCCTACGATATTTGGGATGATTACATCTTAGAAAATGAGTTGCTATCAAATGAGCCTGTCTTCGTAGAAATAGATTCAAATAACAATTTGTGGATTGTACACACAGCGTAAAATTTCTGGTGCCGACGTCGGGGTTCGGATTCCCGACGTAGCTGCGTGGATTTCCATTTAGTTGGTGATTCCCCAAGCGGGGATTTTCCAACTACCGTCAGAACGAATGTAGGTGAAGTGACAGTCGTTGTCTGACATCAAATAAAACGGGAATACATCCACGAATTTTAGTTAAACGTCCCTTCGGGGGTGTTTGTAATGCGACGTTTAAATAGGAGGACGGCGATAGAGACTGGTGTGGCGAAGAGAATAGAATTTTTACATCTATTAGTTCAAGTTTCACAAATAACTTTTCCTTGCATTTCGTTAAACTTGTGCTGCAATGAAGAGTACTTAGAATGAAACTTGTATATTTTAATTATATCTAATTATTTTATTGCTTGGCATGTATAGTTTATAAAGTGATTAGTTAAATTTGAGTCACAATTGAATTACAGGTGGTACTAGACATGTAAATCCGGAGTTGAAGTCTCACGACTGTTTTGGCGAAATTGTGTTGATTCTAGTACTATTAAAGTTCATAAAAATTCATTCACTAGGTTTGGAAATTAATCATGTTGACGAAAAGACATTGACAGGCACTTTTTTCACGTGATACTTTGATTTTATACTGTTCATGCAAAGAACTCATAAAATGTATAATGAATCCGCTGGCCCCTTCCGGCCGCTTTAGTTAACACTCTTCATTTCCGTTAACAACTTGCTTAGTAAATTTCATGGAGAAACATGTAATACATCTTCCACCTAATAAGAATCAAGTTAGGGTCCTGGCAAAGCAGAAACATCTTGTTTGCTTTCCCAAGTAAGATAATATTATGAGAACTCCAGTTCAACTCCACCGCTACGGGCTTAATGTAATATTGCCAGAACGAGGCTTACAGATAATTGCCTACACCTTGGGGCAGAAGAATAAATTATCCGTTGTTCTGTTGCTAATATGAGAACACGAAAATAAACAACCTGCTTCATTATAATCACGGAGTAACACACAACAGATTCTCTCACGTGATTATGCTGTATTAGAATATATAGTTTATAGATAAGAATCTAATTAACTTCGATTTTTAAATGTTAACTTACAAATACGTTTTATTTTAATGCGAATTCAATTTGTAATAATGACATGAATTTATTAAGTTATATTATATTATATATGTAAGTGGATATTTTTGTATCTAGTTTTCGTGGAGAACGTTATCATAACGATGTATTACAAATGTTGAAATAGCTTTTCATAACATAAATGTAAAGAGTGTTGTTTGTAAAATTGATAGAATGATATCTGGCCAAAATAACTTTTTACCATTATTTAATCTGAATATTCACTCCAGTTTTTACAGAATCCAGCTATTTGACCCTATCATGAAACAGTTTAATTCATTCTGAAACTTCACACAGCCTTTTTCCAAGATAATTTTTAATATTATCTTACCATTTACGCTTAGGTCTCCCTCGAGATCTCGTCGCATGGGATTTTTCATCCAAAATGTTATATATGTATTTATTTATCTCGTACATGCTATGTATCCCACCCATTGCATCTTCCTTGGTTTAATAGCCTTAAGAATTCAAACAATGAGAGAACTGTACAGGTTTTTTAAGTAAATTACTCTGAATAAGCCAATATTATGTAACAAATGAAAAGTATATAAAAATTATAAATGTTGTACTTTAAAAATGGAATACAAATATGGCACAACCTTCCCCATCATCATCGCTCTGAAGGCTTTGTACTTGCCACCGTGAGAACCTGAAATCTCACTGATTGTATTTTAATTCGCGTCTATCCAAAACAACAGACACATTACATTGAACAAAAATTAACTCATCATGCAAAGAAGAAAAGAGAAAATAGACGTGGAATTTGAAACTTAGAATGTCATGAATCTGTGTAGGTCAGGTTCTTTGAACAGTGTTAAGTTTGATTTAGTGAGAGTGCAGGAGGTCAGATGGGGTAAGGGTGAAACTGAACAAGCAGACATTTTTCTACTGAAATGAGAGCGTTCTTCATTAGTTAGGGAAGACTTCTTCGTGCATAGTGGAATGATATCAGTTCTTAACCCTTTGAAGCCGAGCCTGCCTCAATAATATTTATCAATTCAGTCCACAACGTAAATAAATCACAACTCTTCGTCATTACAACGATGAACTGGTTAATACTGACTAACGAATTAATCCCTATTTACAATGATACTAAACCCATAATACAAATAGAAAAGTCATTGACTGTCGGAGCAGGTGGGACGTATAGTTACCATTCGGCTTCCAAGTTTAGGAGAGCAAAATTGTTAGTGATGTGACGTCATTATTTAAGAGACTGTTAGTGTAATATTGTTCTGAATGTTCATGTTCCAACTGAGGATAAATGTGACAAAACAAAGTGACAGTTTGTTAGATTTCAAGGCAATGGCAGGGGACAAGTGAGCTCTGGACACTGACAAAGAAAACAGAAATGATGCTGGGCGCACTTGAAAGGAAGATTTTGAGAAGAATCTTTGGACCAGTACAGGAAAACTCAAAGTGGAGGATACGTTACAATCATGAGGTATATAGACTATATAAAAGTGATGATATAGTAACTCACATTAAACTGAGAAGGTTGGAATGGGCTGGACATGTCTACATGTCTGGTCTTAAGTTTCATGTGTAGATATTTGATATGCATAAGTTTATGAACAGTATCACGTCAAAAGCGCAAAGATTTTTGTAGCGTCTCCATTAGAATGAGTTCTTGGCGGTTATTAATGTCACATGTGGAAGTTAATTAGGTTTTTGTGTTGAACGAGACAGTAAAATTAGTGTGAATGGAGCGAGTAGGTAAGGGTTAAGGATAAGGCAGGGGGATTGTCGTCGCCTGTTTCAGCGTTATGTCCCTGGAAGTACTTGAGAAAATCTTGGTTTCGAGTTTCATTGGATGCGATAGATAAACGGCACCAAGACAAGATTTGTTTGTTTTTGCTGGGAGACCACAAGGACAAAGGAAAGAGCAATGGAAATATGTCCTGGTTTGAGTCCCGGTGAAGCTGATTTCTGTAGATCGGTAATTAAGCAAGACAGAAGAAGCATTTATTTAGAAGTTTCGGCACAGTGATATCCGAAAACATATAGTCATGTAAATAAATTACCATGATAGGATTTGAGATTTTCACGGCGGTGAGTCCGAAGATGGCTTGTATTTTGGGTTGTTGCGCCGTATAGTCTGGTAGAAGTTTACCGACATTTCAAAGGTCGATGATCTCCCTGATGATGGAAGCAACGAGGACCTCTGAAACGTCAGTGAGCTTCTACCAGCCTACACGGCGAAACAACCCAGAAGACAAGGCATCTTCTATTCAACTCCAAAATGGTGCGTCGTATAAAATACATGTAATTGCCAAAGTGGTATTGCTGTTTTATTTTTATTTTTTAATTTCTCATTTCGACTCATGGTACTCTTTGTGAGATAAGATGGTCGATATTCGAACATGGTATTTTCTAGGCACACATATACACACCTACTAACTTAGTCGATAAAATGTGTGAAATATTATCGAAGTCTAACTAAACTTACAAATTCATGTTCAGATAATTATTCGAAAGCTCACATATTTTAAATAGGCGTCGAAACAGATGGAAATGACTCTCTTGATGACGTTGAGAAGGGAATGACCTGTAGCGCGAACACGATCAAATAGTAACGTCTTGAGAAGTCACGATTGTTTGGCTAAAATACGCTCATGCTGTGTCGTTCAGCCGGTCGACAGATTAATCATTTTATCACCCACGAAGACATCAGGTCAAATACACACAATCAGCCAGAAGGAATAATGTATCAGGACTGCAGCTGTGAATATAAGAGTGCCTCTTCTTTTAACTTTGAATATTAAACAACCGAAGAATGAAGCTAATATTGACTTTGGGGATATTTAACGATTCTGGACAATAATTAAACATTTTTTCATCAGCTCACAGTGTGTATCTTTAATTGCATTGCATATTTATTGAAATTATTTAACATTGATGACATAAGTGAAGAACGAATGGAAGGTGAAGTTTGGGATTTCTATGGTGGCGAGTGTGGGAAGATGTCTTTCGGGACTTTGCGCAGTGAAACGTCGGTGAATTTCTACCAGACTACACGACAATATGCCAGAAGACACTAATCTTCGAATAATGAAATAAGGCAAGGTTTCTAGCTGCAAACGGAACAGAGGCATGTAAACAATACACGAGGACCATTTCCTAATTCTTTCTCTATCATACCCACGTGTTTCTTTATATAGTAATCCTGACAACTTGAGTGTAGAGTATCAAACGTGAAACGTTTTCCGGGTGGAACCTAGTTGTTGAATAAGGACATATTTATCTTCCAAAATAGAGAAATCCCAGTGTCAAATCGAGACATATTGTCAAGAAATAGCAGACAATTCATCTAAAAGATTAAGATTAAATTGAGTTGCTTGACACAGAACAAATCATTGACGATCGATAAGATACTAATTATGCTGCTATAGTGATATGTTGAAATTTTACATGCCGTTCTGAGTACGTAAGTTGTCCCTTGTTTGCTGAGGAGGGAGACGGAATCCTTTGCTTTGAGCCGTGGTAGTAGCCTGCATGTCGGCAACTTTTGAGCACGTTCAAGGAAGATACGAAGTCTGCTCTTACGCTCTGTACGTGACATGGGATGGGAGCAGTTCAAGTCTCAGCACGACTACTTCGGTCCTTTTACGAAGAGATGTCGTCATGAGTGCATTTGTAATGCGTGGGGCCGAGGTTTTACCCAAAGACCTGCTGCATGTCGTTCTCCGAATTCAGGGGTTGGAAACTTTTCTTTGTGTGGACACTTCGCGTGAAAATAAAACTGAACAAGGGAAGACAACAAGAAGTATAGACAAGTAACAAGAAAGAGAGAAAGACAAATTAATGAAATGTAGGTAAATTAAAATAAATAGGAACTGTAGTGTATTTATTGCCAAGAATATCTGACTTGTAACTGAAGTCATAAATACGTGTAATATTATTGATTTCTCAATGTCACCTCTCGCTGCGCTATCTCAATTATCTGTGCAACAGCGGTAGCTTATATGTAAGGCGTCTTATGTGTCCATCATCATCATCTCCTCTCCATGGAGTCTGTGCTATTCTGGCTTCAGTGATTGACTTCATAATTTACTTTCCCTGTTTTACGTTATCTTCCTGTCTTTTATTCCATCTTATTAATATTTTGTAACATATTCCAGTGACTGGGCGTTTTAAGACGCATACGATCTTGGGCCGCCAATTCAAATACTGCTCGAAGTGCCATAGTATATACAGAATGTCCCAAAAAGATGAAGCGGTAACTTTGATGGTCGCGTGTCAGCCAGTTACTCACCGCTCTCATATGTGCCACGAAGTAACTAACGGTGAATATTTTGAACATCTACTCTAGATTCGCTAATTTACAAAGTGCAAATGCTGACGTTATAATGATGTAATTAATTCAAATGTCTGAATGTATACAACTTTTTGGGACCATCTGTATATTCGTTATTTTGTGTGGTTCTCTTTCGTGTAGATAGGGACATTGCGATGGACATACGTATCATCAATTCCAAGAGTCCCTACGAATTTCTAAAGAATTAATTCTGACGCGAAAGATTCAGTTTAGTCTTATTTCCCAGATACCATGTTACGGAAACGATTAATTTATAATGAACTACTTAGAACACCTGCGTACAACAACTAACATAAACATACTAGAAATTTGGCGGTCAAAAATGACGGGAAAATGTGAATTAGTACTTAGGAACCAAATGTTTGTTGAAGAACGTAATAAAGCAGCATATATAAATTAAAAACCATTATCTATCTTTGTCCAATTAGGAAAGATTCGAAACGTTAGCACTTGAACATCTTTCTTTCGTGCATATATAAGGCTATGAATGAGTGAACAGTCAATTTCCTCATAGAATTGTTTCCAGAAAACAGCATACAAAAGTAGAAATTAACAATGTTATGCAACGATCAAATTAAAAATAAAGTTAGATGAGTTAATGTCCAACGATTTCAAATATGATCTTACATCGACATTATAACAACTGAACATAATAGGTCTCCTTTTGCAGCATTATCATGGCAAATGTTACCATAAAGCTTAAAATCCCTTAACAGCAAAAGCTTACGATACCATCTCAACGGTTATAAAAAAGACACACGATGACTAACCAACATTGCGTATATTTTGGGTATATTTTGCTTATTTTTATTTTGATGAACTATATACTGGGCAGAACTGTACTAGCGGATTTCTGGCACTGTTTGTGACATCTTACGAGAACTACTCTAAAACAAGTTACAGAAGTGGATTACAGCACGCTTTGGCCCTAGAAACCCTACTACTGTTATAATAGCATTGCAAATGTAGGACTGGAATCTTATGTTTCAGAAGAAGGGGAAACACAAATGTGGATTTAAAATATGAGTGGCATGTAACTGTATCTTTTGTGACGTAAGACAGCTGTCATTTCAGCAGTATGATTTATGACGTCATCAAACATAGACACACACAGATTAAAGTATCGTCACGTGACCAGCCCAATACCCATTTTGTGCCGAGGATTTGTCCCCGGGATAGAACTGTCGGTGTTCGAAGCTGACCACTCACCTTTATCTAGTGCCTGGGTTAAGAAGGCTTGAAGATTTACCTCCACTCACCCATACGTCTTCATGGTGTGATGCTTAATTAAGACAAAGACTAACTTTAACTTTACCAAATAAATCGACAATATATCGTTTCCGTTACTGCAGAAACTCTTCATCGGGTTTTATAAAACATGAAGAAAAGAGTGAAGGCTTGCACCGCTGAACGTGGTGAACGTTTCCAACACGTTAGTTTGCATTTTTGAGTTTTTATTTTCAGGTATCAACGTAATTTATACTTGGACTGAACGTGTGTCAGGAATTGGTTGGTTGACTTTTCGATCATCCTGTATTAATTCCTTTAGAGCTTTTGAACCGCATGACTGTTAGAAGAGGGAACTGCTCAACCCAAAGCTTCTACCTGTACAGTACAGTAGAACATAGAATTACGCCAACCAGCATGCATGCCTCAAGTGGGATTCGAACTCACAATCTCAGAGTCCGAAAGGCGCAGTGTTGCTTTCACGAAGTAACCCATTCCGCCGGGCTCTTAGTTTCCTGACAAAAGAATCGCATTCCTGTGACAGAGATATGAATCAGCTGGGCTGCTCAGGTCATCTTGTACTTTGTGTGAGCCCTATCAGACATAGGTCTGTTCTGCTGGTCCTGCCACTGTCTCAAGAGATCCAAGAGCCGAGGAGGGATAACTGCTTCCTATGGAGCATTCTTATTCTCCACACGACTAGATGTCGAGCGAGACTTCAATCTAAATAAGAGCCCAGGGCATGTATCTTTACTTTCAGATTCAAAGTAAAATTCATATGTATTGAATTAATCCTTTCGAGCACGAAGTACATGTAAATATTATTTAAAAATTCAGTTCCTGCCTCAAAAACACACATTCATCTCATCTCCATTACAAATATCAGTTGGTTAATGCTTTTTATGAAATTGATCGTGGTTTATTCTGAGAATAGTCTTATAATGAGAAATCACTAAATCCGTGGACGAAATGCAGAGTTAGTGAATTTTAAAGTAGGTGGTACAGTCTTTCTTATACTTTGTTTTACTCAGACGGTTATGATTTAAACAGGGGGGGGTAGAGAATTCGCCTCTAGCCACACCAGATGTCAAATAATTTTTTTAGATTAACAAGCACTTTTCAGAGGAAATGGTAATAACAATTTCAAATTATTTTTAAGTGATGTCTATATTTTGTGTTGATTGCCTTCTTTTTCATGTTTAGTCGTGGTTTCGAAGTTTTCGGAACGAGATGAGGCCTAAGCATTCTTGGTGCTGCCGTATTTTAGACCAGATTTTTCTGAGCGATACAAAATTAGAGCAATTAAAACGACCGACAGACGTTTGCCTTCGGTCCGCCATTATAGTCTGCCCATTCCATTTGTCGATTCAGGAGGATGATGAAGCACAGCAGGGTCTGACCTACCGGATACCCTTCAAGCCAGTATCATTTTTCTTCTACTTCTGTGAAAGACACGTTGATCCTTTTTCCTGCAAAATATCACTTCTAACGCAGGACAGACAATGTGTCCTTTTTAATTTGAAACCTTCCACCGAAGCACCAAATGGTAAGGGAGAAATTCTTTTGCCTTGCGGATACAAAGAAGGCAGAAAACGAGGTCCTCGTGTGAGCCTACTTCAGTGTGGCTTATCCCATATAAGAATCATTTGTCTCTGAATAAGAGGACTGCCCGAGACTGACAATAAGGAGAAGAGGAACTAGAGAGAATTGGCCACACTCGTGGAGAGAGCTGGTGCTAGATAGATTTGCTTCTCACCTGATGGCGTTGGTTTATTGTTCGCCGTCATGCTTTCAGATTACTATAGTCGGAAACATACCACCGATATATTACAATAAGGACCATCTGTCCTCCGGGGTATCCCTCATCGACTGTAAAGATCATGCATGCATAACCATTACAATGTTTGATCTGAAAAGCGTTTTGATGCAGTCACGATTATAAAGGACATAAGATACGATTACTTACATAGGCCATCAGTATCCTTGGTCTGTTATATTTCTTCAAAATGATGCGTTTTCTTGTTCAGAATTATATCTGTTTTGTCGATGTTTTTCTTTTGAATAGTAACGCCGTGTGGACATTTAGATAGATACCAACGTTTTGGAGGAACATTCTGTCTCCATCCTGAGGGCTGAGACGCTGGTTGTCTGTCCACATGGCGTTATTATCTAAAAGACCAACATCGACGTTTCCACCCCCGTCAGAGCCTCAAATGTCTTATTTGTTTTCCTCTTCCAAATTTTATCTGATTTATCTTCACTATAATGTGTATTTATTACTTTTCTTAATTTTGAATACTCTGTGTGTAGATACCAGAGATCGGAAATTACGTTTTTCGAAATCTCAATTTGCATTAATTTTGAAAGTTCTTTTCCAGATACAATGTTTCTTTGTAGTGTCTCTGAGAAAAATTGATTATAAAGAGCCACGTTACTGTTTAGCAACGTCGCGGTCCAGATAATTATCCAATCCTACGTTGTTCATTTCTTATTTATGTAGCTTTACTCTTCATTAACTCGAACTTTTTTATGCAGAAATTAATTTTTAAACGTGGACGTCCGTAATATCTATTTTATTCTTTTGATCAAAGATATGTAGATCTTTTTTGCCAAATATTTAATTTTTTTAGACTGTTACCAGAAAACCTGGATTCTTACATAACAGATGTCATGGAGGAGAGTTCTTCTTAAGACGCTGATATTAGGTACAGTGAGTTAGTCAAAAAATTGCCCGACATTTATGGAAACCGTGGATTCATTATAGTATCAACAAGATCTCGCTGTCGGTCCGTATTCTGAGCTTGATGATTTCAATCCAGTTCTTCATATTTCCCTTAAATCAGTTTTAGTATTATACTACCTTAATGTCTGCGTGTTTCGAGTTATCTCATCCCTTCAGGCTTTCAAACAAAAATTATTACTTTTCTCATCTCCCCACGCTCGCTGTATGTTCCTTCCATTTCATGCTATTTGATATGATCGTCCTTAATCTTTATGTTTCTTGACAACAGACAGTAAAAAAGTACCTGTAACAGACTGGGATTGGTATCTGGTTAAAATTGTACCCCTTTCCAGTTACATCTGGCTGGCGAGAAATTGTGTACCTTCTCATGTAATTTTAAAATTATGGAGGTGAATGACAACATGTCATTTCGATATGCGGACAGCTCAGGTAGGGTATTTAATGATTATTCTCGGTCTGCAGGGTTTGTTGTAAAGTCTGGTTAGGAGAGTCTCATTCGTATTTTAGGGTCGAAACATTTTCTAGGGTCTGTACATGTTTGTTTATTATGATACTCCCTTGTTTGGAATGTAATTTCAATCTACCGTTTGTCAGACAGCCACGCACAAGTAGGGTTGATCTTTTGAATGTCTGTGAAGATAACATCATTCTTATTCGTTATGTGTAACTTTGGCTTTCAGGGATAAACCCGCGCCAGTTGTTCAGTTTTTGAAGATTTTCCAAAGTTTCGGAAAATATCGCAGTAACCAACTTCAGGGTACGTAAGTATGGGAGTTGACAAGGCTCCCTTACAAAGATCTTACCCTAGTGGTCGCTAAAACTTTTTCATCGCATCCTCTCCCGTTGGATAAGACCCTCCCGTCTTCTGGCCTAATGACGTCAGTCACTTTGCAGTCAACTCCCACAGCCAGTTTTTAAAAATGCTTACTTCCTCCCTGGTATTCACCTTGAAGATGGAAACTACAGTGTTTGCCGAAACATTGGAAATTCATCAGAAATCTACGAAGCTAACTTACAAAGACCAAGGTTATACTTTGGCTCTCTGTACGTTTGAGAGATTAAGTAGCGTCTTATATAAATAAAAGGAAACAAGAGTAATAAAGAATTATCCATGCATCAGGAAATGTTTAATAAGCATAATGAATTAGTTGAATATTGTTTTTGTGGATCTATTCTTGTGCGATAGGACTTTTAAATGAACAGATTCGACTTCGTGTCTCGGACATTGCGTTTCGAATCTCTAATATGAGACAAGCTGACTTCCTTCTTCATGTCAGTGTTGGTTTTCTAGGTATTAACGCCATGTGGGCTTGTAGGTAGATACTAATATTTCAGAGGAACATACTGTCTTCATTATCAGGGCGTTTTTCTGAGACGTTGGTAACTTATCTGCCGACAAGTTCACACGACATTACTACATATAAAATCAACATCGGAATCCTCGGTTCACTTTTACATGGTTTTCCGCAGTGACACCAAACAAATACTACGTCTACGTTCTTCAGATTGCAGCTTTCTCAGTACATTCATAATTATCGTTTCGTTTGATATTGCGTGTCGTATAAGTGGTAGGAGTCGAGTAGACTGTGTAGAAGGAAAGGTTTGTACTTTTCAGAAGGCATAATCCTCGAATTTTGGCCGAATTACCAACGCTGTTGAATTAAGATTCCGGGATTTTCCTGAGCCTCTCCATGCTGTATCAACGATATTTTATATCTTTATATATATATATATATATATATATATATATATATTCCTTCAATTGGGGTGGGTTTGTGTATATAAGCAGCTACAACAGAACTTGCCGTCTGTAGCCGTTCACACGAAATAAAGAGAGTTCTAGTGTAGGACGGAGCACCAAAAACACCGTAAGACTGTATTGTATAACTTAGAATCTACAGTAGACTGAAACAGAGTTATAACAAACGCATTAACATTCATGAATTTTAGAAAGAGGAAGATACATCAGTGTTCAGCTATAAAAGGATGACAAAACTTTGGTTCTTTATAAGAAAAGAAAAGAAAAGAAAAGGATGGATCAAATTGCAAGAAATTCTTTGTAGTACGTAGGTTTTTACTTCGATTTTAATTCACGTTAATAGAAACTATTAATTAATAATTATACAATTATTTTGATGGTCCGTTCCTGTAGGCGCATGTGTGAGATTTGAAGTTCTCACAGAGGTGAAAATGTCTGTGTTGATCTTCAGGGTTTTAACGCAGTGTGAACTCTTTTGTATATGCCGTTGCTTCGAAAGAAACTACTGCCTCTATCTTCAGTCCTCCGAAACGGTATCTGGCTACACGTACACACTGCGTTGGAGTCTGTGACATTCCTGTGTATAATTTTCAGTAGTATTTATTTTCATTACTTAACATTTTAGAGTAGCTTCACGCTGTCTGCTTGTTTGTATTTGTTAATAGTCTATGCTTAATGTGTTTCAAACAGAATTTGTAAACGTGTGTATGATATGCCTCTGCGCATAATTTCGCATGTCTAGCTTCAACTGTTCATTACTATGGCAACATCAACGGGCAGAACGTAAATACAGGTGTCCCAAAATGTTGTAAACACAAATGTAATATTCCGTATTATAATGTGTTTTCCTACTTTGGGTTTTATGTATAGTTATCGTGTTCCATGTCACTGAATATTGTACAATGAAATTTAATGAACAAATTCGAATATTTCTTTCAAAGGTATGTTTGATACAAAATTTCAAATCTCTACATTAAGTGTCGATAACGTTGCCCCCACCTCATCAGTTTTCACTACCGTCATATTGATGTTACTGACAGTAGGATATTATAAAGTAGAGAGACATCATGGCAATGATGTGCTGTAGGGGATTTCGATGACCTCCTACGAACTCCTTGTTGATTTTAAGCCATCTGAGCCATGTGCTATTTATTTGTTTGTTTGTAGTTAATTTAATGACACTTTTTCAGAGATGAATAAGAGGATGATAGTGAATTGGAAAGGATGTGGAAGGAAGCGGTAATTATCGGCACAGAAAATATGAGATTGTACCGGTGACACATCAGTCTAAAAACACTGATACGAGTGCATTTATATATCGATATATCTGTCTGTTCCTACTTCCAAATACAAATACAAAAAAAGACGAAAAAGAAAATATAGCATGCTAGTGCAAGCCTCCAAACTCGCAGAAAACCCCTCACAACATCCGTGCGGATGAACTTAAGCACGGGTATACTGACAACATAAATATATATTAAGTTATGCAAACACTGGACAAGTGTTTTCTTTGTTTCATGATTGGCCTCAGTAATTTATACAAGTGGTTTCTATAACAACAGACAAATTATAGCGAGCTTTAAATATATGAACATATAACGGAGAGGACTAAGAATTTGCATTGAATTAAGAATGATCCGCGGGGAATAGGATAGCAAAATATTTATTGGATAGCTGTAGGACACCAGATGTACAGATGTCTGTAAAAGCATTCTCCTAATTACAAGTATAATTTACATTTTTGTTGCATGCCTGGGAAGCTTATACACTGCGAAAATGTGTAAAGAGTGTGCAAATTCGCCCATCAGGGTGTCGTAAGAACAGTGACTTTCGCTTACGCGTAGCGACTGTCTGCTGAATTGATGGGCGACGTTCAGTAAACAACGCTAGATGGCAGGGCGACAGCAGGAAGTTGGATGAAGATTTCAATGGCTCATACGTGGATCGATACTATACTAACGATTTTCCCCTTTATGTTACAGTAACAGACCACAGTTCGTACTACTGTAACGTTTAACCTATATATTTTATCTCATATTAATATCTGTGAAACGTCGGTATATATATTTAGGCCCGTAAGTAACGTAAACATTAAAAAGGAATTATTAATATTTTGCATATTGAGTTTCACCAGAATTTGCCTAAGGACTCGAAATATATAGAGTAATATTTTATTTAGGCCGCTACGTAATGTTGACTTATTACAGCAGAACAAACTTGCATATGGTAATATCAAGTCGTACGTAGAACAGAAGAAACAGAAAAAATCTCATCTCATCTCATCTCAGGCTCTACAACGAAGTGTGGGTTTGAATGCCTCATTTGGAGGTTACCGTTTAAAATAAATTAAATTGAAAGAAATATACACATCGTAATATTCGTGTAATGCAGAGCCTCGTCGTATCTGACAAAGGATACACTTAAAAGCTGAATAAGTCCCATATTTAAAGTGACTGTTAAAAAGAATGGAAATTAATAAATCTTGCTCGTAATTGTCACATAATTGTGCCGATCTTTGAGTTCCTTAAATCTGTGGAAGTTAAATTTTACCCTTCAAAATATCTTAGAATCAAATTTCAAGTATGCGCATGTTTTAAATTGTATCCAATTTCGCAAACCATGGTATTTGGTTTTATGTATCCACGGTCTCTCAATTTGTGTAGACTATACACACACACACAAACAAACAAACAAACAAACAAAAAATCAGTAGTTTCGGCGCCGAAGACCCACGAGCTGTAATGACATCTGGAATAAGTTTTGTGGCTTCCAAATTAATATTTATGATCCTCTTTTGTCACAATTTTCGTATTATTATTTATATACACTTTCAACATTTTACATAATACATATTTCTGTGTTTAATGACGAAATAAGCATCGTATAATCTGCGGATGGTAACTGCATCCACCGCTTCCTAAACCTCAATTTTCTGTAGCCTGAGGCCTTAATTCTTTCAACAACTTTTCTCAGGGGAGGGATTTCTATAATTCTTCAACATAGTTACAGCTATCATCCGTGTGTTGGAGGCCGTCACCCTCAGACCTGCTCCTTCGTCTGCGTCATGATAAAGTCACGGTAGACCCTCTTATACTTGCTTTGTAAACGATGGTCTCTTAAAGGTCAATTTCCATTAGATTGGACATTGCAAGGCGACACTTCTGCGCATTCAAGGTCATGTGTTTCCATACAGCGATATAACCAGATTTAAAGTAATTAATTGAATCTCCTAATGCAAGAGTCTTGTGCTGTATTTCTGTGTAATTCTCGTGTAGACTGAAACACCATAGGCCCATCATATAATGAGATTTTGTACGTCCTGCCCATGGAAATTTTCGTCGCATTCTTTCAGCCACCGTTTCGTTGTTGTCTCCAAATTATTATGAGTTTTTATAGCAGTTACTTTAACTTTTTCTAGCGCTGAAGCAACATTTGGGAATTCTTTTAAAGGTGGGCACAAAGTTGGAACAGACTTCAGCCTAATCGTTGCAGGGCAGAACAAGATATTTGTTTTTAGGTCGAATACGACGACACTAAATTTAAAGTAAATGCTTTCCATTATACTTTACTATAAAGTTAATGAAGTAACGTTAATTCGGAAGTTATTGTTAATCACTATATTGTGTTTAGATTTTAACTCTGTCTTATTCTAAACATGCCATATAATAAATTCGATTATGAACGTTATTATAAAGCATTAATAAATTAACCCATGTTATCTGCATTGCCTTCGGATATACAAAAGCCCCATTTTGTGTTCTCTGTTGCTGGTTGCAGATTCAATTTTTGTTGTTGCTAAAACAAACAATGAAAAGTACCTCATCTTTGAGCTCGTTTACAAAATATTACAGAACTTCTGACAATAGTCCAGTCGTTTTATCTTTGAGTTCATATAAACAAAGTTATTCAACGTAGTTAACGTAACTTAATTCTGTTCTGTCGTTAGGGAACGTGGAACTGAAGGAGGAAATATACAAGGCAAGAATAAAAACAGACTGTATCGGGTATGATGTATTCAGTGCAATTCACTAACGACTAGTAGTGCTTCTGAAGTTAATTGTGTTCCTGAGGAATTCTCTCTCCGTCATTATCTAGCTCAAATCGAGCAAGAAAACAAACTTGTGTTTTAAAATGGGTGTATTTCAAATGAAATAATTTTAAACAAGTTAGACTTAGACGAACCTTGTAAAAGACTATAAAAATGATGATAACCATGAGATACGACCATATTTTACAAGCGCAGTCCTAGTACCGTTTACACATCGTATAAATCATAACGTTGAATTGTTACAGATTATAATTACTTGTAATTTAAATTTATATTTCTAAGCCATGAAAAGAAATCCGTAAATTGCTTCAGACAGCGAACGTCTCGGTAAAGCGGTTCTTGCGTGGATTGCATTATCCCATCTAAGCGTTTGCCGAAATAGAAGGCCTTATTTAAATTACGCCACGACCACTTCCTTTTGTATCTCTTCCCATTCACATTTTACAGTTACATTACATTAGCAAGCAATAAATACATTATTAAATGGCGTGAAATACAATAATAACCTTCGGAATATGAGGAATAATTGTTGTATTTTGATTAAGATAGGAATATATTTATTTTATTTCTCTGGCGTAATATATTTGTCTTTATTCTTGTGCCTGTGGAGATTTTGACGACTGACCGCCACAGTGTCTTCCTTGAAAAGTCCACAGTTAGTGGGTCGAGAAGGTCGTTGCACTACTTTAATGTAACCCCTAATATTATTTATCAAAGCACTCCTTCATTCAATAGTTGATGCTCATTTCATTATGGCCACCGGTGGGTCTCGATACAAAATTTATTTCATGCAAATATCGCTTTGGAGCCATTGTGTTATACCCACCGTATTTTCCAGAACTGCAAACATTCTTTACCGAGTTTCGTCACAGTGTAACCATGTAAGTGGGGACCAACATTATAAAGGAACCTGCTGTCTCCATCTTCGGAATAGAAGGGACCCCTGAAGTATGGATATCTTCTGGGATGTTGTGCCGTATTACCTTGTAAAAATGAACCGATGTTTCAGAGGGACATTGCCTCCATCATCAGGGACACAAATCAGCACATCTAAAACCTCGGTCAATTTGTACCAGACTACACGACGCATAATCACAGAATACGGACAATTCCATTGTTCCCTTAAGCAATCGCTGCGTATGTATAATTTATGACACGAATTAGAGTTAGATCACGAAGTCAATTGGCTGGGGCAATGCTCGCTCCATTATTTTGCTGGTTTGTAGGGTGAAGCGGACGAATGGTGCCTGCTTGTTATGCAACACTGAGGATATACAGACCAACGTTGTACTGACTGTCAATTGTGAGGAACTCCATTTGCTGAAATTGTTTGCATAGAACCATTTGTGACCCGAAGCTGAGAAGGTCAAGCTAGGTACAAAATGGGCTATGGAATGAATAATCTCTTAAAATGGATGAGGAACGTTGCAAGTCGGCTGACCTTGGTAACCAAGACTCTCTTGTGAAGCTGACATTTCAGCTCCTGATGACGTGAAGAAGAAGAAGAAGAAGAAGAAGAGGTGGAAACAAGAACAAAAAGACGAAAAGAACGTGAAACGTTCTAGCAGTTTGTATGCGATGACCTGACTGAGCCTCAGGCTGTAGCCTGTTTATATTCGTTAGCGCCGGCACATCAGCATATTGAACAGTGTTTTAAGATACAGGTGTTAGGTCAGGGCTGACCAGAAGTTCTCCAGTGCCGTGGTTCTCAAACTGCACCCAGGACTTTGTTGGTACGTTTCTCTAACAATAGATTTCAATGTGAAGACAATAATTTTATTCAATTAAGTCTTCTTGGCGATCAGCCGTGTGCGAGATTGGAGTTAATATCGAAATATTCTGTGACAGTCTCTGCCTCCGTCTTCAGAGTTGCTGTGATGAGTTCTGTTTCTACCCAGAGAGAGTTCTCGGAGTCATTACACCAGCCCTTGATGATGGAGGCACGGTCTTTGAAACTACTGAGGATTGTGTCCAGTGACGAACTTGGGTACTGGCGACGACTTTCGGATTTTGGTATCTTGGCGTTATTTGTGGTATAACTTCGTACTTGCAAGACAAATTATAAATAAATCGGTAGAAAAATGGCGATATATATGATGACCATGAAAGTGAATCGTTTTAGATTAGATGTTTTAAAAAGGGGGGAAATTTTGAATTTTAATCTATTAAATAACAACAGAAGACTACTTAAAAGTAACAAAGATTACGCTTTTATAAAATAAACGGAGATGGTTGGTAAGAAAATTATTTCCAAGAAGTGAACGTTTCAAGAGAAAAACAAAGATCTAATCAATGTCAGTAATATTCAGAGCACATTTGACCTGTTGATGGACAGAACATATTTGCATCTAACTTATTTTAATGCTACTGACTAAAGAGTTTGGCGAGAAAAGTCTGGACAATAATTTTAAATTAAATTCTCAGTTCCCCGTCCTCAGCCCATTTCATCCTCCTTGATTTAATTTTAATAATAATCTTCTACAAAAAGTACTAATTACGAAGGTCATAATTATTTACCTTTATCAATCCTGCTGTTACTTTCTTCCTATTTCTTGTGTCCAGATATAATCGGTACTTCCTTCTCGCACACCTAATTGTCATCCTCTTCTTAATACGCTGCTGGTGGTTGTTGGGTGTACCTTGCTAACTGAACATCCCATGGGTTTACCATTATCTGTCAACAGCGGAAGAGTTTACAATATCGTATTTAATTTCGGATTGTCCCTGTAACGCCGAGATCCATAAACAATAGAATAGTCCGCCTTAGCTTGAGGACAGTCCGACTGGGAGGTTAATTCAATAGCGCAAGAGACAGAAAGAGAGCGACGAAGGATTCACTTCACTATTTGATTCTCACGAGAGCTCTAATAGGAATTTAAAATAAAGATTAATATACAATACCGAGCCTCATTTCTTCAACATATTCAGAGTCGTGATGGCTAGATGTCTAAAGAGAAACAAGCAAACCACTTACAAAGGTCAGGGCAACACATTATTTTCAAGATGATTCCACATAGCCAAAGTAAATGGACTAGCTAGGGGTTTCACGTTGGGGGTTTGATTTCTGCCAGATTATGGATTTTTTCTTGGCCACCTCTGAAACACCACGCAACTTTAGACCCAGTGGCTGCCGTGGTATCTTTTTTTTCGGGAGTAAAGGTTTCGGAGTATGAATCACACCACTTAAATCTATCGAGTATTGAAGTCCCGTTATGAAAAATGGACTGACCACTTGTTTATTTATGTATCACTGCTCTTTTGGCATTTAGATTCCATCGGTATTTTTTGAGACTCAGTGATTTCGTAAAATATATTTTATACCAGGTGATTCAAAAAGGACTTTATAACTTTGAAAGTGTATAGAAATTTATTCAGAAGGCCTACAGAATCGGTTGAGGTGTCATTTTGTAGCAAAATAAATCAAGTTTGACTCACGTTGTGCTGAAGTACCGATTTCCGTCACCGCGAGCGCAAGCGGCAGTGCATTTGAAAATGGCTCGAAAATTTTCTCATACCACAGTTAGACGAAGATGACCAAGAAGGACGCATTCACTTCCAGCAAGACGGCGCACCACCTCACTACCTCACAGAAGTCCGGGATTTCCTCAATAACCGTTTCCCAGGTCGGTGGATTGGTCGAACAGGGTCGATAGCATGGCCACCTCGTTCTCCAGATTTGACACCTCTCGATTTTTTCTTATGGGGTTTCATTAAAGATCGTGTGTTTGTTCAATCCTAACCTGCCAATCTCACTGAGCTCAAAGCTCGAATCACCGCCGCAGTTGCAGAAGTGACACCGGATATGCTGGATCGTGTTTGGAAAGAAATTGATTTCAGGTGGGATGTCTGCCGTATCACCAATGGCAATCACATCCAACCAAAATGACTGTCTGAGGTACAACTTGATTTATTTTGTTACAAAATGACACATCAACCGATTCTATAAGCATTCTGAATAAATTTCTATACACTATCAAAGTTGTAAAGTCCTTTTTGAATCACCCTGTATACTCATTTTATGTACGACTCTCATTATTTTAATTGAATAATTTCTTATATAATTATTGGTTAACACCAGAGAATAAAAATAACTTTAAAAATCTGGATGTGATTGTCGTTTTTAGACTGTGTTAAAACATCTCTTCACAAGAAAATAGACGTCTATTCGTAGATATTTATTCTAGTTGTATATTTTTTTATTCTTAAATCGGCTAAGGGCTGCTTAAGTAGTGATATATGAGACACAGGCTTTATTTACGCAAAGATCTCTCACTTCCTTTCCGACTTAGTGTGTGTTCCTGTCGCATTCAAACGTTCTGCTGTCTCAGGAGATGAACTGTAGTCTTAACGCCTCCCGAAAGCTAGGCACAAGCCTACATCTTTCTGGAAGGATGTCAGCTCAGCCTAGATTTATTCAAGTCAATGAATGTTTCAGCTTAACTCAAGCAGAACATTATTGTGTGCTGGAGAAACAGAAGCAACATGCACCGTCGACCGTCGTCGTAAAAATGTCGACTTTAGTAGTCCTGATGGAATCTTCCTCTTATAACGTCTGAACTTTATTGAGGATCTAATACAGAAGTAAAGTATACGGTGATCAGATCGGTCCACAGTAGCCTGAATTTTTATTCAGTACCTAAGGAATTAAACTATTACGAGGAATTTAAAACTGCGAAAATCACATTTGGAAACTTCTAGATTCTGTCATTTCACAGTTTATGTAGGTAGACCTTTAACTCACTGAAAAAGACGTTAACGTAAATAATATTTAAGAATTCAGTACGTACCTCGAAACAACTGTTTACAGTTGCACAGATCAGATGGTTAATGCTGTTTAAGGAAATAATCCCTGTTTACACCGAGAGTCATAAAATAACGCATCCATAAAAACTGAACGTGTTACTGATTCTTAAGAAAAGTTTGAGGTGTAGTTACCACTGGGCTTTAAAAGGTTAAAGTACTTTGAAACCGCATGTCCCACCTGCTTTAATGTCGGCATATTCTCAAAGTGCAGTTATGGTTGTCATTTTGTTGTCAGAATAAACATCAGTTGTCTTCTTTGTTAACAGACTGATCTCTTCCTGGAGGTTCTGCATGTTTCTTTTTAGAGTTAAGAACCGAAGTTAAATGTTATTTAGAGCAGTTCCAAGAGTTAAGAAAAGATGGTCTTTTTCTTCTTTGCCCACGTAAATTACTCACGTGGCGTTCTCCATGTACCGGTTTTCATTATCCCAACATCATTCAGCCATTTATATGTACAATGGACCCTATTTGAGCGTATCGTAATGGCTTAGCCCAGTTCTGCAACTAGCATTTGCTACACGTGTTTCCGGCCATTTTCCTACTTCAACTTTGGCTCATCATATTGCCTGAATGCCATATACCCTTGATATTTAAGGCACTGGCGAGTGAACATTATTGACGTATACTATAGAGTTGACTGTACCAGTAGCGGGGAGGGGGTGCTGCATCTGCGGGTATCTCAACCGGAAACCATCCACATAGTCTAGTCGACTGCCTGCAAATCCCGATAAAGCCTTCCCGACCAGAACCACACTTGCCAGTGTGCTCTAGAAAGCGTTCCGTCAGTAGCCAAATTATATAGGCTCTCGTCTATAGCCCATAAGCCGTATAAGCCGACTAGTGAGACCTGGAAGACATTGAGTTACGTTCGCTTGACACTTGGCAAGCTTCTGCTATTGACAAGGCGCTCACAAACTTCGTTCTCTGTACATAGGGCCTAGAATTTTAATGATATATTCGGGTCAATTTGTGACGACACTGATCAAGAGTAAGGATGTAAAGAATTTTAATATTTTTACACGACACAGAATGAGAAATGAAAGGGTGATTATGAATAAGAGATGTAAAGGATGTGGGAAGAAGCGATAATCAGAAATATAAAAAGTTATTCCTCCCTCCAGCTTTCTCCGTTTATCCGGCTGTAATATGGTTGCTAGGCGACCATCACGGGTTTTCATAATGCATAAGGCGATTATTTTGGGGTGTCACGGCTGTAAATAGAAATATAAAAGTGTTATGTCACATTTTATTGTCTTTTGTCTTTGGTCAACAAAAATATGTATTCATTTCATTATTATAATAAATACGCCCAAACAGTCTTATGACTTCAGCGTGCCTACAGTTTATTCTTAGGATGTAAACGGGAATATTAGCTAGTGGCCTATATTAATGAATTGTTTCACATTTTCGTCAAGGTACAGAGGAGAGGAACGAAAATCTTATTTCAGATAGGCGACCTTAAGAAAAAGTTTATGCGGAGATTTCTTGAGTACGAAGCATTAATACTGGCCAGTACATAGCTGAATTGTATTCAGTAAAGCAAATAACAAATAAAATGAAGATTGGGGAAATCACACTGCTTTCATATAATCGTTTAGACAGTTGGTAGCACTTAATTTTTTAGTCGAGAAATTTTCTGACAATATGCACACGAAGAGAGTTTTGAGCGGAACACATAATGGGAATAAAAATGGACTTTATATATATGGATTCGCATTTCAGTGGAAGAATAACTCTAAAACGTTATTTGATGTTTGTGCAAGTTATTGCAGTCATCAATGCAGAAATTTCCCACGTGCTACTAGCTCTATTATAAGTTCAGATGGAATCAGAGTATGCGATCGGCCTCAGATCTATCAATTCCAATAGCCAGGCTTACCACAAACGTTTACAGGTTTTCATACGAAATGAATTGCACTTATATAGCAAGGCAGGTAAACTATTACTAAATCGGAAGTGTAGATAGCACGCTGTATAACAAATTGTTCTGTTAGTGTCAACACACAGACTGGTATTTGAACTTAAGTACGCGTCTCAAATTCTTGTCATAAATCACTATTAACTTACATATTTAAGAACTTGTATTACAGCATTCCATTGTGTAATGGGAGCGAACTGATATTAATATTTTCACAAGTCTACACAACAATTTAATCTATAAACTTTGTCCATGTGTCATGTTTCTAAGCTATATGCTTCGGCTAAATTTATCATTGTCAGTCCATCTTATTTGAATCTCGTATGCTTCAAATACAAACTCATTTAATCTACAAATTAAAGTGACAAATGTAAATTAGAAATGTAATACAAAAATGTTGTGTAGACTGCGTGAAAGGAGGATAATCTCAGGCGGGATCTATGGGAGATAGCAGTTGAAGGAGACTGGATTTTGTTGGCCCAGGTTTAGGGCTTTGGTTAATTCGGTGATGAACCTTCGGGTTCCGTAAGCTATCTAGTTAGTTAGATAGTTATTTATTTATTTAGACTTCCTG
The DNA here is from genome assembly GCF_977971745.1 of Zootermopsis nevadensis. Lineage (NCBI taxonomy): Eukaryota > Metazoa > Arthropoda > Insecta > Blattodea > Termopsidae > Zootermopsis > Zootermopsis nevadensis. Next base: position 12,232,900 of record NW_028259142.1, read on the forward strand.
AAAATGTCAATTTTTAACTTTAAGAAGAGTGAACCATACACGTATGTATTTATCTATGAAAATCGTGGTCATTGTTTTGTTCACAGATGACGCCATGTTTGAACAGGCTTACAGTCTTAAGGTCAATTTCTTATGATCTCATGCATCAAACACAAAATATGTAAATTTCATCCTTTAGGGCCGAAACAGAATTCTTTACATTTCCATCCGCTACATAGCCCAGTCGCACGTAGTTTATAATTTCCTTTTCCTCAGTGTCTTCTTGTAATAAGGAAACCAACATCATTATCTTTCTGTGGCTCGGATAATGCAATTTGCACTGGATTATGGGAAGACTGTGAGTTGAAATCATATTTCAACTTGTTGTTATAAATGTTCGAGAATCACACAAGGAAAATAGTAGGAGCAAAACAGTCCTGTAAACCACTCTGAAATATTACGTGTTACGAAATGTTGACACGTGAAGGAGAGAATGCTTCCAAAATAAAGGGACTTGCTGCCAAGAGAAAGAGACAGAAGTAAAAGTTACCTAGCGTCTTCCTTCCCTTTACACCTTCCTACTTTTAACTCGGTTTCCTGCTTTTGATCTAGTCCCCTGGGGATTTCAACACTCCGCTAATGAATGATAACTGCGTTTCTCAGCGCCTTATGGGTCAGCCACTTCGTCTCCTGCTGCGATGGTATGGGATATAACGAGGAACAACTTCTTGCAGACACGCTCCAATTTGTCCCAAGAGATCGTATGCGAAATCGTGGCAGTATCTTTAAGTATATGGGCCGACCAACTCTGTGGCGGAAAGCCAAGTTCATTTCGATCATTTCCTACTCTTGGAGGATCGTAGGAGTGGATCACTTGCTACAGTGTGAAGTATTAATAACAAAGACTTGTATACTTCAGTTTTTTATTCTAACATCGGTTTTGGAGGATAAAGAGTTGGTTTATGATCCTCTAAGGCTTTGTATCAGAGGGTTTTTAAATTACAGTTATGTTGGACTTTATATGACGCACGTTTTTGTATTTTAAAGGACCTTTGGGAGTAGGCTTAATTCACATTTTTAGGAAATGAGTTATTATATTATATTGACATTTATCTCTCTTTAGTGTCCTTTTCGATATTATTGGTCGTTGTTGTGATCCAACCCATAATCCTTTGAGCATTTAGCTTCTATGCTAACTACCGTGTAACAGACGTAGTCTACATCGTAAAGACGAAGTGCGCTTTTGTGAAGACAAACGTGTGCAAAAAATATAAAAAGTGGTATATTTTTCTCATTTTTCCCGCTATTTTCAGCTTATATTTTTACTTATTCTGTTTGATCGTCTTCCTCTTATCCTGGAAGAAAATATGTTATTTTGGTTGTTATAAATGTGAATTAATATGAAGTGCCTGACTTTAGTCCTGAAGAATCTTCTTTTGCGCCTTTCTGTAGCCCGCGCAAGTTAATATCCTGAACAGCTGTAAGCAAGGCACACAGGAAGGGATCCAAATGTAGCCCATCCGAGCCGATGACATATTCTGCCTAACGCAACGAAGTGCTATTCCACGTCGCCCAAAATATGATACATTTTTTAGTTACGATGCAAATGAGGAAACTACATGTTCTGGAAAGGACTTATGATGCTTTATTTTTTTTGGAATGCTTCACCTATTTTGAAAAGTGTAATAGCAACGTTAGTAGCAGTAATAATATCAACTAAAAAGTTCAGTAATGTTGAATTTGTCAGATATAAGCCGTAAAGCTTCCACGACGTCACAGTATTTTGTGAAACGTAAAAATAAAAACATTTACCTAGAAATTTATACGTAATGTCATTTGTGTTCCGAATGTCACATGAAAAATTATAGTGGTTTATTAATTATCGTCATCAAATCGAGAGTTAAATATACAGACTTAGCTTTGCTGCCATGTTAATTTATGTTATATAAAAGTTGTTCCGGCACGACAGATGCACAATATTTTTAAAAGTAGTATCGGGCATCTTCACTGCGTTTTTACTTGTTTTCCTCAGTCCCTCGAGGCAATTGCTGTGACAATAGCTTGAATCAGTCCACGACTGCCACGGAACATAAATACAAAAATTCAATAAATATATTGTACGACCGCCATGTTAGTATAATTGCTTGTAGGAAATTTGAATATGCGAGGATGGAGGTGTCCTCTACGCTCATGACATGCATACCAAGTTTATCTCTTTAATGTCCAGAGGTAATTATATGTCACACCTGCTTCAGTAATCAGTAACTTTTAATTCTGTATTTATGGGATTCCTTTGATTCTCATTGTAAATACGAATTGTTTTCTTAAACAACATTAAGGAATTTATCTTTTTAATGTTTAAGTATAGTGTTTTATTTACACAACTTTCCCGTAGCCTGATGTTTTTTAATGCATAAGACGTTTCGTAAGTTGGCTGTACTAACATCTGTGGTAGCTAGTTTTCATTACACAGATTTATTTTTTCCTGAGTGGGATTTGTAGTTCTCCCGGCTGCAAGTCTGTGCGCTGTGTAGTCTGGTATAAGTTTACAGACATTTTAGAGGTGCTTGCTGCCTCCATCATCAGGGCGATGACTAAAGATGAAGGAAGGAAGGAAGGAAGCACCTCTGAAACGTCGGTAAATTTCTATAGACTTTACGGCGCATGCACTCCGAAGAGAGTCGCCTTCGATTTTTTTATATGGAGATTGCAATTCGCTAGAAGTTAAGAGTTTTCTTTCGATATTTGTCACAGATTAAATTTTTGTGAAAAATAATGATGATATAAAATTAAATTAGCGATGTTGCTCAGTTGAGTTGGACGTACTGATGTTCAGTGTTTGCATGAGGTGTGAGAGGCGTACATTTGCAAGGGGAACTGAAATCTAAAAATACATCCCAAACTCTCATTCCTCTTTAGTGTGTTCTAACACACGAACCTCTATATATAAAACATGAAGACTTCTTGAGCTTGGCTGACGACAAATTGTATCATTAGTTTCTCTCAGTCAACCACAAGATGACAAAAAATAAGGATAAAGACCCACGGAGAAAGACGTTTCTTCGCTTCCATACACTCGATGTTTTTATGTCACCCGTTTCTGATTCATAACACATATTTCTGTGCCTTTCTTCTTGAGAGTTGTTTGCATTTACGATAAAACTACGATACTATTGTCTGAGACAACGGGCAAGTTATCTGCAAAAACATATTATGGAAAGCTAAAATTATAGAACGTAGTGGTCGAGGGTCATGCACTTCTGGGGGTCCCTGGTTCATACCTCGGTCCAGATATGGGTTATCCTTATTGATGTTTCATGGTTTTTCTGAGTCTTTCCGTGCATATTTCGTAATAGTAACTTACAGGTCTCTTATTTCGATTTTATAGTTCATATTCAACTACCTTTCGAAGCCTATGACGTAAGTTTATGAAGTTAAAAACGTCGTTAAATCAGTAATAATTCACGTTTCTGGCTTCAGTAAACAAAGCCTTTCAGGTTTAGTTACAATCTGGTTCTATTTCTTAACAACCTAACCAGTTCCACGGAACAAAGTCCTTTTCAGAAGACGTTGGTAGCTCAGCTGATATATATATATATATATATATATATATATATATATACTCTTAGTTTTTTTAATATTATTTTGTTACGCATCTCCATAAGCGTCGCTAGAATGAAGCTTCCTTAACACAGATAGCCAAGTAAGCAATACGGTGCATTCCTGTTTAGTATTCAAGAGGTCTCGGGTTCGATGATCGACCCGAGAGATGGTTATGATGACTAATGATTTTCATCGTCTTCCTCCGTCTCTCTAGGACAATGCTGGAATAGTGTTTCAGAAAAGGCCACATTTTTTTATATACTTCCCAGTTTATCATTCAGAATTATCGATGTTATATATTACGAATGTAATTGATAAGGCGTTATTAAATGAAGTGACCAAGGAAAGGTTTTTGAATTGATATCTCAATATCATTACTGAGAGAGAGACCGTAGTTCCCATTGGACAGAAGGTTAGCTGCGCCTCAAAAGCGATCTGGAGGTGTAGAGAAAATGCATTCACTCCCCCCCCTGGAAATGGAAGTCCAGTTTGTAGACAGGCGCTTTAGAGACCATAATTTATTCATAGACATTGTCAACTACAGTGTAGTAAAATAAGAGAAAAGACGAACTCCGTGAAGCAGAGACCTTCTTACTTAGCTGCTAGTCGCTCAGCAAAATTAATGTTATTCTATTGAAACTGAGAATATCTTATTTCCTTTAATTAATTACAATATGTGTCACAGTATGTCTTATCATACGAAAGTCTTCTTATTGGTTTAGTAATTTCATTCTTGGAATTATTACTGTTGTAGTGAATGTTATATCACAGATGTATGATGCAGGAAACTAGGAATTATGTAGAAACGTGTAACTTGGCTTGTTTCAAGACATCTAAGAAACACCGCAGGCAGTCATGTACGAGGGAATTGTAACATAGTACCCCCGAGAGAGAAGACGTCGTCTCTGAGACCACAAGAAAGATTCCTAAATTCCAGAATTATAAAACATTAGACCGTTCTGGGCCGCTGAAGTATCCTTTGTAACAACGAAGTTAGTAACATAAGACTTTCCCTGCTGGACCTTTTAGTAATATGGAAATTCCTTGCATTGCAGAGGAATTTGGTATCATGGACCATGCTAAAAGGGCGGTCTGCATGTTTGGTGTATAAGACACACCAGGACTGTTGGGATCATAGTAACACAGATGTAGTGTTGGAAGTTAAGTAGCGGAGTGGTACATAAACACGATCCTCCAAAACTACGCCGTTGTAAGGGACTGTTAGGAACACCTAAGAACGAATAAATGTTTTACAGTATACAGTATAAAGGAAGCGGTCAGAAAGACAGTTTACAATTTATCTTAACGTGATTTACAGAGACTTTGTTGTGGAAAAAAGGCTACAACGCTAATGAACGACTATTAAACGTTATTTGCACATATTCTGAGACAATTATTATATCGTGTGATAAGTTTTTTATCAATCATCCATACACAATAAGTGTTCTGCTACTTTATCTATTGTTTCATTGCTGTTTGTACATTCTCATCAGTTTTAGATAAGTAGACTCTCTTATGTTGCTTCAGCCCTGAAACTGATGAAGAATCAATCGAAATGCCAAAATTTATGATAATTTTTAAACAGCAGTTGAAAAATAGTGGTTGACGACTGCTTAGTTCTCGTGTATAGAAATATTACGAGTCGTATTAGTGACGTCGTAGTTTATTATGCATATCGAAAATCTATGGTTGGATAAAGTATCACCTTAAGGAACAAAGTAATCGGAGTTCATGGGATTTTCTTTGTAACTAGATCACTGAATTCTGAGTCGGAACTTCTGTTGCAACAGGAAGGCCCAAGATTTTGGTACGTGTTCCCATTTAAATTGGAGGATATAATATTTCTGCATCTTTCCTTTACGACTAGGACCTCGTTAGTTTTTAGCGTTTCCACCTGCGAATTCAAACAGATCTCATTATTTCCTGAAACAATGATCTTAACCGACTTCCCTCGTTAGTTTGAAAGAGTGAAACAGGTTCTGCTTTTGTGAAAACGTAGATAATTGGCATTTAGTTTTCTTGGAACACTAAGTTAGACTCGCTGCTACAACATTTACTCTGTTAAGTGCAGTGAGATGTGATTCTACAGCGTCGTATGATCACTGCACGCAGCAGCCGTAGCAGTTTCGCCACAGGAGGCGGTAAAGAGACTAATTCACTGCTGTTAAAAAACGCCAGAAATTATATATTTATTGGGTCTTCAGTGCATAAGCGATGGAAGTGCAGATGTAGGTGACAGTTTCCTACGAAACGTTAATAACAGCCTACAAATGCTGAAATTAATTGCCAAGATTGAGTCATGTGTGTTACCCCCCTTTCTAGGTCCTAAATATTATTATTGTGTCTTCAGTTACCTCACATAAGCTTGTTTGTAGGGTGAAGTGGGGTCTCTGAGGTTCAACTCCTGTAAGGAAAGCCAGCTATTTCATGTGTGTATTGTATCAATTGTGTAAGCTAATGAGTTGTCTACCCCTCTTTCATAAATTCACACTTCACCGATATTCCACATCGAACGCAACAATTTAGATCTATTTTATTAACCTATAGGGCACTGATGGATCCCAGGTAAACTACGACGTAAATATTGAAATCATGGGATTTGTTCTAACTTTGGAAGAAATTAAATAACCATTAAGGGGTCAAAGTGGGAATGTAAAAAAAAAAGAAGTAAAGTTTGTCCCACTATACGCCATGTAGGCGTTTGGGGTGAGTGGAGGTATAGCTCCTCTCTTCCTTGACCTCGGCACTAGATGGGGGTGAGTGGTCAGCATCACGCCCCGGCCGGCTTTACCCCCGGGAAAGGACCCCGGTACCCATTGTAGAGGAGGCTGGGTGGGCCCCAGAGCCGGTCTGGACGCAGAGGCTAGAGGAAAAATCCTCTTCCCCCGTCGGGGATCGAACCCCGGTCGTCCAGCCCGTAGCTAGTAGTAAACAATACATACTAACAGCAATAGAGTCAAAAATATGGCCCTTTTATGTTTGTTAACATGCAATCCACATAATTACACGAGAATTAATGGCAGTGTGATAATAAATAATCATGATTGTAGTAGGCCATGAGGTTATGAGCTGACATCATGTAAAGAACACAAATGGGCTACTTGCTTCACGTACATCTGTGACACTGACACTTTTGCACAGTGACAAAGTGTAATAAAATTATAGATGATTTAATTTAGCCTTCATAAATTGAACTGTAATTCAACTTTGCATTAATCGAATCGATTTTAAAATTCCTTGGAGCAGAGACCTTATTTAAAAGATTGTAGTAACTTGAGGTTTTCAAGAAATCTCAAAATTCATATTCAAAATATCTCGCCACCGGAATTTTAGTGTGTGGAAACTAGTACACACTTTTACACCTTATTTTTACAAGTTACATTTTAATATTATTCTCACATACTTAGGTCTTTCTAATAATATATTTCGTCTAGTTTTAAATTAGACGACGTTCGTAAACTTCACCGTTAAACAGGTCAACGTAAAGACCTCTCTGCTGTTTAAAGAATAAAATTTTAAGTTCATTTATTATTTCGCATTATGATTGGTGGATTAAATTTGAGTTCTGGTTTTAGTATATCATTTAACTATAGTTCTAATTGTGTACAAGTGTCGATGATTTTTAATTTTATTTTTGTATCTTCTCTTTTTCAAACGCGTAAGATGTCGGGTTTTTTCCCTCGAAGGGGTAGAATATGCAATAGCCTACACATTAGATAGGAGACAAGTTTATAACTTCGACTTTTACGTGACAGCCGAAGTTACACATTGAACTCCATCCGAGAAATCTATGGACAATTATTTTAAGTTCGCCTACCGTTAGGTCATTTCAGAAATACATAAAATGTGGTGGTTGAATCAACATAATACGTAGCACGTATGATATTCTGCATTATTATAAGTTTGCAACTATGGGAAAAGAGTACTAAATGAATATAAAAACAGACAAAGGAATTGTAGAAAAGGGTGTAAGGATTAAATATATGAAATAAATTATTGCCCATTAAATTTGAGCTGGTCTTTTCCACAAGTTTATTAATTACAAATGTTATCGAGATTGTCAATGAATGACCAATCAGAGTTTCTTAAACAGATCTGTTAAATATGAACATGATATCGACTTACATAGAACATAGTCGGAAATAACAATCGTCGAGATGCTTAAGTAATTACACATTTTTACAAATATTTTAAAATCTAAGTAGGATACTGGGTAGAGATATTTCTTAATGACCTGAAATAGGTTTAAAATTATAAATTACAATCCGTGCTAAAATTCATGTGCAATCAGTGATAAGTATAGATGGAATATTTAATAACAGGGCCCAAACCCGATATGCAAATAACAGAATTTTTGTGAGCACTTAAAATTATGGAAGCAGTCGCCTGAATGTGAATGAATCATTCAGTTCTGATATACAATTGCTCATTTATTTACACTACACATAATATTTCGGAAAATGTTATTCATTCGTTTCCCTGTCTGGATGATTAGTATGTTACAATATTTCGCAAACTGTGTGAACTACACCGTCAGATCATCACCGGCAAACTGGAAACAATCAGCAAAGAATATTTACAATCCAGGTGAAGACGATGCAATTTAATTATCTCAGAAGATAAGATTTGGGTTTTGGTTTTCTGGGTTACCACGTCTTGTGGACTTTTATTTTGTTATAGTAGATTCTGACGAACACATCGTCCCCATGTTCCAACGTGAAGACAAGAGACAGGTTCCTCCGTGGCATTCGTAACTCAGAAGACCACAATCAAAACATCTCATAGTTACTCAGGAGTAATGATTTATATAAAAAACATTAATTTCATCGTATTTAAACTGAGTAAGAGTTTCTTCCACTGATAAAATTAAGTTGTCCCTGGTTCGTAACTACGCACAAAACCATTCAGATGTAGATGCGAGTGGAGGTTTGCCTCCATGCTTTCTTGTAAACCTTGAAATGTTAATGGCAAATACATGCAGTGAATACTTGTTGGGTTACAAGCCGATAAAAAATAATCCAACCGTTCGGAAAATGTTTTCGTCACGCAGTTAATTCTTAGGAAGGTTATCACCAGCAACTGATGATGAAAACTACCTTCGAAGTGTCGGATATTTATTTGGCATCCACGTGACTTATCGCCAGTAAACGTTTACTTTGACATTATTACAGTGTCATTAGTTTATTTACTTACAATGTTTGAAAATTCTATTAATTTCCCCTCAGTTATACAATTTCTTTCTCTCTCTCTCAAGACCCCATAATCCGTAGCAAAGCGGGATTTTAATTGTTGGTAAGATATGGCATGTAAGTAAGTTAGGCCTAGTTTCTGGCGAGTTATAAATTTATTTAGAATCTCATTGGACATAAAATTCTAATTAGTGCATTACTTAGAAATTAAATAATATACGAAAAATAAAAATACCTGCGTATTAAGGACAAAAAATAAAATTTCGTCTGTTCTTAAATACATAGCCATAAAGTCGTATAGGGTATGTGAAGGTGAAACTTCACCCTTTATTGACATAGATACAAGATGGAGGTGAGCTGTAAGCTCCACGCTGTTGCTCTTTTAACACCCCCCCCCCCAAAAAAAAAAAAATCCACGATGTGAATTGGAAAAGATCAGGGTACGCTGAGGAATCAGTGTTGGGTCCAAAAGATAAGTCTTTACCTTAACCGGGAATCGAATACGGATCTTCAAGGCCGTAGCCTGTGACCATATTGATTGAATTGTACCGCATCATGCTTGCAGTTTAAAAAAACTATCTTAATTGAATTGGGTGAAATAATTGTGTATGAAACCCTATTAAATCATACCACGTCGTATTAATATCTTGCAGATTTTTGTAGGCCTGTCACAGACCTGTGTTTCCTGTAGAGGTTGAAATGGGTTAAAATAGATCAAACTGTTTCCTATAACAAAACGAGATTATCCGGTACGTCGCTTCTGCGACGTTCGGTAGATTACAGTCTTGTATTTATAGATAGACATCAACAATTTTCCAAGGTAATCTTAATTGGTATACGATTTCATGTTTGGTAAAGAAAATAACATTGTTTTAGGTTGGAATAATTCCTGTAACAAGGCTTTAATAACTCACTCAATGTTCCTTGTATATCGCTTCAATTAATTCTGTTGTAAGTGTTCCGAAATATGAACTGTGTTTGTTTATTTACCTACCAGGTGTATAGAAACGTCCGTTACCCAGACAGGGCTATTTACATAACTAAGCAGTCTTGTTTCAAGTCATGAAAGTAACTTGAGTTCCACAGTTGCAGTCTTGTCACTGTTAAGAGTAACAGGATTGTTAATTCTGTAGATATGTGCTACTTAAGGTTGCCTTAGAGCCAGATGCTGCTGTGCATAGCGAGTTTGTGGCTTCGACTTCGCTTCCTTCTTCAGGTCGTTAGCACAAACGTTTCCCCAACAATCTGAAAACAGTAATAATAATAATTCAATTCAATTCATTTATTTAAGTGCTTGACAACAGCCAAATAAGGCCAATAATAGCCAAGTACTAAACCAGAGTACAGGATAAAATACAATAAATAATTAAATTAATTTTAATAATAATAAAAGTAAAACATTGCAAATACAGAAACAAACAAACAAATGAAACTAAGTATATAAATGTATCATATTAAATTCAATTCAATTCATTTATTAAAGTGCTTGACAACAGCCAAAAAGGTTAATAACAGCCAAGCACTAACAACAATACAAATCTTGCAATACAAAAGCAAACAAACAATGAACTGAATACATAAAGTACAATATTAATTTATTGCAAAATAATTAATAAGTAAAAAACTAAATGTTATAGATAAGTAAAGTAATAATTAAACTAAAAACAGTTCAATTTTGGACAAACAACATACACAATAAAATGTTATACTCAATAAACAATAAAAACAATGATTATTGTTTAAAAACCTGACTGACATCAGTAAGCAAAACACGGTCTTTGTTAAAGATGTCGATGCTCCTACAGACTGCATTGGCAGCAGAAACACATCTGGCAGAGGGACTAGCCTTGAAATTACATTGTACAGTAAAGGTAGAGTAGTCTCCGATAGACCTAGTGGGTATGCAGAGACTAACTGTATCAAAAACAGATGAGCAACTAATTTTGCCTTTAAAAACATTAACGAGGAAAAGAGCATCCAAAAGCCTCCTCCTTAAATACAACGATAAGAAATTTAATCTGACTAATATATCATCATAATTATAGGCACAAACGCCATTAAAGAATCTAGTGTAACACAGAGCTACAAATTTCCTTTGAATCCTTTCAAGTCTAAAGGAGTCAGTATTAGTAATAGAGTTCCAAACAACGGATGCAATTCATTTATTGAATAATATTTCACAAGTAAATGGGCTAAATACGATATATAAGTAATATAATTCAATTAATTATTCGGTTTTTGTCCGTCTAATCACAATTCATATATAAATTTACAATTAAGATAATTAAAATATCATTTTATGTTTCTCATCGAACAATCGATTTGCAATTGGAACATCTTTTTACAACATGTTTCGGTTTCTATATAAACCATCTTCAGGTGTAAAAGTTAAAATTATAAACTTAAAACTTAATTACAATTTCTGATATGCAACATTTTGGTAATGTTCACTTCCAGATTCATTTTTATATTGGAGTGAATGTTTTTTGATGTTCTACATCGGCCTGTAATACAAATGATTTAAAGAAATATTAATGAATATGAAAGAATATAGAAACAAAATAATATATTGGAAAGTAAAATTGAACATACCAAAGATGAGAGTGTAGATACATCTTAATGTGTCTGGAAGCACTAACGTATCTGAACAGATGTGGCTCACTACTGATGCGGTTGCTTGTAGGGAAGGTAAGTGAAAGGTGGTTGTTGGGGGTGGGGTCAAGCTTCTGAAGGGCATTAAAGATGGGGTTATTAAGGTAAATATTATTATCGTTTAAGCAAATTTTTTGTTTAAATGTTTGCTGTATATGATATTTTTCTATTGCGTATGATGATGATACGCCAAACACATTCTGAATACCGGACATGCATATAGCACAATAACAGAAACAATGGACATTCTAAAAATAGTACAAAATAAAAGACATAGAGACACAATAGAAAAATATCACATACAGCAAACATTTAAACAAAAAATTTGCCTAAACGATAATAATATTTACCTTAATAACCCCATCTTTAATGCCCTTCAGAAGCTTGACCCCACCCCCAACAACCACCTTTCACTTACCTTCCCTACAAGCAACCGCATCAGTAGTGAGCCACATCTGTTCAGATACGTTAGTGCTTCCAGACACATTAAGATGTATCTACACTCTCATCTTTGGTATGTTCAATTTTACTTTCCAATATATTATTTTGTTTCTATATTCTTTCATATTCATTAATATTTCTTTAAATAATTTGTATTACAGGCCGATGTAGAACATCAAAAAACATTCACTCCAATATAAAAATGAATCTGGAAGTGAACATCACCAAAATGTTGAATATCAGAAATTGTAATTAAGTTTTAAGTTTATAATTTTAACTTTTACACCTATGATTAGACGGACAAAAACCGAATAATTAATTAAATTTCACAATATGACGCAACTATATCATCTTATAATATAATTCAATTAAATAATACTAAGTGAAAACATTAAACAATAAAAAACAGAAATAATTCAATAATAATAATAATAATAATAATAATAAATTTATCAGGTATTTAAAACATACTTCGGCGTTTGTTTGCTTTGATATATATTTGGTTTCGCTCAAAGAACCCTGAGTATTTTCAGTAATAGCTCTAGATTTCAAAAATTAAAAAATTACAAGTTTTGTTACCATTAGGCCGCTTTTAGAAATAATTCTTATATGGATAACGTAAACATTAAAATAACGTATTATGTACTCTAATATTTGTATTGAAGATTGCTGTTTTCTGGGTTGATGCTCCGTTTAGTTTGATGATTATACATCGCCCTTATGATGGAGGTAGCAAGTACGTCTGAAACGTTGGTGGATATCTACCAGACTACACGGCGCAACAACCCAGAAGACAGCCATCTTCAGACGCACCGTCGTGAAAACCTCAAATCCTACAATATTTGTATTGGTTAAGTTGATCGGTATGGCAAAGGAATAAAGTATAAGAATACGAAAGAAATCATTCCACGTTAAACTTAAACGGGTCTTTTCAAGTAGTTATAATTATTTATCGTGCTACTGGTTGTAGTTCGAGTCGCCATGTGTTGAACCTATTGCAAGAAATAATTTTCTGATGACACAAAATTCTTCTCAATATATACATTGTCTCGCAACAGACATGACTAGGCTCTGGGAGTGTATTATAAGCCACAGGTCATCTGAAGGAAAATAATATTATAATAATAGTTCAGGTGTTCTAAAATATCTTGTCACCTGTACGATATAAAAGTAGGCTGGTTACCACCCGAATTATGTGTGTAGTGAAGTTAATAAAAAATTAAATCAAAAAATTTGTTTACGCGATTGTTTTGGTGATATGCCTGGAATTTTTAATAATGTGTAATGGAGTTTTACTAAATAGTACGCTCCATAATAATTGATGGATGCCGTCTGGGTCGTTGAAGCAGCATAATAGCTGCATGGTGCAACAACCCAGAAGACCACAATATTAATACTATACGGGATTCGAGGGTCACAACTCTGTTGGTCTCCAGGGTTAAAATGTCGTGGGGCTTTTAGGTAAATACGTTTCGGAGGAACAGACTGCCTCCATCGCCACCCGACTTTGTAAGACGACTGTAAGGCTACACGGCCTTATAGTCCTGAAACAAATATCGACATAAATAATGTTAATTAAAAGAAGGAAAGGAATTGTGATATTGTCTATAGAATTGAAATTAGTTTAGATTAAACTCAGAAATTATGGTAATTACTTCAGTCTCTTAAGCGGATGTCTAGGACCAAGTGAATGTGTCAGAAGGGTAAAACTAAAGCTGTCCTACTATATGCCATGGAGGCGCTTTGGGGGAGAGGTATTATAGCTCCTACTCATTCTTAACTTCAGGTCTGATAAGTACGTTGATGAAGAGAGTGATAAGCATTAGAATCTCCGTATTTATTTCTTGTAATCAGAGTCACTACTCTAAGGCAAATATTTAGACTCTATACAAATAAAGTAACTCAAGGGTGGAGAAAATTGTTCCTGTGATGAGATTATTATACTTACATCGTATTGTGTGGCCAAAAGAGCATGTAGTGAGCGGAGCATGTGGCAAACCTCGGAAGGATGAGAAATGAATATATTTTAATCTGAAACCTTTAACGGAAGAGATAGGTTTGAAGAAATGGACCTAGATCTGAGGATGATTTTAAAATGGATGTTAAATGAATATAAATTGAAAATATGTAGTGGATTTATCTGGCTTCGGATACGGTGTAGTGGCGGGCTGTTGTGAACGCGGTAATGTAGCCTCGCTTTCAAATTAGTGAGTGACTGAGCGACTGCTAGGTTGTACAAACTCTGCTACATGAAGTAACTTGGTTAGGGTCATAGCTACTAGCATTCCAGATGCATTTCTTCTTAATCATAAGAAGAATATGTCTCAATGGTAATTTATTTTGCATGGTGAATAATGGTTACGTTATGTCTACACTGTCATATTCCGAGCGCTGTTTTAAAAGTATTTGATAGTACAATTGTGAATGCGAACAGAAGGTAGGCCTCAGTCGTCTGATGAAACATAAGTTTCCTTTCGAGCTTAGCAGGCGGTCAATGAATGGTCTCAGTCCTGAGTAAAACAGATGCAAACCACACAATCTCATTCTATTTCATTTCCCATTTCTGTTGATGAAAATAGATTTAACCCACGGGTATCACGAATCAAGTCCAACTTTTAACTTGTCCTGAAAACGTTCAATAAAAACCAGAAATTAAAACAGTAGGAACGTCTCTCTCTTAGCCGCGTTTTAAGTATCTTTTATTCCACAAGACAAATATTAAAAAGAGAGAAAAACGTAAATTCCTTTCAGACTTGAGGTCCACGTCGATGATGAAGATTTTAACGTTGGTCTTTTGGGTAATAACTCCGTTATTAAGTACGTACTGCCCCGATATTCAAACCCGTTGGTATCAATCAAGAAGTCCACATGGCTTTACTACCCAGAGCGCAAATATCGACAAATGCATTTGTAATTCCGACTCTGAGCTTATTGTCTCTAAAAAAACCCCGAACGTACTGAATGGCACAGAATCCATTAAAGATTTATTAAAACTTGCTTGTGTTATAACTGAGTTTATGCAGAAATGACTTCGGCCACGCGTGCCTACGTAAAATTAATTTGGTATGAAATACAGTGCGAGTTACTCGTAGTTGTGGAAGTGTGCATCTAGAACTCCGCCAGGTCTCGTAAAACGAGGAGGCAAACGAAAAGAGCTTGTGCTATTAATGAATCTCACACTGCCTAATCGAAACAATGTCTGTTAAGTTAGTACAAGGAATTAAAAGACATATAAGCAGAAAGGTTAATACTTTACGTATATTGCTAGAAACAATTTACAAAAAAATGTTTATGGCGAAGACTGTAAAATTGTGTAATTTGTGAACTAAATTATATTGAAGTAATAAGTAAATAGCAACTACCGTAATTGATATAATTTTAACAGTGAGACATGTTTGTATTGTAATATGCCAGGAATGTTTGAGGTTTTTGGGATAGTTTTTAAATTTGAAATCCTGACAGAAAAACGTAAATTTTGTATTTTACCACCGTTTCATAAATATAGGCATGTTGGCGAATATTTAAAATTAATTTATATTTTACTGTTTATATTAAATAACGTATGAAACATAAAATGAAATAAGACCAATTAAATACTGCCCATTATACTAAATATTTAGTGAGAATCGATTAGGCAGGTCAGGAAAGCCCCAAAAGGGGTGCTGTACGGGAAACTCCGAGCGTCGGGTGGAGTAGGAATATGTAACAAATGAGTGTATAAAGGTCAGACTGATTCATAACCTTTGAACGGAGAATTTAATATTCATAAGAAGAAACAAGGTTTTGCAAAATGTTCCAGTAATATTTATGTGCATAACTCCCCTAACACCAAATAATTCACTTTGAAAATGACCAAAATATTCTGCTAGAGTAATGACTAGGCTTCATAGGTTCTGTTGTAGTTATTACTGTACAGTTTCTCAGTCCTTAGTTAGAAACCGCCATGACTGCAGTTCATTATGTAGCTGGTAGTTCGTTAATATCGACATACAACTAAGCTCACGAGAGAAACTTCTTATCTTCAAAAACTATAACTAAAGAAAAATTCCGAAATTTTGTATTCCTATTTGTAAGTCAGGTACAGTCTGTATAAAACGCGGAAGAAAAGAAATTTATGTAAACGTTCACATATGTAAGATTATATGTTAGATCATTCCTCAGACTTTGGAGAGAGAGTGTCTTCGAAACTTTGGCATTTGTTTCGATATTGAAACTGACGATTGGCCAATAAAATTTTATTTCAAACGTTTACATGTTTTTTCACTTTCGCATTTTGAGAACTTTGAATCGAGAAAGCCATGTGTCATTTATTTTGAGCTCATCTGTTGTCTGTATTTTGTATAAACGACGTTTTAAGAGTCTGTTCTCTGTGAGATATGGTGGCTACATAACATTAGGTTCTATCGATTTTATTTTAGGTTATTTCACAACCCCAAGGAATGCCTATTAAAGATTCTTCTTCCATTTGTGTACATATGAAATAATTGAAGAACGGATGAACGGATTTTAATGAAATTTCATATTGGACTGTTGTAGGAAGAATTATACAGCAGTTTCAGTTTTCGTCTAGATCGAACAAATTTAAAGACCATTTTTCGTAAATAATTTATTTCTATCCGGGAATTGTTTTCCATGCCGTCATATCAATGTTTATTCTACTGGCTAACTTATTATAATAGATGACTGTTAAGACTGTTAATTGTAAATACAGTAAACTCATGGTCATTCAGTTGCGAAGTAGGAAAAAATCTCTGTAGTACGCATACAACTACTCCAGAACAAATTTTTATTAAATTTGATACTGAGAACTTAGGATCTACACATTTCAGTTTTGGATAATATGAGACTATCTTCAGATACGTTTAATTCCTTTCTTCGTGTATTTGTTATGTAGATTTAAACTTTCTTGACTAGATTAGGTTTCCTATGTTTCTGATTACAGATACACTATGAAAAGACTTAATAAGTTATCACATATTAGACGTGCTCGAGAATTTGTTTACTGAACTATTCATACTTTCTGCTGAACAGCGCCTCTATGAGAATAAATTTAACAGGAAAAATAACATAAATAACAATAGACCTAATTGTATTGCATCAACCTGTCATCATCACTATAATGTTTATGAAACAGCTGTTACATTTAGCCGCGTCATACTTTGTAAAATACTAGACCTATTTAAGGTTCATTTTAATAAGGGCCTTGATTAAACCGTGACTACGCATGGGTTTTCATTTTTACTCTGTTAAACTTTCCGTATAAATCCTACCCTACATATCGCTACTAATGAGTTTCCAGGCACGAAGAGAACATCAGATCTGTATTAAATGTTAGAATTTGATACATGCAAATTTTGTACATATATGATTAAGCTTATTTGGTATCGATAATGTAGAATATGTATACTTAATACAACACTGCGGCCACAGAAATTAGCAGGAAGGGGAAACTTTGTTGTTCTTTGCGCTAAGAGAATGTCGTTACATTATCTCTGGTAGGCGCCACGCACAAAATAGAAGCTGCTAAGTAAGAAGGATGCTGGAGAGGAATACTAAGAGCTGAAAATTAGGCAGCCCAAGAGTATAGGGGTAGAATCACCCCACAATGGCTTTTAAATCTTCCTTGGAGCTCCGCTTTCATGGTGTTAGTACCGAAACATCCAATAAGGGTGGAGGAGAATATAGAAAAAGCAATATTTTTTAGTTAACAAAGTTTTCGTGACGGGATGTGTAGAAAAGCCATTTTTCCGCATTTTAAAGTACAACACATTTAATGTACCGTATAGTGTGTTCATAAAAGAAAAAATACATCCCATAAAAGACAGTTCGACAAATCTTCCGTCAGGGTATTTGTTCTTCGTAAGATTGATTATTTTTGCTACCAACATCGATTTGTATGGTTGACTGCAAAACTTTCTTTATAATCTGGATTAATGAGTTTTTTGGATTTTTTTCAATCGTCTGGTATTATAAAATTAAACCTTTCACTTCAGAATATTGCAATTCAACACACTGGCAAGGTATTTTATTAAAAACGTAGGTCAGTATTGTGTTTAGGATAGCAAAAGAAAGGAAAAAGTGAAAATCATAAGATTTTAACATTCGCTATAGAAAAGTCACGAAATATGGACGGTGTTATATCAAGTAATAAAAAAACACAATTTAAATATATTTTATATGTCACGTTAACCTCACTTTATTTTCGTATGTACGTATATTAATTTTGGTAATCCTATGCAAATGTAATAGAAACGTTACAACACTTCCCGGCATATTTTTTGTAGAATAAGGTTTTGATGATGGCACTGCTACGCCGAAACATGTATGCTTATAATACTGAAATGTTATATTAATAATAATATATTTTAAAACAAAGTGTTGTATTTGACGGGCAATAATACGCCTTACTAATAGGAAATGGAAAGCGACGTTGCAACACATCTGCTACTAAGTCTTGCCATTGGACATAATTCTGAGGCACTTTCATCCGCTTACAGCTCGAACCATCTTCTTGCAGTTGTGTTGCTCTTGAAAAGCTGACATTCACTCATCTAGTCAATAAATCCCTGCCTTTTATGGAACCAAAATTGTCATTACCGTGTTCACAAGGGTACGTTATCAGCCGTTGTTCTAAGACAGACTAATCTATTCAGTTTACATCTTCCCACTATATTTAATGCATATATATTTTAATATTATACCCTCTCCTCCCATTTATGTCTAGTGTTTTACGTGGTATCTTCTGTTTAACTTTCCAACCAAAACTGTATACGCATTTATCATGCTTTCCTTCATTAGATTGTGCTAAAATATGGATGGGATAGTAACAGCGAGGGACACGAAGGACTCACGCCATTGCCGTGTACCCGATACAATTTCTGATATTTTATGTAGTGTCTGTGTGGTATAAAGTTTTTTTTTTGAAAGTGTGTGTACGGAAAAAGTCTACTAATTTCGCAGAAAAATAAATGTTTTGTAATCCGACTGTAATTTTCCATTTATATGCTGTGTATAGTTAAAAAATATAAACATTGAAACATTTAATTTAGAGAAGTAGTGAATAAAATAGGAGCATGGAAATACCGAAATTAAAATTTACGTCACAAAATATGAGTAAGAAAATTAGCAAAGCAGTAATCTTTAAAGGGTTACGCGCATTACAAAATAACGTAAACACTTACCTTATCCATTAATAACTTATCCTACTTTCAGAGAGATTCTAAATAAATGGCAATATCATACGTGCTGCTAAGTTTTCACTGAAAATTTATTCTGTAGAAACAGAAGAAGTAAGTTTTACGAGGGAGCTATAGGTAGACTAGAATAGAAACCTATTAACGAATGAAGCGGGTTTTTTTCGAAATTATTCAAATAATGTAAGCATGAAGTTTTCTAGTACAGAACTAAGCTTATCTACAACACTAAAAACACATTAATCTCTGAAATTCTTGTTTTTATATCGCTTTATGTAATTCGAATACTTAGGGTACGTCATCGCACTTTCTAGTATGAGATCGTCTTTACTTCGAATCTAGTTCTGTAATGTAAATCACTCATGTGAGCCCTCTGCTGTGTCCTGCCCCGTTTTCCACATTTATGACGAGTCAGGATGAAGTCACATGCACAAATCGAGAATCTGTGTCTATATTATAGCCTTTATTGCAGCCTAAGTTAGAAACCTCCGCCTTATATCATACATTTTTCCTTCTTTTACGCCATGAACCTAGAAATTTCCATCCACGGGGATTATATACTGTCGAATGAGATATGAGAAGATGATTATGAAACGGAGAGAAACATAAGTAAAAGGGACGTAGGGAAGGAAGAAGCAAAGGAAGAGGAAGAACAAATAAAAGAATAAACAATCAAAAGGAGAAAGTAAAACAGCGTCTGTCTGTCTGTCAAAAAAAACAATTATTCATTCAGGCACTAGCCCGTAATCCGCCTGGAAATATCAAGGAAAATATCAACGAAAATGTAAGCCAAGATGTTCGATTTAAGACCCTAGTCAAACTGGGTATCTTCAGAATGCGAACGAAAATGGTTGTTACCTCCGACAATCAACTCGCAAGGCTGTACGGGGTTCACGCTCAACATAAACGCAAGAAATGTTCCACGTTAGAAATCTTCCAGTTTATAACAATTTGGGATAATTGTGTATCATCCATTTTCTGCAAGCGACCTGTGCTTTGTTTTCTCCAGTCGACTGACTTCTTTAGTCACATTAAATATGCCTCAGTTTCCTGTAGACAAACTATCTCATGCCGTCTCTTTCTACGCCATATACAGCGTGCCTACTTGGAATAACGTAAACCTTGAACAGCTGATCAAGAAATTACTCGCCTTTTATTCGAAGCTGAATTTCATTACCGTGGTCACAAGAGACCGCTATAGGTCACTGTTCTAAGACAGATACATTCCACAAACTTCGATTCTGTTTTCTCAAAGTCTATTTTAACATCATTCTCCCATCTACACGTAGGTCTTGAAATTTTAGGTCTTCCGACCAATATTGTGTAGGCTTTTATCTCTCCCATCCTTGCTACAAGCCTAAAAAATTACATTGTCTTTGATGTATTTGACAATCCCATAATATGTGGTCAATATTACAAATTACGTCTATATTAGACGCATTTTATTAGACTGTTATGTCTTTCTTTAGAAGGTGTGGCTGATTTACAAAGTTCAGAAAGCTAAATTCTGGGAGTTCTTTTTCTTTTTTGTTTAGTTTGAAAAGGACCTCCCCTCCCTCCCCCCCCCCACTTGCCAGACTGCCAGCACTTAGCTTCTTAATGTTCTTCACACCCATCAATCATTATAACCAGGGTCATAATCGGTCCTCTGCCCTGAGAGGAATTCTAGCGGTTTATATATGATAAAGACCTTTGCTCCAGAGGTATTCTGAAGGTGCCGGTATCCGGAAGAGAAGCTCTTTTAAAACAACTAAAGCCAACAGTTTACCGTAAGTCAGTATTTCGTGCTTTTAAAGCCAAGGATTTTACCCCCTTTCCTCTGAAAAGATAAACTAAAAACACCTCTTTGGTAGGACAAACCGAAGGTTCAACACCGCTGTTAATAAATATGCTATAATCATTAAATACGATCTAAAGTGTGTTCTAGCCACCCTCCAACCGAACATCATGTTTCCATAAGACAGTTCTTAACGTTATTCTCCCATCATCTTCTCTATTTTCCAATTGTGTATTTTCCAACAGACTTAGTTATCAAATTTTTGTATGTATTTTTTGACACCCCTATCCTATGTAGACACCAAAACCATAATAGTATCCTTTATTTTCTAAACTCTACTGGGTTTACATATTTTCGTTCATATCAGTTCTTTTAACACAGAAGAACATACAGTCCACAGATCACGAGAAAAATCCTGCTGTGGGATGTCGTTTCTGGTGCGGTGCGGGGGAATGTTACTTATCAGCTGGACTAGAGGGCTGCTATTGGTGGGAAGTGTGATACGTCAGAGTTTTACGCTACTACACAGACTGAAAACATCAAGCAGTTACGAGTAGCGTGTAGTGAGTGCACCTCTAATGTGTTCTGCGGGTGTTGCGATAATATTCTAGATTAAATCGCTGTGCCGCTGTGAGGTAATCTTAAAGCTGTACCCATTAGAACACATGAAAGCCTGTAGTCTGTTGTTCGTTCAGTGGTTGTGGAACGAATGCTTTTAGGATCGGTCGTTACTCACCGCGAAATCTTGCTCATGCGCGTATATCGAATTCATAGCAGGGATTTTCTCCTGATCTGTGGACTGTAGTTTTATGATGTACGAAAACGAAATATTCGTGTGAAAATTTGGATTTAAAATGGGAGATTAACAAGAGATTGAAGATCATTTCTCTTTGTGTAGCTTCGTAATTTGTACTCGTCACCAAAAGGTACTAGTGTTCAAATCAAACCTCCCAAACCGGAGTACACTATTTCACTTTTGTTAAAGACAATAAGAGGCAAGAGACATTGGCGTAACATGGAAAGAGGACTGGGTATTAACCCCCACACCCATGTCCTTAATGACATGTTTTTACCTACAGAAAACGACAGATTTCTTCAAGTTTAAGCTCCCAGAGATGCCAAAAATAAATTAAAGATACTTAATATCAATTACGTTTAGACTTTCAATTAAAATAACAGACCTACTGATTTAGATTGGGCTAATGTTTATTGTGGAAACCCTCCCATTACACAGTTCTAATTATTGCACTGAGGCATCGGGTTTGTATGACAGAACATTTGCCACAGTCTCATCACGTAGCTTGATTTCAGTAGCTCATATGTCAAAAGCGGATTTCCAACAAAGTATGTTGGCATGTTTTAGTCATATCAACAAATTATAGGCCTACCTGCACTATCAAACCGACACGTACCACTGACAGAAGAAAATAATTGTATGGTGATTGGAAACAATAGAAGAACGTCATGAATGATGTATGGGGGCACAGTTATCTGAATTACGAGCAATTATGTTGAAAGGTATCGTGGAACATTTTCAGAAAGCACCTTTTATTTTCTACATCAGAACTTCGTTTTGTCCTTAACAGAGTAGGGTTTATTCAACTTTTCGATACGATCTCAAATTCAATACAAAAGAACCTCTCAGAACGATGCAAGATAGGAGTTTGGACATCAGTCATTTTAAAACTTGAAACCTCACATTGTTAAGGATATCCGCCATTTTTCTCGGAAAAAATTAATTTAAGTAGAAGCACGCATGCAGACGAAAGAGGCAAGCAGTCAGACAATCCGTCGTATGTAGGCCATGTTCGTCATGGAGAGATGGTAACGTTTAGATTACATACACGCCTTCGCGTTTGTTTCTACCAACCAACCAACCGGAATCGTCCTAAACCGGAACTTAGTGGTTAGCATCTTGCATGGTTAACTACGTCACTTCCTCCCACTTTTGTGATGTGTACGCCTTCTTTATGGAGTCAGCACTGCAAATGTTGCCTGCTCCTTCCCACTAAACCCACTGTTCAGGCACGCATGTTTCATGTCGACCAATCACTGACGTCCAACCAGCTTAATTGCACTTTGTAGTCATGCTACATTCAACGGTTATGGTTCGGAGTTCGCGACTTGCTGGGATTCTTTATCGTTGTTTAAATAAACCTTTAAAGTATCAAGACAGATCTCTTATCACATTCAATAAAATCTTCAGGGTTCTGATGTGACTCACATCAGAACCCTGATGATGGGGACAGAGTTGGTTCCCGAAACGTCGGTTTACGACGGTAACCAGTTGACGCGGCTGGTTGCCCGAGAAGATCTTATTGATTGTACTTTCCGCGAAAGTCTCAAATCCTATCTCTTATCACTTTGTTTCCTGAAAGAATCTATCTCCTCGCTCTGTTGTCACGGACAGATAGACTTATCACGTACATAGATAGATTTTAATTAAACTTTGTACGAAAATAATTTAGTTTGAGTCCACTCTGTACTCGTAAACTGTTATCCAAATTTTATTTACCAGTAGGGCGCTTTTAATTTTGGAAAGACACTAGCGCCATTTGATGTACTCTGAAATTTTCTGTTACGATAAAGTAATCAAACATATTTTGTCTAGACGACGAGTATACTAACCTGAGGACGTGACAACACGAAATTATTGTCCAATTATATTATAGGCCTATTTGTTTTATCTGGATTTAGTACCAGCTTATTGGAAGTTCACCATTTATTCATATGACAGGGAACTGTGTTTGATTTTGCACAGAAATCAACAACATTTTTGATAGAAATTATGACTTGTGAAATCAGCAAATATGATTTCTATTAAGGTTAATATTGTTGGAGGAAGGTCATTTATGAACTAAATGAATTATGAATATAAGATTTAAAAATTCTCACGGTTGCGAGTATGAAGATGGCTGTCTTCTGGGTTTTTGCGCAGTTTTTCGATGAGTGACTCTTCACCCTGATGATGGAGGCAGCAGCGCCTCCGAAATATCGGTGAACATCTACCAGACTACACAGCGCAACAACCCAGAAGGCAGCCATCTTTAGTTGTGTATTTTTACCGCCTGTAAATAAGCAGATGTTTAATTCCAATTGGATTTAATAACCAGGACATCTAATATGAATCTAATAACATTTTAAAGGTTACAACACTACAAATGATTAAACATTGCTTCAAACTCATGAGTAGGCTCGTCCCTCCAACAGAATCAAAACAAAACTTTTAGTTATCAAAGATAAACTGATATTGTATCCTGATGCAGGCAGTAAGTGGGATTCTCAGGCTGTACATTCCGACAGTAGCGTTTCATTCAACCCTACCATAGGCCTCTTATATTTACATAGTAACTTATCTTGAATCAATAAACGTCTTATAGTTTCTATCAAATCTTGATCTGATATAGAACTTCTACATGAAGTTGTCATTTATAGTCTTGCCCGAACGGCTGTTTGGAAAGATGACAGCTCCAGAAATAAGCCCAGTAGCCAGCAGACGTCTGGTTTAGAAACGTAGGTTGTAAAGAACTATCCAGAAATATCGCCACGTCACACTATTGTAATGTCAATCAAAACCACGCCTTCTGATGACAATGAAATAGCAGCACAAGATCGGACTCAATTTAAGCACAACTCTTATTTTCTTATCGACGGAGCAGCTCAGTCAGTATAGTAGACTGGACTGTCAGGGTTTAGAGGATTTTTCCTCTAGTCTCTGCTTCCAGACCGGCTCTGGGGCCCACCCAGCCTCCTCTCCAATGGCTACCGGGGGTAAAGGGCGACCGAGGCGCTGACCATTCGCCCTATCTAGTGCCGATGTTAAGAAAGAGTAGGAACTGTACTTTCACCCCCCTCCAAGTGCCTACATGGCGTGTAGCGGGACAGCTTTACTTTTGTATCTAACTTACGTAGCCTATATCACGTCGAATGGAATGGTGATTCTTAATGATCAGATCGAAAGGATATGTATGGAAGTAAGCACAGCATGAAGTTACTATCACATATTTCTCCCAGAAGGTCTGAGGAAAACTTCAGCCAGGATAACCAGTGTCAAAGTCGAGAGTCGAGCCGGAAATCTCCTACGTACGAGTATAAATGCTGGCCAATGGTTCGCGACGTATGGTAAGCTTTGTAGGTCAGGCTTATATGGCAACAGATGCGATGGAAAGGTGGTTATGAACAGTAAAACGGCTGTCGTAAAGTAATTGAAGGTCTTCTAGTTATTCTATCATAGATGGAGTCTATTTTAAAGCAGATGGTAAGGAGAATATATGAATCAAAAAGAGAATACCAGAAAATGTTTTATGATTATTTTCATGAATAATACTCTTCACAAAACATTATTAGCATGATGACATGAGTGGGACATGTAGCACATGTGAGGCAGATCAGGGCTTTTAGCCTCAGGCTGAGGCTGAAGACCCTGAAGATGTGTTTCTCCGAAACGTTGGTATCATCCTACGGTTATACAGGGCGTCACAAACCAGACGTCCTACACGGTCATCCTCGCCGCCTTGAGCACCTCAAATCTCACTCTGTAACTTGTTTTCGGTTACATGGGAGCATAATTTTGCTTCTTGTCCGTTTTAGTGTATTTTAAAACGTCTGTTTCGTAATGCATTTCCATATTTACAGAAATGCTGATTTGTTCCCCCGCAAGAAGGCGGATCAATGTCCGTGTTGCCCGGTTTAATATTCTGTACAGCTGAGGTCACTTGTGGGATGGTACGACAACCTAACGCCCTCTTGTGGTTAGTTATTCATACGAATTAACTTGTTGCAGCCTTCTGTCTATCTTACGGTGCTGTACATTCATTTTGACACACGAACTGAATTACCAATGAAGGGGGAAAACCCACGAGTTAGCGAAGTTTTCAGGCAGTTTACAGATTTAATGGTGATTGGTCCTTTTGAATTGTTGATAGGCCCTATTCAACTAATCAAGAAATTCCAGGATTAAGATCAGGGAATTTCTTGAAACCAGAAGGTTTTAAATGCAGTTTGTTTTACACCCAGTTAGGCTAGGCTAGGTTAGGTTCTCGTGCCATAAAACTGTCGTAAATCTGTAAAGAAATGTCTGTTAGGATTTAGAACAGTTGTGTTCTTATCCGAAATAACTGGATAATCGTCAATCAATCAAGTAATATGCTCATATTTTTATTTAGCGCTAATTTCTAAAAGATTAAATTTACTGCTATGTATCATCATCATAAATGTTCCGATATTATGATAGGAAAAATTATCTGCGAAACGTCCTTTTACAGTTGCTATCTATCATTTAAATCATTACATTTGAAATACAGATACAAGGTAACAATTGCTTCAGAATAAAGTGATCGTATGTGCAAATGAATTGATTTATTGTTTACTTCACAAAGCTGCTAGTAGCTCAAATTAAGTTTCGTTTAATGTTGGTATGCTCATTCAGCGACAAATTGGAAAGGATATGGAAGAAAGCGGAATGTAATTGATGAAATCTGCAACAAACCTCTATCAGAAGATTAGTTTCCGGGCCGAAGTTTAAACCTGGTACCTGCCGAATATAAATCTTAAGTGCCAACTATACTCAGTCGTTACGTTCTGTACACTAATTGATGTTTTTAGATTACTACTTCTAAATTTTAATCTAATTGCAATGAAGCAGCAGTTCTGTAAATACGTAGTCTGTGGTAACAATCTTCCATAATCACTTGTTAGTGGGTTTACAGGCTCTTACACAACATGCTTATTCGCTCTTACATAATCACCATAAGTTTAAATATAAACGCTGATGCCGAAACAAGGAGTTAAAACAAATGAAGGAAATTCTCTGTTACAGTGTTATTAATGATAATTAGTGATGAGGCAGAGACATGTTGGAAGACGTAATTGCATAATATTTTATTGTACGTTATGCTCCTGGGATCGAAACCCCGAGGCTGTAGCATTAAAGAAATATTTGTTGATCCGCTGTTTATACTCAAGTTTATAATGACTATCGCTAGACTACTTGCATCACCTCAACTGAACATCAAATAAGCATTAGTCCTTGAACCGAGCAATACATGTGCTGGGGCACCATTGTAGAAAGGGGGAGCTCGATGCGACTGAATTTATCTCGAATTGATGTTCTGATGGTAAAAAGATAAGGAGCAGGCATTGCAGCCTAATACTAACTCAGCCAGTACAGACAAAATAAAAGCTGTCGGTGTACTTCAGTTCACACGTAGTGTCGAAGATGACACGATCATACATGGGAGAAAGGTTACAAGCGATGAGCTCTGTGTTCTATATTACTTTGGTATATATTTGTTTCCAAAATTACAAAGTTAAGGGCTAAGTACACTTTTTGGTCGCCAGAAAATTAAATGAGTAGTCAGTGGAAATAAAATGTTGCGCTACTCTTGTACGAATCCAATCCTGAACTTCCAGTCGGTTTATCGAGTTAATGTTGATGTATATAAATAATAATAATAATAACAATATAAATACCCACCAAAATCCATAATGCCGAATTTCTTCTTCAAAAAATAAAAGGCCTTTAGGTTATTAAGGAATACTTCACGTCTATTTTGATACAAATAACGAAAATAATAACAGCAATAATAATTAAAAACTACGTCAAGCGAATACGACTCGCAACACCAGTTTTTTAAAACTTATACGTAAAGTAGGCCAGTAGGAAAGGAAACTTAGATTTATAGCAACATTTTTTCAAAGCCCATAAGATAAAAGAAACTTTCCAAACTATGAATAGTATTTGTTTTAAAATTCAAACCAGCGATTGTTGGAATACATGTTGCGTTTATAAGATGATATGTCACACTGACCTGGAATTTATAGACCGAACTGGAAGTTCTTCTAGGATTGATACAATTAACATATACAGGACAATAAAAATAAAAATAAAATAGACCATTCCCACTACATTTTAGACGTGCATCACTCTCTTGTAAGTTATCAAATACATTAAACATTTGTAATTTTCTCTTAGTCCATTGGGAAATTCTCAGATTTAGAAAACTAAAAATACAAGCCTCCTGATAATGACGCTTATATGCTGACATCTACAATCGAATATATGAGCCATTCCCAGTTATAGTAAAACGGGTTCACTGAGTCTCTGTGCTAGTTCTGGAATGCTTGTAACATCACTCATCTTGCGGGTAAGTAATCTCCTTGTCTTCAACTACATGTCTTTACAGCATAGCATATCAAACAATTTTTCTATTTTCCATTACGCGCTTCGTATACATTGTATTTATTCAGTGCTCCATTTACTACGTCTCATGACGTATATATCATTCTTTCCTGCGTACCTCCCACTGGATGAATGAATGCAAATTGGATGTGCGCCGAATCGACCACGATAGATCTTTTAAGCGTCCGCGATCCTTTAATCCCTTAGTCGCCCTAGATTTATAGGAAAACAAGCAAAAAGGGGCAAGAACCCCATAGTGTGTCACGTTGTAATTCGCACATCCCTTCGTAATTGAGTCAATTCTTTCGTTAAAAATTTAAGTAGACGTAAAGCGTGATTCATCTATGATGACGAACTCGGTGAGAGTTTAGCAATTCTTCTACAGACGACTTTGGGAAAATGTTCGTCGATGATAGGATCTGGTGGCTGATGAACGTGTTACCGACACAACTGCTCCTTCAACAGCGTCCAGGCCTTAGACTGAGGGACATCGCAAGGAAAAATTACCCTAATGGCAGTAGCATGAGGAGATCGCTTAACGTTATGTTGAATGTCTTCAATTCTGACTCAGCAGCGACTTCGTTGTCTGGCAGAGTCTGCCATACTCGGCCGCAGACGGTCTGTTTCTTTCAAGAGGGAATGTCCTTGGCTTTCGCTGCAGAAACAGTGACTCTGTGATTCGATGTACGTCAGTAACATATCGGTTAATTCGTCGCAAAAAATAATCCCAATTATTGGCACTTAAGACGACGTCAGAAGAACACAAGAACCCGAGTTAAAACTAATGAACGGTTTCAACACCAGGGACGGAGTGACACGACGCTGCGTGTCGGGTCGATGTATCGACACTACGCAATGTTGCCATGTCTCTCTAACAAAGCGGTTGCAACCATGTGTTTTTTGAACTTTTTCGGTTGATTTTAGGAATAGAACACGATCTTTAGACATGTAAATAAGTTTCCCTATATACATACTTATATGGATCTTTATAACACGGGTGGAGGAAACAAGAAAAATCACGAAGTTTGATATTAACAGTTAGCTTTTGTAAATAAAGTAATAAAGGTTACGATTAGTCAAAAGCAGGTTATTTTTTGACGATATGAGTGATTGTCGACTTAGTTAAATGCTATGGGAAGAGACAACCTGGGTGAACGTTGAATGGATAAAATTAAAATGGATCTCAGAAATATATTTGTGAATATGTAAATCAAGTTCAACTGGTTATCGGGATGTTTAATGACGAAGTAACTGAATATGGTTATAAACTGTCTGTTACTAGTACTGGAAATTTGAGTTGCACTTTGAAATTTACGTTAGATTGAAGGAATATTAAAATAATCAGAACAGCATTCATGTAATCGTTACATTTCTTTCTGTAAATACATCACACATTTTAACATGAAATTTTTTGTAAGTTAGTTGTTGAATAATATGAGGTATTTCTTTTAGTTTTTAACCTACATTAAACAAAGTTCATCTCTATAACCACTTAAAATTTTCATTATTAACGAATAACATGTTTTCATGGGGATACAAACAAAACTTTTAAATTTTAGATTACTTACGTCACTTTCATCCTATACACCGATGAACCAAGCAATGTATAAGCTGAACAGAACTTTGGGTCACATTTCTTTTCATAATAAGAAGGATGTAAGACTTGGGCTGAATTATTTTCCCTACCTCGCCATCTGCTGATATCGTTCCTGAGGCAAAGTTTTCAACGCTAACCTTTTAAAGGAAAGTAGGAAGCGTTTGATTAGCCCATCTCTGTTATGCGCTTCTTCTTATCAAAGATAAATTCCACTTGAAGGCAGACGGGGATTGCCTGTTATTGACCGTTTTTCTACACACACGGCCTGTTTGCGACGTGCCCCCGTGCGAAGTTGTTCTGATCTTTTGATCAACGCGTTCTTACAGAAGCCAGAAACTACACATCCACGAAATCAAAGCGGTACTTTTGTGGACAGACACGCCTACACCGAACATCACGGTTAAATATAATTTCTGAGCCGTATAGGAGTCTCTGGTTCAATTCTTGGTCTGCAGACCAACTGAAGCAATTTTTGGTCTTAGGAAGTTTATCCAGACAACTGTTAAAGAAGGGGACGTACCTTAAAGTGGTCATGACCGCTTTCTTGCACATCGTCAAGAAATCATTCATCATAGTAGGCCTATGTAATATATTTAAAATGACTTTGGGACTTGGAGGATTTAAACAAAAACTGGAAAAGTAATATTTAAAAGGTTTTTACAGTATTTAAATGTTTTACGAATAATAACATCTAACTCGCCTTAACTAATTCGATGAACTCTGCTATGGTTCTTATCCTCTTGAAGTCCAGATTTACTTTCGGTTGTTTTAAATCAAATTTTGGATTATGACAAATACCGAAACATTATTTTAAAAGACGAAAATATATCTTCCTTTCCAACGTTTCCTTAAATTATTATTAATAACTATCGTGTTTCTCATTTCACGGTATGGTAGTTGTAGCTGATATTTCATCATTAAATACCCAATACAACACCATCTAATCAGAATGAGGGGAGAGTCCTAGCTTAGTAGTTTGCACCGAGTAGGTTGATCTAGCGTAAGATATAAATGCTTGTATTTTGGAATACCACATGTATATGTCTGACTACCGGATAGCCCGAAATATTTTTGTAGTTTCCTTGTTTCCTCAGGCGAATGTTGGATTCGTACCTTCACGATCGGCCCCTTCTTAATCCTGGTCTACTTGCCATTTGTAACAATCTTTGCACCGTAATCGCTGGGGTAATATAAATGTCTTCCGTATGTCTATATAACAAGTGGACAGGCACATGAACTTCTTATAGACGTCTTGTACGCCGAGTAGCGACGGATAAACAGACAAGGCACCTGTGGCCGCGACGGTATTGACCGACTGCAAGTCTGCGAGGTTCGCAGATGCTGTCAAAGCAACAAGTGCTTCCACTCACAGACATGTATTGAGTGAACGCGTGGCGTCGAAACATCGCTTTAAACTCCGCTTTAATGCTACTGGGTCTTCGTAATCGATTGATAGTTACTCAGCAGTTTCAGAAATACTATACTTTTGTGGAATTGGAAGCCTTCCGATTGACCCTATCCTGAGTAAAATCTGGATTCTCAAAACTCAGTTTAGTCACGTCTACGTCTACCTTGTAAATTAGGCTTTTAAACCATAATGTTGTAATTTCCATATTTGTGCTAAGTGATCCACCAGTCCCATGCTTATTAAATTTACCGCTCATTTATTAAATTAGATAAATAATGAATTTTATGAAGCTTCTAAAATGCAATTGTCCCCGGTATGTTGTTATTTTATCTTTCTTAGGCACAGATGTCTTCAGAACGTTTTCTGTCAGACATAGTCAACCAACGTCCTTCCCTCGGAGTAAAGCCAAGTCTCGTATTAACAGAAAACGTGCTTATTTGAAAACATAAACATTTTGTTTAAGGCTCAATAAATATAAGTAGTACGCGCAGAGCAGATATACAAAGTTTCCTTTAGATCTTCCGACTACAAATTTTGTAAGCATTTCTCATCTCCCCTGTGATCGCTTCATGTTTAATCAATGTAATCGTGGTTGAAGATTACTGTTCTGGTAAGTTGCGTAGTGTAGTCTGGTAGAAATTTCTTGACGTTTCAGAAGTATATGCTGCCTCAATTAGCAGGAAGATTGTCGGAGGCAAGAATCACCTCTGAAACGTCGGTAAATTCTATCAGAGTACACGGCGCAATATCCCGAAAGACAATCATCTTTGTACTTACAGCCGCCATAACCTGAAATGTCAACTTCACCCAACTTAATTTGACCATCCTAATAATTGTGTAGGCCTATTTGTAATTTCGTAAAAGCTCGGCCTAAATTATTTGATGTGCTGTGGGGTGATAAAAGGCTCGTATATTCTCGTGTTCTTAAACGTTTAAGAGGGTTCTAGAATACTAGATTGTACCTGTCTGTGTTGCACAATGAAGATAATGTACAGTGTTCACATCCTAACATCAAAAACAACCGAAACGACGTTTTCACATTACAGCCAGCTAGTATGCCATACACGTTTCTGTAGCGTAATCACAAAGAGCAATCCTAAATTTAGGCCTCTGTTATGTCAGTATCAGCGCTCACAGAATGCGTTGGTAGGGAGAATCCCTCGAGGGCACAAACACAGCCATGAAATAAAAATGGCAGTTAAATAGACTAAAGCTTGGTCCATAAAATAGTTCTAAGAGAATCTTTCTCTCGTACTTGATGTTAATTTACGATTGTACTAAAAAAAATGACAGTGTACACAGTGTGGAAAAACCTAACTTTTTTTCCCCTCGATAATTCTATCGAAGAATCTACTGTCCATATTCGGTTAGCCACAATGGTCTTCTTACATGTGTAGTCTGTACACAAGACGAATTTTGTCTCACAGGCAACATGAATGGAATTTCTTATCTACCTACCAAATTTTAACCATACCCTGCCTGAATATGTAAATTATTTAACCTGTTTTGTAGGATCTCTTTTATACAATATCGAACAATCATATCTGCGTATAATCTAATAAAACAAAGACAATTTCTAAAATATAGCGCGGACCTGTAATATTTTACACTCTCATAGGTTGCGACATTCTATATGTAACATTCAACAGATATATATATATACACGGATCTGAATTACATATTTAAAATCCTAATCAGTTACTGCCAATTATTTTTGGTGATTGTGGTGATAATGGTGACAGTAATTCCATAGGGCAGTCACGTATGAAGATCGAAAGTTTAATAAACTGTAATACACTTACCACCATAAAACACCCAGCCACGTGATCGGCTATGGGTAGGAAGGCCGCGGGTTTGATTTCCGAAAGGGGCTGGTATTCTTTTCTTGTCTAGAACGACTCAAAATCACAAAGGAACCCGGTAGATTCAAAAACTCCAGTTCAGCTCCGGTTCTGTTGTATGACAGTGGAACTTTCACTGACTTCCTGGCCAAAATGTTAGGCAGAATTTGTCGGCGGTTAGTATGAAGATTGTTACCTTGTGGGTTGTAGCGCCGTGTATAGTACGCGACTGTAATCTTGAGACTTGCTTGGTGAGGAAGTGAAGTGAAGTTGGAATGATAGCGTCTGCCTTTAACGCTACGGACTTCCTGCATTCCTTGCAAGTCTCAGGATTACAGTCGCGTTCTGTAGTCTGTTAGAAGTTTACCAACGTTTCAGAGGTCCTTTCTGCATCCATCATCAGGGCGATGAGTGTCGACAATCCACTGTGTCTTTGTGATGTGTCAGGAGCAATTTATCTTAAATCTGGTAGAGCCCCATTTAAGGTACCATATTTCAAGTTCTTCAGTCTGTTTGATGAGGGCAGCAACAACTATATATAAATATATACAATTTAATGATCCATTTTGGTATATAATATTCATTAACACGGATCCCTACCGTTATATTTTGTGTAGATCCTGTATAACCTCAAAAATTTCGCACAGTCGCTTTATTTGTTAACAAACAAGTAAAATATGTTTT
Organism: Zootermopsis nevadensis; assembly: GCF_977971745.1. Classification (NCBI taxonomy): domain Eukaryota; kingdom Metazoa; phylum Arthropoda; class Insecta; order Blattodea; family Termopsidae; genus Zootermopsis; species Zootermopsis nevadensis. Next base: position 12,266,444 of record NW_028259142.1, read on the forward strand.
TTTAAAAATTTTAAGGTATATTTATTTTTTATCTCCATACACATTTTATAATGTCTATTAACTATTGCTATTAAATTAGTTTTCAGGTGTATGCATATATTTCTCGTGGTTTCCATGTTATAATTTCACATTAAGATAGACGGAATGAAGTATTACATTTTTTTCGAAGATCTTTATGAAATGTAGACACTAATGGTCTTACACGAAATTTCTCTTGTTGACACGGTCGCCACAACTTTGATGATGGGAAACTGTGAAAGACGAGTGAGGAGAAGGGGTGTTCTCTAGTGGCATGACGTTTATATCAAGTTTCATTTAAATCCATCAAACAAAAGTTATTTTGGGGGGGACAGGCGTAGGTTATGATGATATCATAATTCCATAAAAGTAAAATGGAGGGGAGGAAGAACTAAATTATGTTAATAATGAAGAAAGGGAGGAGGGATCATGTAAAATGGAGGAATAGAAAAGAACGAAAGTATGAAGTAAAGAGAGGCTTACAACAGACAACTTCTAAACATTTAAACTTCCCACACGGACTTTGATTTATTAAGTTGTGGAGAGTTTGCGACATTTTTGACCAGTACTGTGATGGCATCCCATTCTCTCTTAAGACAAATAATGGTTATCCTGTCGCACCCGAAGGCAAGCAAAAGTGATGACGGACCTCCGAGCTCTGATGATGATGATAATTTGTGCTGTGGTGAGTTTCCCCTGCCTCCTCTACCTTGCCTAGTTAACATCCAGACAGCTCTCCGCCCATCGCCATACGAAGTTCGTCCACCATCTATATGCACTGCTTTGCTTTTGCAATAACGGAACAAATGCAACACGACACTAGAAGTTTGTGTGTCTTATTAATGTAATTTACAAGATTGTTAAAATGTACTATGTTGTATCATACTGTAAAAAGATCGAATCGCTAACTCTTAAAAGCGAATAACGTTAGAGCAAATCATGGATAAGATGATGATTGTTGCAGGACTTGTGGCCGCAGAGGACCTTTCAGACATACATCCATCCATCCCACTTTCCAACAAGCGTTTGTTTTGTGCCTTCGACTCGGTCTAGTCCTACCCTAAGGGCTAGTAGGGATTGGAAGAAGCCTTCCCCAAACCTCAGAACAAGGTATGAAACAAAAGCAAATCATGACAAGTTTGAGTCAGTTTTGTCTGTCCACATACAAGCTTTTCTCGTGTTTTTCTTTCATCGCTTGAGGCACAATTATGTTTAATGCGGAGTGTTTTCTAGTAGTATATTTGCTGCGTGCTTGTGGTTTTCCTAGAGTAACGTGATAAACAATTTACCCATACGACTATCATATCGAGCGACTTCAAGAATGACGGGTCTACCCAAATTCATTGATACGAACTAACAGGAAATGTGGTCCTTGAAGTAATTATTTCAGTCTCGTGTATGTAGCATCGTATTAAAATGGTAATTATCTACTGTGATTGACTATTGATGTCGTATTTATTACGATCGTAATTTATTATTAATTTAATCCTGAAATGTTCCTAAAAGATGGTTTTTGTTATATTTTGTATGAGCTTCAATGTAGAGTACGCAACTTAGTTACATCAAATCTAAAAGTTCGTGACGATGGTAAGTTATTTGAATAAAAAGTTCCTTGGATATTTTACATCGTCTAGTAAAATAATAAAATATAAAACGACTTTTCTGAGATGAACTTTTTATTCAAACTTAGGTACAATTCGCAAAAATAATAAGGAACTATACAAAATAATATGAAGGTTTTAGTGACTACTCTTATACGCGGGGATGCATTTCAGCTAATCACTGTACATATCGAACACGTGCTAAATGGAAAACGTGTAACATGCCCGCGGATTTTCTGAATCATACACAAAGAGATTCCTTAATTCGTAGTCAGCTTGAGCGTAATGTTTTAATGTTGGTAATGGAATGAATGTAGGTCCCAGGTATGAAGTTCCAACACGTGAGATCGGAAAAACATGATTTTCAGCGATTTTTCCCTCTTTTTTACATTTCTTCCCCCCAAGTAAAAGTTTTCCGTTATCGCCTGTAACAGTTTCGTGACCGTTACCTTTTATACGGACCAATCATAATTCATTGCTCCTAAACTCATATATAAACCCGCCCACACTATTTTTCTGTCGCATCGGACCTGTAGGTGGCAGGTGGTCTATTAAAAATACACTGTGTTGGATTTTACATGTATGTGTGCCTTATATAACAATTACTGCGTATTTCATAGAACCGTCACACTGTGTTGTATCAATTATGGAAAATATCTACGTAGATTAACATCAAGTTAAGGTCGAGGTTCCTGTAACAGCGGTCAGCTGAGATGTTGAACAGGCAGCCATTAATTCTGTGGGTTTTAAATCGACAGAATTTGAACATTATAATGTCAAATATAATTATGCTATCACAATTGTAAAGCCGATGTTGTTACACAAGACGTGAAACGAACATTAATTTAGTTTGATCACATATCTGTATAGTCTATATTTGCATTTTTAGACTTTTTTATGGCTGGACGGAATGATGTGTGTGTGAGATTAAGGTCTAAATAAATCTGTCAATATATAAGGTAAGAATTTCCAGGCGCCTGTTTTAACAAGTTGTTAAAACGCGTGGAACCCCCTGTTGCTACAATCAGACCCCCTCAGCCAGTCAGAAAGAAGCAGGTACTTAAAAGTCTGTTAACAAGACTGTCCACGTCACGCAATGCCCAGTGACGTCACGATAACACGCCTGGTAATAATATTGACGGATCAAGTCACGAAATATGCCATAATCTTTTTTATTATTTTTTTTATTTTTCTTAATTTATTCCTCGGGAATGGTTAATGCACGAATGTAGATTCAGCCCTTACTACTATCCATTAACTGAAAATACATTTCAGTTTTTAAATCTCACCCCCTCAGACTCGTCAAAAAATCGACGTTCGTTTCAGAGATCCAAACATTTTCTGTTTCTTTTATTCCCTCTGAGGCGTTCTCTCGAAACGAAGGATCCAGAAAGCGAGTATAAGACGTAATGGGATTGAAGCTTTCTTTTTCTTTTCGTGATGAAGGAAAGCAGATAAACGTTAGGCATAGTAGCGAGGCCCTAAGTTTTGGGCCGACTTAGGATTCCAATGACATCTCGTAGATTACTTTAAGGAAATAGCCAAAGGCTGGCTGATTGCATGCTTTGGAAGTTTGTGGAAGTTCACTGTGGACTGAAGAGAATTCTTTTCGCTCAACTTCAAATAATTCCTCCTTTACTTTCTTTGTACCTAAACGAGAATAGATGTCTCTACTGTAGGCGACATACAATTCGTGTCAGATTTTACGTAACAAAACTTTTTAGAAGATAACTTTTAAATACAAAGAAATAGATTGTTCAAACACGGACATTGGAAGGATGTAAATTCATTGAAATATTGCAGAAATATTATCAAAACCTCTACTCTTGTGCTTATTTTAAAACAATGTGCACCATGCTAATAAAAATATGCAGATTTTCTGAAGTAAATGAACCAAAACATATTGTACAGTTTTGTAGAATTGTAGAAATAGATTTCATTTAAATATGCCTGTATGAAAGTGGCCATGGTTATTTGAACATTTTAATTTACTCTGTATTTAATCAGCACAATCTTATTACAAGTCTGCCTCAATATTGTATTGTCAAATAAAAATGCAAAAACATTTCCAAGACTTTCTTTACGAAGATCATCGAAATGAGAGTGCTCTTATCTTAGACGGGATAGAGTTAAAATAACCGATGATTTTCTAAAACAGAAATTGTATATTAATATTGAAATATTGAAACACAATAAGGGTTCTTAAAAAGAGGGCGGTAAGAATTAATAGTAAGTTTCAGTTTTGAAAATACACAGTTCAACAACTGTAACATTATATTACCGAGTTTCAATGAAGACGTAACGTATTACGCATTTTTAGCAAAATGATTTCTGTAATGTGTGAGGCACCTCATGTCTGCGTGGCCCACCGATTGCTCAATCTTTACTTTATTATCTGTGAATAGATCTGCTGCAATTGTTGAAATAAAATTACTTTCCCCCGCATTAATTAACCGCTTCTGAACTTTTGTGTTACAACTACAAAGGCAATGTAAAAAATGTTAATGCATAATAAATGTTATTTGTATCATATGTCACGGGAACAAAATAATTACTTGTCAAAACAAATCACCCACACAATCCGTTAGTCAGTAGATATTGTCCAAGAATGATGTAAACATTTCATTGCAAGAATATTATAAAAAATCATTGAATCATTGAACTTTATCCCCATAGTCGGAAAAAGGAATTACCTCAACAGCGAAATAATGGAATCATGTAAAATTAAGTTAGCTTTATTTATTTTTTGTTTCAGAGATATTTGCTGTCTCCGTCATGAGGGTGATAATGATGGAGGCAGCAAACACCTCTGAAACGTCGAAAAACTTCTATTATCAGACTAGACGGCGTAACAAGTCACAAGACAACCATCTTCATACACACAGCCTTTAAACCATTAAATCGTATTTATTTTATTCCCACTGCCGTGAGGTGGAACTTTCAAAGAAGCTAGTGACTCTAATAAAAATGTGCTTAAAAGAAAACTGCAGCAAAATTCAATAGGTAAATATTTATCTGAGTCATTTTCCATTATGAACGGTCTTCATTACTATTCAACTTTGCACTAGAATACTCGACTAGGAATGTCTGAGATAGGCAGGAGGGTTTGCAATTGAATAGGACACATCAGCTATTGGCATATGCTGATGTTGTTAATTTATTGGGAGACGATATAAATACAATAAAGAGGAACGCAGAAGTTTTACTAGATGGTAGTAGACAGGTGGGGCTAGAAGTAAATTCAGAAGAAACTAAGTACATGTTAATATCTCGTCGTCACCAGACAGGCGGGTAAAATTATCTTAGGGTAGCTAATAAAGCTTTTGAAAGTGATACAAAGTTCAAATATTTGGGAACAACAATAACAAATCAAAATGACACTCATGAGGAAGTTAGGAGGAGACTAAATTCCGGAAATGCTTGCTACTTCTCAGTTCAAAATATTTTGTCTTCCCGTCTGATTTCTAAGAACCTGAAAATTAAAGTATACAAAACAATAATTTTGCCTGTTGTTTTGTATGGATGTGAAACATGGTCTCTAACTCTGAAAGAGGAACACAGATTGCAGGTGTTTGAGAATAGGGTGTTGAGGACATTTGGGCCTGGGAGAGAAGAGAATGGAGCATGGAGAAAACTGCATAACGATGAGCTTAAAAATCTGTACTGCTCCCCCAGTATTGTGAGGGTGATTAAGTCGAGAAGAATGAGATGGGCAGGTCAAGTAGCGCGCATAGATGGGGCAAGAGGTGTGCACCGGGTATTTGTCGGGAAGCCAGAAGGGAAGTGACCCGCTGGGGAGACCTAGACGTAGATGGGAGGATAATATCAAGGAGTTGAAGGCGACTGGATTTTGGTTAATTCGGTGATGAACCTTCGAGTTCCGTAAGCCATCAAGGGTAATTAACCTGTGTTTAATATAAATTTACATGAATCAGTAAGATGTCCGAGTCCTTGCGATTTCATTGTTAATAAGTTTTGCTGGCATTCTCCACCCCTCTCTGCCTCAAAAAGTAAAGACTTCCAGCTTCAGGAAATAGGATAAATTTCTGTGCTTATATAAATGTCAAGAATCTTAATATCATGATGATTTATTCTTTCGTTGAAATCTGTTGAACCGAGTGACTTGCTGCCGATCGGCTCACGGAGTGCGGTGATGGGAAAATCGCGTGATATGTGTGTGGCCGAAAAGCCAGACCTACCACGAACATCGCCTTGGCTGTATCCGATGGCAAGCAAAAGATAGACTGGTTCTCCAAACATGAAAATGGATGGGGATAATAATACACGTCATTAATTTCTCCTAAAACAAACTTGAACATAATTAAAGCCATAAAGTTAAAGTATAACCAACAAGGTGAGCTCGAGGCTACTTTTATGAAGGTACGGACATGTCTTACTTGAAGCTTTGGGGGACTTGTCGTGACCAGAACAAGAAGCCATCTTCCTTTTACTTTTCAGGTTTTATTCAGTCGCCCAAGGAATGCAGTTAGCACGCTCATGGAATTACGAGGGAAAGTAAAATAGTACAAGCAGTCTTAGTTTACTTAAAATGAGATATTAGTAATGATAAATACAATTAATATAAACAATGTTAACTTATACTTCTTTTTTTATACCTAGTCAGATTCAGTTAACTTCTTTATAAGAGTGATTATGTTCTAACATGTTTAACATAACTTCTTCATTGATAAAGTGCATTAAAGATGATCAACTTTGTAGATGGCTTTATTCAGGGCTGTAGCGCCGTTTTCAGAGGTGCTTGTTGTCTCAATAATCAGGGCGATGATGATGGAAACAACAAACATCCATGTAAACGTCGGTAGACGTAAACAGATTACATGGCGCTGCAACCCTGAATAAAGCCATCTTCACTCTTGCCGCTCCGAGAACCTAAGTTCTACTAAGGATAACTCTGATCAGTTAATCTGTTTGTAGTTAGAGGGTGTAAAAATCAGTGACACTTTCTTAAGATTGGCAACTCAGACGAATCATGGAGAGATGAGAGACGCATCAGAATTTTGGTCGGAAGACTTGAAGGAAATAGGCAGTCGGTGGGAGTTTCGTATCATATGGATCTTGCAGAAACAGGATGTGGAGTTGATTAAACTGACCCAATACAATAGACAGTGTCGTTCTCTTATGATCACGGTAATGGACCTTTGAGCTCCATAAAAGTTGGAGAATTTCTTGTCTAGTTGCGGAACTATTAGCATCTCAGGAAGGACTGTGAGCCAGAAAATTTGAAGAAAAAAAAATTGTAGAAATGATCAAAGGAGGCCAAATATGTTCTGGGTTTCGGCTACTTTTAGCCTCGTACGTAGATGCCGAATTTTCCGATGCACATACTGTCTCTAGCTTCAGGGCTGAATGTTGGCAGCTGCCGAAGAGTCTACAAGGCGTCAAAACCCAGAACATCTTCCTATCATTGTCATCCTCACCGCCGTGAAAACCTCAAATCTCACGGAAACGTATTTTTATAATTAAATAAAACTTTTGAATCTGTGGACCAAATGAATTGGAAAGACGAGCGACGTTTTCCAAATATATAATACGCATAAACACTGTATGTTATTTTTTAGGAATTGCAATAAAATGTTCTTACTTAGTTCAGTACTTCCGACTGTAATGATTGATAACATTTGATCGCTGTTAGTGACATTTCTTTCTTCTTAACGTCGGTGCTCACAAAGAGATTTCCGCTAATTGAGATTATATTAAAAGACTCTAATCAGTCATAAGTAACAGGTTCTGTTAAGGGTTAAACGTGGTGAAATAACTGGTCACTGAACGTAACGATGATTAATAGCACGGAACGTTGAATTAAATCTTACAACACGAAAGTTAAATTCTTAATTTCCAGTCATTAAACTGTGCATTATAGATTATCTTATATTTCTGTTTCTGATACATAGAAAATTGCACTTAATAAATGCAGAAAATGTGTAATTAACTTCAGTGGACAAAATCTTCCTTAAATATTGTCATAAAAAATTCCCTTCTTTCATGTAATCTGAGGATTTATAACCATGTTTGCAAAAGCCGAATAGTGTACATTATGTTGAGCCAATTAAATCCAATTACATTTTTTTACATTATTTATGTAAGGTCCATTTTAATATTATAGTCCATTGACCTTCCAGGTAGTTTATTCCTTCAAGTTTTTAAAATAGAATGATTTATGCTTTTGTAATTAATTCAGTGTGTTATGCATGTGCGGTCCACGTTATAGCCCTTGATTTAAACTACCAAAATATGACGTTAAAAGTAAGAACAAATTATGGAATTTATTATTACGTAGTTTCCCCCGCCCCCCTATACTCTTGGTTTCCTTGATCAAAATAAACTTCTCAGCACCCTGTTCTTAAACACCCTCAGATGGATAATATCCAAGAAAATTTTTATTCAATTGACTCTTCACCATCGTCAAGAAGTTTTAGATTTGATACCCTCAGTCTATGTTCATCCTCCACATAAGTAATTGTATGAAAACAGAGTTTAGTTTTTTGGCGTTGAAAATATATTATTTCCCAGACTTTTTTTTACAATTAGGTCCTGTGTAATTCAGATTTTGGAATTGTGCCGATAAATTAATCTTAGTATCTTGGCAACTAAATCTATATATAAACACTAGGAGAATAGGCTTGAAACATAACTTCTCTTTCGACACTTTAAAGCTTATTATTTCCCTAAACTGCACTAATTGAGCTTTGTAATGCAGACACGTTATTTTCTTTTATAAACGACCTGAAGTTTTAAATATTATTGAGATCACCTTCATTTTTAAAAAGGGTTAAAGGCATAATCCGTTAAAAATAAAAGAAAGACCTATCGTATAGTTGATCATTTTGAGAGTATCGTAATTGCTTCAGTAAGCCGAAACAACGCTCATTTTTGGAGATGCCTTCTGATACGTGAATAACCTGGTGCAATCCGGTTTCACCTCGGATTTTCAAAGCGCACATTGATGTTCCGTATTTGTCAAAGTGGATCGAAATATGGATCACATCACACCGTCTTCTCCTTTCAAGACCGCATGTAGGTCTAAACCATTCTGGCGATATGATCAACCTAGCCAACAGGTTTAATAGCTCAGAGGCGAGGCTGTCACCACGAATTACCGAATCCTCTATTTCAGCAGCACACCGCACCTCAAACGGATTACACTTTGCCGGCTACCTTACCCGTTTCTCTGCTTCCCACTGGTTTAATTCTTCTTTTTAAACTGATATTTCTATATTTTTGTTGCTTCAAATATTAGCTCGTCGAAATATTTCTATACTCTGTAAGACTTGAGGTTCTCACAGCGGTGAGTATGAAGATTTCTGTCTTCTGGGTTGTTGCGCTGTGTAGCCTGGTAGATGTTTACCAACGTTTCAGAGGTCATACTGCCTCCGTCATCAGAGTATGAAGATTTCTGTCTTCTGGGTTGTTGCGCTGTGTAGTCTGGTCGATGTTAACCAACGTTTCAGAGGTCGTACTGCCTCCATCATCAGGGCAATGAGTATGAAGATTTCTGTCTTCTGGGTTGTTGCGCTGTGTAGCCTGGTAGATGTTTACCAACGTTTCAGAGGTCATACTGCCTCCGTCATCAGAGTATGAAGATTTCTGTCTTCTGGGTTGTTGCGCCGTGTAGTCTGGTCGATGTTAACCAACGTTTCAGAGGTCATACTGCCTCCGTCATCAGAGTATGAAGATTTCTGTCTTCTGGGTTGTTGCGCTGTGTAGTCTGGTCGATGTTTACCAACGTTTCAGAGGTCATACTGCCTCCGTCATCAGGCCCTGATGACGGAGGCAGTATGACCTCTGAAACGTTGGTTAACATCGACCAGACTACACAGCGCAATAACCCAGAAGACGGATATCTTCATTTCTATACTCTATCGGGAACGAAACGTTGAATTTGAATCATATTTCTTATGCTATTAGAGCAGGGGTGAACAATGTAGTCTACTGCAGACTAAGTCTGTCTGTCACGGTTTTCCTACGGGGGTAGGCAATCAGCATAACCAGGGTCATTATTATGCAAAAATGGGACTATATGTCCAATTGTTGTAATAGATTATTACGCAACGGTGGAAATATTGTTGGAACGCATTGCATTGCAGTAATGACCCCGGATTACATCATCGAAAGAATTATCGAAAGAGCAACTTTGAGCTCCGATCACATTAGTGCAAAAATGATCTACGATGCAATGCAAGCCTTTAGCAGCCAAGACCCTGAACTACCCATTTTTTTATAGTTCATCGCATCAAATTACAAGTTCGTCATATTCGATAGCAAACAACCCGTTCAGTTTTTAGAACCTGGAAACAAACAATCTCCACTGCTAAATCATTGTGATCAGTATTATTAATGGCGTTCGTGGGATCAGCTGTTTTGAGCACGTTAACGTAGTCGGAATCTGTACTAATGTATATTACAGGCAAGCAGAAGTGCATACATAAATTTTATAAATGTTTTTGGTGCGCCGGCAGTTCTTAAGACTGAATCAGTTTAAGGAAAGCAGACGTCACAAGTTCTTCCAAGAACTACTTGTCTGAATAATTTTATAAAATAATAATTAATTAGTCAACGTATTTCACGGGAAACAAAACAACTTTGTTTGACTGTTAATTGTCGTTCTGCTTTATGAACGGACATTTTAATCACAAATTTAATGTTCCGCCTTTGTAACAACGAACTTCCGGTGGATATTTATGTCTGTTTTCTTTAGATGTGTGAAGCAGTCAGGATTTCAACACACACACCACGTCACTTACGACGGTACGCACAAACATAAAGTACCTGCAATATATTAGAAACGCTATGTGTACAAACACTTAAAAATATCTTCTGTGTTAATGGCGTTGGAAATTGTATTGCGTGGACGATGAACTCCTTTGAGAAAAGTCCTTCTTGAAGAATAATATTCATTTAAGCTACAGTAGCCGTCACCAAATCATTTGCTTCAAGACCACAGAAGAAATTCATAACGCTATTTATCGCGACGTTATAAATCAACAATACAGCTTTGCTACACTGCGAGTTCTGATTTGTCTTCACTCGCCTGAGCACCGCTGTCCGCTTCGTAACGTTTTATGATTTTGATGCAATCTCCAAACATTCAATTTGGTGACGGCTGCTATTTATTTATTTAGTGTACTGTCTGAGGACAGGTCCATATGAACAGGATCCTTCCATCCTTTTCTCGGACTGGGACCTGTTCATATACGTTCTTGGCAGATGATCCAGAAATGGTTTGCCATTGCCTTCTTCTGTGTGTGAATGGAGTAATTGTTGGGATGCCACGGAGAAACCGGGGAAGCCCCCGGAGGAAAACTCCGTGTTGCCTAGACCACGGCATTGCCCAACACAAGTTATAAATTCAGGCACCGCCGGGAATCGAACCCGAGACCCCAGGATTACAAGGCCAGCGTTCTTAATGGAACCCAAAAATTCAATGCTCTGTTCACAAAAATCCGCCATTCTTCTGTATCGTTTTATCTCATATTTATTTATTTTATCGTCCATTAATATTTGTTGGAGTACACATTACGAAGCTTCTTGTTATGTAATTATGTCCAGATTCTATACAAAGATTATAATCACAATAGGCCTGAAATGTATAATTGTCGTCACCAATGTTGTGTTATCTTTTCCGTTAGCCTCTCAGCAGGAAAGACTCCTATGCAAAACATCTATCATAACCATTAATATCAGGACTGCAGGACCCAGGAGACATGAAGAAAAGAAACAAAGAAGATACATGAAATGTAGCCGTTACGACGTGAAAATAAGCTTGACCTGATGAAGTCAACACAAGAGTGTGACCCTTAATCGCCAGACCATTATTCATCCACAGTTGAATCTCCCTTCAACACCTCGATCGGACTTGTCACAGAATAGAACATACACCCTTCACATGACCTGTCTTTTTCTGTGTGACAGTAGTTAATCTAATGGGCTTTGTATTTTCATGTAGGGTCTACGAACAAAGTGGAATAGATATCAACTACTCAGAAAGACTATAAAATTGTAATGTGTAACGGAATGATTTTTCGTGCCGATGATTAAAATTTATGGTCACCGTAAAAATGGTCATGTGGTTAATTTCGTCATTCATGCTTATGTGAAACGGACTGATTTTTCATGTCATTGGATAAAAATCAACAACCCCTTTTGAAACCGTCGTTTATCTTTAAATGTGTATAAAATTAAACTTTTGTTTTGTGTGAGTATGCCTATTATGGACATAATTCAGAGCATCTATCTCATGCTCTTGATATCAATGCATGAATTGAGCAAAATTGAACACACAGTCTCCTAGAAACCGACAACGTTCTATCTTCTAGTCATTCTCAACAAAATATCTGTCAAATTACGAAATGTTACCTGTTGCTTCGAAACTGGCCTACATTAAAATGGCACATGGAGTCTTTTGTGAACACAGTAATCAGCCTTCGAGTTCGTTTAAAGGTGGATAATTTATTAACCAGCTAAGCAACTGTGAGCTTCTCAGGAAGGACCTTGCTTTTCATACCTCATAAGACGGTTAGATATAGGCTGCATTTAGTCGTTCTAATAAACGTTGTAGTAAGCAATAAATCTGCCTTTGGTGCAACCAGTAGAGGCCACAGTACAGATTATAAAGCAGTTATTGAATTTAGGCAATATTTCTCGGTTTATTTAAAGACGCTTTTGCAGCTGATTACGCTAGGAAACTGTAGAACGAGATATTCATTTAAAATGATAAACTGAAAAGGATGTCAAATACCACAGTGTTGTTCTGTTTTATTGTACCCTGGATGGACTGAGTAAAATGGTAACTGAAGTTTGAACTCGATCGGTATTAAAAGTTGAATCTTTAGAATGTGGAAGCAACATTGTTAACCTTGGCTGGATAAATGAATGGACGGAGGAACGGATTGTTGTTTGGTTTCTTTAACGATGCTCTTTTAGCTGCAGGACAATACGTAATAAACAAATTTGCTTGGAGGAGCTGTTGAAAAGTAGGATAAACGGTCTATAGCCTGAGTTTCAAACAAAGGACCTCTCGTATAACAAGCAGTAATGCTTGAGATAAGTGAATGGATGGGTATACTGAACACTTTTGCGCAGAAATACGTCAATGTGCGATTTGTAATCATATTCATTATTCCATAATTAGTGAAATTATTCCCTCTTTTTTTTTTACAAAATTATGATCCCCGAAAATATAATAATTATAGACAACATTTTTGGTGTTCATGTCGCCATCATTAGGCTTTACTAACAGTCTATAAATGAGAAGCGGTGTTTACCGTTTATAATTTTAAAAATGGTTAATTTTTAGCAGTACTTTACACCTTTTTTCGTAATAACATCTATACATTTCTATTTACAGTTACGAACGTTAATCACTATTCACGATTTTCAGGACAGTCTGGATTTAAATTGTAATACATACATTTTAATTACCCTAAACAATATTGATCCTTTGATGAGATGATATGAATGTATCTACGATGATTCGCTGTTTGTTAGGGTTTGATTGTTTCGGAGTGCAATATAGGAATGATTCAGGCTTGTTAGCTAAATTACCTGTCGGTTTGTGGAGAGGCAGGAAGGTTTGTTGTCTGTAGACTGTCAAGGTAGCACCAAAATATAAATCAGACTACATATGCCACGAAGTTAACTGTCGTTATCTCAGACAGGTCCGTATTTGACCAATGTCTATTACGTCATGAAATTCAGAAGACAAAAGATTCTAAAGGCCCAAAGAGAACCTAAAAGATATCTTGCGTGCATATAAAACTTGTTTACCTGCCTTATAATGGGGTGAATTAGAATTAAGAGGTACTTCGGAAAACATTACACGTATCCTTTAATGATACAAAACTAAATATGCTTCATTCTTTAATTTTTATCGATGCTGTATTAGAGAGAGAAAATAACATGTTGGCTTATAAAAGGCCTAGGTGTATCAACTATTAACCCTTTAGAATGGGCTTCAGAAAGTAAATAAAACCTGTCGTTTTCATACACACAAGACGGAGATCAGACGAAAATTGTGTCGGTGGACATTTGAGAAAACTATAAAATGCTGGATTGGGAAACGTGTATGTAATGGGCTATAATATTTGAGGTAGAGAGTCTACGATGAGATTTTATCGGCACAGGAAACGCTGACTGCAGTCGTTTGGCTGGTTAACCTGCAGATACGCGACAGAAGACAGTTCTCACCTGACAGCCCACGTGATATATATTGACTCTGACTTAATATTATTTGTAATTAAACGCGAAGTTGCTCCTGCCACACCATGAATCCGAATAGGGCGAATTTAAAGCTCCACGAATTGATAACCTTAAATTCATGTACGTGAGTATGGAAATCTGCACAGCAGATATATAGGTTCTATTAACTATGTGTGCATTTCCACTCTATTCTATTCTATTTAGCGGTGTGTATATCAGGACCCTTGTAACAGTTTCATAAACACGTAAATCTGTCTCTGGCACCTCTGAGTCAATTTCGCATTGGTCAGTGACCCATGCAACTATCCCATGTACTAATTTTTTTTTTCCCACAAAAGAACGGCCTGGAAAATTAAGGATGGTTCCAATTTTGTTTGTTACTGTACACTGGCCCAAATTACCTCCAGTCAACACCCATTCTATTTCGTTTAAGTTGTTCAGTAGGCATATCTTTCATTTCCACTGCTTTAGAAATTATTTCTTGTTCCAAATACTTAGAACTGTCTGTGTATCTTAGAACGTAATGTTTCATTTCTTGCTTCAAATGGTATTTGTGTTTTGTTTTCGTTTCTGTGAGGCAAATAAGTGATTAATGATTGGGGTGTTGTATTGTGGTATAGAAACGTAAATATGAACTGATACTTGAATGAAGACTTGATTAACCGTTTATACAATAACATATGAATAACTATTAATATTTTACTGTAGCCGTAATTGGCGCCACTGATTAGGTTAAGTATTCAACATGCAGAAGGCATGCGGTATACTCTTCAAGAGTCATGGCCTCTATTAAACCTTTCTCTTTTAAAATACAGTAGGGCACCGCTTATACGGCGGGTTAGGGACCAGACCCCCGCCGTAAAGCGAAAATCGCCGAAAAGCGGATCTTTGCCTTATTTCACTTGCAAATGCATATCAAAGCCTAATAAGATGTTACACTATCATATAGTAAGTGCACAATAGCGCTAGGCCTAAGAAAACGATATGAAATTAAAATGAATATCAGTAATACACACATTGTCCTCAGCTTATAATGATTGGTGAATATAAATTTGAAAATTGATATGCTTATAGTAGGAAGGATGAAGGAGATGGCGCATCTTCATCATCTGACTCTTCAACGAATCTTATTTGTTTTGGTGATGGTTCAGAAGCCATAGACATGCCTTGTTCACGAAGTTTAATCATCTCTAACTTGGCATTTAAAGTAAGAGGCTTACGACTCCTCTTTTTATCGCTACTACCCTTAGACACCATTGTAATTACACTGTAGTAACACAAAAATATTATATAAATATACAGTTTGTAATAACTGAAAAATTGCCAGAAATACAGAGAGACGCGGAGCGCACAAAAGCTGTAAACAGACTGAATCAGCGACGAGAAAATGGGGCCGGACGCACTTCTCTGACTCAGCTGTTGAGCGCCGTATTAGCGGATCGCCATAAAGCGGAGCGCCGAAAAGCGGGGCCCTACTGTACTTGGACCGACCGAACCACTAAGGTTATTTTTTTTAGCTAGTGGATATCTGTGCCCAGTGGGTCAAAAAGAGCTTCGTTACGTGTTCGTTGTGTGTATTAGCTATCTTCAGTACTCAGTACTCCAGCATTTACACTAAAGCACTTTGGCAAGAGAGCGGAAATAACGTTCTTGGTCCTTTGAAGCCGAAGCCCGTCAAAATAATATTTGATAAATCAGTCCGTACCTCAAGGAAAACGCATCTCCCCGGTACAAAGATCCAACGGTTTATTCTGTGTAAGGAAAACGACCACTTTGTTCTGAGATTCACGCGAAATCCACAAATACAAAATAACGGGTTCCTGGTTATTAAACCAGGTCGTACAATCATTTACCACTGTACTGTAAAAGGTTTAACTGAATCACACGCATTGTCTCACATTAACAACAACAATAATAATATCAAAAGTGTTTGTTGTAAACAGTAACGGTAATTATTAATATTTGAAATATATTAGCCGAGACTGGTAGTCGGGTATTTTAAGGTGAATAGAAATCCAGACCCTCAAATCTCACACAACATAGTGTAAACAAATTTCGATTATACTGTCTTGTAATCCTGTGTGTGGTAACCAACGTTTCGGACTGACCATTCCGTTCCATCTTCAGGATATGATTATGTAGACGGTAGGTTACTACGTAACGTTGATATACACGGCATCATGACCTGTAATACGATATGCTTTTGTTTCTCAAATCATGACAGGAAGTAGAACCCACACTTCAATGTAGAATGACTGCTATGAAAGCAGATTACAGATAAAACGTAGTTGCGTCTGGAAATTTGCGACTAGTGAGACGCGCGTAGATACGTTTCTTTGTTCTTGTGACGTAGACTGCGGATAACCAGTAAGCCTACTAAGCAGTTAATTAAGCTCTGATCAGGAGTTTTAATGATCCGATCACATTACACGCTTCTAGTAACGACTTATAATTGAAACAAAGTGCTCCAACTAGAGTATTATGTCCTCTTCATGTGGCATCTTGACTTATTAACATGCTTCAAGACTGAACGCACTCGGTCAAAAGAAATTTCGTCTTACGACTTCAGTGACGTAGAATTACATTTATTGTGACGTAGGTTCTGACGCGTTCGCAAAAATTTGCAGATATCTGCATATTATATTTCCTGTGTTCGTTTGTCCGACTGTACCACATTCGAGAAGCGCTGTACGGATTTTCATGAAACTTGATAAAGGGGCATTTTTACTAAAGTTTTTTCGTCATATTCCAATTTTGGTTAAGATCGAACAATAATAGACACTTAACATCAAGACCTACATGTGTTTCAGTGCGTATCTCGACCAGAACTCAATAAATATTTATTTGAATATTTCTCTAACATTTAGAATTATATATTTAAAGCTTTATTTTAAACTTAATAATAAGTTACGGAAGTTAACTTACTTTCAGACGGGAATCACTAAGTCATATAGAGCAGTATTTCTCGACCGGAGGTCCGCATGTTTTTCCTAAGCGGTCCGTGAGTTGAGAATATTTCACTCTTTTATTTTTTATACTGTATTGCTGTCTTAGTTTTTTCATCAAAATTTTACTTCCTCATTTAATACAACCACATGAAAAAAATATACATTCTAAGTATATTTTAGTTAATCTAGATTCCGTTAATTAAAATACATTAAATCATTATCATCACCACCACACGCAATGTTTTAACATATCATCATGATGTTAGGTTACTTGAACTGCTAATTTTTTTGTTCTAACTCGATTCCAGTTGGTTCCAAGGTTCAGCAGTTGCGATCGTAATACTGATGTGCAGTCGACCACCCGTTGAAGATTAGCACAGAGTAATGTCGAATATGTCATGCAAGTGGTTCTTGAAGTTCAAAAGGAACTAATTCCGTTGCGTGTAAAGGTAATTGCTATTGGAATCTCTGTCTAAACTCGTTACTCTCATGATAAACCGTAGGTACGGACTCTCATTTTCTTATTTTCATAATAAGCATCTGTAAATTCACAGCCCCTTCGATTAGCCCGTCAGAAAAACAGCGGATGAATATTAACGGTCAGAAATACACTTTTTATAACTTCGGTTATCGGGAGATGTTCCACGTCCAATGTTGAAAATTGTCTGAGGTTTTGGCAAACATTCTATTTGTCATTTGCAGGATAAATATATTCACCATCAAGATCGCAACTGCAAAACTCATCCAAAGAAAATTTTTATTTATCGTTATATACATGTAGAAAGGAAGGAAGAAACAAGGAAAAATGGAAGGACAAAGGAATGACAAAAATAATAACAGGAAAGTTGCAGAGAGGTACAGAAACAAATACAAGCGAGAGGGAGAAAAGAAATTGGTAAAGAATATTCGTAATACAAGAATACCTAAGCACAATTGTTATAAATAACTAAGAACTTTTACATCCGGAGGTCGGAGGTAAGTCTCGAGAAGTACCTAACAGACATGTAGCTAAGCTCAAGATAGTCTTGATGTTTCAATTCAGGTACGAGTCCATTTCTAACACTCGCTGCAACAGACTTAAAATTTCCCTTCCTTATCTCGACACCACGTCAAATTCCTCAGGATCTGTTAACACATATGAGTAATATTATTTCCTTCACAACACAATGCTCTATTGAGTATATTTATACAAGGAACCTGTTCTTATTCTCTTAGGTAGCAATAAGGCTTTATGCTGGAAGAGAGATAGCGAAGCATTGTCCACGTCTGTCCCTCCTTGGAAGCAGCAGCGCTGGTTTGTTTCCGTCAGTCGCTGGCTGCGTTACTTATGTGTTAAACCATCGATTACGCCACAATTCACTGCCAAAAACGGCCTATAGATTTTCTTCCCGTGAGCAGAAACTATACCTTGATCATGAGGATTCCGTTTGTTGGTAACACAGAATTAAAGATTTCTGTCTTCTGGGTTGTTGCGCTGTGTAGTCTGGTAGATGTCCACCGTTTCAGTGGTCATACTGCCTCCGTCATCAGGGCGATGAATTTATCGTATGGTAAACATCGACCAGACTACACAGCGCAATAACCCAGAAGACAGAAATCTTCAGACTCACCGCCTTGAAAACCTCAAATCCTACAACATAGAATTGCTGTTCGTAATCTGCGCCAATGAGATAAAGAATGTGACGTAACCATAGTTGGGCTTCATTAACAGTTTTTATAATTGTTTTTATGATAAGAAAGTAAATCAGGAGTCACTTTTTTAAATAAATATTATATGTATTTATTTATTTATTGTCAGAATGGTAGCTAAACAATTTTGCAGTCAAGAATGACTTAGTTCTTCAGTGTGTTGTGGAAGTACAGTTTGTCCCAAAAGTCTCGCGAAGTTTTAAGGTAAATATTTTGTTAGCGGAGTGTACTTCTTTATCCTGTTGTACCGAATAAGTCAATTTTTTTTCGATTTGTTGATCATTCTTGCAAAATTTCGTAGAGTTTATACCAATATGTTTAAACGGGTTGAGTTATGTACACAACACGATGGGGGCTAATTTCGATATATGTTGCTTGTAATTATAACGTCAACCTGAAAATACAATCTAATGTATATTTTATAAATTTGAATTGCATGACCTTTGGGACAAGCTGTAGCCTATGATCGTTTAAATTATATTTACTTACTAATTTAGAGTTACTGAAACATTTAGGCATGATTAGAATGTAGAAAAGAACACGTCTGTAAGTCGCTTTAATTTACGTTCTGTCACTAAAACGCTGTTAACTAATAGAGAAACCTGGAATTTAGCACAACTATACTGTAATACCCCTTTACTCTAAAATCGGCGATATACATTTTCCAATATTTAGGTGAAGACAGTATTTTCCTCCGGAACATTTGTGTCCACATAACGTAATTATCAAGAAGACCAATATATCGTCTTCGTCATACGAACCTCAAATCTGATCATAACCTAACATCAGATTATGACATGTTATGTTTCGGAAACGTAATATTTACTTAGTGATATTATGTTATGTTGTGTGCGTCACATTTGCTGCTGGCCTGTAGGTCTACATCAGATTTGTGAAATGTTTAATATTTATTCATCTCGTACGTCTATGATTTTAAAACAAGTCCATCCTTGAATCTCACAGTAATAATACAGTTACGGAATGGGCGATCAATTACCGGAAGTAGCGATGGAAATTTTTCCCCGTTTCCAGACGGTTCTGGGATTCAGCCAGCTTCCGATATGACTGGTATCGGGGAAATATTTCCTCGAGGTTGACGCTGACCGCTCACCTAATGTCAAGGTGAAAAAAATACAGTCGTTCCTACATGTTCCCTGCACATATGGGCCTTCATAATTTTACCTTTATAATAGGACTTGTAGCAAAAGTCTGAAATTTCTTTTTTAAATTTTTAACTAGTTGTACTAAGGTAATAAGTTACTGATCTGCCATGAACTTCTTGCTGATGTCATTAGAAAAATATATAAACAAACCTACGGCATTAGTATCAATACACAGTTGACTTTTTTAATGAGTGCCTCACTATGTAAGCAAAGGATCTGGATGGAAAAGATATTTACTTCGTAAACTACATAGGCGCCACTCTGCTTCGAATAAAGATGAAAAGGGTTTTTGAGTCCAAGTACACGATTCGGCCATATTGATCTCGCATGATTTGGAGCCGGAGAGGCGAAATTTTAAACTTACTCTGAGAAATTAACAAGCAGTGACCCACCGGCCAGGTCATTGACTTGCTGTCTCATGCTACCGGCTGTTACTTCCGCTATTCTGTGTGGGTTATGTGCCAGAGTAAATGCATCACAGAAGATTTGCTCTTAAACTCCAAGGAGAAAATCTCTTGTTAAGACTGTAAATGTTGCTCACCTCGTCAGGAAAAGCTCCACCTTTTATAGGTCATTAAGGTTCACTTACGGGTTCACAAGAGCCTGAAACTGGCCCCTGTCGTGAACCAGACGAATCAAATCCACATCTTCACATTTTATTGTTTAATGTCGTCTTTAATATCATCATCTCATATAAGACTTTGTCTCTCAAATATTTTTTTCCTTGAGGTTCAGCGACTAGTATTTTGTATGCAGTTCCAAATTTTCCCACACGTGATACATGTCTGGTCTATCTCATCCTCCTTCAGTTGAACACCCTCATAATATTTGGTGAATAATATACGTTTTCCTAAGCAATTTTTACCAGATTTATCTCACTCCCTCCGACTTACGTCCAAATAATTTCCTCAGGTGTTGGACACTAAAAAAACATACAGTTCATCAACGGAGACGCATAGTTACTAACTTGGCGACAGAGTTTGAAATCCGTCAAACATGTTGACTTTTGAACGAAATATTCTTGCACAAATGCATAGGCTGTGATGGAGAAATTAATTTTCGTCCCCATGTCTGTCCATATTTGCATCAACTATTAATTATATTTTGATTAAATTTGGTATTGGTAGTGTACACCGAAACGAATTTTGGTTTGCATCTGTTATATGAATCACAAATTTAACTTACTAGCCATTCTAATTTTATTGAAGCTAGTTCCTTGACTTGCAACACGCCATAGACAAACGTACTTAAATCTTTTCTATTGTTACGTAAGATTTACAGGGGGACTTATCTTCCCATTTAAGTGATATGTATCTTGTAAAACGTATATTGTTAGTTCAGAGATATACAGATATGTCATGAAAAAACTACTTGGGACATGTCTCATTCCTGAGTTTTACTGAAAGAAATTAAAAGTGTACAAGAAAATGGAAATTACGTACACAAGAAATACGAAAGAATGCATACCTAAACGTCCGTTATCTTCTAAGAATTAAACAATGTAATTATATAATGTTCTGACACGGTTCGGAGAAAATCGAAATGATGTGCAAGGAGTAATGCCTTTCAAGTGAAGCCTTATGCATACTTTGCTTAAGTAGATAGACAGTGAATGGTGAATAATGTCGCTTACGTTGATATTTAAAATATAAAATTACGTTTTAATTGGAATATCTTATTCAAAAGTGCCATTGCAGTAATTATAAAGCCAGGACTGTTTCCATCCAGATATTGCTATGCAGATGGACTTACACACTGCACCTGAAACTATGGTAGAATACTTCAAATCCCAATGTACCTAATATTTGTAGCTAGTTTTCATTATGGAAACTATGATTAGGAGATCACGCTCCCTGTGTCAAGCTTGGGAATTTTTATTTATACCCCATGCATCGAAATTATTCAACATTCTACTATAAGTAGCTAGTCATAAGGTGACGTGTTTACCTTCTCTGTAGCATGTATCTTAAGGAAATATAAGTTATTCCCATAAGATTAGCACTGACATGACAAAGAAACGTTTGCACAGCGTATGAATGTGAGAATTGTCATGGGTGGCTTGTTGGATTGTTAGACATGGTTGGCAGGCTTGAGAATTAGGATCTTAAAGGGCCAAAGCTAGCTCGTTAGACTGTGTTCCAGTACTGATACACAGCTAGTGAGATCCAGTGCGTTACAGTTCTTGTCCTTTATTAAAGTCCTTTTCCAACAGCAGAAAACCTACAAAATATAGGTCTTATTCAAGACAACACAATAACACATTCAAACAAAAATAAACTATAAAGTCTAAACAAATTAACACTGATTCTCCAAAGGTTTGTGACGATGGCCGATTCATTACAAGAATATTGTATTAGACATTGTCCATTGTGTTAAATAATTTTTATAAACACATTTCAATAGTTTCTGAACTCCCAACTTAAAACGACTAGTCATTATAATGACACATTTAATACTATTAGTGAGAATGATCCGAATCGGACCCGGGGAACTCCGAATTCTGAACTACACCGATGGTCTAGTGGTTAATATACTATCCTACCATTCGAATGGTCAGGGTTCGATCCTGATTGTTCTCACTGATAATAACGATGACGATGATGCTAGTATAATGGAAACTTGTCGCCTTTAGGCGGGAGTATAGTCAGCTACCGAAACGTTGTATGCATCAATTACACCTCACAAAGTGGCCAATGTCCAGCTCAGTGTTTTTGAAATTAAACACGTTCTAGTGCAAAGAAAGTGTTCTCAAGGGACACAGTAATTTGTATTAAAACAGTTTAAAGATATCTGCATGTGTAATTTGCAGCAGTACAAAACCAGGCAGACGAAGCAATTGAGTTGATTTATTTACTATTAACGTGTTTCATCAACAACCAAATAAGTAATTACAGATGCAGAACAAAAATTATTTAATACAACGAAATAACAGTAATCAGATTGTAAAGAAATTACGTGATGATAACAAAGCTAACATACGGAAGGCTACTAGTAAGCAGCAGAAAAATCTACTTCAAAATATAATTTAGTAAAACTAATTGTCTACTGAATATATCAATATCATTTCAAACGGTATTTGCGCCTAATGCAATGCAGCACAGGGACATGTTTTATTAGAGGAACAAACAGTGAAAAATATATTCGTAAATTTCGAGAAAGAACTCGAAAGCCAACAGTTTCAAGTTCGGAACGACACACATTTAAAGCCAATGTAGACACCGATATGGAAAACCGCTCTCAGTTGTCGTCTGATAGGATATAAAGTATTAACATTTGAGGAATACAGAGAACTCGCCTGAATGTAACAGATTTGAGAAAATAAACATGACTATGGACTAAATCTTACGCTAGACGCCACGATGCTTCATGGCGTCTGTAGGAGTTAGCGTATTCCATACAGCGGAGACACATTCAAGTGAAATGCATCGTCAAGAGACTGTCAGAAGATGAAAAGAAGAAGTGGGAACGAGATTCAATTACTTGATGCCTTGTGGAAATATGTAGTCCATATTTGCCCAGAACTTTATAGCGTCCGTACGTTTAATACGGAATCAATTAACATTGTATTGAAAGCAAGAATGTTCAGTTCAATTCAGTTTTTTATTATTAGTTCTGAGAAATAGGATGGATTCCAAATACATACATACATACATACGCACGCACGAGCGCACACACACACACGAAGAAATGTTAAATATTTTGCCGGCGAGGCAAATAAGAGAATTTTCTACTTTTAGTGTGAGCAGTGCACTAAGACATAGTCCTTCAGCCAGGTGCGTCATCGCTGCAAATGACGTATGTAAATCTTTGGACGTATTTAGCATGAACATTGTCTCCCTTGAGCGAACGTTCTCAACAAGGGAAATGATCTAGCTTCGTTATCTGTCTTTTTATATTTTTTAAAGTTTTACAATTATATTAGTGTTCCCTAGGTGGATTATTTGTTTTTATTTACATTTCTTCATTTATTTTATTTGTGTATAATATTGTTTCTATTTTGGGTTTGCCTTTATTTGGCTGTTATATTTAATACTTTGCATATATGTATTTAGTTAATCTG
The DNA here is from genome assembly GCF_977971745.1 of Zootermopsis nevadensis. Taxonomy (NCBI): domain Eukaryota; kingdom Metazoa; phylum Arthropoda; class Insecta; order Blattodea; family Termopsidae; genus Zootermopsis; species Zootermopsis nevadensis. Next base: position 12,290,139 of record NW_028259142.1, read on the forward strand.
TTTGTGAAATATTTTTCATTATTATTTCATTATTATTGTATGTATTATCAGTGTTTGCCTGTTATTGGCTTCCTGCTGTTGGCAAACACTTAAATAAATGAATTGAATTTCGTAATCGTATGAAAATTGTGTGATACAGTATCTGATATTTCTCGATGTTTGTCGTATGTGCAACAGGTGGATTGGGTGAACATCAACGAAGTGTTTCGTCATTAGACAGAAGGAGCAGTAAATTACCTTTTAAGTTTGGAATGTTGGAAGATTAAACCAGCAGAAAAGGGCGGGGTAAATGATGGGCTCAAGTTGTCCGACGTTAAAAATTATGGAACTTACAGGTTCTGTTCTGCCTAGTGCCGAAGGGTGTTTGTTATGACCCAAAATTTTCCCTTAAGTTTCCCGGTCCTGCGGCATCGAACAGCAGATGGATGAAGATCTCTCACTCGCCAACTGTTTGAACTGCGATACAGTAAAATCTTCTTGTATCATTACTGTAATTTTTGTCATCAAACTTTTATTGAGTTGGGAACAACATTATTTTTACATTTGTTAAGATTTTGAGAATATTCGGTCCGATAAAAATGGAATAAATTTGAGAAAGAAAAAATTTACATGAAGTGAGCCATACATAGAGGAAACCAGTTCCATAAAATAGGCTTAAAAACTAGATATCTATGGTTTCATCAAAAAATGTGGTTTTAAATTGGAGGTATTACAACAGCAATGTCATTTAAAGAGGCCGCCAGAACATTTTGAATGCATGCGAAGACCTTAGACGCAAAATTTAAAGAGGATACATGACTTAAGAATAATAGGCGTAGATGAGAGGATAATATTAGTACAATAGGGATGTAAGGATGTGAACTGGATTCAGCTAGCCCATTTTGTAGTGTTGTTAACTCGCATCTGAGATATAGCCTACACTGGCATTTATTTGTGGGTTATGTGGAGATGTTTGAACGAGAGATGCAGTTAACGACTGTAGTAATCATTACATGGCACACAACCATCTTGAACCTTATTTATTCAAGAAATCCGTCATTTTATATTACCCACATGACCATTAATCTCCTTATATTTGACCTTGTCCTGAGATAATTTTTTATGTTCACACAGTTTATCTGTGATTAATTTTAATGTTATCTCCATCTATTCCCAGATCTCCCAAGAACTCTCTTTCATTTTGTTTTCTTCCATTAGTTTTTACAGATTCTTCTTTTTTCCATTCTTACTATATGCCTTTGCATCTTATCATGGATTTGAAACTGTAACGACAGTAGAGAGAAACACGGAACATATTTATATAAATAGAAAGTGAAACGTGTGACAAACAATAAAACTGTCATAATTTTTTAGTCCCCTACAAAGCCCCATGTGTCGAAAGTATCTAGAAGATGGCTCCTCTTGGCGTACTGCCTGTCCTACCCTCACAAACCCAGCAAACAATCTCATAAGGATTTTGAAGAATAAACTTTTAAATTAATGGTGCATTCAGTCGCACTAATTTACAATTCAAAGATAATTTCCAGTTCTGATACCGCAGAAGTCAATCGTAACTGGTTACAATAGGAATTATTCTTTCCCCCCACAATGTTCATGGCCACCATTTTGTCTACCGGGACACCCTTTCGTCGAGTGTGAAATATTTGGATATCGAAACTGTCCATTCGCCTTAACAAATGCGGAGGCATAAGAATACACGGTGCCCTCTTTCCGCGACATCTGTACACAGTAATTGCATCTTTAACTCTAACTTCACTTCATAAAATATGAACAGCTTATGATGAAGACGTTTTCTGATTTGTTGAAGTCTTTGTTTTCAAGAAGACTGGAGACTTCATTGCACTGCGAAATCTGGTTCGAACCCAGAATATTCACATTTGTAAATAACTGTTAATTATCACTTATACTGGTTGTAATTTGTACATGTGTAAAGATTAGCAGTGAGTGTAGCCCACACTGAATAGTAATGCCAAGTGAGCCGATACCTAAACTTAAAAAGAGGAAAAGGGGTGGTTTATACCTGAACACAAAACAGTTTGTCCGCTAAAGAAAGAGAGGAATGTTAGGAGAAGCATCAAAGCAACTCTGAAGCTAGGTTTTTTTTTGAGATGACTGTCTTCTGGGAAGTTGCGCCTTGTAGTCTGGTAGTTTACCAACATTGATGATAGAGGCAGTATGTGCCTCTGAAAGGTGTGTAAACCGCGCAACTTCCCAGACGGCATTCTTTCCACCCTGAGAATCTGAAATCTTACCTAAACTTTGTTATTCGTCAAATATTCTCGCTTCTGGTTTGTATAGGAAAATTATACAAGGACTAAATTTACAGCTAACACTTGCCGAATGTATTCTTATGGATTGTTATGCTGTGTTCCCTTGTAGGTGGTAGTCGACGTCTCGGAGGAACGTCTAATTTCTACGTTACGACTCTACACGGCGTCAGAGGTCATTTGCCCAAAACGTTTGTGCAGAAATATGTCGGACAATTTGTTATATCAATATTAATTGTAATTTAATATAAAACATGTATTAAGATGGTCATTATGCATTGATATGTGAGACTGTATACAAGTACAAATAATTCAGCTTTTCTAATAGCTAACTAGGATAGTATTTAAAATCAGTTAATTATGTATCATGATCTTTTCTTTCTTTTCTGTGACTTATTTAACGACACTGTCAGTAGCTCAAGCTATTTAGCGTCGAATGATATCATGAATAATGAATAATAGAAGGAAAGTAAATGGAAGGAAGTGGTCGTGGCCTAATTTAAGGCACTGCTCAAGTATTTTCTTGTAGGTACTAAGGAAAACTACAAACTACCGGGATAGCCGGTCTCGCAGCCGAGATTCAAACCTGTGAAGCTGAGAAAGCGTTGTTAAATAATCTAAGAAACTGGGGGCATTTCACATATCGTAATTGAATAGGCTGTTCTGTTACCATCTTTTACTTTCGTCTTACGTTGTTGTAAAGTCTGAACACGACGCCATATGAAGCAGACTCACAAATGTGCTTTAACTTCGGAAGACGTGGATATTTGTTTAGTGAAGAAAGTATAAGTCACTGCAATACGTTTCATCTGATGTTCGTTGAATCTTTCCTCGCCCGCTCATATATACAATATGTACACCTTTCTGTTTATATAAATTTACTTACTGCGGTGTAGTGGCTGTGTGTTTACTAAAGCCCGACTCGTAAATGGGCACTAAAGACACGCCCAAGTCCGGTGTCGACAGGGGAAAACAATTTACTTCCCTAATCGACTTTGCTTAGTTTATTGTAGCCAAGGCAACCTGTTAAACAAACTGCGTAAAGTCTTAGCAGTTAAAGATGTCGGTTCAGAAACATTCACACTGGTCGAGTTATAAAGAGCGTACAAAATTTCACCATTGGAACACTGGGGTCGTGAGTTTGAATCCGTATAGAGGCACGTATCTCCTTATTCCTCTGATTTGTTCTATTCCGTGTAGGTACACGTCTCACGATGGACCAAAAATCCCCTCCAGAAAATACCCTTGTTTTTTATGAAGTTCTGACTAACTAGTAGAGGCTTATCTGTATAGGTTAGAATGCAAATAATTATCTACAAATATTCCTTTCAAAGTTATTGTAACAAAACGTGTAATGACACGTGGTTATAATTCTTTCATGTTGGACATTTGAGATGTTGCCACCATTGAACTGAGTCCGACAATTAATTCATAACTTACTACACGGGGCAAGATCTATTCCATCTATCAGTCCTTCAGCTGGTAAAGGAGCACCCCAATTTTTATGGTACCCGGAGGTTAAATACCGTCTTCACAAGATTGCACTCGTGGTTTCGATGTTAAGTCACGAGTCCAGTCTACATCTACCAAATCTACTTGTTTAAGATTCATTTTAATATTATCCTCTCATATGCACCTAGGTTTTCTAAATGGCCCACCACACACTTGAAAATTTTGCTGGCATTCCTTGTGTTAAGTGCCCTACATTAATTATTTTCATTTCTGGTTTACTTATATCTCTAGGACTCAGTAGCTCAAACTGTATGCATGTACCGTAGAAATAAAGGATAATGAATTGAAAGGATATGGAAGGAAGCAGCCATGTACTAATTTAAGGTACTGCTCCTGCAATTGGCTAGAAAATTACGAGAAACCTCAGGCACAGTGGATCGCCGGGTCGGGATTTGAACTCGGAACCTCACGAATAGCAAGTTGGAGTGATAACCGCTCTCTTTTGCAAGTGGAGGGTAAGCATCACAGAAATGCACATCTTCTGGCTACATTATTTGATTAGTAAGCTTTAATTCGGAAATAACAGTTGTTAGTCAGGGTCTACTGCAGTTAAAACAGCATGAAATATAGCGAGTTAATCAAACCACGTGTTCAATGCTATCACTTTTTCAGCAAATGAGAACAGGGCAGTGCGCGAGGCTTTGTGTTAACCGACAGCCATCAAGATGGCGAAAATGCTAACTTCTTTGTCGTTCAGAAGACAACACGTCTTCCGTTGCTTTATTATCTCACATTCCTCCTTTTACAAAGATAAATAGGCTTTCCGTGTAATCATGTTAAAATAGCCTTCCCATAGCAACATCTAAAGCAACTGCCGGATGTTAATTAAACTTTGTATTACGACCTAAATCACGCCACTACCGGCTAGACCATTTCCATATTATATATTTACTAGCATCAGTAATGCGGAGATGAAGATGTGTGGACCTTGGTGGTAGAGACATAAGAGTCACTGAAATTTTGTACGTTGTAAAACAATGTTGCTTCCACGTTAAATCTTTGTTTGTTTCAGGTTGGCTAGATTTATGGAATTTTGAAGATACGTTTGATCCCAAAAATCGGGAAAATCTTTGACACAGTTTGTAACCAATCGCCCAAATAAAACCACAAAACTGTCAATTAATATCTGCTACTATCGATTTATAGTCTGAATATATGAGGAGGAATATAGCCTCAACTTCAAGTTCATACCAACTCTTTCCTTATTTTGATGCAAATGAAAATCACAATTATCGCATCAACTTCTTAACGCCGATAACACTGGCATCTATGACAGAAATGGCGAGCATTAATCGAAATATGGGCGTACATGATTGGAAAACATTAAGATAAATAGGATGAAAAACCTTGTTCTCAAATCACATACAATTAATCTTATAGCTATAGTTTAATTTACAAAGTATGGATAAGATACACATATTTTGTTCTGATAGGCTCACGTAACTTATTGGCAAATATGCCTGTTTATTAAACTTGTTTCAGGGATTAAAAAGTATTTGACAGTCAAATATCGGAAATTCGTAAGCACTTCTGGCATCTGCTTCAAGCGTAAAATGCATATAATGGAACCAAAATCAAAGAAATAAAATTTACCAACTCGGCACACCTCATATTATTATCTAAAAGAATTCTCAAAAATAGACGGCGATTAGTATGAAATACTACTGCAAATTAGTCGGTAAATTCGACTGGTTGAAATAGTAGTAATTCTCTAATTACGTTCATATACTGGTCTATAAGTCTTACGCGAGGCTTTTTTTTTAGATTTTTCAACACATCTTTTAAATTCTTAACAACGTGAACTTCTTTTGTCAAAATGGTTGAGAACCTTTCCCGAATGGTTTATTGTATAGTTAGTTCAAAATGTGTTTCCTTAAATACACAGTTTCTTGCGTTAAAAACTATTATTTTATGTCCACAAGTTGAGCTCACGGAATGTTATTAGATTCAGCTCAAGGTAATAAAAGAAACTACACTAGCTAGAATAACGTAGTGTAAAAGTTTATTTGAAGAAGAAATGTGGATCATAATTTATTTCCCCCTATTTATCTCGCCATAATAAGCACAAATAAGGCGCTGCCATATATTTATTCTGATTTTTATTGCTCGGAATTCGATAAATTTGGTCTGGACTGTTTTTGTTATACTGTACGCGATGTCACAAGGACTGTGTATCTCGCTCACATTCCAATTGTACTCAGGAACCCGATTCAGAATCCACAGGGTGATTAGGAAATCACAACACACTCTCTTCTACTGTATTAATAATATATTACGTTGCTCATCATTTGAGATTTTTAATATATTTGTTGTGAATACGACTTAGTACGAGGCGCGTCCCAAAAGTAAGTTTCCTACTAGTCCCACAGCTAGCAAACCTTATATTGCGCGAAGCGACTGTGCGTACGTGATAGAGCAATGACGTAGCATGGCGCATGCACTAACGGTACTTCCCGCGTTCTCACATTAGCATCGTTGCAGCTGTTGAAGATGGAGGTTCTTATTCCAGCTCCCGCCGACTGTGAAGTGCGGTCAGTGATAACGCTAGGCCGCACACGGCTCGACGGACAGCAAGTCTCCTGCAGGAGTTCAGCTGGGAGGTGTTTAATCATTCACCCTACAGCCCGGACCTCGCTCCCAGTGATTTCCATCTTTTCCTACACCTCAAGAAATTCCTGTCCGGTCAGCGTCAGCGTTTTGAGAATGACAGAGAGGCGGAGATGGTTGTCACACAGTGGTTCCAATCCCAGGCGGCAGACTTCTACGACACAGGTATTCAAAAGTTGGTCCCACGGTATGACCAATGTCTCAATTCCGGTGGCGAATATGTTGAAAAGTAGCTGGACACTTGCTGTATCTGTTGCAATAAATATTTCCATGAAATTGTGTTTTGTTTCTGTAAACGGCCCCAGGGAAACTTACTTTGAGGACGCGCCTCGTATTTTATTTTAATTTTATTATCTGATAATTATTTTAACCCTTTCTATGTCGGTTTTCAATCTAAAAATATATATAATGTATGCCTAATGAGAATTTGTACTAATGGAACTGATTCACAGAAATAGATTAGTAGACTGTGTACTTATTAATGAATTAAGTGTTCCTTCCTTCTTTGCATTGTTTTCCTTAAAAAGTACTATGCATAAATAATTAAATTGTTTTTCGCATCACATAACCTTTATTGAACATTCACTACATGCTTCTTATTATGTGTCTATTAAAATGCTCTTTAGTAACTCTAGAAACAATAGAAACTACAAATTGTCACATTACGCTCCTGATTTGTATGTGAACGTTTACTGCAAGATAGAAGCAAACACCGAATTATTCTCCCGTTACTAACTGCAGATTCTAAAGACTGAAGAATATGGCAGTTCGTATATTCTATCTCATACCCTTATTTCCACAGTGTTGAAAAGTCTTGTAAATATCAAATAAACCGATTCAGTTTTATAAATTAAGGGAAAGCACACGTAAGTTATTTATTTCTAGAACTACGCCCCGCGGAATTCGAGCAGATTAACCGAACTATCACATTTCTGACTTGTATCCAGTTTGAATCCCACCAGAGTACCGATTATCTGTACTCGTCTGTTTATATCTACCAAAACAATCCGTCCAGAATTCTCAAACTCTCTGATTACACTCGGAGATTTGTCTGGCCCTAAATCTGCACAACATATAAACATGCCAGCAGCCGTGTTCCCCAACTCACTCAATAGATTGTCTCAAACCTGACCTCTAAGTATGTGACTGTTATCCAGCTAACAGGTTTTATTGCATGGACATACAACGTACAATATGAGATTTTAGGTTCTCAAGGCATCGAGTATAAAGATGGCTGTCTTCGGGGTTATTGCACTGTGTAATCTGGTAGAAGTTCACCGACGGTTCACAGGTTCTTTCTGCCTCCATCTTCAAGGCGATAGCTTCTACCAGACTACACAGCGGAACAACCCAGAAGACAGCCTTCTTAATCTAACGCGCAAAGCGAGTCTTTGGTACCTTACAGTCGGATTTTAACAGTTAGTGAGGTTACTGACCAATTGTGATCACTTTGACGACGCTATATCAAATGTAAGAGTTATACAGAATACGGAATTTTAATATGAAGGCAAACATGGTTGAATAACCAATAAGAATATATCATTCAATAAGATACGAATTCAAATTATTTGAGATGTGTTTTGATGCTGTTTTAGCAGTTTAAGAGATTACCTCATGCTAATTTACTTCCATAGTAATATGCAGACGACTTTATATCATTTAGAATCGACAAATAGTTGTTTATAACTTTTACGAAAACACATTTATTCCGGTCCATCGAACAGTGTTCACAGTGAGATGTTGCCTACTTTGAGCAGCACGAGAAGTGTTAATAAGGCGTTATTCAGTTGGAGAATAACTGAATTCAGGAAGATCTCGAATAAGCCACAGGCCATTTACCGCAGAGCCAGCTTGCTTAATGTGGAAGATTGTCATTAGACCTACTATAAAGCGTATTATTTTCACACCATGTTACAGGCTACATTGCCCATAAGCCAGGGTCAAATATCGCCCCTGAGGCTCAGTATATAGTCTCTAGAAAGTGCAGATGAAATTAATGAAGTGGAACATTTATATCTTCCCAAGAAGAGGTCTATTCTCAGGATGACCACATTTTGTAATTTCATGCTGGTCAGAATAGAAGCTGTGTCATTATTATCATTACTACTCTAATACAACATAACTGACTGAACTAACTTCAATGAACAGAGTTATTTTTGAGAAGCTGACAGTCGGTCATCTGATCAAGAAATTTTACATCTTTTACTGAAAGGGAATTTATTTCCTCAAGCGGTTGAATACAGTTCACACCCTCACACCTTGTCTGTTTAACATTCATGTTAAATGAATCCTCCCGTGTACGTCTATATTTTATAGGTGGTGTATTTTCTGCAGTTGGTAGAATGAATTTATATTCTTCACCGTGGGTGGTTCATGTTCCTTCTTTAAAATTACTTTCACTAATTTAAGAGCTCAGCAATGCCGGCAGAAGTTCTAAGAATTTCTTTGGATCTCGGTAAACGGCTTGTTTAGCGTAAAGTCCGGATGTCATCATTCCGTGCAAAGGCCTTGTTTGTTCATCAGCTGCAGAGTAATTGATTTGTGAAGTTCGCCGCGCGATGAGTAAGCAAACTATCTCCGGTAAGGCATTTGGTGACCAGAATTTTTCACGGCGTCTCTTGCAATACTGAACATGATAAATAGTAAATAACCAGCTCCGTGATAAACGTTTCTTCCGGAAAAAGTTTATATTTACTCAACTTGTAAAGGAATGCTCTTTTATGGAAATCGAAGGTTCATGGCCATTAGATTCTGCCATGAGCCAGTTATTTCTTGTTTAAGCCTCGACATTATCTTTCTGTAAGATTTACTTGAATATCATGTTTATGTTCCCAAGTGTTTTTTTTTTAGGTTTTCAGATTTTAATTTTAGGGACTATGGTTACATTTTTCGTCTTCATAGTCATTTCAGGAAAAGGTCTACGGACCAAATACGACGTTGTTCCTCACCTGTTCACCATTCGTGATATCTTCCCATGTTATACGCCTGCATATACGCGCTGCAGCTAGCTCATTGCGTTCCTTAACACTCCAAACTTTTCGGGTTCTATTCTCGGCTTAATTTATATGTGGTATTCGTTAATCCCTTGAGGCAAATGATAGAATAATACTTCAAAATAGGTCACTACCGCTTCCTTCTATATCCTTTCCAAATAAAAATTCACAATCGATGTGCCACTGGACAGTTTTTATATATAGATCTCTGATCCAAGGATCAGTCAATTATGTCTATAATAACTGCAGTTCGAATAACGTTGTTAAATATCAATAGATTGTGCGATCACACTTACATATAGTTTATGAGGTTTACTTTCAACTTCCGTTTTGTTCGCAGAACTAGGCTACAGCTTTAAATGTTGTTTTATATGGGTATTAAAGTTGCTTCCTCACCATCGAGGAAGAACATAGGCCTATATTGAAGGTGGTGAGAACAAGGAGCTGAAAATAATTGGAACTAGTGGACAGGAAGTGACAGGGGGCTTCAGAACATTATGTAACCAAGGCATTGTTAATTTAGAATTTTCGCCGGATATTAGGGTAATAAAGTTAATGACTATGAAATGGTCAGGGCAATATAGGCCCTATTATACATTGGGAAATAAGAAATGCATACAAGACTTTAATCGGACTATCTAAATATAAAGGACAGGTCAGAAAAAGTGTGCTTAAATGGGAATACAATATTAAAACGTGTCTTAAAGAAAGAGGACTCGAGAATATAGGCTCTGCTCGACTAGCGTAGTCTAGCAGAATCTAGTGAACATAATAATGAATCTTACGGTTTCATCGTAGACGGGAAATTTCTTGGCCACCTAGCCGAGCGTCTGTCAGATTCCAGTAAGGAATCTTCCATAAATTGATGTTAGTGGAGCTGCAGAACTTAGTTGGAGAATCACACCTTTGTCTCAGATGTACAAGGCAGCACAGTAACTCTGAGATGAGACTCTTTTCAAATCCGTGAGCGGTTGGTACCGCAAGGCCATTACATCTTTTTAAATGTGAAATCTGTCTGCCATCTTTACGTAGTATCTTGAAAGTAACATGGCTATTGAGGATTTTAGAGTATACAGCAATAGTTTCAACCGCCAGGCAAGGTAGGTTAGGTTAGGTTAGAATGTATTGCTCCAGTTTGTCTCGAACAACGTAGCATCAGAAATGTACCACTTTTTATACTATATTCAATGTCTGCAGGCAAAAGCAGGTTTCCCTTCGTGAAACAGCAGATATTAAGTACATAACATCGGTTTCAAAGTATTTGCATAGGTCTGTGATAAAAGAACCGTAGATGTTAATATTAAAGGAAATAAATATAAAAGGGAACACCCAGGTAAAATTTCGCCGAAGGAAAGTTCTGCTCTCAAGTTTAAGTAATAAATGGAGTTGCTTGCCGCTGTTGTACAAACTCAAGTGTAAGTAATTTACACAGAAAAGAAGGTAAACCGATTTCAGTTTCTTCCTTTACTGATTGAATTATACGCTCAAATAAAATAACTATTTCAACGACATCCCGCAAAGTAGATCTATTGAACACACGTAGACACAACTTCATCGTAGTTGCATGTGATTCAGAGAAATTATGAGGGAACGTAAATATGGCTACGGGGAACAGAAAGGAGGAAGAATAAAAGAGGAAGTAAGAAAGAGGTGGAGGGTAGGCGGAACTAAAGAGGATAAGAAAATAAAATTGTAGAAAAATAATCCAACTAATATAAGGGTGAGCCCGAGAAATTAGCATACAACAAAGTCTGAAAAATCCTATAATTGATGTTTCTTTTATAAAAGAAGTTACGAATTCTCATATTAGAAGACAGGCTAAGAAGCAAACAATTGTTTAAGTGGAAATAATTTCTTCTTCGTCTTGACTAGAGCACTCAGTGTCTGCTTCATGATTTTACTCTGAAGAGGCCCGAGATGTCGTGCAGTAGGCCATGATTGCCTCCTGTCGAATCCTGTCCAGGGAACTCTCTTTCCTGAGTGCTTGTTTTTCATAACGAGGACGGCGATGTCCGGAAAGGTCAAAATGAGATATAGCTCCAGCCCAGTTTTCAAAATATTAACAGTGGACCTAACAGGTTGCATTTTATGTATTTGACAGCCTCGTGATTCATATCTCGATCAAGCTACTTTCGATACTGATATTTTTTGTAGTTGACGAATTTAAATTAAAAGGGACATTATCATAGTTTTAAAGGATTCTAACGATGATGGGTTACATTCTGTAATGCTGTTTCTTTAGACTTCGTCTATCGTTCAGTGTATTGAAAAAGAACTCACGTTTCCCAGTGCGGGGGTTGGATTAGCCCGTTCTATCTGCCCGATCAGAATAGGCAGTTTCACCTGAATACGGAAGCAAAGCCAACTCCGGAAACCTGGTGGTTTCGCTTTCGTTATACTGAATGATGTATGAAGTTTAGAGAAACGGCTGTACAAATTGAAAGTATCACCCTGGGAACAAATTCCTATCTCTTAAAACTAAAATTGTTTTCAATGCAATTATTAGAAGCTGACAAGAGGCATGAGGAGACTTTTTAAAAAGATTAAAATCTGGGAAAGGAATTGTAGAATTCAATTGGTTTTATTTGGGTACACCCACAGTATCCATCGTTTCTTGGGGAAAAACTGACAAATCACTATTAATAATTTTGTTCTTCTACTGGCAATGTTAATCATAAGTCAAACGTTCTTTGCACAATGCGCACAAAATTAATAAATATATCTGTCTCTCCCTCTGTTTTGCATGATTCAGGTTGAAAACAGCTGATTGGAACTGGTCCAGGTCTGAGGCAAGCTCATTCAGGGACACCGGTCCTCTCCCCCACTTTTTACATGATGACGAAAGCAAAATACAGCTTTCGAACGTCGTAATATTATAATTTAGACAATTATAAAAGTCACAAAGGGCAATTTTACACAGAGATTGAGGTTATTTGTACCAAGGGAGATGAAGCAATTGAAGGCTAAAAAAATTGCATCATGAGGTCGTTCATAATTTATACTTGATAAAAGTCTGTGTTCGAGTCTAGTGGATTAAAGAGGCGATGTATCTAGCACGCATGAGAAACGAACACTGCACACAAACTTTGACCAAGAAACACAGTCATACATGGGAAGATAATGCTGAAATGTGTCTTAAAGAAATAGGATATATAACAGTGTGGATCGGTTTTATGTAGCTCATGATAGGGAGCAGTTTTTGGCCCCTGTGAATATGGTAAAGAAACATCGGGTATTATAAGAGGCAAAGCTGAGCGATAGTTTTTGTCTTAAGAATATGCTCTGTGAAGCTAGTTATACTTTGATGACAGCAAGACTGTTGGGGTGACTTTTGTAGCCGTCACCAAACTACTTCAAGGTCACATCAACATCGACAAGAACGAATAAAGACAGCTCAGAACCCGCAGAGTAGCAAAGCTAACAACGCTATACATTTGGTGTAGAGCCCCGCGGCAAGGTGATGAAGCCTTCCGTGGTGTTGACGTACTGCAATTAGGTGATGGCTGCTATAGTTTTTTTTAAGACTGTGACGTCACCGAAAGAGAGTCGATATACTATATTATTTTCATAGCAGCCCTACGTCTCACACAGAATTTTTGTGTAAGACGGTGCTTTTGTTTTGAACTTCTAATATTATTTATGCAGGTAATTATTTTCAGTGGACGAAATTAAGTCCTAAGCCTGCACCAAGAAATTAACACTAAGTTGTACGAATGTAAAACGTAGCCTCATGGGATCAATTGTTACTTTCTGTTGCTAAGTCATGATTCGGTTCTTTCACAAGAGTTTAAATCCGTCTTCCCATAACCTCATATATGCATTCTAAATATTAATCACAATTTAATTAAACAAAGCAAAATAAAACGAACTCCATTTAATTTTTAAAAATGCAACGTGCTCATACAAATTCATCACGCTAATTGGCTTAAGCCATTATTATTCATAAATTGCTAAAGGGTTAATTATTGTTTGTGAAATATGTAAGATTAATACTACAAAGTAGTCCTGTAACACAGATATTAATTTAATATAAAATTCGCACTTTACACAGCGTCGCTCAATAAAACATCACTTCGGCTCTAAAAGAAATAACGCTTCAACGGAATAATTGATCATAAAAACCAATTTTTTGGTTTGGTGTGCTGCACGCAAACCCGCAAAACAGCATAGTCAAGGAAAAATACTAATAATAGCTTACGAGCTGAAATGCATAGACCTGCTGAAAAAATATATTAGTGAATTACTTGTGCCATGGTTGGTACCTCGCATTTTATCATCAGATCAACATAAACCTCTGAATATCATTTATATCCTAATAAAATCTCTTCTGTTATGTAAATGTTAATATTGTTAAATGACGCATACTTTCTTTAGAAAACATGAATTATGTGGCACGCTTAACATTCACTACAAGTTAACTGTTAAACAACGTAATGATTAATGTGTAATTTATAAGATAAGGAAGTTTCTTTACTTACGTAGCCTATGAGTATTCTTTTTCTTGTAATATGAAGAATGTTTCAGATTATAAGATAAGTAATAGCCTGATATGTAAAGTAAGTAACAAAGTAACTCCATGGAGTCCAGGTCTCCTTTAGAATCTAATGGTCGCTCAGCAATTCAAGAAATTTCACACCTTATATGAAAACAAAATGGATCCATCACCTGTCCATGGGTCAGACAAACACAGTCCATACGCTTCCAGCGTATTTCTTTGAGATTAGTTTCATGTTATCCTCCCATCTACTCCCAAGTCTTTTGAGTTGTTTCTTCCCTTCAGATTCTCCAACCAGAATTTTTTAGTCTACTCATTTCTATTCTCCTTCAAACCCCGTCCCTCACTCTCCTTTATTGTTTTGTGAAGAGTAGAAATTACGAAGCCACTTGCATGCTTCGACTGTTGGTTTAGTGTTCGATATTATTGAGGTATTAAAACTAACTGGCACGGGAGCAGTATCGTGATTATATTATTTATCATATACGTGCAGCGGTGTGGTATTTCTGCAGTCAAGGACATTGCTCGTCGATTCAAAAGGAATTTTTTAGACCACAGTGTACAGAAAATGTGGTCAGTGAGTGAAAGCATTACGTGACGAGCTAGTAAGTAATCTTGTGGTGTTTCTTATACATATTTCATATGCATAGTTCTGTATTCCAAAGCTGAAATGGGGTCTACTGGTTGTATAATAATTCATTTCTCCCTTTAGGCTATCTGAAGTACTGTTTCGAAGGAATTTTTCGGTGTCTTCAACCACGTGACACAAAATTATTATGCTACGTTGCACAAAAGCAATGACTTCGTGGAATGAGGTTTCAGGTTATCATGGCGGCGAATATGAAGATGGCTGCCTTTTGGGTTTTTGACCCATGTACTCTGGTCGACCTGATGATGGAGACAGCAAGCACCTTTGAAACGTCCGTAAACTTCTACTAGACTATTCGGCGCAAGAACTTAACGTCCAGTTTACTAATTTTCACATTAACTTCTGATTATATAAATCATAAATTCGTGTGCCAGCAACTTTTGCTGGCAATTGTAAATATGTAACAACTCTTATTGTCAATATTAGTATTGGTAAAACTTAGACCTATTACGTTAGCACAAATCGTTTAATTTTTTAGGTTGTGGAGTACAATTTTTTACACCGGCGTAATGTTTGTCAATTTTGATATAGTATTACATGTGTTTGTTATCGGTTTCCATACCAAATTTCTCATGCCTGGTTCCATTGGTGCTAACTTCTCTCATAAAAGATTGAATACTTCTTTAAGATTTAATAACGTACATAATTTCAGGGCCCTATAGGCCCCCTCCAATGTCGGTACCATTCCACAGTTTCGTGGACCCACCGTTTTGTTATTACATATTGTAAGAAATTAATATACCAAAGAGGGAGTGGTTACCACCAGTGACATAACATTGATACAGAACGGTGTAAAATTCGTCAGTTGATTCAGAAGTTTAAAATCACCACCTTCGTGAAGACACACGAACGCTTTCGGTGTCCCGAAATTTTGTTACCAGTCAGTTTGTTGCTGTCTTAATCGGTACCTGCGTGTCAGGGTAATATTCGAGAATGTTCTACTCGTGAATGCACAGCTTTTGCGCAACTGGTGTGCTCAGCGGCCCGGCAACCAGGGTGACCTTGGCTCGAGTGTGATGGGACGAGTTCGGGGGGGTTGTTGATCTGTTTGTGATTTATTTTTTTTAGAGCAGTACAAGACTGTCTCTTTTTAAATGGTAAACTATGTATTAAATTAGGCTAATAACACAATCTCGGTCAAAGAAATATGTTCAGTAAGAAAGTAGGGTCTGTTCGGAACCTCTTCTTATAAGCTGTTATCCTCCTGAATGTACCAAATTAGTCTATCCCATTCAAATTTTCTGGCGAAATATTTGTATACAATTCTCATCCATCTCATGCTTAATACAGCTTACATTAGGCACATATAGGTCTAATAGAAATCTCTTCAAGGACTACAAAATGTATTAAGATTTAGATTTTTTATTTTGAACAGACTACGTAACGAAGTACGAAAATAGATTTGTATTTGTAATAATAATCTTTGATATATAAACATCCTTGGCCAGTAAGATACCATTCAAGTTCCCCAGTGGTTTATTCAGAAGACATATAGAGTACTCTTTTGGAGTACCCCTTTATACGTTTTTAAATAGTTTTAGTTGAAAAACGAATTTAAAAGGAATAAGACTGGAGTTAGGTTAAAAAATTTTATGGCAGAGAATATAATTTATACACACCTGGTAGGATCTGCACTGGATTGGTATAATATACCTAGCTTGAATTTTAAACTTTTTCTTCTTTTCCTTTGATAATCTTACAAGCTTAACTTACATGGCGTGGAACAGCCACTGCTCAGTCACAAATCAATGAAACAGGCACGAAGAGGATTTCTTTCACCTGGCCAGGATATCAAATTCTTCGATTACAGCATTTCGAAAAAGTAAAATTAGCTTCACCTTTCAGTGTGATGTGGTCCATCTTAAACTCGCACCCAACCAGGCTAATGGATTCAGGTGTGTTTTAAACAGATTAATTTTATCAGTTTCATAGGTGATAATCTTACGTAAAGCATACGATGTAACACATTACAGCGTCTTCAGTTTCCAAACTTATAATAACATAAAATGAGCAAACAAACAAACTATTAACACTACAAAAAAGACACTAGTGCCATACGCGTTTCAACCTCAAGAGGTCATAATCAGTGGCAACAGGGAAATTAATTCATTTAACCAAAATGGTTTAAAATTGGTTTAAATATGGTTTATAAAACAAATAATTAAGTGGAGTATTTTACAAAATCATATCAAGCAACACTACACTAGATGTTGAACTCTGCACTTAGCTATTGATCCAATGGTCCGGTGGCTCTAGCTGCTAAACACTCTACTTCATGATTTGTTTTCTAAACCATTTCTAAACGAATCTTAAACCATTTTTTGGTTAAATGAATTAATTCCCCTTTTGCCACTGATGATGACCTCTTGAGGTTGAAACGCGTTTGGCACTAATGTCTTTTTTATATTGTTTAATAGTTTGTTTGTTTGCTTATTTTATATTCTAATTCACTACACGGTATGCAAAGTTTTAAGATTCAAACTTAAAATAGATTTGTGGTTTTATTTTTTACGTACAAGACCATATTTTTTATCTCGCGTTATCAGAACATTAATCTGTAATGCACAGGATGGTCTAAGGGACTGCAAAGGCCTTAGCATTGGTCCTGGGCCCGGCCCTGGTTGAAACGATAGCAATTAAACGTTACCTAGAGAATTTCGGACTTTATAGGACCATTCTGTATTTCGAGAGGAAAAAGTTACTCCTAGTTGCTCTTGTTTTTCTCGTGACCCACTTGGACTCAAGGGACAAATCCCACCGACTTTATTTTGTTATACCCAATATGAGTTATACACGAGCGAATATGGAGCATCGGTGGAATGATATTGACAGAGCAGAAACCGAAACACTGAGGAAAATCTGTCTCGGTAACACGTATTTAATGACAAATCTCACATGGACTGTCGTGGGGAGTTGCGACGCCGGTGACTAACCGCCTGAGCTATAATACGACCACTTATCACAGTGTTAGATCTTGTATGGTCACTTTATTTAATTATCACCATCAAATTTCACTGGTAATTCCTTTATTATTTTCAATGTTGAGAAATTTTAATAAGCAGGACTACATTATTGTATAAAGGAACCTTAATTTGCTATAATATATTCGAAACTGGCTAAAACAATTAGGTCTATGCGATGTATTAAAATATCAACAGGTTAGAAATAGTACTCATAATGTATTAATCTATGGCTTATATTTGTATTATTGTCGATTTTTATTACTGTACCATAATTGAGAGGCCTAGATCTAACATTGTTGGGAAAATTTATTATTTAAAACCACAAAATCTGCGTGTGAATATTTAACTAAATTACTATACAAAGAAAATTTCGAAATAAAACTGTTGTGACAGATTTCCCATAGAACAAAGGAAATAAGCCCATGTTACCATCGTATTACTTCAGAATACCAACAGCCGGCGATTGAGGTTGAAGTTCGTGTAACTTAAGAAAGGAGTTAAGTTTTGATTTAACATTGTTAGTGACTTCCTATATTGATCTATCACGCACATGCGCGTAATTCCTCTTCTTCACGTTAGTTCCACACACGTGGCAACAGACAAATAGGTTTAGAAACTTTGTTTTGGGTTACGAGAATCAAATGACTTCGGATTCACATTGAAACGTTCAAGTAGGAACGTAACCTAAAGTCTTTGTGTGTGCAACATTGATACACGGACATATCAGGAGCCTCATTTTTTGGTAATCTTAGATTGGTCTATTCTTGTGATTGCACAAACTGTCTCGATAAATACTTCGTAATCCAGTTATTCCACATTGTTTTGTAAATCCCTAAGGCCGGAAATCCTGGTTGAGTTATTGCGCTGTTTTCCTCGGTACTTCTGGGCATATTGTCTAGTAAAGACCTCTAAAATGTCGACGTCACTTCCTTCCAATTCACCAAATTTTCAACATAAATTGTGTGTCAAAGCACAGAATGTGGCAAATCCCTTATTTATTGTAGTCAGTATAATTTAAATAGCTCATATCAGAAAAAAAAGTTCTCATTTATATAGATAAAACCTTATCGTTTTATAAGACGAACACTTCAGCTGCTTGACGATTAAGTTCATAAAGAATATTCCACCGAAATAAATTATATTACGGATTTATAAAGTAAAATAAAATGATTTATAATATGTTACAGTGGTCTGGTTCATTGATTATAAAAATCTGAAACGCGAAGTTTATCAAAATAGAAAGCGATATTTATAAAAGTATCCACATCGAATTTAAATATGTATTTAACAGTCTGCACCAAACTACAGCAATTACATTTAAATACATTGGCATCCTTTGTGTGTAATGCAGACATACCTGGTTAATATAACCTTAATTATATCCTGTACCTGTATGGGGGGGAGGCTGTGTTATTGTGTTTTATTGCTGAACGCGGATATCTTGGCTCCAGGCCCATGTTTTATTGTAAACAGGACGTAAAGCGTAGAACGTATATGTAAACAATGCGCACCTACCTATATTCCTTACATCCGGCATTCGCTTATCTAACGAAACTCACTGTAAACTGCAAAATGGTGCAGGCTACTGAAAGGAGCAAAAGAATAATAATTAGGTTACCCACCGCCTTCACTTCGGGTCACAAGAAATCTCCTTGCAGTTTCTGCGTATGTAACTAACCTAACTGCTTGGAGCAGAATCATTCGTTGAAAAAAAGTTGCTCATGTAGAGTTCTGAATTAAATTATTCTATTCCAAATCCTCCAGCCTACGTATTTAATTTACATTCAAATATTTTCGTTCCATCAACACGTAATTCTTCCAATTAGCGTCTCCTCGGACCAGTTTTGCATTTCTTCTGCGTAAGCATGACATACACATCGCATTATCATTTATTTTTTTAGTTCTAATATTACTTACCGAAGCGAACAAATTACACAGTTCCTAAATGTGCAGTCTTCTTTGGAATATCGTTACCTATTCCTTGTCACGTCTCTTATTTTCGCCAAAACCCTTTCCTCAGTCACTCATCCTCGCCTATGTTTTGTTCTCTTCGAGAGAACACGTTCCAGGCCCACACAAAACAGATACAATTGTTCTTTTGTATATTTTCCTGTTCGGATTCTGCTTTTGGACAGAATAATCCACGTAGTAAATAAATAATTTCAATGGAACGCAAGAACCAATTTGCCTTCGGTTATTTTAAACAACAGTTTTATCATGTTTATAAAAACACGTCTACCTGTGCGCATGTCAAATAAATTCTAACGGGCTTAAAACTGAATACAGTAGAAATTGCTACCAGCATTTAGGTCTGTATCAGCAAATTCCACTTGAGTAGAGTGCACACAGCCTATGGCTGTAAAATATTTAACCTATAAATGATCAGCTTATTGAACAAGTTAATAATGTGAATAATTTAGTTACAAAATATCGGTTATATGAACGGGTACAAACACACATAAGCACGCACGCACGCAGGCGATAGAATGTAATTAAGGCGGACAGAATATTGCTGTGACACGAGGATTGATATCAGGACGGGGGATGAGAATCTGGAGATGGTACAGACTGGTACACGGCAACATTTTGAATTCAAATAGTCAAAAAATTGCGGTGATAACCGTGAGATTTTGTTCAGACTTTTTTGTCATATCAGTGGGATACTATTCTGTTTCTACTTTAATTTTTGTTGCATTTTTATGCTCAATGTTTCACTACATTTATCAAATATTGCGCATCTCTAAAGCGTCTATTTTTAAACGTTACATCTTCGTAAGATTTGAGTTTTCGCGGCGGTGAGTCTTGAACATAGCTTTTGACGATATTTGGAGTGGAATGCTATGGATAAATTAACATTGCAATATTTTCGCCTACAGGCTGTGTTATTGTTGCTGAGTTATGGAACACGAGACCCTCAGAGATTCTGAGTACTAGACCCATCTGCCACTACTGCCCACCAAATTCTTGTTCGTGTTAATGAAAATACAATTAAAAATGTATAAACAAATATTATATTGCGAGATGAAACCTTCGCATACAGGCCTAAGCAAAGATATGTTGTTATTTAAGAGATCCAAATTTGTCTATAGTTTGGTTCTATAATACGATATTTGTTATGTGGAATACGAAAAAAAATAGGCCAACATTCTTTTGTACGATGCTATAGGATTAGCAGGACGAATGGGTGTGTGATGTTTTCATGTTTTAAATAAAACAATTGAATGTAAACCTATGGTGTTGTGATTTTAAAAGTTTATTTTCTAAATAAGCCTAATGAGACTTTGTGTGAAGCTGGATTAAAATAAGTTATCATCAGTAAGTTGCTTTCATAATTAACTCTTGATTACGTTTTTAATTAAAGTAGGCTGATATGGCCTAAAATGATTTCTGATTTAGTTGACTACAAATTTGAATTGGAAGAATGAAACTTTGAGTGTCCCGGGTTTTCGCTTTAAAAATAATGACTTCTTTTGAACCCGGCAAATTACATTAAATTACCAACAAGCAAGTGATAATGGAAACTATAACAAATGTAGGTATTTGCCACGAGGTACAGAAAATATGCATAAATGCCATTTCATCCAAACCTTGAAGGCAACCGTAGAAATTATTAAAATATACTTCGAATCCTCAGATTTTTTTGGAGTTTCCAAGAATTGGTTGCGAGTTGTTCATTAGTATTAAATCGAATAAAATATTTAATCTTTTTATATAAAGTGTCATCTATATATTGGCCTATATGGTCTTGTACATAAATGTCCTTGCCGATTTGGGATAAAATAAGGATTAGTAAGCCTACTTTTGAATGCAGCTCCGTGGTGGTTGGAGCTGATATTCGTTCAGCTAGTCATGAAATGTCTTGCTTTTTATGTTCATCACAGTGTTCAAAATAACTCAACGTTAAACCTTATCTTGTGGCACATTAATTCAGTCACCACGACCTATTTGTCCGAAATCTGTTTTAATATTATCCTCCCCTCTAGACGTTGGTCTGACAAGTTTCCTCACTCCTTGAGGTTCTCCAACTAATAGGCCGATTGTTTTTGCACTAATTTTTCATCAGCCCTTCGTGACTGATACCTATTCAGTGCAAATATTTTATTGGCTCGGTTTAAGTAATACATTCTGTTGAAAAACAAAGCTCCTGGTGCACAAACTTCGATTTATTTTTCTCATTTTGAAGCTCTCTGTTTACAATTACATTTAATCTTAAATACACCCTTTTAAGCGATACGAGTCCAAGTTACAAACAGAATGATAGAGAAAATGTACATAAAACAAATGTAAAAAAAGGAGTAAACAAATAAAGACTTTTGCAGGAACCATTAATTAATGACCAGTTTAACCTTTGTACAAATATTAAGTTGGTTCTGCACAAACACATTTCATTAAATTAAATAACACAAATATAGAGCGTGACCCTGTAGATTAGGCTGCCCGTTCAGTTTCTCGTTAGCGCCGTGTACACACGATGCTGGCCCTAACTTAATTGTGCCCTCAGCGTGCTATGTGCGCACCAGAACGGACAGAAAACATTAGGCTAGTAACGCAAATTGGTGCTGGTAATGGAAACACAACGAGATGCTCTTGAAACTTTATATATAGTTCGCAACAGACTTGGAATCGATATTCCATTCAGAGAGAGAAGTAGACCATGTTGATACGGTTAGGACTAGTTTCTGTACGTACCTTCTGATTAACGTCTCTGAGTTGACTAGTCGAAACATCAAAGTTGTGTTGTAAGCCGGGTCTCATGTCCACTTTATCACTTTAGGCCTGAGCTCAGTGAATACTTGGAAACAGGTCACTTCAATTTACACAAAATAAGTCCTCCCATTTGCAACAAAGGTATTGGCATTGTTAACTTTACACACGGCGGCAGGGTAGTTGTCAGAGGGGTCCCCGTTCGACATGGCGGATCTGCTGTGGGGGTCAGTTAATGGGACTGAGTCTGGTATGGTGCTGTACACGTGGTGTTGATGGTGATGGTGATTTCTGTGGTTGTTGTTTTTATGGCGGTGATGTGGGTGCCTCGTGTCGACAGCCGTGTAGCTGTGCCTGTTGTGGTTCTCGGGGTACTCGTGCTGATGACTCCCGTTCGTCGTTGAACTCTCCTCCTCTTCGTGGTCAGTTGTCCTCTGCGACGAGTTCTCGGACACGTACGTTGACTGCGTAGGGGTGGGGGTAGGAACCGCCTGATGCAACGGGGCTGTCGCCTGTTGAGGATGTGGCTGCGACATGGCTGAGTACTTGTACCAGGAATCCAGGGAAGTCGGCGTCGCGATGTACCTGGCGCTTGCCACTCTGGAGGTCGTCTTACCACCTTCACCATCTCTCGCAACTTTTTTCTTCAGATCATTTACTGCTACTGAAGGCGACTTTCTGCCCTTTTTTATATTTTTCTGGACTGCAACGACGTCGGGCATGGCATATCGCAGTTTTTCCCAGAACCTTTTTTCCCCCCATGAGATTACAGTGTAAGTCCTCAGAAGTATATGCAAATCGGGATCAAGAGTGAAAGTCTGCAGGTCGGTGGTCAGCAAGAATATCACCTTCTTCCTTCTGAGGGCCATCCGAGTTTGTTCCAAAGACGCTTGCAACGACGCGCGGAATTCTGGTCTATCCCATTCGTTCTGCAGGAAGCTTAGGGACAACACAATAATAATTCTGCGAGATGCATCTGAGGCACTAAGGATGCTGTCAGCCAGGAAAGACGTACCGCTCATGAGATGAATGTCGCGATAATGAAGGCACATGGAATATCCACTCTGCTCAAGTTCAGAAGCTATTACTCTGCTAATAAAGTCCTCGTCCTTGATACTGTACACCATGTAAGCGTCATAGAGCCTGTCTCTGTCGTCATCAACATCAGCAGCTGGAGCGGTATCACTAAATAATCGAATGCCGTAACGAGAATGTGCCCAGAGTCTAATGTCCTGCCGGAATATGAAGATGAGAGTGCTGGCGAGAAGAACGACCATTAAGACGACCAAACCTGCTGCTAGAAGTGGCACGTAACTGTCGCCTAGCACGCTGTTGGTGAATAGTGGATTCCTCTGTACCACGGAGGTAGCAAACGCATTATGATTATCTTTGTTGCACTGTTTGATGAAGTCGGCAACGTTTTCCTTCGTCTTTTTGTTACCACCATTGAGACACAACATCTTACTGGGGTTCGAGCCACTTGTAGCGTCCATGTTTTGTTTCAGCCACTCCTCGAGGCGGTTCACGGATTCGCACTCACAGGTCCACGCGTTGCCATCAAGAGAGACTTTGGCCAGGGTCCCTGCTGCAACCGCCAGTTGCAGCCAGGGCGAGAAGTTTACGATCTTGTTTTCATCAAGGCGAAGCACTTCCAAAGACTGCATTGTCGAGAATGTTGCATTGCCGACGTGTGTAATAGCATTGTGGTCCAAGTACAACTCATTCAGATTATCAAGCTGATCAAACTCGAAGCCTCTCAGTTCCTGAAGCCGATTGTTCTCGAGGTGCAATATGCGAAGAGACATGACGCCATTAAACGTCCTGTTGTGGATTGCCGCTACTTTGCTGTTGTTCAGGTACAACACCTGAAGCTTCCGTTTTCCTATGAACACGTGGCTGCCCAGCTCTCCCAGGTCGTTCCCGTCCAAATAGATTTCTGTGGCGTCCATCGGAATTTTAGCCGGGACCGATCTGTGGCCGCCGCTGGAGCAGTCAACTACGTTGGCAGACCACGTGTGGTCGTGGTAGCAAGTACAGTTTTCAGGGCACGTCATCTCGCAGTCGCAGGCGTCGAAGTCACAGCAGTGACAGAGAGCGAAACAGTGAGTCTCATAAGGGCAGAGGAACTGCGATGGCTTCAAATCTAGAAGGGCTCTGTTGATATCACCTCGCGAGTAAGAAAGTCTGCACGTGACAGTATCTAGGTCCATGATACGCGGGTGCTGTCTTAGATGACTCAGCTGGTTAATTCTGTGCAACCACTCCATGTTGCAGTCACAGTGAAATGGATTTCCGCCGATATAAAACTGTGGTAGGTCCTTGTCTTCTGATACCGGTTGGAGTCTAAGAGCGCTAAAATCTAAGGTTTGTAGTTCGTTTGCATATAACACAACTCTACTCAAATTCACTTTCTTGAGGAAGGCATTGGCTTGAACTTTCCTTATCATGTTGTCGTTTAGGAAAACACTTTCCACACTGTTCGGTATTGAATCTTCTCCTATTTCAGTCAGTCTATTGAAGCTCACATCTAACATCTTGATTTGCAGTTTGTTGCGAATGTCAAAATAGTTACCTAACTTAGACACTTGATTCTTATGCACATCAAGCCACTCAAGACTTGGTGGTAGCAATGCGTAGTCAAACCATGTTAGTTGATTGTCGGACACATTAAGCCACACGAGTCCAGGTAGATGTGTGAAGATGCCGTCAATATTAGTCAATCGATTTCCATCAAGTCTTATTGCTTTGAGGTTTGGATACGTTCCGAAAGCACCCTGGTCCACAAGCTGTATCTTATTACACGCTAGATTCAATACCTGAAGAGACGTTAGAGCAGAAAATGTATCCCTAGAAATGTTTACTAGATCATTGTCAATAAGGCGTAATCCGTATAGCTGATCTAGGCCTTCGAAGGAAGTGTTAACGAGTTTGGAGATATGGTTATCTCCCAAGTCCAGACTCTTGAGATAACGAAGATGACCGATACTGTGTGGTACTTCCATCAGATTGTTACCACTAATGCCAAGATCCTGCAAGTTAGTACAGTTCTCAAATGTGCGGGAGTGGATGCTTTTTATACGATTATTATCTAGATACAGTTGGTTTAACACGTAAAGTCCTGTGAAATGGTGCGACTCCAGCTGAACCAAATTATTGTGTGTCAAGGTTAGAGCATGAAGATTGCTGAGACTGGAGAAAGCACTTTCCGCGATCACGTCAATACCATTCTCCTCTAGATTAAGAATCTGCAGACTGTACAAGTCTTGAAACACGTGCGAGTCTATTCGCGTGATATGATTGCGGGACAGGTTGAGTATCACTAGGCGAACCAATCCAGAAAAGGTGTCGCGGTTAACACAATTGCTGGCCAACTCGTTGGACGAAATATCCAGCACAAGAAGTTGATCTAGGCCTTCCAGGAGGCCAGGGGCAAGTACGCTTATGGAATTGTTTTGTAGGTAGATCTCTTTGATGTCGCGTGAAGTCTGGAATAATTCTGGCGGGAGGGCAACAAGGAGATTGCTCGAGGCGTTGAGGATTTGTAGGGATGTGAGACCGACAAGGGCCCTGTCTGCCAGGGACGTAAGCGAATTATCTTGGATGTATAATTTCTGGAGGGAGCGAAGGCTGGACAAACCATTATCCGGGATACGAATAACATCGTTTGCAGATAAATCTAGAACTTCGAGACCAACATTACAAGATTTCCCAGGAGCAGATGGACCATTTCCCCAGTCTGAAAAGCCGAGTTCTGTGACATCTTGGATTCGGTTACGACTGAGATTCAGATGTGCGAGACTGTACACCGGACAGAAAAGTTCTGGCGGCAGGGTCCATATGTTGTTGTCCGCGAGATCAAGGCTTCGGAGGTCCGGGAGGCCACGGAAACTGTCCGGATGAAACTCCATAGTCATGGCGGACCAGTCCGTGTTGTGGGTGCGAAGTGAGAAGTGCCGTAGTTCCCGCAGAGACGCCAACACGGCCGAGGGCACGTACCTGATCTTACAGTACTCGATGCGAAGGTCACGCAGCCACCGAAGCTGGCCCAGAAAACTTCCGCCGTCATGTTTGTTATTGTTCTCTAGCGAACTTTCGAAGAACAGCACGTCACTGCATTCGAGTCGCAGAGCCGTTATCCGCGCCACCTGCGTGGAGGTGAGGTTGTTAAGCAGACTGTCTGTTCCGCCGATAGTTCGTAGGCGACACGAAAGCACAACCGACGCCAGCGACGCTGAGGTATCGGCGGCGTCTTCATCACTCACGGAGTCAAGTACCGGTGTTATGCGTTGCCACTCGCAGTCTTTAACAGCGTCCTCATATCTGCTCGTTATACTACGGCACTCGACTGTCAGAACTGTTAGCAACCCGAGAAACACCAGTGGCGTCATACTGACATCCAACACAAACACTTTTCTCACGTCTTGTTGATAGATGCTCACAACACTTTGTGCTCAACAGCGTCTCTGTAATCATAGCAGATAACACACCCGAGAAACAGTATCATGAATAATTTTCATTGTCAGTTATAGCATAGCATAACACTTCACGCTATCTCGCGTCTGATCTCTAGCGTCACCGCGAGGAAACTGTGTATTACCATCACTACAGCCTTGTCACCTCTTAAGCGGCGAGGCGAAGACTGAAGAGACTCCGCCTCTGTCTGTCGACCTTATCCTTCAAACGCCTCGTCCCCCCCACCCCTTACCCCCCTCTTGCGTTGAGTGTGGAAAAGTTGAATGCGTGAGAGCAGCGCGTGTCTCCCCTCCCACCCCGCTTCCCGCTAAGGCACTGTAGCTCTATCAAACTCCGTCAACCGCCGATAGATGTCAGACTCGGTTGAGACGGGAAGTAGTCTTGGGCGGTACTGTCCTAGTTGATGGGCGGAGAATAATCCGTTCTAGCCGCCTCCCCCCTGTAACCGACACATGTGAATTTTGTTCTCAGTTACTGAAGTAGGTGGAGCGTGCCAACTCGATTTCCGGGCCCTTGGCTGATGTCCTTGAATAACCAACATCCCTTTCACGTGACAAAAGAATAAATGACAGTCGGAGCTTTCGAAACAAAAGAAAATGAAATTAAAATACCAGGCAAGCAGACTTGCTGCTCAGAAGCACGTGAAGTTGGAGTTTATAGCAACAGATTATGTTCAATAAACAAACTGCCGGAATGAGTCACGTGGTCAACATTGTGTGTTACCTCATACTTACAGAGAATTAGACAATAAGCAAATTAATTTTTATGACTACGTACTTAGTTATTCAATTCTCTTTGCCACGGTGGTCCAGCGGTTAGAACGCTGGCCTTGTAATCCTGGGGTCTTGGGTTCGATTCCCGGTGGTGCCCGAATTTATAACTTGTGTTGGGCAAGGTCGTGGTCTTGGCAACACGGAGTTTTCCTCCGGGGGCTTCCCCGGTTTCTCCGTGGCATCCCAACAATTACTACATTCACACACAGAAGAAGGCAATGGCAAACCACTTCTGGATCATCTGCCAAGAACGTATATGAACAGGTCCCAGTCCGAGAAAAGGATGGAAGAATCCTGTTCATATGGACCTGTCGTCAGACAGAACACTAAATAATAATAACAACTTAGTTATGAAATTCTCTTTGCCACCTTCTAGGCCTTTGTAACTCTTTCCCTGCCTTGATTTATTCATATTCAGGATTTTTTGCCTAACAATCTCCTGATATGATGTTACAAACTCATATAACGACGCCTGTTTAATACCACGTTGACAAGTATCACGTCCACGAAGCTGGTGACTACTGTACAAGCACCGAAGAAATAATTACGCAATGTCCTACTGGGTTAAAGGAAGAAACGCTTTGGTGAGGCTAACTGCTGGCGTCGTGTACGCTCGACAGCCGTTCAACCCCTGATACTGATATGGAGGGCTCAATGGTGATGATAAGTTTACGCCACTGCTCATTGCAGTGACGTAACTAAAACTGTCTAACTAGAGTACAAAGAAATCGTTCAGTGTAAACAGTTTATTCTTGCATAATCTGAAATGTAGGTGTCTGTGTGTGTGCCGACGTGCATAAGTGTAGATCTACTTACGTACACAAACACACGATCCGTTTGATCCATGATTTTCTGTGTCGCTAGTAAGGGTAAGTATTTTCTTAAAATACGTTTTAATATGACGTAATGTTGAAAAACTGTCACCAATTTGTGCTTGTTCTAACCTAACAAGGAGAGAAGAAAGTATTTTAAGTTATTTGACAATTATCGTACAGTTCCTGAAAGGAGAAAGTGAACATGTCTCACTGATCGTTACATTCACATTGAAGGTGGATGCCTGTATCTGGCATGCATTTGCACACCGTTAAACTTACTACTCGCAGGAGAAGTTCCATTATAACTTTGTCCATGTAGGAATCTAATTACAAAATAGGTATTTTGATAACACCTTACGTAAACCTCAACCCATACGTTTCAAAGACTAGAATTTTAGGAAGTCATTCATAATTACATCTTCATAAATACACTGCTGTTCTACTGAAAATACATCCGTTGTTTCATCTGCTAGTAATTGTAGTCTGATATGTTTTCATTTTGAATGTTGATGGTGAGAGGCGTCTCTGGGCACATTCTGGATCTCAGGCTAACACACATAGTAAAAAAAATTATAATACAGAAATGTTTCAAACAACGAAAATTACCTTAATTATTTTGTGGTTCTTTAAGAATATTTAGAAGCTCACTATCTCTCTGATCTCTCAGCGGTAAACACTTCCAGCCACAATGGATTATAATCTCAATGGTTGGTTTTATGGCGTTAATGCTCGGTTAAGTTTGTATCTTCTTAGTTGAATTCAGTTGCAGCTCAACACTTTATGTTTTCTGCCAACAATTACAGTTTCGTGGTCACTGGGTGTTTGCCTGAACTTAAGAACCCCTTATTTTTATACAAAATATTTTTCTTTTATAAAAGTGGTGTCGGGTTAATACCAAATGCAAATCGCCCTGATCCTGGAGACAAAATCTACCTCTGAAAATGTCGGTAATCTTCTACAATGACACAACAGTCTAGAAAACAGTGATCTCCATACTAGCTGCCAGAGATATCTCCAATTTGCCACGTAGTTTCCTAAATTAATAAATATAGACTGAAGAAAGTGACCCCACTATTGTGCGTGAATTTTATATATTATTAATACTTGATAATAATTATCATTTTTTGGCTTGTAGGTTAACTTCTTTGTTCAGTGTGAAAGGTAGCCTATTTTAAGGCGCTGTCTTATTGACGACCCAGACGGCACTTCGGGTGACATTTGAAATGGATGCATCCAGATTACAAGTTCAATTCAAATCCGCGCTCTTTTCACTATGAATATCGATTATCTGTGGATCCAGTTTGTTTTTTAAAATGATTAATAGTGTGCTACCAGTTTCCTGTTGTTTGATAATCGGTTTTGCTAATGGTAATCGAAGAATCGTTCGAATCTGTGGCTTTTGTAAATCATTAATCGATAGCTTTGTAGGATTAATATCCATATCAACTAATTGACTGTTGGTTACAAACAAATTAAAATAGTCTATAATCATCAGCCAATCCTATTATATGAATATTGCTTTTGATGAGATGAATCTGTATATGGAATGAAACTTTCGGTTTTGGTCAAAATTACGTAAATACAAATAGACCTAAACAAAGATTTCAACGTACAAAGATTTGATCAGTAGATTGTAATTTAAATAATCTGTAACAGGTAATATTAAGTGTCAATCAGGAGGTGAAATATTTTGCTGTGTTTCTGGGAGGAGTGGTAAAACCTCTTTTCGTTGCCTGACAGAATATTATTACCTAGTAGTGTACGTCCACGCAACTTGTTGTTGACAATCGCCCAGAGTGTCAAGATCGGATACATAGACGGTAAAAATAGCGCAGAATTCGATCAGATGGATCTTTCGTATTCGTTAAGTCGGCCATTTTGAATTAATGCAGTCTTGTGCGAGAGTCATTTCTTTCTCTGTTAATGTCTTTGACTAGTATGTTAAAAAATACTTGTCCTGCCATCTCTTGGCGTTTCCATCAAGTAACTACAGATGAGATGGAACATGGTAGTTGAAATTACAATCTAAAAAAGTTAAATTTAGTGTGTAAGGTGTATAATGAAATGAAGTAGACAAAAGTTTAGCTCCTAGTCGCTGAGTAGTTTTTGCCAATAGGATCAAATCGAGATGGTTTATTTTGTAAGATATGTAAATATATGAAATATCTATACAACATTTTATGCCAGACACTTGGAAAACGTGTCCGTAGATGGGGTGATAATATTAAAGTTGATCCTGAAGAAATTACGAGTGAAGTTGTGTAAGGATTGTTCGCGCTCAGGATAGGACGCGGTCGGCCTAATAAGCCTTCAAATTCCGTAAAAGGCGTAAAAATTCTATCAGCACTTAGCACGTTGTTCGGTTGAAATAGTTTCGATAGTGTTTCTATTTGTTGAAAATGTTATTTACCTTTTATGTACAGTGGTAATATTTACCTAAGTCTCCCAACTTGTCTCTTCTTATGTGATTTTTCAACTAAAAGCCTTTATCCATTTTTATCTCCGTGCCTGCTGTATGTTCCGTCCGTCTAATTCTGCCAGATTTTATCAGAATTTAGTTCTGTTTGTTTGTTGCCTGTTTGCAAACACGGACGAAACTCGGGTGAACCATGAACCTTCTTTGCAAGCTGTTTGCCGACAATATTTGTATCCTTTAGATTTTCACACTGGAGACAGAATGATAAAATGACTATAAGGTTTGTACATGCGATAGAAATATCTGAATCAGTCTACTTGAAGAGGAAATAAACATTTCTTAATATCTTCCAATCGTTTGGCAATGAAGATTAATTTAAGTGGACATAGCCCATATATTAAGCGTTACTGTGAATTGTTACAATTTTAGAAACTTCGAATATATTTGAACATTTAGCGTGCAGGTCAGCTGTGAATTGATGAATAATAATTAATTCTGACAAAGAAAAGTTGCCCTCGTCTTGTGATTGGATCTCTCTAAGAGTGGTATTCGCCGACAGAAGAACCTGGCCAATTAAGAAACACGAAAACTAAAGAAAAACAAATTTGTTTGTTAAAACGGCTCAAGTTATGGGGCCCAGACTGTAGGCGGTTACTTGTACAAGGCAATTCAAAAAAATACAATATTTTACGTACATAAATTAATACACTGAAAAGGATATTGTTTCGGGCTTTGCACTTACAATTCGGATTGAGCTTTACAACCAACATATACTTCAGTATGACGTAAACCTGGTATTAAGTGTAGACTAAACATTATAAACTTCTAAGAACAAGATAACAGTTGCGCTAACAAAGACAAAACACATTAAAGTCCATCTTGATTCGTGTTTAAGCGGATTTATGTAATAGGATAAGAGAATCCCAGCTTTATAGCAGGTAAAGAATGTTTTGAAGCAATATAAAGAATAAAACAATGAATTATTACTTACAAATAACATCGGAAGTCAAGTTTATTTTGGTTTCATTATTTCGATACTAATTATGTTTTTTCCTAGGCATACATCCATCCTTAAATCCATCTGTTGCGTTCTATCGTATTCTGCGCAACGGTAACTGTCGCTTAAGGTATTTTGTTTTATTAATAGCCGATTAAAAAGTGGATTTGTCGGACAGAGATCGTGTGGATAGGAAAGCTAAGAGATAGGTCCTCGACTACTCATACGTTTAGTGAATACCGTACAACGTTGCTGGAATGTTCAAGAGCTCTAGGAAGTCCGAATGTTTACTAAATCTGCTGGTTTTGGTTGTTCTGTGACGAAAAGGATTTTGCTGTTTAGTGCTAACACACACATTCTTCAAATTATACGTATTCGTGAATCAGAAATCAAAATTTCACTCTTAGACCTTTGTCCACTTACAAGTCCTAACACGTGGGATGTTGGTCTACCATAAAATAACACTTTTTTCTGTTATGCCATCCTCATCGTTAGAAGATTCGTAAATTGTTGAAGTATTACACAATATAAATAATTTTCGCTGTCTTTTGTTAGATGTAATTTGTTATGAAGTTCTGTCTTTTCGCATTCAATATGTATTTTAAATTTTAACTGCCCTACCATTAATATTTTATGGGAAATTCTGTGTTTGTTTGACAAATACGAATTTTGTGACATGCGAGTAAGTTTCGTTAGATTTATGCATTTAATTTTCGTTATGTTATCTCAATATGAACCCTATTCGCCACCCAAAATTACTTATTAAAAGCCACGTTAAGAAATGTGTCTTACTCATTCTCCACATTTTGACTTCAGCGAAGGATTTGGTGACGATCCCCGGTGATGACATCATCGTGGCGTTTACACCGCGGATTCCCCCACGTGGTTCTGCTTGTAAGGGGAGGATTCACCAAATAGTTAATTCAGCACGCAAAACTCATGTTAGTACATATATAAGTTTCCTGTTAATGATTTCCTGCTTTAAACCAAACTGAATGTTTTGACAAATTTGAGAAAAACTTGTAAATACAAATTTCATAAAAATGTGTTCAGCCGTTAACTTGTTGTTACATGAGGAAAATAGCCATGCCATATACATGCAACCAAATTACAATTAGGCCTATATTAATAAATTCTTAAATCGCTAGATTTAAGAAACTACCTTATATTACTTTAAATTCGGGAGTTCTTACCCCAAATGCAAGTTTACCAAAATTAGTAGTTCACTTAATGTTATTATTCAATACTGCGCTTACAACAGGTACCGATTTTAAAGTTTCCCCTAATCCTCGTATAGGGTCTACTGGCATCCATTTTCTGCTAATTAATGTGTACTGTTGTCCTCGCATTCATGGCATCGGCATGAAGCTACTAGTGTGGGCAGTGTTTGGTTATGTATTTGGTTTCGAATCACGCTAATGGCTTTTAATCGTGTTTAATCATGGCTTATCTTGAAATATGATTAGCTCCGAGATAGCATATCATTTATGAACATGTCATTATCCTAATTGTAATCAATAAGGTAACCACTGTTATGTGGGTGTATTCGATGATGTGATTCTCCTCAATTTCACGAGAGAATTCATAAAATAATTTTAACAATTTTGAGGTTTTACACCATTAGGAGGAATGCATATTTTACAAACGTTACACGTTCCAAATGAAGTAGATTATTTTATGTCATTTCGAGAACAATATTTCTGGAGAGGTCGTAGAGTATTTTCAGTTTTATGGATACGCAATTACACGTTCTTGTAGAAGTGTTCCGCTACCGGTGTGCCACCACACCGTTCCGGGTGTGCAGAGAACTTCTATATTCGCACGTTGTAATTAGAGAAAAAGGCAATATCATAATCTTTAGTAATTAAAATTTACATACACAGAGGTTCACCATTGATACTTTCAATCAACATGTATGTTTTGGTTTCGTATGCCTGCATACTTATAGGGCAAGGATTTCCACGTAGATACATATTTATGTCATGTATAGTTTCATATACATTTTCGTATGGCGAAATTTTGTGTTGTGCCGTCATGTGTCTTTAACAAGTTAGGGTGTGCCCCGAGTAAAAATGATTGCAGAATACTGTTCTAGAATAGCAGAAAAGGGCTCACATTTAAATTATCACAATTTCTTTGAGTAGCCCAATTACATTGCTTACTAGGCGAGAATTTAAAATACTTCTAGGAATGACCCATGAGTTGTATCACAGATCATATGAACCAAAATCAAAGATGATTTTAGGTAGTAAAAGTTATATAGGGTTACGTGTTTAGTGACATTTCTCATTACGTAATTATATTACAAGGAACTTCTTTGGATAATTTTATTGTCATAATGAGACGTGTTAAAATCACTTACGTGACAGCTACCGTGGTCATTATCATATTCTTCGAGTGTGTGTTTTAAAATAAGAACAGAATGCGTGAATCGGTAGAAATTCTTTTATGAAAGCTTTAGTAATACCCCGCTATAAATTAGTTCTGCTGCTTTGAGGTTCTTCAGAAATTTCCGGGTTTTTATCTCCGACTTTAAACCAACTGCATTCAAATACCAGGGCAGTACCTGAAATAAGCTATGATTGTTTCCTCCTGTATTAATCTCAATTCAGTACTTAAACTGAGCTAGTGAGAGCATCTTTAAGCAGTTCGGAAAAAAATACATTAATAAAATATATTACATAATATAGAGATACATTGAATGCGAGATTATCATTAAAAACAAACTTTATGGCTTTGAAACATAAGTATGCATTCGGCTGCAAAATAATTAATTTAAATTGCATTTTAAAATATTTTGGGTTGTTTCACCGTGCGATCTGGTGGGTGTTTATCGAAGTTTCAGAGGCGCGTGCTGCCTCCATTATAGGGGCTGTCAGACTACACGGCGCGACAATGTGGAAGACAGCCATCTTCACACTCGTCGTGGTGGAAACCTCAAATCTTATAAAGTTTTATATTATTGGTTATTTGTGGTTGTGAATTACTGTAATTAACGGAATTGTGTTTTACTGAATTGGACAAATTGCGTAAGTAGCATATGGTAGTAGAGAAAGGTTATTCTCTGCATTGTATGCCAGTAAAAATAATCGAATCAAAAACACAGTAATTTATCTTGTGGAACATAAACTCTCGACAAAATACTAAACTTTCTGTGTAATACTTTAGACGTTGTTTGGAATTTTTCGCTTTTTTTCTTCTGTTGAATAATGTAGTGGTTGTTGAAAACACATACCTCACAGGGCAAGGGGGAACTCTGTAAAAGAGACACTGGTGCAAAGGTATAATAAGAGTGAGTGAAGCAGTATCTGGCGGTCAGAATGACAGATGACAAGGGTTGTTTTGTACCCAGTGGGGGGTAAGACGTCGCTTCGCGCGAAGAGAGGAGAACACGTCACTTCGCCAAACAGTTCTGGTCAGTCCGTGTTCATGTTGTGATCTCCCTGGGTTCAAATCCCAGTCTGGCTCAAGCTTGTTGCTGATTTTGGACACAAGCGAACTGTAAGATACTTTCGGAACACAAGAACAAAGCCTCGCGTTAGGGGTCAGAGCGCTGAACTGCAAAATTATTGTATTTGTTATACACTGTTAATTCTTTTCCCAATGTGAACAACTTCGAAGATGGCCTTCTTCTAGCACATAGCACGATGTAGTCTGGTAGATATTGAACGACGTTTTGTAGGAGTTTACTGCCTTCAACGTAATCCTGATGGTGGAGACAGTAAGGCCCTCTGTCCAGAAACAAGATATACTAGATGAGAGAAAAGGAAAGATATGATATTACGAAAGGAGTAAAGGAATGAAGATGCGAAAGAACACATTTTCCTTTGAATCGGGCTTTCTACATTAGTTACGTATACGTAGTAAAAATCTTAATCATTTGTAATTTTTAAAAGATATTATGAAGCTGATAAAATCAAGGACAGTGGCTTGTAGCATGGCTCGTGGGCTTCAGAAATGCTTGTAAAATTTAATCGGAAAACATATAAATGAAAGTGATCATCTGAGAGAGTAAGGATTAGATGAGAGGATAATATTAAAATGGATGTTAACGAAATGGGCATATACTTGATTCAACTGACCTCAGAAAAAATCCAATTGCAGGATTTCTAACACAGTAGTTGATCTTTCAGTTTCATAAAAGGCCGGGAATTTGCCTAAATGCGAGACTTTGCTTCTGAATGAAAACTTTGCTCTATGGAATTGGTTGAATTATTTATATTGCTGTTATTCCGGTCAGAGCAGTACCTCTTGTCAAATTTTCCTCAAGACAATATTCAGACAATTGTTAAGTCACTTACGTTTTATTTAACGTGGAGGTTGGGTGTTTTTGCCTTCTACTGCCACAAGTCAGTCCCTCACCAAGAACCAAGGTTTATAACACAACGCTGTGACTCTTCCTTCATGTTAATTTACTCATGTGCTTTATGGGACTCCGTTTGCAGTGTTCACGGTCGGGTTAATTTCAATGTCGGTTTGTAACGTTATCAATTATGCAACGATCTGATTGGTCGGGAGTATAAAAGGACTTAAGAGAGGACGTTCTCTGACTGGCTGTTTCATATGCGCTGCAGAATGTGTATAGACCTACGGCAGGGGTGCAAAAATACATCCAACAAAAACAAAATTCCAGCTATTTTGATGCTAATAAAATCTTCTGAGGATCCAGTCACATAAGAACGCTGAAGAAGGGGACAGAGTTTGTTCCCGAAACGTCGGTTTACTACGGTAACCAGTTAACGCGGCTGATTGCCCGAGAAGATTTTATTGATTGTACTCGCCGCGAAAGTCTCAAACCCTATATTTTTATGTTATTAACATGGTGGCCTTTTATCATTAAAAGTTGTCACAGATAGGCACATGGATTCGTACGGTAGAAAACTTTAAAACCAGAAGTAAGAAAAAATCAGGGAGTAATGAGAAGAGGGTTTCTTGGCTGATTAAAGGTATTCATGTTGTTTAATTGATAAACACAAAATGAAAATTACATTGATGAAGAAATTTAGAGCAGATTAAATTCAGGGATGCTTCCTACTGTCTAGTTCAGAATGTTAATGTTTTGTCTTACCTTTTCCTATTTAAAAACATTGATTAGAACTAGAACTAATTTTGTCAGTTTTTACAGGTTGCAGAAATGACGGGAAATTTTATGACTAGCTAAGTAACCATTAGTTTCTCAAGAAGGAGTGTGCTTCATATATTTAATTGATTTATAAAAAGACTTAATATAAAAAAAATATGTCTTTGTTGCTTTCTCAACCACAGCAAAAAGTTAAATTTGTCCCTCTACGTAAGCAACCAGTTATGAAAATGTATTTTGGAGTGTGGGTAAAATTAAATGTGTTAATATCGGTTTTAAATGGTAGTTAACAGTGACCTTAACTCTCCGGTCGGCTTACGCTCTGCGGAATAACCGCGGATAGGTTGAAATTAAAATATGTGTTGGATTTTGTTGGCCCCGTGTAGAGGTTGCAATATTTTTTAAACACGATATGGATTCCGTAAAAGTGTCGAAGTTTCTTGACCAGCTGAGGGACCATTAGCTTCATAAGGAGGACTTTTCTCCATCGAATGAGTTCTGATCGGCTATATTTAGTGTCTTTGATCATGTGGAATATCCCAAAGATACTTACGAAATTTTTAACATAAAATTTACCTCGTGATGAGAACCATATTCGTTCAATGGACCCTACAGAGTAGGAATCTTTCAAGCTGAAGGCGGAGACAGCGACAAGGCCTAGGCTATCAAAGACGAGCAGGCTGCCTTTGGTTCCTATCAGGAAAATGGGAATTTTCGAATATGAATTATGATAACAAAATTTTTATTGCGAGAGTCTGCAGTCCGCGTTGACTTCGGAACAAATCCACCAGGCGCCGAAGTAAAAATAATTATCCACCCCTGAATTAAGTGTATCTTCCCCAAGAGTAGGCCCTATATTTTAGTGGGTAGACAGTCAGTAGAAATAGTCCAAATGGATTAGGATCTGCTTTGAGTATGTATTAACTGGAAATGTAAGCTCTTTTATTAAGGCAAACTGGGAAAGGACACTCGCGTACATAAAGTTACAGAGGGGAAGACAGATGGTCAAATAAACCACTGAAAGCTGGCAGGGAAAGTCTACGAAATCCCATATGCCAACATGTGCTGATTATGTTGGGAATATTTGTGAAAAGAGGATTTTAAGTACCATTACCGTATGTTTGTCTACATCCCGAGTTCGTACGGTTCCTTAAATCAACAGAAAAGGGGTAAATGAAGTGTAGGTTGTCATAGAAGATCCAAATGGCTGCCGAGTGAAATTAAGAACACGTGAATAACGATGGGCGTTAGTCAGCTGAAATCACTGTACTAATATCAAACGAATACAGTCTCTGCCTCCCAGAGGAATCAATAATAGCTCATACTTTTACAGATTCAGATCTCATGCATGAGTCGTGTTTCGTCCTACTCGTATTCCGAAATTTTTTGGTTCGAAAAATATTCCTAATATAACGTAGATTTTACAGACGAATGTATGTAGACTTAAATACTGATTCAGTATTATTCATCGTTCTTTGTAATTTAATCATTAACTAAACTATGAATATTCTTCTCCGATTTTATGAAAGCGATAGTCCAGTAACGTTTTCACAAACTATTACCATTAGATCCTTTGATAGTTGTTAATTGAAACCAGTTTACGCCTTATAACTACATTTATTCTATATATATATATATATATATATATATATATATATATATTAATACCTTCTTCCCAGCTATGTTTAGGTCAACTACATGGTCTCTTTCTTGGCGTTATTTTAAATATAATGTTGTATGATTTTGTCTCTGCTTGTGTACTATAATTTTTCCTTTCATCTAATTTTTAAATATTTAGTCTATGTAACAATGTTAGGTTAAGATGACCAAATATGAATTCTAAGACTGACCGACGTTTCAGAAGTTTTTACTACCTCCATCGTCAGGGCGATAAGTCAGTTTCCAAAGAGTACACGGCGTTGCATCCTGCAAGAGAGTTATCTTCATTCTCGCTGCCGTGAGAACCTGAAATCTCAACAATTTGTCCTGTTTCTTTGTTATTTAATCTAAGCTTCTTCTACGTCCTAATATATTTTCGTCATTTTATTTCAAGATATGTTATATCTGTGTTCTGATCTTAAAATTAACGGCGAAATTTTAATTTCGCGCAAAATAACACGTTCTGTGTTCTGTTGCGTGTTTTAGTATATAGTTTTTAGTTGAAAGACAGGAAGATACAGAATGTCATTACACAAAATATAACCCTTATATCTCTTTAATCGACGTAAATAACCTTTTATATCGACATAACGTCATTAATAACCTATTCAGCTAAAATCGGCTTTAAATAGCATACCTATTTCAGTCATGTATTGTAACCTACCTCCTTAAGTAAACTACAAAAACTGGAATAATCTTTTTTCATGAAACTTCGTAACATCTGCATCATTACCAACAGAAGCAATGAATTGCATGAAACGAATATGAGAAATGTAAAAAGGAGATACGTGCTGTTTTCTTAGATGGTACACGATCTGCCTTAGTTAACAGGCGAAACCTAAATAAAACTCTTTACATACGAAACCTAAATGTTCATCAGCTACATAAAACCCACCACTGGGTCTTTATTCTTAGCCAGTACATTCCATGTAATGTTTTTGTATGTCTAGTCCAGTCCAGTACTGAAAAGCAAAATTGTGGCTTTTAAGGCTATCGGATTTACCACATGCAATGCGGAAAGACATTGATTCAGCGCGTAAGTCATGTTATGGTTTATCCAGTGTTAAAAGAGAGTACTGGTCTTACCGCAAAAGCGTTGTAACGTATAACGGAATAATACGTAATTCAATGAACACTTATTGCAGACTAATCTCTCGTAATGCTGTAACTTCACCAGTTTTGTTCGGTATTTGTACTTTTAATCTTTATATACACATTCAAAAGAGTTTGTGCTTTGTTGTTTTTAAGCGTGTATTTATTTGTACGCTTTACGAAACGAACACAGAAATTTCTAGCAACACACTTTGTAACACAGCATTAAAAAGGGAAATACAGAATTGATAAGAATCTTTTTGGAACATGCTGAAATGAAAGAGTGAGGATATTCGAAAACATAGCGAAGCGAGCAGACAAATTATAGTACCTAATCTAAAAACAGGGATAATATTATTAAATCAGAATCTGAAACTCCCATCCAAATGAGCAAGTTATGAATTGCTTTCACTATTACGTAATAGGATAAAGCTGTGACAATGCACTTTAGTGTGAAAAAGTATGGAGATATGTGTATGTACGTGAGGAAGCACCTGATTGAAAGCCTGCAAGCCTCAAATGTTTTTCGGGCTGTTTTTGCAAACGTCGAATACGACATCCTACAATATTTATCCTTAATTTTATTAGCCTACAGATCAACTACGAGTATATTCGGAATGTGTACAGGTAAGCTTCGTGCATAATTTATAATCCACTTCAGTCTGTAATATCAAGTATGATTGTTGTTTACTGGCTCGAGTCCAATACGCTGCCACTCCATGGCCAGTGTTTGTTGATGTCTGCTCCATACTTCCTGAACAGATAATAGTACCTACTTCAATGCAGGTCAAATAGGATTTGTGTAGTGTAACGCTATAGATGAATTTTCGGGAGGCTCCCGCCCGATACGAATGTTAGTCCTGATACTTGGTATCCTGACTGATATTATCCGCACAGCTTCCAGACAAATCTGGAGACAGTGCCTTTAAGTATGTCTGGACCGCCTCCTCCAGACACTTCCCTACTTATTATTTAAGATATACGAGAATTTTTACCGAAACGTCGGAAATTAACTGTAGGTCTACACTGCGTCATAAACTAGAAGACTGTTACAATAATTTAATCGACTTGTGTGCCTTCAGGCTTTAAACAGTAGCGAAATGAAGATGGCTGTCTTCTGGACTGTTGCGCCGTATAATATGGAGATGTTTACCGACGTATCATAGGTTCGTCTTCTTCCGTCATATGGTCGATGAGCGCCTTGATGATGGAGGCAGCAAGCAACTCTGAAACGTCGGTAGACTTCCACCAGACTAGACGGTGCAACAACACAGAAAACAGTAATCTTAATACTCAATGTCCTCGCCGTAGAAACCACCGATCTCATTTCTCGTAAGTTCTTATCCAATATTTTGCAAAATATAGTTTTATTTTATTGTCGAACGACATCTGTTGGAAAAGCCACGTAATTGTTAACATTCGGAAGACTTCGTCACAGTGCAATGCGGTGTTGAATCTTCTGTCAGTAACAGATTTTCTTCTTGTGTGCTGTTTTTTTATACGTGTTCCTAAGATGGGTATAGGAGAACACAGCTGTTGCCAGTGTCACATAACAAAAAAGTAATTTGAAATATGTGGTACACTGTATGGAAAATAAAATGCTCTTTCGCGCACATTCCACCCTCGTTGAGTGCACCGATCCATAATTTATGGCGATGAGTAAGTGCAATATCTCAGCTGAGAGACTTTTTTTGTGCAGAAAACGATATTACTGTGTTAGTAATAAATATAAGAACCAAGTGTCAATGCCAGATTAGTTACATCTGGATGATACAGCTTTGAAATATAATATTATCGTACATGCCATGAAGCTGAATTATGAATAGCTAATTCTCTTTTTAATATATGGATCCACAGGAAACAATTGACTAAGTAGAAGTAAATATTGAAGTCTCTGAAGTGGTCTTACACGCTCTGAATATCAAAACAGTGGGTCTAGCGATTGATGCTTAGAGCCAACGACGAACATCTCTCGATAGAACTTCAATTACTCGTTCACTCTTTTCTTTGTTTCGTTTATCTCTCTTTGGAGTCTATTTTATTTGTCGAGTAATTTTTCAGCCCCTAAGGGGGGGAAATAGGTAAAATAAGATTATATTTTATCTACGCCCGGCTAGACTTTTCCAGCTTAAGTGGGTAGCCTACTGTTGTAATTCGTAATTCCTACGTGGATCTGCTTTACAAATGGCCATTTTATTACTTGCTTGCTTGCAAAGTTAATAACAGCCTTTCAAGATAAGTATTTTTCTTCAACTCAGTGATTATAAAATGAGATTGACTTGCTCATGCATTTTGAACCTAGAACTCATTCCTTACGTTAAAAATAAATACGATAGTAAAGCAGAAAATTAAATAATTCACGCAATGGTCTCATTGACAAAACCTTTCCAACAAACAAACTTTCCTCAATAACCTCGACTTGAACCCAAAACAGATTTTTCTGTTGCGCTTAGTTTCCTAAATCCTTAAAACATTGTTACCGGGACTCGAACTCAGGACAGAGGGGTTCGATGTAGCCTACTTTGATTGTCGTTATTTGTGTCTTGCCTTTTGCGTTTGAAATCGCAGTGGTAATTTATAGCCCTTAGTACGAAGGAGGGTGCATTTTGGAACATCGCTTCAATTGTTTGGTTGGCTTACTATAATATAGATAAGTAACATGTGAGGTTGCAGGGAACCTTCTTTCTCCATCCTCGCTGCCATGGTGCATCGCCGGGGACGGGTTAAGGGCTGTCTCTGCCGGTGGATGGACAAGTTGGAAGGCGCCCAGGAACTCGATTATCGCGCGTATCCACTCCATGTCCGGAACCTGACGTGAACCCGTGGACAATATGTTGAGTGAGGTAAAAAGAAAAGTCAGAAACCCTGATCAGATCTCCTTCTGAGATACAGATATACTCTTTGGACCCTTGTAACAGACGAGAATCCAACATTTTTCATGTGTGATACCCCGAAAGCAAGTCGTAATCTGTAGAGACCTTTCTGTGATAATTTTATTTATTTGTGTTTTGTACGGACGTTGTTAATAGCTCGGACGCATGATTTATGAATTGGAAAGGATTTGGAAGGAAGCGATCGTGCGGTGTGGGGGTCAACTTTTGTTACCCATACCTTTCCAAATACACAGCAGGATTGCTAACTACTCGGCAGAGCCGACGTTTTAATTACGCACTTGCAAAAAAAATCAGTAGATGAAGCCCATATATGCAAACTGTAATGTTCGTTTCATTATATTTTACGCGTGTGTAATAAAAATTTGAGTAACTGTGCCATCTTCCGGCCGGTTGAATAACTGGTTCTGCCGCAGGTTCCTGATAGTAGTTCCGTGTCTTAACACTAGAGGGAATCAGACGTTGGTTATTAGTTACGGTCGTCAACACGAGAGAGCATAAGATGCGTAACGCGTCCACTTCTGCCATCTTGCGTACGATATCCGTATTGAAAGTAATAGGTGGAGGCAATAGTAGTGCGTTCGTTCTTAGAATGTGTAGGACAAGGTCGACAGAAATTCCACACAAAATTTAATTATTCTGACAAGGTTTCACGAAAATTGCTGGCAATTTTATGAGACTTGTGCAGAATCGAATGACGAGTAATTACAAGGTACAGCATAAGAAGCTTGTGTGTTACAACGCGGTTCATAAAAGAGGGAAAATAAAAGATTAATTCTTTAGTGCAGATTATCAAGTCATTTTATGGTGAGAAATTATCTTATATTTATTTACACATTCTAGTTGCCATCTGCCCACATTGCGGGCAACATAAAACGGTTATGGGTGTTCTATTTAGTCACTTTATATCGAGAATGGAGGAAACTATGCAACATCTAAGACAATTTTCAGTTCGAGGACTGGATTCCGAGTAGACCACCTCTTTTCAACTTTTTATGTTTAATGAGCATTCATTTATAGCCAGAAGGCTGAGGTTTGATTCCAAGCAGAGGCTGTGATATTTTTATTTCATGGGTACGTTCAAAAATGCTCACGGATCCAGATAACCTCAAAGCCAGTGTTTACCATAAGCTGTTCCCCCGCCAGTAAAGCGGCTGGTTTGCGAAATTCGTTATTTACCTCCGTCAGTGGCAGAGATGAAAAAGGCTACGTGACGATGCAGTGGGCTGACTCACTATGTCTAGAAGCACGACAACCGTTACAGAACACAGCGCTAGTGACGGCGTCATCGTATTGCGCATGTGCGCTGCGATCTGTACTGTCACAAATCATTCACTTCGCCTTTGGCAATTATCGTGACATGTGATTGTGGTAGTGACTTGCAGAAAGAACAGTGTTTTTAATCCTGATGGTGATGGAGAATTATGTGGGATCGTCGGACTGCAAATCAGTAATTACGAGCTGCTGGTAAGTGTTAAATATTTTTATCTCAGGTCATAAGCATGCAACCATAGGCAGAGTCACACTGTTATCGTGACCTTGTTAGAGCCCATAGTTTACATCACAACTATTATTTGCATCGAAGATGTGCTTGGATACAGTTTAAGTGAACCGGATGATAAACGTTTTCGGTCCAAACATAATTCAAGTAGATATAAAATAGTGGAAGATGTGTGGAAAAGTGGTATATTAGCCAAGAATACATGAGAGTGGTACCGTGATGCTACATTACAGAAATTAATTACTTGTGAAGACTGACGTATTATACATGCTGTTAACGTGACGATAAGCCGACGTCCGACCCCCAGGGGCAGTCTCGGCGTGTTTGGTTACAAGGGCTTTCCTTGATGCCTGGTTGCAATGTTTGATGACATCCAAGGCCAAAATATACGACCTCACTAGTCAGTTTTACGTCAGCTATGATCTGTCCCAAGCTTTACAACTTTCAGAAGATTTAAGTCAGAATTTGTTCCTTGTTAGGCAGCTCTCGTTGGGAATACCATGACTTTCCACTTATATAGAGACAATATTAATCACACGGAAGCCATGCAACGTTACTCTCTCCTCGGGGCCTCGAGAAACATTTGCGAAGCACTCTGCGCTGTGTTGCTCTTACGCAACACCACT
Source organism: Zootermopsis nevadensis (assembly GCF_977971745.1). NCBI lineage: Eukaryota > Metazoa > Arthropoda > Insecta > Blattodea > Termopsidae > Zootermopsis > Zootermopsis nevadensis. The sequence goes on from NW_028259142.1 coordinate 12,334,652, forward strand.
TTGAAATCACTGTTTGCTGTTTCTATTTGAATTATCGAAGAATAAAGTTTAATGTGTTTGTATTGATTAGACTATACGTTCTGCATCGGATTAGCTCACAAAGCCATACGGCAGGGCTCCTGTACCTTCTCGATTCTGCAGTTAAATGAGTTTTATCAGTTGATTATGTTGCTTCTGTAAATCCAATGGGACTCAGGGACGATCTGTAAATTGTCATTACATTTTAGTACTTCGTGCTAAAAGTATTCCTTACGTCAGTTTCATTGATATTTGATTTTATCTTTCCCCAAAAATAATAATTGAAAGAAAATCAGTACTATTTCAATGTAGTTCTACAGTAATGATTTCAAAACAAGTTTTAGACTACCATCCATTCTTAAGCACAATGGTATTAAGAGATAATCGTACTGTATTATGCCTACAAAAAATAGTGTAATAAATATACGTTCCATAAACTTTTTTTTTATAAATTCCTTAATAATTCTCTGTGTGGGCCACGTTTGAAATATTGGGTCCATGAGCTAACCGGCGCGTAGTTTTTAACCTAAAGTTTGTAGTTTCCAAACTCTAAAACATTTACACAATTTATGTATGTCACTTTTCTGGGGGTCATGCGTGTAAAAATTACAGAATTAAATATGAAATAAAAGTACTTAAATGTCCACCTTTGTCGCCTAATACATTGTATTCAATACGAAAGTACATATCAAATCTAAAACTTCTTGACGATGGTGAAGAGTCATTTGAATAAAAATTTCCTTGGATATTATCCATCGTCTAGTAAAATATAAAATATAAAACGTAAAACGACGTTTCGGAGATGGGACTCTATCTCCGTCTTCAGGTTCCTGAACGTTTTATATTTTATATTTTACTAGACGATGGATAATATCCAAGGAAATTTTTATTCAAATGACGAAAGTACATACAAATAAAAAGATGTCAAACCTCAATCAATCTGGGGTAAATACGTGCACTCCATTAGACTACGTGCACACGTGAAAGTGCGCTGGAAGTGGGAAGGATTCATTTTGCTGTAAGTCGCGTCTGAATTGAGATTCCCATCTGGCGCTGTTGTTCCTCTCTCGCGTGTCTGTTTCCTTTGTGGAAACCGCGTATCCGTGTGCGGGTCTACATCCTATTATTAGGGCGGCCCCGTTGCTATCCAGCAAGATAATTGCTCCAACGCAAGGGCGCAGATAACGCGAGTAACGAGAATCGAGTTGAAAAAAGCAGGATGAACGGATAATTACACACTTTCACTCATATTTCCTACCGGTAACATGCATAACCAAATGGTAAATTAGATAAATATAGGTACTATTTTGTTCACCTGACTACCCTTCCTACGTTATTTTACAAGGACAACGTAAAAAATACCTAATCTAGTTGACTTTATTTACAGTGGCGGTGTGTCACAGAGAAATACGTTTCCGGTGATGCTTTGTGGTTAAGATGGCGGATCACTGGTTAATGTGTAGCGGTGCTGAAAGCTACGTCAGTGGGCATAAGTTAGGTTATGGTGTCGGCAATGTACGGTTCTTCTAACAAGCGCTAAATTAAGGCACGTGGTTTTGGAAATGTATTGTTACTGAGGGGATATTTATGGTAAGAACAGCAAGAAATTCTTTTGGTACTATTAAGCTCGGTTGCACGATATTATTCGCATTAACATGCATAACTACTTCAAGTGCTTACAACTCGAGAAAAGCCTTTGGGATTTCTTTTAAAGGGCCTGTGTGAAACGAAACGAGACTTCAGTGTAGATTAGAGGAATATATTAAAGCAGATCTTATATTAATAGGATATGGGAAGGTAGACTAGATTTAACTGACTGAAGAGGGCTTTTGTGAACATGGTAATGGACTTTCTGATTCCATAAAACAGAGAATTTGTTGACCGGCTAAGCAACTATCAGTCTATTGAAGATGACTGTGCATCATGGACTTTCGTCACTGAGAAACACTTTTTGAAATACAAATTTAACGGTCGTTTAGTTACAGCGCGCACCGCTATGCATCAGCGCCGCAGTTATGGAAACACACCTTAAAGTTGTACATATGTTAGGTGTCAAACATCAGAGATACTTCAGCCCTGTTGGTTATGATCACAGCAGGGGCACTAACTCAAGTCTCCCGCTGAGATTTTTAGTAACTTCACGCCAAACGTAAAGATTATTTTCAGTGTCAAAATTTTAAAGATTCTCGGACCACGGCATGCATACCAATAAGACTTTATCGTCCTGAATGTATAAACTTGATGAATTTCTTTAATTATGACGGTCAAATTAGTGTTTTTGATGAAGGAATTATGTAGGCTTTTTTTGTATAGTCGGTAGGTCTGTATGAGTTTTTAATTTCTGAATGCACACTGTTCAATTTCCGAAACCTAGTTGGGGCTTATGGATTATCTACGTCTGCCTAACCTGACGCAGGTGTCCATGTAAACGCCCTAGAATCTAAAGCCTAGATGACGCACGTCACAAACTTTCTTCAAACGTGTTGTAACAGAAACTGCACGGTTCTTACGGATACACAGTAACTTTTAAATCGGCCTGCACAGTAGAGGCATCTATATTACGGATATCCATTTACTGAATTAATGAAACTCTACTACTGAGGTTATGCTATTTCATCATTTATATTATTCTAATCGGTCCGATAGAAGAGGATAGTGCCCAGAGATTGGGATTAGTCCGTTCTATCGGACTCAGTGGAATCTGAATATCGGAACAGAATCGGCTCTCGAAACGTAGTGGCTTTGTTTTAGAATATTAATCGATTGATAAAATTCAGAGAAACAGCAGTATTTAATGTAATGCATCATCGTTAGAGACCTTTAAATTTACACTTACTAACTAGTATTACTATTAAAATCTAGTGTCTAATCGTTTGCGACCTAGGAATGCATCACGCGAACAGCGTTTCTTTATTGAAATTTATAGAGTGCTGGATTCTGAATCAGTCTTCCAATAGCAGGCTTTGTTCAGCCAGTATCTCGCCTGTCTTTTTTCTGTGTCTTACAACTAACTCCCTATTCAGTCCGCGAATACAATCCTACTTTCATCCTACGTCAGTGTCGAATTCTGTAAGACGGGGAAGGATCCCGGAATTTCAGTAAGAGAGGTATTCTTTGTCTTGTGTAGGATTAAAGGCAGAGAGAGGGAGAGAGGCGAAAAGAGATCAGGCATGGTTTAGTTTCTGTTCTTAGTCCATCTTATTGGATTAACTATAAACAGAATGGAGAAATGTAGTTTTGTTTGTACACCAGTGTAAGCGGATATCATCTGCGGTTGAATTACACTGTACCGCCGACCAGTTGCGAGTCGGTATAAAACACATTAGACGTTAGCATTTAAATCATGTGTAGTACTTTACAACGTAGAATAATAATGACAATACAGATAAATGAATAAATGATGCTACGAACAGCGGAAGAACGAAAAATAACAGACAAGGGAAAGAAATATCTTTGCACGAAACAAAAAAGACCAATGTTCTCCACTCACGAATATGGGATGTTACACATGCGCACATCAACCCCTTGTCGGCTGTCAGCAACTGCTTATTCAGTATATTAGCATCGGTCTTTCATATCTGGAAACTTTCTTCTTAATCGTGAACCTGAGGACTCATCAGCCCATGGTGACAAGAACCTAGCTGATGACATTAATTTGCGTTCATTAAATTTAATCAGCACTGATGGTTTAGGGCGATATAAACCTGCTTTATATATGAAGTTACTCGAAATATGTTGGCCCACATTTTTTGAAACGTAACTGTATATAGACTACGTTCATATTTCATAGCGATAATTTTTCTTGGTAAGAATATCAGGCAGAGAATGTTTTGAAAATACATCTTACGTTTCTCATAAACAGTGACTTGCTAGTTGAGAATATAACTTATCACTGATGTCGGTATCTTGTTCTTTAAATTAGTGTTTGGCAACCAATGAGCCGCGGTACACGTCTGGGTCGCCGCAGAGTTTCAGATGTGCCGTGAATTTTTATAATAAATTGTATATTATATATACATTATACTTAAAATGTAATATGTTGTTTGCAATTAGAATTCATAATAAACGGACTGGTTTATCATCGATAATTGTATTCACATGCGAATTTCTGTGGTGTGACGTCGTGTGTCTTTGACAAATTACGGTGTGCCACGAGATAAAAAAAGGTCGTGGAACAGTGTTTTACATAAAAATTGCCCCTCAAGACTATCAGCAAATCCCTGCTTCTGTCTCCAGTCTTCATTCCTAAAACTTTTGTCTCAGCTTTAGAAGCTTTCAAAGTAACATTAGAACTTTTCTTGAAGTGAAGACAGCAAGCACTTGGAATTTCTGACAACGAAATCTTGTGATAGAACTTTCGAGACAGTCGCCATGTCTTGTAGTTCGCTTCACATTATCGGCATCTTAAGACAGCCCCAGTTGTTAGACGTCTTTATTCATAATACTTTTATTTCTTCTAGCAGATCCGCGGAAAGGCATCTTGGCACAGGCGTAAGTGACAGAAGGACTATGAATTGTTATGTTCAGAGCCTGACGTTATGACACGCACCTAGTGGGTTGGCATTAAAGAAATAGCCCCATTACAACAGAAAGAAACAGGAATTAAGACACAGAATATGACATAGGACAGAGAGTGTCTAGAATGAAATAAATTAATGAGATGTACTCTTTGGAGTACTTCAATTTACATTTCATAGGTAATTGCTACACTAATGTGATCCGAGGAAATTGTCCCGCAAAGGAAACTTTAAACAGTGGCCGTAGCACATTCTTGCATTATTGCAATATATCGTATTGTTGCAATAGGCTAGTTGAAAAATATGGGTGTTTAGGGTGGTGACAAAGGGCGAAGGTAGCGTGGGGCACAGCCTCTGGAACATTAGACGGTTGGGTTCAAGCTCCAATGAAGCAGTAATCCTGGGGAATGAGTCACGGGAGCCCAAAGGGTTACATAAAAAAAATCGGTTGCGTCTAGGCATTTGGGCGGACGAGATGTTACATGGGGGTTGTCTCCAGGGAGTAAAGTCCAAGGAAGTGGCCTGGCCCCTTCAATGGCGAAGCCCCTCGGAGGCAATCCCAGTCCTCCTGAGGCCTGGATGATCTAACCTGAGATAGTTGTCATAAAGGGGGGGGGTGTCAAACCCTGCAAAGGAATTATCATGGGGGAGGGGGAAAACTAGGGGAGAAAATAACAACAAGAATATTATGAATAAGAATAGAAAAAGGATCAGGAAAGATGGTATGAATGAATACTATATTTTGTTCTCTGAAACTGTCGTTCACGACATGAGAATCAGAAGGCAGAAAATTTGAAGTCTGGACTAGATCTTTTGGATAGCGTTTTGGAGGATTTTTATTTTCACCGCTAAATTTAGAACTACTATGGAGTTCAAATAGCGTACTGGCTTAGTGGGGGAAATTTCTTAGAACAACGTTTCTGAACAGGTGTTAAGCAGTTGAATGACGCTGCGCGTCTTAATTTATGTTCGTCCATACAGTTTACTTACTTTTACTATAACCAGAATTCTTACTGTACTGTAACGAGTAAATTCTTTACTTTCAGCAGCTAAATGGTTTGCCTTGAACATGATTATATTTTGCTCAGGTTCACCCTACGTGAATAAATTACGAATAATTTCCTTTCCATTACGGGCTGAATGTTCAGTGCCTTCGACATTTCCGTTACGCTGTCCCAAAGAACTACGTTTAGTGAAACGTCGATTTTAATATGAGTCAGGAAATTTTTTTAACCATCTGAGAGACTTTTATCTTATCAAGAATGACTCTGCTTCGCGGATTTAATTAGTTGCCATTCGAGACAATGCACAGAATCAACAGCACACCGTTTACAGTTTAGTCTAAAGTACTTAGATACAAATTTAGCTACTTAAAAAAGAATAATACTGCTTCCACAAAGTAGTGCTGCTGTCGAAAAGTGATACTAAACTGGAATCAAGCATACGGTGTCGTAGTTTCTTTTGAAATATTTCTAGAAATACCAATACAGAACCTTGAGACCTTTGGCACCGGCTGGTGCTTCAGAGAAATCATCTCAAAAAGCAATCAAAAGTCTTCCTTGCAGTCTTAAGAAAGTTCAGCTTGGTTTTTATTACTTTTTCTTTTTTCTATCTTTATTCTCCTTTTCTACTTGCCTTTCTGAAAGCAGCAAGTTAGCTGAGTGTTCTAATTTACTGCGGATAGACCTATAGACCTATACCCTCTGGGTTTCTTCATTAACACTGCTAATTGGGAGAAGCTAGTGGGTGATCTGTGCCAGCTAGCCCCACTGTCGTAAAACAGTCGATGCAAGACAAGAGCGCTTATTAAAACCAGTCACGAAATAAGTTCTGATTTTTGTAAATGGTGTCTTCAGAAGTATAAGAGTGTGGTTAAACTAGCAGTAAAATTAACTTCTGGACAACGTATTTTTTTTCCAATATTCTCTTTTGACTGATAAGGAAGGTCCTCCTCCTTGTTGATATGAACAGTTACTGAATTAAATTAATGTAAAATATTATAGATGGATAGGACTCTCTGGACGAGGAGTCGGCCAATCGCAAGGCCTCAGCATAGTGATCGTGCGAAATTCGAAGGTGGGAGTCAACTTGCAAATTCTTTATTTGTTTTGTGCTAGCAGAAATTCGAAATTTGTTCAGAATTTGTATGATAATTCTTTACAGTCTGTGAAACAGAAATATGGTTATCACATTAAATCTATACGTTGTTTAGATTTCAGTTTAATGACGTCATTGAAACTCATATGTGGGGATAAACATACACGTATATATTAATTCTGTATAAAAGTTTCATATGTTAATCATAAACATGGCGATGAAACGGTACGAATTTTGAATTTTGGTCTCTATCTACCGAATAAAACTTGCTGGAATCTGTATATAATAGATACAAATTGATCACTAAATTACGTACATACAGTGAAGGCAGTAATTCATTTATAGTACGTTCTAGAATCACCATTTGCATTGAAATAATCGAAGAAAATCAGATTGCTAGACGATGACTTTTAATCAGTGGAACACGCGTTCAGTCGCTGGTAACTTCAAGTGATATTGATGAAGAAGTGTCACTGGAGCAAATTTTTCTCGGAAATTTTATATTTTACCCTGCTAATAATCATCTCATAGTAAATTTTCATCTTCCCATTAGGTGTGTGAGTGCCCTGACAAAGCAGTACATTATCATACCCCAGGCCCTACGTTGGCTTGTTTCGGAGTAAAGTTAGTTCATTTTTAATTGAGGTGGTCCAGAAGTCTTGTTCTCTTCAGAAAGAACCAGAGATTGAGTAACGGTTCTTATCCGGGTATAATGCTTCTCCTACAGATCCATTCCTGGTACTTATATGACTGGTTGTTGCTTTTAAATTTACGTTTGTGATAGAAAGTTCCTGCTAATTGACGTTCCTAGGCGATAGGTTGAGCTAAAAAAACTTTCGAGCTTGTTCTGTGTTGTATACGCAATTTTGTATATTGCTTCTAAGAAGTGAGCAGTTTTTAAGTTTTGGTGATAGTTCAGATCATTTTGAGCATAAAAGTTAAAGAAAGAACATAGCCAACGTTTCTTAAAAAATCTCAACGACTATTCAGCTAACAAGTCTGAAACACGTTATAACGATGGAGGAAGTTTATAAGTTTGTACGTGCAACTCCAGTCTTCAGACTCCAGAAGTAAGAAAGGTAAGTTATGGTTTAGAGTGGAAAGCAGAACTAAGAAGAAAATGCAATATATTCTATATTATTAATTAAGCATATATTTTATAATTTGTAAAATTGTTTTCGGAATTTGGTATTTGTATTTCTCTATGCAGTGATCCTTCAGGTATTTTATTTTCCTAAAGTTTTACGAGATCATAAACTCAACGTTCTTGGAAGCCCCCGGAAAATTTGTGTGATTTTCAGTGTAAAATTTCGTGAAAATCAGTTTAGTGGTTCTAGAGTTGTGACATGTGGACAGCCATGGCGAAGCAACTATGCTCATCTTTGTAATTATTCGTTGCGAACTCACTAAAAAAGGTAAAAACCCTTTCAGCAACGAGAAAATTATAAAACGTAATACGGCATTTTCTTCTGTGTTCCATTATACGATTTAATAAGAGGAATAATAAATGGATGCTATACTTTGTTTCTGCCATTAGATGCCATCCTGCAGTGTACCATGTCTCGCCATTTAACCCCATACATAAAGGAATAAATAAGAGATAAAATCTTGTAGTATGTTGTACGCTCTCCGTATTTACATTTACAATATGAAATTCGTGGATTGTTACTATTTACAACAGCCAATAACAAAGTTTCTGCAGAAAGTATTATTTGAGATTGTTATAGTAAATTAGAAACGCTGATTTTTTTTAATAATTTGTTTCGTAGATAAATTTATTGATCAGCGAATGATAAATGCTTAATATATATTTTCTAGATTTCTGTCTTCTGGGTTGTTGCGCTGTGTAGTCTGGTCGATGTTAACCAACGTTTCAGAGGTCATACTGCCTCCGTCATCAGGGCGATGCCCTGATGACGGAGGCAGTATGACCTCTGAAACGTTGGTTAACATCGACCAGACTACACAGCGCAACAACCCAGAAGACAGAAATCTTCATATTCACCGCTGTGAGAACCTCAAGTCTTACATATATTTTCTATTTACATACGTATGTTTTTGTGCGTATCACGCATACTTTAACATATTCCACTCTTGTATTCACAGTCTTCTAACTTTTCTTTCTCTGCAAGAAAAGCGAAAATCAGTACAAATTTCCGTCAACCAAAGATAGAGACCTGTCTGTGAGTTTGAAACTTTCACTATACCAGAAATAAGGGACGAGTTCGATAAGGTTATTGTTTCCGCCTACACAAAATGCGACATGGCCCTTCGAATTCTCGCCCGATATATCTGAAGGCCACCCTTTTGGAATCTGACGCTACTATTCCTGGAGGGTGGGGGTAATTTCATAATTGGCCAATACCTGTGTTAATAGAGACTCCTCTTTCCACATCATGGCACTTCCTCGGGTTACGAGTGGAGGTGTAGGCCTCCAGATACGTAGGGTAACTGCGAATAGTCTGAAAATACAGTAGCGAACAGCAGGAAGTGAGTGATTCTTTAGCGTGGATGTTGGGTTGGGCTAACAACCAATCGCAGCTTAGAACTGAAATATAAACGACTATTACTCAAGAAGCCTTGTGATTTTCATACGAATGGAGTGAGAGAAATTAATGAGGAGTTGTAATGAACCTTCGTGTTTCATAAAAGGCAGGGCATTTCTTCTCTAAGCAACTGTCAGTTAATTCAAGCGAGTTATTGGCAGTACAAGGACTGAGCATTGAATTAAGCTGTTGCCATATGTTTCCGAAACCTTTCTGATTTTACAGACTTACTTTTTTATGAGAATAAACTTGTGCTGTAGAATGCACTGGGAAATAACTTTTTATGTAAGACTTGTCTATAGCGTAATATATGTACATATCTTGTGTGATAGTCAATTGGGTGGTTCTGACGCTGGATATCATATATTTACAGACACTGATAACAGTGTGTTTTATTTTAGAAATTTTGCAACAATTGTTTTTAAACACTTCTAATATTGTTCACTGATATTTATTTATTTTATATCTGAGGTGAAAGTAATGGGGAAGTTTTGGGTGAGAGAGGAGATAATGGTAGACCTACTAACGAGATGAAGGATAGAGAGTGAAGACACGAAAGAGATCACTTTGCATTGAATTTCAATGGGGTTTGAAGTATTGTATGTAATCTCGCACATTTGCATACAATATTGCTGTATTAGCCACCGTGGTCTAGCGGTTAGAACGCTGGCCTTGTAATCCTGGGGTCTCGGGTTCGATTCCCGGTGGTGCCCGAATTTATAACTTGTGTTGGGCAAGGCCGTGGTCTAGGCAACACGGAGTTTTCCTCCGGGGGCTTCCCCGGTTTCTCCGTGGCATCCCAACAATTACTCCATTCACACACAGAAGAAGGCAATGGCAAACCACTTCTGGATCATCTGCCAAGAACGTATATGAACAGGTCCCAGTCCGAGAAAAGGATGGAAGGATCCTGTTCATATGGACCTATCGTCAGACAGAACACTAAATTAAAAAAATAATAATTGCTGTATTAGAAAAACTCGTATTCATTACATGTTTTTGTATTGCTTTCTGAACATATTTATTAGTAGGTGAACTTCTGACTTCTCGATGGACGTCGATATAGCAGAATAGTTTCTGTTCGATGCCCTGAAGCCCACCTCTCTTGAGAACGTGGGACCACAGTAACATTCCAGCTTTGAGGGAGCCAAGCTTTCAAAGTTCCAGTGCGTACGTGTGCGCTTGTGCGCGTGCGCACATTTATTTGCTTTTCCTTTGCCTATCTCTCTTCTGTAATGTGCAGCCCCTTTGATCTCTCTTTCCTCCCCCCCCTTGCTTCTCTTCCTTCTAATGCATTTAACTCAAGTCATCCATACATTTAACGAGAATTGCTGGCGACTGAGGTATTACAAGTGCGAGACCACAAAATGGTAGCAAGGCTAAGGGTGCTCTTGAGATCAGAAATTATGCTGCAAAGTATAGTCACCGCCCAACCCAAAAGGTGATGTGGCATCTTTAGAGACGATAAGACCGCATTGCAATTCCGTATTAGTCACCCTTGTGTCGAACGATGGCGTTCGTGTACTGTGCAGTACGTTTTGTGGAAGGGGGAGTTGTAGGGGCGGATTAGTCATTTTTGTGCCCAGAGGAAGTTAAAGACCTAGGACTCCTCTTTTAGACTTCAGCTCCAAATAACAAAATTGTTGACGCACGTTATATGACAAACAAGTACAATGAATAGTCTTCTCGTTTTTCGTCATACCATTTCACATTGACAGGATTCAGTGATTTATGTTAATTTAAGAGCAAATCCTGACGTGACAAAATAAATAACTTCATAGAGCCATTTTCTTATGATGTTAATAGTATTCTGCTGCTGGCGAAGAAATTCCCTGTTTTTAAGGAATCGGATGATTAATTACCAAGTTTGAAGGAGCCCCATATAAAAAATGAATAAGCTTCAAAATTTGTACGTTTTTCGAAATGTTAGACAAGGGGGAAGAATTGGTCGTGGCGTTTGACATGTGTGAAAGAGTTTCAGTCAGAAGAAGTGAAGGGAGTAGGCCGGGATGGGAAGATGATATTTAAAGGATAGTAAAGAAATTCTGTGAGAGGGTGTGAACTGGTTGATTCAGAGAAGGCTGTCTTCTGGGTTGTTGCGCCGTGTAGTCTAGTAGAAGTTAATTGATGTTTCAGAGGTCCTTGCTGCTTCCGTCATCAGGGCTTAAATCAGAGGATAATATTAAAATGCACCTGAGGAGAATTGGGTTTAAAGTTGTGGGCTGGATACACATGACACTATACACTGGTTCTTGGAACATAATAAAGAAACTTCTGGCTCCATAATCAAGTGCAATATCTTGATAACCTGAACAATATCAAGTTTCAGGAAATAACTTGCATATTTGAGTTAATTTTATAGTGTTTGATGAATTGTTACTCTGTGCAACTGTAGCACACTTAGCTTGTTATTCACATAGCATTTAGATCTGTGCCTCTGCAGGAAAACCTGCATTGGGAACTATTTTATTATGAAACGTGCTCACATTACTCTTTACCAAGTGGCTGTTAAGTTGAAGAAAATGGTGGGGGAATTTTCCTTTGAGAAACAATTTAAGTTTTTCTACCGTTGTAGTGATGAATCAGCGAGACGAATGAAGGGGAATTACTACCGATCCTGAAAAACACCGAGTTCAAAATGTTATATGCTCAGAACTGAGATAATTTCCCTTGACACATAAGAAAATAAGCGCTAACAGAACACCGTGAAGCCTTCTCCCTCAGAGTCCTGTAAATGTAACATTTCCTACGAAAAACGGAAAGAAATTTGAAATGCTGATGTCATATTTAATTCGTGCCTTGTTCTCCTCAGTAATGCTTTTAATTAAAAAGGCTCTTACTGGTAGTCTGTCGGCTCAAAGTGTTTTGCAAAACGACACGGCAGCATATAAATATTTGTTTGCGTTTGAATATTCTTTAGTATTTGAAATTACTGTTAGCTCAGATAATTAGAATCATTATACCAACTGAAAGATTTCCAGTCTTTGTAGATGCACTTATAAAGATTTCAATTTTAAGGCCTAAATATACGAAGTTTAAGTTTAGTTTAAACGGTTAGGGAGGTTGTGCTTGGAATGTGGGTAGATGGTGTCTATTGGTGCATGATATAATTGGTATACATATTTAAACTATGTCTGCATTTTGTAATTTATATGAAATCTTTTCTCATCCTTATCTTTGATCTGGTTGCTAGGAAACTAGTTCACGTTATGTGTATAGAATGTAAACAACACAAATGTAACCTTTTTTGATACTGGTTAATGAAAAAAAACTATGTCAGTTCAGCGGAATGACGGCAAATAAAATAAAACGTGTGTGATATTACGACTTTAAATTGTATTTTATTTATTTGTGGTTTATTAAACGGCGCTATAAATAGTTCAGATTATAAGACTATAGTATCGAATAATAATGAATGAAGAATTGATAAGGATGTGGAAGGAGGTTAAAGTGTCATAATTATAATTGTTATTATAATATCTGCAAGATATTATGAAGAATGTGCAATATTCTTCTGGGTTATGACGCCGTGTCGTCTTGTAAGTGGCTATTAAGTGTTTGGATAAACGTGTCACCCCCGTATTCGGAATAAGAGTTAAAGTCGTGTTATCCTGAAGATGGAGGCGATAAGTTTCTTCGAAACGTTGGTAACCAAATATAGGCCCTAAGCCTTGTATCGACTGCGCGCGGCTGCCTCGCGAGGCAATGTTCGTTGCTTTGCCTCGCAAAGTCGATACCATGTTGCCACGCGTGGCAGAACCGAACAATGCCGCGCTCGAACTTGGCTCGCGTCGAGCCAAATCTGAGCGGTTCTTTGTCCCGCGGCAAAGGGATTTCACGGTGTTGTATTCATGGTGATCTTGCGAGAACTGACGAACAGCGTCGATCGTAGCCGAACACGGCTGCCGCGCTCGATGCTGGTAACCACGAGCACAATGAGCGAACGAACGAGTTTGTCGCGCACGAACAGGTGCGCGAGGCAGCCGCGCGCAGTCGATACAAGGCTTAACACTACACAGTGTGGCAGCAGGGAAGACCATAGTTGGCACTTCCACCGCCGTGAGCAACACTTATCTCAAGTTAATATCTGTTGACTTAGTTATAGTTTACCTTAAGCCCTATATTATAATGTACATATAGTTCTCTGACACTGTATGTAACAGATGCTGTAGTCTTTTGTATATCGACTTTCACCTGTTTTGTTTAGCTCAGTTTGCCTGGTCTAGTTTTAGCCCGAAATTTAATACTTTCAACGTCAAATCCGGTTTTGAACTTACTGATACAATATATGCTGTTTCTTTTGTTGAAGCTCTTTCAAAGTTTCGGCAAACATTTCGGTTGCTATCTTCATTGTAAATTCCCGGAAGACGAAAACCCTCTGGCCGCAAAAGCCCAATGATAAGAATTTATGATAATTTTGCCACGCGTAAACCTAGTTTCCATCTCTGTAGTGGGATATTGCTTGTTGACTGGTGACTATCAGCTTCTTAAACAGTTGGTTGAAAAGGAAGCAGTGAGATAGAATTTTGTTCGATGTTATCAGTTTGGTGCTTGTCATGACGCAACACTGAGCATTTTTAATAAAAAGGTTAATTTCAGTGTCCACAAATATTCATGATTGGTTCCTGTACTGAGAAAAATGCACAGTGTATTCCGGTTAATTGGGACACATCGGGACTAGACCACTTTGCCCCAATTATGCGAAGTTCCACGTAAAGAGTTAAAAAGGTTTGTTCTTTAAGATTTGTCCCAAATAAACGGCTACCCCGATTAACCGATGGCCCAAATTAACCGGAATCTATTGTATTTAGTCTTCAATTCGACAACGTATTTTTCTAAGATAATATGTAATATTATTCTCCCTTTTATTTCCATTGAACCTAACGGGCTAAAACAGTTTTTTCTGTGCAAATTACACTGTAGACTCTCTAATGTGAAATTTATCAAAAATACATCGTAAAATAGGCGCTTTCTTAGATTATCAGGCAATATTTAATCATTATGTGTTTATTTTATGTAATTTACAGAATACACCCGTAAGAAACCAAGTTTGCCACTCCCATAAAAATGGTATCTGTTCACGGGACATTGCCAGAATCCACTGATTGCGAGACTCGCTCAACTCACTCCGTCAGCGGCATAAAGATTTTGTGGACTTTGCCCCCAGTTTCTTTCATCCCCCTTTGACATGTACACAATATGATTATATCAGTGATAATCCATACTGCTTATGATGACTAGGTGTTCTGTGCTAATAGTAAATATTTACAAGCGCCTTTTTGTTTTACGATATATTTCATATACGCTTTTTCACACTTTATGAAATGATGTCAACCGTGCAATGTAATCTTCTTAAGTTGCATCCTGACCCTTCTGTAGCCCGTTTTAATCAGAATCCTTCAAACGCCTAAAAGCAAACGATTCTCTTTGATACTGTCTTATTACTTATAAAATCCATCTTAACTTTAACTTATCACATTATGCCAAAGCTTGGTTTGCGCCAACGAACTTTAATATTGAACTTTCTTTGCAATATTTCCTCTTGAATGGCCTCATAAGTTAAGGTTGAAAGAAAGGAGACACGTTATATTTTGATTTCTCGCTGTTATACAGAGTGATTCAAAAGGTTAGGGCCAAACTGACGGAGCGTATAGAGAGACTCAAAGAGAACAACTTTCGAATAGGAATCCATGTCCTCCGAAGTTATCCTGAGTCAGTCGAGGCCATTGAAGGTAGGGAAGTCTGATAACATACCGCTGAAATAACCAGCCCAGATGCTTCTGTAGAATCTGACGGGATACGTGTGATTCAAAATTAAGCTAGTAGGAGAATAGGAAAGTACGATTATTTCAGCGGTATGTTATCAGACTTCCCTACCTTCAATGGCCTCGACTGACTCAGGATAACTTCGGAGGACATGGATTCCTATTCGAAAGTTGTTCTCTCTGAGTGCCTCTATACGCTCCTTCAGTTTGGCCCTAACATTTTGAATCTTCCTGTATATACCTGCTATAGATTGTTCACTGACTTCATTGCTCAGTAATATCACTCCAGCCTTTCGTTTATACTCCTGCAATTCAAAACAGTGGTTACAGAACCCGAAGACTTAGCACTGATATTACCAGAAGCCTCCATTAGACGCGATAATATCTCTCCAAGATCATTCTGAATGTTATACGCAAATGTTTTATCGTTCTTGCAAGTGGATGATTCTGAACAGATTTTCCCATCAGTGTCCTTTGTGTTCCTCGTCATAATTACACGTACAGCCCATCATAACCTACCAGTACTCTGTGACCTGTATAAATCACGATGTTCTCCGTTACTTAATAAGGTATCTGGTATTCTCCCTTCAGGTGTTCGACTAGAAATTAGTATGCATTTCTCATCTTTCCCATACATGGTACACAGGATATAATAAATATTATATAAAGTGTTGTAGGCCTACTTAACGATGAAATCATTATTGTAAATCACGCAATAAAATATATGATACAAGATGGCGTTGTCACGGAGTGTAAACCCGTGTAATTTCTCGATCTTTTCAAAAACAGCTGTATATTTGATAGTCGTCTTAGTTTAACTGTTTTTTTTATAGCTGGGTGCATAACTTATACTTTTATTCTACAGGACTATTATGAACAAGAACGTTCTGTGTAGAATTATTCAGGCTGTAAACACACATTTTAACTCGTGAGTACAAAACCTGACAGTAGTTGCTGCTTGTGACATAATGGCCACAATTCATGTTTAAATGAACTCCTCTAGGGTCCTCCATAACAGTGTATTGTAAAAGTTCAAAGAGAAAAGTAATTTGCATTTAATTTTCTAGTTATCAGGTTAAGCCCCACTCAAAAGCTATTTCAATGGTCAATAAATTAGGTTTGCAGAAGGATTGTAAGGCGCATTGTAGTGGCTGGTCGCTGTAGGAGGGCTTCCAATCCACTGGGGCGCATCTCACTCTCTGGTCACAAGATTCCAGCGTTTCGATTGTCAGTGGACAGGTTCAATACTGGGTCATTATCAACGATGTACGAAGTAAACAATAATTTAGGTTTTTATTACTCAGAATGGCGTTCGGAACTACTGAATCCCAAAGTTTCCATACTTTATTCATTATGGGTGTGTTTAATTCTTGCTTTATTAAATACATTGTATCAACTGAAGAATTTAACGTTGTGTGAAACATAACTTGGAATTTTCCGAAAATGCTAAGGAAAGTAACGTAGGTCACTGTGTCTCTGTCGAGACTCGAACCCAGTAATGGCCTATAGGAATTTTACTAAAGTTTATATTGTCCGTATCATTTGTTGTGGTGTTTTGTTATCAAGGGAGGTGGGGAGGGTTGAAGGTTAATATGTCACATGTCCTGAATCACCCTGATGACGGAGGCAGTATGGCCTCTGAAACGTTGGTAAACATCGACCAGACTACACAGCGCAACAACCCAGAAGACAGAAATCTTCATACTCATCGCCCTGATGACGGAGGCAGTATGACCTCTGAAACGTTGGTTAACATTGACCAGTCTACACAGCGCAACAACCCAGAAGACAGAAATCTTCATACTCATCGCCCTGATGATGGAGGCAGTATGACCTCTGAAACGTTGGTTAACATCGACCAGACTACACAGCGCAATAACCCAGAAGACAGAAATCTTCATACTCATCGCCCTGATGACGGAGACAGTATGACCTCTGAAACGTTGGTTAACATTGACCAGACTACACAGCACAACAACCAAGAAGACGGAAGTCTTCACATTGATTAGTTTGTACTCTGGTATGAAGCGGTCGAAGAAGGCGACATTATTTTAGGTTTCTACTTTATGTATACTATGTACAAGCAGGAATGACGTAGTAATGTATGCGGATTACATTTTCAGCCTACTTTTACTCATTTTAATAAGGAAACAAACTTATGTTATGATACTTATGTATCAGCGTGTCCTTGAGCCCTGTCAGTATGTTTGGAACAAATCCATGGATTTTCACGAGTATCTTACTAATAAATGTCACGCCCACTCTACGCTTTAAATTTCCTTACACCGATAATGCGTACCTACGTAATGTTCGTGTGAATTTTTTAAGGGGGCGGCATAATACTACGTTATATTAATATTTTTGTATGGGCCTTGTTTAAAACTTCAACATGAGAACCGCTTGAAATATTAACTACATTAGCTTTCAGTCTGATGGCGATAACTGATGTACATTTGAAGTTAATCTTATACGGTATTATTTGGAAGTAGGTAAGATGTCAGGTTCTAACTTGTCGTTCTGATGATGGAAGCAGTAAACTCTACTGAGACGCCGGTCAGTATGTAGCAGACTACACGTCGCAACATCCCAGTAGATAATAATTTTACTGGATGGACACACCAAGAACTTCTGTTTAATATCTATTTTAGTTTTTCATTTTCTGAAGAGAGGCTGTGAGCTGTGTTGTAAAGTTGTTAGTTAATCCTTTGAAGCACGAATTGCGTCTAAATAACATTCACAAATTTAGTTAATGCCTGAAAGAAAACTCAAACGCGTCTCCATTACAAATAAATTTGTTAAATCTGTTTGGGGAAATGAAAAATCTCCCTTACTCGGAGACAAGCCGTGGGCCGGAAGAGATTGGTATAGTCTCTGTTTATTCTGAGAATAATGAACCAATACATGATTTCTGTGGCTAAAATTCAGAATTCTTAACTGGTAAAGCAGTTGGTATAATATATTGAAGACCTAACAAATACAAATATGGTGTCCATGTGAATTTCGAAATTAAATCTGAGAAATTAAATGTTGTGCGACAATGTATTACTGTAATTTATTCACAGAAATCGGTTAGTAGTTATATAGTTATTTATTTATAATTTTTCACGCCTCGCTGTACGGAAAATACACATGTTTCTCTCTCTCCCCCCCCCCCCCCCAAATCAGAACTTCTTGTACTCTTACGGTGAACCATTCTGTATCGCGTATTTCTGTTTACTCACATCCTCCAAGTCAGGCTTAAGTTAAGAACATTTAACAGTCTTAAGCAACAGATTATTTAGAAACACGTAACATTTTCTTAGAAGTAGTAATGTTTACGAAACATTTTAACAACTATAATTTTAAAGCTTGTCAATAAATATCCTTCCTCGGTGACTTTCAGCAGAACTAATATATTACTTGCATGCAACTGAAACAAACTTTAGAAGTACTAGCTGTTAACATGGATCATGACTTTAACATTAGGTTTCAACAGACCTACTAGGCTTGCTAATAATAGTGTCCGGTAAATCTGGAAAGTGTACAAGTACTTTCTGGACTTCAAGAAGCAGGTGGCTGGTCTGTAAAATTCAATAATTAAACATAACCCCAAATTAATAATGATATATTTCGAGGACGTTATAAATGCTGCTGTGTCACGACATAATTTGGCAAACCGAGCGATTTACTACTTATAATTACCACATCAGTATTTTGCCAAATCGTTTTCAGTTTCATAATAACAGAATCACTAACTTAACAAATGTCGATCGCTGCACAAAAGTTCAAAACTGCATATTGAATTGCAATGATATTGTTTTGAGGTAAGTTGGCGTTACCATTCTAGTATTACTAGTGACACAGTATGATGTATATAGTTCGTGAAGAGTTTTTTTAAAAAAATATTGCGAACTAGTGTAATCTAATACTGACAAATGCAATTGAACTAGTTTTAGACATGCTGACACACTATAGTAAGGTCAAGAGCACTTACGTTTTTTTGGCGAGGTGGTGAAGAGCAAGGTGATAGGCTCTGCGCGCGCACCTCCACTCGTTCTACCCGGCCGTTCCGTGCACCGACCAGGCCGTGCCGAGTGCAATCTTCACAGCACTAGGGAGCTCAGCTAGCAAGTAATCTAGTTCCTACTGTAACTTGGTAGTACGATTCAGAATTCTGATGGGGATATAATTCTAAGCAATACACAGAGTTTAATAAAAGGCATTCTACATTTAACACATATCTAGAGGGCTCATATAAGTAATTAACATTAGAATATAAAGTTTTTAAAATGGTTTTTTCAACAGATTAAATTATATTCACTGATGTAAATGCAAGTAGTTATGAATTTCGCTTCTTTCTACCCATACATACGCTGTTGTCTGATTACGGACTGGAGGATTGGAGTTCGATCCCTGGTAGGGAAAAGATTTTTCTTTTAGCCTCTGCATCTAGACTGGGACCAACGAAGCCTCGTATAAATTGGGCACCAGGGGTAAAGAGCGGCCGGGGTGTGACGCTGACCACACTCCCCCATCTAGTGCCGAGGTCAAACCCCCCCCCCCCCGGCAAGCACAACATGACGCGTAGCAGGTCAACTTTACTTTACGTGTGCAGTTAGAATTCTTTTTTGCACATTTTTTCTACTCCAACTTCTCAACTCCATTTATAACTCTTACGTCTTGTGTAACTATATTTCTGCAGCCATCTCTATATTTGTATGGCAGGATACTATACAAAATGGCGTGCCATGAACGACTTGAATTTGGAAATTCCGTATTTCCATGCATAAGAGAGACGCTCACTATAATTATACCTCTCAAAGCTCCTGTAATATGTACTGGAAGCCATTGCGTGTTTTGGTTCCATACAAATTAGCACAAGTACATTTTGAACAGCAATACGTATTTATGATCAATTATCGTTAAGTAAGTAATTATGAGCTGCGACTGAGGACGAATCTATGCTTTGTATGTGTACGAATGTAATGTTCTGTAGCTACTATTTGTAGTTTAAAGTTTAATTTACATGTAGCTGTAAGCTTCTGTGAACTGATTTTCTTCATGAAGAGGGTGAAAGTAACAGGACGATCGAGAAAATAGCATTAAACACAAGGAACTTTAAGATTTACACTTCTTGTACAGTGATCAAGTTCAGGAAGATATGGTTGATGGGATATATAAAATGCATTACAGATGTATGAAGTGAAGCTTTCGCGCCGACTGAAGAAGCCCTGAGGATGAGAGCAGAGACTGTTCTCGAAACGTTGGCAGAAGACATGGTTTATTCATCGTTCAGAAACCTGACGCTGCTTGTAACCCGAGAGTCTTACATCAATGCATTGTAGACGTTACAAATACATACGTTTTAGTTGATAAATCTTAAAACAAGAGATAACTTGGAATGCCGAGGAGTAGACGGGAGTACAGTGTGAGAATTTGGAATAGTTTAATTTCTTGATTATGTGAGCGACTGTCAGATTCTGAATAAGGACTTTGCTCCATGGAGAGTGTTTGCATAAGAAATTTGTTTTGTTGTGGGCAAAAATAATCAGTAAACCAGAGGGTGGTCTGGCGTTCTGGGAAACTAGGTCTTCGAGACCAATTGTGAGCTTAACTGTATTTGCTTGTTGAGCACGTAGCCTGCCCTCTCGTGTTGTTTAAAAATACTGAGGAAGCTAGCATGAGTGTAATTTAATTTTAAACCATAAAATATTTCTGAAAGTCAACCTCACTCTCTTTCGTTCTATGCTTAATCATTAATGTAATTTAATTGGAGCTGAAGCCTTGCTTTGTGCCTATAACATAGTTTCACACAAGTGATCTGTAATAGTTATTTGCTCTTAAACTGAAACTCTGGACTGATAATAACAAATGTGTGCCTGTAGATGACACATTATCTTTGTGTTCACTAAACAGCTTTAATACCGACAAATGTTTTGTGTTCGCAATGAAATTGACGGGTCAAATAAAGGACGTTCTTTGTCCCCAAAATGGAATTTAGGAGAGAGGGGCATTGCTTCCTCAATAACCAGTCCACACACATTTGGACGTCTCTAAATAAATATGCAAAAAATAAACAGATCGTGCGTAACCTTGATGTTTTGTACACCATCTGTTAATATAATCAAAAAGATACACACTGTTTTCACCTGTACGTTAAATATATTATTTAAATTTTAAATATAATACGGCTTTAAAATTGTTATAGGCTATAGAATTATGTAATAGATGGATTTAAAAGGTAACAAGATTGGGCGGAATGTCTGAAGAAGTTAAATGTAATTGGGTTTCTAGTATGGAAATTGGGATTGCATGTGGAGGGACGCTTGGGGCATTGACTGAGCTGAGTGCCACCTGTCGGTACGGTAAATAGCATCCAGACTGTTATTAACAGGCCCACACTGCAACAAGGTGCTGAGATGTTAGGTTGCCCTCCCTTCGCTTGTTAGTGGATCTTCGCTGAACACTGTATAAGGGAGATAATTACCTCGTTACATCTCTTCTTCCGATAAAAAATTTTATTTGAATTCACATAGGGTGTCCGAAAAGTATTGTGTGTTAATACAGGATATGAGAGTAGACAATAAATTTGGGCTGTTTTCTTAAAATAACAGAAAATTATATCTACAAAGAAACATCGCTAAACTACACAAAATTATCTGTGCATATACGCTATTCAACAAATCTATAACTTGAGCGTTGTAACAAACAGATCAAAAAATACAAGTAATCGAATACCTTGGAAAAGAACCATCTCTTCTCTTTTACCACATTGGCTTAAGCAATATTATTGCAATGATATGTATTTCTTCTTTGTGCGTGTCTGTAATAAAGAATATATCTTAGATTTATAAGTTTTAATAGCCTATTGTTAAGCCTATGACACGTGAAAAAACAAATACGACTTTAAGAAACAAGACAAGAAACAAAAAAAGTGATGAAGATTTCTGTCTTATGGGTTGTTGCGCTGTGTAGTCTGGTTCATGTAACATCAACCAGACTACACAGCGCAACAACCCAGAAGACAGAAATCTTCATACTCACCGCTGTGAGAACCTCAAATCTTACAAAAAAGTGATGCATTGCAAATCTATGATGTGCGTGCGGTATTACACCTTAACCTTCGAATAGAAAGGACAAGAAAAATACTAAAATGTGGGTTTAGGTTCGTAAGATCAGTAGCAGATACATTGTTGGTCGTCTGGGTTACATCATCGTTTCGAAGGGACATACTGTCTCTATCTTTGGCTCCTAAGTTGGAGACAGATGAACATCATTACCTACCCACAAGTTCCCAAGGCGGTGTAACCCAGACCACAAACATCGACATATTCATCGCCACCAAAACTTCAAATATCACATCGTAAATAAGTAAAGCATCGTGTTTCAGATATTCTGAACGTTGTCAGAAGTGTATCAAATCGCAGGGATCGTCAGCTGAAATCGAATGCGTTCAGTTCGGTTTGAGTAACACCCCTCCCCTCCCCACACACACGGAGTGCAACTTTTGAAATGTTATGGTGAAACCGAAAAATATAAAGTATTATCAGCGACTCGTGAAAAATTTGCGTGTCACTTGATTCAAATCCACATTCTATTCTTCAAGATTCATTTTAATATTATTCTTTAGTCTACTTGCGAAACTCACAGGTTGTCTCTTTCCTTCAGCCGTTCTTACCCCTTGCTACATGTCCCGCCAATCTCACAATCACACTTTATATAGTATTGTGTGAAGAGCACGCTTATAAGTTATGGAGTTAGGAACACCCTCGTGTAATTTTCGTCATTCTTCTGTTACTTTCATCACATTTGGTCAACGAAGTCTACTCCGTGTCTGTTTACAAAGTGGCTTAGTCTGTCTTATGACCTTACATTCAGAGGCCAAGTTCCACAATCATATAAGTCAAACTTCAAAAAAAATTAAAAAATGTCGAAAAATGTTGGTTTTGTGCGCGTTTTAGACAATTTCCAGCATTTTTTGATATTTCGAAATTTGGGATTTTTTTTTCAAAATTCTTTCCATCCGAAAATCACCAGAACACGTCTCTGTCCCGCCACACCCCTTCACTCCTAGACCCAGGCTCTTCCACACACAGACTGCAGGCCAAATTATTAAGGTATCTGTTTTCTGCGATATTGTGTCGTCATGGACTATCACTTATTCGGAGTAATGCATCACAAAAGGTCATTAGGATACGTTCAGACTTCCGGTTATCCTGTCCGAATTAATTATTAATATGATTCTCATGCACTTTTAGTAGTAGTAAAAATAATTATCCATTCTTTAGTTAAAAGTTATGCGTCACCCATTAACTCAGCATTTTCACTAATAAGATGGGAAATATTATTATTTCCAAAAGTAAATAAAAGTGCTGTGAAAAGAAGGTATTTCGTTATTAGTTCTTATTTAGGAATTATGGACGTCCCTGACTTCGTCGCTGTTAAAAAAAATTTCCGTGTAGTTGTATGCATTGCTCCGTCGGACTCATCTTTTGAGGAAAGCATGGTTTATTTTTTATCATGTCCGTGTGTCCATATGTGCACCTTTGTGCTACTTCATAACTTTTGAAACTGTGATTCTGTCTAGCCAGCCTTATCTAGTTAATTAAGATTCTTTATCGACATATTCTTGAGTGTCTGGGATAAGCTTTAACTAGGTGTGAACATTTGTTTAAATTTTCTTTGGACGAAAAATATGTATAAACACTGTCTTGTTTTCCTTCCAGTCAGTGTTTGAGGAAAAGTATTTCCAAACTTCGTGTAAATCCGATTTACAAAGAAATAAGCACCAGACCTCGTTATCGATGATCCATGGTTGTGAAGCTTTAAAAATGAAATTATATATGAGATTGGAAATAGAAAATTACTAGTCTGTCGTTTCTCTTTATAGTCTTTGTTTTCATGACCCAGAGTTTTTTTTATTGTAACAACCCTAATAAAGAGGTCGCACCATTATCTGTGCTACTTTGTAATTTTCTCTTTCCCGAGAATTTCGACCTTAAATTTACTACTAATTTGACGTGTTACACCTGCCACCTGCAGTTGGACAGATATAATGACCTCGGAAAATGCGCCCATGGTCTCCTTCTTGGTATGAAGCTGTATGTGAGTTTATCACTGAATGCATTCTTAGGGGTAACCAAAATGATAGTTTGGTTCGTGCATGTCGCCATATTGGAGCGGTGGTTATGAGAGAGGAGAATTGGTAGAATGGAGCAAAGTGATAGCAGCTAGTGTACAATATGATTAATTTCTCTTATAATAGTCATATTTATACGAATTGTTTTGTTATGTCGATCGGTGTTAGTACAGTACTGAATCACTCGAACGCTGGCTTCGAATGCCGTTCAAAGCATGGGTATATTTCTATGTTTTTCTCTACTGAGATCTTCTGGTAAGCAAATCCAAGAGATCCTACCTATTGTCTAAATAAATTCGTGGTTTCAGAAGGTAATTATGTATTGGAACAGGTCACAGGAATATTCGTATAAACGGAATAGCTATTTGTCGTTTACGGCGATGTGGACCCAGAAGCTCAATATCTGCATTTGTCGTTAATCGAATACTCAGCTGATTAATGTAAATAGTCCTTTATATTTTAGTTCTCATGTTTATTTATATAGCATAAGGTAAGGCAAAGTATTTTTAACTGCGTTTTAGCAAGCTTCTTTACAATATACATGTAAGAAATATAACCTACTTTTCTTTCTGCTTATGAAAGAACAAGTTTATTCTTTGAAACATTATTAGTAAGTTATTTGTATGGGTTCCACGTTAGAGCTATTGACAGGTATTAATCGAGTTTCGTAAATATAGATATTAATATTATGGCGTTTGATGTCACCCACTTTCTAAAATTCTAAAGCTTCCATGTCATTAACAAAAGTAACATTTCAGCAGCACGTTCAATGTTAGATCGATGATAAATCCGTTTAATGAATTGTGTTGCTGTGTTACATAATGACAGATGTTATTAAATTTTGTACTTTATGTTCCATAGATTTTGAAGGAACGTGTGTAGTTACAATGTTGTAACCCAGCCAGACACTTTTGCGTGAGTTCGAGTGTTGCATCGTAACTAATGAAGTACAGTCCTTTTACTACAGTTAATAGTCTTGCTTGTATGATCACAAGCGCACATCACTAGACTGTTAACCTGAACCACGTGAGTTTAGCCTATTCCGTCACTCATCACTTTTAATATCTGTAGTCCCACCTACGTTTAGAGCTTCGAAGTTGTCTCTTGGTTTGTTCTGAGTCGGCGTCGAGAATCTCTGCGTCGAATTTCCAGCGTTGTGTAGTGCTTCCGTTTAGCTCATGTTTGAAAAAAATGTAAACTTCATTATGCGTCTCGTTTATACGCTTCACGACGCTCTGCATCGATTTCCCAGCGTCGTGACTTTTGGTTTCCCAGGCCTATGTTCGCTACTGATAGCATCTTGAGTCAGCGTCGCTTTTCAAAGGTCGTGTCTTGTTTCTCTGATGTCATGAATCTTGAGGCGGCGTCGTGACGACAGGCGTCCATTTGCCAGCGTTTTGTATCATCCGTTTAATAAGTCCATGTACGCTACATGGGGAATCTTGGTGTTCTGACGCTCGGCTTTGGTTTGTGTGTATCCTATCCTGTGGCGTCTCGACATTCCTCTTGTCTTGATTTGGAGTTAAACTTCAGTAGGTGTCGCGACAATTAATGTCGTGTCTGAGGTCATCCAAAGATTCATCTACTATACGTACATGAAATATTTGTCGTCGTCGCAATAGTAGGCGTCAGCACGTTCGACGTCGGTTTGTCAGCGTCGAGTCTTGACGCCGTTATTGTTTCGTTCACTTTATCCGAGCTGCAGAAATTATCGTCACTGGGAATCAAACCCAAGATTATTTGTATGGGTTCTGGATTTCGTTTCTGTGATCTGATTTTCGAAACAAATTACTTTGGTTACTCTGATATATTCTCTTGGGCTCATGAAAGAAACATGGCCATTTGGTGAAAATCTGTTTATCCGTTATCGAGCTATAAAGCGAACAAACACATAAAACATAATTTAAACTTTAAATGAAACATTTTGTAGTCAATCTTCGGCTTTTAAAGGTGTATATACTTACAGTTCACATCCTCTTCATTCGTAATTTCGATTGCTCGTAATAATGTAAGCGTCATTGGGTTAAAACTATCTTTTTCCTTTCAGTTTATTTTTAGGATAGCCAAATAGCATTTTGACAGTAGTATTTTCCTAATTTATTTATGTTCACTTGTAGTAATTGACACAAATAAATGAACAACGAAAAACTGTATTTAAAATTTAACAGCCCAGCTGGAAATGAATTTGGTCCGGTGTGATTTCGAAATATTAAATTTTGTAACAGGTCTGTTTCGTCACAATGAATCAGTTGGGTCTGCAACAGGGCAAACAGAAATAAATAAATGCCGGTTATTTATTTTTGACATCCGAGTTGCCTCTCTGCTTTTTGTATTTTAATTACTGGACCAATTTTTAGCTAATTTCCTTCTATCTGAAATCTTTGATAACAACGCTTTCATCTTGAATCGAGGTAGACGTGTTAACGTGAGTCAAAATAGTCATGCTTACTGAGGGCCTTAAACTTTCAGAATCATAATCTGAAAATTAAATCCTGATTTGCTCAATTGTTTCTCCTCGTAACAACCTTATCAAAGATAACTGTTAATTCGTTTTGTAACATTTTACGATGCAGTTATTCCAAGTAAATTTAAATGTTGTTTGCAGCGTAGGGTTAGATACACTGCTGTGTCTCAACAAAACTGCCGACGTCTTGTAATAGTCGATTTTCGCAATCCTTTAGAGATGTAAAACACGTGTTATTTCACAACACAAACATCTTTCTTCAAATTTAAGACAATTTGCAGGTCTTAGTATAGATTGGGCGCTGAAAATGTTCTATGTTTATCACATAAGCATGTCAACGTTACTTGTTTTCGAACTGCTTGTGTTATATAATAACCATTGCAAAAAAAAAAAACCTGTCCAAATTCCTCTATCTATATATTCCGCCCAAACAAACGTGACAGAAATAAATAACATAAAATGGTAGCATGTTTGTAGCTGAAATAGAGTAATTGAAAAGCTCTGAAGGGCTGTAACATCGTGGCAAATAATCAGCATGCCGTTGGTCACACACACGTTCCCCTGTGTTTTCTGTCTGTCCTCTCACCCCGGAGATCAAACCAGGTGTAATCTCTAATCACGGAGCGGTCGAAAATTAAATCACTGAAATATACATGAGCCACGCTGCATAACAAATCATGCGTCACACTACATGATTGCCAATTCTGAATCGCATGTTTTATTTATTTTAGCTGGTCTCATATGTCTCCATCAGACGGACATTTAGAACACAAGGATAATTCTTGTCGGACAATTTAAGGCTGAGTAATTTTTCAAATAATTTCCATCACATGATTTGTACGTCGGGATAATCAGGCATTTGGTGACGTAGGCTTAAGTCCAGGGTCCGAGACTGTTCTGCCTAATTTATGTAGCTGACTTTTGAGTATAAGCTCTTGAATCAGAAGATGACATCCAATCATCCATCGAAAAATTGTATCGATCCGTAATCAAAACAAACGGAGTTTCTATTCAACGTAAATGTCTGTAAATAAAGTGCTTATGTTTTAAACTATTGGATTGTTTTAAAACACCAACTATTAAAAATGTTTCTATTCAATTAATACGTTTTCGCGTCACTATGAATAATGCCTATGAGATAAAGAAGTGTTAAAGTCTCTAGGAATGTCACTAAAATCAAGATCTCTGATCTGATGTTACCCTTGTGCTGTTAGCCGTAAAGCAGTGGATTAGTAAAGTAAATTCCTATGATGTCACGCCCTTAATTCGAATATTTACCACTTTTACTCTTTTACGGAATTGTTTAATTTACACAGTATAAACAAATTAAGACACAAAGGTTTATTAACAAATTTATAGACAAGTTTGTAACATGTCACTGCAGAATTTCGCGTGTGAAATTGCTTAGTCTAGCGAGTGAAATATTCCGTTCAATCAATCAGTCCCACCGAAATACAAACTCAATATTTTTCAAACATCTGTCACCATACTAAAAGTCCAATATCCTACACTGAGCGAGGCTCGGTATCTCACCAGTTTAAGAAGTTCTTAAGTCGCCATGATGGCAGATACCTAGGTCGAGTTGCTTTCTGACAGAGTACATCTTTTACAGCGTTTCACGAAAGTCCGTAAAATAAGTTTGTCTTTCGTTTAAGATAGTTTTCTAACGGAGATGATGAAATCTCATAACGATCTCGTAACAGACAGAATAACAATGTTATTTGAAATTCGAATCTCGTACATCCGCGTTCTGACACTAGAGCTTGGGTAGGCCAAACACCTTGCTGATGGAACACAGAGCAAGCGATAATTACACTGTTCACAAACCATTATATTCCTGCTTCGGTGACATGAAGAAAGATCTGGAACTTGCGCAATGCTGACGTGACCAGCATATTTAAAGGACATAGTAGTAAACTACTGCACATTTACGTTTTATATTCTCGGTGTATTTTTTAAAGGATTTACCAATGTGATAATTCAACAGACAGAATCCATATAGTATTTTCCACGGCATTTTAAGCTACTGTACCTGTTAATGTGAATAACAAATACTGTCAAAATAATAGTGCAATTTACTTTATTTGTTGAACGAATGTCGCATTTGAGATCACTGATAATGGCCTCTTGGGGCTGAAACCCGTCTGTTATTAATTGTGATTGACATTTGTGTTAAGTTAATTGACAGACGGTTCACGTGTAGTGTAGTTCCCGATGACATGATATTCAGCAGAAGTATTGCGGAAATCTGTAAATTAATTCAAAAGTAATTAGGGGCGGAAACATTTAAAGACACAGATGCCCACACACGGACACATGAACAGATTTTAATTTGCAGGTACAAAAGTAGGTTAATGAAAAGCTACAGGGAAATGGGAAGAAGAAATTATTGTCGGTGCAAGGATAAAGGGGGGTAAGTACAAATTTTAAACCGAAGTAGCCGGTGTTTTTTTGATTTAGGGCCTATGTTTCATATTAAGTCTAAGCTTACTTGTAATTTAGCAAAACTAATGCTTCAGTCTTAGGCCGAAGTTCATACTTAAATTGTGTAGTCGTATTTGTTTCAAATATAAGTAGGCCTACACTTGATTTCTGTCAACTTTACGTAAATTACTTTTCGCTTTTTGAACTTTTAGGAATCACACTTCTTCACCCTTACATCGGCGATGCGTTACGATGAATTTAAATTGATCGTTTTCACCTGGAAAATGGAGGAACTTGCGACAAACGTCAGGTTAATATATCAGTGAGTTAGCGGTGGTATTAATTTCGTGGTCTGTAGTATGAAAGTATGTTATTATACAAAATAAGTTTGATACAGTTGAAACATTCTACGAGTACCTGAGACGCCTGTGGCTTATTACATTTTTGCTCAGCTTGTTATTTTATTTTATTATTTGCTTGTTTAAAGACGCTTTAAATTTAGCAAATTACTAGTGGAACGATGAGATGATAGGTGAATAATGGGTTGGGTAAACCGTGGAAGGAAGCGATCGTGGCCTACTTTAAACTGTTATCCCAATATTTTCCTGCAGGAACTGAGGAAACGCACGAAAATCACATGGTCGGGTGACCAGGTTCGAGTTTTTTACTCGGGTCATCCGCTGTACCGCGACACTGGATGGAAGTTTTTTGACTATGTAAGAAACGAAATCATTTAAAGAAAGACTCGGTAAAACTGAGGTTGTAGCGGAGGCTGATTACTGAAGGGATCTAGCGAGTAAAGTTGATAACTTTGGGATTCCAACGGAGGCGATCTGGCATGTAGCGCAAGTCAGGAAATCTCACAGAATCGATGAACTAACATATTGTACTGTGTGAGTCGTGACAGTGACTTACGACAGGCAGTCAAGCTCGCCGACTGGTTTGTAAACGTTGCCTGAAGCAGGAAAGAATTTCTGAGGGTCTAGAGACTCAGACCGGCTCATAACCTAAGAAGACACGCCTCGCTGTGTCTCGAAACTCGTTAACACTTTATTCTGCTGTTTCACCTGTGGCCGTGAAGAGAAAACAATAGAACTACTGGAAATTACAAACGACAGCATGTGAGTAGAAGCTTTGACACTGATTATATTTTAATAATAGAAATGTTTGATCATCATGAGTGTTACACAAAATTAACTAATTAGCATGACGTAAATGTATAAGCGTTTCTTTAGGATTTGTTGTCATGGAATTTTATTGAAGATATGGGTAGTTTATTAATTTATTTAACGACTCCTTCATTGGTAGGATGATAATGAATTTGGAATGATTTTAAACAGTAATTTTCTGGTAACAGTCTGATGAAAAATTTAGTCTGCAACAGTTTGTCTTTGAATATATTTTATTGTATAAATCTTAATTGAATTTCCCCTCAAAAATATACAACGTAACTGTTTTTTTAGTAAGTCTTGTATTTAACGTGTATGTACTTGAGCTCCTAACTACATGATCAGTTCCGATTCAGAATTAATTATGAGATACAGATTTATACACACTCTATAGAACTCTGGACCGCATATAAACCTATTTTGGGTCTAACTACATGGGACATTATCCCCCTCCCCCCGAGAGTAGAATTGGTGGGGATACGTACATTTTTAAAGTAAGGTTTACACCTAAGATTTCAGTGTTCGAAAGTTCACAGAATGTGCTATTAGATTATTAATCAGCGGAATACATTTCTGAATAATCACGACGAAGAATTCTCAGATCAGGGTAGCAGAATTTTTTTCTGTAAAGTCCTCCCGGGCCGTCAACCGCATCAGCTGGTCAAACAAACCGTCGTTTCGGGAACCACCTTTAGTCGTCTTCGTTATCAGTGATCGGATTTCCGGTGATACCGAAGATCCAAGAGGACTTTATTATTGAATTTAGTCGCTGTGAAGGCTTCAGATCATACATCAGCAAATATTTCTTTGCCAACTAAAATTTGGCCGAACGTCACAAACGTTTCGGACTAAAGTGTTTTATAACCTTAAAGTCATATTTTAATACGTCAAATTCTACCATTTTCCAGCCTGGAGGGTTGACACTCTTGTGTAAAATTACAAACATTGAAATAAATTTAACACCAGTGTGACCCTTGGTCTCTGAACCCAACAACGGACTGAGAGAGCCTTAGAATAAAATGTTGTTTGGACCTAAGAAACAAGAAGTGACGGAAATTCATATGATTGAGGTTCTCACGGTGGTGAATTCTTCGTTGTTCTTCAGGATTGTGACGCCGTGCAGACTTGCAGCTATATGCCGACGCTTAAGATAGACATACTGTTCCATCCACACGTCGTCGCAATACAGAACTTCAACTGGAATTTCATACGCTGATCCTTTAATATTTCGGGTGATTATCACAAATAGAATGTAATGTACGATATTGGGAAATATGAGTGAACAATATATTTGAAAACTTCAGTCTAAAGACGAGGGACGAGATTACTTTGACCTACGACAACGAACGTAGAAGCTGGCAAAATTTGCACAGGGTTAAAATACTTCAATTAGGATGCAGATCTCGGAGAAAATGAAATCCGATGTTCTGACTGTATTAGAAATATGCGACGGGCTGTGTTGCCTGCTTACGTCGTATTCGGGGTAAAGACATTCATGGAATGTTGGATGGAATCCATTCCGACATCACTGGAAACGGGCGGCTGCTGACGTAATACGATTTCCACCCTCCAAGACTTCTATGCTCGTTTCATTGACATTGAGAAATCTCCGAGAATTGCATTCCATGATTATGGAGGCAAAAAGTACCTCTGAAAAGTCCGTAAATTTTACCGGACTTCACGGCGCAACATCGCAAAAGACGGACATCCTCTTGATCGTCGCCGTGATAACTTTAAATCTCATCTAATATATTAATTGCGTAAAAATTTTTAGTTTGAGACTGCATTCTGTTGCTTGTGCAACTGTAGGCCGAAGCTTCGTAGCGGAGTTTCAAGGTACCCGCAGGATATGTGAGTTTCCCCAAGGTCACACCGTTAACCGGTTTCACAATGCGAAATGAAAGCAGGTTCTTGGCTCCGAAAGAGGAAAGTACCATTTAGGAGTGGCACGCATTAGATGCAGTGTTTATCTTTATCTGACTTTTCCCATATTACGACGCACTCAAATATAGTTCATTATTTAGTCGGCGCAGTAGTTTTTGGCCGCTGGAGAAGCTGGCGGACGGGCCTACTCTGTGTACCTGAGGTGGCACGGTCAGCGTATTTCTTTTGTTTGGGCGTTCAGTCAGACAAGCTCCTCGGTGCAGTCAGCATTATACCATCGCACAAGTGACTCGCTCCTAGCCTTCCCCTTGAAAATTCCACTGGCCAAAAACTATTGCGCCAACTATATCATGGTACACGATGTTACGTCTTATTTAATTCTGTGTATCATGTGTGTGCATGTTCTTTATATATATGTTATGTATATACTTTATATGAATTAATATTAATAATAATAATAATAATCTTTACACTCATTTGTGTTTTTAAAATAATTACTTGTAACGTGCATTGCAATTCAAGAAAGAATTTAACAGACATTTGAGAAATAAATAATAAATAAATGGAGTTATGGACAACTGATCGGAGGATACTACGATTTAAATTTGGTGGTTTAAAAAGTCGTAATATTTGTAACAAATAGACCTCTACTATAGAAATTATTCCAGAAGACGATTCCTAGCTTATTCCTTATTCTCATCTTTCAGCTTTTACGAATTACGCTCTCTAGGTTGTTCCAATTCAAAAGTAATGCCCGAACGTATGAATGTTCTAGGCTCTCGGTAAGACTTCTTGTGACACTGATCGGTTTCTCGCAAGAGAGAAACTTTTTTTTTCGTTTCTCTTTGTGACAGGATGGAGTCTACTCTGGCAACTTCCAAAAAGAACGGCAGTAAACCTAACTACATCTTTAGGAACAGATAAATATTTCAGCACACTATTTTCAAGTTCACTTACCAATTCCGCATTAAAGAGTTTCATTTTTAAAAAGTGATTTGTGTCAACTATTACTTTTTTACAAACATCAACAGATACATGTTCTGTTAAATGCATGATTTTGATTTGTTTGTTTCGCATTTTAGACAGATTTTACTGGTCTCTAAAATAGGTCAAAACCACTTCGTTCTTTGCCTTTCCTAATTAATATTTCACAGTAATTTTTCATTTGACACCAAAAAAACTTTTCACGTCCAGAAATGAAGGTCACGCGTTTAAAAAATTTATGGCCAGACTGTACAGTGAGCGAGAGAGCGCTCGTGATGGGTCGGGTTTTTCCGTGCAAAATAACCTGAATATCTTCGTTGTAGAATATGTTGTAGCAGGGATTCTCAAAATTTAGCTGGAGCCATGTTGATTCTTTACTCACATCTACGAGGACCGCCGAGACTTTGTGATTATTTTATTTTGTTTTTGGGAATAAGTAACTTTGCCTACTTAGGATACAAACGAAAATTCTATGTCAAATATTTTGGATGTAGCCTCTAAGTTTTGCATTGATTCTATATCTGCAGTTTTTCACTAAGGCTTAAATACAATACGCCATATATTATTTGAAAATCTATCTTTAAACAGAAATTTATAGCTCCAGTTTTATATTAGTTATTAAATTTAGTGCTAAAGAAACTTTTCATTACCTCCTGTTTTATATTGTAAAAATATTATATTAACAAAACGTATTTCAAATATCTTTAATCATACATTATTTCAGAACGAAAATGGCACAAGTGGCTGTCCCACTTCATAATTTCGCCCTACGCGTTACTACCGAGTGAAATGAAGTACGGGGCTGGAGTGTCTTACAAAGCCAGAAACCTCATTTATATTTAATACGATTTTAATTAACTGGAATTACTTTATTCTTCAACGACTGTCGTACTTCATCGCCTTGATATTTATTTATGTTTTAAATTTAAAGATTGTCGCCATATTGAAATGTGTAATTGTAAATACTTTTTTCGTATGGGTCTATGTGACAGAACGTTTATAGAAACAAACCATAGGTAACCTGTGTTAAAACATGCATAAATTTACGTATTTAAATTGTGACAAATCATATATAAGACAGAAACAAGGCAATTGATTTTTTTTCGTGTATAACACGTAAGGAGTATTGAAGTTGACAAGATTACAAAATTGTGGCTCAGATACTAAAGGACAAACACATACACTG
This sequence comes from Zootermopsis nevadensis, assembly GCF_977971745.1. Taxonomy (NCBI): domain Eukaryota; kingdom Metazoa; phylum Arthropoda; class Insecta; order Blattodea; family Termopsidae; genus Zootermopsis; species Zootermopsis nevadensis. The sequence goes on from NW_028259142.1 coordinate 12,368,824, forward strand.
TACATTAAACAGAATGACGCTGATACATGAACATTTACGGTAGCAAAAAGTTACAAATGTACGGTCATGTTTCAGACTATAGCAGAATTTCACAATTTTAAGGACCCATCGCTCTATAAATATTTTGTTATGATACGATACATGACCAATACTTTCTCTTCAATACAAGACGCCATTTTTAGTTCAGCTGAAAAAATATGAATCGTATTAGATCTTGAAATATGAAAGAATTAAAAATGAAGCTCAGGGTTAAAGACAAGTTCATAATAGCAAATCATTGAAGTTATCCGGATGCAAACATAGTCATATACATTTTACGAATGAATTAAATTACTGAACCTAATGACTTTGGAAATTACTCCACGCTCTACTTGCGTTACCACGATGAAAATTAATATATATAAAATGTTCAGAATGTTAGTTAAAATATCAAATTTGCTTCTTTTTAACATTTTGGATTCTTAGTTTTTTTAAAATTCCGTTCCGAAAATTAGTCCTTAGAGAATAAATAATTTTAAATCGTAACGGATGATATAGTAAATGGACCTGTGTGTTCTAACTTCCCGTAAGCTCTCATAATACCAGCTGCTTCTTGAATCTTCTCATAAAAGTACGTAAATTATAGCGTTTTTCGTCAGTCTATTCTCCGTGATGGCTGGAGCTATTCTACTGTATTATATTGGCAACACTGGCTTCACACGCCAACGAATATTCAGAATACAACAAGTTGGCTTATTTTAAATCGTGTCAATATTTTCTTCGTATTTATTTCGTATTTTAATTTCCATCAATACTTCAGTAACATTATTAATGATAGGCCTATTTAAACTACAGAGTGTTCTAGAAAAATGTATACACACCTTATTTCATCATTTTACGCTCTGTAGTATCACCAAGCTATGCGTAACAGCCATTTATCATTATTAGAATACATAAATGCAGAATACCATTTATCTGTCTCTGTTTTATATGCGTTATTAACATTCGAATGAAGTGTACTTTTTCCTTTTACTTTTGGGATCTTGTGTTTATAACCGTTGCTAACAAATATTGACATAAATATCCTTTATAAGAATGACATCTAATGCGCAGACGCAGTACATGTTACGCAGGATTTCTTTGGAACCTGTATGGTTACGATCATTGCCAGTTAGTCAATCAGCAGAAAACGATTAATAGAAGGACGGCTACTTCAAGTGAAGCTTGTAAAGTGTACTCTTGTAGAGTGTGATGAGATGATAACAAAGTAAGTCTTGTAAGATATGAGGTTTTCACAACGGTGAATATTAGACTTTCTGTCTTCTGGGTTGTTGCGCTGTGTAGTCTGGTAATCAGGGCGATGAAAATATATATATAATATTCATCACCATGTATGACCTCTGAAACGTTGGTTAACATCGATCAGACTACACAGCGCAACAACCCAGAAGACAGAAATCTTCAAAGTAAGTCTTGTTCACTGGGACCATTATGGTTCTGAAATTAAATTTGCTTTATAAATTATTAAAATACAATTCATTGAGAGTTGTATTTATAGTGGTATTCGTACATATTTGTGAGTCAATTAATTTTCATGCCCGTTTGAACAGTTCGAATCCTTTCTGGTATATTCAGAGACTGCCTTAGAACAGGCCCCGTTCAACACTGGGCTTAACTATTTGTGACAGAATCTTGGCGTGCAGGGCATATTGATTATATATACTGTTTTAATAAAACCGCCAGTAACTAAAAGTCATTCGAGGGTGATACGTATCAATTCTTTGAATTTTTCAAATAAAAACGTGATTTATAAGCACATGTTTTAAGGTACAGAGTAATCTATTTTGAATTGTTTACACTGTGAAACTGAATTATAAAATAGAACGAAGATCTGATTTGTAAATAACTAGGTTTTTAATATAGTGTTGTGTAGTTATAGTATTTCTGTGGGTTTGTGGTGTGTTCTGAGAATTAAATATGTTTTGAAAGAAAGAATGTTTTTGCCGTATTTTTACCAGCTTTAGAATAGCGTGCAGGCTACTTCACTCCATCTATAAAATGAACGCCAGAGGCTTTGGTTGCAATTCGATTTGATATTCAGATCTCCGTGGTTTCTCACATGCCTCTTTTATCACCTATAACTCTTTTACAACGATACATTTTCTTCCGGGAATCTGATCGTGGGTAGCCATCTCATGATTACGTTTCTGCCTGGAATAGCCCAAATTTTATTTCTGCCTTAGGACCTGCTTGAATCTTACCATTTATTGTAGTTGAATGGAACCCCGAATAAGATGTAATAAAACATTCTTCCATTTCCACTTGAATCCAAGGTCTAATTGGTGTTTATACCGCATTCAAATCCTGATTCTGTTTAAATGAAGTGTATTTTTTACTGTTCTCACACGCTGAGGTTGGAAATTGTAGTGTTACATAGAAACTAAAGTCAATGTTGCTTCAATAGTTTATTTACAGACATATGTCCGTGGTGATGTCCGGGTTTAAAAATACGTGTCAATGCGGTTTGGAACGCACTTTGTTTGAAATAAATGACCATGAATCTTACGAAGCAGGTCTCAATGTACTTAATAATGGATTTGCACGAATGGGTGTGTAATGATATTGAAATAGATCTTAACAGCATGTTGTGAGTATATGAAACATTAATCTTACTGACGATACGATCTTATGAATACTGCAGTAAACTTCCGGGTTTTGAATTTTTTGAATGGCTGAAAGAATCTTCTCCTTGGAGTTAGGTAGGGAAATTAAAAATGACAGATAAAACAGGTTGTAGAAACAAATGTATCGGAAAGGTCATGGATTGTGAAGGCAACATTAATATTCATCTTACTGATCAGAGTGTGTACATCCTTTGAATGAGCAATTATCCTGTTGCAGCCACTGGAAGATGCCCCCGTTTCTGACTGCGTTGTTTTTGTCAATTTGCCTGTTCACGGTGCCGGCGTGGATGAACTACGTGGATAACCGTAACCTCGACCCCAGTGCCATCGTATTTCCATCCAGCTTCATTGCTTCATTCTCTACTCCGAACCGAGTTCAGAACGTCGACCCTCAGATGCAATACATTCACGCCGTGGAGGCCATGTTTGCTGTGACCGTTCGCCTGAAGGCGCTCCTGGAAATGGGTGCAACAACGAATCTGTTGGTATCGCCAATAAGTACCACGACAGCTCTAGCCGAGTTACTCTTGGGAGCTCGTGGATCGACTCGGGAGTACCTGCTGAAAATTCTGACAGCCGTCGACAGGTCTGAATACACTCGGGAACCAACAGTGTCAGAGTTCCATCTGCATATGGGAGGTCTCATTAAGTTTCTGCAGACCAGTTCGGATTACGATGACTCCTACCGACTCCATTTTGCCAGTGCATTGTTTCTGCGACCAGACCTGAGTCTTCTCCCCAACTTTCGCAGCGCTGCTACTGATCTATATGGAATGGCAGTGTTGCCTACAGACTTCAGGTGAGCACAAGAAGTCGACGAGATATTAGTTTAATCTAAATATATTTATATTTCTATTGTCCACACAGGTTATATGCAACATCTTATTATAGTTTAAAGAAAAGAGCGGATAGTAAATGTTAAGGATAGTGAAAAAATTAATGAAATGCAATATACCACCAAATTAATGTTGGCAGCACGAAAAACGTGACGAAATTATATCCAGTGAGTTTGCTTTTATGTATATAATATAACAGCCACACTTAGAACTGATGCAAACAACTTTGAGGGTACACACGTGTCGAAACTTGTAGCCACAGCAAAGCGTTATGTAGGTGATAACAAACATTCATACTAAGGAAGCTTCCCAGAAATTCACTTAGGTGGTTTCTTTTAACTGTTGAATTCAATGGTAAGTTCGACGATGCTGTTCTGTTGATATTGTGGACAGTGATCTGTGGTGAGACTTCCGTGGGCATAAGGTGAAAATATAGTAAAATTTGCTGAGTGACTGTGGACTGTGGCTTCCTCAAGACCGCGTTCATAGTTGGTAGATTTATAACTCGTCTCCACTGAAATGACCAGTTGATAGTGCTGTTGAAACTATTATTTATCTATTCTGATAAAATACGAAACCCATGAATACGCTATTTTAAAATTTCAGTTCCTAAATTTTAAAGCGAGTGCTATACAAATATACCACAGAGATCTAAATAATTAAAAGGCGCGTACCGAATATTACGTAACAAAAACGAAAAAAAACAAAACAATAATTGTTATTGAAAAAAAAATTATGTTTGAAGAAACTCTTTAAGTGATCGCTTCGAATTCCGTGCTGATTTATTTTACAGCCGAGTGGAAAGCCACAATTAAACAAGACTTATCCTTGTGGGTAATGTGGGTGTTTAAAGAGTTAATGCAGAGTAGAGGTCGCGCGAGAAGTCCTGGCACTTGCGCAAAGGACTGGTTTCGGTCATATGAGATGGACCCGTCCAAAGCACGCGCTAGAGGGGTGTCAGCTTCAGTTGGTTTGTAGCTCTAGCTGTGTTTAGATCGGTGCGTCACCGCAGCTGAGGCTGTGCGACCCCCACTACTACTGAACTCCCCTCTCTCGGCTTACACATCGCGCATTTAGGTGTCACGACTACTCGCGCGACCTATAAATCCAGGGAAACCACTGGTAAACTGCACTCGGTGATCTGGTAAATAAATTAGCTCGCGTCCAATTTGAGTGTTTAAGCATAAAAATAGTTTGTATTGATCATAAAGGTATTAAATGCAGATTTTTCAACGTAAGAGGTTATGAATCGTCGAATGAGATAAGATGATGATCATGAATTGCAAGAAGTTAAGGATTTGGAAGGACATTGTTACAGGTTATTGAAGGTATTATCTCAATATTTTTGTTGGTATAAAATCATAAACGAAATATTCCAGTGACAGATACTTAACCTAACTCTCCAGAGACTTCATTAACTTCATACGTGTACTCAAGTAGAGGGCATTTATTTTCCAGATGTTTTTATTTACCATTTTGCCTGACTGGTCTTGATCCTTTTACGTAGACAAATCCATTGAAGCATAAGTACAGTACGCGACTGTAAACTTAAGACTTGCAAGGAATGCAGAAAGTCCGAAGCGTTAAAGGCAGACGCTATCTTCCTCACCCCGCAAATCTCAAGATTACAGTCGGGGACTATAATAAACGTATATATGATAGTGTATGTAGATATAAAGTGTTTTCTTTGTAATTCTTAAATACTCGCTACTTAAAAATGACTTCTTGTACAAGGAGTTACTTTTGAAGAATTTCATGAAGTTAATTTCAAATATATTCCATGTTTCTTTCATACTGCTTAAATAAATTATATTTTTACAGTGGAGATCCTTTGGGTTCACTCAACAAGATGAATCACTGGGCAGCCATACATACAATGGGCACCATCAACAAAGTGTTCAGTCATCCCCTGCCTAAGACAACAGCAGCTGTTTTAACCAATGCCATTTATTTTAAAGGCGACTGGGAAACCCCATTTAATCCCAGATACACTATAACGGGAAAGTTTCATAGTAGTGATACTCGCACAGTGGATGTTGAGTTTATGCGTGGACAATTCGATCTGATGTATGTAGACAGCGGAAGGTTAGGATGTCGCATGATTTCAATCCCATACAAACACTCCAAAGCATCAATGTATGTTATCCTTCCAGACGTTGGTGACTTGTACAATATACAAGGATTTGCAGCCGGATTATCTGTAGATGATACTTTAGAACTCATTTCTTCATTAAGATATGCTTCAATAACTTTAGTTATGCCAAAGATGAAACTAACTCAGACTTTTAGCATTGGGAAAGCCCTGTCTATCTTTCAAAGGCAGATTGAGTCTGGGTCCAAGGAGAAAGTGTTTGGTTCTGGTCCATATCTGAATAAGATGCAAGGAAATGAATGCGCTAAGAATGATGGCTGCAACTGCTCGCGTAATGCAAGCACTCAGAATGGAAATTACAAGAAGGTGCCCGGAGAAATTGAATACAAAACATTTGACATGAGTGGAGCTTCGTGTGACGATCGTTTTCGGGTTGATGATATTATTCATCACGTTTTTCTGGAAGTCAGTGAAATGGGCACTGTGGGTGCTGCTGTCAGCGCTACCATTGTGGACTACATCGGAGAGTTTAAGAATTTTAAAATGGACAGACCATTTCTGTTTTTCATACGACATGACGTTACTGGAACTCCACTTTTTTGGGGTACAATTGTAGACCCAACGAATGGGGGTGAATGAAAACTGACATGTCAGGAATCGAACAAGAAGCTTTAGTTATTGCCAATATAGACGTGAAGAGTTCATAGAGTTTATTAAGGTCCCCTCTTACTTTTAAGAGCAGCAGTACTAATCATTTATTTATCAAGTTAATAACTAGGGATCTATCGGTATGTCGCTAAACTATGATAGTTGGATAGTTTTTGTATGTTCGCATATTTATTAAAATTATAGTAAGCCAATAAAATCTTTCCGGTCAATCAGCCGCGTCAACTGGTTATCGTAGTAGTTACTACGGTAAACAGTTGACGGGGCTGATTGCCCGAGAAGATTTTATTGATTGAACTCGCCGCGAAAGTCTCAAATCCAAAATTATAGTACTTGTACGAAAAGATGGATTGTTCTTGGGAAAGTGTAACTTGAGTTTTTAAAATACTTCTAAATGAATGTATTCGAAGTGTGAGCTGTGAGGTTGTAAAGGAACATATAATTCATACTTAAAATGTCCTGTTACTTTGCTTCAATTGTAATTACTGGAGACTTAGTACAGTGAAGAAATATTTGTAGCATGATGGTCTTCTGATGTGTTCTTAAAATTTGTTACGTAATATTAACCCCTTCAATGCTGCAATAAGATATCTTGCATAGAAGCACTAACTGTTCTGGTGAGTAATTATTTTTGTCTGGGAAGCTCAAAGAAACTCCCGTCATCTCTAAACTAATAGCTAACTGTTTGTTTTCATTACCAATTGAAATTGTAGATTACCGTGGAATTATTCCAAATTAATGAGATTTTATTCTTTACTCATTGCATTGAAAGTGTTGCTATTTTCTGATAATATGTATTTGTAAAGTGTGATTGTTTTTATGTACTAAAAGCTGTTTTATAAAATTTACAATCATTACTCTTAAATAAAGAATTACAATATTTGGTAATTTTATTGATAATACTGTGTTTGTGAGAAATGATGAGACTAATTTTGCATTGGTTAATTGAAAATACTCATTGAAATGTGATAGAACATTCAAGTGACATGAATTTACGTAGTTTTTACTTCAATATTAATTCTTCCCGTATATGTTGGAAAGTGAACAGTTCACTTAATTTTATGGAAAAGGTGGAAGAAATACACAGATTAATTTTGTACAATTTATAATAATTACCGTGAGTCTGTTGATAATTAAATATGTCTTACTTTATTTTACTCTTTGACACCAAGTTTAAGGAAGTTGAATTTCACGTAATTTTAAGCATTCTGTGGTAGTTGAAGTTCTGGAAAATTAAGTTGGAAACATTTTACCTTCCTTATCCCGAAACATTTACTCTTGACTTTTACAAACGCAGAGTTCGAGACTCCAGGTTTTATGTACCAAACATTAAAACACTACCTTCAAATTACAATCTTTGAATGAATTATAGATATGCATGTTCTTTTCAACTTTTCATAGTTGGGCCCCATTTATGTTGCTGTCAGGACGCAGACGGCATTGTCGTAAGTATATAATTCTGAGGGTGTCTCTTATTCCGTGATATACCTGCATCAGTACAATAATGGCTGTATCAGAAAAGCAACTGTTTTATTCGCATTTGTCAGTAGGCGACCCTAAATTCTTGCATATGCAAATGTGCATTTCATATCCATGCATTATAATTTTTGTAATGGAGTCAATTTTTTCTATCATACCATGCTGGTTTTATAAAAAAACGTAACCAATTAATGTTTTAATTGACTATACTGATCATTTTATTAATGTTAGATTTATGTATTTAAAAGAAATTTATGAACTACTATAAAATATTCTGCCGTCATATAAATTTGTTCTTGAGTGTGAGCTTTTGTTTGTTCGTTGTATAATAGCAGTGCTTCATTTGTCCTCCTTAGGTGTGGCCTAAATGGTATCCTAGCAACCCAGTGACATAACATCTAGAATAAGCTTTTGTTCTTTTGTGGATCTTCAGGATTAACTCCCTCACATTTTCTTGTATGTAATATGAATTAAATTTACTCTGTTTTGCACCCAGTTATTTGTGTCTCACTGCAGAACTTTAGCGCTGTGATATCACTGTAATGACCTGTTCACAAAAGGGTTCTATTTATTAATTTTAAAAGAAGTTCAATTTTGGGACTTTATTAGCTCGAACCTGCGAAAGTCTAATTTTATAAAATAATTTTTAAACTGTTGGTTAAATATTTTACTATAAATGATTTGAGAGTTTTCTGCAGAGACGTTCAGAGATGTAAGGCTTTATAAGGCTTTTGCTATTATTTCTATATAACTAATTAGATTTATACAAATGCTAGTGTTTGTATAAATTTTATCACATTCAAAAAACAGAGCTAGATAAAATTAAATTTAGTGCGTGTATTTTATGACTTTGGAGTGGGTGTACCTTTAAAGAACATTGCCTGCGCGTCCGACTAATGCAGGGCGGTCTTCAGACCTTGAAAGTGTACCTTAAGGTTTTACGTCTTCCTTTTAGAAAATTTAAAATTCAACTTAGTATTATTCTAAAATCTAGTACAGCATTAGTTGTTTGAAATGAGCATGTACGTTTTATTTTATGACTCGTTAACTAAGTCATACAAATAATTAAATGGGGAAGTTATTAATGAAATAGACACTGTCGCCGTACGCGTAGGTCGAATTTCAAATTGTCGCAAATGTTTGCGCTATTCTTAAGTTCCTGATTTGTGTAAACATTACTTATCAAATGGGAGAGTTTATGTAATAAAGTCTTGATACCTAATAAACCTATTTGAATTAAAATTGACTTTACGTGAGAAGTTTGCATGTGGGTCCTTGACACAAATTTTAGTCTAAATTTGTTCGAGATAATACTTGCGGACAGACAGGTACAAAAGACCTCCTTATTATGCGCTAATTTAGTGTATTTTGTGCAAAGAACACTTACAAACTGCGTGTGTATCATGTAACGCCAACTTATATTACTTTACACTGTAACTGTTAGTTATTAGGAACATAACCTCACAGAACCAAGAAATCCCCCCCCCCCCAACCACCCTTTGGGCTTCCCATTAAAAAGTTGTACGCACGAATCGGAGGATGGAATAGATCGATCGTTGTAATGTGGTAATCTAAAGTGCAAGCCAGAAACTGTTCAAAGAATTAATTGGCAATCCATCCAGCATTTCCAACTAGATTTAATGACCCCTTGAAAATAGGATTTCAGTTGGGATCTATATATGGACAGTGGTGATATTGAAGTTCGTGCTATGACTGCAAAAGTGCAACTCAAACAGCATTTGAGGGTAATTTTTCTGTTCTTTTTTTTCCTCGTTCCTCTTATTTTTATAAAAGTATACGATAGGGCAAGGACAATGCTAGCTGATTAGATGTCAATCCCACACGTTCAGCTGTCACATCTGTTTGATTTGTTCACTTGTCTCTTATGAACCTACAACTATTATCTTATTTTATATGCCAGTCCAGCTTGTTATGGATTGATAAAAGTTTTTTAAGTCCGTCGGGACTCTGTCTCGACAACCAATGACTTGGATTCGCGATGTGTATTTCCTTTTTTTTTATTCTACTAAAAGTAGTCTTCTCGTTTTATTTTAACATAGCGAAAGACAGAAAACGGAACATTTGATATCGAATGGTATCTGGAACTTAAATTGTAAAATGGCGTTTTCCTTTATACTCATGCGATTGTAAAATTTCGATTCTGGAATGTGTACATCTGTTCTGATGGCGATACACTGAGTCCAAGTGCCAAGAAACAAACCACAGAGCTTATATAATCATAATTATCCGTGATTAATAACATTTAATGCTCTGAAATAATGCTACCGACAAAGCAAGTGAGTTTGGAATTAGTTCAATTGTACGAAAATTTTCTTACAAGTTTGCTTTAATACGTGCCTCTTTCTTGTAGGAGTTTAGTGAAATATCTTCCCTATTAAGAGTATTGAAATCGCCTTTCCTTTTTTAGGTTGATAGCTTCTAGTTTCATCCTGTCTTGCAGTGCACAGTGACGTACTACAGCGCTGTATGGTGATTCATTTGTTTTAGCGAGGAAAGTGTTCAGTGTGCTTACAGATGAAGGGAGAGTCAAGTTGGAACAGAACGAGTTACATAACTACTTTGGTATTTACATGAACTGTGTGATTACAGTTGTAACAGCATAATAAATAGTGTTCATATACTGAGTGAATAGTTTACATACCCAGATTTTTGTCTAAACAAGTGCGCGCTACACAGAGTAGAGGTTATGTGGAATGAAATCAGTCTTTCTTGAAACAACAGACAGATGGAGCAGTTGGTGAGTGAAAATTTTTTATCACTGTTTGTATTATATGTTATTGTACGTACGTGCGCTGTGCAATCCGGAAGTAATTGCAGAATCGTGTGCCCACTGTATGTTTTCTTAGTGCCATCTTCGGCTGTAGGACATATGTATTTTTTGTAAAACACAATGTTTGAGAAATTATAATTATTTAAATAGTGATTCGAACATAATTTTTTATTAAAAAGAGAAATGTGATGAGAGCTGTATGTAGCATGCAAGGATAGATGCGGCATAAATAATAAGATTTTTATTGGGAAACATAAAGAGAAGAGACGATTTAGAAGACATTCGCTTGATGATAGGACAATATTAAAATGGATTAAAAAATAGAATAAATGGATGCGGATTGATTTAATTGAACTCAGATTAGAGACTATTGGCGGGATGTTGTGTACGCGATGGTGATCCATGAATGGCTGTCAGCATACCCAGAAGCAGTGCGTCTGATTTATGTAACTACAACGTAATGCAATGTGAAATATATTGACTTTGAGCCACCATTTAATGTTTATTATTAATCAGAAAATTTACCAATATTTAATTACGAGCCGGTAAACATTAATTACCATTTTCGATTTCAGTTATTAATTTCAAACAGGAATTTATGTATTTTCGGAAATGTGATATACCTTTGTCTTAAACTCCTGGAGTAAGTAAAAGCAGACATATTTATCTTAATATTTGCACCCGAAAGCAACTTTTGAAATGTATTATTATTTTTGGGTCTGTATTTGATATCTTCAGCGCCGATATTAAGTTTTTAGGGCTTCGGCTATATACGATTTTAAGTTTTAAATTGTTTTATTAATCAATCGTTTTGTAAATATTATTATAGAGCTTGGACATTAAATTGAGGTCAAAGCGCTAATTTTGCTAAATTGCAGGATGATATTGCATGTCTTCCCTAACACAGCAATATATTTGTCTTGTAATTTTGACTTTTGTATCAGCGTATTAATAACTATTTGTGTAACTGTTGGCATTTTAATGGAAGTCCAGCACGCTTGATTAGTATTCGTAATCTTACATTAGAACCTAGAAAAAGGAATGATTCTAGAGATTTAACGAGAGTTAAGAAGCTACTGTTAGGTGCTGACTGCCATCTGACATGATTTAGTATTTTACTTATTTGTATAAGCTAGGAGGTAATGAGTTATTAAATGTACTTACAGCGTGTCAGTTTATTGACAAAATTTGGCATTTGACCTTCCTGAATGGTTAAGGAAGTTCCCCGTTGTGGAGTTCCCAAGCGAGTAGGGGATTCCCCAACCAGTCACCTCTTGATCGCGGAAAACACTCGTTACCATTGACCAAAATTAGAATGTGCAGACAATTTTTAGTCAAAATAAAATTTTATGAAAATCCATTCATTTGTTGTAGAGTTGTTACATACGGGCGAAGTTATTTCTGTAGGCGCGTCACAGAGATCAGGACAGACCACAAAATAACAAGACTCGAGTGGCGTAATTACTTGTATGCAATGGACATGTGAAGATATGTTCGAAATATATATTCTTCTGAAGGAATAAATAAACAGAAGGTAAAATATAGCCAATTATTGGTTAAGGTCGGAGAAAGACGAAGATAAATACTCTTGCTGTTCTAAATACAATGAAGAATTCAGACAGGCCCGACCTGTTTCAATGATTCTGCAGCTATCACAGGGATATTTTTAAATTTCAAATAATAATTGATGAAAATATGTTACCAAGCCTTGCAAGTAACGAAATGATACAATTTTTGTACTAAACAGTTAAAATGAACGCGTGAAGAAGTATCGTGTCGGCCCGCACGTTTCATCTCCGACATTATTTGGACAGGCTTTGTTGAAATTTAATGTGATAAGGGGCCTGAACGTGTATCAGATTTCACAGACTTTAATTAGTTGTTGTATTAAACATTTTACCATTGCGTATAAACTATATCTGAAACCCGCTAACCTTGGGTCCAGTGGCGAGCACGCTGACCACTAGTCTACCGAGGGCGAACCCAAGAACTTGCGTAAAGTAAAATTAGTGTCCAGTGTTTTGTGTAAGTGTCCTTCCTGTCAATACACAAATAATAAATTAAATTCTAACATAGCCTACTTATAAATTCCATCTTTGGCAATATTTTATGAGTCTTGTATGCATATTTGTGTTATATGTTCCTTCACTTTACATTGACAAATTAGAATTCTAAATTGTCTTTAAAATGCGAAAACGGGAAGTAACTGGGTTAAGAAGTGAGGAATCAAGCCCTAAAACATGCTCAGTTTCTTTAATTATTCCCAGTGGATACATCAAGCAGCAGTGGGATGTTCTCATTAGACGCTACTCTGTGCTTTCATTTGCACTTTGAAATTGTATTCTATAGCTTGCACAGAAATCTATTTTCAACTCACTTCAACCTGTCACTTCTTTAAAATTATACAATTCTTGTATTGTATTCGGAACGTTTACTCATAAAAAGACGAGTTGAAAACTCCGTCGTAGATAGTACCATAAGCGTTAATATCAACTGAAGATTTTCCGCTTCGTTCTCTCTTTCAGTAATTTTTAATTTTGGCTACTCTTGTTTATTGTCTTGCAGTTTGTTATTATTGTGCGGAAATTACACATAGTCTGTCTGAATTTCTTCTGTAATATCTTCTATGATTATTTATTGTTAATCCTGTTCGCTTCTTCATACCTGAGAAACAATAGTAGCAGAAAATTTGTACTCCCACTCCCTCCCTGCGTATCCTCCGATATGAGGTTCAGTGGTTTCTGACTTGGTTGCACAGAGAAAGTGTTTTGTGTCTGTCAGGAATCAAAACACGATCGTCCAACACGTTGGCAGTCACTGTTCTGCATTTGATGTCTCTTCGTGCAGAAATACAGCTCTTTTGTCTAGTTTACCAGGTAAAAAATGTTTCTTAATTTACGTAATTACCCGCTTTTGTTCCCGATTCGCTTCATGTGACAGCCAGCAATGTGTAGAATCGTTTTAATTTGCGCTTCACGTTTTTCTGCAGATATTGTGAGGAATGGTCGACATGACTCCGAACGCTTGGAAAAACACACAACAGCGTGCAATAGTTTCATGTCCAGACTACTAATGCATATCGACTGTTTGTATTTTTTCTCTTTTTAAGTGTCTGTAGCTTGCTGAAAATGGAAAATTGTTCCCAAATGTCAGTCCCGCTACGGTCCTGATGTCATCGTTAGGTTCGAAGTAACGTTAACGTCTTATCCAGCAGAGTCTCAGCTTGTATGAAGAATATTTGAATTTCTAATTTTCGTGGAGATATTTTCACATTGTGACATTCATTTGTTAACAGAAGAATAAGAGTGAGAGAATTTCAGAGTTTTTCAGCCACTTGTCCAATTCACGTTATGCTGATTGCGCTGAAACTGCATTAAAGGATAATTATTCGTCTTTAGAAGTCTTTTATCAGGATTAATAGCTAGCAAATCTTTTCTTTTCATCCTTTTCTGAGTTCTCTTTTGCATGAAATTAAAGTAAACAAAAAGTTGTAGAGAAGGAAGAAGGAAATAAAGTACCAAAGCAATTAACTTCTAACGTCAGTCAGTCAATGAGTTCCCATTATGGCATATGTCCCTTACAAAGCGATTGTATGGCGGCTGTGTTCCTGTAACTTTGAATAGAGTTAATTGAAACGCTGTTCAACCCCGGCACACAACCCCCCCCCCTCCTGGGGCCCCACCTGCTTCTTGCCCTTTCAGAAATGTTGAGTCACCCCTCAAGTTACACAAATGTAGTTGAAGAATTCAGAGCGTTGCTTGAACTCCGGACACAAATAAGTTGCATCTCTAAGTGGCATCTGAAGAACATCATTTATTTATGTTCGTAAAAACTTTAATTAGCCTACTTGAACGTGATTTGTAGTACATCTGTGCACTGCGAGTAATAAATACTTCAAATTATTACACTGACCACGGTATAAGACAGAACTAACGAGGAAATGGAGACAAATTCAGGATAAGGAGCTTCATAATCTTTTGTCCACCGTATTTTATTAGTCTTCAAGACAAAGCATAAGTTGGGTGAGGCTTGCTATAAGCGTGTGGGATATGACAAATGTACACAAAATTTTAGTTGTGTAAACTTGGAGAAGAAAAATACTATCTACTGGTTACACAATTTACATTTAGTTGTAAATAATTATGAATACAGCTCGATGCTAAAGATTGGTAATTGCCTTACGTAACAATGCATTGGTAATAAATTTGCAGTTTAGGCATGGTACTTGAACTTTTATAGATCATCATTATTCAGTGTAAAACTGAAGGAGAATTTCAAAGAACACATACGAAGGATTTAAGGACCTATTCTTAATTTTTACGGTTTCGGCTTTTCCATTTCATGTAATAATGCTTGAGTTAATTTCCTAAAGAACGAAAGAAAGAAAATGTCAGTGATAAAAACGGGGGTAGAACCAGCATCTCCCCTTGCAGCCTTAATTACTTTCCCAACCGAGCTTAAAAAGGCCTACAGGTTTTCCTCTGTCTTTGCACTGCTCCTCGCACGCATTCTGAACCCTGATGTCCTCCGTTAAACCTATTGGGTTGGTTTATTGGGTCGAAAGAATCAAGGGGGAAACTGACATTACGGTTAATGGTGGATAGTTTTAACAGTGAAAACATACTTCAGCTACACGAGCTGGACTTATATCTTATACAAGGAGCGGGAAATTATTTGTACTTGTGAAACGAATCTATTTCAAAGTGACTGCTGACTCGATAGCCTCAACGTAATTTGTTTTTGTTTTTTTAACTACGATTAAACTGAAGATGGCTGTCTTCTGGGTTGTTGCTTGCTGCCTCCGTCGTCATGGCGATGGTTGAGGCAGTAAGCACCTCTGAAACGTCGGTCAATTTCTACCAGACTACCCAGCGCAACAATCCAGAAGACAACCATCTTAATATTCGTCGCCATGAAATCCTGAAATCTAACTTAGGACTGAATTGAAATATGGTCTTCGGGGTTATAACGCCGTGTAGACTTGTAGGCGTTTATCAGCGTTATAAAGGAACTAATCTCCTCCATCTTTAAGGTCGGGCGGGGTAAGCTAGCTCTTAATTATTCACATAAAACTGAGTATTCGTAATAGGTATCACAATATCAAGAGATATGCACTTAAGATTACCAACTATTAATTCAACTACGAAACCCCGAACTGCCATTAATGTCTTGTTATATTAAGCATGCATTAAACCGAACGTGGAGTGGGCCCCACCCTATTTTTTAATTACCAATTGTAGTTTACAGTAAATTAAAGTCGTAAACACTCGTGCAAAGGACCCCAAAATGTAAATTTTCCTCAACAAATCAGTTATGAATTACGATGGCATTTTTTTTCTATAGTACTCTTACGTGCGAGAAAGCAAATTTAATACAGGGCCGTGTCGTTGCTGGCCATAGGTTTTCTACGATACCGGCTTGTTTATTACTATGCGATGAGGTATAAAAGCCCACGCGTTCTACATGTGAAGTTAATCGAGACTCTGTTGATGGGTTTCATCCTAAAACGTACTGCGCTAAATCAGTGGTTAACGCCCATGACATTTTGATAAATTCATTTTTTCCCTAATAGGAACAGAATGGAGGATACAGGATAATTTCGTTCTCAATTACTGCGAGGATGTGAACGAAGAAATAGGAGGTGCTGAAGATGAAAAATAAGGAAACAAGGAAGGAGGAAGTAGGCCTATAACAAAAACGAGACATAAAGCTAACATGAGGTTTGGTTGAAGTATTTATTTATTTAGTGTTCTGTCTGACGACAGGTCCATATGAACAGGATCCTTCCATCCTTTTCTCGGACTGGGACCTGTTCATATACGTTCTTGGCAGATGATCCAGAAGTGGTTTGCCATTGCCTTCTTCTGTGTGTGAATGGAGTAATTGTTGGGATGCCACGGAGAAACCGGGGAAGCACCCGGAGGAAAACTCCGTGTTGCCAAGACCACGACCTTGCCCAACACAAGTTATAAATCTGAGCACCACCGGGAATCGAAACCGAGACCCCAGGATTACAAGGCCAGCGTTCTAACCGCTAGACCACAGTGGCTGCTTGGTTGAAGTATATCATAACTTATGTGATGCTCTAAAATATTAATTCGAGAATTAGGACAGAGGAGTCACAAATAAGTTTATAAAATAAGTTCCAATTTTCTTTGTTATAAAAATAAGTCATAAATAAGAGTATAACTTAAGGTTTCAAATTTCTATAAAATCCCAGTACTTTTTCTAGCTTTATATAAGTTTTATCACTGCACGGTTGTAGTTTACGTCACAAATGTAAACCACATTCTGCCTACACACGTACAATAATCATAAACTACATCGAAACTGAAGAGAAGATGTACTTAATATCCATTCCTTGTTATTCTTCTTCTTACCACGCACACCAGCTTCTTGGAAGGAAGATTTCTTTGTGTGACAAGCTATAGAAAATCGGCTTATAAACCTGGTTGGAAATACAAACCGTAGACAGAGAACACAGAAATAGTTAAGTGGCAGATGTGAAACGAAAGCATGTCTATTCTATTGCTTTACTGTTAAGCCCACACTTACTACAATCTGCTTTCAAAATCGTTTAGTATTGTTCTGTTCTGCACCAATAAGATTATTTCGGGCTCTATATCAATGCTCGTAACATATTTAATCAATAGTACAATACTCTGAAATAGTACTTGCGATATAAAATCTACTTATGGACTTGAAATTTTGAGTAAGACGATATGTTTTTCTTATCTGTCAAAGTTACGTAATATGCTTCGTTAAATAATAATATAGCCTGTCCTTTACAAGTTAAATTCTGATACACGTACTGACTGTACTGCCTAATGAGAGTGTAATGAGAGGTTGTCTTTCGTCGTATTCCTCATGGTAGACATGTGAGTCTAATAAAAAATTAAGATTTTTCAAGTAGCTTGCTCGTTTAAATATTATTTTTACAAGTGTGCTGTTATGCCGACGTTGTTTACAGCCAATTTTATGATTCTATAAAATCTTATTTTGTTTGTTTTCCGTCTAAAATGTTTCTCCTGTTCTTCAAACATCATCAGAGATTTACATTTTTAACTTCCTTCCAACTTAAGTTTACCAATTGTTTTAAAAATAATAATTAATACATCGTTATTGGTTTTTTTTTTAAATTTTGTTTAAAGTTTTATAAAAATATTTTTATAACTGCTAATTTAGAATGGTCCCCTTAACAAGAATATGTTTTTAAATTTTGTATACCGTTATTCTGACTTTTTAAGTCTTACTGTCTGTTGTTGGCTATTATCATTTACTTGTTATAGGCTGCAACTTGCAATCGTGTTCTGATATTATTATTATTTGCCATTGAATTCCAAAAATTCCATCTCTCATTCGTCTGTTCTTGTACCAACTTCTGTGCGTATTGTGGCTTTGCTTTGTTCCCATGCACTTGCAGCTTTCATCTTCAGTAGCTACACAGAACAAGTGTGCACACAGTCATAACACAACGCGGAGTGGGAGGGACTTCGCTTCTTATCGTAGATTGCATGTAAATATTAATACATTAAGTTTCTGAAGTGTTTCGCAATGAAATTTTATGTTGCAGTTGTAACGGTTATGATGTTATTATATGGGAGAGATGCTGGGTAGCGTTCGTGATACGATTCATGTAAACTCTTGAGGAAAGAATTCTAAAGAAAGTTATCTTGTAATAATATGGCACAGGGAGACATAAAAGAGCGCTGTAGATTCCAAAACACAACTTTTATGTTAGAAGTTAGATTAGCAGCGTGGGTAATAAATGTGTGCTTAAATCAATATTTGATTTGAGGTTTATGGTTATTATATTTTCAATAAAAATTTCACATTAAATTATATTATCGCTGGGATAATCAGCTGGTTACGAGTTAAATGGAGTAAAATAAGGTAGATGAGAAAATTACTGATTTCATGTGGCTTAGGATAGAGACAAGTGGCGGGCACGGTAATTAATATTCAGGTTTCATAAAAGGTGAAGAATTTCGTGCCTAGCTGACCGATTATCAACTCCTTAAGAACTATGGTTCATTGAGTTAGATATAAGAATACGTCAGACAGATAATTGTAAGTTTAATTCGTTGATGCTAATAGTTGAAATGTATTCACTGACAAGTTACACATCGCCCTGATGATGTAAGCGGCAGTTACATCTAAAACGTCGGTAAACTCCTACCAGATTATTCGGTACAATAATCCAAAAGGCAGCCATATTCACTGACACGTTGATTGACAGAGTGAATCAAATTATATTGACAACCAGTCTTAGCAACTTACAATTCAAGAAATCCTCATGTGACTGTGACATAGTAATACATTACACCCAAACTAACGTTTATCACCACATCTACATCAGATTAAACTTTACGTTTTTAGTGACCTTACAAAATACACATGCATGCACTGGTCCCTGGAATTCACCCCTATTTTAGCATACGATATACGTCCTCTTGTTTTTACTCCTAGTCAAGTAGGCTACGCCCCAATCCCTCTATTTAGGCATATAACATTATTACGAAGTCGAGTGAATGTTGCAGTGTAAGTTCTAACTGCCGTCAATAATGCATCTTTAGAATATTTCATATATAACTTTCGTTGTGATTCGTTTCGAAATTAAGGTGCTTAATTTTTGACGTAAATACGTCTATATTTTCGGGTCAGTGTCATTCGGCAAAAAGTGAAACGAAAAAGTGTAACTACATTGTTATGTTACCTAGGAAATGTCAAACTTCATTGTTATGTTACCTGGGAAACGAAAAAGTGTAACTTCATTGTTATGTTACCTTGGAAACGTCATCCGTTTATCAACAAATAAACAACAGTGGTTACCTACATAGTTAGATTACATTACCTTACCTTACATTACCTTCCCCGGTTTCTCCGTGGCATCCCAACAATTACTCCATTCACACACAGAAGAAGGCAATGGCAAACCACTTCTGGATCATCTGCCAAGAACGTATATGAACAGGTCCCAGTCTGAGAAATGGATGGAAGGATCCTGTTCATATGGACCTGTCGCCAGACAGAACACTAATAATAATAATAAACATTACATTACATTACATTCATCTACCACAGATCAATCTTAAGCGTAACTAATTCAAGTTAAATAAGCAATGTCTTAATCAAACTTTACTCAATTGTAAAGCAGGTATGACGTATTTACGTCAAATTATCCGGAACCATGGTTCCACTGATAACTTTTTGGTTAATTAACGAAGTACTTTCTCATGTAGAAAATGTAGTGTCGAATTGAATAGGACCGAAAATGTCGCGAGTTAATTGAATGCACTGTTCAAGCAGCCAAAAGATAATGACGAGAGCATAAATCAGCCAGAACACGTTATAGTCCAGCTAAAGACTGGATCTTGTGTGTCACGAATATCAAGTCCAGAGCGTCAAAGCTACGCAGACCTAATGGCCTTAAAAAAAGTCGAATATTTTTTTTGCGTCACCAAAATACAATTTCTGTCACTCATTTCAGTGATGCCAACAAATAGATCCCGAGGGTCTCAAATATCTCCCCCCTCCATATTAGAATTCCAGCATTTGAATGAAATAATGTATCTGATGACGAAAATAGTCTGTCCGTTCAACAAAAGGTTTTTTACATTTGTTTGGCGCTCTATGACGACGGAAGCGTGAATATTATGAAATCAGCATCAACACTGATGTTGGCCAGACTGACAAAAGAGGGCGCGTATAAACAGAACCGACACAAAGCAATAACAATTATCACTCTACACGGTATTGCTTCACATGGGCCGAAATTACAATTTTCATTTTGTAATTGATTGTGATGTTCAAACCAGTCGCGATAATTTATGGAGAGCAGATGTTTTGTAGTCTGGAGCTATTTTATTTCTGTGTGCAGCGAGGGGTGAGTGACCCAATAACACTTCTCCTCTTTTTATTACAAGAATTTAAACATGAAATAACTAGAAGGAAAATACTCAATTTTTTTGCAGTGTCTTGTGTTCTGTATATTCATATATCTTATTTACTGAGCAAATAATTTGGATGTCCCTTTTTAGATGTTCTTAGAAATGGTGAAATTCCCTTTTCGTTCCTCCACAACTAACAGTGCCCTAAGTATCGATAAATTTCGATGCAAGTCGATATGATATAAAACACTATGTTTTGTCGAGTGATTTTTAATTTTTGTTTAGTTTCTCTAATTTTCTTAACCAATTTACTGAAGGGCATATATGTTTTATTTATGTATTTTTTGTATTTGACCGATTTTAATGAAATTTGATATATAGCAGTAATATTGTACTATTATTATAATGTATACATTTTTTTTAGTCATATAAATGTGTAATCTAACAAAGGTATCATTCGTCTTTATTGACTGCCTGATCCTGGTAGGGTCGTGACTCTGACCACTCACCCCATCTAGTGCTGACGGCAAGAACGAGTAGGACCTATATCACCTCTCCCGCCAAACATCATCTTTACGTGAAGCGTTACACTTTTTTACATCAATTTATTATCGTTTGTAATCGTCAATATAGTTAATGTCGCACATCTGTTAAAATAGCCTATTACATATAGGTTAAAATTCTTTTTTGTACAAGAATAGTGTGGCAGAGGACGATTTACGGAACATACGGTTTTATTGAACGCTGAGACTCAGTCTGTGTGAGAATATTCATTAAATACGAACCCCCTCATTATGTGTAGACGCCAAGGCTAGTCATAGGTTTTGTTCCCGATGTTGTGTGACGTGATAACGCATTCTATTCCTCGCAACTCCCAACGCAACTGCTCATAACAACTAGGGTTACAAGCTTAAGATGATAATAAGACTAGGTCTTGAATAGAGAAGATTCAGAAAGCAAATTACAACGTGCGACTCCTGTGTCTTCATCATCGTCACCGTCAGCCACCCCCGTCTACCAGGAATCTTCATTATGGGGCGACCTACTTCCTTGACTATACACACCCACACCGAAGGCGCTTTATTGCGCCACCGGGCTCCTCCTCATAGTCCGTAGCTTTATTATCCTATATATTGGGTGTAGGTGGCCAAATTGTGTCACGCGAGTCACATGTGACACAAAATATTAAGAATGTCTCCAATCAATTAAATACACCGTTATTCGACCACCATTACGATTGCAAATGCCACAAATTTTCAACATTTCCAGTCTCCTAACGTGTTATCCGGCTCTAACAGCGCACTTCCGGTCCATATCTCGGACTGGCTATCCTAAGTTATTATATCAAACCGGATAAGTTGGTATCCGTTGTGGTTTCAACGGGGGTGGATTACCAGTCCCATGCTGTAGTCACTGGACAGTGACTGAATGACTGAGCAATCATGGGGTTAATTTGAATTTATGTTAGTTGTAATTATTTTTTTGCAAATACGTAAGTGTTGGCCCATTATATGAAAACATGTTTCTTTCTTTGGTTTGTTAAGTTTGTAATTGTGTATACCAATTAAACTTTAAGGAAAATTATAATAAATATGTCTTACGTAGTTTGCTACATCAGTATTTTTCTACAAGAAAAAACAAATTGTGTTCGTCTGGAATATACCAATTTATTGTTCTGATTTAGCTGCTGCTAGTCTGTCAAGAACCTTTGTTGCTTACAAATTTCGACGCCTTTAGAATAGTTTGTAAATTTGATTGTTTGTGGATTTAGTGTTTCGACGTTCTACAGTACGTTCTGTAGTAATTAACTATCACTGATAACGAAAATTAAGGCCAGGAATTCATTTCTAGAGATCAGCTCAAAAATGTCGAAAATTTTGCTGCGAGGCTTATGACCGCGTTGGTAATGTTATAATAAAGAGCTAATTACTTACAAGCCTACTAATAAACCGGAGCTGGACGGTTAGCCATGATAATACGGTGTCATCTGTTGTTATTTTGGGTGGAAAAGCGACAATTTTTTTACAATATGAACAGGAAATTGTACCATCCGAGCAAGGAAAACACAAAGGCTATGAATGTTTCTCGCGTTTGGGAGGAACCCGTTTCGAATCACGGCCAGGACTCCACTGTTTTGATTGGTGTATTCTCAGCTCTGAAAGGATATTCTAAATATTAGGTACATAAGGCGGCAAGTCACTTATCACTCTGATGATGGAGACAGCAAGCACCTTTGAAATTTTGATTAACTTCTACCAGACTACACGATGCTATCTTCGTACTCAAATCCTACTTGATAAACAGCTTGTTCTTTTGTGGACATAATATTTACGTAATATTGTTACATAATGAATTTAAAAATTGTGGCATGGTTGAGGCACGCAGAAACATACACACTAAATGAGAAATAAGACCATCGGCTTCTGGTCTGTAGAACTTGGGAAAGAGATCGCGTTAAAGATTTATGAGTAGGGGTACAATATGAATATCCGAGACATAGGATGTGAAATAGGTGAGTTGGTTGAACTGGCTTAGAATTTTCCGAACACGATAATGAACCACATTTTTTCAAAAGCAGAGAATATCCTACACGCCTTAGTAATTATCAGCTTTTATTTTCTAAGAATATTGTTTACCTTCAAGTTTTGTCGAAATACAATTGCAAGTGTAATTGAGAGGCTGGTCACCCCTGAAGTAAGGCACAGTAGCTTTATGTAACAATGACGAACCTTAACCGCAGACCTACTTGCACACACAATGAGCTATATGACGCAAGCTGTCACATGCATTTCGTAATCAATGTCTCGTCGTTTGGTGTCATTACTGTGAATATTCTGCTGTCTCATTTGCTGGTAGGTAGGAAATTATTATTAACGTGGCGAGGACAACAAAAGCCAGAGAGTTTAGCTAGGTTAAATGTTCCATATAACCTCGGTACCAGGGTTAACAGGGGATGAGTTATTATGAACACTGAGCATAACACTGCCTCTACGGCAGTTTGCTTCGGCACGAAACGAGAACAGTTTTAAAATATTCTAATATTCCTTCGTTTATTTCGTATAGAAATTACAGAATAGAGGGATATAATGCATATGGGATATAATGTATTTGATTTATGAGCCTAAGTGATGTCATTACAGTAGTTCTGTGTTCATATGTAATAAAATATGACTCGTGTTCCATTTCTGTATGCACTTTGCCGTTATTGAAATGCTATTAAGAAAATACGAGAATCGAAATATAGAAGTCGGGAGCAGTAAAACAGCCAACAAGAAAGGGGAGAGTTGAAATAAATACGAAAGTATCCAGAACATTAACAAATGTTGATAGTTACGGAAAGTTATAAAACGGTATACACACTTTTGGAATTCATAAAAGTAACTATTTTGAAGCACGCTAGAAACATTATGATTTATAAAAAAATATTAATAAAAGCCAGGAATTTAAAATAATTTCGAAACGTAGAAGAATCTAGGACAATAGCTAAAACGAAGAATTTTTTTAGAACGTCAGATTCCAGTAGTTCCAAAACATCAAAATGTCAACTTATAAATAATGTATGTCTTGCATATGTCTGCAGGCTGGAAAATTAAGTTTCGAACACAGCCGACATATTTTCGTGAAAGCAAACAACACCAAACGTTTACCAAATTGATCAAATCACAAAAAGAGTATAAACCCACCAGTCGCGAGACACTGTAATAATTAAAAACAGTAAAGTAATCAATAAATGAGTACATTACAAATTTTTGAAGAAAGTCAGAGATGTACAATATTCTTGAAGTAGTCGAACAAATATACCAAGTGATTTAAGTAACTAACCAAACTTATGTAGTTACTTCAAGTCACAGAATCCTTTCTTGAAAGGTCGGTAATCACTGAAGTTTTGTTATCTTGTTTGCAATATCCAGCCACTGGAAGTTATATTAATGTAGTCCACATCCTCACATCCAATTTCTTTAAGATTTATTTGAATATCATCTCCATATCATCGTTCTCATGCGGGCTACCGTTTCCAGATTTCCCGACTAAAATAATGGCTCTCTACTGGGCTGTAGCGCCGTGTAGTCTGGCATAAATTTACCAACGTTTCAGAGGTCCCTGTTGCCTCCATCATACTCATATTCAGTCATTCTTTAAACTTTGTTCCCGTAATTCACGAACGTAATTTTGGTTTCCGTCCGAATTTGTGGATGTGAAATTTGGATAATGAAAGTCAATTACAAGATAGTAGTTGGACTCAGGTGAAGCTGCATCATTACATAAGGCATCAGGACATCCATTATACCTTTAAGAGTTTTTGACAGATCTTTATGCAGTTCTAAGTTCTACCACGTGTTTCACACGTGTATAGCAATATTGAAGTTTTATAAACTTTTATATCCTACCACATTAGTGGAAGGAATCCTTCATTTTACATTTTTTATAAGAAGAACGATAGATGTGAATAGCAATTCAATTCTTTTTATTAAAGTGCTGTATCAACAGCCAGAATTTGTAATAATAATTACTGCATTGAGATTTGTCGCTCTTATAAACAGGTAGAACAAAGGCTTATCTTCACTGCTGTAGAAACTGTTACCAGGGATCATCATTGTTATCAACTACACACAAAATTCTATCTACTATTTTTTTTAAATTTAAGCTTTTACAAAATTATTTAATGTCACCATCAGTGTGATATGTCAGTCGTTTGTTGTTCTAATTCGTCAGTAACTGGCAAATAATCATACCACAATGGGACGGTGTATTAGCCATATATATATATATATATATATATATATGCCTAGTAGATAAATAGGTCTTTTGTATTGTACGATGTTCTCATTGAATTCTGTATACCCATGGCACTAATTAAGCGAGTTAAAATCTTAGAATCCTTGGTAAAGTCCTTATAGAGTTCATTTGTGTGATTATTTCCTATTCAGAATTGTCTGAAACAAGGAGATGACTTATTGCAATTGCTTTCCGACTTTGCTTTAGAATACCTCATTATATTGGTACATGAAAGCAGATGGGACAAGCCAGCTTCTGATTTGTGCTAATGATAATAATATTGAGCGAAAATATAAGGAACGATGCAGACTGTAATACTAAAAGCACTTGGTATGAAGGAAATGCAGAGATCATTAAGTATGTTTAAGCTTATTTGTTCATGTACAGATTACAGAAGAAAGTTATAATAATTCAGCTAATAAAACTTTCGTAAATGTCGTAGAGTGGAGTAACAAATCAGGTTTATATTAGGAAAATTACTCACGAGCTGATCGAGTCGGGATAGCTCAGTCAGTATAATGACTAGCTACGGGCTGGGCGACCGGGGTTCGATCCCCGACGGGGGCAGAGGATTTTTCCTCTAGCCTCTGCGTCCAGACCGGCTCTGGGGCCCACCCAGCCTCCTCTACAATGGGTACCGGGGTCCTTTCCCGGGGGTAAAGCCGGCCGGGGCGAGATGCTGACCACTCACTCCC
This sequence comes from Zootermopsis nevadensis, assembly GCF_977971745.1. Classification (NCBI taxonomy): domain Eukaryota; kingdom Metazoa; phylum Arthropoda; class Insecta; order Blattodea; family Termopsidae; genus Zootermopsis; species Zootermopsis nevadensis. The sequence goes on from NW_028259142.1 coordinate 12,394,712, forward strand.
ATCTAGTGCCGAGGTCAAGGAAGAGAGGAGCTATACCTCCACTCACCCCAAACGCCTACATGGCGTATAGTGGGACAGCTTTACTTTTACTTTTACTCAGAGCTGATTAACTTTCGAAGATGTCTCATACCTGACAAGATTCGAATGGTGTACTCTTTGGAGTACACTAATATTCCAAAGGCGTTTTTCACGCCAAATTACGTAGGCCACTGTTGCAATAATTTCATCCAAAATCATTATTTCACAACATCGTTTTCTAACAAAGTTTTTAAGTCATTATTTTTCCAGTGTTACGACCGGGAAGGTTGAAATCACAGGGGTGTCCAGGTCCGGTGACCAAGGCGGGGGTAGTGGTAATTGGCCGGTGGGGAAAAGCCTCTGGAGCAACAATCCCTTTGTCCTGGCCCAAAGAATCAAGTTTCTTGCGGAAGGGTCAAGGTGGCAAAGTGTAATGCGGTTATGAAATACTGATTTGTAGTTGGTGTTGCGGGCTTTTCCACCGAAAGTGTTGTAGTTCCTCGGGGGCAGTAAAGATTCTCTTGAGACCTGGATGATCTAACCTATATGGTAGAGGCCCAGGGGTGTCAAAAACAGGGAAGGAAATGCCCAGGAATAACATCGAGAAAACTGTAATAGGCTACAATTCTTGTGCAAAAAGTGATGTGTCAGATAGACATGTATGAACGGGTCCATAAGGTGTTGTATAAAGTGGGGCTTTCCCGGTGACCGGGCAATAATCCGCGTCACGTGATATATGAAGATATATTTTGAAATAGTTTTAAAATTTCGTGGTCTGTAGTGTAGGATTCATGTGTGTCATGTTGATTCTTGGTTTATCTGCACTCCGCTATTCACACAAACTGTTCAATTTCTGTTCAGTATTACTTAGACAAGTGAGCAGTGTGTGTGTGTGTGTGTCGCAGAAGAAAGAAGAATACTTTTGTGTGTTAATACGTGAGCCTCATAAACTTTGTTCAAGTTACAAGGTAACTTGAACACTAAAAGAGAATGTAATTTGTTTTTTTAAATAAATAACTCTTGTTTTTTTGGTCCACTTTTTTATTCTGATTCCGGAAATGAGAGTCTTAGATGATGGTTTTGGTATGAGTTGGGGGGGAGCTACAGCCTTTGGTCTAATCTTTGCTTTGCAGTTGCTCGCCTGTCTACTGGCTGGTTGCGTTCCTCCCCACATAGAACGGCCTTAACATTCCCCGCGTCTTCTTCATTATCAGAGGAGAAGCTTCTATTAAGGCGCTCAACCGGGTGGAAGACGCGATTTGGGAAGTTCCCAACGCACTCCTTGAAGAATAGCTTCAGCGAGGTTCGTAGCTACTGCAAGAAAACTAAGGCAGTGCGTGGGGTTTGGACGCGGTGAATGAAAATTGCGTGAGCATCGCAAAGGACGAATGCTTGTGAAGAACTTCACCAAACAGATTAAAAGTTCCTTCTAATATGCCGAAAAGCTTCAGTTCGAACAAACTTCGAGTTCTTAAATGTAACTTGAAATCTTTTTGCCATCTCGTCTTACTCAGTTCTAATAAGGAATCAGTTTCCACCTTACTATGAACTTATACGTGAATTTACGAAGTTCTTGTAATTGAAGTACAGTTAACAAGCGTGTTGATAGTTTTTCCTCTAGGTTGCAGCTTAGTAGACGATGCGTATGTATACATAAAGAATAAATTATATGAAATTTTTAAAGACGAAGCTAATAAAAATGTTGTTTAAGGATTCAGTACGTACCTCAAATAAAACGCAGCACTTTACCGTTACAATTATCAATTTATAAATGATATTTAAGTAAACAGTCAATTTTTACAAAACCCACAGTTACTGATTGTTAAAGCAGGCGGTAAATATAATTTTCAACGGGTTCTATAATGTTCATTAATCTAATTTTATAAGTCAGTAAATGTTATCTAGTAGTTTCCGTTAACTTTCCAACGTTAATAAAATTTATTTTGAAGAGTTCTGTCTTCTGGGTTGTTGCACTGTGTAGTCTGGTCGAAGTTAACCAACGTTTCGGAGGTCTGACGACAGTATGACCTCTGAAACGTTGGTAAACATCGACCAGACTACACAGCGCAACAACCCAGAAGACAGAAATCTTCATACTCACCGCTGTGAAAACCTCAAATCATACAAAATTTATTTTATGTGTCAATAGTCTTGATGTTTGTAAGCCACTACAGTTATCCTACTTGGTGGACTTATTTTAATCTTCGGCATTTTTCATATTCCCAGTTACTATTGTAATACATTTTAGGATGATCCTGAGGGGATTTCCCGGTCCTGTCAGATCTCCCGATTATGAGGATAAAACCGTAATGTTCGGGAATGGTGCCATGGCGTTTTCATGGGGTGTCACCAGCGTTGAACACTGTCAGGATTCCACTGAAAATATTACGTAAATGGGTTCTAATTTCCGGTACGGAATATAAGCACAGGACTTTGTTTCTATGCAACTGAGCAACACGTTGCCAGTAACTCAGCAAAGGACGTAATTATTTGGGAATTCAGAGGTATTCATGCATTCAATCCTGAGGTCGGCCCTCATTATGTAATAAGTGACACGTCTCATTGAATCCACAAATTATTCGTCATAGGTAGAATTTCTGTTAATGTTATTAAACCCCTTAGATTCCAATAGCATAGATATGGTAAGTTGATTAATAGTTTGGTGGGTTTGATGTCTACTCAGCCGCATCAATAACTTGAGGCTGCCAGCGAATTAAACAAATCATATTAAAACTTAAAACTAATTTTAAATCAACTTAATTTCTATAGTGACACTTTTACACGTCAGACGTAGAACTTAATATTTATGCTGAAATTATTCTGTCACCGAAGTTCTATTCATCAAAACTTCGTGCACCACAAGTGCATCACCAAGATAAGTTACGCTTTGTCTCATACATGAAACGCATACAATCAAATTATATCGTTGTAACAGTCTTTTTTGTTGGAAAATAACCAGATACGAATCCTGGGACAATCAACAGCTAGCCTTATTGTAGTTTTCCATGGATTTTCTCTGTCTTTTCAGGCGGATTTAGGACCATGCAATAGACTACGACTATCTTCTTTAAGATCGTCACATAGTGCAAACTTATGTTCACTCAAAGATATATAAAACATTGTTTTAAGAATCAACAAGCTTAGAAATCTACACGACCATGGATGTCTTTATGTAAAATGTCCATCATTGACGTTTGGTATGAACCAAAATTGAAATGTATCGACAAATTTTAGTAAAATTCCTCAAGTAAAATGTAAAGAAATTCAATTTATTTGTTTTAGAAAGACACAGGCAGATGTCGCGAAGCGAATAGGCTTATTTTTACAACTTTTACATCAACGCGCCGCAATGAAGAGTTCGATTTTCTGTACAAAGAATTGAGACTAATATTAAAATACTATTAAGTTGCATATGTAAATCATCCCTTTCAGTAAGTGAAGCTCTCAAAGCCTCTTCAGCCTATCTTCAACCTTTATCGATTGTATTGTTCTTCGATTATTAAATGACGCATTATCAAGTGCCTCGTATTTTAAAGTCGACCTAAAGTTTGCTGTTTGAATGATGAGTTGGAAAATATGTTTAACAAAGTTGGCTTGGCCAGTCCCGGAATATTCCGAAAGTAACTGAGGAAAAAGTGAAGCACTTCAGTTAAGATTTCCTGTTTCCAGATCATATTTGAAGCCCTGACTTCCCGAATACGAAAAAGTGCTAACAACTAGACCGCAAAATTCGGAATGCAGTCACCATACCAAGATGAAGATAAACGGGGTAAAATTCCCAAAATGAATGTTGTTCATGCCCTTTTTTATTCCTTTTACTTAGTTTCTTTTTCCAGAAGAAAATAAGTAATTGTATATTGTGCTTCACGACTCCTTGTTGTAAGTTTCAAAGTAAAGAGGATTTCGCGTTAGGTGCCCAATAAAATAACCGCATGGGATCGCACTCATTTATTTCCTTCTAGAATTCGAGGAAGAAGGGGGAACTCTTTTTGTCTTTATGAGGGACACAAAAATACTTGCAATAAACCGAATGTAAGCATGGAAAACAATTTCTGAATCTTTGTTAAGAAGTAAGTTCTGACATTTCTTTTCCGTGGTTCCCGCTTTGTCTGATGAGGAAACCTGTCTTGCAGAAGTGGTTTCTGTTCCTTATGACACACGATTGCGAAGATGTTGGTTGTTTCATATCCCTAACTTCAATACAAAGGAACTTAATTGAGATCAGATACGCCTGTCGTGTTAATCATAAAAATGTTTTTTGCAAGAATATGTTCTTCACTTTATTTCCGTTTCAATGGCGAAAGACGTTTTAAACCAAGACTATCATAAGTTCTTTCCAAAATGTTCCTCGGAAGATATTGTCAGATTTTAAACCAAATTGAATTTTTTTCCATACTAAACTGTTTTATTAGCAGGCAACTGTCTTCACGTGTGGCAATAGACGTACAGTTTAGCTCCTTACGTGTAATTCGTTAAATAATTACCATATAAAATATAATCAAGTACTTAATGTAAACTTTCATGGAATGTAGGCCTGCACCTTATATTATGCATTAATTAGCTTACTTGTCGGTTTATGGTGAGCCGTTTTTAAGAACGTTTATAAATTTCTGAGTTCTGTGTAAGCGAGTCTTTTGTAACAGTAATTGTAGGGCTATCAGATTTCCCAACGATGCATTTTTATGTTCATTAAATTAGCAATAATGCCAATGAGATAGGTAGAATAGCAAAGAACAGTTTGAATTTTTTTTATCTGTGGTGAACACCTGTGGCCACTTTCTGTATAAAGGAATAAACTAACAAAATTATCTATTCATTATATTTGCAGTATTTTGAGAACGTGCTTCTTTAAGATGCTTCAGCAACTATTTTGTTAATACAATTGCCTTTAGTTAAAAGCTTTATTTTGAGTGTCTGTTATTTTTATCACTTATATAAAGCGTTACAATGCAGGAATGGGGAAACATTCCGTCGAGTTGTGGTTATGTTTCCTGGCCGCTGTATTTTTCTCCTAAGTTTATTTCCAGAGGCGCGTTAAACTCTGCGTATGATGTCTGGGCTATATATACGAGTACTCAAGTTCTGCTGCATCTCCCATTAAGCATTTCCAGATGGAATTCAGTTCTGGGCCTTCGTAGTCTAAGCCGGGGCTGGCACCAAGGTACCAGCTTGAAGACAAGGAAAATAGGATGAAAAGAAACGAGCAAAGCCTCTGGTAGACCTGCGTGTAAGTGGGAGGCTAGTATTGAATTGGATCTCATAGAAACAGCAAGGGAAGTCTTGGACTACGTGCTTTTCAGTTGTTAAAAATATTTCATTGCGAACACCATGATTTAATACTGGCTTCATAAAAACAGAACGTTTCATGAATAACTCATTATCAGCTGTTAAATCAATAGAGGTAATTCTTAATATTATAATATAAATAAATCAGTCTTGAATATCTGAAAGTAATTCAAATGGCCGACAACTTTGTCACCTTCATTGCCGTATTATTGAGAGCCCATTGTTTCTCCAAATAAATTGAATTCAGCCAACACTTCCCACATTATCTATTAAGAACCCTTTTAATATTATCCTCCTTTCTACCTGGATCTTGTCTCCTATTTCTGTTATTTGTTATCAAATAGGGCCAATAGGTGTATTATACTTTAAACACCTTAAGTATGTGCTACTCCCTCCGGGCTAGATACCAAGTATCACACCCATAAAACGAGGAACCATTATAGATTATTTATATTCTAATTTTAATTATTATCTTGCATATAGTAAACATAATTTAGAAAACTTTTTGATACGAGCGGTAACAAGCATACCCGATTCTCCGAATTCATTGCAAAAAAATGTTTAAATTAGAAAATTTAATGTGCTTGAAAACACCAAATAAAGCCAATTGCAGGCAGGGACAAAATAATTGCAATTTAAGAAGTGCGAATGATAAAACAAAAAGTACAGGACCAGCTAACACAGGGAAAAGGGTCCAAATTTAAAATATAAAACCTGAATAGTGAGGTGAAAAGAATGATCCCAAAGAATATTGAATTTAATTAACATTAAAAAATATCAGTAAGTGGAAAAGAATCTTTCATAAAATCGTCAGAATTGTTTCAAATAGCATTAACGATAGAAACATATTTGGCTGAGGTAATGGTGTTTATTTAATTGGAATATAATACTCTAATTACTCAAGGGTTCCTATGCATAGACAAATAACATAATCTAAAGAAAGAAAGATCAATTAACAGTGTTTTAAAAATATTAATGAACAGTATTCAGATTTCGCCGTCGTGATGATGATGACAGTCCTACCAAATTACGAAGCTTTCAATTCGTTGCCGTGCCTAGGGTCTATTCAGCTACTCTAACCGAAACCGCGAGATTTTTCTTCGGTGTTAAGGCAGTCGGAGCATAAAGATGATTGTTCAGCTCTTTTAGAGCCGAAGTTAGAATTCGTGGTGCATAAACACAATTTCTTTCCTCAGCTTTGCAGTTAAGAGTTTAAACTTTTAGCATTACATTATTCTGCATTAAAAGAACGCCCCAGTACATGCGCGCTGGGAAGAACTAAGTCCTAACCATTGTTATTGTCGATCTCCCAAAGGAGGGATTGCCACAACATTGTTATGAAAAGAAGGCAACTTCTTTGTCTGCCAGTCTGAAATCAGGCTGCAGATAACCTAGGAGCGAATCTAATTTCTCTCCCCGGGGTACCGTGACGAAACGTCGGGACCCGTATCCAATTCGCTTCCAACAATTACCACAACAATGATGAGCGTCACATCAGCGACATTTGCTTTATTCCGTTTAAGGATGAACGTTGCCAAGCGCTATGACTTGCATGCTGTGACTTCAGTTCCTTACCCGCAGATGTGCAAAGAACAATTCTCGGTATTTTTATTTTTCGATATTTCCGTCAGACTGGTTTTCTTACTTTTCGAAGGAAATGTAGCAGAACCTTATGACTGTGTGTTACACACTGCGCACATTAACACTACAGATGTATGAAATGGAATTTCAAAATTTAAACACACGTGACAGACAGTCGTGGTTTATTTAAATACCATTAAAGAAATCGCCTTTGAAGTCTAAAGAAAAACACGAAAAACTTCAAAATAGCTGGTAGCATGACCGAAATTAGAACCAATGGCCACCCAGACACAAGTCTAGAATATTACCGCTCCAAAAACTAGCTCGATTAGTGTCACATTTTAAAATTTCTGTAGGATATGATTCGTGAAAATCACTTTATCAGTTATGAAACTTGATCCCTTTCTTTGAGGGAAGAACTTGGAAGTGTCGAAAAATCATTGCTTGTGAAAATATTTACTCACTTTTATTTAATTAACAAGGAACTTAAGACATTGCTTAATGAGTTAGGTTGGTAACGTGTACAGTAAATCTAGTGGTACTAATGTAGTGAAATAAAGAAGGTTAAAATATGTTGAATTTCTGTGACGGATAGACGGAAAAAAGAGCTAAATAGACAGTCAAAGAGAAACTGAGATACGAGGATGATAAGAGAATTCATTTTTCGAAAAAAATTGTTAACACGAAATTCATTATTATTTTCTACTGAGCAATCAGTAATTATATTGTTTTATATCCCTTATATAAATAATATACCAATAATAATTCAATGGCCTATGTGGGAAAATCAGTGTATAATATTAAAGTGGATGTTAAATAAACGGAGTGAGAAGAATGTGGGCTGGAATCATATGGCTATGGATAGGTTCAACAGTATTTTGTTTCGTGAAACTGTTATTGACTAACGTGGTGATAATGCTGATAATGATTGTGGTGACAGAAATCAACAGATTTTTACGGATTGCTTATCGATGTGCTTGAATCTTCATGAAAATGTTCTATAACCTTTAAACTCGTACGCGTTTAACCCCGTTATGAATGTTTGTGGGCAATTTTTTAGCTGGAACCGTTGACCATCTGCAGACATCTGGCCATGAATCTATACGTGGTTGCAAAATGCTACCGGCAAAGAAAGTTCGATTTGATTCGTTCTGCATCGAAGACAAAAACGACGTCTTCCGAGTATTGAGAAAGGAAACTTGTCTGCTTTATGATGAATAGGCAGTGGCTTTAGTGTCCCATTTTGCTTCTAGGCTTACCTATTCATCTTGGGAGTTCTAAAGAAAAGCAGCTGACGGGAGAAGAAATCAGGTACTATATTGTCCACTGAAATGGAATAAGGTACTCTACGCCTATCTGTCCAAATTATGGGTCGGAGGAAATTTGGGAGGTCCTACACAGCACATCGAATCCCTTCATATTTGTATATCCGAAATGGGACGCAAACGTGTATCATGGGTTCGAGAATTGAATGTGACAAGGTTCTCCGCATTTCTGGGTTCGTTTTAGTGAGACAGATTTGTTAATAAGTTATTATTCTTTCTAGGAGTCCTGCATTATATAGTAAAAAAATCACTTTTTTATAATTAATTCAGGAAATTTATATGACCTAGCATTCGTAAAATCGTGAGTTTTTTTTTTTTTTTTTGAAAACTCGGTATATTTCAATTCATTCTGAAATATCACATATAGGAGTCGCCGAGCTGTATAACTTCGTTTCTATCAAAGTGAAATTAGATTCATGATGATTACATTTTGATGAACCGATTTTTGGTACTTGGTTGAAGTTCGATTTGACATTTTTTGAAGCATATCGGGTAAAGTGAGCTAAAATTAAATTCATCCTATACTCTCATTAAATATCTCAATCTTGATCTATTAAATACTTTGGAAATGAAATATGTATATAAATTTGTTGTCACATGTTTATTTGATAGACATTAAGCAAATAATGCATAATAAATGTAAAAACATCAGCTTTAGTGGCTTATATTACTTTTAGTATTATATTGTATGTAAACACCCTGTTTACCTCTTTGACTAGACGTAGTTCATTTAAAATGTTTGTTTTGTCGTATAATTAACATAACCTTAATTTTACAATGCTGATGGAATATGAAGATGACATCGCCCTGATGATGAAGGCTACGAACTCTTCTGGGACGTCATATGTTGTTAATTTCAGTGAATAATTCCGCTAAACAACTGTAAATTTAACATCACTTTTGCTTTCATTTAACTGTTTTGGATGAATTACGACGGGCTTCTACATACTGCATGCACTTGAAGACATTCCCTGTGGAATACATCTGTGACATTTCTTTTATACACGACTTTCACGTTGAGAGTTTGGCGGGTTGTCACTAATAAGCCCTGTATTTTTCATACTTTACTCTGCCAAAACATTCAGAAAGGGATATGGTGTATGCATTCGGAACAAATACTGCAATATGAGGTTTTTAAAATCAGTGGTTGACTTTCGTAAAGTAATTTGTATTAAGCCAACCCGATATATCAATTAACACTAATTGAACAAAAAGTGTCATGCAAGTTTTGAAGTATCGTTTCTTTGCCAAAGTCTCGATATTGTTGGAAATGGCTTGTAGAGTCAAACAAGAAAAATGTGCGAGCTCGAATTTCACCCTGCTTTTCATATTGTGTAAGAAAGGATGATCTTTCTTGTTATGTCCCTGTGTTTATATCGAAATAATTATGGAGGCAGTAAGCCACCCTGAAACGTTGGTAAACTTGTGCCAGACTGCTCAGTGCAACATTCCAGAAAACAGCCATACTCGCCGCGAAATAATCGCAGACTTTGTAATTAGAGAGAAAAGGATTAATATCGACACTTCCAAAGAATCGCACGCAACAGTTGTACGCACATAGGAACGCTGGAGTTGATGTCACAAGGAAGGAGGGCGAAAAGAAGACCGAGGGCTAAATGGATGAAAGGAATCCAGGAAGAAACGGCAGAGGGGTAGCAGGAGGAGGAGGACAGTAGATAGAGATGAATGCCGATTGGGAGATCGAAGATGCCAGGGACGTTAATAAAACGATAAATACTTATGAAGATATTCATTTTTGTGAAATTTATAATCGAATTATTTAAAAGCTGATAACCAAGGTTTCAGGAACGCCGATAGGCAAATAATTAGTACGTGGGAATGTGGAATAAAAACTGAGCGCCGTGGTGGAAAATGTCCTTCAATGCCCAAAGTGTGGCTACGTAAAGCACTCGTTGGGTATAATTACAGAATATTGGTCCGTGTTTCACCATTTTGCATATTTCCGCCGAAGTGATTCTCGTATGCATAATCATTGCATCGCTTCCTTTCCTCGCATTTTCCAATAAAATTTACATACGAATGATAATCAGGTTACAACAATGCTCAAATTAAACGAGATACCAAAAGGAATTCACAAAAGAGGTTTGATTTAAAGTGACGTAGTTGGTATTTTTAACATCTACCATGTGCACCGTATCCTTAGATTTAAAGAACTTTGTAATAAGTTTATTTTCATAGACTTTAATACAATTATGTTTATAATATCTACTATGTATATATATATATATATATATATATATATATATACACAGGGTGATTCAAAAGGTTAGGGCCAAACTGAAGGAGCGTATAGAGGGACTCAGAGAGAACAACTTTCGAATAGGAATCCACGTCCTCCGAAGTTATCCTGAGTCAGTTGAGGCCATTGAAGGTAGGGAAGTCTGATAATAAACCGCTGAAATAATTTGGTTTGTAAGATTCCTAATGTAATCCTTGTACATTAATAAAAAACCAAATTAAGCTAGTAGGAGAATAGCAAAGTACGATTATTTCAGCGGTATGTTATCAGACTTCCCTACCTTCAATGGCCTGGACTGACTCAGGATAACTTCGGAGGACATGGATTCCTATTCGAAAGTTGTTCTCTTTGAGTCTCTGTATACGCTCCTTCAGTTTGGCCCTAACCTTTTGAATCATCCTGTATGTGGACATTTTGTCAACAAAGAGCCTCGTCTTTTCATTTACTTCCTTCCAGAAACTACGAAAAGTATATAAACACGAGATTCGTAATTTTAATTCATTGTCTGGCAGTGCTACTGTGCCGCCTTACATGCATTAAGATCCTTAAATCTTAAACCAGGGGCTGGCTAAAGGCCGTGTGTTCGATATGACCGTGTAGAGCCTCAGGGAGAAGCAGTATTTATTTCAAGGTTACACGTGTTGTGTTAGCCAACGGTGTGTGGTAGAGGTACAGCACACGGATGTAATAACAGGTTTTTAACTTTGAAAGAATCGGATATACGAAGAGCCGATATCATAGCGAAATGAAGTTATTATTACATCAATGGTTTCATTCCGCAGTGTTCACAGTTGATTACAGAATAGTTAAGTGATGTATTGTTTGAATGGATACAAACTCTTCCTCCGATGCAGTTTTAAAAGTAAAATGTGAAATATTATATAGATCCGGAGCAATATACTTGCCACGTTATAGGAAGGTTGTAAGACTGATAATATCTAAAGTACATAATTCAAAACGAAAATAGCTGAAGTTCAATATATATATGACAAATAAAAATATTTGAAGTTCCCCATCCAGACGGTATCTATCTGGACATGATGCGAATCACGCCTGTAGATTTCGACGTTGAAAAACTAGAGAAACATCCTTCGTTCAAGTACCGTAGTCCGGAAGAAACGTAATCCGTTTTTCCTACGTTATTAGCTTCCTGGTAGAAGGAAAACACGTATACACACTGTGTAAAGCAAAGGCATTAGCGACGTAGGAACTGAGACGGCGAGCTACAAAATAATTCTGCTGGGAAATAATCTTTATGGCATGGACAGTACAGTCCACGACTGTAATCTTGAGACTTGCGGGGTGAGGAATTGGGGTGAAGGGAGAAGGAGAAAAGATAGAGTCTGCCTTTAACGCTACGGACTTCCTGCATTCCTTACAAGTCTCAAGATTGAAGTCGTGGACTGTACATGCTTTCTCATACTTCTAACGGATTTAGAGAGCACAGATTCGCCCCGACTACAGTAGAGCGATACAGTTTTTGTTATTTTGTTACTAAAAGAGAATTAGGGTAATTATGAAAACTGACTTCACAGTTTTTAAAATCTGTTCCTAAAACCGTCGATTGATTGTGATCTACATTTAGACTTACCCACTCCGTACGTAAAGTCGGAAAAATATATCGACAATGACAGATTATTGATTTATTTAACAAATGTTTCCAGCTACATAAGTTATTAATTCTGTAGTTCAGATTTAAAATATAATTTGAACAATCATTTAGTAAAAATACGAATACAGCCACCACATCGCTTTTAACGCTAGACCTATGGTTCCAGCGTCTTATGAATGAAAACAGGCTATCAGACTCTGTCTGCTGACCGAGATTCAAACCTGGTATGTCAAGAATACGAAGCACAATCATCACTCAACCCTAAAATTTTCTAACAAAGTACAATAATGATATTTTGAGCTTACTCATTCATTATAAGGTTTTAAAATTACTGTTACCGTTCTCTAATCAAAATAATGGGATTTAAAACCACATTATAAGATTCTACTTCCCTCTAATTCAACCTTACGTTTCTTTATTCATAGCGAGCCGTTTAAAATTACCAGATTTCCTTCAATTTCTGTTTTTTTTTTCGGAGGGGTTGGAGGACGAAAGTTTAATCCCTTCCACAAACGAATTTCCAGCAACATTCGTGATAACCGGAAAGGTATGAGGATTTGCAGCGAGCACATTGGGCGAACATTTAAAAGGATCTGAGATATCCCGACAAACGCCCATTAAGTTCTTCAGAGTCGATAATGAAGACTTTAAACTTTAAACTTCAATTTGTAACGGCTTATAGAACTGAAAGGAAACCATTCACTGCAGGTCTTTAATCACTGAACCGTAAAATATTTTCCTTTATTCCAGCAGCGCCTTTGTCTACTCATTTGTGAGATATCTTAAAAAAATCTTCCGGTATTCCCTATTTTAAAATAACTTTGCAATAGCTGGATCATTTTTTTATTTTTACAGTCAAACACAATTTATTATAACATAAAATACAAACGATCACTATCAAAGTATACAAGTTTTCAGAATCTATTACAAGTTACCTTATATATATATATATATTAGAAAGTATATATAACGTAACATGTTATATATAAATCCAAAATGTGTTTGGAGTTAATATTAATATAAAAATTAAAATTATTGTTGCAACTGTGCTAATAGGCTGAAAAATCAGTAATGTAATTTATATAAATTAATTCAGATGTAGATTATATACTATGTATAAGTTGAATTATACACCAACAACTTTGGGGGTACAAAGTTGAAGAGAAATTATATCTGGGGGTACGCGAACAAAAACGTTTGAATACCACTGATGTAAACTATTGATGCTGTATCATTCTTAAGGTTTGCATTACTTTTGCTGTAATTCTTACAGTTCGGGGACTTCTACTTTATTTAAATTTAAAATTTTCGTTATATTTTTGTAGGTTAATATTTTATTTTAATTGCAACCAGAGATGTAATTTTAACCTTTTCTTTCATTTCATTGTGATCTATGACTGTGTTTGTATTAGGCGTATATACATACCCTTTATTCTTACATTTCTTGAAATTTTAGTAGATCACCTACGTTAAATACGAATATATTCACTTTTACGTTGAACATTTGGCTAGTCCCAAGGGGCCATGGATATGACAGTACTTTTCAAATGATTCCCTCTGGAATGTTCCTGTTGTTACACTACTGCTGGTTCTACACAACCAGCACTTAGTAGAACTGTAGTTTCTGATTCCACCATAGCGTTAGCTGAACGGACATTCATTACCTAACTGTCTTCTGGACAGACTGACACATGCTGTGATTACATAAAGTAGTATTCATTTTACGATTTCAGTTAGAAAAGATATTATGGCTAGGATCATAGCAAAAAATATGAAAAACTGAATTTGGGATATACGCGATATTTATGAAGTTTAAATACAGCGCAGAATTAACTCGTAGGGATTTCAATGCACCTTATGTTTCAATCCTATTGTTGAAAATTTTTGTTTGAAAATTACTTTGTAGTTCTCTTCGCGTTAGAAGTTGAACAGAATCATTGAAAATATGGTTATGGGATAAATGTCGAAGTCGGAACGTATATGAACAGAGCACGTTCAAAGACTCGTATCTTTCTGCTCAAAAGATCGATTCTTTCCACCCCGGTATCATTGCTTTAGGAACATTAACTTTATGGAAATTTGCTTCAAAGTTATGCTAATTTCAGGCAATCTTCGCTTTGTATAGCCTTATGCTAGCACAGGTACTAATTATTTCTCGGTTTTTGATCTGGTCAGTTTGATTGCACATTATCTTATACACGAAGCGACATTATTATACGTCATAACAAAGGAAAATAAACAAACCGAATAATGAATAGCAGATAACATTACCACGCTTTGAAAGCTGTGTAGGCCTATGTATAAGAGTATTTAAATAATAAACAAGTCCCTGAAGCTCAATAAGGAATGTAAAATAAGTGTTTTCCAGTCCCGTTTCAAGTACATTAGAATATATCCTTAGATCGTCAATTTTACTTCAAGCGAAAAATGAGAATGCGGCTTCATTCTAACTATAAACTACAATATTTTTACTTTACAAATCTATTTCAGTAAAATGCAAATCCTTCCCTGATACCTTCTCTGTAACATACGTGATTAACCTTTCTATTTGCATGAAGATGTTTGAGGATTACCACAATCCTACTTGCGCTACCCAAACCTTACTCCAACACGCTCTATGGTTCCCAACACGACATCGCGAACGCAATAGAGGAGCAGATTCTAGTTATATCAAACTTCTCTTTCCGCAACCGACAAATACGAGCCTGTCTAATCCGATATTGAACGTACACACTGGAATAAAATATTCTATCAGCTTACTTCATGAATAAATATTATACTCGCGTCCAATAGATTCCTCACTGTAAGTAGTATGGTAGATGTATTCGCTTCAGAAGAAATAATTTACTCATCACTATTCTTTGTTTGCGTTGGAGGTTATACTTCATTACGTAGTTTATCTTAATTTTCAGCTACCCATCCCCTTGTTTCATCTCCGAAATGCGTATCCATGACATATGATGTCAGGGCTTTATACTTGACGTTGTGTTTCAAGTTTCATTTTAGTTATTTTCCATCATACATAACCTCAAATTTATATGGACCTGAAATATAGCCCCATCGATTGTGTCCTAAACAAATTACTGTACAAATAAATTGTATTACATAACCCTAGAGGACATTATGTAGCACAACTTTTTTCGTTATATTTTTGGTGTTGTAAATATTTAGCAAAGAAAACTAAGAAATGGTAGAAGATTTCTGTCTTCTGGGTTGTTGCGCTGTGTAGTCTGGTCGATGTTTACCAACGTTTCAGAGGTCATACTGCCTCCATCTTCAGGGCGATGAGTATGAAGATTTCTGTCTTCTGGGTTGTTGCGCCTAGTAGTCTGGTCGAGGTTAACCAACGTTTCAGAGGTCATACTGCCTCCATCATCAGGGCGATGAGTATGAAAATTTCTGTCTTCTGGGTTGTTGCGCTGTGTAGTCTGGTCGATGTTAACCAACGTTTCAGAGGTCATACTGCCTCCGTCATCAGGGCGATGAGTATGAATATTTCTGTCTTCTGGGTTGTTGCGCTGAGTAGTATGGTAGATATTTACCATACTACACAGAAATCTTCATACACACCACTGTGAAAACCTAAAATCATAAATAAGAAATCCTTATTTTGGAGTGTGGTTGCTGTACTATGATTACCATTCCAACGATATATTTTCACGTTCAGCAAATTAATATCATGGCCAATAATGTATGTGAAATCGTATAGAACGGTACAAACCACGTGTTTTAGCTCCCTCATTTTTAGTACTTTCATATTATTATTTGAGTAGTCTGTCAACTACATTACGTCTACATTATTCGAAGTATCTATTGGTATCAATCAGACGACGTACCTCTGTAGATTGACTCCAGGCGGGAAATGACTTTTGTAAATGCTGTGTGAACTGATTGCAGACGGCAGAACGTAAGCAGACTGCACTTGCGTAGTTCGTAACCCACTTTGCAGGCTTCTGTAATGCTAGATCGAGGATCCAAATCTAAATCTCGTTAGGGAGGTCACGTCCGACGATCCATCTCCGAAATTTGTTGATCTCGATGAATCACTACATTAACAGTTGCTGGCTGTATTAAATTTTCGCATATACAAGTGTAATATAGCCCTTAATTTACGCGAGTCTCAAATCTAATTATATGTTTATTACTGAGGTGGTGAGCTATAGAACACAAAATACGAACCGCATTTACAGGTAACAACTTTTATTAGTTATGAATATTTAAATAAATATAATTTAATGATAATATTTTAAGACTATGTACTGTGGGCATGATATATATTTATATATGCAAATAAATTGTCTTCAACGCGAATGATGCCTGCAAAATTGGTAAAGAAGACGTTAGTGATAACATTTTTAGGCCTGTTTTTGTTAATTCCGATGTAAGCATGGAATTACTGGACTTTATAATATTCCAAAAGTGATGTACATGAGACGTAGATTTATAACTTTCGTATTTACCAACATATGATTATCATGATTGACGGACTGTTTTCTTTGCAGTATTTATGACAAACATTTTACATTGTGCTGCATATAACAGAATTCAAGAAATTTCTAATCCAATATGTGTTTGGAGATTATATGGACGTATAAGTTCAGTTCCAGTACTTAATTATAATCCGTCCTTGATGTTATTTGTTTTGACGCAGCAGAAATTTTATAAATAATCTTAGAGAATTTTACGGATTTTTAAAAATGTTTTAGATGCAGTAACTTAGTAGCAAACATCTGCTGATTTCATGAATTAATCTGTCACTGCTTCGTGAGGATGGACATGGCCCGCCACTCCTCAGGAGTGGTGGGTCCATATAACTACGTTAATATTACATTTGGCTTCCAGTTATTTTCATTTCTATTATTTAATGCAGTCTGAACGAACCACTCACCGAACTTGTATCTCATACGCATTCCATATTGCGTTTCCAAATCCGGTTTGTAAATTTAACATTGAAAATATCGCATTATCTATTCATGTGCTTCGATCGTCTTCCATAACAGATCTAGGTACTGTAGCGTTTTCGTTAAAAACCGAAAATAATAAAATGTAAAACATATTTAATACTTCATTATCCCATTTTGTATTCTGACAGTTTTTGTGCAATAATGAAGAGTTTCTGAAACATCATGACAGATGGCATATCATTTCCTAGAGCAGCGGAAATCCTCTGTATAAAGATTAAATTAGGAACGAAAACCGATCATCCCATGTTTTGTAATGGTGTTACCACGTTACTGAACGTTCTTTACGCTAACGTTTTTCTGTATCACACCAATAACATGTCGACAACTTGTCACAGTCACGTGGCTGTTGTTTGGTTAACCACTATGACTAGACTTCTGAATGGCGTACAAGAAGACATGTGCCTCAAGCGATAGGCAAATAAACACTTTATAAACAGGATAATAGTGTTATAATGCGTAATTAACGATGTGGTAATGTCGAGACAAGATATTCAACCGTCTTTATCTTCTGATACGAGGTCTGCGTGTGATTTTTAGAAGTGCCTCTGTGTAACCGTGATGGTTAAGTGCAGATATTACAATACATTTTATTTGCAACGCAATTTTATAGAACATTGTTTATGTTTGGCCTAGAAGTAAACACAAAAATAAACAAATGCATAACTAACTTACGATATAAAAGTATTCAATAAATCATTTCAAACTGCGCAAAGCTCACATATAGAAAGACAGTAATAAATACCAATTACATTCACATAGAATTTAAGGACACATAAAAGCCATCTTTTCTTTCGTCTGTCATCTAAATTTGCAATTTTGTATGCAAGTTGTTAGAAAAAAGATGTATACACATTATAAAACAGTGGCTGCTTGTCAGTCAGTTGTTCACGTTGTCGATTATGTCACGAAGCTAAGAGAAGTAATATTGAGCACTTGAATAGATTCGCTGATTCACTAAGTGCCAATGTAATGATTCATTTCATTAAAATTTATTCGTTTCATTTATTGCATGTGTGTATGCATTTTTAGGGTCGTTCTATATATAAAATTATAGTTTTAATGCTATTGACTTTGGCTAAATTTTGAACAATGTAAAACTACGAAGGGCTTTAAATAGGATTTGTCAGTTTTACCTGTTTGGTCAATATGATGCTTAACTTATTTTCTTTTGTTTGTGATAACGTTCTGAGGAGAATGTTTGGGTTCAGTAGCGATGAGGTAACGGTTTTATAAAAGAATTGTTCTGAATCTTTCAAGGGTCATAAAATTAAGTCGCATATATAATGGATAATTCGAATTGTGAAGTTCCGGGTTCTGAGGTCGTGTATTGACGGTAGATGGTTGCCAACGTGTCGTAGGAATACTGGCTGCTTCCTCCGCATTCAGACAGGACTTGATGATTGATGTCTAGTTACATTTTACATGGTTGTTAGCTATGAAACTACGAATGTTGCTTCTGTGTAATGAAGTGAAGGACGAAACAAAGCGAGTTAAATTCTGAAATTTCTCCTCTATGTTTAAGAATACTGGGGACCATCAACTCCCTGACGACGGAAATTACTCATTCCTAATTGTGAGTAACATTTTGCGTGTGTTTTTCGTGGACAAAACCAGGGCAGAGTCATTAGACAAGACAAAGGCGTGGGACCTTCATTCTCCGGGACTGACGGATGTCTGAGCTGTGTCGGAATTAGCGAAGCCTTTTAATTACCGGATCTCAGTCCTTCCAAGGACATGCTAACAGATCGCTTTCTTGTCTTCAGATGTAAAGCAAAGAAGTAATTGTTTTCCCTCTTCTTCTAGGATTTTAACTTCCTTTCTGCTTAAATGCAGTTTGTTTCTAATTTAATAAATTTGTTCTGCCTCGTAGTAAAAGTAAAGTAAAGTTTGTCCCACTATACGCCATGTAGGCGTTTGGGGTGAGTGGAGGTATAGCTCCTATCTTCCTTGACCTCGGCAATAGATTGGGGTGAGTGGTCAGCATCACGCCCCGGCCGGCTTTACCCCCGAGAAAGGATCCGGTACCCATTGTAGAGGAGGCTGGGCGGGCCCCAGAGCCGGTCTGGACGCAGAGGCTAGAGGAAAAATATCCTCTGCCCCCGTCGGGGATCGAACCCCGGTCGTCCAGCCCGTAGCTAGTCACTATACTGACTGGTTCTGCCTCGTAGTGAGGATATAAATTTAAAAACTATACAACGGAAGGAAGATGTTAATTGAAAACTACTTGATGTACAGCCGATGTTTTCTGTGTTAAAGCACCGCTGTACTGCTTCTGTTTGTATTAGGCTTACTACTTTTTTTGCTCATTACGCTACTCAGGTTTCCGAAATGAAGACATCGTCATAATTAATTCACGGCAGTCTATGTGAAAGACAAGTTTCTCTGGGATATGAGTGCATTAGCTTCTTTGCCAGCTATTATTTCAATAATTTCTAATACTAACCGCGTCTGTGGTGTACCACGGGCCTGGTCAGACAGCGTGTTGTCAAGATCTCGGCACTTATTTGGAGCTTGAACTCCGACACGGCATTTGTTGGACTCAAAGTAAAGAAGTCAATATAGTATCCTTGCGGAGTTCTAGGTTTTTAGAAATAATGAAACACAGAAACTAATTTATCTTTAACAGTAAAAAAAATTACTCATGGAAACTAAACATAGGAACGTTGATGTAATACGCCACGTTTCCTATATGACGTGTGTTATGAAGAACGAAACTTATAATAAATACCGCGGCTAATACTGTGTTCCTTGCCAGTGACTAAATAGATGGGGGAAATGTATCCGCCATGAAATTCTTTATTTATGTGCTGAGGATTGTTGATCAGGTATTGTAACTGGGCGGTTGGACCACTTTCTTTCCACGCTCTATTCTGTTGCTTGTTGGGCATTCCGGTAGCCGATTTTTTTAATAGAGTGAAGTCATAAAAGGTTATCTGTCATTGTGATTATAGGTTCCAATCCCTTCAGGAGCACGGATGTTTTCCGTGTATTTATGTGCTGTTTTACTATGAGTCCATTGTAACCTCGCTTTAGTGAATAGGGCTCATAATTTTTCCTTATTTAAATCAATCAGCTCAGGAATCACGACGCAACACTAACGAAGAACAATTCCTTAATGTTGAACGCATATGCACTAAAGATGGAATTACTGTACTATATTGTCATTCAGAAATTTTTATATTCTTTGCTTAGAAAACGTTCTTTTAAAACTCATTCCCCGCAAACTTTATCGCTCAGAGACAACTGTCAAAATTCCTAATTACGTTAACAGATTTGTTTAAAATTAGGATTAAAAGTGCATTTGATGTCACCGTACCCTCTGGAGAACAGTGATATTCGATGAATAAAAATTTGAATCAGAAAGCTGAATTTTCAGACTTGTTATCGCTACGAACTATGCATACATAAATAACAACAAAACTGACAATTTCAGCAACGTGATTTCACCGCACATCCCTTGAAGCTATTTACAAACATGTGACGTAGATTCGTGACTGAATACGATTTGTTTTTAGTTAAAAATGTATGACGTGACTTACAATACAATATCCACTGCAGTGTGAGTTGTTTCGTTGATATTTCCGCTCGATTCTGTGATAACATCACACCTGGGGATTAGTCAGTTTTGTGCTTCTTACGAGTTCTACTTACGGATGCATATACAATAGCAATGAGTAAAAAAGTAACGTATTTTGCAGTGGGATGTTATCTACAAGAATAATGATAATTTAGGTGGCATAAACACTGACAAATGGGACATAAATATACATATAAATAGAAAAATAAATTTGGTCGAATAATAATTTAAGTTGCCCCAATCAGGTTAGTCTAGAAGTAACGCTCTGTACTATGATTCTGAATATAATCGCATTACGGACTGTTCTTGGCAGGTTTTCTGTGGTCTTTCCCGATATTTTCGACCTATCGGTAGGCGTAAAGTTACTTCAAATGGACCATGAACGTCGTCTTTCAAATCATTTTCTAGTCAAGGCACATGACAAATCTACTTTGTGAGATTTTAGACTTTCACGAATTTGAAGATGTCTGTCTTCTTGAATGTTGCGCCATGTAGTCTGGTGTAAACAGAGCGACGTTACAGAAGTTATTACTGATTTCCTTGTTAATATAAGGTAGTAAGCATGTCTGAAACATCCCTCAATTTATACCAGACTACACGGCGCAACATTCCGAAGTCTGTCATATTTTTAAAACTTACATTGCTTGAAGCATGAGCCGGGATAGCTCAGTCAGTATAGTGACTGGCTACGGGCTGGACGACCGGGGTTCGATCCCCGACGGGGGCAGAGGATTTTTCCTCTAGCCTCTGCGTCCAGACCGGCTCTGGGGCCCACCCAGCCTCCTCTACAATGGGTACCGGGGTCCTTTCCCGGGGGTAAAGCCGGCCGGGGCGTGATGCTGACCACTCACTCCCATCTAGTGCCGAGGTCAAAAAAGAGAGGAGCTATACCTCCACTCACTCCAAACGCCTACATGGCGTATAGTGGGACAAACTTTACTTTTTTTACTTTTTACATTGCTTGAAGCACTTCAACGCGCTTTGAACGAAGTGTCGCAAAATACGTTTATCATCTTCACCGTGTCTGTTTGTGTATGTTCGTCCAAGACCTACATGTTTCCGCTTTCGTCCAGAGCGTAATTTGTCAAAAATTTATATATTTTCAAGAATCATTATATCTAACGCGCTAATATGCTATTTATGTTGGGGACTTCGGTATAAAGGTAAGCTTGCTACATACAGTGTCATGTATACTATGAATTTAGCCAGTAACCTACATAATACAACAAAAACTTCTCCAAGATTGTTCAAATAAATGCACTGCGTACGTTTACTCAGATCTGAAGTGTTATAAAATCTTGAAAAGAGGAGTTGCTTGGTACAGTTTGCTACAATCGGATTGCGCCACATTGCGGATGTATACGGAAATACGTTTTTCATTTCCTGAAAGTTTTCACACCTCATGAGTCCGACTGTGTTTTTGTGATACGCGAGTCACAGTTTATTCCGAGGAATGGTAAGGATTTCAATATCTAGAACACGTACAAAATATGAGTTCCACTTTTGAACTCCCTGGATAAAACTAGAAAGAGACCAGCAGGAAATGCTAGCCATTCCTTCCAAGAAATAGGGGCGAAAAATGGAATGACGCTGACCGTGTCCACCCCCCACACACGACTTCACATCGGAGTGAAATGTAGGAATCATTTTCCTTCCCGGTTTCGCTGTTATGGTCAGCTGATATGTAAATTATTATCGTCTGTATACTTCTGTTTTGAAGTTTAATACTAAATGTACTAATTAAGCATGACCATGAAATATTCAAAAGTGCTGAGTGAATTGATGTTTTATCCCAAACGGTTCTCTTACATTATGATTCATGTTATAAACCTGCTTAATACACGTAGATGTGTCGCATTTCCCCCAAAATGGGGTCTAGTTCTACGAAATTAAAAATAATGATTTATCTTCATTACTTCATTATAGTATCAGAGTCACCAACAGAAGTTTCAATACGCGATTTGACATTTCCCACAATAAAAACGACTCTTAAATTTTTTAAACATTTTCTTCATTACTTAAATACATCATTAATCATGAATTCTTTCTGATACTGGCATTTAAAATGAAAATATATAGGTTTAAGAACATTATCCTGTCTCTAGCTTTGTATTCTTATGATTTCTTCTTAGGATACTTATTACGGAAAACCTAATTTGCTTGTTTGAATAAAAATTTCCTTGAATGTTATCCATCGTCTAGTAAAATATAAAATATAAAACGTAAAACGACGTTTCGGAGATGGGACTCTATCTCCGTCTTCAGGTTCCTACACAGTTGGGCCCACTAGATAGAGCTAATCCCTATCTCCGTCTGTCTGCGTCCGGAGATAGGGATTAGCTCTGTCTAGTGGGCCCAACTGTGTAGGAACCTGAAGACGGAGATAGAGTCCCATCTCCGATACGTCGTTTTACGTTTTATATTTTTTATTTTACTAGACGATGGATAACATCCAAGGAAATTTTTATTCAAATGACTCTTCACCATCGTCAAGAAGTTTTAGATTTGATATACCTAATTTGCTGTTGGAATTCTACGCACAGCTTAATAGGCCACTTCTGGATGTTATTGTCTCTAAGTTTTCAATCCGTGTATGCTAACTTTTGATGCTACCTTATAAATAGACTTAAACAGGCGGGGTGTGGAGTCAATATAAAATATTTACAACTTTGTTTCGAAAAATTTTTGCTCTCGGTAAATATGTAAAAGTTACATTCGAAATTCGCGTAGAAACGCATGGAGTATTGAATGTAAAGTATTCGTTATCGTTGTCCTATTTTAACCAAATTTTGCATGCATTGGCAAAGTTTAATGGAACTCCGCAATATGAATTTTCACGAATATCATTTCGTCGGTTTTAGAGTTGTTATATGCGGACAAACGGAGGACAAGTAGGTATGTAGAATTCCATAGAAACTTTTTGTAAATTTTAGTTCCGAAAGCGCAAGAACGTGAAATGGAAGTTTGTGCTTCAAATCCGTTCTTCGTATTATTTTTATTATATTCCGTTGGCCTTTGTTGCATACACAAACCCATTTTTAGAAACGTAATCATACTACTGATAAGTAGGTAACGAAATTGTATCCACTCGACAAAATTCAGTGTGACTACATACACTGTTTAAAACTTGATAAATATCTGTCTAGTAGTGTCGTAGGATCAACTAGACAATACACTCAACTGCTTATAGCAGTATCTAATTTCTTTCAATTTACTTAATTTATCGACACAAATAAACTTTACAAGAATTTAGGCCCCTTAACTCGTTTCAGTTCGTTAATTTATTAACCTTATTCGATCTGAGTAAGTATCATCCTGTTTCAGATATTTTAATTGTACTGTTCTCAAATCTCTATCGATTTTTAAATTTCTTGTATAAAATCAAAGTGTATTCAGATGTTATTCCGCTGATAACTTATAGACTCGCACAACTTCCCCTTTATGCTACCTTTAATGCATTTTATATTTTATTCAATCTGTTCCTCTAACATATTTTAACATCTGACCTGTATTTTATTTGTATTGGTCTTTCAAAAATCGCGTTGAACAAAATTTCTCTACAAAAATGTTTTAATTTTAAAATCGGATTTTAATTTTAAGTCCCCATCTCTGATTCCTTTCATGTTTACCTGTTGGTTTGCTCAATGGAGCGCTTTTCTCAAAATGGACTGTGTAATTTAGAGGAACGTTGTAAAGGTAAATTACATCTGAAAGCGGATTTAGTGTCCTATCTTGGCAGTAGTGGATATAAACAGAATTTAACGCATTTTGCACATAATGCTAGCAGAGTGAAATTTGATTTTAATTTTAAATATCTAGATCTGTATAATTAAATGACTTCAGATTGAGGAACATGAATTCATGCGGAAGTTGATTCATAAAATAATGAAAGGATCAAATAAATGACTTAGCTGCCTAACAAAGGGTCTTTGTGACGAGGGATCAATTCGATTGGAAGTAATTAGATGCGTCGTCTTATTGAATAGCTGACTGCAATAGAACAGCCACTTTTCGTTTTGAAAAGAACATTACAACTTGGAGTAATATGGAGACGGTACCAGCTTTATATTTAGTAAAATATTCTTAATTTCGCAGACTCAGTCAATTAATCAGGAAGAAAGGAACTGCGTACTCAAAGGCTGAAAGAATCTCCACCCCTCTTTTCGAAATGAAAATATATAGATTTAGCGTGCAAAGGAAAGAGCTGTGCGTCTCCATGAAATTTTTTGAAAGTGATGATTCAGTCATGAAAAAGTGGCTTTATTCTTGAGCGACAATTTACAGGAAACATAAATTTAGGACAAACGTTTTTTACAGTATATGGACAATGTTATGGTATACGTAACTGGAAGCTATCCATCTGGCTGGCTGACTATCTAGCTCTCTGACTGATAAACCAACCAACCAGTTAAGTCAATTAAGTAAAATAGCAGATAAAACCAACCTAACCAGTTACTATCGACTAACTGAACATCCAACTAATTATATGGTAAACTAAGCAACAACCTACTATTTAACTAACAACCTAAGATATTAAATAACAACTAAACTAATTACACACTAATTAACTGACAATTAAGTAAGTAACAAGCTAGGTAAATAAATATATGTCTGACTAACAAACTAACTCTTCGGAAACTCAAGTTGGAATTAAACAAGTTCGCTTAAAATGTTATCTTGTATGCTTAAAGTTCACTGTTCGACATTGTGTCAAGGACCAGTCATATCGAGGTTTGTCTTTGTTTCATTCTGATCAAAATCGGTATATCTTAGTACATCAAATCTGCAGTTGAAGTAACGTCGTTGAATAACCTTCCAAACAAATCAACAGAAGGTTTTAACGGTAATATCATGCGTTATTCACTTAAAACTGCTTTGTTATGGGTTGAATTAGGGCCAGACTTACTGTAACATAATAAACGGAGTGCTTTATAAAATAGTACATTTGTGTTATTATTTGATGACGTATTTTAAGAGACAGCATGTATACAGACAAACAAACTAGCAAACGCTGCAGTATGGAAACATAAACACATTGTTGAAGTCTTCTTTCAATAAATCTTACATAAATTCAGTATTACAATTTTTGGCCGTTAGTGTACTTTCTGTAACAGAGAGAGAGCGAAGATGACTGTCTTCTAGGTTGCTGAGCCGTGAACCTCGATATGAAGACAGCAAACACCACTGATAGGTCTGTTAATTTCTACTCGCAGCCTTGAGAACCGGAAACCTCACTACAGAGAGTGTGATCGCACACATGCAATCTCTTCATTAGAGTAAGGATGCAAATTTGAAAGTCTAAACTTTTAAAGGTACAGGTAGCCCTCGATTTACGCCGGGGATGTGTTCCTGGACGAACCGACGTAATCGGACTCGGCGTAAACTGAAACTCTTTTATAATGTAAATGAATGGGAAGTCAATGACATGCGTTCCCAGCACCCAAATATTGGCGAGTACTATAATGACATTACATTTAAAGTTCTGAAATAACATAAATAAAATAAAGGGAATTTAAAAAAATATATTTCATACACGTACAATCGGCAATTCGTTGGTCCCCGCGATTGACTGCGATTCTTTCATGTGATTGATGTGTACAGTCATCTCTGCTGTTATGCGATAGTTGCATTCATGTAAGACGCCGACCTATAGAAAATCGCGTAGTAAAAATAACCCCGGTAACTCCGCAGAGATTAAATTAGTCGTTTGAAAGTTTAAAGCGCCAGGAATGAAATTGCATAAGAGCAAACTCGCATATACAAAAGTTTGCATTTCACAAACAGCTTTTACCGATTCATCGATCTCATTGGAGCAAATTCGCGTTAACGAAACATACGTAATTGCAGAGATGACTGCGTTTATAATTTTTATTCAAAATCAGCGATGTAATAATTACGATTTAGTATAAGAAGCAGTACGAGATACATTGTAAAACGTTAGTAATAATAGTAATTTTTTTTTTTCACTTTTTGACTTTCCGGTTTCAAAATCGGCGTTATTCTGAATCGGCGCAAATTGGACCGGTGCAAATCGAGGGCTACCTGTATTGTAATTATAAACTTAGATATGTTGTAAGTGCACATCTTAAAAAATTTCACTGCAGTTTTCAAAACACAAGTTGTAATAAAATCGATATGTAATTTGCAATATATCATATTATTTCTTGGTTCTTGAATCTGTGTTGTAAGTCTGGCGTTTGTTTCATTTGAAAGACAAATGAATGGAAGGGGGGAACTGCAGCTGATAAAAGCCGAAGCTTGCGATGAATCATTGAATGCAGATGAGGGTGTCTCACAGGGCAGTGACAAAACCGTGAGTTAGACTGCGAGAAGCAGAGTGAGTTAGCGAGGTTCGACGATGGAGTACAGCTTCGATTCACCGGGGGTTAATCAATTCGCACGCTTGTACAGTAACACACAATGATATTAGGTTGTCGTAAAGCGATGATTCACATTTTCAACTACAAAGCTGTTCGTTATATACATCTGTGTGTACAGCTCACTCACTTTGGTTCAAAAATTATATTTAGAAATTCAAGTTCTACCAAACATTAGTACTTGGATATATTCCTTGCTTTAGCAAACGTCATAACTACAGGGTATAGACTTATATAGAAATACTAGTTGTTATCATCTCTGACCTGATAATCTCTGTTTTAAAAGCGAAAGTAATCTGTGCGGAACGTTAGCTGTAAAATATTATTTATGACGCTGAGTTGAATTGTCAGGACAACTAGAGGCGGACCTCGATGTAAATTACTGTAAGCCCCTGCCTTCCTTTCGTAGTCGACACGTTTCTCCGGTGTCTATATTTCAGGGTCCTAGAAAATACTTCTTGCATAGCCAATCAGCTACTGATAAGCAAGAAGCTTTTACCAATAAGCAAAGATGCGTTATTGTTTCTATTTAGTGAAGGAATTATATCATTGGATTATGCGTAAGATGTTTCAGTTCATGACACAGTAAGCTGAATTAAACAAGGAGCGTAAAACGTATAATGTCAGAGGATAAAGTATTCGATTTACTTGTAAATCAGTCTGAATACATAATTGACCAAAAATCGTCTACTTTGTATAAGGTATCAAACGGAAACTAAATGTAATATTAGTTCATTTTGTTCCCACCTCAACCTTCCACCCAGAAGAAGGACGATTATATCAATGTAAATATTTTCCATCAAATGCCTAATTTTATTAAATGTAGATGACGAGAGGAAAAGGTTGAAAAATTGCGTGCTTCATGATCACATTAAAATCTTTCAAAGTTGCAGGACAAACAGTAGAGTATAGGCAAGTGAAGACAGCTCAGAACACGCAGCGTAGCAAAGCAAGCAATGTTGTACTGCAGACTTCGAGCCGCGCGGCAAGTGAAGTGAGGTCATTCCGTGGCCTTCACATTTTTAATTTGGTGACGGCTACTGTAGTTTCTGTGGCCATGAGAAATATAAGACTAGGAAGATGCACACGGCCCGCCTGGAAGTATTGCAGAAAACACAGGTTTAAGAAACAAGCAGTATTCTTTCAGTTTTAAATATATTCTACTTTTCTTCAATTCCTTGTGATAATTCGAGCTCTCGGCTAGGGACCCACTGGCGCGACTAGCCGTGTGCGGCGTGTCGAGTGTTGTCGCGCGCGGCTGTTATTTGTATTGCTTTTTATGGGTGCGAAACCCACTGACGCGGCGCGGCAGCCGCGCCGCGTCAGTGGGTTTCGCACCCATAAAAAGCAATACAAATAACAGCCGCGCGCGACAACACTCGACACGCCGCACACGGCTAGTCGCGCCAGTGGGTCCCTAGCCAAGTCAGCTGGTCGTACGGACTCTTAACTTCGGAAAGGGCGAATTCCTTTCCAGCATAAAACTTGCTTTCTAACTTCTGTTTCTTACTTAGGTTTAATATTATGCTTAAATTATGAAGTGCCTTTAATGTCAACATTAGATTTTCCAGACAATAATTATATTTAATCTGATTCATGAAAGCACTTCCGACAAAGATTGACGTTAGGGACACCCTACGCGGAATATCAAATGACAAGGGAGAATCAAGTGACACTCCAATTAGAAAAGTCGATTATGTATTCCTTTCTGTGACTTAAAGTTACTAGATAATAAATTATATTATTTCTACCATGTAAAAGTCTGTAAGGATTATAAAATTATGATTTTTCTTTCAGAAGGTAATAATATTTCAAATAAATCGATCAGTGTCATACTATGACTACTCTTTTATTCCTTATATACTAACTGTAACTTAAGTGTCATCGCTAGCTACTGAGTAAACAGAGACATGCACATGATGCCATGTGCCAAACAAAAGATTGTTAGCCATTTGTTTGACCTGTTGTTAACAGAGTGAAAGTTAGTAGTCTTACTAGGTTTACGTGGATTTGTTACTGCTACAACACGCATGGGTGTACAAGAGAGATAATTACACCAATTAATTACACTAAAAATAAATTATTTAGTAGTACAATATCACATTACTAAAGTGGTCCAGATTAAAAAGTCGTGTTTTTATTAGTAAATCTAACGAATCGCGTTAGTTAATTTGTGAGCTTGTAGTTTCTGAATGTGGTGAAGGTTTGATTGTGATGTCTCCAGCTGTGAAGCCGTAGAGTCTTATAGGTGGTTACTAACGTTTCCGATGAACACATTTCTTACTACCTTGAATATGGAGGCTGTACGTTCCTCTGAAACGTTGGTAATAACTAACAAGACTTCAGAATGTTTTAATTCAGAAGACAAAAACCAAAAACTTTGTAAATATCTATGCAGTTATTTGCAAATTTTGTTGATTGGTTGTTGCTTGTAGCTTTGTTCGTTGGTGTTGTCAAAGCAAATTATTTGTCATGTGATGCGTTTTACATTACCCTTTGTGGAACATTAAGCTCAAATCAATGCTTATATTGTGAGGGATTTCCATTGAAGCGTGACAAATGAACTGCTCACAGCCGTTATTCCTGATTGTGTAATTACTACCAGACGTAATTGGCATCATTAAAGTATTAATTGTTATTAAACCATGATTAACTTTACACGTATGTCGTTCTGCATTTCAGTGTGAAATTTTATGATTAAATCATTCCTAAACAAGTTATGATTTATTTATGTATATGTATATTAAAATAATTTTTAATGGTGGAGGTGTTCCTGGAAATATAATTACAGTTTATATGAAAGAATATTTACGTAATTTATTCATGATTAAAATACCACGTGGTATGAAAGTCGATACAGTTTAGAAACAGTAAAGCAAATGAAGAAAAATCGTTGAAGTGACGAACTCCAAGGGATTTTATATAGATCTGATTTAAATTTTTAGTTTTAAATACTTGAGAACTGTTTAATACTTCTGAACTCTTTTAATTTAGTAGAAGTTCGTTAATTTGTTCCACACATCTTTTTGTGACTTCCATTTTCCACTTTTGTGGCAGGGATGTTATTTCTCAGATATTGGGCTGTAACACATCGAAGAAGTATTTTGTTAGAAGGCAATAAACATTCAAGCAGAATATATCACGTGAATTTGATGCAAATACTTCGGTCTCGGTATTGAAAACTTGCAGATAATTCTACACTGATTTTCACTCAAAGAACTATGGTAACCAGAGAAAATGTCCGATAAAGGTAAATTTCTGGTGTAGACACGTTTTACCGTATTTTTGTAACAATGACAGTGGAGTTCTATTTTCTGTGTGCAACTGTACATTTATACACGATGATGAATCTAATCCAGTGGGGGTGATTGCTGGTGACGTTTGAGATAGGATGGCATAGGGGTGGTTTTGTGTCACGTGTTCTGCTTCTCCGACACGTCAAACGAACCGCCCCTGGAGCGAGTCAGCTTCCTCCTAACAAAAGGAGGTAAAGCGAATAAGTGACGCTTCATTTCACTAGAGAGTGGCGAAAAGGGGAGGGGTAGACATCGTCTGACTTTTTTGTGTGTTAGGAGTAAGGCGAACTTCGTTGGGGTGACAAGACTGAACGCTATGGGGGCCATTTGGGAGGGCCAATTTCTCTCGTGTTGTTGTCATGTTACGATATTCCTGAGCTTTTAAAATACAGAGAATGTCTTTTTGTTTCCTGCTTTCTGACTGTTTAATGACCTAGTGAATCCTGTCCTCTGGTTATTAGGTGCAGTGACATAAAACGTAAGACAAATGGGAATTTTATCATAACAAAGAAGAGTGTAAGTAATTGCTCTTGACAGATTGATGGCAATTGCATATATGTATTTCTAAGTTTGTATTTTAGATTTCTAACTTATGACATCAGCAATATGAATCATAACATGTGATTATAAAATCATTCCTCAATCCGGCATGTGCTGTTTACTCTGGCGTTTTCTATCATGAAATTATCAAACATATTTAACGTTTCTATCAGCCAAAGTTTTTTTTTTTTTGAAAATTCTATCTTCATTGTCCGCCCACATAAAGACTTAGAAACCTGGTTAATTTTTAGCGTATCACATTATCACCCTTGTTTCTGTGTCCCACACACTTGGATCAGTCAACATTCGAATCGAAGTGATGACTGACGGTTTACTGGAGCGCCGGCTGTATCCTGTCTGTGTGCTGGAGTTAGTGGAGGGTGTCTAATGAATTCATCAATGCTGAGGATATGAGTCTTCATGCGGCGTGGGTGGTCCTGACGGGAGGCGAGTGACGATGATTCGTGTTCTGAGTTGATCGTCTGTGATTTCCGCAAGACATCCATCACAACTGAACGAACAACTTGGCATAACCAGGGTACCTCGGCAATTGAGCAATGCATAAGCTTAATCATATTAAATGAAAGCTAGATTCTTAGAACTATTGAGTTCATATCGCCCTGATGATGGAGGCAGGAAGGACGTCTGAAACGCTGGTGGATATCTACCAGACCACGTCGCTACAACCCAGTAGACAGACAGCCATCTTCTGACTCACCGCCTTGAAAACCTCAAATCTTACTGATGCTATTAATAGTTCAGATTATATGCTATCCAATGAGATGACGATTAATGGATAATGAACTGGAAAGTATGTGGAAGAAAGCGGTCGTGGCCTAATGTAAAACGCAATCCCACCATTTGCTTCGTGGGACAGAAAGAAATTAAGATAGCTGGTCCCCAGGTCGATGTTTGAACCTGTACCTTCCTAAGAGGACAGAAGCAGGAGTGTTAAACACTCGGCGTGACACTTGCTAGTGTTTTCAGGTTTTAGAAGATTCGATGCAAAAAAAGTTGAATACAGATTGAAGTAACTCGAAATGCTGCCTTAATATGGTGTAGATAGTCCCATAACGGATTGGGGTATATGTTTTATAGACTCAGCTCCTGTCAATAAATTAATAGCATCAGCTAGAATGCTCAATATATGACTAGCAATTTATAAGAAATCTCTTGAATGGAGTTTTGGGATCCACTGCGTGGAAGTGTTCCGAATAAACCTTCCACGACAAGATACCCACTGCTTTATGAAGCAGAAGGCTGCACATATGGATCGTGATATATGGCCCATATTTGCGAAGTCATGAAGAACAGCGGAAGAAAGTTTACTTAGCCGCTTAAACCTTAAATGATGATGTGGTAGTGATGGACGAGCTGGGGTGATGTTCATCTATGGAGGAATGGTTGATGGTTATGGTGATGCCGTACGTCATAGATGCGAATAGAAGGGGAGACTAAGTAATGAGGCTAATGCTGTAAAGGAATGGATGAAAGGCTTTGGTGTGATTTTGAAGTAAGTGGGATTCTTCGGTTGGCACAATAATTTAAGGGGACTGAGTCGATAGACTCATTTAGAAGAATGGTAAGACGAATGTTTTATGTTACCAATGAACGAAGAAAGAAGTCCATTGTTACTTACTGTTTGTGGGAAATATAAAAAATTCAATGCTGATCGTATCTGTTTAAATCCCATAGCTGAAACGTTATGCAAAGTAACATGTTCCAAACACTAAAGACTATTAATTACTCTCCATGGGCGCACAGCCTATTGACGTTTCGCCAGTCGTTTCTATTTCAGTCTTCAGGTGACGCTTTGGAATTTTACTGAGAGTTTTCGTATTTATTTCATTTTCTGCAAAAGAGACAGTGGTCGGAGTCGAGCACGGAACCCTTTGAACACAAAACTTGTGCGCTAACCGCCTTCTGATTTCGTCCTTACCATTGCCAGTATTTTTAAAAATGAAGTAAATAAAAATATGGCAGAAAAAACCAACCACCTGAGGAACGGAGACAAATCTCCTTCTGAAACATTGTCCTCCGTGAAGTATGGTGCAGATAATGAGCAATAGACTTTTGAACACAGTTGTAGTGGACAAACACTTGTTGCTGCTTTAACAATTGTACCAGGATATTGCGTTTGAATACGCTGTTGTTGATATTTATTATTTTACGAACGTAATGTTCTGGATTGAGAAATTCGTTTCAACTCTAGAAAGAGAGTGTTGTGATATATTGCTGAGTACAGAGAGAGAAAATACGTGGTGAAAATTGACTTAAAAGCCTGGGTGATATAAGAAAAGAAACGTTTCAGACATGCCACAAATTTTATTTGTAGAAACTCTTCTCACATACTCGGCTTACTTTCGTTGCACAACACGTGACATTAGTCACTGGATATGTATTTTAGTTAACATGTATGATTCGCTTAAGTGTGAAGTCTCTGAATTATGTCTTCAGACAGTTTATTTATTCTGTCTCGGTCATTTGTAATGTTCGATAAAATATTTCTGATTCCAGTTTATTTCGAGCTTTGGAACAGAAGAACTTTGTTCCTGGCGTGGGCAGAAGGAGATGATTACCCGCCCTTGAAACTCCTTCCTGATGGTACAACGAGGCAATGTAAGTACTCCAGACCACACGTGTTAACAGTGATTTTATCTTAACGATTTGTTAAAATGGTTGTTTCTTCTTCCATTGCTTAATTTAACCCATCTCTTAGATCAAGTGCACGTTTCTGACCCTAGAACAGAATTTTACTCCATGTTTGTAAGTGAATGTAAGTCAGTAAAATGCAAATATCAAGGATCGAATTTAGAAAATAAAACTGCATTGTCAAGAGTTATTCAAAATCTTCCATTTATTCGAAATATGTGCGTTATTTTGAAATTGGTTGTTCTTATTGGTATATCTTATTACGAATACAAGGAAGTTAAATCTTCACTCTTTATCCCACATGAAGCAGCGTAGTTTATTTCTTCTACAGAATACGGGTAGATGGCATGGACATGGATAACGGATTATGTAAATACGTATAACTTGCTGAGCGTGATGTATTTCCACAAAATGACTCCGGATCTCTTTTCCTTGATGTAAAATCAATCAAAGTTGAGGCATCGTATTGGCCCGCGTCTCTTGTGCTGTTATTTAAACCGATAAACGATGATAGTAATTTCACATCGTGGTTTTGTTAGCCCCATTCAACTTACAAGATCAGGTAACTTACCACCCCTTATCGGCTGTCCCTACTGCTTATTCAGTATACAGGCAACTCTCGGTTTACGAACGAGTACCGTTCCAAGACGTTGTTTGTTATATGTTTGTGTTCGTTATGTGTATCTTGCATTCCTGAGCTTTTACGGTACGTATCGTATACGTTAGCAGCCATTTTAAAGCATTGAAACCATGCACTAAACATCGAATGGTCTATACAACACGTTTTATTATAATGTATTGTAATAAATACATTTTTTAAAAGTTTATTTATTTAAATCTTACAATTATGTTCACTATACTTTTGGCATTTCGTTTTATTAATTCAACATTAATTCAATTTTTATTCGTTGTAACAAGTTTTGAAAGTTACTGTATTACCTCGTTAGTATAATAATAATAATAATATATTTGGTTTAGAACTATATACAGAGATCTGTGGCCGCCTAACACCAGGTTTTCACGGCCACAGTCCTTACATACGTAGCACTATTCGCACTACTCCTTACTACAACTATTCACTAATGCTATTCTACATGACTATTCCTTAATTCCTAATACTATTTACATAACTATTTCTTATTGTTCTCGTGCCTTCTACCCCAGTGGCAGTTCTAAATTCCTAATTTTGACCTGTCTTTTGCATCTTACTTTGTACAGAAATTTTCCTACATCCCTGACCTCCGTGTCATTCGTAGTGCTTAAAATTTTCTTGAAGGCCAACTCCTCACCAACGGTGAACCACTTGTTCCTCAGGAGCTGTTTCCTCCACCTCCCGGTTTCCGTACAATTTCGTTTTATAAGGAGATCTATCTATTGGCGACAAGAAATTTTGAATGAATTGTGGCGTTCGTAAACCGAGAGTTGCCTGTATTGGCAATTATGATCCACGTGGTGACAAGGTACTCGTCTAACATCATTTGTATTTTCAGAGAACAGAGATTACGTTAAACTATTAGAAATGTACTTTATTTTTAAATTAGTGTTTTTACTTAACGTTACTTGTTTCGAAACAAAGGTCTCCCACTGCCTGGAGCATTTTACATGCGCTCGATAGATTGTTGCTTAGGAACAACTAGAAAATTACGACAGATGTGTTTCTTTTTTACTGTGCTATAATTAATAAGGCACATCGCAAGCATGTACAGAGTTACACTGTGTGAAACAGATTACTAACGGACGGCCTGTACTCCGGAGGGAGTATGGGTAAGTGGAAAGCTGAACAGCACAGAGAGAGATGATTAAACTCGTATTAAAATTGTTATTTCCCTTTGTTCTTTTCGTTGCTATGGAAACTAAAGAGGAGATGAATGACGCAAGAAAATGTCGTTGTGTTATCTAACAAGGCATGTCTCTCTGAATTCCATAACGAGAAGGCAAGGATGAGGAAGATGTATGACAAGACTAATAAATTGTTTCATAAATTCGTAAGTTGAAATATTTCTGTAGTAAGAAGGTGGACTTCAAAGCGCCACTCAACGGTTGCAGAATTACGTTAAGGAAGAATTAAATTAGACTATAATAGGTTCTGGAAAGAACTTATGACACTTACTGCTCTTCAATTAATGTTACTTGCATTAAGTTGATGAGGAGAGCAGGAGTTAAGAATAAGTAATTATACAATTTAGTAACAAATTTCTGTTTATAACTTCCAATACAAAAAAATTCAACAGAAATGTCAGTGCTCGGGAGGCCTTGAGTTTAAATCAGCCCGGAGACCGATTTCTTGACAATCCTGACAAGTTTTTCGTGATGTTTTTTTATTCCCTCCAGGAATATCCCGGGATAGTGCCTTAAGTCAGACCACGACGTTTTCCCTACAGAAACCTCCCAAATTTGTTATTCATTAATCGTCCTATCAATTACGCTATATAGTATGAGC
Source organism: Zootermopsis nevadensis (assembly GCF_977971745.1). Taxonomy (NCBI): domain Eukaryota; kingdom Metazoa; phylum Arthropoda; class Insecta; order Blattodea; family Termopsidae; genus Zootermopsis; species Zootermopsis nevadensis. The sequence continues at coordinate 12,430,640 of NW_028259142.1, forward strand.
TACTGAAAGCGTCCTTAAAAACAGAATAACTACGCTATCGGACCCAATACGTTTTTTATGTAGTCTAACCTCAGAGTTACATATAGTCATATGTAATTGTCAAGACAAAGCAACTATTTAATAGTAAATTTGTAGGTGTTTCATAAATTATCTTTATGCAAAGTTTCACATACCTGTTTCTGACGGCCCATTGGTTATCGCTTATAGACAGCCTATTTCATGGCAAGCAGTCTGCTTTTCATTCTAAAACAGTCTGTTTTAAAAATACCTGCATGAGTTTCAATTAGGTGTTTTACATAACATTTTGTAAAATATGTATTTGGGAGTAAGTGGTGCTAGTTTCGCTCCATTTCAGTACCCACGACCTCACGAGTGAGGATGTCAACACAAAATTTCATGACCCTTATTAGATCAAAAAATACTACAAGGGAACAGATATACTGACATGATATCGTAAGTAGATTATGTAGTATTAATTGCGAAATAAGAATAGGTAGTTTACAGGTGATATAATCCTCGTAAATTGTATCTGATTCAACAATTTGTGTACAGAACATTTTTCAGCCATTTTTATTCATAAAAGAAATCCCGTCGTCTATGTATCTGTTCTACATTATAATTTTACATTGTGCGCTGTTCACGCAGTATTATTAGGTTGATCACTTAAAGAAGAATGGAATGTAGGACACATGAAGTAAATAAAAAATTTTCACAAAATTGTAGTCTAAAAACATCGAGAGAAAATCCCATTTTGTCGGCTTACATGAAGGCATAGTCAATAGATAGGTCTTGGGGTAACAAAAAAAAGCGAAATTGGTTACAGGGTTCAACTGGCTCAGGTTAGGGATTCAATCTCTGTGTTTTGTAATTATGTTAATGAATCTCAGAGTTCCGTAGAAACATACAATTTCTTGGTCAGCTCAGTTATAATAAAGTTTTTCAGTAATATGATAGAACGTGGAGTTATCTACAGCAATAAATTTTTGACAGCTGTGCCGCTTGTACTAGAAAAAGCGGCAACCGACGCAGTGTTCGCGTGTAGTGGTAAGATAGTTTCGAGCCCCGCCGTCAGCACTGCCGATTCTTATAAGTAACTCAAGAAGTTTCTTCCTATTCCGGGAACTAAGTATAAGAACGAACTGTTAAGGAGATCTGCTATAGATCCTATTCCAATGAATATAATTTTATTCTTTTATGCAGTTACATATGTAGTATCTACGTGGAACAGAGTCTTTCTTGGGAAATTAATAGTATGCTTAGCTAATCAAGAAATCCCCCGTATTTTATGGAAACTGAACGTCCATTATCGTATTCACAATGGCCCACTACTGGTCCTTGTCCTGAGCTATGAAATAAATGTGCAAATTCAACAATATTTTTCTAAGATACATTTTAATATTATTCTCCATCTAAACCTCGTGTTCCAAGTAGTAGCTTTCAATGCAACGTATTTTACGCATTCCTTCCCCCATGCGCTCTACATGCTCCGCCAATCTCATTCTCCATTATTTGATTATATTAATAATATTTAATTTAGATGTACAATTATATAATAATTACTCAACTCGCGAAACTCTTAACATTTATCAATATTAAATTCGTTAACTTGGTGTAACTAGTTGCGTTATAACAAGAAAAAGGAAGGTTTGCGATGTGTATGCGGTTCACTGGGGTGTGCCGAAAAGGACTTTTAGCGCAAATATGTGCTTTGTTATGAAACCGCGTAAGATAAAATGAATACAGAGGAGCGTTCTCCGGTCCATTCGATAGTTGGGGCGTTGGCTTCGTAATTAATTGCACTACCATAGCACAGTGAGTTGTCAGTGTACACTGCTGCAAACAAAGAGGAAGCTAATATGAACAATTCGTTTTAATTAAGTCTTTCATTACATCCTTTCACGATATAATTACCTCTGGAGTTCACTTCTCTCAGACCTTCAGTAAAAAAGTACCTCAAAGGAAGAAATGTGCATAAGTTACAGAGCAGTTTCACGCACCGCGTCACGCCTGTCGTGAACTCGCTCCATCTTCGGACAGCAGGTAGTGAAGGTGAGGATTTTCTGAGCGACGATTTGTGAGAGAAGGTTCGTTTGTTGGTGGTACGTCGAACCAACCAGTTTGCTGAAATCCAACGTCGGTCTAGATTTAATCATTTTGCGGCATTTGTAATATATACAATCATTCATACAAACAAAACTGTTTACACTTTGAAAAGACACTTAGTGCCAAACGTGTTTCGACCTCAAGAGGTCATCACCAGTGGCAAACAGATTTGATTAGATTTTTATATTGCAGTCTTTATTTGTGAAAAGGAGACAGGAATTTAAGGAATTATGAACTGAATACTAGGAGTTATTCTTATAATTTTATCTGTTATAAACTACTTCAAGTGTGCTATTTTGATTTGTTACTATAATTCCCAATTATATGGATTTCCGTCATATTTCTCGGTAGTGACTCAAATGTATGAAATGAAAATAAACGCTGATTAGACTATTATTGTTATTATTTATATTTCTTCATTTATTTTGCTTTGTGTTAATATTGTTTCTATTTTGGGTTTGCCTGTACTTGGCAGTTATATTTAATACAGTACATGTATAAGTTTAGTTAATCCGTTTGTGTAATATTATCCATTATTATTTCACTATTATTGTATATATTATCAGTGTTTGCCTGTTATTGGCTTCTTGCTGTTGGCAAACACGTAAATAAATTAATTGAATTGAATTCATTGAATTATTATGTTAGTATTATTAGTAGTAAAATATTAAGTGAGTTCATCCACTACGAATAAAATTAAGAATGTACGAAATTTGAATCAACAAATGGTAGACTAACAAGGCATACAGCTTCCATACAGGGCTATCCAAACTATTATACTGTCTAAAAAAATCATATTCCATTCCCCACCTGTTATCTGCATTCTCATTTACTATATTTACAACTGGTATGGGAAAGTTCAGTTTGGATCACCCCAAATAAGTTTTAATGCCAACCCTAACTTCCACAGAACAATAGCCAGAGTTTGGGACAAATTGTTTGGATTAATTATTAACAGGACAGATGCAATTATAATATTTCGTAATGCTATAAATTGTGTTGTGTAAGCACGAATATCTTGTAGATAATAAAGATTTTAAACTGTGTACTATTTTCTGTGAAATTGTGCGGTATTTTCGAATTATTTATTTATTTTCGAAATAGACGCATCTGGCCCCGAAATTAAATAGATTGCTTACCCCTGTACTGTAATAGCGTAATTTATATTCAGTTAGCAGTGAGTCGCGTCTTGCAATTTCGATGTGGTGTGTATGGAATAACCAGTGATAGCAAAACATCGTGCCTGTTTCACTGCGAAGTTATATAATAAATCTACTATGGTGAAAATATGCACGCCTGTCGTGCTCATGTGTTCTGGCGGCTGTCTTTATAGCGAATGTTTAATGTTACGTGAAATATAAATTCGGGATTTGAAGGTTATTTTCAAAACCAAATTTCAATATTTCCCGAATGCGTATTTTGCGATGTTCTATAATTCGTTGTAGTTAATGTATATCTGAAGGCGATACATATTATTGAGTACACTATATTTTTATAGCTCATCACACTTAAAATATGTATGTGAAAATTTATAAATCAATTTACCTTGTATGTCTGTTAATACCGCCATTATTATTTGAACAAACAAACATTTCAAATAATAATTTCATATTACAATGAAATGTGTATTTTAATTTGAGTGAATGTTTGTTCATCGATATGCCAATATATTATAAAATTCAAGTTTTTGAAATGTTTAGGCAGTTTATTTGTAAAAGGACAGTTATTTCACCGGATAAGCGAAATTTTATTCTTGATAATTTGCCTCTCCAAACAGAAATTCTGGTGAAGTAATACCAGTGTTGGAACATCCATTGTATTTGATCTCCTCGTGACTTCTGTGTTTACAAAATTACGTGTGTCCTAGAGATGTCTAGTTTTGATTGCATATGTGGATTGAAAAGTCACGAAGTTTTAAGACGACAACACATTCATTACAGCTTCATGACTAGAGATATTTCTTCACACAATCAGTCCGGTTATTTGTCAAACGTCGCATGCACTTGACAAATCCCAAAGCGCAGTCACATGGAGACCAGTCATCCAGAACTTGAGATCTTAGACTTGTGTCAAGACAAATTCCCCATCCCCTGAAGGAATCTTGTACCGCTACAACCCCAAAGTCTCCCTCCGACTTGCCCGCCGTCATTATGATTGTTGACGTGCTACGGAGCAGTTGCTGCTCGCTACTAGACGCGATCAGCTGTGAGTGATTCCATTAACGTGTGCGATATAGCGCTGATGAATCACTAATCAAATCTTCTACCGCATTTCTCCCTCATCCCCAACAGTTGCAACTCTTGGTTTCACGGTTACTGTAGCACTGTAATAAACTTCATCGGCTACATTGTGAGAGTCTTATTGTTTGTCTGTAGTCGATATTAAAAAGGACTCAGAGCTTCTTAACAGCAATGAAATAATAAGTAGTTCTGGCAAGGATTTATAACCTCCGATTCCCCGTTGTGTTAGATTATTAAGATATTTAATGTATTGACTGCTTAAAGTAGTTACCCATTTCTGTGAATAATTGTAATAGTAGGTCTGCAAATGTCGACTATATTATAATTGATCGTTGTAACAATAAATAGCATCTTGCATTTGCCATGATGTAATTGTTTGTCCAGACATATAAGCTTATGACTTGTCTGCATAACAAATTTCATAGGCCTCTTTCGGCCTTCTTTAATTTAAAAAACATTCCTGCGGGCTCCATACTCTACAAAGTTACTTCTCTTAAATGCTGTGAGTAGAAATTTCATAGAACATGCTCAAATGTCTTACATAAACTCTTGGCCTTCTCACTGTTACCATTCGCGTGCCCATAAAAGATATGCATGTCTTCTAATTTTTAAATGGCATAAAAATTATTTTCACGAAACACTTCGCAAAAATTTATTTGATTTTCAATGGTGATAGAGCCGCATTGTCAGAGACGCGGGATTTGGAAGTTGTGGGCTACGCTTAATTAAAAACGATATTGGTGGGGTTTCTGATGTAGGTACCGAAGCGCGCAGTGGCAAGTTCATCTGGCACTGCCATGCGCCCTTCCTACAACGTCCATTTTTTCTTCTATTGCCACCACTGTCCAGATTAATTTCTAGCACAGAGTGTATAAAATTTCGAAAACAGCGCCGTAACCTGTATACGAGGCTTTGTGGGATCCATGTTTTTTTAAACTTTTCATTACTTTGCTGTGTCGAAATTACCCTTGTATTTGTGTTTCAAGTTATGTTACAGTGTGTATACACATAACAAGGCCGAAGACATGCTGTCAACAATTCATTATCATTAATTTTCTTTAAAAAGTTTGTTGTGTTATTTCTTCAGAAACATAGCGCAACTTCTCATCATGTAATCCACGGGCGCTACATTGCGGTCCGCCTCATTCAACTTATTGCTGATGTAAGCTATCGGAAAAATATTACGAAGTTTAGCGTCTCTTTTCTGTATTTTGTACACATCCATGACTCCCAAAAAAATGGAAGGTGATGCTATGAATGTGAATGGAAGTGTAAAAAGTTTTGAGACGGAAACAATATATCGAATTTCAGTACATACGTTTATCGGACTCGGTGATATAATTCCCTAATGTAGCCACCGTGATATAAATTTTTGTCTATATTTTGATCGAAGACATGGGATTTTGCCACACGTATTTCCAAGAACTTACACTAAGTGGTGATAATATCTCTCCCGCATCAGAATTTCGAACTGCCGCCATACTGATATTACTGTTGAAAGGATGATATTCGTACCAAGTTTCATCCGAATCTGTCGTCTCTTTCATAAATGTTTTCGTAAGTATGAGAAATATTCAGTTAGGTTTAGTTAAAGCTTTTGAAGCCGAGTGGTAAGTATATGTACCACCTGCTCTAACAGTCAGTAACTCTGCGTTTTGTAATTAAGCGTTTCATATAATTTTCAGTTTAAACAGGGATTATTTCCCTAACAGCACTCACCAATCCAGCTTTGTAATGGAAACGCGTGGCGTTTTATTTGAGGCACTGACTGAGTTCTTAAATGTTGTTCATAAGAGATTCGGCTTCGAAAGTTAATTGCATTCTTGCTTTTTCTTTGTTTATGTCTGTATTTCGTTTTGTTTCTCATTGTTTTTCTTTCCGGAGGAAATTGTGCTTTTCCGCAGAAGATTTTCCATTAATTTCTCAGGTCCATGTTTTATATTTGTTTCAACATTAAAGAATCTTCGTTTGTTGAATGCGGTTTTATATTGTTTTTGCACTGTATATTGTTGGGATAAAATAAAGACAATTTTCTAGTAGATTCAGATTTAATTGTACATATGTCATTTGTTATAAATGAATGGTGTGTTGAGAAGTTAAGATATTCTTCCTGCAAGTCTTACAGAACTTCATAAAATACAATTTAAAAACGATATCCTGTAATTTATGAACAAATTAACCATGTAGTCAGATGCTTGTAGTCGTCTGAAAGAGAGAAGTATGTCACACTGTGTTGACATATTACGAGAATATATCTCGTTAATATTTCAAGTCGGAGAAGTTATTATGTACGTAATTAAGAAACTGGATAATTCAGAATCACGTTTCAGGGTGAGAAACTTTTTTCGCTAACTCCGAGAAATCATCTTGGCGTGTTAACTACTTGACTGCTAGTTCTGAAGTGTGTTTAAGTAGCTCAGTAACTAATTCTGAAGTGAAATAATTGTTCTCGTATACGGCAATTTCGGGCCGTGAGCTAACTTATCGTTACACATATCTTGTTTCATCTTGAAACCCTGTTGAAGTTTTGAGCAACCGTGACATTACCATTTAGTATTATATGAATGTTATCTTTAGAATTACGTTCAGATTTAAACGTTAATAACGGTGAAAAATGTGATATCAAACAAAGCATAAAAAGGGGGTATTGTAAATGTTAGACAGAAAGTTCAAGAACTGTTTGTAATTAATTTTTTTAAAATACGGTGTGTAACGTAAGTCAGGGTTATAGGAGATCTCGGTTATTTTCAAAACATGGAAAAATATTGAGAGGGAAACGTTCTTTCAAATAATGTGTTTTCGGTCTCATGTGTTGGGATTTGGTAGCTGCGACGAGCTGTTACAATGTTACGTTTTTTCATACGATCAGTAAATTACGGCAGTTTTGCGACACTGACATGGCACACACTTCAGATACTGGATTATAGAACATATCCGATTTATAACGTCAATAATGCATTTTATTCTCCTAGAATGTCTATATACTTTATAACAATTCATTATTTACACCATTACTGATTGAAACTTTGAAAATAAATGTAAAAGTGTTATTATTTGAGGTTTTCACAGCGGTGAGTATGAAGATTTCTGAATTGCCCTGATCACGGACGCAGTTGGTAAACATCTACCATACTACACGGCGCAACAACCCAGAAGACAGAAATCTTCAAAAGTAAAAATATTGAGTTTTTCCTAATAAAGGCTATATATTTTTTTACTCGTGTCATAAGCCAAAATAAATGTACACCATTTGCACTAGCTTTCAGCTTGCTTAATCCATTTTATATTTCATTATATGTATAGTATTCACAGACGACACAGCCCACTGGAAGTTGTTACCTTTTATGAAGAAATTTTAGTCACCTTTTCGAAACTTTTCTGACAAGTTTTACAACTCTTTATAAACTTGAATTGTGGACACATATCTGTGCCTCGAGAAGGATTCGAATTGCGGTCCTAGTGTTCAAGCTGTCAAGCCGCTCAGTAGCTGTGGTCGAAGTTGCATACTTCAAAAATTTTATCACTGTATAAAATTTAATATCGCAAATTAAAATAAGCCATTTTTTATCCAACCGCTCACGGTCTTTTCCATGCCACTTTTAAAATTGTATGTTATGTCATTCATTTTATGTTGTTCAGATTTTATACTTCGGTTACATGAGTGTGGACGTCACATTTATTAGCTCTACGTCATTGTGACGGGGCATCTCATTTTTATGGTTTGAATCCAGTGCACGCTGCCTCAAAATTCAGATTTTATTCTGTCCCTCTAAGTATTTAATGATTATACTAAAACTCGTGATTGCATATTTTTTTTGGATGTACATAAAAATAACCACTGAAATGTAATGCGATTAAGGCAATAATATCACATCAGACACTATATAACTATTTCAAACTATCCCTCTACAAATCTGTTTCTGAGCAGAATATGCAGACATAAAAAATACACGTTTCCTACATCCATATATGAACATTTAATACTGTTCTCCGAATTCTGTTCCATATTTTTAAAGGTTATTCTTCTATGCATTTTACAAATAGCATACCTTTTTATTTCATCAAAATATTTAACTAACTATTTAAATATATATTTGAAATGCCACTATCGTAAACAAATATTTTCTCTACAGTAAAGGCGGTGCGAGTCCGAGCACGTGTTGCTACTTATTATAACGTCATACTTGTATATTAAACGGAAAAACTTAAGTAAATGGTAGATTAGAGCAGTGGTATTCAACCTTTCTTGTTCGCGTACCCCCAGATATAATTTTTCTTGAACTTTGTACCCCCAAAGTTGTTGGTGTATAATTCAAGTTATACGTAGTATATAATCTACATCTAAAATAAATTAAATAAATTACATTACTGATTATTCAGTGTTTATCATAAAATAATATATATATATAATTTTTAAATTTCACGTACCCCCTAAGATGTCTTCGCGTACCCCCGGGGGTACGCCTACTTCAAGTTGAACACCACTGGATTAGAGGACTGACAAAAAAGCGGGATCTAAAATCTTACATTAAACAAACTTGTTGACGGCTAAGAGTAACCTTACACTATATGAAACATTGAAAAGCCATTCGACATTGAAGAAAAATAACTACAATTTACTCACCACACGTTAAACTCTGTAAACTGTAAGAAAAATAAAGGAAAAAGCGAAGATAAAGGTGATTGTAGATGTTTTAAACAAACCTCTGAAAATATGGATTTTTGTACCGTGAGTGTATCAGTCTTGAAGATGACTGTCTTCTGAGATGTTACGCCGTCTAGTCTGGTAGAAGTTTACCGACGTGTTATAAGTGCTTATTGCCTACATTGTCAGATCGGTGACTCATCGCCCTGATTTTCGAGGCAGTAAGCACCTATGACACGTCGGTAAACTTCTACCAGACTAGACGGCGTAACATCTCAGAAGACAGCCATCTTCAAACTCGCCTCCATGAGAACCCATCAGTATTATGAAATGTTTTAACATGTTTAAGAGTCAAGTATCATCTGTGGTGGTTTATACATCCAAAACCGAAAAATATTCGAAATAAGATTTGAATATCTATCTCGGGGAGTCCGCTCCGTTAAAAGTCCTACTTGCCAGAAACTATTAAGTCTTTATGCTCATGCTCTTGCCATCTGACCAGCCACACAGACAATACGTCTCTTTCTTCCGTTGTATTACTGTCTTTAAACTCACTTAAAATTTAAATCTTTAAGTAGGCTACAATATAATATTAATATTACACAGATTACTGTGCTGACGGATTTGTGTTATGAGAGCCATATAATTCGTTATAGAACTGAAGTAGACTACAATTTGCCCGTCATATATTCTGTTTTATTTAACGACGCATACAGTAACTAAGAATATATTCCAATTGCATCGAATAATTCTATGATTAATAAATTCAAAAGTATACGGAATGAAGTGATAGAAATCTGATTTAGCATTAATCATGTCCTGGCATTTTCGTGGAGGGGACTGAATAAAACCATCAGTGAAAACATCTGGGTGGCCAATATTAGGGTTCAGATTCAAATTCTGGATTTCTTGAATACTTACCTGGAATTCTAACCACTTCGTTGTGTGGCAAAACTGTGTTACATCATTATATCTGTAAGATATCGTAATCGATAGAACGTTTTTCGAATGTGGCAGCCTAGTATTGGAGGCATTCTAAACATTGAAAATCCGACGTCGAAAGAATTCAATCAGCTTGGACAAGTTCCATTCGTCGTATGCTCTAGCTGTAACCAAAGTAACCACAGGCCCCATTTCTTACGTCATCTTCGAGGTGATTGATCATGGCACAGAGCTTCATCGATTCGTTTCTTATAATGAACGTCTTTGGATTGTGATAAGTCGACGATGAAAATAAAAAGAGCTGCTCCGACCTGCCAGCAATAATCCATCCATCATCCACTTTTTTGTGTTATTATTGAGTTCAAGACAGATTTGCTGTGCTCTGCTCTGGAACGCAGTTTCCGAGTCGATTGCACGATTGATGCTGAAGACTTGGAATTACTAAAACATTTAATTACTTTAGTTTATTAATCTGGAACATTCATGGAGACAAACACGTCGATTTATTTAAAACAAGTGGTATATGTACTTACAGATGTGTTTTGAAAGTTCGGAAAGGCAGTTCGCCGTTCTTTTGATATGGATGTGTCTAGAAAAAGTGAACATAATTAATGTTAACTGGGAAGATGTATGTAAATTAAGCATGTTTCATCACTGAAACTTTAGATTGGATTTAAATTATATTTGTTAATAGAATATACGTTTAAAGGAGTTAGACGAAATTTAGTTGGTAAATCTCGCCTAATTTTCATGAAACTCAAATCAGTTTGTTTTACTGAATATAAAATATCTGTACTGTTAGAATGATAAATAACTGTGGAGCAGAGTTTTCGTTCGTAATTTCTCGCCATTTATGGGACAAGAAGATTCGTCTCTGTGTTTAAGAGCCAGCTAGTGATTTCTGTCATAAATTAGATGAATATAGTTCCCATCTTCATATTGTATTACTTTGATATACATTTTAGTACTATCCTCCAATCTACACCTAGATGTCCCGAGTGGTCCATTTCCTGTATGTTTTATAATCAGAATTATCCGAGTGTTTTTATTACCCTCCATGCGAGTTCTTTGGCTTGATGTAATTAACAATATTTGGTGAATAGTAGTTCTATGAATGATGAAGTTCCTCTTTATACAATTTTCTCCTGAGTTCTTTCTTCGTCCTTTCAAGCTTTTCATTATATTTATAATATAAGCAGCTATAGACAATTTATTTTTATTCTGTAACAGAAGCGTATGTCAGGAATAAATGACCATCGTGGTTATTAAAATAGGCAACATTTCAAATAAGAATTATTTATGGACAGCAAACACATCTTAATATTCGCTATGGTAGGAAAACAGGCTGAAATTAAATGGAAATATTGGAAGCAGAGTTTGATTTAATTACAAACGTGGTGAGAGACATTTCTGTTCACAAGTACCTGTCCCATTTAAAGCTAGGGGATACCAGTGATGGACTTGTTAATCCCCGATCATTGCAAGTGGATTTGTATAATTTGAGTAGCTAGACACAAAACATTTGCTGACATTGTAAATCAATATTTAGAAACCAATAAATGTAAATTATACCTCTAACAGCAACGCAAAATAATCGTTAATTGTACGCTGGAAAGGATTGGCGTGTACAATACGTTTAATGTCCCCTGGCCGGAAACGAGTCCTGTACTAACTATACGTTGCGAGATACGTCATGAATTCCCTTTTCTGAATCTGTAAATAGGAAATAGGGGAACATAAAACATATGGTGAGGTTTTAAGAAACCTGTAGCTCCCCAGGCAACAAACATCATTTAAACTGGACAGAAGCAAGCAGTAGGTGGTCATAGTTCGAATAAGTCTCTGACTTCCACTTTGCGCGATCTCGTGAGGGTGAAAGGAAGAATCAGACAATTACACGATGCAGAGCATTATTATTGTACTCTTCACCTAATATTCTTAAGATGAAAAGATATATAGCACGCGAATAAATAAATATGTGTAACAATTTAAATCGAGAAGCCTCGGAAGAGGAGAGAAAGGAAAATACCAATATTAATATTTTGTTTCGTCCAGTATTTTCTGCGGCACTTTGCTGTCAGACATCGTCAGTCTACGTTTTTTAATGTGAGAGACCACACAATGTCCACACAAAATGGTAAAATTAAATTATATTTCCTTGTTTTACTTTTCATGTACTGGGACTTAAGTTGATGGTCACTTCCACGAATTAAATTTGGTCTTAAATTTCGCCTTCAAATAATTACAATATATTATTGTCGTTTACAAATACTTTGCAACATTTTTAAGGGATTTCTTGCCTATTGTCATTATGATTTTGTCTTGCATTTTCTTGAAAATAAGGTACATAAACATTAAGCCTATACTTCGTTCTTCTTTTGCCTCATAAAACAATGAAAGAAAATTATAAACAGCAATATTATACAGCTATGAGAATATCAGTAACAAATTTGTGATATTTATTTTAAAAGAGTTGGATTATTTTCAAGGATTGCTCGGTCTGTGTAGAGTAGAAAATATGACTTTATTCCATTCGTGGTTTCTAAGTGTAATAGGATCGTACGAGAAGCTGAAATTAATTATTTCAGAAGATCTCTGCAGTGACATATAAACAAATTTGTTTTAAATGTTTATGCAGTAAATCTGACAGAAACTATTTCTCTTGCGGTCACGTGAATTTCTTCGACAATCTCTTTGTACGATAACGAGTAAAAGAGCAGAAAATTTCACATAACCGGATCAGATTGTTACTGTTACCATGAAGAGTAACTTCTCATCTCTGGTGTACAACGACAGTGGAAATTGCAGGGGAAGAAGTTGGACCACGGAGGGCAACTAAACTTTGTTCACGTGTTGTTGGTCCCACGAGGAAATTCAAGTATGGGAACACCAGATACTCCCCTTGTTTTCTGGTTTCATTTCCTCGCTTCTGCTCCTCCTTACACTGTCTTCAGCATCTTCGTTTATCGTTGTCCCAAGCATCTCATTTAGAAACTCCACACATTCTGGATGAGAAAGCTACATTTTCCATTCCCTCGCAAGTTACACTTCACGTAATCTTCTTAATTGAAGGCAGTTTGCAGTTACTCTAATTGTGAAACATTTGGAAGTGTTGAGAACAAACTGCTGAACAGAATATTTGGACCTAAGAAGGTGACGTAAACGGAAGATGAAATTATACACTGAAGCATTCCGTAATTTGTATCCTCTATTTACTTGATATTATTTGGTTCAATAAATAACGAGACTACGGTGGGTGGTTAATGTAACTTGTATGAGCGAGATGAGAAAGATTTTAGTTCAGAAGTCTCTAGTGAAAATAAGAGATTTACGTATAGATGGGAGAATAATATTGAAAGAATCATAAAGAAAGTACGAGAGCATTAAATGGATTTATCTGGCTCAGGTTAGTGTTAAGTGATGAATTGTTGCGGGTGCAATTAAAGTAGAGAATATCTTGATAATCTAAGCAATCATAAACTTTCTATTAGAGTCTTATTCAGTTAGGCAATTACAATCTCTTCGACTTCTCCTATACGGTGATTTGGGGGGGGGGGGGGGGGATGCCACAGATGGATTATAATAGTTGTTTTTTTTCATAATTACCAAACTTATTAACATAGTATAATACATTTCATGTTATAAGCTTCCCTTATGGAATTCGTAACATTAAATGTGTCAAGAAAAATCCTAATTATCTAGAATCGTATGATACGTGAACCTGTTAAAGAAAACCAGACTTTCTGCCTTAAGCTGTATAAAATTAATCCATTCTACACTTTGACACTAGAAGATCCATGTAATGGTATTCTCACATTCAAGTCATTGTTTCCCAAATAATATGAATTCAGTATATACGAGGGTCGCTCATTAAGTAATGCCCCACATTTTTTTTCTCAGCCAATAATGAAGATAGAAAAGTGTACTTTTACATGCTTGAGATTTGATGTTTCCCGCGTTCGTGTACGGAGTTTCAAATGATTCCAACCGATAGCGGAGCTGTAGTGAACTGTTAAAATGGCGTCTGTGAACGACTCTCGTTACAAGCAACGAGCTGTAATTGAATTCCTTGTTGCTGAAAAAGAAACGGTGGTGAACATTCATAAACGTTTGTGTGCTGTGTATGGAAGCTGTGCAGTCGATAGGAGCACCGTTGGTCGCTGGGCTAAGAGAGTTAAAGCTTCAGGAAGTGAAGAAACCGAGCTCCGTGATCTGCCGCGCTCTGGGCGTCCTGCCACAGCCACCACTCCAGACATGTTGAACCGCGCGGATGCCATTATTCGTGAGGATCGGCGCGTCACAACTCGACAATTGGCCCAACAGCTTTCAGTCAGCAATGGAAGTGTGATTGCAATTATCCAGGCTCTCGCATATTCGAAGGTGTGCGCAAGATGGGTTCCACGAAGTCTCACAGCAGACCACAGGATTCAAAGGAAAACGATTTCTTCTGAATTGTTGGAGCGTTTTGATGCTGAGGGAGAGGTCTTTCTGTCCCGGATCATTACAGGTGACGAAACCTGGATACACCACTTTGAGCCAGAGACAAAAAGGCAGTCAATGGAGTGGCATCATCCTCAATCACCGAGAAAGAAGAAATTCAAGACAACTCCCTCCGCCGGAAAAGTCATGATGACTGTCTTTTGGGACAGTGATGGGGTCATTCTTGTGGATGTGATGCCAAGAGGTGCGACCATCAATTCAGACGCGTACATCAGGACCCTGAAAACCCTCAAGAAGCGTTTTCGACGAGTTCGGCCTCACAAGCATCCAGCAGAAATTTTGCTCCTGCACGACAATGCACGCCCTCACACAAGTCTGAGAACCCGGGAAGAAATCACCAAATTGGGTTGGACGGTGCTACCCCATCCACCCTACAGTCCAGATCTGGCACCCTCCGACTTCCATCTCTTTGGGCCACTTAAAGATGCTATCCGCGGAACAAGATTTGAAGATGACGAGAGCGTGATTCAAGCAGTGAGGACATGGCTACGTGCACAGGACAAGAGCTGGTACCGGCAAGGCATGCATGCACTTGTTCCACGCTGGCGTAAAACCGTACAAGTTGATGGGGACTATGTGGAAAAATAGTATGTGTAAAGAAAACATTGATTTATATTGTCACTAAATTTGAGCCATCTTGAATAAATATGTTCTGAGGAAAAAAATGTGGGGCATTACTTAATGAGCGACCCTCGTAGTTAGTCGTCCATAGGCGAGCATATTGCAATAATCGTAATGATCCGGGTTCAATAAAAGCAGGGAATATCTTGATCAGTTGAATAGCCGTCAACTTTTCAATAAATATCTTGAGCCAGTGTTGGTATATTTAGTGAATGGGGATGGGGAAACAAATATAAACATCCAATAATTGTGGACATACTGTACAGTGCTTCCGTGTTTGTTTGGCTTACTGGGGTCTCAAGAGGGCAAATAGACAAACAATAGAATTAACAAAAAAAGGGAGCGAATGCACAGGATAGCAATTCTCATAGAGTTTGCTGACCATCGGCAGAGCCACAGGAACTAGCGGAAATGAACAAGGGAGCTCAAAAAAGGGGGGGATAAAATGATGGTCTGGGTTGTCAGACTCCCAGAGGAGACTCCTCGAACCAGCCAGCCCGACCACCACTGTTGTAATATAACGAGGACTGCCCCATTCTCGTTACTCTGACAAAACACACAACATGATGGAAGATGTATGGCTTTGAGGTCGACATAGTCTGTTACAGGTGCAATAGTTATCGCCACTATTTCATATCAGGATACCCTGTGTTTGAGACTCTGTCCGGAGGCTGGCTGTAGGGTTCAATGGCTGAGGATTTTTGTGGAAACTCGCAGTCTTTCCACAGAATTAGTATTAAAATAAATCACGTCCTATTCCTTCTTAATCTCTTCGAATTCATCATTTACGGTCATCCAGAAACATGGAAATTGTTAAATTTGCAGTTAAAAGAGCTTAAAAATCTGTACTGCTCCCCCAGTATTGTCAGGATGATTAAGTCGAGAAGAATGAGATGGGCGGGGCATGTAGCGCGCATGGATGGGACAAGAGGTGTGCACCGGGTATTGGTCGGGAAGCCTGAGGGGAAGAGACCGCTGGGGAGACCTAGACATAGATGGGAAGATAATCTCATGCGGGATCTATGGGAGATAGGAATCGAAGGAGACAGGATTTTGTTGGCCCAGGACAGGGTCCGGTGGAGGGCTTTGGTTAATTCGGTGATGAACCATCGGGTTCTGTAAGCCATCTAGTTAGTTAGTTAGTTTAATATCGTCCTTAAATAAACCAAGAATCGACGATTATGAATGATAGCTGTTAACAAAAAAAAAACAGCATGTCGAAAGTTTTTGATAGATTTTATACACTTTTCGGTTTGAGTCTAAATTTATACCTGCAACAAATTCTATTAAACAATGTGGGATTATCACACTAGAGGCTTCTGACCTCAAATGCGGCTTGTGTATTTTGTTTTCTGACCTATATCTTTAGGATGCAATTTCAGAATCTGTGATGCCGAACACGACAGAAATCACTTTATAAAATGAATTTAAATGTGTTTAAAAATACGTTTCTTGCCATGCGTTATACATATTGGCATTAATATTTCTTTACTGCGAATATATATCTCCTATCGTAATGTTAAACTAGTACTGATAAAGTACAACTCGGAGTATAAAATGATTTCGGTTACGTAATTAATCAGTGTTTGCAAACACGTTCTGTACTATTTTACATAATTTATATCAATAACATTGATATTAGTTTATTGCGGATACAAATCTATCGATCCAATGCTAAACGCACCACAGATTTATAAATATTGGAGATTCAGAAACTGCTTTAATTAGGTAATGAATTAAATATACGTAAATAATTGTTTGTCGGCAGATGTGAAGAAGTTTTTTTGCAGCTCACAGAATTGAGTTACGATCATTATAGATCATGATAAAATTCTACTCGTTGCAAACAATTTCGGTAACAATATATGGTATATAAAACCTAGAACGTATTTTATCGCTTTGAAAAGATCAATATGCTGTCCGGAACGCATAAAAGTGTGTTGGGGATTTTCCGTGAATTATTATTACATTAATAGGAGATAATTACTGTGTGTTGATTAACATTTTTATGGGTAGATAGCTACGTGGGTTTTTGTGATGAAAATTATGAACTTTGGACTTCATTAGAGATAATTTCTCAAACAACTGATTTACTGCCAGTTGATTGAGGTAGATTCAGAATGAAGTAGCTAGTCATCGATTGTGTTAGTTACGCGATCAGTTAATTGGTAGCAGGTCCAACGTTTCTCGTTACTATATTACAAATTTACAAAATAATGGGAGAGAATAGGACGGTAAATCTATTGGCGTCTAACGTACTTGTCATTTCAGAGTTTCAAATTTGTTCAAATTCTAGTTTTGATTTTAACCACTCTACCCTCTTTTGTTTAGAGAAAATTAGTGTAACTTTTCTTTTTTGTTAGTTGAAGGATCGTTTTACATGTGTGATGTATTACGTCAGCCTAGAACCATATGTGACTCCCTGAACAATTCCCACTAGTCCATGAACAGTTAATGAGTCTGTGGCACATGCTTAGAATTAAAGCCCGTTGTATGGAGCTCATCCCTCGAGTGCACCGTATGTTCATCTGACATCAATAGAAAGAATATGACATGTTGCAAGGGGGAGAGAGAGACAGATCATACGCCATCAGTAGTATACATACATAGTCGTTACATGAACTGAACAAACATTCAGCGATAATAAGAGCGGTATATTTACCCAGTCTGGGGTTTGGAGTTTTTTCTCCGGAACCAGTGAGTCGGATGGATCTGTCCACTCTTCGCCCCGTGATTTGATTACAGTCATTATAATTATTTCTCTCTTTTTACGGGGGTTTCGTTCTGCTTTCCTTCTTGAACTAATGCTGAACCCCACCACCGAGGCTTCGAGTTTCTGATTGTTGCATTTGCCTTAAAATGTGTGATGTTCCTGTTATTATTATTATTATGATAAATTGTTTAATTGGTCCACAAGCAGCCAAAAACTTCAGGCGTGTTGCCGTCATAACTCGGATGCTTGCAGGCCAGGTGAAACTGTAGCCACGACTCGAACCACGAGATGGGCGGCTACAGTGAGTTGGGGTCGTGCGCACGCGCAGTAGTCGGAGCGACCCAAGAAGCACGGCCTTTTGCATCCGGCTGAGTAAGGCCCGTTTTACACATACACGGCGACCGTCCAAACGGCACCGTTTACACGGAACGGTGAACATTTCACACACAACCGATCATACCCGGAGCCGGTTATTCTGTTGTTTGTTGCCAACATAACTTGACAGTAAAACAAAAAGTTTTCAGTTATCGTCGCTCTAGAGCCCGAAGGTACATAGAATGCTCGTTTGGAATATTAAGTAATAAATGGAGGATCTTTCATCGAGCTATAAACTTGCAACCTGATTTTGCTGTAGACATTGTCAAGGCTTGTGTTGTTTTATACAACTTTGTTCGGGAGAGAGACGGCTACGAGGCAGAGGATACATTGACAATCACAGGACTTGATAAAATACGTGGTGAAGAAGTAGTGCGCGGGGGAATATCAGCAAAGAGTGTGAGAAATCTTTTAGCTGACTACTTCTTAACACCTGTTGGCTCTCTGAAATGGCAGCTTTCAAAGATTTAATTTCATGAACGTTAATCATATTTTTGTTATTATACCTATATTTAATTGTAGAACAATTCATAATTCATTTCATTGTAGAAAGTTTAATAAATTCACATTCACTGATTATTACTTCACAAGGTTAGTACTTAAGTCACGGAACCGGGCATTACACACGGCACGTGTGAAGGAAGCCATTCAACTGTTCACCCGACTACCAAGTGGTGCGCCGTTAGGACGGTCACGGCGCCGGGTTTTGTAGTGGGAACACACGGCGACTTCACAGTAGACCGTTACCGTATAGACGGCACCGGTGCGTGTGAAAGCTCTCGTATAATCTTCGACCTTTAACCGTGTAAACGGAGCCGTTTGGACGGTCGCCGTGTATGTATGAAACGGGCCTAATGCTTCAGCGTTATGCTGGCAGGCCGGAATAAGCTTGATGTTAGCCAGCAGTGACGACTTGACTCCTCCAAGAACTCCAATTATAAGGACGATTAATTTGACAGTGAATCCTGGGTACAGCTGTCTTAGCTCAAACACAAGGTCTTGATACTTGGTCCGTTTTTCAGCCTCCTTCAGAACTATGTTGGTTTCAGCCGGGGCCGAAAACTCGATGACATACATAGTGCATCCAGAGGCATCGATGAGAACGATGTCAGGCTTAGTGGCTGTTAACTGCATGGTAGTGGGGAACGAATAGTTTCAATAAATTTTACATTTGTCGTTCTCAACGACGGACTCAATGTCCCCAGGAGCGTACGGCAAAACGGGTGTCTTATCTATGCCGTAAAAGTGTCTCAGGTGGTAATAGAGTATACGTAAAGCAGAGTTATGTCGATGAATGTGGGCACAGCTGGCGTAATGTTTACATGCAGACAAAAGATGCATCAACGTCTCTGGTTGCATTCGGCATGCCCTACAGACAGTATCCGCTACCCCCACACCCATCACCATTCGGCGGTACACAAGTGTGTTTACCACACCATCTTGGCACGCTAAGAAGGAACCCTCGGTTTCAGACTTTAGTCCAGCCGACCGTAGAAAGGCGAACGTCAGGTCTTTTGACAAGCCCATTTTATCTACATTTTTGAAGAAGGCCCCATGCATGGGTTTATCTGCATGTTGCTTGAGCAACAAAGTTTGCTCAGCCTTCTTAACAGTGCCTTTGAATTGATCTGACGTCAGTGTCAAGAGGGGCAACTGTCTTCGCCGTCCAACTGAGCTGGTGTCGAAGTCAAATCCGAGGTCATTTGCTGCTCTCTTTGCCGCCTGAAATATAAACGCCCCTACACCCGCAGACTCATGCGAACATACGAATGTCAAGACGGGATCAGAGCTATCGATGATGGAATGAGCTGTACCCAGAACTATCCTGTTGTGAAGATTCTCAGACCCAAGAGACCTCTACCGCCAAGATGACGCGGGAGGTATTATTATTATTATTATTATTATTTTCCTTTCATTTGTCAATTTGAGCTAAGCTAACGCTCTAGAGCAGCGTTTATCAAAACATGGTACGCGTACCACTGGTGGTACGCGAACTAATTAAGAAAATCGAAAGATAATATTAACGTAAATAAGTTTTCCCTGAACACATTTGATTAGTAGTACTTTTAATGTGTAAAATTAGAATTAGTGGTACTCCAGCGAAAAAAGGTGAGAACCCCAGCTCTATAGCGTTTAAAAATTTGTACCTTACAAAAGGCTACCACGGTGGTCTAGCGGTTAGAACGCTGGCCTTGTAATTCTGGGGTCTCTGGTTCGATTCCCGGCGGTGCCCGAATTTATAACTTGTGTTGGGCAAGGCCGTGGTCTAGGCAACACGGAGTTTTCCTCCGTGGCATCCCAACAATTACCCCATTCACACAGAGAAGAAGGCAATGGCAAACCACTTCTGGATCATCTGCCAAGAACGTATATGAACAGGTCCCAGTCCGAGAAAAGGATGGAAGGATCCTGTTCATATGGACCTGTCGTCAGACAAAACACTAAATAATAAAATAGTCTAGCGGTTAGATCGCTGGCCTTGTAATCCTGGGGTCTCGGGTTTGATTCCCGGCGGTGCCCGAATTTATAACTTGTGTTGGGCAAGGCCGTGGTCTAGGCAACACGGAGTTTTCCTCCGGTTTCTCCGTGGTATCCCAACAATTACTCCATTCACACACAGAAGAAGGCAATGGCAAACCACTTCTGGATCATCTGCCAAGAACGTATATGAACAGGTCCCAGTCCGAGAAAAGGATGGAAGGATCCTGTTCATATGGACCTGTCGTCAGACAGAACACTAATAATAATAATTAGTTTTACACATTTTCTTCTTCTTCTTCTTCTTCTTCTTCTAACCTAGTAATTTATTTAATTTGATTAGTATTTTAAAGATATTCATGTGTTCAATAAAAAGTTTTTTTTATGTATTAACATTTTGTACAAACATGTAATTTCTATATAATCTGATTGTTGTTACTTTGTTATATTTATTATTGTATCCTCCTCTCGTGCTGCATCTGTAATTGCCCTTCTGGCTGTTGATACAGCACACTAATAATAAATTAATTGAATTATAATCGTCATCATCATCACTAATACATAATTCCACATAATTTGACTGAGTTTCGTGAAACTTTATACTATCAGAGGACAGACAATATTGCTAATTAGCTGTATTTCGTCTTGTTAATTATTTGTGACTAGTGTCACAAATGGTGGTTTTAATCATAGGCTGTAAATATATACCGCTATTTTCCGGTTATAAACGATAACAGACGATGACTTGAACGTAAAAATCTTTATGCAGTTACACATGTCACTGTATGTTTTATATAAATTTAATATAATAGTATTTGTTTTGGAAAGTAAACTGGGCGAGGATAAGAAATTTGAATGAGCATTAACAAACAATAGCCATCATTTCCTAAGTAGCGTACAGTTATATTTATATGCTATAATTTGCTGTAAAAATCTTTACTCAGGACCACATTCGGCTTCCTTCGAGCTGCTTTACATTCCAGAGCATAAGTATCGAAACCAGACAGAGCGACGGGGCATTTTTTCTCACTATGCGAAGCGCTTGTTATTAAAATCCCATTAAACGTGTATATAGACTTCACGTAGCACAATGAATGACAGAAAGCTGTCTTTTGGTAGCTACGTCAGGTCTCTTTTGTTGCTGTTGAACTAAATAAAGAATGAGTTTACAACGAGCTAACTTTGCAGCACTGGGACTCGGAGATTCAACACCGCTAATACGAAATCCCGGTAATTGGGCTCTATAATTAGCGAATTCTGTCCCTCCCAGTCTTCACATCCTGTTTCCATAAGAAGCATCTAAATATTATACTCCAATAATTTCATGGTTTCCGAAATATTCACTGTTCTAAAGGATTCCCCATGAATGTTCTGCAGACATTTGTGGTTTCCTATGTCCAAGGTAGTAGCCTCGTTATCAATGTATTAACAAAAGAACGCTGTTTTTACAAACCAAGTTCTTCGTTATACAATATCCTAAAGTCTTTACTATTCCTGTCGTTTTGTTTTTACGCATATTAAACTTATGCTTTTTCAGTCTCAGAGAAAATGTCTGAGAACCTTAGGAAATAATTGGCAACACTTTTGCTTTTTATTAGGAGCGTATTTTAAGTGGATTACAGGTATTAGGACAAGGCCCAACAAAATAATAAGCTTTTGGACTCAGTAAAAGCTGACAATTTTTTGATCAAATGAGTAACTCTAAACTTTTTGTTAAAGGTCCCGCAGTATGGAGTTTTAGTTTCTATAGGATGTCAGTAAAATTCGAGCAGTTCTCTTTAACGGAACCGAAATTTCATTATCCTAAATCGTATTCTGAGTCAAACGAATCTAATCTTTACCCTTCCGTATTATTTTCTTAAAATCCATGTCAGTATTATTTTCTGTTCAACGCCTATGTCTCTCGAGGAAAACTTTGGAAGCTTTTGTCATCTCTCCCATGCGTGCTACGTACTCCACCCAACTAAATATCTTCTTCTTACTTTACATTATAGGTCTTATGGCCTGTTACGGGCATTACATAACAGAATCCTTCCATCTTTTGAGTGGTCGGCCCAAATATCTTTTTCCTTTCGGGTGATATCCTAAAATCATTTTTGGTGTCCTGCCTCAAATCATTCTATGTACAAGTCCTTTCCAGTATTGTTTTATAAAATGTATTATTGGTGTAATGTTTAGTTGCTTTTCCATAACGTTCGTAAGTTCTTCATTTCCTTAGTGATCAAAAAGTGTGTAACGCAAGGTTGTTCTTATGAAATGCGTTTCTGCAGATAACCTTCTTCTGTCATTACTTCGAATAGTCCATGATTCCATACCATAAATGAGAGTTGGTCTAGCAAGAATCTTATAAATTTTAATTCCTGTTTATTTGATACTAGGTTTAGTTTGAAAATTTGGTTTATGCTACCTGTTATTTTCCAAAAGCTTGTTATTTTAACATTGAGATATTTGTCACTCATACGACAGGTGATACACGAAATAATTGAAAGTATTAACTTGTTCTAGGGTTTTATTATAAATACAGATTTTTCTACTTAACTCATTCTCTTCCTTTGAAAGCCGTTACTTTAGTTTCTTCTGTGTTTAGCTGCAAATAATATTTTGGGGCTATTTTATTTAATTTGTGCACTGCCACCGGGTAAGAACCCATTTGCGGTTAATAATAAATAATAATAATAATAATAATATTGTAAATGTGATTCTGATTTAGCTTTGAGTACCTGGTCACCTGCAAATAGCATTGTATCCGTAGCAAAGGTTCGGTTTGTTAGAATATTACCGTGTCTAGTCTCTCTCCATTCTTTTGTTATTGTGTTCATGTATATAATAAATAGCAGCGGTGGAATAGAAAATCTTTGTCGATCGCCTCCAGTAATATGTTCCCATTCTGAAAGTTTAGATTCCATTTTTATTGCGATGAGGTTGTTTTTATAAATGTTATAAATTTCTTCAATAAGTTGATTGGGTATGTTATCTGCCTTTAAAATTTCCATTAGTTTGCTCCTGTTAACTTTATCAAATGCCTTCTTAAAGTTTGTAAAGTCCAGTTGAGTTCGTTATTGAATTATCTGTTTTTCAAGAGTAAGTTTTAGTGAAAAGTAGTCATCACAACATGATCGCCCTTTGCGAAATCTATTATACTCGTCTCCACTCAGATTTTCATAGTTTGTTTTCTTCTATAAACAATATATGTTCATATAAAAGCTTACTATGTTTTGTTTAAATAACCTTGACGACTTTTGTGTCCTATCATTGAATAAATTTAAAAAAACTGTAAGAGCAATATGAACTGCCCTTAAACTCAGTTCTACATAAAATACAACAGAGATTTATTAAAGTCACATGGGTGTACTGTGGGTGGTAGAGGGAGTATCAAGTCGATATTCTGCCTTCTACCATAATTCTGAGAGCGTATGTCTGCCGCGGTTAACTTCTGCAGATGACACTCTAATGCGTCTTGAGCTCTTCCATCGTCGTCTTCAACACGGGACGTAGGCTTCATTCTCTACGAAGTCCAGAAATAAATGATACATTAATGTAAGACTTGGTGATCTACAAGCCATTTCATAGCACTTCCATGCCCAGCCAATTAGTTACGGATTTTATCTAGCTACGATATGATTTCGTTGACAGGACGTCGAAATTAGAACTTTTCAATACTTCATTGTTACCTTCACGACTTTAAGCTGCCTACTGTGGGGTTGTAGGTTTGAATTACACTCGAACATAGAGGTTTTCAAGCGGATGTTTGAATAATATTGACCTATGAAATAGAAGCCTAGAGACGTAGTGATTATAAATCTAAGTGTTATCACTACCTACCAGAATGTAACTAAGATTAAAGAATTTCAAGGTTTGAACAGTCAGTTAAGAAATAAGGAGATCCCAGCAGAAGATGGTGGATAAAGAGAAGAGGACACTGACGAACGGAGAATAAAGGAAGTAAAAGTGGAAAAAAGAAGGACGAGAGGAGGAGGAGGAGGATACGATGATAAAAATAAAGGAAGAAAAATGAGGAGATATGAGCTCGGTGTAGTATTACGATGCGTGTCAGTTGAGATAGCAATGTCTTCAAGCTCTCTTAGGATGTTAGGAATAAGTAATAACTTGCAAATGATGCATGCCACCCTTCTGAAGATCGGAGCTAAAGGAATGGGCAAATGAACGAATGAGTAGGCGTACGAATGTTAAAAACTACTGGCAAGGGCTCAGCCGTGGAGCTGAGGGATTGGGGAAGCAAGAGACAAATGCTGGAGGCTGGAAGGGAAGTTTTGTAGCTATAGCAACCCCGTTAACTTTGCGATTTCTAACAATAATGACGTCAGAAAGAAAAAAAAGAAAGCTAGAGGGTTTGTTCGTAACGATGCGAGAGCTGAAGACAATGCCTGCAATAACAAGCTCTTCAGGCACAATGCTCTTGCGTGAATGTGTTGGTGTGAATAGACACATGTCACATAGACGCACGTTATACTGCGAGAACACTTTTCAAAAGGCAAGGTTTCCTGAAAAGAAATACTGTAATGTCGGTTAATCGTCCCTAAAAGTTTATGTGCTGTTTATTTTGAAAGAGCTCAATACGTCCAGTCTGTAGTGTTGGAATTGAAGTGCTTCGTCGTATAGCTAGTATTCAGGAAAAGAGAAAATAAATCCGTAGACAGAAAAGTTTTGCAGAACAAATACTTCACAGAGATTCGCAAAGTACGGAATATTTTGTACTATGATAATACCTCCAACTCACTGGTTTCCCACAGGGCACGTTTAAAAATTTCGTGAAAATAGAAGGGGCATTCGGAACTCTGTAGATTTTTTACAACTGAAACTTCAGCTTTAATGAGTTCGCTAACGGAATATCTCATCATTTGTACTCCATGTTTCTCCCCTCAGGACCTGTACTCCAGCGGACAATGGCTACGTTCAGTATTTTAAGCGAAAAGAATCCAGACTGGTCATTTTGCATAAGACGAGACAGCAAACTGTCTGGCTGAGTTTTATTCGTGGTAAGAGCAGAAAATGTTCCGGTTCCAAACCCGATCTGACGCCACAAAGTGACAGAGGATGGGACGGTAGCATGAAGCTATTATCCATTCATATACATCCAGTGCCGATGTTAGGAATACGTGGATGTTTACCTCCACTTCTTCACAGGCATATATTGGCGTGTAACCCAACTGAATGACAGAATCGAGTCCTTAGCAATCTCATGACGGGTATTTTGGCCTGGACGACTGGGGTTAGATTCCCGGGAGGGTCGGGCATTTTCCTTCTCGTTACAAGGTCCCTACTGGCTCTGGGTCTCATGCAGTATATTGTATTGTACAATGGGTACCGGTGGAGCGTGAAGGTGTGGGCCTAGCCATCTTCCCAGTACGTCTTCATGTCATGGTGTTACTTTAACACCACAGAGAATTGTAACTTTTACATAGTTAGCAAACAAACGAAACACACGTTTTAGACGTCATACTAAAACTGTATTTGCCTCATCTTCTTCTCGGCAGTTTACGTCGGAAACCGTCACTTAATTTGCATTTGTATTGTTCATCTGCAGAAGTCCAATTAAATAATAATTCTGTCCTCTTAATAATTAAGTATTTTATCTTCCATCTCCTTCTGTGCCCAAGTCATTTAAGATCAGTAGAGTGTTAATTAATGCACATACAATTAGGCGTACTTATGTAACTACCTTCATATACTATATGGTCGAGGCCTATTATGAAACGTGATGTGCATTTCTGGAAGCGTCAGCAGTTCTACCAGACTTTATGTAGTCAAGACTCTTAATTGTTTTGCAGTGTAATTATAATCTTATTACTGCTATTTTGTTGCTCTAAAGCCATCCCCTTGCGTGTTGGCACTTAGGGGAGAGGAGGTATAGCTCCTAATCATTCTCATACTCAGCACTAGATGGGGGTGAGTGGTTAGCGTCCTGCCCCGGTCGGGCTTTACCCCGGCGGCAAAGCCCTCCGGTACCCATAGGACAGGAGGCTGGGTGAGCTCTAGAGCCGGTTCTAACCTAGAAGTGCACCGTCTGTCTATGTCGTGGATCAAACCCCTACCGCGCGACCCATAGCCAGTCACTTTATTGACTAAGATTGCTTTTGTTGTTCTAATTGTAATTTTTGTTGTTATTCTGAAGGGAAAATGTAATCCTAACAAAATTCTCGTGTGTACACTTCACGTTAGTGAGGCAAATAGGTTGCACGGAGGTAATAACCATCCGTCCTCAATAAATTAACTAGGCATACTATTATTGCTGTTGCTATTATTGTCATTATTCCATCTATTCACCATTTAACAGGGTATTTAATTCTAGGTACCTGAGACAAACCTTGCCCCTGAAATACACAGTGCAGCAACTATTTCTGAAATACATTTTGTTTTTAATACGTGTCACGTGTATTATACAGATTTATTGTGAGATATGACCTATATATTTTAAATCAGCGTCTTTCGAATGGTGAATGATGACCCTAGAATGGCAGTTTTCTGAAGTCTCCTAATACGTTTGCCCGGGATGTTGGCCAAATATGTTTTGAGTGACTTGGAAACAGTTCAAGCTGCTCCTATTTGTTATAATAAAAATCATCATCATCATCATCAACAACATCATTATTATCATCATCATCATCATCATTATTCGTATTTTCACAGCGCCAGACCTTCAGTTGTAAGTGTATAAAAAGTCTTCTGCATTCATTGTTTCACACTCTGTATTATATAAAAACTGTAAAACTGATATATTCGTACCTAGTTCCTGTACGATCTCATTAAAAACCTAAAATCGAAATCCTCGTGAACAGCCTATATTCACACAGTTTTAGTGCACTTTTAGGAAGCGAGAAAATAAAAGCATGTTATTTCCCTAGAGGGCGTTCGTTTTGTGTCAATACAGTGTTCCTGCTCGCTTACTGTAGCTCCAGGACGCAATCCGAGCCCCGTTTTTCAGTTTGTGTGTGGGTGAATGTGTTTAAACACACAATGAACTTGCATGGGAGAATGTGGAAATGTATAGAATCTATGTCGCACGTTTAGCGTACCGCCCTGAGACATAAAAAATACACACACATTTCTTTCCCCCAATGCGAAACATAACAACAGCTGGTAAATATTCAAATATGGTTTTGAACAGGAGGAAAAGGACGTACGGAAGTGCCATTGAAGTTGTCAGATTTCTTCTTTTTAATTTTATCTCTTTTTGCGCAATTGAAATCCAGAAATTTCATGCATGAATACACTGTTAGTCATCCGAATGTAAATGAAATGGATTCAAGTGGTACTTGAGAATAACCACTTGCGAACAGCGCCGTGTTGTTTAGAACCTGGGACTGGCTAGAAAACTTTGCAACTCTACAACAGTAAAGTATAATTTTTGCTTTGAAAACAAAGTTCATCAACATTTTTTTTCCACCCGAGTGTGTCTTTAATAAATATATTATTTCACGTCTATGCACGAAGATACATTATGCTATCAGCATTTGCGTAATGTAATTTATTTTGAGATAAAATGCAATGATGTGTATATTTTGTAGAGCAGGTTCTATCAGTCAAAAAATTAACAAACTCTTGAAAACAATTCATGTTTTACTGAACATTCAGAATGCCTCAGGTCTGTTCGTATATCGCATCTGTATACCAGCTCAGGGCTAAGGTACTTTGTAATATATGCCTATAGATATTAGTAATGAAAAAAGTTATAAAATAAAATTTAGAATTCTGTCGGTAATTATCAACCCTTTATAGCAGGATATTCAAATTATTCAGTTCTTAAATATACGTTGTTTTTACAGAGATTCTTATGAATGTAATTAAAATCGTACTAGTCAATTTTAGTGCAACTTTCGGCTCCGTTCCTACTGTATGTGAATGGCAATTTCAAGAGCAAGCGAAACCCTCCTTCTTTAAGGAACACAGGGGGGTTGCTCTGCCATAACGTTTCTAATTTGGTTATGACAGAAATTTTAAAATGTCAGTCTTCCCCTCCCTTCTATTCCCTTCCCTTTTTCTGAGCTCTTGAGGCAGAAGTGAGCACAAATCTTTACTAACGAAGCGGAACATGTGAGTTTGTTTTTGAGCGACATTATTCTCCCCTTGTATTCCATGAGCCATGCAGTGTATGTACAATGTTCATATACGTAAAATGCTTACATCATAACTGGATCTGTAGTTTCTCGTTAACCACTGTTTGTCTGATTTGCCATTATTTATAAAATTCATATAATTAGATATTTTAAGTAGGCGTTCAACTACACAGACTGAATGTGCAATGACTTCGAACTCTCTGTTATTCACTAATACACAATCTATTACAGTCTCTTGTGCTGATCTTGTTCCAAGCGCTTGATACGATAATATAGCGGCACCACAATGTATGTTGTGCATTAACAGACTAAGAGCCAATTGTTGGTTTCATTGTATACAGCATTTGTAAAGTAATGGAGTTGTTGATTAAAACATAGAATAAAGGAGGAAAGAAAGAAATGAAGAAAGAAAGAAAGTTCACCACACGTTACGTAGTATAAAAAAACCCCGATGTTTTCAATTAAGTGTGTATAACGGTTGTTGTGCAACACTGCGTATTGTATTCTAAGGTATTGGATATCCAGCCTGTATTGAACCAATTTAACCCCAGGTAAAATTCGCCCAAACACATTTAGTAAAGAAACCCAATTCGACATTTGAGCAGTGTGAATACGATATCGTGTGGATGGATGGATTCGTTAATGCACTTTATGCAACGAAAAAGTCCATAAGCCTATAAAATACATCTTAAATATACATAAAAATATAAGTTGGCCTGATTATCAAATGTCTGATTAACTTTCTTGATTTAAAGTAAAATTTTCTTTTCGGTTTGAGCTTATACATAAAGACTTTCAGCTTTTAGCAAATATTTCCGAATTGTATTCTTTTATACATGTTAATTTTGAATATAAAAGATCCAGAAAAGAGCGTTTGACTGACATCTGCTCTATACTTTTCTGCTAGTCACGCGGTGACGGAGCCATGCCTTTGAATTTATCCAGGATACGAGTGAAATGTAATGGGTGGAAAAACTGAACTTTCGTAAATAAGGATGAAGGTGAAGTAGTGATAAATAAATAAAGCAGGGAAGGAAAAAACTTGCTACATGGATTTACTCTCTTCTTAATTGCTTCGAGATACAGAGTTTGTATTAATCCTTAAAACTGGCTTCCCCAGCAGAGCACATTCAGCTAATTAAATAACTTTACGTTTAGCTCGTTAATTATCTGAGAAGAATATTTTGCAATAGCTGAAAAGTTATTCTTAATATCTAGTTATACTATAGGCTCATTATGATTATTCTGTAGTCATTGGCTTCTATTAATATACACGTAGTTAATAAAATGCAAACTTTGCCGTACAAGGTTTAGTAAACTTGTTATTCTTACATCAAAATGTAAAATTCTGTGAGGGCATATAAAATATTCCCTGTAAATCCTGTTCCCGTGTCGTCTGCCCTTCTGTCTAATTCCTCTCAAATCTTTTAAACCAATGCATTGATTTTTTTATGAAACTTGGTATGGACGTATTTACATTCAAGTTCTGCCCTTCGTCGTAAACGTCAGTTCCCTTCTTAGAGTGCCTCGTGAGAATCTAGTTGACTCTGCAAGTCAAGAAATTCTCCCCCTTTTATGGAATCAGATTTGTTGCCGAGTTCACAAAATACAGCTACTAATTCCTGTCTTGAGACAGATGAATACATTTGATACCCTCATTTAGTGATGATTCATTTTAATATCATTCTACCTTTTCGCCTGTCTTCTATAACGCTTATGGATAGACTGATTCATTTTTTTAATTGGAATAGTCATGAAGTAGGATCTAAACTATTAGTCAATAAGTACCCTTAACAACTTCCAAATATTCTACACTCCTTGATTGGCACTATTACGCCCCAGGAGGTCGGTACATTAATAACGAATGGAAATAATGTATATGAGCTTGTCTTGAAATCGAAGTCTTGTTAAACTTGTTATAGTTCTTGAAGGTGGTATTTTGTATGGTTATATTTTAAATCCGCCCCTGAATTTCAAGGAGAATCGCTGTTTGTTTATTGATTTCCTCGGGGAATGTGGTTATTGCTACTGTAGGACAAGTTTTTAATCGGTTAAATAGCTCGATGATTGCTACGGTCAGGAACGGGTAGTTCATTTTGACAGGTTAAATGTAGTCCCATCCTCACAGATAGATTATAGGCTGCGTAGACTATAAAACGCAGTTCTTTTGCTGGATAAAGGTCGGTTAGGTTGACGTTAGTAAAATCAACTAAAAGTAGTGAGATCGGAGTTTTTCACGACGATCACAATGGTGTTCTTCTGGGTTCTGGCGACATGTGGACGGGTCAACGTTTCTGAGAAACATACTGACTCCATCTTCAGGGCTGAGTGGCTATGCTGGGGAAGTCAAGAGATTTATGTAAGGTTTGGTTAAAATTCGTTGAACGTAAATTTAATGTACGATAAGTGTAATAACACACGCACTTGATAGTTATGCTTCAGAATGGTCTGATTTGTGCTCTTTTTAGGAACTGGCAATATGAAATTATCACCAGACAACAGTGGGCGTTAACATACTTGTTTTAGTTTTCCGTGTCCTGTTAAAGTGGTGTTAATATGTTGGCTGTATCTTTCTAAACATATTCTATTCCGATTACAGGGATTAAAGTTGTTCCTTCAATCTTTATGACCAAATTTTCTTGTACATTATACCTGTCCGTTTAGCGATGTACCGAGGAACGAGTTTCATTTCCAAATGTTCTATCAATGCATTTTAAACATATCTACTGTTGCATAGGTTTGAATATTATACTTGATGAAGTTTTAGTAAGATTCGCTTAGTAACGGACCTGTTTGATTCAAGTTAATCTTGGAATTGGAGTGCTCATATTAATAACGTCGGTAAATTTCTACCAGGCTACAATTCAGAACATCCCAGAAGACAGTCAAGATCATACAAGCGGCCGTCAGTGCCTGAAATCTCACAAAATAAATTTCCTAAGTAACTTTTGATATACGTAATGTCCAATATGAAATATCAGTAAAATCTGTCCACTTATTTCAAAAACGAAATTTGCCGACTGAAGGATAAATGGATACTTTTTTACAGATTGTTTTAAAAATGTTCAAATAATCTTTACAAAAATACTTCCACGAAATTTGATTCAAAACATTTGGTCACTCTGTACCTACCTTAAGGCGACTTAAGCAGTACCATCAGGCCAATTGTTATCCTGCCTGACTCTGGTTCACACCTGTCGTACCTATCTTGTTACGTTCCCCCCCCCCCCCCACCATTTACATCCCACAGGTACTTTGAGCCGAACCCCAGGCGTTAAAACAACTTGCAGTTCATAATTCTAAGGTCGTAAAAAATATCCAGTCCTCGTCTTTTCTTTTTATACTTTACATTTTTGAACGTCATTCCTTAGCTTAACCGATATAAGCGACCACGGACACCTGCCTTAGTTCTTAAAAACCTGTTGTTCCTCGTTACTAAGACACGGAGTTATGCATGCAAGAATGCCACAACACACTTGTCACTTCAAGGGAGAGTTTTGCCGTTTGCTTAACACCACACCAAGAGGAGCCAGCTTCACGCTCTAGTTGCTTTACCCCGAGTGAATAGCCTCCGTTGCCCAATTAATAGCTGCTTGGTGGCGAAACAGAAAATCTCTTCCACTACAGAGAATCAAACCCTGGTCATTATAGCCTACGGGCTGAAGGATCATTAAAGACTTGATGTTTTGCTCACATGAACCTTCTAAATTAACATTACATGTAATTTAACAAGTGTTAGGGGCACTGCTTCTTGTGGTGCATTTTAATGATCTGAAAAGTCTTAATACCTGTGAAATTCTAATGGAATTGGATATTTTTCTGTTTCACATGACATTATGTTATAACAAGTAAAATTTTCTAAATGAAAGAAGTACGTAGTACATATCTCGTGCTGTTATGTGTTTATAGACCTAATAACATACAAGAAAACATGTGGTAGGGCTACACCGTTGATGAGTAGTGCAAGCTCTGTTCACTGTTTATCATATTTACAGTTTCCGGAGTCCGTCAACCCGTTATAGTTACTTGCTATATATATACCACCTACTTTGACGTTCAAAAACTCTGCATGTCGCCCAGATACAATCTTCATGAATATAACTTTGGTCTCACCGTAAACAGTAAATTATTTTTTGGCCATCATTGAAATACTAAACTTAGCACCTGATGCCGAGAGCTGTATTGAAAGTAGGTGCCGAGCCATTATATGTTATTTATATAGGATTTGTATATCTCCACACAGCATTGAAAATGCTAATGTTCGATCTTCAACGAAATACCTAAAAAGTTTTTTATTGAACCTGTGTCTTTTGCTGAGAGGTGTTTTTCTTTGCTTTTCACGAAAGTCGAAATGCAGTTGGGAGGACAGTACTTGATATTAGATCTCTGAATTATAATTTAGAACCCACGAGAGATGTGTATGTCCAAACATCAATACTAAAAATGCCAAGAGACCGAAATTCAATGAAACTTTGGACATCCTGATGTTAGTGGACCTATATATTAAGTTTCTGTGTTCAGCAAAAATACCAATAATGCCATCGTTCGAATTTAACAACGCCATTGAAGCTACAGGCTGAAATTTTGTTTGGCGACGTATGTTGAAAAAGAAAATTGGCATTATCATTAGAGTTTCTAAAATGTCAGGAGTGTCTTTGTAGCAACGCCAGCGCCTCTAACGTAAATTATACCGGCACTAATTAACACTATGGAATGAAATGCATCTAGTCGTTATCATAAATGCTCATTAAACATAGGCTAATGACACAATACAGTAACGGAAACAGTGTTATTACCTATGATTATACGTGCTAACACATCTGTGTTACGGTGTCGCGTACATTGCGGAAAGTCTCTGCTTTCAAGGGGGGGGGGGGGCAAATTGCTGTACATAAAATAATCTTCGTGATACTTAATGTTTCTACATAGGCCCAAACGTCTTTAATCACTTACTGTTTCAGGAAAGCCCAATTAGCTTTGTTAGCACTTTCAAGCACAAAATTTATCCGAGCAATATTTAGGAATTAAGTTCATACCCAAAATAAAACAGCATATCTCCAATACAAAAATCATTCGTCACTGCTGCTTAGGGAAGTGACCTCTGTTTATTCTGACAATCGTACAAAGCCCACAAATACATTATATGCACAAAATATGAAGCTGTTTAATGATAAATCAGGTTGTAATCGTTGTTCGGACCACGCTATAAACGGTTAAATAGATCTGGGTTTAAAGAGAGACGAGATGTTTGCCAAGGCAGGCTGTACAATTAAGCCATCTACTGTGAAGTTAACATTAAAAGCAGAAGTAATGAAACTGGCTCTTCGGTGTTATATCAAAAAGATTTAAAGGACGACAAGACGTAATACCTTACTTTTTCTTTATTTATTACAAAGATTTGGAGTTGTTAAAATTCCTGCTTCTTATTTGACAGGTATCGTGTTAAAATCTCGGCTGTCAGACTATTCTGATAGACTGCGTAGTCTTATTCAGTCCCCTCGGTCAGTACTGAGATGTTAGTTTAAAATAGACCACTACCTACTTTTTTCACTTGCTTTACAAATTATACAACAATTTAACATGTGATATAGTATTTGAGAAGACATCTCTAAATAAACTAAGAATCTGTCCACAACGTTATCTCATTGAATAGTTTAGGCTATATAGAATCTAATGAAAATATTATAGTAAATGATGAATTTGAATGGATATGAGAGGAAACGGTTACGGGCTGTTTTAATGAACTCTTCCAAGATTTGTTTGGATCCAAAATTGAACCTGGGATCTTCTAATACTCAGCGTTTTCTAAACCTAGAAACAAGCGGACGTGTTCAGAATGCTGCCAACTTACCACCGCAGAGAGACCCCTTAACGCTTGCATGAACTGTGCAATATAACTTATTGCCGCAAGAAAATTTATGATTGTGAAGCAAATTAGTTCGCTGTTCGAGCTATCTCCGTCCGCAAATTGACTTGAGGTATGGTTGGCAAAGTTTAAATTCCCGGCGGGGTTATGGCAATTTCTCTCTTCACCACAGTCCACAACGCCTTTGAGGACCACATGTACATATCTAATGTGAAACGAAAACTCTGTCCTGGAGAGTTAAACTGGTTACAGACGGAGCGACCACAGTACACACACGGTCTCCTACACGGTGCAGCGCGGCCAATTCACGGTCAATTCTAGTCTCGGTGCAAATGTAATCGAACGCTTCTGCACTAAGAACGACCAGCAGGTACACTTATACCCTGCGTCATTACCATTTCACTTATTCTCTCACGCAGTGTATTTTTTTTTTGGAGATGGCAATTTTTTTATTATTATTTCCACGAGTCTGTACTTCACGTGATGCACCGGCAACTTTTCTGAATCACGTTCTTGCTACCTTTACTCTTGGGGCGCCGTTTTTGCTGCATATACTGACCGTCTGAGAAGAGAATTTATTCGGTCTTGAAGCCGTCCTAAAAACATTGCCCAAATATTGATAACTTTGTACCCGTTGTAGTAACCAGCCTGCTATTTAGTACAAAGTGTAATCTTTACTAGTGACCCAGCCGCCATGTTTGAACATTTACTGATTCTGAATTGGCAGTCATTTTTTTTATTCTTTACTGCAGCAAACAACACCGTAGCGAATAATTTACTTTTTGCTGTCAATTATATTTTTCTCTTTGTCAGATATGTTTGCTGAACTGAAGATGACTGTCTTCTGGGTTGTTGCGCCTTGTAGTCTGGTAGAAGTTTACCGACTACACGGTTCAACAACCCAGAAGACAGCCATCTTCAGACTCGCCGCCGAGCAAACCTCAATAACTAAATGTTTACTGAGCCTCTACTCTCCAGTACTTGTAAGAAGAATACTTGAAAAATGTTAGATTACTATTAATAGATAAGTAGTAGCTAACTGAGTGTCAGCTGATGTTTTTTGGACGATTATCAGAATGGCTTTGCACATGCGCCCTAGGTACTTCAAGATCTAATGAATTATCTACTCAGACAGACATAACTTTAATTTTTAAAATGACTGCAGTGCGACTGTAAGCCTTTGGTCGCTAATTCAAAATGTTTACGTTACTATGGTACTCCCTTATGTAACCAGGCTAAAGCGGCCGGAATTTGATACTGATAATTTATCTCCGTTGAACAGGTTTCAAGAGCTCTTGGAAATACGCATTAATAGTTTACTATAGGTTTTCACTGCGTGGTGATTATGCGTAGAGAAACGAAACTTAAACGTTGTCTAAATAAATAAACTACATGTGAATGTGCTGCTTCCTACCTTTATTTTCAACTTATGTTTAGTATCAGATCTGATTATCGTATTTTAAAGTTTATTTTGCAACGGTCTTGCTTATTAATATTAAAGTCTTTGTTAACATTTGGTTGTCGAAATTTCTCTTGATAATCTTTCTTGTTAAACTGAAAAGTCATAATTAAGGTAGTTCTGTACATCTGAAATTTTTGCTCCCGAATAGAAATAAATGGTCTATAAAGACAAAGATACGGAACCAATGATGTGACGGTGTACCGCTGAAATGTTAATATCTCTGTCCTTTTACCAGCAACTCAAAACGAGGACTGGGATGTGTATGGACCAGGAAGTTTGCTGGGGTTTCAACCATTACGTATCATTGCTCATGATGAATCATGTCTCTACAGGCGGCGTACAAGGTCATCGTAGCTTGAAACTTCACAGGAGTGAGATCCAAAGCGATTATGCTGTTAATTTAATGTGTCTTCTCAACTGTAAATATTTGGCACGCATAGAAACACAGGGAGAGTGAAAATGGAATTTCGTCAATTCAAAGTATTGAGTGAAAATAATGCTGTGATATCTCCCAAAGACTTGTATACGCGCGCACACACACGTTTATATGAAAAAAAAAGATCGGGGAGTGTGTTTCGCCGGCTATAACCCCCTGACATCAAGAGAATCCGGCTTCTCTCGCAGCGCCCAGACATAGGCCATTACACCTCGTCATTGTAATTACCTAATTAGCAAGCAGAGAGCGCTGATTACATCCTTTGATGATGGATTTAATGGTGAAGCCCTCTCTCCTGTCCCCGTAGAATGAGCTTCGCCTGCTATATACGTGTGTCGGACACATCCAAGCCTTTATGGTCGGTTCTCAAATTGCCACATGAGCCGACTATTGTCCTTTGTTGAGCCTGACGTATCATCTTTCGTAAATGAGGCGATGCTCTGGTGGTACCGATAAATAACCCTGGTGAGAAGTGCGTTTCTTACCAAAGTCATGGTTTAGTAGGTGGGATAGCGATGTTAATAATATGCCCAGTAATCCTGTTTTTGTAGGGCGCCAGGTCTACTCACATCAAACTGCGAAATGCAATTTAGTCAAACTAATAGAGACTAATTTGCGCATTGTTCGTTATTGTAATTACCTAATTTTATGAAAACCAATTTTAGTTGCAGGGAAATTAGGTTTTAATTTACTTGTTTTTACTTCCCTTTATGATGGATTTTATTGAATTGCTGCGTTTTAAATTTGTACATTGGTGATTATAATAGTTACAGTTCATGCAAAATATCTATTTGAAGAAATTAAATAATTATTTTACACTCTCCATGTATGATTATACAGTCACCAAAATGGAAAGACTTGTTACACAGACTTTTCTGACTGACTGTCATTTATTTCATCAGCATATTTTACGCAACTCAAAAGTCAATGTCTAGTTCACAAGAGCTTTGAACCGTTCAACTAATTCCCCACCCCTTCACCCTCTGTTTATCAATGATCTACTTTAATATTATCTTCCTATCTCTGCCTACGTCTAGTATATGCATATGTTATGTTGGTCACTGCTCATTTTCTGAGGTGGACCTGTATTTCATATTAGACTGCATGCCTCTTCGGTAATTACCTTCACTTTCTCAGTAAAGTTGTTGTTTGTCATTTTAGTTATTTATTGCTTTCTTTTTTTCTGATTTTACGGGCGTTGGCCTAGTGTTTAACGTACTAGTCAGGTATTCATTGATCCTAACAGTCCCAATTTACATTAAAACAGATAAAGTTTTAACATTCGCAAAATAACTAGAGCTATCCCCGAAATATCTTGTCTCATACAAAATATATTTAATACATTAGACAATTCCCAGTATAATATTGGTATTGGTATCTCTCTTTGCAAAAGGGTGTTGGGAGGGAGGTTAGTATTATGATTTGAGGTTTTTACAGCGGTGAGTATGAAGATTTCTGTCTTCTGGGTGAATCGCCCTGATGACGGAGGCAGTATGACCTCTGAAACGTTGTAAACATCTACCAGACTACACAGCGCAACAACCCAGAAGACAGAAATCTTCATCGCCCTGATGACGGAGGCAGTATGACCTCTGAAACGTTGGTTACATCGACCAGACTACACAGTGCAACAACCCAGAAGACAGAAATCTTCATCGCCCTGATGACGGAGGCAGTATGACCTCTGAAACGTTGGTTACATCGACCAGACTACACAGCGCAACAACCCAGAAGACAGAAATATTCATACTCATCGCCCTGATGACGGAGGCAGTATGACCTCTGAAACGTTGTAAACATCTACCAGACTACACAGCGCAACAACCCAGAAGACAGAAATCTTCAGATTGGTATTACTCTTCGCATGCTATTCTCAGTACAATCGTCGATAATAAAACAAAAACATTGTACTCAGAGTATACGTAGTGTGAACGTAATAATGGCGAGAACACCGCCGAAGAGAATGTAATTTGATCGTTGAATACCTTCTTTGGTGTCGCATTACAGCCCAGATCAGAACAGTGTAGTGCAGTCGCCAGATAAACAGACGCGGACAGTAATCAGCCATTGTATCAAACATGTAAAAAATCACGCTTTTCCCAGAGTAAGAAGATACTTGAAGTGACTACGAAGTTTTTCAAGAATATCCATTCAGAATAACGCTGGTTTAATGTAACTATATAACAATATCACTGCCGAGTACAATTGACGCAATATTTTTGGTCATACGCATTGAAGTGACCGGTCCTCTGGCAGCGTTTTAAGCTGTTGAATAAGTCACTGAACTGCAGGATTCTCTCTTACAGATAAATTACAACGTATATACAAAAAGAAACATGGACTTTGCCCCCATCGATTTTAAAAGCCTGGCAGTTGTAATGTCCATTCCATGTACGTCTCGCTCCCACAGAATGGATTTCTCTGTCTTTGCTTATATATAAATATGTTCTATGACGTCAGCCAACTTACAATTCCCTCGATGCAGAATAAAGTTTCATTCGTGTATAAAATTTCATACATAATACATGAGAGGAAGATTTTTGAAGAGTAGTTGGGGGTGGAATCACAGAGACAGAAACTGCATAATAATTTACAAAACGTTCAGAAGCTGTGCGTTTCCCGTAAACATGATAATAAGCTGTCTATAAGCTTCACGGTACGTGACCAAACTTGGACTACACTCTTAGATAATATGCTCAGTGCTTTCTCTCTTTTTTTTAAACTTTTTTGCAGAGTTTTACAGTTTTTAAGCGTCTAAACAAACAGCTGAGACGCCATTCATTCAGTTTTATTTACTGACTGAAACACAGAATAGTATCCACTGACTGAAGTTGTGGCACAAAGTTTTATTTGCGATACGTCACGAGAACTTCTCCCCTCCCCGCCAAACCTCCACCGGGGATTAACTTAAGGTTTTATAGACGATTACCGAAAGCGTCGGTTACTTATCCATATATTTTTTTAAATAAACTTTATGGTTACTGAGGAAATAGAATTCTTTTATTAGGACAACATTTGCAATACTTCCGATAACTAAAACAAGAAAAGAATTACCCAATCTTATAACACCACTATGTACTGTACTTTAATCTCTTAACTGGCATGTGAACGTTAGTCCACTATATGAAACGAACACTGCATATCATTACTTAATATTAAATTCAGGTTCTAAGGAATTATGCTACATCGCGCCATTGTTCTGCATGGGATCGC
This sequence comes from Zootermopsis nevadensis, assembly GCF_977971745.1. NCBI lineage: Eukaryota > Metazoa > Arthropoda > Insecta > Blattodea > Termopsidae > Zootermopsis > Zootermopsis nevadensis. The sequence continues at coordinate 12,470,309 of NW_028259142.1, forward strand.
TTTATGGACTATAGGCGGCTGCCTAGCGACACAACATGTCAGGTTGTTTATGTATTATATACACTCATATGGCTTCTAGGAGCCAAGATCACGATGAAAACTGAGGGACATGTGGATTTTTTTTACAGCAGACGTTAGAGTGCGTAGAAAATATAAGTACTACGCAAAATTCTATTCCGATACACGAAAAAAGTTAATTTTTTAAAGATATTTATTCCTCAGGATATTATTCAATTAAGTTATCATGTACTATGAACTTACGCTTTATTTTTAGTGAACTACTAAAAAATTTGGAGATCACGATAAAATTATCGACTATCCATAAGCGTTATAATTTTTTTTTTAAATTATAGCAGTTGCTACTAAGAAATGAAGTAACTGTTTTACATTATACCTGTCTCGTGTAGGGGAAAGCCTTGTAGCGCTTAGTTGTGAGTCATGCAGTTCCATAGTGACAGTTGCGATCAACTATATCAGCTACACTAATGTCTAAAATAATAATGATAACAGCGAATGACATCGTGGCCCGAGATGCCCGATTACTAAAATCGTGCAATAGAAGCAGTTATAGTGACCACCAATTTTAGAAGCATATCCATCAATATATTATTCAAGCAAGCACGGAATTGACTTCGAAGTGTTTGAATTAAAACTTATACGTGTGATTTCCTATAGCTGTATTTTGCGTTCATTATTTTTATGTTTACGCACTTCGAACAAACATGCATTTAATTACAGCTTCAGCAGTTACAGAAACTGATACATACCAAACAGTACGCGGCTTGTCGCCCTAGAAGATTTTTATTGAATTTAGCCGCAGCGAAAGCCTAAAGTTTCATTCATTGTATTCTTCACTAGAGTACAACATTGGAGTGTGTCCTGGACTAGTTAAAAAAATTTCGCGTCCGAGTACATTTAATTAATGAACATTTTAATATTATTCTTCCATCTTTGTCTGTGTCTGACAAACAGTTTCTTGCTTTTATATTTTCTGACTGAAGTATTGCATACTTTTGTCACATTGCTGGTCACTCTGGATTTGTTTCCATTTCGGTTTTATTGTCTACATACAAATTAAATATCATCAGGAGTACTATCGGGCCGATTACAGCGAATCACTAGTCATCGTTTTGTGTCTTTCTGGAACTTTCATTTTTCAATACTTGGCCCGCACTTTGACGATGCAGTGCATTGTCTACATAGTTTTCCCTTTCGAATGCCAGGACATTGCCTTTAATTAGGCGAAAAACGTGTCCTGAATCGTTCGATTCGACACTGTTAAATATGCAGTTGAAACAGCAGAACTGTTCAACTTGAGACCAGAAGCAATTATAAGTACCTGTGATCGATTTACTTTATACTTGTGCAATTAATTACTTATTTTTCACTGAGTATTATTTTTATTTAGTGTTCTGTCTGACGACAGGTCCATATGAACAGGATCCTTCCATCCTTTTCTCGGACTGGGACCTGTTCATATACGTTCTTGGCAGATGATCCAGAAGTGGTTTGCCATTGCCTTCTTCTGTGTGTGAATGGAGTAATTATTGGGATGCCATGGAGAAATCGGAGAAGCCCCCGGAGGAAAGCTCTGTGTTGCCTAGACCACGGCCTTGCCCAACACAATATATAAATTCGGGCACCGCCGGGAATCGAACCCGAGACCCCAGGATTACAAGGCCAGCGTTCTAACCGCTAGACCACCGTGGCGGTTTTTCACTGAGTAGACAGCCTTAAATAAGCTAAGCCAGAAAAGTAAAAAGTCGTATTGAAAGATGTTTGTACCTCAGCAGCAAATTTAATCAAACAATGAATAGGCTGGACATGTCACCTCGGCAGTAATTTGCCTCAAAACAGCGCTCTGGATGAAAGGCCCGGTTTTACTGCTCACAGTGCAATAAGATTAAAAGTCTCGTGTGGACAAAGCACAGAGGATTGTAGACCGCGGTGTCCAGCTTACTGAAGTTTAGAACATCGTCCCTGAACAAAAGCAGTTACGTTCGCTCCTTTTCATCTCATCCTAGATACCAAGCAATTTCATTACAAGTCTGTAGTTGAGATAGGAGGGGACAATGTTGTGGAAAAGCAATGCCACGCCGCGACAAGGAAATGCCATTTTGTTGACGTGTCAGACGACGCGAGGAAAGGAAGACTGGCTTCGAAAGTTTAAAAGTAGTGAGTGAAATTCGTGTTTGTTTGCTTTTCTGTTTTGAAATAAAAACTACAGATTCCGAGTAATTTTACGTACAGATAAATTAAATACAATTAAATTATTTTGTCTTATTGGCTACTATCCTGAAAGAAACAGGGTCTCTGTTAATGGAACAAAAACCTATACAGGGATGCCTCGTTTTATTGCGCTTCGCAGATATTGCGTTTTTACAAATTGAAGGTTTTGTGGTGACCCTGCGTCGAGCAAGTCTATCGGCGCCATTTTTCCAACAGCATGTGCTCACTTCGTGTTTCTATGTCACATTTTGGTAATTCTCGCAATGTTCTCGCATTGTTTTTTATACATAATGCTATTACACACTTAATAGACTACAGTATAGTGTGAACATAACTCTAATATGCACTGAAAAACCAAAAAATTCGTGTGACTCGCTTTATTGCGGTGGTATGGAACCGAACCCGCAATATCTCCGGGGTATGCTTGTATTGGATTCTTTATGAAAATTTTTAATCAATTGTGCGGTTAGAGAAATGCATAACAAATTATCCCTCTGTATCTTGAGCCTTCTCAACATTAGGACGACCCAAACACCGTCTTCATAATTCCACGTACATCTCTGCTTATCATCAGTCGCCGTCATCATCATCATCAAAATGAATCTCCCCGAACGCCATGATTTTCTGCAACGTAAAATTCAATACAAGGAGTGATCAGTAGTCGGTATGAAAGGCAGCCGAGATAAATACTAACCTGAAGTTACTTGTGATTGTTTCTGCTGCTCTAGGTGGATGCTAGGATGTTTTAAAGTAGCCACCCTTCACATTCATCCATGTTCTTTATCGTAAATCACCGTACCGCACGTAGGCATCAAGAACTTTGTATAGTTAATAATTTTTTGAAGCCCTGATCTAGAGCCGTCTGAAACCGCCATAAATCCAGAGAATGAGAAAAGTCGACCCTGGTTATAAAATACTCATATATGCAGGGAGAAATTTTATTTCCTATGTGCAGTGGTATGAGAAATTGTTCCTGTAAAAGGGACATTAATATAAATTATTTTCTGTCGGATTTAGAACCACATACGTTATTAAAAGTTCATTTCAGTGCCTCACACAATTAAATTCTGACTTCTAAAATTTCCACAAGTACACTTTCTGCGCCAATTGCAATTTTACAACTCTTTGTTTATTGCATTTACTTTGGCTGTAGTAACAGAGATTCTAAACAACCGAGTTAAATGTGTCTTGGTCTCGTATTTCTCAAACGTAATTTGCTTCCTATCAGAACCAAGTAGCTACAATAGAGGGATACTTGAAAATTATGACGACTAAAAGTTTAATTCAAGTTACGGAAATTATATTGTTTATTGAATTTTAAACATGAACCACAAATAGGCTATGAATCAAATTTTGGCTTACATTTATGGACCTCAGTTGACAGATGCAATTATTTGAGTAATAAGTGAAAGAGTTATGGAAATTTAACATTAAATAACCTACAAATTGTAACATGAAATGTAATAGAGTGGTGTAATGAGATATTTCCAGTTTACAGATTAACGTAACACATTTGTTGCCACATTAGGGAGATACGTATGTCTGTCTGTTTCTCTGTCCGTCCCCAGAATACAAATTGGGATAGGAACATATAGATACTGTATGTCCGATTTTCATAAAATTCGGTATTAAAATAATGCCAGTGGAGATTACTCGATCACAGTACTGCTTTCGACACTCGACTTACCTACCAAAATGTCAGCAATGAGAACCTGTAACGGGGGGCGGGGGATTTTAAAATTCCTACCATCTGTCAAAAATAATTTTTTCTAAGAGATAGTCGACGTTGGTTCTCGAATAACCGTAGAGCCACGAGAAAATAAAGCGAAACTGACCGCGTTGCAAATGACGTCTGTGCAAATTAATTGATTCACAAATTTACACGGGGAAGTGCTTGTTATGTCCTCTGCAAAAAAAAAAAAAAAACAGCCTATAAAATGGGGAGCATTTGTCTTAATTTCACTTACAAATTTCTCCTTATTTAAACTCCCTTTTAAGAGAAGATATGTTTTTGGTACCATGTCTTGTGTCCATGTGGCTGTCACCCCTAATTACTTTAGAAACACTGGACGGATATGTATGAAACTTGGTATAAATATCATGAAATTAGAGGCCAACCAGCGTTTGCATTTTCCAAATTTATTAACGTAAGTAAAATAGCGTGGCGGTTTAATAGAAGGCATTCATATTTTATGTAGATACTGATGTTTAGATGTGTTGTTAGGTTTATAACGTCGTAAACTGTGCGATTTAAAAACTGTATGTCGGCTGTGATACTTTTAGGTCTATTTAGGTTTTCGGTCGATGAATCATTTGAGCTAGCACGTTTCGTTGGAATAGTCGCAGAATACAGAATATCGAATCGCAATCTTAATGAAGAGCTCTCAATAACAGACACCAAATAGTCAAGGCAGATAGTTAGGAAACTTGCAACAGTGTCATTAAATCAAATTTCAGACTATAAATGGTGCTAGAGACAAGTTTTGTTCCTTGCAACGGAAAGGACTTAACATGTGTAATCGCATGTAATTTGTAGTTTGAGGGCTGATTTTATTGTCAGTCCTGATATTATCTAAATAGAATTTGTCTTCAAACCGACATAGAAGATCAACATGAAAGTAAATCAGTTGTTCATTAATCCTGAATTTTACTGCATATAACGTTATTACTATCCGTCTGAATTCTTCATAAAAATAGTTATGTACTGTATTAAATTTTATATAAATCTACCACTCACCCCATTTAGTTCCGAGTTTAAGAATGAGTAGGAGCTATACCGCCTTTTCTCTCTCTCTCTCCCCCCCCCCGCCCCTTAAACACCTACATAGGTCGTAGCGGGACGACTTTACTTCAATTTACTTTATTAATAAATCTTAAGAGATTTTAGTATTGCATGTCTGTAACTTACCTATTTGTTACATTTGTGTGTTTTATTTCCTTTTCATTCGTTATCCGGTGTTTCAATTAGCCGGGAAAGTATTGACCCGGATAATCGATTGTGTGCTATAGCTTTCATTCGCCTCTCATTCCACATTTTGATTACAGCCGTTTGGCAGAGAGCGACAACTATCACACTAAAAGTGACAGCCTTCTTTAAAAGTGGCATTTGCCTCGATTACAGTAATTACAAGAATTAAGTGTATGGGGAAAGAGCCTAATGCTATAAATAAATTTATAATTATATAACATTTTTAACAAATTTTTAATGGCAGTTCTCTTTATCATTAAATTATTTTTTGGAGATTAATAAATGATCCATTGAATTAGAATTAATACACTCTCTGTATACGCAATCAAGAACAGTTTGTTGGTTTTACTAATAGTAATTTACTTTCCATTATGTTGCTATATTAAGTAGCCATCGGTATTTTGTACTCACGTATGGCTTCTATAGCAAACGGTACTCGGTCTTGTCTGTATTCACCGCTGTAATATCCACTCTCAACGACATGTTAATACATTTCGTACCACTCCAGTGAATTATTTCAATTAAACTTGTATGCACATACATTTTAAAATGGCTGCCAGGAAACTAAAGTGTTTATCAAGTACTCTGAGCGTTATAGAGTCAGACTTACAGCAATCATACAAAGAGACAAGTTTATATGTGATACGTAGTTTACATATTATTACTAATATCAGTGAGATTCAAATTATGTACTCTAAGTACTGTGACGTAGTGCACCTCGATAAATCGGATTTATTTTATTTGAATGTAAAATTGTTTATACTTAAGAACAATATGTAAATTACGTTAGATAAGAAAAATTAGAGTGGGGAAGGATACGGAAAGGAGTGGTCCATGGCTGTTTCAATGCATTATCCAGAATTTGTTAGGAATGAGTAAAGAAAACCACGACATACGTTAGGATAGCTGGTACGTGTAGGGGATTCGAATGTGTTACCTCCAGAATACAAGTCAGACGTGTTAAATTTATTCAGACTGTGCATTCAGATTTCGATTATTTAACATTTTTGGTAAGCTATGCTAGTCAGATATAGAATTTACACAACGGATTTCTGTTGCTTGTACTCACTGTCTCGTACCGATTTTACTAAGATTTATTATACTAATGATTAGCCAGCGGGTTACCATTCTGATGGCGACTCTAATTCGGATGTAGCCGGCAATCCTAAATAAAAGTTTCACGAGTGTTCTCAGTCTCTGCTGTCGAATGTAGTGACACTCTTGCAATAGGCCAAGGCTCTTTATCCCCGATTATATTCAGTTTGTTGTGTGTAGACTAATTTTATCGAAAAGAGCAACACAGTAAATTTAAATTTAAAATCGTTACTTATCCTTGCTTAATTACGAATACTATGGTTCGTTAACATATAAAAACCTACTTTTCTACTGCTTTACTTGCGTAAAAGTACACGTACATAGCAGGATATGGATGAGTGTACAGTGTTTTGTTTCAATGGATTGTTTCCACAACGCAGCGTATAATATTCAAATTAATTAGTGATGTGTAGCCTAATCAAAAATTAAAAGCACTGCTTATTCTGCATAACTGAATAACGTTTTGCAAAAAAAAAAAAAAAAAATATAGGATTTATAAATCTCTGTTGCCTTGTTTAAAAGTATATGTGCATAATAGGCCATGATTCACTAAACAGTCTTTTGGTTGACGAAGGTGCTTGAAAATGTTAAAATTAAGCAATGTTAATAACAAAAAGAAATTAAAATTATTGTCTTTCCTTAATTAAAATATATAATACGACTTAATATAGTGCAGTCTCACGTATGACCTTATACTGATATTGCAATAAAAATATATGATCATATTAGCCAACTATTATTCCATAAGGTCATAAATCGGTTATCAGCATCTTCAGATTCTTTACATATTACAAGGGAAGGATAAGAATTGGCACAATGTACAATAATTCATAAAAAATACGTTCGCGTTTGAAACCCTAAAAATTAAAGGGTAGTTCCGTCGAAGAAATAAAAACTAATTAAAAGCAAACTGTAACACGGCAAATATCTTGAGCGACAATCATGAACATGTATGATGTCACAGGAAAAATAATATAACATTGTATATTTTTAATATTTTAATATTTTCCGTCAAATCACAATTTTAATAAGATAATAAAATATAAAATATTTAAAATATCATTTCACGTTCCGCATCGAATGATCGATTTACAAATTGGAACGTCTCTTACGACATGTTTCGGTTATATTTAACCGTCCTCAGGTATAAATTAGATTGGTAAATTTAAAACTCGAATTACAATCATTTACAATGTTATGCAGTTTATTGAAATGTTCTTATCAGATTACTCTTATATATTAGAACGAAGGTATTGTTTTTTATATGGCGTGGTTCATCTGATGTTCAATATTAGTCTGTAAAGCAATGATTTAAATAAAAACATTAATAAATATGGAGTAATATATTCGATGCGGAACGTGAAATGATATTTTAAATATTTTATATAAAATGTCTACAAATCAACCGATTTCTGCAATGACCATTAAACGTATACTTAAATATAGGTTGTAAATCTAAAAAGTAGGCTGATGATTCACGTCGTGGTGATGAATTCTCTTAAGGTGCCATTTACCAATTTAGTAGGTTTTCCCTTGTTATTGTTGAGATTTTATGAAGGAGTAGTAGATTTTGGTACCGACTCCACAGCCGTGCTCGATTGTGCATACGAACATAAACTTGATCCTTCTCCAAGTATTTTTCTGCAAACAGTCCGTGGCTTCTCATCCGCACCAAATGGCGATAGTCCATAATCATGCAGATCGTCTGTAGAGTGAAATATATTTGCAGGTGTGTCTGTGCGAAGAGCAGTTTCTTTTTTACAGAAGAATTTGTTGTGGGCAGTCGCTCGAAGAAGTGATTAATGGTGTGAGTAGGAAATTGAATTCGGCGACTGGTGGCTTCTTGAACTGTTTTAACGGAGCAAAACTAACTCCATGGAAGAGTAATCTTTTTGTAGAAGCTAATGATCGCACGGCTGATCAAGAAATTCTTCATATTGTATGGAACTCGAAGATTCATTTCCGTCCTTATGAGTTCTACATTTTGTCTTATCCTGAGCCAGCAGAATGATGTCCACATTTTTACATGACGCATTTTAATATTCCTTTCCTATATCTGAGCGCCTCTGTTCTATTCTGCCTTAACGATTTCTGACAGATATGTTTTTTTTTTGCATTTGTTATTTCTACCAGTTTAGATGACAACGAACTATCATTTCCAAATTGGAGTACATATCTCCATCGATGTTTTCATTTACCTCATGCTTTCACAGTGAAAATAATTTGTCGAAAATATTATCAGAGGGTCCACTTTCGACGCTAATGGGTTAGTGGCAGTATAATATTAAAATCTAACTTGATATGTATGTGAGAATGATAATTGGAACCTTATTCTTGATTACTTTGCTTGTTTCTCTCTTTCCTTCTTCCTTTCTTTCATGCCTCATAATTTCGTTAGCTTGTTTTCTTTAATCCGTGTCTTAAGCTCTTTCCTTCCTTTGTTTACGTTTTTTTTACTAAATCACACCCCTTTGTCTTTGACGCAACAACTGAATTGCTTCTTTAGACGGTCGCTACACAAAGTGGAGTTTTTAAATTCCAGAGTAAAAGTAGAAGTTGGCTTCTGCCAACATGAATTAGGTTACGTAGGAGTACTACAGTTAAACACAGGTGGTACAAGTTTCACAGGCTGGTGTTTGTGCGTGTTCTAGTTCAGTGAAAGAGTAGGAAACATTCATCTCGCAACACTCTGACCGAGACGCTGTAGGTCCGTACGTCACTCACTTTTCTGGGCAACCGCCCGCTGTGAACACCGCCATCCGACCCTAGCTCTGCCCGACGGGAGACGAAACGAATGCCGTCAGTTCTTCGTGTTATTTATTTCTATTCTCCCCCTGAATTCTCAGATGTCCCTCTTATGTTGTCATGTTGGCTGGCTGGCTTGCTGGCTTTGGGTTGCCTCGCAACACGAGAGCGGCAATTCGATTTCATTCTGTCTCACCCGCGACAAATTGAGAAGGTCGAAGTCAGTCGGTGACGGACGGTGAGGAGAACAGCCATTCGGACAGAATTACAGAGGATGGTGTGGTAAAACACCAAGGCATCCGTAACACGAGCAACAGTAAAAATGCCATAGAATGTGATCAGACTGAACCGTCTCTTCACTGGTTCTAAACTTTAATTTAACATACAATAATTAACCAACTACGGAACGTTGACGTCTTCTGTTATGGTAGTCCTGGGTTTGAATCTTAGCCTGAATATCAGCTATTGTCAAAGATGGTTTTCGTGACTTTTATTTTTTCTCCCGGAAAATACTGAGACACTACCTTAATATAAATCAATAATTCTTCGATACTGAAGGAAACTTCTATGTTAATAAAATGGGGTTGAAAATGTGACTTAAAAGGGTAGTAAATATCTCCAAACAACCCTGGTATATGAAGTTTTACAAATCATCATCATCATCATCATCATCATCATCATCATCTATGGTGCTTCGGCCCGTTCTATGCTTTATAGTGCCTGACGTTTTGTAAACACCTGATAGTTAACCACCTGATTAAGACATTTTTCTCTATATAAAACTTATGAAAATTACAGTTGTTATAAACATTCGCTGTAATTGGGCTTTATTTTATGTCAGTGTAATCCAATGTACACTATATTCCTGCAGGGTTTATTTTATTATTATACTAACATCTACGTTTAGGTCTATCAAGCAGACTTATGTGAGGTTTCGTAACTTAGTCGTTGTAAGCACTTCTCACCTTTACCATGCGTGCTACATGTATCTTCACCTCACTCCATTTTATCTTCTTACTGTAGCAATATTACATAAAGCGTACTCTCACAAATTATGAAGTATGTACTTTTTTATATTCCTTCTGTTACATCGTCAATCACGAATTTCAACGTTGTTAACTCTTTGTTGTTTAATACGCTATAAAACAGCGTTTCATATTTAAAATACGATCATATTTACATTAAAACCCTTTTTGTCATACTTTTAACTCAGAACATTTCTGTTATTTTAAGGTCGGATTTCCAACTACATAGTTGATAAAATTCCAGTTGGTTGGTTGATTGTCAATGATGGACTAGAAATGATGCAGTAAAAACATTCGAGGCCCTTGTGAGGTATTGCATAAGCATTTTCCTTGGGCTACTGAAAATGAAATGAAAGATTGAACATCTGACGTATTGAGCCGAGGTTCGAACCTTCCGCCGCCTTAATATGAAGTTAATGTGCGAATTTTAATGACCTTAACAAGTAGATACAGAAAGGTGCCTCTGAAGACACAGAATAATAATTAATTGTTCGACTGATGTTTTATGTAGAGCAATTCTATCTGAATATCCCACATTTCTAACTGTAGAGCGATCAAGAAATTCCCGGTCTTGAGACCCGAATGTTCATTAACTAAAGTCTATCCTGAGCTACATGAATCCAGTCCGTACCCTCACAACTTGTTCATCTAAGCTCCATAGTAATATTATTCTCGCATCTACCATACTAACTCACTAGTGGTCTTCTACTTTTTTGTCTTCCGATTAAAACACGTATTTGTCACTTCTCTTACGCGTAATACAGAACCTGCACATTTGATCTCTCTTCTAATATCTTGGTGAAGGGTGAATCTCCTCGTTACGTTTGTCTCTGTCCTCATCTTCTTTTTTTTTCATCAAGACTCTGGTAGACGACGCTTTCCGAGGATAAATTATTTGTCCCTTTGTCTTCTCCTTGAGCGATCAAGGTTCTGCTTTTTTGTAGGTAAAATATATTTCACAGCATTTTATCAGACAGCCCAAATCTGTTTTTGTCCTTGAGGGTAAGAGATAGAGCCATACACCGATACAAAAGAACAAGTAAAATTAATTATAGTTTCAATGTTTCACGTAAGATACCTTTCGACGAGACATGGTAATATTGACCACATTTTTTTCGGTGTTAAGAAGCTTGTTGACAAGTCAAATACAAAATTTGTCCCTGTGTTCAAGTACCACACATTCGTTACATGAAAAGGACTTACCAGCTTCACGTTACGCTCTGACCACTTAGTTCCTGGTAAACATCGTTTAGGACATTATATGGGCTGCGGACCGTTAGGGCTAAAATAATATTTCTTGTGTGTGTCAGGAATAGATCCGAGGTAATTTAGCATGTCGATAGTCGTTACCTGTTGAGCTCTTGGCTCTCATAACTCTATGTCAAGAATGTGCAATCAATTCCATGGGTACTGTATTCAGAATTTTGAATTTAGCACTTCTGTAACTCAGTGAACAGTTGAGAAACGTCTATTCTGACAAAATACAGTTTACCAACACTAACAGTAGGTCGTAGGTCCTGTACGTGAACACAGATGTTAAAGCACACACGATACATGGAGAAATGCAGTAGGTATAAAACGTATAGGCCTACGGAAAGCTTTTTTCTTTAAAGCGTGGCTATTTCTTTCCTTGTTGATACACATGACGAAGGCAAACTTCTGCTTATGAGCGGTTTGGGTTGGCGGTAAGATGAAGAAATAAGGTTTACAGTGGAACGCAGAAGAAAGAGACGAAAGAAGAATATTGCTCATCCATCCGGCTTATGCACACAGAAATGCTAATTTAATACCCCAAAGCTTTGCCCTTCTTCACCGTTCCTCCATCTCCTCAATGCAGAAATCTTGTATTATCTTTTTCCTTTTTTTTTTATTTCTCATTTCCAGTACACATGCCTTTGCCATAGCATTTATGAAGACCCCTAGGGACTGCGCGTCCTTAAAGTATTTTCGAGAAAACTTCTTCCGCCATCTTCTTGCAGCTTGTACTGTCTTTTACAATATCGTATGGAATATTACTCCTTCTTGTGTTTTATTGTATTTATGTTTTCTTGACAATTTCTTTTGTTTTTTTGTGGCATATGCTGCATAGTTCGGCAAAAGAATTCTAGGTACATATATATGAACACCTTAATATAAGATTTCATATTCGCATACCAGATTTTGTCTCTCTGTAAATTGCTTTCTCAGATACAAACAGGTTCCATCATGCTATTACATATAGAGGTCTCTCCTTTCAAGATGTCTGCAAGTATGGCTGGAGGGGGAGGAAACAGTCGTTTTCCCGTCTTTTATCTTCGCGTTTGACCCCCATCCTTTCTTATATTTGTTTGTCTTTCATATGTTTGTGCGTGGTACTGGTTTTATTTGAATTCTTTCTTTTGGTTCCGAGTAGAAACAGAAGAGCATCGATTCGAACATTTTTGCCCCCGGCAAGACACTTTTGCCCCTTCGTATAGGAATCAGTGTCCTTATATCCAAAAGGGTTCAAATGTACTGTCTGTAACATATCCAAAGAGATTCAACGCTCTTTCTAAATAAGGCAAATTTATGTCCAAAATATTTTAATTCTAGGTAACATATTTAAATTTTATTTTCTGGATAGAACCGTTCCATTTAATACGCAACCTGGACTACGGTAGGCGAGGCTAAAATTAGTCGAAAAATGAATACATTCAGACCTTAGTTTTCTATTTAATATAGTTTGAAATTATTGTTATACACAGCTGTTAAACTTTATCCTTTGACTACATAGCACGCCACTGAAATTGTTCTGATCATCTACAGTTTTGAGTAAGATTAATTTTAAAATTTCCATTCAATCACCGGATTTAACAAAATTCAGTTAAGATGAACCAGGTCATTGCATTAAATGTATTATTCATTACATATTTGAACTGTGCATCAGAAAAAAAGCTTCCAAAGTTACAAATTTAATTTATCTACCCTTCTTGATTTCGTGTTAGCACGTCTTTCGCGAAGAATTTATTTCTTGCCTTTCTTAAAATAAATAATTTGACTAATTTTGTGACCTATGTGATTGATGTTTTATCATTACAATCGATAGACGTCTCTCTGTATAACTAGTATAAAAATAAACTTCATCTGTATTTTCTCCTTAAACATTCTATAATTTGTATAGGGCCCGGGATTCTGAAAATAGTCCAATGATGTGGCCGGAATAAGTTTACTTATACCGCACAGCTGGAATAATTGGTCTGTGGGTTCTGTAACGAAGCTGCATAAATTGCAATTGTTTCATAGAGTTAATGTGATTGGAAGATCATGAATAGTAACGATTAGAAAGGACGGATCGTGTGTTACTCCAAGGAATTCGCCTAGGTAAACCGAAAATCGTCATCAAAAACCGTGAAAGTCATGCTCCGATGGAGTACACATTTTTAATGCTCTCATTACTAGTTTTAGTACATTCTTGGTCATTATTATTCTTTAATTGCGGTTATAAATCCACATTTGTAGACTGTGAAGTCAAAAATTATTTTCCTCACTTTGTTTTATTATTTACCGAAGTAAAAAGTATATCAAATCTAAAACTTCTTGAAGATGGCGAAGAGTCAATTGAATAAAAATTTTCTTGGATATTATCCATCGTCTAGTAAATATAAAACGTAAAACGACGTTTCGGAGATGGGACTCTATCTCCGTCTTCAGGTTCCTACACAGTTGGGCCCACTAGATAGAGGTAGTCCGGAGATAGGGATTAGCTCTATCTAGTGGGCCCAACTGTGTAGGAACCTGAAGACGGAGATAGAGTCCCATCTCCGAAACGTCGTTTTACGTTTTATATTTACTAGACGATGGATAATATCCAAGAAAATTTTTATTCAATTGAAGTAAAAAGTGTTTCAAATTGAAGTTGTTACGAATATTTTATGTGATTTAGCGTACTAATATTTATCGATGAACCGTTTTTTTAAAATATTGATGAAGTTAGGTTTAACCATTTAGATTATGGGTTACATAGACAGGAAGCAATCAAAGTAATTTTAGTCGAAATTTTTCATTGTAAACTCTCCAATACAAAACGTAATCACTGTTATATTTCTAAAATTTTGTGATTGTGTTCTGGGTTGTGTATAATCTTCCTCCATCATCAAGGCGATGATGGATGTAGCAAACACCTCTGAAACGTCGGTCACGATCTTCCAGACTACAGGGCGCAACATCCCTTCATACTCGCCATCGTGTGAAGTCGAAAAAAGAAATCATAGTGACAGACAGATACGAAATTGTACAACAAATGTACGGCCTTGTTTATTGAAGTATTTGTAACACCTGCCATATCTGTAATATTATAACAGATACTGACTAAATTTTTAAATCTGGTTTATAGCACAGGCGAATAATCGCTACAGGTCGTTACGCTGCCTGCCTGTAGCCAGAATTTCGCGGACGACACACCGGCCATGTTCATTAATTACCTATGGTGGCGAATCTAATTTAAAACCTAACCACAACATATGAATGGATTTTACGCTTATAAAACTGCACTTCTTTCCACTAGAACCTACTACCACTTGATAGTGTATTAAACACGCCAAGTTACTAATATTAATTAGTCCCAGAGTGATCGGTTGCATTATAATCCCTACCAATACCCAAACCGTTATCAACCACACTTATCCGTATTACAGATACCTCAAATGCTAAATGCTGGAATTTTTGCAAAAAGTGTAATTGATGGTCAGTATTAATTATACGAATACCTACAGCATATAAGATTAATGTCCACTTCGTTTATCGTTTAACAAAGGCTTTTGCCTAGTCGAAGTCTGGCTGTTTTAGACGGAAAATAGGAGAGTCCTGAGTCACATGACACTTGCGACAAAAATAAACTTAACTGCAGTCTGATTTTCTTTCAGTCGCATAAATTAACACTAATAGTTGAAGGACTTAATAAGGAAATTACTGTATTTTAATATTCTTTAGACTTATGTTCTCCTGAAAAGCGATATGTCCTGAAACATACAAGTTCTGTACTTTATTTTCTTGTCTCCATTTGACTTTCAGCTATTGTTAAAAACTAAATAAGTTTTTATTTTTATCATCAATAACCTTTAACTTCTAGGCAGCGTGGAAACTAAGTTATTTATTATCATTAGGACGTGCGTGTAACGAGTTCTGCACTTGAACAACAATTGTTTCTTTAAGGTACATCTCCTACTATAGGAATTACAAATAAATGAGACAAAAATACTGGATATTTAAGATATTGTATATTTGAAGCGTTTACTACATACTGCAGGATGTGTAAACTCTGTGGAATGGACGAAGACGCATCTGAAAATATGCTGGAACTATATGTATTTATTTCGAAGATTAAGAGTAGCTAATTGTTACAATATACCTAAAAAAATGATATAATGCAAAAACAAATATGGAATTTTACGTCAAAAGAAGGAAGAGACATTGCTAGACCGAAGAAGAATGGACTGACGAAATTACTAAAACTGTATAGGGCGAACAACTCCTATTGCGTGAAATTAAGAAAATAAGTAGGAAATCTCGTACAGTATCATTCAAGATAATAAACTAATTTATTCAATTTGGTGAAAGGATGAACTTATAATTCACATGGCACTCATCGAAATGTATCCATTCTGTATGAAGGTCATTAAGACAGAATCATAGTATTGGAAAATACAAATTCATTACGTACATAAATAATATCCCCTTCAACCACAACTTGCTAAGAATGTAGTGAAATCGTTGATAACGGATGCACGCAGTGCAGAAATACTGTACGCTTACAATTGTACATTTGTAAAATGAGGTTTACTTGTTACAAGAAAGTGAGTATACCAACGTTCCTCGTTTGTCGGTGTCGTTTGAAGTGCTATCAGTTCGATGGTCCATAGGTCTTGTCTTTCATTCAACACATCGATATTATCTCGACAGGTTCCCGGCTTCAACACCTACGACAGTGCATCCGAAAGGCAATACGTTAGTCTGGTTTATCGTCTCTGTATCTTGCCGAGGGCCGGCTTTCTTATATGAGACATGGAGTTAGTTTCAATATCAACCTACTGTGGTGCTGGCTGTCTGTGATCTAACGATAATACATTAACCATTCCCTGAGTAATAGGAGTGACCTCAGGGGTTGTAGTTTTGTCGGACAGTCTTAGTGCTTGCGGGACAAATACTTGGCTCGTAGATTCCATGAAGTCTGAGTGTGAGGTAATCGCCTTCCACGGAGGAGGGTCTTGGTTTAAAACCAGTTAGATCAAATTCGAGTATTGGACGTTGTCTTTGTTCTCATCACTGTCATATATTTGGCGGGAACACGGTTTCTGCTTTGTTTTAGGTGTTTTGTTCTTTTGTTATTCGGGTATCAGACGAGAAGATAAAACTCTGAATTGAATGGTATGAACCATTGTAAATGCAACTTTTATAAATTACCGTCATTCACAAATACCTCTTCACATTCTTTTTAAGATTTTACAATCTAATCGAAAATATTTTTTTTATTAATTTGAACTGTCGAAAACAAAAGACTGCTTCCGTCTAACACCAATTTTTTTCGGTCTGCAATCAATTGTGAAACTCTCTCGCTACACAATCATTATTCTTGTACCCATAATTCTACTGCCACCTCCCAACTTCTAATTATATGTTACTAGTTTTATTGTATCATTTGAATCTAATTGTATACAGGTATGTTGTATATTTCGTAAATATGCAACATTAGTATAATTTAATATTTTCTTATAATCTACATCTTAATGGATATTATGACTTTTGCTACTCAAAAGTTGTTCATTTTACTTCTTCGTCCCCGTATATTTTAATAATAGTTGTGTAATATCTACCTTCTCTCTACATAGAGGGTGACTTCCTTCCTCATATCCATTCTTCACCCCTCTCAGTTTCCTAATACGGGTCTTAAAACGTACTGACTTACTCCTCTCATTTCTCGCATAGCAAACAAATGTATTACATCTCTTCCCACTCCAGTTTTATTTCATAATAAAGAATCACATACTTTTTTCTCCTATGTTGACAAACAGATGTTGTCGTTCTATTGCCAAATATATCGCAGTACTATTTTAATCCCTCTTTCAGCTTTGAAGGATTTATTGTCAAATTATAATAGATAACTCTTTTTTTGCATATTAAAGACTTCCTGTATTTTTACTCAGGATATTCTATGTTTATCCAACAAATTAATACCGTGGAGTGTTCCAGTCCATTCAGGCAACTCGACATTTTCTTGAACTTTCTTGATGGGACAGGCTTACTCTAAAGCGAAGTTGTATAGAAACAACCATAAATAACCTCCTATTTTTGTCTGCTATGAGTAGGAAATTTATCATACAATGTTTATTTATACGGATTAAAGTATAGATTTGGATTAACCATACTTCAGTTAGCCTAGTGGACGTACAAAATTCAATACGATTGTTGTACGTTCTGAAGTCTCTCTTGAATTATGTACTGCCCTGTTGTACTCGCCGTTTCTACCAGTAACATCTGACGAATGCAGAATTTGTGATAGTAATTTATATATTACTTTGGAATCCACTCTGTTGTACGTACCATTAAGTTATTGTTATCTGTTACCAAAGGCCAGTGCTTTGAATTTCGCCTACACACACGCTGTGTGCTATCATGGCGTGGTGCTGACGCACAGGGGCAATTCTGTCGTTATAAAGAGCACTCAGCTTAATACAGTAGGTACCAAAAACCATGCAACCCAAAGCTGAACGCATGTATGAAGTATTAGGATGTGTCTGTCACTCTGTTGTAGAGATAACTCAACCGTTTCAATACATTGGTAGAACCTTTCGTTATTTATCAATAGTTAAAACCATTAACAATGAAAACTAATCTTGACTTCTTCAGTACAGCATCACCAGGAAAGTGCACTTGATATGCGAGTTTAATTGCTTTATGTGGCCGGCTTCGAAAATAATGTTCAAAAACAAACATAAGACGAAGAACGTTAAACCACAGACTTACTGAGGTAACAGGAGTTCTTTGTTGTCACTGGTTACTGCAAACTGAAAAATTTCTTTCACTTTAACAAAACATTTTAAACCTTTAGGACATATTGTATTGCGTGGACTCGTTATGTTATCTTCCGAAATAAATTACATAGACTTATTAGCAGTGAATAAAAATGCCAGTTCCTATTAATACACAGCCAATGCTGAAACGTAACAAAAGGTTACGTAGAATATGAGATGACACTCAGCGAGTCAATGTAGAAATTA
Source organism: Zootermopsis nevadensis (assembly GCF_977971745.1). Classification (NCBI taxonomy): domain Eukaryota; kingdom Metazoa; phylum Arthropoda; class Insecta; order Blattodea; family Termopsidae; genus Zootermopsis; species Zootermopsis nevadensis. The sequence goes on from NW_028259142.1 coordinate 12,488,602, forward strand.
AGCATTGATAGTTTCCGTCCTGATTCTGTTTAACTAAACCTCAAAAGATCAGCAGCTGAGGTACGAGCTGATAAATTTATAAATTACCTTTCTTCCTTCCGTTTACAAAGGCACGTTAATCTGCTTAGATCTTTATTTATACACACCCCACTCGGTTTACTGCTTTCCTTTCAACCTTATTCCTTTTATTAGTACAATTTCGTTCTTTTGAAATGTACGTAAGGAGACGTACAGACGTTGAGGGTTATGTTTTGAAGTTCCATATGTGTAAGTAACATGAAAGGCGGGCCTCCTGGGGCGCTACCGGCGACTAAACATAGTTGACTGACGGCGACAAAGTACATGTCTTCTCAGCATCCCGCTGAGTTCACGAAGTCATAGTAATACCCTTTATTCTCACCTTTATCCATTTACAGCAGGAATGAACACGAACAGATCTTAAAGAGGTTTGAGGAACCTTGTTTAACGTTTGGAAGTAACGCCGAATATGTTTATCCGACGATGCACGCCGCGTTTGAAGAGAATCCGGCGTTCTCGCTGGCTGTACCTCATATGCTTGAAATACTCACACGTTGTAAATGTGGCACTGCGCACCGAATATTTTCAATTATCTGGAATTACTGATTTGTACTAAGTTGTTAATTTATTGCCTTAATAACGAAAAGAGAGCTAGAAGTTTTGGGGAAACTTATGGCGCTTCGTTTTCTGCAAGTGCTTAAAATCGTATGGGCAGACCAACAGGAACTGTAAACTAACAATAAATCTGAAATTTATAAATTCGATAACCCCAATTAATTCCTACACTATAATTTACAAAAAGTTTTTTTTCCTTCAAACATTCACATTGTCTTCATAGTTGTAGTTTTAAAAAATAATATATATTCAAGCATATTTTTAAAGAAAAACCGAAAGACTGGAAAAGAGAACATATGATTTACGTATCTACTACCTTTACAAAGCTATAAAGAACTGCAGTTTTAAAAAAATGTTTTAAAACTATTTGTATATCTGAAGCCTACTATATCACGTAGGCAAACATAATACTAAAGCAAGCTCTGGAATGCAAACCATTGTGGAGAAATCCTGGGCACCTGAAGAAGACATGGAGAGTAAATACTAATGTTAGGATTTGAGATTCTCATGGCGGTGACAACGGGGATGGCTATCTTCTGGGTTGTAGCGCCGTGTAGTCTGGTACAAGTTTACCAACATTGTAGACTTCCTTGCTGCCATAATTACCAGGGCGATGACTCGTTGCCCTGATGATGTATTTCCGTGGTAAACGTTTACCAAACTGTACGAAGCTTCAGCCCGGAAGACAACCAAATTCTAAATACACCTAGAAGGTTTAGAAGCAAACACTGAAGCCTAATGGTGTATAGTTCACGACGACGATGATCATTATGATGAAAAATCTTGTGCGAAATACAAGTATGGGAAATATTTTATAACTTTTATTTCACTTAGTGTGTGTCACATTTTTGAGATTTCAGTTTCTCGCTGAAGCTGATTGTCTTCTGGGATGTTGCGCCGTATGGTCTAATTTACCGACGTTTCAGAAATACTTGCTACCTCCATCATCAGTGACAAAAGTTACAAGGCGCAACGTCAGAGAATAAAGCCATCTTCTCTCATTTCATCCCGTTTGACGTTGAATGCCTTCTGTTGCTCATAAAAGGAAGTTAAACTACAAAGTAACAAACAACCTATGCCCCTTATAAAATCATTTAACCTTTCGCCTCTGACGTCTCAAGAATAAACTGAGAACAAAATTCGTAAAGAGATCAAAATCTCTATTCGGTTTTACAGTTCAGAAGGCCCGAAATATATTTCTCCTTTATTATCATTATAATGTATCACTATCGTATCTCCAAGAAGGGAAATGGGTGTCAGAGTCAAAGATGCATTCGTATCAGATGAAACCGAAGACCACTACTGGTATATCGAGGTTTTCTCGTATAGCAATTGGCAACACTACAGTAAAAAAATATGTGTCTCCACTTGTAGCTTTATATTTCATTCGTGCTGGGATGGCAGTTTTAGATAAGCTGTCTGTTCATCTACAGACGAAAATGGAAGGGTACAGAGGGTTAACCCTGAACCAGCGGGATGCCGTGATCGTCTATAACATGTTTTTGCTCTTGCAACCATATAGTATCAAAGAATACGGTCACTAAGATCAAGCTACTTTAAAGATCTTTTCCCCTCGTAACGTCTTACTTCAAGATTTCAAAGCCCATGTTTGGGGTCTCTGAAGCCAAACGTGCACGTGGTCATTCAACGTGTATTTTTATACGATGAAATTTCTTATATACCAATTTAACCTGTTTTTCTCTGAGTATTTTAATCATGAACATCCAATTAAATATAAACCACAACAACTCTTGCACCGTGTTACCTCCGGTTTAATGAGATATGTCTGCATGCACAATTTTCATTTATTTCATTACTTACACTGTCCTGTGTTTTGAACTCTTATTCAAACACAAAAGAAAGATTCTTATCAATTTTATGGCCTCCGGCCCGCTCGGGATTGCAAGAAAGACGATGATAATTAAAATATATATATAATGAGCAACTTCCTTCAGGATTGTGTGTACCGTTCTCTTACCTTGTAATGATGCTAAGTGGTTTTCGACATCATGGGATAATTATTATACGATTTTATGTGTCATATCGTTGCCATGGTGATTCTGTTAAGGGATTCTCGGCTTTGTGATTTTCATCACTGAAAGTTCATTAGTTCCTTTGGAAGCTAAAATGGAAGCCTACAGAAAAACAACCAGTTTGCAGTTTGATGTTATTTTTAAATATGAGATAAGTTACTCGTGAAACCCATTAATATTTTTTTAAAAAAAGTGGTTTCTCTTTGTTTTCTTCATAAGAAAATACACTTGCATTCTTGTTAATAAGAGATTTTAATGTCTTATGTTATGAATCAACCTTAAAAGGTATTAAATATAAATTATCATTTAAACGTACTCTTATAAATGAAACTTTCGTGCAAATATTTAAATACTCATCTGAGTTTGCTGAAGTATATTGCATTTGAGAATTCAACAAATATGTGGTGCAACTAACCCGCGAAGGATGACCAAACCAAACTGCTATTTATATTCAAACAAAAGGAATCGGAACAATCCTGAGGAACTTATTTTCAAACCAATTACTGTTGATGATACTGTGAAGACAAATGTTCGTGAGTTCTGGTATTTTTAAATTATTCAACGATACGTATGGAATGATTCGCCTACGATAAACTTCTTTGCAATACATATCAATAAGAAAGTAGGCATTTGTCGAATTGGTCTACAGTAACATTACGGGAACTCTGCTTATAATAATAATGACAATGACGATGGTGGTGATGATGGCAATGGTGATGATGATAATAACAAACATGTGATGAACCTTAGGGACAAGGATAACAGAGATAATATCCCGTAAGATGGTTTATTTGAAAATACAATGAAATAATGTCAGAAGAAAGTAAGACTGCGCGTTTATGCGTTAGTGCAGATATGTTGAGAAAAATATATTTAGTCTTATATAGCACTTTTACCATTGCGTCAATAGACCCCTATCTATCCATTACGTTCTTCTTCGGCTCTAGGAATTTGCTTTGCACTTTACTTCGTGCAAACAGCATAAATGGCCGATGCTTCCATTTCTCCCACCTCTCTTGCCGAACGGGTATCTGAGAGAAACATCTCCTGAGAGTGCATTGGATCAAATGTTCTGCACAGTGGAATCCATAAAATAATGGGGCCGTATATCATGTCCAAATTACGTTATAGACACTTCCCTTAGCGGCTGTCTTACAAGTCTGTATGGTGTGACAGTATCGCCATCAGCAGATGAAAGCAAGTAAGAAAGTTAATTGAATATAATTCCTAGAACTGTCATCACAGACCAAGATGACTTACAGCACTCGTCCTTTCAGTTAATTTAGAGATCGAAATTGTTCTGTAGGCGCGGTTAGACTGGCCGTTGTAACGTCGGGGCAATGCGATCCCAACCAGAGATAGAAGTCTTTTAAGAAATATCAAACAGGCGATAGAAATAATCAAATCGAGTACCGGTAGCTGTAATTATTTTAAGACGGTTCTTTTTTGCGAATCTGAATTCCTCAGCGATCTTTATTTTTATTTATTTCAGATAGAAGTAACATTATACGTGTAAGATTTGAGTATGAAGATTTCTGCCTTCTGGGTTGTTGCGCTGTGTAGTCTGGTAGATGTTAACCAACGTTTCAGAGGTCATACTGCCTCCGTCATCAGGGCGATGAAGATTTCTGTCTTCTGGGTTGTTGCGCTGTGTAGTCTGGTAGATGTTTACCAACGTTTCAGAGGTCATACTGCCTCCATCATCAGGGCGATGAGTATGAAGATTTCTGTCTTCTGGGTTGTTGCGCTGTGTTGTCTGGTCGATGTTAACCAACGTTTCAGAGGTCATACTGCCTCCGTCATCAGGGCCTGACCTCTGAAACGTTGGTTAACATCGACCAGACTACACAGCGCAACAACCCAGAAGGCAGAAATTATCTTAACGTTACACGTGTCTTTCGTGTTTCTGTTTTGTGATAAATTATTGTGACAGAAATAAAAGTTAGATATTTGTAACGCAGAGATGTTCTTTTTGACAAAACTTTTCGTAACAGGGGAGGGCACTGTTTTGAAAGCATTTCGTTAAATAAGCACATACGTCATGATAAAAAATATTCATAATTTTCAGTGAGAATATGCCAAGTTCTCACTGCGGTGAGTTCGAATATGGCTGTCACCTGGGTTGTAGCGCCGTGTAGAAGTTTACCAACGTTTCATAGGTCCCTACTATCTCCGGCAAGGCCGTGATTTTTATTTTTGTCATTCCATCTAGATCGGTTCTTAGGCCCACCCATCCACGTCATTTAAAGATTTAATGCATACGAGGGGCTGACTCCCTAGGGGATGGTAAAACAGCCAAATAAATAATCTAAATACTTGCCTTAGCCGTTGGCGATTATAAGATTGAGTGGAGTTAACCTCCACTGTCCCATATGTCTTTATTAAGTGGTATTTAAGCCCGGGAACAAGTTTAACTTTATTTCAAGTGAAGACTAAACTATCTAGTTTCATATTTTGTTCACATATATGAAGGAAGATAGTTAAATATTTAGTATCATGAATGAGTTAGATCTATGCCACATCAAAATAGGGACTAATTTTAGGGCTATTACCTCTTAGATGTTTTAAAGGAGACTGTCTCCATGATACGTGATTTAAGTAAAACAGATCAAGTCTGCATCATCTTTCTGCGTATATTTGTGTCGCATTTTATCATTAATTCAAAAGCAGTTATGAATGATTTAGTAGTCGTTTCTGCTCCAAGCCTTTTCTAATTTGTGTAAAAAGAATCACTCATGTAGTGTCCGTGATATGAGAATATGAACGTAAGAAACAAAAGTCTGCCTCGAAATCAACTCAGTGTCAGTTATTTTTTCTCATAAAGCTTTATGCGTTTTCCTTGCTCTCTCAGTCATGCTGTGTTAATGTGCGCTATTTTCCCCATAGACAACTCAGAAATAAAGAAAAGTGATGAAGCAAAAAGTAAAATAACGAGGTACAGGGTGCCAATGAATTTTTAGCATAAACAATCAATCATCGTATTTTATCAGTTTTGAGACAACATCCTAAAACGCACCCTTTGATTTAGTAGTAGTTCTTCATGAAGAAAGACGCTGTATAATTTCATGGATGCTATCTGATATAAAACGCACCCAGATTTCGTAAAAATTAAAACGTAAAACTCGTGCGTCTTTAAATCGATATTTATGAACGGAATAAAACATGTACGCTTGATATCCAGTTACAAGACTATATATAATGTATGCAGCTTGTGGATGTCCCAGGGAGATGCACTCACCGAGTGAAAGGTCCATTAATTTCAGTAAGCCACCTTATTTTTATACGAGAAAGAATAGCCAAATAGAGCAAGTATTATTATTTGTTTTTAAACTGTGTGTGGAACTGGGTTAAATATCTCTATTATATTTATTTAGTGTTCTGTCTGACGACAGGTCCATATGAACAGGATCCTTCCATCCTTTTCTCGGACTGGGACCTGTTCATATACGTTCTTGGCAGATGATCCAGAAGTGGTGTGCCATTGCCTTCTTCTGTGTGTGAATGGAATATTGTTGGGATGCCACGGAGAAACCGGGGAAGCCCCCGGAGAAAAACTTCGTGTTGCCTAGACCACGGCCTTGCCCAACACAATTTATAAATTCGGGCACCGCCGGGAATCGAACCCGAGACCCCAGGATTACAAGGCCAGCGTTATATTATAAAGTAGGCATATTTTATTTATCTTAACCTAATTTCCTGTCCAAAGGAACAAGGTAGTCTCATGGTATTACCTATGTGTGCCTGTATAACACGCCTTTAAACTTTTGAAACCAGTTGACCGTTTTCTTCAAAATTTGGAATGAACGTTGTTACCGGAGATTACCCCAACTTTATACAGTAGGCTATTTCATAATTTCCCAATCAGCAATAACAATATGACTTATGACACGGGTATGGCTTTAGCGCAACCTAATCTTTGTAATAGATTCTCGAAGAATATGACGGGTTTTATGGGATTTAGAATAACTGACGACAGAACGGACTTTTAATGTAGTTCTTAGTAGGACAACGATAAAATTTCTTTCTTTTTCTTGTTTTGTTTCTAAAGTAGTGGGCGCATATTTGTCAGTGTCGGGCTCAATTCCAGTTCTTGCAGTTTGTGATACGAATGTTCTTTCACGTGTAAAATAAAGGCGGTGGAATTCGAAACAATTTTATAGTTCTACGGAGAGGGTAACAATAGAACTTTGGGCGGATTATTTACCTTCAGTTTCTCTTATAACAATTTCCTTTTAGTAGATAAAATTGTCATTGTTTTTCACTTCATATTTCTTGAAGCAATAACATTTTCCGATAAAGTTTCTGTTGAATTCAGTTTGTGTTTTAAGCAGATTGTACTGAGCAATAAAAGTGAATGCGGTTCAGCGTATTGAATAATACTTCTTTTGAAAAATAAAATTAAAATTCTTAACACAGAATTACGTTGCATTTTTTGTGTGTGTAACCGCGCTGTGTCTTTAAAGCAGAAACGTGTTTCTCATTAATATCTAAGGTCTTTGGTGTCAGCATATGTTTCACTTGAACGGTATCTATTCGTCTCTTGTTTATTGGGAGTTAATTGAAAGGTTTTATCTCTGCAACTGTCGGCTAGTGTCTACGATCCTTTTTACAAGATGTTATTAAGTCAGCGCTTTGACAGGTCTTTCTTTCTTAGACCGACGGCATACAAAGTACACTTTATGGATACAAGACCTTTTGCCATTTAAACTTTTGTTTTTCATCGTTCACTGTAAATGGAAACTCAGCCTTTCAAAAAGTGATTCTCAGTTGCAGAGGAACATATACATGAACCGGGGTGAAATAGGGTTGTAGACCTGTTCAAATACATCTTTTGTCTACGACAAATTTAACACTATTATGTAAGATTTGAGGTTTTCACAGCGGTGAGTATGAAGCTTTCTGTCTTCTGGGTTGTTGCGCCGTGTAGTCTGGTCGATGTTAACTAACGTTTCAGAGGTCATACTGCCACCATCATCAGGGCGATGAAGATTTCTGTCTTCTGGGTTGTTGCGCTGTGTAGTCTGGTCTATGTTTACCAACGTTTCAGGGGTCATACTGCCTCCGTCATCAGGGCGATGAAGATCTCTGTCTTCTGGGCTGTTGCGCTGTGTAGTCTGGTCGATGTTTACCAGCGTTTCAGAGGTCATACTGCCTCCGTCATCAGGGCGATGAAGATTTCTGTCTTCTGGGCTGTTGCGCTGTGTAGTCTGGTCGATGTTTACCAGCGTTTCAGAGGTCATACTGCCTCCGTCATCAGGGCGATGAAGATTTCTATCTTCTGGGTTGTTGCGATGTGTAGTCTGGTCGATGTTTAGAAACGTTTCAGGGATCATACTGCCTCCGTCATCAGGGCGATGAAGATTTCTGTCTTCTGGGTTGTTGCGATGTGTAGTCTGGTCGATGTTTACCAACGTTTCAGGGGTCATTCTGCCTCCGTCATCAGGGCAATGAAGATTTCTGTCTTCTGGGTTGTTGCGTTGTGTAGTCTGGTCGATGTTTACCAGCGTTTCAGAGGTCATACTGCCTCCGTCATCAGGACGATGAATATTCACAGCGCAACAACCCAGAAGACAGATCGCCCTGATGACGGAGGCAGTATGACCTCTGAAACGTTGGTAAACATCGACCAGACTACACAGCGCAACAACCCAGAAGACAGAAATTCTCTTACCACTATTAGTTTCAGAATTATACCACTGAAATATTCCTACAGTCTAGTTGGAAATAGTAAGTAAATATAGTTAGAACTATAAACAAAAATAAGTAACAAAGCTATGATATAACAATCGTATTAGTAATCATTTGAGAATATTTATATGCCAAGGAATCTGTAAACAGCACCAAAGAATGACATACAAATTAGAGTCATGCTGAAATTAGGAAAAAATTATTCTAGAAATTATTTTTTTTGTTCAGTTACAACATTTTATTATTCATTCTGCTTTTTGAAATGTTAACAGTTATAATATGTCAAGCAATAAATTTTCTGGTCCTTTTCCATGGTTATGACACGAGGCTTTTTATTACGACAGACGAATATCAAATTACTAGTGTTAAGGAATGTATTTTCATCAAAGTATGATAAAGTATGTGGGATAATTATAGTCTTAGGCTGCATAATTGTATAGTAGTATTGTATCCAGTGAACAGATCAGTCACAAACAAATCCTTATTTATTCAAGAGCAAAACAGACTCTTACATTTAACCAAAAATAAACTTGAAATACATATCACAGGCCTATAGCAATGTACAAACCAAAATCCCGACTGTAGTAGATTCAGTTAACAATCAACAAACATTTCATTTCACTCTGTCTAAATTATAAAACAGAGTTCTGTATTTACACCAATTTTAGTCAGGGCACATTAATGCAAATGAAACGCATTTCGCTCTGTGTAGTTCTAATGAAAGTGAATATTTGTACATACGAAAACTCATTGATTTGGTCATTAAATTAATGGCAGCGTAATCACTCCCAACTCATAATGCGACATAAAACAAATTTAATATACGCGACCTGTTTTAGATGGGACCTGTTAGCTGAGATTAAATAATCGTGGGTGCATTTTGACGTAACTCAAAACACATTCTGAGAAAATATTTTATAATTAATTAATGATAATACAGGCCATTTGTTGAATGACCAATGGTTACTTAGCTGATCGTGTAGTTGGGTCCAAAGTTTAATTACAATGTCACTGGACCAAATTCTGGTACAGAATAGTCCTACCTATGGCCTTATAAATTGTGTAACAAATATATATTTTAATATTATCTTTTTGTCTACGCCCATGTCTCCTTTAAGGTTTGACACGAAAATATCAGAAGCCAAAGGATTAACAATACTAACGTAGGCGCCAATTCCGGGCCTATAATGAGTCATTTACATTTGTCTTCCATTCCCACAAAATATTTTAACAAATTCCTCATTTCCTTCACGGTTTTGTAAGTGGTCACTTTTCATAACTTTCACTACCACAGTTCTGCAGCTTTATGTATTTATTGTGTACCCCATTTGAAGTACACGTTTGATCCATTGTAAAGTCAGTTTAATTAATCTCATGCGATCTGTATAAATCACAATTGATTTTCTGTGTTACCTTAGAGAAAGGATAATGACCCGTTTAAAGGTCGTGTGCCATAGCGTTAGGGTTGATAGTTTTGAGTTTCCATAACGTTTAATGACTTTTTAAAAATGTTTATTTCTGTGACAACATGGCATGTTTGAAACGAATTATTACTTGTCGGGTTAATGAGAAGGTTATTGTTATATATTAGCTGCTATGTTGTTACGAGGGTGAGTCAAATGAAAACCGTAAAACTGAGATAAAAATTCGAAATATCGCGCCATTGTCCTGTAAGTTGGCAGACATGTTACCAATGCTATAAAGAGTATCCTATAGCTGGCAGTATAATTCAGACAAACATATCGCCATCACAGTGCCAATTTGAAAATGGCTGCTCCACTAGTTACGTGCACGAAAGAAGAACAACTTTCTGTAATTCGTTTTTTGATCAGTGAAGAATCTTGAAGAATCATCTTCGACCTGCAGTCAGATCAAAGCGACGTGGACTTTTGACTAGAGGTGTCCTTGACATGACAATGCTCGCCCCCATACTGCCCGTGCAACAGTTGCAACAATCCAAGACTTGCACTTTGAGTGTCTTCCACATCCGCCATACTCACTAGACCTAGCCCCAAGTGATTACCACATGTTTGGGCCACTCAAAGAGGCGATGGGAGGAAAGAAGTTCCGTTCTGACGAAGAGATACAGCAGGCGGTGCATGAGTGGTTGCGCAGACAACCACAAGAATTTTTTTCTAGAGGAATCCATACACTTCGTAAACGCTATTGAACGAAATGGAGACTATGTAGAAAAATGATATAGTTGTGTACCGCTTTCACTCAATAAATTAAATTTTAAAAAAAATTACGGTTTTCATTTGACTCACCCTCGTATATCAGTTTAGTAATTAGTCCACTTCAGAATCAGGCAGGTGGCACAGCTTCTACCGTACTTCATTAAACTTATTACTGCAAATTAAACTTTACAAGTAAACGTAGATTAAAAATTGCTAACAAAATCACGCAACATTTTTCATAGAACAACATTTTGGTACCAAAGTACAAATAATCTTTAATTTTAACTCATGATTTGGTTGAAGACCATTCTTTAGTACACTTTTGATAGTAACACACATTCATTCTCGTTCTCAGCCACAGATATTCAGACATAAATCATTATTTACGTAGTAATACTTTGACTAATTTTCTTCAGATGTTTATTTGAAACAAAATTGTGCAGGCACAGTACATTTTTCGACGTGCCTTATGTGTCACGCGTGCCAATGTTCCGTTATCGATGCCCTAGGCTTTTCTTCCATTAATAATAGGCCTATAAATTTTAATTATAATGTAAACATTTTAATTATGTAGTTAGTGCTGTGTCTGAAATGAAAAGCGCACGGATAGATGTGCTGCTGTTACCATTTATATTTTTATGCATTTGTCCATAAGCCCCTCTGTGTAAAATATTTTATAACGAGCGCGCTATTTGGGATATGGAGTTTTGTATTTTACGTGTTCGCCGTCAGCTGTTATCGTTCAAAATTTCCGTAAATTTTTCATACTTCCATTGTGTACAGACACAATAACTAGACGGATGAACGCATTTAATCGGTTTTACATTATTTGCTGTGGATGGAGCTCTTTCATTTCTCAGAGTTGGCTGATACGTACACGCAAGTGCGTATATCTGACTGGTGCGAGTAAACATTCACGCCACACCCACTACGCCATTAGTGTGCGGCGTCTGGTGAAACAAACAGCAGAGACAGATTTTGGTTGTATGACAAACACGAGCTACATGTCGGGTGAATAAGTCTAGAAATATAGGACCATAGTTACTATGCATACAATAAGCGTTTGCATAACCATTAGTTAACATCGCGTGAACGTTAATAAAACAAATTTATGTAAAGTTTACTTTGCTTTACAAAATTAAAGTTTCTTGTTAGGTGTACAGTTGATCTATTTGGAAATTCTAAGTTAATATATCAAGCTCGATAATTATGTGGATAACAAACGAAGCGTGATTGATCTCTACATAAACTGATTACTGGACTATGTACTTGCAACACACACACAACACGATTTTTTTTTCGAGTATCCTGTATTTACTAGTGCCGCAAGATTATATCTTCCGAGCAAGTGCTTCATAACCTTACATTATTATTATATTGAATATTGACCACTGTCTGATGTACAGGATGTTTTATACATATATACACAACGTTTCCGGAATTAATTACCCTCGTCTTAGATGATTGGTTATTGTTAGACTAACATGTGTATCATTATTATTATTTTATAATTATTATCGCCAGTGTCAACCCTGATGATGGAGACTGTGTAGGTCGCAAAAATGTTTATTTCTTATTCACCTTATACGCAGCTTTGATACAGAAAATTTTAGTACATTTATTCGCTGTGAAAATTTTAAATCTTACAAAATAAATCTCCTTTTACTTGTACTTGGAACAGTAGAGAGAGACATCCCATATAAACGGATGTCCAAGCCAGTGTTTTTTATTTTGTATCAATTGACATAAGAATTATATGGAGCAAACGTTATATTGTGTCAGTTGATTTTGAGAGACCTACTCAGTTTAGGAAGACGCAAAGTTGGAAACATTGCTTTTTCACCGAGAGAAAATTCGTTAATAACGAAATGTTTATTCTGGTGATACAACAAAGAGTTGTTTTAACTTTTGAAAACTATGGGAATTTGTATATTCCATTAAAATACCCGGATAAAGAGGCTTCTTACACACTGGTGTCAAATGGGGCTGAAATATGAGGGTTCTGTGAAATTCCATACTGACTCAAGAAAGATAATTATAAATAGGCAGGCCAACCTTTATGAACGCCCCCTGACGTTAAAAATATATCATATATATTATATTATTTTTTCCTTCCTCTTCGTTGAATGTACAAAATTGTAACGTGCCCACAAACCAATACCTACTGGACTTAACGTTACGTGTTAGGTGAATAAATACTGACCGTATGCTAAGTTCAGCTTCTGAAAGGAACAAACGACCCTCAAATTTTCTTTTGAGCAGGGTAATCTTATTTTTTTCGTCCTGCGGGCCAGAATAGTTGCCATTTGGACCCAAGGGCCAAGAAACCATTCCTGGTACCATTTTTGAAAGCCAGTAGCCAATTCGCTTTGATTTTAACAGCTTCTATTCAGAAATGCAAAAATTATACATATTATTATAGAATTATAGCATACATTTAATTGAAACGTTTTGAAATTAGTAGTTACATATTATTTAAAATTTCCTCCTGAAATATCTTGTATCTGGCACAAATTTTCCTTGGAAAACTTTCGTTCTAAGGTAGAGTTTTAAAGTCATTAGCATATGTGGAACTTGAAAATAAATCAGCAGACGAGTTAAGAATCAAGATTTTCTCAAATAATTTGAGTTTAAGAAATCAAATGAGTTGTATAACTAAGAACAAATTAACATATAACTGAAAACAAGTTGTCTCGAGCCGGATATGGTCCGCATGTCGCCAGAGTCTGCGCTCTGGAGTGACGTACGTGGTTATTTGGTTAATTGGTTAGTCAGTTAGGTGGTTGGTTACTAAATCAGCCCTTTCTTTTCACATAGGCGTTGAAATATTTGGGTTCACACTAGTACACGTTTCTTAATGTCCGAGATACTTTCATAGAACATGGAATTTTATTCGAATGTTGTTCACGTTCTTAACACACCAGTTGCTAGTATTCCATGTAGATTAATTTGTCTGGGTACCAAGAATTTGTGTGGTTTAAATATTATTTCTATGCTTTTTGTAATACTACAACCAACAAGGTGCTCTGTACAATATATGTAGATGAGAAAAAAAGGTTTATTATGGACTATTTGACATGACCATTGTGTTGTACGCAGGTAATTGTTGGGAAACTGTGCAGTAAATGTACCGCAGTCATCTGTCATTATTCTCAGCGTGTGGACCACAGACCGTCATGTAAGCCACCTCCCAACTGACACCAGCCTCTAGACCACAATGTAACACATGGTACTGCAGGATGTCGGTGCTTCGTGATTCGACAGCTGTTACATTGCCACACAGGAGACCAGGGTTCGAATCTTGTCTCATTATGGATAATGCAGATAAACTGTTATAAATTTAAAATTCTTGTATTACATTTAAATGTACTAGAATGGAAACTTCAGTTGTGATCGTTAATACTTTACAGTTATAAGCGCGTTCATGTTTCTGACACCATTATATATATATAGCGTATTGACTGACTACAAACTTGACGACCGGGGCTCGATCCTCGACGGAGGCAGAATTTTCCTTCTAGTCTCTTGAGTTCAGACCGCCTCTGGGGCCAACCGAGCCTCCTATCCAGTGGATACCGAAGTCCTTTCATGGTGGTAAAGCGCGGCCGAGCGTGACGCTGACCTCTTACCCCTATCTAGTGCCGAGGTTAAGAATGAGTAGGAGATGTAACTCTCCCCCCAAGTTCCTACATGATGTGTAGCGCGGCAGCTTTTGCGTAGAAAGGGTAACTAAATGGTGTACTTATATGGCTAAGTGAATGACTGGAAATGAGATAGGAAGATAATATTAAAAAGGTTCTAGTGGAAGTGGATTTTGAGGATCAGGTGGATGGAAATCATAATCGTGTTAACTGGAGGATTTATGCTTGGTGTTAGTGGAAAAGGAGTTTTTTAGCATGAGTTGTGTCTTCTAGGCTGTGATGAAGCTTAGGCTTTTAGGTCGTTACTAATGTTTCGGAGTTTAATAATTCGTCTATCCAGAAGACGGAATTTGACATTATCATGATGTGGAAACATTGGGAGGAAAACGTTGCTTGTAAGTCCTGTTCAAGGTTTGTCTTTTGCTTGTTCTCTCACAAGGGAATGGTTAGGTTGGTCATGCCGAAACCTCACCTGAAATTTTGCTCATCTACAGAGCCCATCTAGTAATGATTGTCCATTGCAGCGGAGGGCGTGGGCCAGGCGCTAAGCGGGCAGTGAAAGATTAGTCTCCGGGTGGCTAGAAGCGTAACTATTGTTGTTTGCGCATAGTAGAGGAGATGTTTTAATGACATTGTTATTACCAGATCTTTCAATGCAATGTGGAAGGCTGTCAACGTTTTGCGACTTGCAATGCAGGTCTATGAAGGACGCAATATTACAGCCAAACTGAATATCTGCTTCAAACATTCCATTGATGCTTCACATTTCTGTCACAATTATAGTGCATAATTTTGCACATTATTTTTTGTACGCATTCTGCGAGCTCTGCTTGATTCCTAATATAAAATATACTGGAGAAATAGCCGTCAAAAGTAGCAACAACAATGATCTTTTGAAACCCATTCCCATTCATTGCACATTACACCCCAGACTCAATGAAATTTTATAAAGTGAATTCCATCAATTTTCCCTTCCCTGTCGCAAAAAGAAAATCCCGTTTCTGCTAACAAAGACTGAACAAAAAATTCAAACACAGTGCTGGTGGAGTTTAAAATGTATCTGCAATTTCGTAGTTCTGTGGAGGGTTCAAAGAAAGAATAACTAAACACTCACTGCATTTCAACGATGGGTTCATGTCTCTTACCCCCTGAACCATAGGCTAATCCTCCAGACAGAAGACATTCATCAGTCAATAATTCAAAACAACAAAATATGTAACTGTAAACGTTTCCCTGAAAAGTATTGAAGCCTAACTGCATGAACTTGTCCAACTTACAACAAAAGGGGTGTCCAAGATATAGAGTATTGTGGACATGTAAAATTATAGGATATCCGCCAGTTCCAATTAATAGTGTCCAATATATAGGGGTGTCCAACTTGAGAGGTTTTACTGTATATTAGTACATGTACATAGCAGCCATGGATGAGTGAACATTGTTTCCACAAAGAAGCATATAAAACACCTGCGTATTATATACATATACGTACATATAGATGGTTCCTATGTACTTATTCAATAAACTACGCGCGCGCGTGTATGTGTGTGAGAGAAGAAAGACATTTCTCAAGTCTTTCACTGCCTTCTCACCAGCGCCTGGCCCACGCCTTCCGCTGCAATGTACCGGTGAATGGCGCGCTGCTGTCACGCGCATGCGTGGTGGAGCGAATTTTAAATATACATACCAATTTTGAGCAATATTTTCGCACCCTTGCACAGCGCATCAGCAGCTGACATCTTGTGTACAATCATTACTAGATGGGCTCTGTAGATGAGCAAATTTTCAGGTGAGGTTTCGGCATGACCAACCTAACCATTCTCTTGTCAGAAGATCTTAGCGTTATCATGTTACAATATGATCACCATTCTTTTCATTGAAGTACTGTGAAATTGAAATTGAGAAGTTCCGAAGAAGGCAAATACGAAATGTAAGCAGAAATATATAAATGTACGTGATGCGAGAAATTAAAAATATGTTCGTCTTTTCTTATAATGAAAAGATGTTTTTAAGTAGTAACACGTGTTAAAATGATAAGTATTACAAAAATGTGTTGTAAGTAATTACAATACAGTGCTCTTCTGAAAACGAGTTTAGTAAGTTCTTGTTCACTGATATTTAACTATAGTTAGTGCTGAATTTTTCTCCAAGAACGGAGAAGAGACATGCCTTTCTGTAGTTGTTATGTATTTCTAAAAATAGGTCACTTATTAGATGTATATTTTTGGTAAGTTTTGTAATTGTTCTTACAAATCTAAACTTTGGATGTTTCACACAGATTACCATCAGTTTTACGTAGACAAACGGCAATGAAATTCATATTCTATGTATAACTGAATTTGTCAGCACATTACCAAAAATCTCAAACTGTGGTCTTCCCTTAATATGAAAGACCAAGTGTCACATCCAAATAAAACAGCAGGCGGAAGTGAAGATTAACATGTATTTCTTTACAAGTTTTATACGACGCATAGTTTTTCGGAAAACAACGTGGTTGGCTAGTTACATTATGCGATCGTCATGTTAACGGAGGCAGCAAGCAAGTCTGAAACGTTAGTAAATTGTTACCAGACTATACTGCATAAGAACCCAGAAGCCATCTACATTCTCGCCAACTTCAGGACCTCAAATCTCAATCACGTATTACTAATACTGACAAAATTTAACTTCGGTACTGAAAATAGCATTTCTGATCGAATTACAGCACAGCACAGGGAATCACACTTTATTGAACTTCAATACAGTTAAGTTACAACACGTTTTACGCTCTCAAGATGAAACAGTTGAACTCTACATCCCAGTGCAATTCCTTACGGAGGGAGAGAAACATTGAATTTCCCCAACAAGTTTCAGTGCAACCTATATAAACTTTAACATCTTGCTATGCACACAACATCTCATTTCAACAAATGACGTTCTGCACCGCACTCTTAAGCTTTTGCTCGGGTAGATTTTAGTTTACCATAGTTATTATTACTTTTAATCCAGTGCAAATGGAAAAGACGGATAAGACATTCCTCTGGATAATATATGGATGGAAATGAGGTGATGGTATGAAGGGCGGAGAAAAGGGTAGGGTGGAAGTCACAGAAAAATCGTGGTACACCCGGCAATCATTTCAACTTGTGGCTCATCGTGAAACTAATTTAAACTTTTCGCAGTAATAGTAAGACAGAGACGGTTACAATTTCTAGCGGCGTTTCTCTCAACTACAGTTATATGTTTTATGGTTTGTTATGAATAATACAGAATAAGGAGCCAATTAGACTTGCATTTTGAAAACATGTAATAATACTGGGTCACGACAATCTTATACTTTTATGTGAACTTTAGACTTGGAAAGTTGCTACAAAGAAGTTAAATTCGGTGACCCAGAATTTAGTTCTGACGAGAGTTTAAGGCTTTTTGTCTCATTTCAAGTATTCCAGTTGATAAAAATATAGGAGTCCGGTACTGTCGTAATATTTGAAGTCCCTTTATGTATATTAGTGTTTTGTTAACCCACTTCGTGCTATTCACAAGATATAGCGATTTCGGTATAGTTTTTTTGTGTTTGAGAACATCATAAGAAGAAACTTGTCCGATTTTCTCTCAAAAATTTCAGAGGTTCCTGCTACCCCAATCATCAGGGCAATAATTTACCGAGCTACAGATACCGTCTTTGGTATTCGAACCAAGGGCTCTTTATGGAGTTTGTGGTCTTTATTTCTGCAGTCCCCTTGTCGAGATACTTTCGATCTTAACGACATTCGTTTCCTATTTTAATTTCAGAGATTTGGAAACAACCGTTACCGAGTTTCGAACCCAGGATACTCACGGGATTTTGGCTTTCGTAAATTCTCCTTTTGGTTTCAAGAAATAATTATGAAAGTTTTGGTTCAAATCGGTGTTTTCGTTCTCGAGCTACAAGCGAACACACGTACACACAGAGTTTAATTTAATGCAGAAAATAAGAAGTGTTTCCAAACTTCAATGCAGCGTCAAATGGTAAGGTTATATGAGCTTCATAAAATGGAAAGGATGTTGAAGTAACGGATGTAGCGGATTATTACGTCACATCTTTCTGCAGAGGACGGGCAGAGCCAAGAAAACCCTCCGGTTACAGACATTTTTAACACAAGTCCAGAAAATACGTAACAGTTGCTTATAAAATTCAGTCTCGAGTTTCTGTATTTACCAAACAATGGGATGCAATTTCTAATTACCTTTTGTACTTGAATTATTTAGTTTAGAAAGTAAATTTTATCCTAAATATGATTTGAGGTTTTCACGGCGCCGGGCTATCCTCTTGCTTGTAGCGCCGCGTAGTCTGGTAGAAGGCTTGCCAACGTTTCAGAGGTCCTTGCTGCCTCCATCATCAGGGCGATGACTCATCTTCAAATTTTATCCTATATCAGCGCTAAGTTTGCACTTCGAAAAGTCCGATATAGTTTCCATTTAATTACGTGTTTCTCAAATGATTTGAATTCAGAGGCATTTCTGTGCATTTATCAACAGTCAACAAAGTGTCATATGCCAGTGACATCTTGTCCAATTTTATCCTCTCATCGACCTATGTAGCTGCTTCTTTGTTAAATTTACATGCCGACATTTTTCGTGTTCTTTATATTTTCTACGATTTCTTACGAAAGCTGTTCTAATGTTCTTATGTTGCTGCTTTCTGATATCTTGCAAATGTTTTTGTGGACTCTAATAAATACATTTGCTATTATATAACATATTATATTGGTGTGATACATAAACAAGTCTGAAGAACAATATTAACACATTTTGTACATACATTCACACGTACATATCGAAAGTAATTCCAGTGTTTTGTTACTCTTACTTCGTATTTAGGGTGGAGTGAGTTCGTAAATCGATCTTTAGATCGATTGCATAAATTTATAGTTGTCGAGGTTACACTTAGTCGTTCCTGTTTTATGGTAGAATATTATCTTAAAATATATCACGACCATCTCCTATATCGTTTGAAATTCATCATGGTTTTCAAACTAGTGCAGATAAAAGTGTCATACAAACGAATATTGTCGTACACCGTGCGTACGTATACAAACAAGAAATATTTTTATTACAAATTTTAAATAATACAAGACTATGATTTTAATGTGCCTTGGGACATATTCCACTGTACGGGAACGAGAGAAAGTTTGACAAACACTATTGTTACTTTATTTTAATTCAGGTGTTAACTTTCCGTTGATGAAATCTGTTACATTATTATTTTGGCAAACTCTGATAATTTATTTTATTGGAATTCAAATTTCTCAGTACGGAAGGAAATTTAATGCAGTAGCCTCTTGACAGATCTTGCATACTTTATTTTAAGTGTGACCTGTCTTCAGACGGTAATCAATACCTTGTCACGCCTTCTTTCTACGTAGGCTTGTGAGGTCTACTTGGTATTTTCGATGGGTGTTCTCCAATTTTTCCTTACACCGCCTCGTCTAAATCCAAATTAGTGTCAAACTGTCTATCCCTTGAGGGAGAACCCTCTGTCCTCCACTCACAGCCCCTCACTCGGGACATCATGCAGGGAGAAGGTGTGCGAACAGAAAAAAAGCATCATAAAACGTGCAAGTAGGCAATATCTGTAGGAAGGACGGAGCAGATGACAAGCAACAGGGGAAATAAGGAAGAATAAGAAACAGAAAATAAGGAAAGAGGGTAAGAAGAACCGAGACAGGGGAGACATGATGTGGGGTGGATGGGTCGGAATAAGAGACAGTTCCCTCTGGCGAGGAAAGCTTATAAATTATTCATGCGTCACTTCTTGCATAATTTCATTGCACTCTAAAAATGAAGGCAAAAGGGAGAGGAGAAAAGGAAATTTTTGTAGGTGGCTATTAGGGAAGTTACAGTCCGAGAAAGGAAGTTACGTTCCTTGATCTGTAATTTCTTATAGTGCGAGGATTTATTTGTCTTTGCGTATCACATTACGTAAGACAGCACACTCGCGTCTTGGCGTTAGTCGTGTGTCCTCCGAAACAAAGTAAGGTTGAAAGATATCCAGTGTGTGTGAAATCGTTTTTATTGGGCTCTGTGGAAGACAGTTTGGTGTGCTCTTCGTTTTTGCTTGCACTAACAGAGGCCTGAAGTTTCAGAGTTACAACACTAGACAGTAACGTGTTCCATTTAGCTCGCAGACGCCCAAATATTCTGAATTATGAAGCTAGATGGTGCCATAATTATCTCCCAAATGCTGCTATAGTTAGGCAGGTTTTAGAAATACTTCTAATGTGAGTTATGGACGCGTTGAAATAACATGGAAGAGAAATAAATTGGGAGGAAGTGGAGAATAGAAAAGAGGACGAAGATGGTAAAAAAGGGTGGAGGTTAAAAGATAAAAATACAAAAGAAAATATGCCCCGCTGAATTTTAAAGGACCATATACATTGCTTAGAGAATAAATGTTTTAAAAACACACTGATTAAATTACCACTCTTTAAGGAAAGTAACATAAGATCTTATGCAACTCGCATAATTATCTAGACACATTGATGATGCATTTTTATAGAACCCGAAGGTATATTACCGAGTTCACAAGAGCCCGTCTCTATCCTGAGCCACAGGGATTCAGTTTATATATTTACAACCTATTTCCTTAAGTTTCATTTTAATTGTATTATTCTGTATTCGTCTAAGATTCTGTAGCGGTCTCTCAGCTTGAGGTTATCCAACTGAAATTCTGTGGTCATTTCTCGTGTTCAACTCGAACATACCACGCATATTTAAGCCTCCTTGATTTTATTACCCAAATGACAAAACACAAAACTTTCAATCCTCGTCATACAAGTTTCTGCAGCATCCTGATACAGCGTTTCTTTAAGGTTCAAGCATCCACTTCAACATTTTTTACTCAAACACCATACATCCATTGTTCTACTTGAGTTAAAAATACCTTTAAAGAACAGATAACAATAGGCCTTATGAGATTTGAGGTCTTCGCTTTGGTCAATATGCGTACTACTTCGTACTGGATTGTAATACCATGACACATTCTGCAAACAGCACACACAAAACGGCCTTATTTTTATTTTAAGTCTAAGTTAATACTACCGGTCATTAGCATTGACTTCTTTAAAACACCGCTCATCAAAACGTTTTCAATGAAGTCCGTCCCCACCCACTTACCGACCTACTGAAATTTCTAACTGGACTTTTCTAACTTCATAAAAATTATGTCATGCTCTTCATTTTTCTATTTTCCCTGAAGTATCAACCGAAAATCACGTGTGCAGAATCCAGTGATAGTGAATGGATATGGTACAAATTTATTCTATAGTGAGAAATCAGAATGATGTATGGTTCCCATTTCAGCGTTATCTTTGCTTTAGCAGAGCTACAGAATGTCGAGGATTCACTAAAACTTAATCTTCTAAGTTAACCAACATCGTAGTTCTGATGCTACTTATCTTCACATTGAAAAGCAAGATTTTATACTCCTTGAAAGGAACCATCCGGTAACCGAAACGTGACAAAGACAGAGCGACGAAAACGCATTAGGAGAAGTAATTGCTTAATTTTAGTAATTTGCTCAAAACTTTATACTCCTCTTGTCTCTGTTTCTCCTTGTTTGATCATACGTTCTCTCTTATCCACAATTTGGTTTCCTATTCGCGCAAAGCTTTGATGGCAGACGGATACTAACATTTCAGATAATGTCTTCACATTTCATACAAGTTCATTTCTGTATTAAGATGAAGGGATATTGAAATATCCTCCCTATAATTACTATTTCAAATTTCATTGACCTGAAAGTAACTAAACGTCTTTACAGTTAAAATGCTTTGGAGTTAATAAATAATTATAATTGTGAGTTAAAAACAGTTGTTTTATAGAAGATAAGTCTGTTAAAATTACCATTTGTTACGTTTAAATCCTTTGAATAACATGTCCTCCGATGTTTCCTCGCGTATTTATCCGTACATATAAAATTTAAAAAGAATATTTAAATAATACGAAAATTTATAATTTTTAGATACATAAAAGTAAAATATGTGTACAGAGACGTGATATGCAGTGATATGAAGTGTTTGTTTTTAAACCGAGTGCCGTCTGTGTCAAAGGCCCAGACACTCTGGTATTACCGAGATTCATGAATGGCATATTCCAAACGCTCTACGACGATTTTCATTGGCTTACTAAGAGTTTTGAGAGAGTCTGCGAAAATTGAAAACTAACAACGCATTCTGGATGACATATTGATGTCAGATCAACTGGATAGGAATGGAATCTGTGAATGTATGCACGCTTTACGATTAAATTATGCAATTTTATTTCTATCCACATGTCTTGTGGTTGGGACTCGCTGCTTTGGTTTTTTTACGAATTATTTAAAAACCCGTATTTGAATTAAGATATGTTTATTTCAGGGATATATTATGAGTTTTATGTTGAGTCTGTTATTAACGAAAACTTCACTCTTAGTGACACGGATTAGATAAAGTGTTTAGTTTTAACGTGTATTTAGCCATCTCACGTTACTGAACGAGAGGAACCTACATTTATCTTCCAGGAAATTATAACAATAAACTCAGCTATCGTAACATGGTTTCGTCTTATAGAGACGTACCGCTTTTTCTGATCTTATAAGCTGCTACAGTGTACGTACAATGGTAAAGAATTCTTAATTTTTGTCTTACTTCCAGACGGTATTATTTAATCTTTAATCTTTAAAACAAACTAAATCTTTTGCAAATGTTATATGGTTCAAGTCAAAAGAACTTCAGAATTTTGACAGTGGATTTTTTTTTATAAAATTGACAAGATTATCAAGGAATGACTAAACCCTATAATTAACTAAAACATGGGTTTAAAATGATCTTTCTGTTGAAATTAAAACAAAACTATTTGACACGAACACGTCCAAAAAATAGCACAGCAGATGTCTCGAACTAGTGCTCGAATAAATTCCACCAGAAGAAACACAGGAAGACCAAGAGATAGATGGATAGAAGACTCCAAAATAACTACTATATTCTGTGAAGCAGAATTATTCTTGATAAGCTAGTAGTCGCTTAGTTAGTCAGTAAATTTTCTTCGTTTTGTGGTTTAGAAGGTAAATAACCTTGTTTATTTAAATGCTGAATAATAAACAAATATGTCTCTCTGCTTCACCAGACTTCGCCTACCGTCGGGTACTTACTTTTTGCAATTAATTACTTCAAATAACGAAATAATTTCTAAGCGTTAATTTAAGCACACCCTTACGCGATTTCATATCCCAACACGAGGCAGGGACTGCTCAAATTTCCTTCTGTATAGGTTATTATTCCATCTTAGCAAATATTAACTTATGTTCTAAGTGATCGTATAATAGTGTTCTGCAGCTGACTGTGTAATAAAGGGAACGTTTAACCGGAAATTTGCTAAGGCGTTATTAAATTTCTTTTAAAAAAAAGAGATCTTGACAGAAGTTTGTCATGACCGAATTTATTAAACCTCTCAGGACTTGCTTCGACATTCGTGCAAAGCAAGTTTCTGTTCACTTGGTCGATAATCAGGAAATTAAAACGAAAAGAAATAAACAAAGAAGAGACGAAAAAGTAATAAAGAGATGAAATGACATGGAGGGATGAAGGAAAAAAGTTAAGAATGAAAAGAAAATGTTTAGCCACTGTGGTTTCTCTTGTGAGCCTAAAAATATTCATCTGTCGGATTTAGTCAACATCTGCAAATTCACGGTTCTGTCCATCGTGTATGTTGTATTGCTTTGAAATTCAAACAAAACAAATTGGACCCGGTGAAATACAGTATGTATCAATACCGGAAAGGTTAACCCGCATTGAAATACACAGTTTCCACACGCGTTCTTTGTAGACTCAGTTTTCGAAACTCTCGTTGCTGAAATAAAAAATACCATACCGTAAATATGGCATAATAGTAACAACCTAAGCGGAGAAATGGATTGCAGGCAGTTTATAAACGTAAGTATTTTTCTCCGACATAGGATTTTTCGTTGACTCATACCTGACATTTGATCACACGTTCTACTCAGTAGACCACGATAAACATCCTAGCTTAGGTTTCGTATTCCTCTAATAGAGAGCGATGATGTACGTTCATAAGCTAGCTCTGTCATTGTGGTGGTGGTATGACAAATCAAGCAGCCAAACCCCCACCTGTCTCTTCATTACCCATCATTCAAAAGATAGTTCCGGTCGAGTGAAGCGCTGTTTCTCGTCAGCAGTGAAAGCGTTTGGTGTTCTTGTGAATGTAATTGAAAGTATTTCGTATTGCGTAAAGTGTTGCATGTTAACAAAAGCTACGTAATAAATCCGCGGTCAGCTTTGTACGTGTGAACGTTTTAAATTCTGGAGTATATAAGCTATGTTGCAATATTTACCTTCGAATAGAATCCAGTGGTTGTTCCCAACTTAAAGTGGACCTATTTATGAACTTCGTGACGTGGTAAAGCGTAATGCAGCGGCATTGAAGCCACCGACGGAAGGTAAGAGATTGGTTTTTAGTAGAATGTGAGGTTAACTGTATCGCTCTTTGTTGCTTAAGGCACTGAACCAACACGTTAAACGTCATGCCAAATAAATAATGTTCTTACGAAGCATTGTGATCGTGGTAGTGTGTCCAAATATCTTACCATTTATGTTCTTGTATATCAAAGTATGTGTTTGTGTGTGTAATATATGTATGTATGTATGTGTCTACGTACTATGTGTGGACAGGTTATAACCTCTTTCTGTTATTCAGTTTACTTCAGTTTTTTAACAAATTCAAAATGGCACCTAAGAATGGAGCGTAAGTTTTGTACTGTCAGTGCATAGGTACGAATATAATAGCAAAGCCCGGTTACGAAACGTCGTGAATTTTAAAAAGTTCTTAACGTTCTTAATTTAATAGACATGGAAAATTGTCCAACCATGAGTTTGAGAAATACTCAACTGTTACGGAACTATGCCTAGATCGTCCGATTAGAATCTTCCCTTCACGACTTCTAGCCAGAATTTGGAAGCATTTTCATATAACCTTGAGTGCTCTGTGCGTAGCCAATTTTATCCTCCTTAAGCTGATCATCGAAACAATATTTGGCGAAAAGCACAATTTATGGATCACGTGATTATGCAACATTCTCTACCCTACTATCACTTCATTTCTCTTAGGTCCAAATATTCCCTAGTACCCTCACTCTGTGTCCTCTAATGAACAAGAAATATCAAGTTTTACACCCACACAGTACAATAGTTAAAATTGTATGTTTTTAATTTTTCATGATTTTATATAGCAGACTTTTAAGATAAAATATTTTTTATTGCACGGTTCCACAAATTCCTCTAATTCAATCTGCTCGTCGTTTCTTCGTAAATTAAATTTTGATCTCTTACTATCGTTACCAAATATTTTAACTTTCCTACATTCTCAAAGGTTTTGTTAATGATTTTTCATTTAGTCTGGTGACGAGAACCGAGGATAAACCCAGATTTGTCTGTGTTTACTTCTCGAACAACGTATTTACTGGCACCTAATGGAGCTTCAGTATTTTTCTTCGTTTTCGCCTAACAAAGTAGCACTATCAGCATATACCAGAAGCTGATGTGTCGCATTTAATTCCAACCATTGTTTGTTTTCTTGGACCTTCCTTATGACACTTTATTCAACAAATTTGAGAAGTTCCATGTTTCAAATCGTTCTAAAGAGTAAATGCATCAGAAAAAAGTGTTTACCTTTTCAAGGTTAAAAATATACACATAAAATTATTCGTTGTCAGGACTTTTTCTATCGTCTTGTTTTTTTTAAATCACGACGTTTCGGAGGCTGGTTCTGTCACCGTCTTCAGATGAGAGGTACCTACTCTGTTGGATCCCTTTGATAGAGCTAGTCTCTGTCACTGGACAATATAGGTACTTGTGGGTTATCGGGACACATCGTTTTAAAAATAGGTTAGTTTAAGTTAGGTTAGGTTAATGTGTGTGGATAAATGACATATACTTGAAAGTTATTATATTTTATTTCAATAAATGACAACTAACCTAACTTAACCTAACCTATTTTTAAATCGATGTGTCCCGATAACCCACACGTACCACAATACGTCGTGATTTTAAATAAATAGACGATGGAATAAATCCTGACAACGAATAATTTTAAGTGTAAACTTCCGTCGTCAAAACTCTTTAGAATTGAAAAATATACACATTTTAATTAGCCTGGCTAGTTTAATTTCGTGTATAAAACTAAAGAATGTTATTTATTACGTCCCATCTAACTGAATTATTTTCTTTCTTGAAGTTTATAAACAGCTGATGTACAGTCCCATTTTACTATCATTTTTCCTACGCTGGGCCTGTTACATCGAAGTCCACACTGGTAATGCACAGTAGTGCCTTAGAGATTTAACCTCGATACAAAAATGTTGGATCAATTATCCTGCTGTATTTAGTTGATAACAGTGATATTGCACGATAAAAACTATCCAGTATTTATCGCCATTCTTGACAGGTTCAGTAATACGAAAATACGTAGATGACTTACAGAGTTGTAGAAATTCCTCTTTGTTCCACAAGGAGTAAATAAGGTGATGTATCTCAGAACGTAATGTATTGACTTCATTTTTGTCATTTCTGCCAAACTTTGATCAGTACAGAGTTATTTACGTGTTTTCAGCTTTTTAACATCCAGATAAACCTTATTAAAACTAATCTCAAATACCAGTGGCTGCCAAACCCTATTGAATAGCTGACTAAAGTAATTTCTTTCATATGCTAAAATTGTTATGGGAATATGCAAGCAGATAACCGTTCTCGTATTTTACCAATCCTTCTTAAATTTGTCTGAACATATCTAGACAATCTAATACTTATTGTATGAACAGTATAAAAGTAATTATTACGATAGATTCAGTGGGTTTACATGATGTCATATGGGCCAAGAGTGACACTCAAATAGGATATGATCATATATGTTTATGAAAAACTTGGGGGACCACCGCTTGTCTGCTGTCCGCGATTTCTTATTCAGTATTGTCGCCAACAACCCTCCATGTCTTCTCTATCCGCATGTGGTAACAAACATCCACTTAACATGAACTTGTATCGTGTATAATAACATGATGTTTAAACATATATCACGAACGTTATATTTATATATTTATTTATTGTCATTTATTCCTTTAGTATGAAATTTGAATGGTGTTTTTCACGTATTAATGACTATCGGGGACGTAGAGATACGTGTCTACGGAATTATAATCTCCTGCTGCCTTGACATTCGGCGAGAGAGTCCAGATTACCCTGTTGACACAAAGCTGACGTTTCAGAAGTTAGTGTAGATATGGTGGAAACTAGATCAGGAACAAACTCCCGCTTGTCTGACTCAAGGCCGTTATTTTCCCAGCAGAAATTAAATATGGAGTTTGTATTTTTGAAACGGTCAGTACACAACTGGTCTGACGCATCCATCAGCGTAGCTTAGCAGGAAGAAAACTGTTATGTCTTATATGTCGTATTGCTGTATATTGCTAGGCACACACGCACAAAACTCATTTCCTGCTAAATCTCACCTCGGTGCTCCATACCCCAAACACAACCCTCGAGTCTCTCGTTTCGACTTTTGCTAGCCTTTCATGTCCAACCCTTTGCATTTAGACCCATAATGCCTTGAAGCAAGGCTTTATACTGTTTTGTATGGGGGGAAGAGAGTGGACATAAATGATACCATCACTCGTCATGGTGATGTGACGTCCCCCTCTGTAAACAGAGCTTCATCATCACCTTCCAATTAATCCTGGTTGAGTAGACATATACACCACAGGCACAGTGCATACGGCGCGTGAAATTATTTGTAATGCGAAGTGGGTGGTAACCCCATTCCCGTTATGACACGTCAAAGGAGAAGGGTAAAATAATCTCCACTGCCTTTGAACATTGCATCCAACTCGAACAGTCAGTGATAATGAAAAATTTATAGGTTTGATTGTAAATTCACGATCGGTAATGACAATATCAAATTTTATCTTATTTTTATAGAACGCTGGAATTGTTTTATTATTGAAGAGCGTTGAAATGTTAGTCAGTTGTTCCCAAAGATTAGCCAGCGTACTTTGTTTACAAGAAATTTTATTTAGCACGTAGGCCTACATACGTAACTTCGTCATTAGCTATATTATAAATATTTCCAATGAAAGATGCAGATCGTAATATTTTACAGCAGGTAAATTATACTTTTAACTGATGACTATGAATTAATTGTCGGTAAAAATTTATAAAATTTATTATTGCCGGTCTGCTGTAAACATAGCCAATTAAGTTTTAAATCTTTTGAATCAAAATTATCACTAATTTACACGAAACACTAAAACAAACTCAGTTTACAGAAAGAAACTCATTGAAAAAATATTAGTCGGTCTCGGCCTACCGACACAAAATACGATCTCTTTACGATCTGCAGTTTTCCTATTAATGATTTCTTAAATAAAAATATGTAACGAAATATAATGAACATTTGTCTACGCCTTACCAGTGTTATATCGTATCATAGTCTGCATTAAGAGGCTTGTTGCTGGTTGTCAATACAATTGCAGTAAAGAAATCAAGGACCACTTGTGCAAAATATTGTCCTATATTTTTTATCTACATTTTCTTCCGTATTTAAGTTCTGGAGTCAACCGGAAGCAAGAAAGGAGAGGAAGTTTTTCAAATAAAACGTTGTTTGCTACTGCGTCTTTTGAAACCTTTTCATGCATAAACTCCGTTAGTGGATCTAAGTTTGAATTCTGCTAGAAAATTGCAGTGAAATTATTACCTATTCAATATTATTTTAGACAAATCTGTATAAAGTGTAGTTAAACTGTTGGTAACTATTATGGAAAGTTTATTTTGTTTTACATTTTATTTTAATTGCACATTACGTGACACTATGAGGTTATACAGTGACTTACGAACAAACAGTTAAAATCATAGTTTTGTATTCTCTAATATTAACGTTTTTGGTTAGGAAAGTGGGAGACAAAAGATTGTGAACTGAAATGTAGCAAACAGTTCCCGAATTTAGTCTGCCTTTAATTTCCTCATGAATTCAATTCTAGTTTAACAGCGTTCAAAAATGTTTGATATTCCTCACGTTTTCAAAGGATTTATTAACCATCTTTATATAATAGTTTTGTGGTGTAGTTTGGTGACGAGAAATGAGCATGCATTTGACTATCTGCTTTTACTGCTAGAGCGTCCCTATAAACGTGTAATAGAGCCTCTGTGTTTTCAATTATGGTACTTGTTATCTGTTCATCAATTAAATTAACATCAGCGTAGACCAAAAGCTGATGTGTCCCGTTCAATGTAAATCCTCCACATTTTAATATCCGCCAAAAGAAGAACGCGTATAGTAACGCCCTAAGAATTATATGTTTATTTCTCGAGAAAGACAGGGGCGAAACATTTACTTCTGTTTGTGTCGCAGAGCGTTTCTACCGCAGAAAGTCCTATTTCCAACAAAGAACAATTGTCAGAATAGAAGTTGCTGACTGGAGCCGTGTTTCTTAATACTGAATAGCATTATGAAGTTCATTCTCATTCGAGTGATAAATAACATAGCCACTCAGAAAGAGCTTGGTGAGAGCTAAGAGGATTATATTCGTACACTTAACACAAAAGTAAAATGACTAGAAGTCGTTCATATAAAACTAGAAGTTGAGATGAAGTAATAATAGTAATTGCTCAACATAAAAGAAGATAACTTTAATTTTAAATAAAAATAATACCATATCACACATATACTATACGGTATTTATTCGACATAAGATATAGTGATAGTTTTATTAAAAGAACAAGCGAGCGAATTGAAGTCTGTTATATATTATCCCATTTTTTATCGAAATACACCAACAGAAGTTCTAAACGTTTTTTTTCTTTACAAACTCAGTTGTTTATCGGAAATGGATTCTTGATAAAACAGAATATTAATATTATTAATGCATCCGAAACGGATTCTTCCCTTCTGGTTTTAAGACTTAAATATTACAAGTATTTCTCACGTCCCCTGTACGTTCCACATGCCGTAGATTCTTGTCTACTCTTGTTCTAATTGTCCACACAAATTATACAATTGTCTGGTGAAGAGTATAAATTGTCATCCTCTCAATACGTAATGCTTAAAATGAAGATTTCTGCCTCCATCATCAGGGCGATCAGTAAGCCGAGCGTGCTCGAGAATTCAGTTTGAGACTGATTCGTTTCTATATCTCAAACCGATTTCTTACTTACCTCCCTGATAATGAAGGCAACAAGGACCTCTGAAACGCTGGTATTACAAGGAAGAAGGCAACCATCGAATTACGCGGACCAATGTAATAGTTACCATTCATTAATGTTTAAAAAGAAAAAAACAAAAATATTCCGAAAATTAGAGATATTGGAAGCAGAGATAACCCCCCCATTCATTACTAGTCTGTAGTTGTATACATTTTGGCCTATGGGCTTATAATTAAAATAGGTTTTCACTTTAAATATTATATTGAAATACATGCCTAAGTTATGTTATTAAACTACTTGTGTATTTTTATAATGAATATTCTCTTTCAGGATCATTGTTCTTTACGAGTGTGTAAATAATCTCGGTATTTGTCACTTTCTGTGTGAATAAAAGGGGTTTATAGCTTAAATATTTAATTGTCATTCGAGACAGTTAACATTGGCTTTGGAAATGAGGCCTCCAGAACACTTGACATCCTAAATCCTACAGCGCGATATCTTTGTATTCCCATATAAACCTTATTACGATAACTAAAATGCAGTCTTCATCCTCGGTTAACCTTTATAACTGAAACAAGTTATGAATAAGCCATCAAGTCCACAAAACATTAGCTTTAAAGATACTGAGGTTTACTGACGGGTTACTATTCGACTACAGATTTGAGTAACACTGTCATTACAGAATTAAAAACAAACTTACTTTTTGCAAACACCGTGTTTACATGCGTGAAATTTTGTTTATAACACACCCACGAAGTATTCTATTTCCCTGCGCCTTTGTTCTCAAATTACCCCCATATTTTCCTGATAATTCGTTTAATGTCGTTTCAAAATGAATGTTGTCAATGATCAAAGCAATGTATGAACACAGAAAGATAACATTCCAATTATGTACTATCCCAGCAGGTGTAAAGTGCACTGCTTTTTTGTGTCTGGAGCAGACTACGGATGGAAACATACGAAGAGATATGAAATGATATATGTTATATAATCAGGAACTTCTCTAATCTTGTGATATTTGAGGAACCTTCTGTTTATCTAATATAGCTAAGATGATTGATTAAGTAGTGGAAAATTAGTGGTCAGGATATTGACCGTCTGTCTGTGGTCTTTTTTAGTTCCTGCACGAGAATGCTGGAATATTTTGGAGTCTAAAATATGTCCCAACACCTTTTTCAATTTATCATTTAAAATCTGTTGTTCGACTAAATATAATTTGTGAATTTGGAAAACATAGTTAAATAAACAAAAAACCGACAAGTGAGTCAATTAATTCCAATTACGCTTTTGTCCATAATAGTAATACGTTATGAAAACAACTCTTTTAACGTATTTGATAATTTATTGGTCATTTTTTAAAACCGATGCCCTGCCATAATTTGACGCAAAAGGATTAAAATAGCAGAAAAATGTGGTATCATAACGCCAGTCAATGTACAAATGTGAAACGGATCAACAGCACAAAAATAACAGCACCTCACAACAAAATTATCTCTCTAATCGTATAAACCTCGTGGTAAAATATGTGACAACCAAGGAGCTAGTTAGGCCACTGCGCATTGCAAACATAATTAAGTTAGAGTGACGTAACGTATAAAGAAGACAATTTTTTCTTATTTTTCTGTAAATTACAGACTGTTACTTATTTCCGGCTATTTGACGTAGCGCGTAATAAGTGAAAGCCGTATATGCGCCTAGGCATGCAACATGAAGATGTATAGGGGGCGTGGAGGTTAAACTTTATCGATGATGTATGAATGTTAATGGTACTCTGTTGATCTCAGGAATTTCTGCCACTGCCGGGGGTTGAAAACCGCTCATCTAACATGTTATCACTTTACCTACTGCGCTACATTGGTTTTAAATTCACAGGAAATATATGCGTAGGAATTATTAATTAAAAATTGTCAGTCCAGTGGAAAATAAACATTTATAGGATTTTTAGATTTTGTAATGTGTGGGCCTATTTCTGGGAAACCCCGGTTTGGGTAAAGTAAAATGTTGTGAGGGAGCTGTATTAAGCTGAGATGCTTGTTGTAAAGTATGATGAATTCATTGCCCTGATGACGGAGGCAGTATAACCTCTGAAACGTTGGTAAACATCTACCAGACTACACAGCGCAACAACCCAGAAGACAGAAATCTTCATCGCCCTGATGACGGAGGCAGTATGACCTCTGAAACGTTGGTAAACATCGACCAGACTATACAGTGCAACAACCCAGAAGACGGAAATCTTCATCACCCTGATGACGGAGGCAGTATGACCTCTGAAACGTTGGTAAACATCGACCAGACTACATGGCACAACAACCCAGAAGACAGAAATCTTCATACTCATCGCCCTGATGACGGAGGCAGTATGACCTCTGAAACGTTGGTTGACATCGACCAGACTACACAGCGCAACAACCCAGAAGACAGAAATCTTCATACTCATCGCCCTGAAGACGGAGGCAGTATGACCTCTGAAACGTTGGTTAACATCGACCAGACTACACAGCGCAACAACCCAGAAGACAGAAATCTTTTTTCATCTTAATACCTATTGTGGACAGAAAATCCACGAATTCTTTAATTATGAATACCGAGATTCATCCTCTTAGATACTTTAGTTATTATGTCCCGAATGTAAGCCTGTGCTAACATACTAGGTGTGTAGCTGTAAAATTTACCCCTCGTGTTCTGGCATAGCAATCGAAAACAGAACTTTGCCACGTTTAATGGGACACGAGAAGTTTTAATGGACATCAAGGAGCAGTTGACGAGATGCCCTTCCACGACAGAGTGTAAACTGATCGCTCCTACAGTTCACCACTGGCCTGAAACAGTTTAAAAACTATGACGTTGAATTACTCCTCAGAGAGGAATTTCGTACGTCTGTGGCATCGGCGAACAGTCGACGGTACGTTACCTGCCCTCTCACTTCCGCCTCAGCACATCCTAGACACAGAAGCGTGTAATTTGCATCCTCATTGCGCCAGGCGCGAATCTCTTCCGTCAGATCTGTTTCGTATTATTGCACTGTGATGCAGTGTCGTGTTCTGGTGGTGGGGGGAGGGCGATGATATTCCATTGTGTGGAAATTCGCTTCTGACTCGACCACAGTTGTTAGGAAACCAAGTGAAGAATGAAACGTGTGAAATTAATAATTTATTAAAAGTGTTTTAGAAAGAAAAATTGTGTTTATTTTCACCCCTTTTTAATTTTCGTGACAAAGAAATTATGCTTAGATTAATATTTCATAATTCCGCCAGGTAGGTAGTCTGATAGAAGTTTATTGACGTTTCAGAAGTACTTGTTACCTCCATCATCAGGGCGCAACATCCCAAAAGGCTGAAGATGAGTTATTCATTCATCTTCCTATGCCAACCGTTAAGCTTTACCTCAGTTGTTCTGCTACATTTCTAAGGTGTGTTACTCGCGCAAATAAGCAGCTGAGTTAGCTGATGTTACTCTCGTATTTAACGTTTAGGCTAGAGCAGAATCTGCCAGTTCAAACATGAAATACGAAACCGGTTCTAGTATGACACATCTGGGCCTACGTATTCCCGTGACAAACCATGCAAATGCGCTCGTTTTATACGCAAAGCTTCAAAATGTTTAAGCTTCGATTCGGTGTGACTCCGATGTACTTTGCTGAGAGAGGATTTAAACAGTCCCGTATCGTCTGTAATAAATTCCGCATCGGTTTTCTTAAAATCTCTTGAAGTCCCGATCAAAATTACAGCTTCGTCATTCTGTATTTCAGAAACCAGAATTTAGCAGTCTGCATTTAAGAAACCATTTTTAATCCGGAAATTTTTAAAATATTCTATACAGTTATTATAAAAAAGTGGCATGAGTCGTAGATGATAATTTGTGTTGCTGTTTATTTTCATCTGTCTGTACAAATCTCTTGGGAATTCCACGTAAAGTAACGATACGCCTAGTTGTCTGCTGATGTTATAAATTGATGTGAAATTATAACATCATATAAAACATTCTGATAATTGCTTCTGTGTCCAAATTTTCACCTTACACTAAATCTTCACCTGTCTTCACAATAGACTTTCCTTCCATTTTAAATAGGCTAGTGTTTTCTTGGATCACGTCGATTAAACCATTAATAGGACTAAGTAAGAGATGAAATTAACTTACTTAGTTCGCTGTCTGCTTTTAGAGTTCTGGTTGCAAACTTTTATTATTCCCTTAACAAATTAATAAAGCTTCTTAAATAAACATTTTCTATCCATGCTTGTTACTCCTAGTAATCAAAAATGCATCCATTGTAGATCTGAAGTAATATGTCCATTTTTCGAAGTATTTTCTATAAATTCACATTCATAGGCCTGTAATACACAAACTGTTCTGATACTAAAATGCACTCCCAAAATACATCCGTACACGCACATATAAAACACGTTTTTGTTGTAAAACATTATCCCAACGGGCATTAACTCTCGGATTATAACAATGAATGAAACACGTTCTCACACGTCGAAAGGATACACGTAAAACACATAAATTCTTTAAACAAAACTGTTAAATTCATACATTTAACACACAATATTTTAACTTTCTGACCTCAACAATCCTAAAAATATGGCCTACCGACGTTCGAAAGTTCGTTGCTATTGTAACCCGCCCAAAAACATAGGAATTAGAAGAAAACATTGGTTTTTGACAGAATAAGAAAATTAAGATAAAAGCCATGTATGATATATATGCTTGAAACGGTATATATTTAATAATTCTAGTCGTACCTCCAAGAAAACACTGCATCACCGTTAACGTATAAAGTTTTTATTTATGTTTCATAGTAGTTTTGCAGTATATTTTAAGAACCAGATGAATTAAATAATGGAATGATGTGGGCGACAGGCCGACTAACATTGAATTAAGTGGTAGACATAGTGACCACTAGCGTTAAATATATTAGAGGGATAATATATACGTAGTTTTGTATCGCTGAATGTTTTAGGAGTAAGTTCTACAGTCATATGTTTATTTTGTAGTAACTATCTGTGCTATTACAGTACATACGCATTTATAAACATTTTCTGTATCTCTCTTTCCTTTACGTTCAATTTATCATCATCATCATCATCAATGATATAAGCAGTTTCCCTACAGAAATGAAAGATCCGCTGAAGGAAGGTATCAAATTCATCGCAATGTTTGTTTATACGTATAAAACAATGCATTTGTAGGTCAGATAACTTTCTCGACGATTTAAAAAATTATGAAATTCAATATCAATTTTAATGACAAATCAGGTGAATATTTATATAGCCCACCAAAATGCAGAGTCATATGAGACAGTGCACCAGAAAATGTAAAAATTTTCCTTCGCCTTCACGAATTCTTTGGTATCATTTATAAAAGATATTTGACTCCTATTGGTTATGTGCTATCGTGTTGGAGCTGAAGTTGAAGGTGGTGTGGAGTGGTAAATATATAAAACTTTAATCCCATCCTCTTTCCTCTTTTCCTCCTGTCTGACGTGAATTCATTATTGCAGCATAGAAGAACGAAATGTACAGCAAACTTGGTTTAAGTATGCGACTGTGAGGAAATGCCTATGAAATCAGAAATAAGTTTTCAAAGACTATACATTGAATTTTCCTGGGTTGTAATCTCTTGCCATTCTGCACTTTGATTATGTCTGTTACCAAATTGCTCACATATAGAATATTTTGTTGTTCTTGGGTTGGTTTGTGTCTAGAGATATTCGTCATTATCATTGTTACCGCCTTTCAGTTTCATTTAGTCATGTATCTTTTCACCAAAACGTGTCATGTGTGTTATGTCATTCTTAACTCAGACTTTTGTGTAATTTCTGTAATTATAAATCACCTTTACTCCAAGATAAGCCATGTTCTGGGTCAGAGATAATGAACCTCCAAACTTCAGACCGAGGATATGCAGTGTGCTTCTTGGTCAGGTTTATCGCACATCTCATAGGGCGTTGATTGATGAGTATGGAGCAGTGGTGGAATTATTAATAGGGAAAACCAAAGAACTCAAGACAGAAATCTGCTCCATTCCTACTTCGGTTCGTCACGAATATCAATTTAAGCCGCTCGGGTATTAATCCATTTCTCCAAGGTAAAACACTAGAGTCTGGCAATCTGAAAATATTGTACGGCCTTATGAATTTAGCACTTTTCAACGGACCCATATGAATAGACACCTCCTACCCTTTCACCTGATGACGGTAATATGTCCAGTATTCCGTTCTAGACAAGTCCAGAGAGTCAGTAGTGCAATAGTATCACAGTATCTTCAAGTATGACTACTACAGGATAATCAAAACGTCACGCATCCCATTTCTGATACGTTATATTTATCAAGAAACAAATTACAAGAACTTGTTGTTAATGTGACATTTGAAATTTGAAAAATCTAGTTTGTTTAGTGAAATAAATAAAAATAATGTAGGGAATATCATTTATAGGGAAATCGTCAATAACACTGCCATTAGAGTTTGTAAGCTGTTGAGAAACTTGCGAGTTAAAGGCGACCGATCTAATTAATAGAATGCCGGTATCATTTATCACTTGCTGCTTCATTCTGAAAAGGGTTTAGGATTATATTCTTCTGAGAAACATTGTATGCAAATTTCTCCCAACTCGTTACTCCCTCGTGTTATGAAATAATAAACTACCGACGAATTTTAAATAGTCGACGAATTATGTGTCTTATTCTTTATTATAACGGCACTAAATCGTTCTGTCTTAATTGAGCCTCCTTTTCACATGTCTGTTCATCGTTGCGTACATTCGGCTGCATAGTTAAAGTACCTAAAGCAGCCACTAGAATGTCTTCCTCCACATTATTTTCATTCCACCACTTCTTGTTGGTTTTTCTTACGTACGTCATTTGAAATTATCTGAAGTCTAGACTACTTAAAATAAATGTGGATTATCCAATAAGAAACCATATAAACACGTCGTTCAACTCTAAACGAATGCTTCAAATATGCCATTGAAGTTGAACAGTTCTCTACTACGCCTTATTCACTTTGCTCGGTGCACTGCCATTTTGGTTTAACGGGCTATTACCACCAAAAATAGCTCGCGACAAATCCCTAAAGCTACTGTGATCGAAAAGGGATTCTATCATATATCCTACAGCAATACAATATTTGTGCATCTTTCGTAACTTGTTTAAAAGAAATCCATGTTCTTGCAGTAAAAACGTTTTAATATACACATACAAACTAAAACATCACCTAATATACTTCAAACTGTCATAAAAAACTGTTTCCCCATGTAAAATGTAGGTGTCTCTAACTACCGTAATTGAACAATTCTGATAGCCTATCTGATGTTGATTGCGATCCTCGCTTTATCCTGGCTTATTTTCTTTGCCCGGTCCTACCTGCTTTAGTGCAGTGGGTGTCAGGTTACTTAAATACTCTTTCAGCTGCAAAGGTATTATGGTGTCGAAGGAGATGGAAATGTTACCTTGAATGATGAGACAATGAATTCGAAGAATGCGTAATGGTAAATTTTATTATAAGTCTACTATAAACCGTTCTCATGGTCAAAGAACTTCTTGAGAAGAAACGTAAGCATTTCACGAATTCGAATCTGTACTATTAAAGAACATCCATGCATCATTAGCGATTATAATCTTTGACAATATTGATGATAAAACCTTCTGTTATAAACGTTTTTCAATATCTACCAGACTACACGGCGCAACATCCCAGAAGACATCCCTGATGATGATGACAGCATGCACCTCTGAAACGTCGGTCAGTTTTCTACCAGATAACTCTGCTCATAATCTGAGAAGACAAACTTGAAATCTCAGATAGAAATTCTATGTCTGGAATCGATGTTAGTCGGTTCTTGAGAAAATCTGTCTGATATACCACAATATGTTGAATGGCGTAGATTTAGTCTGGGAAGCAACTGTTTGTTCCATATCAGGTAACATCTGAGGTCTCTGGCTGAAATATCTTCAAATTTCGTGCATGGGTTTTATGTCTTCAACAAGAACCATTTCAAGACACTTCCTGTGTCTGGGCCGTCAATCAATTATAGGAATGGGCTTTGTGGGGTGGGTTCTCTGTCCCCTAAAGTTACGACCGAGAATCGCCATCACATTTCTACCCAGCAGAGCGTGAAGTCTTTGTCTCTCTCCCCATTAGTTCTTCGCTGCGACATTATTTGAGGTTCTCCCCACAGTTCTGAAGCCTACTGGATCTTATCATCTGCCATGTGTTCCTAATCTTCACCTTTATGTGCCTGTCTTTTATCTTTCCCTTACTGTCCTCTACAATTTACATGCTTCTCGTTCTAACTGGCGTCTAATTAGATCGCTCTGAACTTCTCAATCTAGCGCATCGGCCAACTAACCAATTAGATGGCTTACAAACCCGAAGGTTCATCACCGACTTAACCAAAGCCCTCCACCGGACCCTGTCCTGGGCCAACAAATTCCAGTCTCTTTCAACTCCTATCTCCCATAGATCCCGCCTGACATTATCCTCACATCTACGTCTAGGTCTCCCCAGCGGTCTCTTCCCCACAGGCTTCCCAACAAAGAGGATTAAAGAAGTAAGAAACGTATGGAAAAGTCTCTCCACAAATAATTTGTAATATCCTCATGGTGTAGGTCTTCTTTAAACTTGACAGTAGCTCAGCTAACCATTGGACCTTTTTTGTGTCAGTTAAATTATCTCCACAACGTCACATCCTGTTTCGCTATGATTAATATTAATGTTATCCTGCCATCAACATTTGGGTCTCCTAAGTTGTTTCGTCCTTGGAAATTCTGAGACAAACATTTCCCATCTCCCACGTACATTCTACATGTTTGCCCCATCTAATCCTCCTCGATTTGATCATTATAATAATAGTTCTATTATGAAAAGTATAAATTATAAAGATTCTAAAAATGCTATTTTTCGCCCTCCTCAGCCTACAAACCTACGTTCTCTTATGTTAGATTGAAAAACACTGACGCAACCATATCATGATTAAGTGCCTTTATACGACCTTATTTTTAATATAATGTAATAGGAAATTCATTCTAAGAATTGAGGTTTTATTTTTCATGCTACTACACACACTGGTGTGGCGGAAATGTGACAACCAATTAACCACTTCCTTCCACATCATTTTCTATCCACCGTGTAGAATCTTTACATATACGGTGGCCTAGCGGTTAGAAAGCTGGTCTTGTAATCCTGGGGTCTCGGGTTCGATTCCCGGCGGTGCCCGAATTTATAACTTGTGTTGGGCAAGGCCGTGGTCTAGGCAACACAGAGCTTTCCTCCGGGGGCTTCCCCGGTGTCTCCGTGGCATCCCAACAATTGCTCCATTCACACACAGAAGAAGGCAATGGCAAACCACTTCTGGATCATCTGCCAAGAACGTATATGAACAGGTCCCAGTCCGAGAAGAGAAAAGGATGGAAGGATCCTGTTCATATGGACCTGTCGTCAGACAGAACACTAAATAATAAAAATCGAACAAATCAAAAGGTAAAGAGACGGACTATCTTACCTGCCGAGGATTCGAAAATTGAGTTCAACAGACAAAAGATCACTTGAATACCCGTAAAGTACTGTTTATTAGCTTAGGCAGCCATGCTACACGCCCGAAGTTGTGGTTCTAGTTTTATCTCCCAGTTGGCCGGTATTACAGGTAGTTACTGGGTGGACTCCTCCGTCACATAGGACCACTCAACCTGTCCGCGGGATTTATAGGCGCTGACTGAGACAACCCTTAGACAGAGGGTTGAGGGTATATCTGGGGTAAGCGAAGACATGCAAGAAGTTGGAAGGGCTTATAGGAATTGCTTTGCTGCTCCTAGATCGTAGTTTCTTCCTTAACTGGCAGGGGGCTCCTCATATATTCAACTGACGTTAAGGATACAGGCCAAAGAAAGTGTCTTTTCTTTTACGTAAGACTAATATGACAGTAGTGATAGAGTTACGACATGCACAGCTTAAATCCGTGACGTCAGGATTTATTGTCGTCTCAGAACGTACAAAAGCTGAACATAATGCCCACTGACGAATTATCTGAATTTATATCGTACAGTAAATTACAATTGTTGTAAAGGAGACAAATGTACACTGCGCGTCCCCTAACAAACTCAAAGAAACGATAAGCGAGAGACTGAAGTATACACATAATACCTTTTCTGAAAATATCGCTCTAGTCGGTCTTTCCACCACAAAGGATGATGAGTCGAGTGTCGAATGTTTTATTACCAGTCGGTGTATGTTCGTTACAGTTTAGCGTGAACAAAGAACATCTTGTGGGCCATTCTGTGTTTGTCTGTCGCGTTTTTTGCAACAATGGAATCAGAAGTTTCACTGTTAGAACCCGATGTCGCGTAACAGTGGGATCAATGGGTTTACATTGTTTAAAAACAACGTGAACTCGGGTCACATTGTTTCAATAATTAGCGAACGTTATTTCTGCTGTTGCGTAACCTTTGCTGGCATCACATTAGTACAAAAATGATCTAAGACGCAACACTAGTATTAATGCAACAACCACCTATATTATGTGACGTAAAGAATGTCTTCGAAATGTCAGTGCACTACAATGGGCGCACATTTAAAATCTTGTTGTCTTATTCGACAGTTCTTTATCAAGACACGCATTGCTAATTCCTTTATAAACAGCAGGAAACGATTTTGATATGAAGTAATTTACTGTAAAATGTGGACAAAAGAACAAGCCATAGGACTTTTTATACGAAGAAAAATACACATGAAGAAAATAATTCTTTAGGATTGGAATCGATATCTCTTTGGAGGACTCATGGAGTTTTAAAATTTTATCTGATCCGGACTTGATTTTGTATCTTGCTGATAGACGAAAGAACAACACTTTGCCGTTACACTCGGGCTCGTAAAATCTTGACTCGGTTAACCAATCAGTTAAACCGACTTTTCACATGCTTACAAAATCATCAATTAAACTAAATCGTACGTCCTAAAATGTCTAGCATACAGTACGACTTCTTTCTTTGTCTCTTTATTTTTTAATTTCCTTCTATTTTTTTTCCTCTCGCTGTTTCAGACCTTTCTTTTTTCAGCCCTTTTTGTGTTGTCAAGTTTCTTTAGTTCTTCACCCACCAAGGGCGAGAGCATGTTTTGTATAAAGGGATAGCACTCGGCAAATTTGAAAACATTAAAGGATAATTTTAGTCTGCTTTACCCTTCAGTTTGGTGGCAATTAGAATAAGAACGGCTTCTTTGTGGGTGGTATTATAGATCTGGTTTTGAATCACGCCCTAATTTTATTGGCAGTTTATCCGTAATTGTGTTTGCTTGCCCCTCTTAATTGCCACGATATGCTGAGATCGGCCAGTCAACGACACCCTAGGGATCTGCTATCTTGTCATGCCTCTCCGTTACGGTTTGTCGTGTAGTACAGAAGAGACCATCGTGCAGTCGCTGGACTGACTGCAACTGCAGTTAGGAAACGTCTCTTAGCAACTGAAACGTACTAAACGTGCAATTTGGTTGTTGTGTTCCACAGTGCTACGAGTGGAGACGAGAAACGCTAAACGCTTTGTATGTTTCGTTGAAATAATACTAATTTGATGCGGGGGAGAACCCAGGCTAATTATAACTCTCGTACATAAACATACACAACATTGTAGTATTTTAGGTTTTCACGGCGGAGAGTCTGAAGATGGCTGTCTTCTGGGTTGTTGCGCCGTGTAATCTGGTAGATGTTTACCGACGTTTCGGGGCCCTGATGATGGAGGCAGCAAGGACTTCTGAAACTTTGGTAAACTTCTAAAGGGTTACACTGCGCAACAAGCCAGAAGACAGTCATCTTCATACGTAATATTCGTGGAAGCGCTTGTTCAGAAATTTGAAAGTTGTAGTCTTTCAAACTCGGTATTATATCACAGATAACATTGCAGCGAAATTTATTTATTTTTTATTGATCTCGGTCTATTGAAATTCATAAGTCATACATAAAAATTAAATCTTTGAATCTTCTTGGTGAGATTATGTTATTGAATAGATTGATTTATTAAAATTGAAAGCAAATATAAGTTCGTTTACGTTGTTGTTTAGAGTATAATGAACTTTGTGTGCTTCTATTTGTGTCTGGCCCCTTCAGAGCTTTGTTGTTGGCTATTTCTGTAGAAGAAAAATGTTACCTCTAACCTTCAAATTACTCGACTTGGGATTACACACGTTTGCCTGACAATTTGGCTGGACACAATTTTTCGAAAGTATTTCAGGCTGTTGCCATCACATTGTCCCGATTTTCTTCAAGCAGTATAAATTCTGACTTTTTAAAAAGTAAGTCACGCTGACAAAGCTGGCCTACACTGGGATATTGGTTGATCAAAATTATTTTACTGAAAGTTCTGTGTGGGAATGCACTGTCCTTTTTAAACGAACAGGTTATCGTAAACATTCAAAATGTCGACTGTTCTAATATTACAACTTTCGTAATAGACAATTTGTTTTGTTTTGTAATTCGATTTTGATATT
Source organism: Zootermopsis nevadensis (assembly GCF_977971745.1). Lineage (NCBI taxonomy): Eukaryota > Metazoa > Arthropoda > Insecta > Blattodea > Termopsidae > Zootermopsis > Zootermopsis nevadensis. The sequence continues at coordinate 12,531,448 of NW_028259142.1, forward strand.
TGCGCTTTTCCGTCTTAGAAATTTTAGATTTGAGAATTCAAAGTTTTGTTTTTGGATAATGATGGAAGCCCCGAGTCTCTATTTGCTTTAGTGTCCTAAACGTTTGGTTCTTCTTCTTCTTATTATTATTGTCTTCTGAATTTTATTTACAACAGTCACAAGAAAAGTATTTCTTATACGTTTCCCCTCACAGCGAAATTATTTGTTGAGTTATGCGTCACTCTGAGAAACAGGTCTTCTCACTCCATATGTTTTTGTGCTTGAAATTTAGCACATGTGATTAAACAGAGCAGAACTCATCCTCCTTGAAGGAAGAAGACAAAATATTTGCTTCGGTTACAGTAATTGCAGCGCCATCTCAAATGATATTACGTCGCTCCTGGCATTTCGTTGGCAAAGAACCAGATTATTCCAACAAAGATTAATGACGTATGGGGGCAGTAGCCATATCACAGCGCGAGTGTGTTCAAAGGTGGACGTGTTGTGGCAGACGACATTCGGCAATCTGCCTGACCCTCACTTTGCAACGTCAATATTCCAATACGACGGGACAAGCAGAACGAATCGAGATTTGTTTGAAAGGGTCTGACGAGAGGGACTGTCAGTGATGTAACATCGTAGTATAACCCTGCAGATAGCCCAGGCTTGAAATGAAATGCGTAGACCTCACACCACACTCTTTTACTTTGAAAGGCAAATGTTAAATATTTAAGAAATGTTCAGTTAATTCTTTGAATTTTGCGTGAGCTTTGGTTTTTCGTCACAAAGTGTGTACGTAAATGCATAATTCGAGGTTTTGTTTTGTTTAAAACTTTTTATACAAGAAAATATGCATTCCAATTTCGGGTAATACTTTTCTATCGTGTTCTATTCGAGAAGCAATATTCTTTGTCATTTCAGCCCTCGTTCGGGGTACAGATATTTAATCTGCGTTCTTTCCTTAAAGCATAATTTTACACTCGCTGTCCACCAATATTTTTCTGTAATACTGTGTTATTCTGTATGATGACAAATTGTTACCGGTACCTGATTCCAGAAAGTAACACTGTGTTAATTAGTCTTTAGTACTTGGCTTCTTTGGGTAAAGCAACTATAGCTTGATGAAGAATGTCTTATCATGAATTAGAATTCGTCTTTCTGATCAGCATGAGTATGAATGCATGCAAAACGCAACATCCGAACCATGCATGATATTGAAACAATACTCGAGCAAAAGCTGTGTTAAATATCTTGCCAGTAACTGGGTTTGTTAAAGATAATTATACAGCAACATATGAACAGCAAGTTGTTAGCCTGTTTAATAAACTCCAATGAAGTTACAGTCAAGTACCATTGCAGCCTCTGCAGCAGAGAAAGTTAAAACCGCTCCATTAAGGCGAGAGACATAAGTTCAACGTCAACATAAAACAACAAGGAAAATAATACTTTCTTATTTTTGAATCCTTTGGTTTTCTATTTGGAGACATGAAAATAATTATGAACTAGATCGAAGCTTTTGTTTATCGAATTTAATCTGTTTTTAACTATTTTTGTTGGTTGTAATTTTCATTTGGTACTGTAGTTTTCTGATGTTCAAAATTTGTAACACCTTCGATGGTTTCTTGGATACAAGATACAATACTTAATAAGCGAACGTATTTTCCCAAGACAGAATATCGTAGTTTGGCTTTTGGACCAGACAGTAGTTACCTGGATTTTCCACCCGTGTTCCTGTGTCTTGAAACATAGCGAAATTTTTTTAAAGATGTGAACTTCGAACTTCCACACGTGTGGTTCAACACGAGGGTGGAGGGTTTGTAAGGGAGCAACCAGAATGCGTACAGGCTGGAAATGTTTGTGAAATAACTTCAGATTATCTTCCGCTCTCCCTTTGAGAGCTGTAACTCTTGATAAAGACATGACAAGTAAGAACACGTTCCCAAGCCAGAAACTTCTATCTTACCCTGAGGAAGAAACTAACAACACGTGGCTCAATATATCGTTTGAAGGGAATAAAAATGTTATCACAACTTTTTGAAATGATTTTCTAGCAATAGTTAATATAACCTATTTTAAAATGTTTTGTAATTCTGAATATCCCATTTATTAATTTATTATAGTTAATGATATACTGTACTATTATTCATGAACAGACTATAAACGCTTTGAAGTCCATTGATGTATATACCATCTTCTTTAACGTCAGTAACTCTGCGTTATGTATTCCACGGAGTGTGCACTGGGTTAGTGTAATTTTCAGGGCAAACAGTAATTATTACCGTAAACAGCATAAATATTTCATCTGTGTGATGGAAAATGTTGTTTTTTCTGTCAAGTAGGGAAATGGAATTTTAAATATTGCTTAGACTTGTTCGTACTTCAAATCTTTAATCACTGACCTATGTATTACTGTTACATGGAATAGTATATATATATATAAATATATATACATACATAAATATATATATAAATATATATATAAATATATATATATGTGAGCCGGGATAGCTCAGTCAGTATAGTGACTAGCTACGGGCTGGGCGACCGGAGATCGATCCCCGACGGGGGCAGAGGATTTTTCCTCTAGCCTCTGCGTTTGGGTTGAGTGGAGGTATAGCTCCTCTCTTCCTTGACCTCGGCATTAGATGGGGGTGAGTGGTCGGCATCACGCCCCGGCCGGCTTTACCCCCAGGAAAGGACCCCGGTACCCATTGTAGAGGAGGCTGGGTGGGCCCCAGAGGCTAGAGGGAAAATCCCCTGCCCCCGTCGGGGATCGAACCCCGGCCGTCCAGCCCGTAGCTAGTCACTATACTGACTGAGCTATCCCGGCTCATTTAAGCTTATGGTAGGACGTCGAAAACTACAAAGGCGTTCTGTTTCAAATAAGATTCAGTAAAATCCGTCGAAGGCTCAAGAAACAGACACGCGGTTACCATGTCAACATAAAACTATCTTTCTATAGAGGATACATTTTATTTATTTTACGACGATGTCAGTAGCTCAGTCGACTACAAAACGTCGAGTGATACGATGACTAATGAATAATGAATTGGAAAGGATGTGCAAGGAAGCGGTCGTGGCCTATTTTAAAGAACTGTCCCGGAAATTTTCCGGAAGGTCTGAAGAAATCCAGAAAACTTCAGTCACTGTAGCCGGTCCTTGGGACGAGATTTGAACCTCAACATGCCTAATACGAAGTAAGAGTTCTAACCATATTCTGTATTTTATAGCTATATAAATTGTCAGTAGGATTAACTCCGGTACTTTGCAATACTTTGCTAAATGAAACCTTTCTGGTTAAATCTCATATACTGATATGCGAACGAATGATTACAAGTACATTCTCCATCGTATTTTGGAGGCATTAAAGTAAATTTTCTACTGCGATTATACCTTAAATTGCACCGCGGTCTCTTTCTAACAAATGCTTCCAAAGTCGTCATTAACAATTCATCAAATGTAACCCAGTTTCTTTTTTGTTGTTTCGCATGTCTTTCGGCAAATCAGATCCAAACTGAAAAACGTTTTCATGTTACAAAGACGCAACGGCTAGGCACCAGCGTCTCGAAATCACAACTATAATAATGGCAAGCTACATTTTCTATGTAATTCCTTGTCTGGAGTGTACGCCTACCTAAGTGCTGTTAACACCATGGTGCGGACACTTTTTTTTAGATTATTACCATTGCTCAGCTGCAAAAATCTCTCCTACTTTAGTGAAACTTGAATGTTCTTTGCTGTGTTCAGAAATACTTACTAGTCGAATCTATTCAATTCTAAAGGGTTTTGACGACGGTAGTTTACACTTAAAATTATTTGTTGTCAGAACTTTTTCCACCGTCTGTTTTTTTTAAAATTTACGACGTTTCCATGGCTGGTTCTGTCTCCGTCTTCAGGTGAGAGGTACCTACTCTGTTGGGTCCCTTAGAAAGAGCTAGTATCTGTCACTGGACAATATAAACCGTGCAACGTCGTGAATTTTAAAAAACAGACGATGGAAAAAGTCTTGACAACAAATAATTTTAAGTCGAATCTATGCTTAACTGCTTATCCTGGATACAGTTCGACTATTCACAGGTGTTTCTCTAAGATCTATTCTAATATTATCCTGTTACCTAAGTTTATGTCTCTGCGTGATTGTATCCCTTCTTAATCGCTGTCAAGAAAGACGGAAGTTTTATGCAGTACAGTTAAGCAACTAATCACTTTTCAATGAGGTAATTTCCACAAAATTACAATCTTTTTCAGCTTACCGAGAATAAAAGTATGGTTGCCCTTCATAGTTTATAATCGTCGATAGGCGGGGACTAGGACAAATCATGAAATGTATACTTAGTTAAATATTCGCCATTACCCTTTTTCTGTTATCTTCTAAGAAAGAGACAGTAAGTTTTTTCTCTTACAGAGAATTGGGGGTATTTATATATGTTAATAGCTATTTTAATTTACATCTGGTTATACACGGATGTGATGATCCCGTTGACCGCGCTGCTTTAAGGACGATGAGATCGTGGCTTCAGATCCTGAAAGGTTATGTGTGTTGACTTTTCGCCACACTTGTCATTGGCGTCCAGAATGAATATGTATCATGCAGGCAAAATGTATATGTCCTAGGGCTTCTAAGGTGATATTCCCAGATTTGACAGGACTTACAATATTCAGGAAATAACGCCCTAGAAAATTATTGTCGTATAATAAATAGTCCAATATGTTAATCTCTGCTGTAATATTCAAAATCCGCTGTGTTTGAGTACAACTGAACATCTATATATGTATGTGTTCTTTTTCCTGAAATTATATAGTAATTTTACGCGTTCCATATTTCGAACGAAATACATAGTATTGAAAACTGGTACTTTTTTGATAATTTTTGGTATTGTGATATTATTATAGGTCACAAGAAACCTGTTTTATTATCTCTTAACATTTAAACCAACCATTTGTAACATACTTGGCTTATTTTCTCGTCTTAAGCTTTGTTATTATAATGTTTTATTATTTACGTTCTAAATTATGTACAGTCTTGATTAAACGTCAGACGCATAGCTATGCTAGAAGTGGCTGTACATTAGTTCGTGAGAGGAATTCCCCAGTGTCTGCTGAGGATATACTAGATAGCCCTCATGCGTCCAGTCTGCAACTGACCCAGGTGGTTTGTTTTAATTCAGAGTGTGTTGTCAGGAAATATTGCGGGGAGCAGTCTACGTCCAATTTTAACTAAAACTTGGACAAACCTGACCACTTCACCAAACGTGCATCACATGAAAAGAGGAACTTGCATAACATTCTTATTTACCGTTTATGTTGACTTTAAAAAATAGTCTAGCCAAAAAGCAATACTTTTGATTCTGATTAAATTATTTCGTAACCTTTTAAAGGAAATGTTTTTATCACTTGACAACTCCGGTCACGCATTGCCTTTAAGGAAAGGCGAATTCGGTAAAATGTATTTTAAAGTGGCGGTTAGATTTTTCTCTCCTTCATTTCTTTTTTTGGGCGTTTTACCTTCCCCTTTTACGCCATTCCATAAAGGAAGTGGTTACAGAAGATGGAGAGATTGACTTTCGTATGCGGGACCTCACCTTTTCCTCCACACTTCTGGCGTGTGTTGGGTGGATGGCGGTCAGGCTGGAGGCTAACAGGTTCAACCTCTATATCCTTCTGTGGTGCCAGAATCAAGTTAGAAAACCTGCAAGCCGAAATTTAGCCCAGAGGGGTCATTACAGTCGGTAGCCAACACCATGATTCAACCCGACGTTACCTCCCGCGACTGCCTTAGTCCGTTTTACTTAACTGAGGCTCAAGTTGCTGTACCCAAAGCACATGCAGTTCACATCGTACGAACATTACCATTTTGAAATGCTCTTAACACATTTACTAGAGAGGAATCTTAAGACGAATTCAGTTATGATGGTCGCATGCTAAAGAAACAAGTCTGAAAATGTTTATTCCCAAATAGTAATACGTATATTTTATTTACATGGTCCCATGTTTCATACGTGCTTAGCGACTTTACATTTATCTTTGTTTCATTGTGTACATTAAGATTAATTTGTTTACTCTTTTGTCTTATCCATCTAGTGCTGAACTCTTGAGGTAGAAATCTATAGTTTAGAGTACAAATACATAATTATTGACGGAACAAATTATTTTAAATGGTTATTATTATTAGTTTTGTTTTCTGGGTTATTTACTGCGGGGAAAGTGCGGATAGCAGTTTTCTTGGTTGCGTGAAACTGAAATATTTACCAGTGTATGCTGAAGATGGAGGCGATATGTTCGTCCGAAACTTTTGTGCCGCCTACAGGGCCACACATTTTCACATCCTAGAACGCCACTATCTGCTTGAATTTCGTTAAATTTGATTTATGCCTAATTTTATGCATGTAAGAGTTGGCTATTTTTATGAGTCCTTGGATGCTTTATGAGTTCGTTTTAGGTTGTGCCAATACTTTGTACACAACATGGTGGAGTTTGGTTAGAATTTCATTTGTGTACAGGGATGCTTTTACTGGGCCGATATGCATTGGGCAACAAAAACAAAAGTGATACATTATTATGGACTCTATATTAACATCGTAATAAATTTGTATTTCTTCGTTTATTTTGCTTTGTGTTTAATATTGTTTCTTTTTCGGGTTTCCCTGCATTTGGCTGTTATATTTAATACTGTACATGTATAAGTTTAGTTAATCTGTTTGTGTTATAATTTGCATTATTATTTTATTATTATTGTATTTATTATCAGTGTTTGCCTGTTATTGGCATCTTGCTGTTGGCAAACACGTAAATAAATTAATTGAATTTCGCCAACACATTAATCACAGTTATCACACTGCTATAACGGACATGGTTGTGCTCCATTGAGTAATCTTTGATGTGATTTTCATTATGTTAAATGTCGGAATTTGGTCTAATCTAAGTGAGGTACCTCACGTTCTGATCATTCTAAAAATTATATATTTATTTTAATTATATTATTTAAAAATTAATTGATATTTAATAAATTACAGAACTGAAAAATAACACTTTTAATTGTTAGTTATTACTTCATGTTTAAAACTTTAATAGACTTTTTTATTCCTTTTTACGTGGTTTTACCTATTATTTCCTTTGTTATAGTAGGGCTCTGAAGCTTGATATAGCTTAGGGCCCAAACACACCTTCATTTGGCCCGAATTATTCGCTTAAATCATAGCTATCATGCAGACTTAATAATTCTAAGTTAATATATTTCGCAAGTATTTCAAAATAAATAACCACTTTCATTATTTAAAATTATTTCTGCGTCGACTTGTACATCGACTTGGTTGAAACACGTTTCCCGGATGAAATCCGAGTCGTTATATTTCGTGCACAGAATTGCAATGTGTCACACATGTCATCATGAGCGTGATTTGATGCTACAGCCGAGGATAAATAAGCAACACGTTGCTCGTATGTTATAGGGTGGATGGATGGCTTTAATTTTGGCACAGCCATTTGTTATTTATAACTTGACCTAAACAACTGACAAACCTTGGAACGGAGTACAACAAGGGTCAAATAACACGCGTGGATTGTTTGTTTAAACGGGGGCTTCGGTAATAAACAGCTGCGAATCAGAAACGCATTGTAAGTTACCGCTGACTCGATCGTTTTATCATGGCAAATCATGTCACGTAATTAGTGATTTCACTAGCGACAAACATGAATTACTCGTAGAACGGGCTGCATCTGCCATGGAAGTGTAACTGTTGGAATTCATGTGTGCACGTATTTATTCATGAATTCATAAGCAAAGGTAACCGACCGGGCCGCGGAGTGTGCATTGCGCGTTTAAATCAGCTCGGGGGTCGTGTTGTGGTCGCTGTGGCGCGAAATTTACTAAAACCTCTGCGCTTGTTTATGGGTCGTGTTTGTATTATAAAACTAGCAGAATACCCGCAGTGTTACTGCAAAGAAATTCTGGGAGTAACATTTTCTTATCAAAGAAATTTAACATAGTCCTGATTATTCGACATATGGAGTTGAATATCATGGAAAATTATTATTGTCATTATTATTAACCACTAAACCCTGTTTTTTCATTGAGACTTGAACCCGGGGCAGTTTTAGGGTTTGTGGACTTACTTCCCATAATCTCCTCACCCGCAAAATAATTTTTGTTCTTTGTGCCGTTATTCTACCGCGCTTAATTCCTTAGCTACAGGAACAGCCAACCCGGAGTGTCGCTTCTGTCTTTATAGAAGCGTATGACTGAATCCTTTTGTGAACAGTTTAATGCAGTCCACACCCATACAAGTTTTTCCTTTAGCAACTATTTTAATATTAAACTCCCATGTGCGCCTGTGGTGTATCTTCCTTTAAGGTTTTCTATTACATTTTATGCATTTTTCATCTTTCCATGCGCACTACATGTCTTACGTACTTGATTTTCTGACATTAAAATATTAATCTTCTTCGTCGCTTTCTGGGAATGAAAGATAAGAAACTCTCAAAACAAATTTTAAGATACCACACAAAACGAAGACGACGGATTGAAAGCTTCATGAAGGAATTCTGGACAACTCGAATTCTAAGAATCAACATATCGGCTTAACTTTGTGTATGGATGATGATGATGATAAAAAGTATTTGGAGAAAAGCATTAATTATGAATCTCCTTAAAATGTGTGTTTCTCAATAGCCCTGTAATTTCCTTTGTTAAATCATATACATTTGTTTGAGTGTTCAAAACACAGCACTTCGGTGTTCTTAGATCGGGAATCCCTTTAGCGATTCACCTATAACCATCTAAGAAGGTTTAAAATTATTCTTTGTCAGGACTTTTTCCATTGTCTGTTCTTTAAAATCACAACGTTTCGGAGGCTGGTTGTCTCCGTCTTCAGGTGAGAGGTACCTACTCTGTTGGGTCCCTTAGGGTCCAGTGACAGAGACTAGCTCTATCTAAGGGAACAAACAGAGTAGGTACCTCTCACCTGAAGACGAAGACAACCAGCCTCCGAAACGTCGTGATTTTAAAGAACAGACGATGGAAAACGTCCTGACAAAGAATAATTTTAAATGTAAACTACCGTCGTCAAAACCCTTTAGAATTGAATCTAAGAAGGTATTCAACTCTCTTTTAGCAGGCGCAGTTGAACTGAAGTTTTGGGTTATAGGTTTTAAAATAGCCCAATAAATATATATTCTTCTGTTCCGGTCATCATCAATGCACTGCGTTGGGACTCATGAATAACAGTTCAACTCACCCGTTATATTGATGTCACTCACAAGGCAGTTTGGTAAATACATCCCACTCGCTCACTGAAAACACAAAATTATGCTGCATTTTATCACAGTCGAATGCTCTTCTAGGTTTGGTTTCAACAACGTTTTCATGCCGTATTAAAATACTAATTAAGCTTTACATAATTTAATTAATTCCATTTACAAATATATTAAATATAGTAATATATTATTAATGAAAAATTAATTAAAATGAAATAAACAAAATCAATTAAACGGTGAGTACGAGGGTGGCTGTCTTCTGGGTTGTAGCGCCGCGTAGTCTGGTAGAGGTCCCTTCTGCCTCCATCATCAGGGCGACTCATCACACTGTTGATGGAGACTAAACATATTGCATGATTCTATTTTTAAATCAGTGTATTTTGAAGTAACTCTTTGCCCATAAGAGCGCGAATATTTTTTACCCAGACGGCACAGTTATCTGCGTATAGGAACGTTAACAAATTAAAAACACGTAAAAAAAATTTATACTTGGTTGGTATTTTTTTAAATTTTCGGTTGATTAATATTATTCTTTCTTACAACGCCATCAGCGTACTTTCCCAAGACCCTGTAGCCCACAAAGTGTGGCAATTACATTTATTTTAACCCGGAGTTATTTCAGCATTAGGTACGTTGTTTTAACACAGAATATTCAGATTGTTTATGCAGGTGTTAGCATTGCCAGATTTCACTCTGCCTGTTCAGATATTTCACTTGTGGCCGTAGTAGGATATTATTACAAAGTTTTTCCTGTTACCTGCATTTTCCACCCCAACTACTACTAATGTTCCTTCATGGTTACATGAATATTTACCTTAGAATGCTGTATGTATATTTAGCTCCTTGTCTGCAGAAATTTCACCCGCTCAGAACATGTAGCAGGTGTATTAGGGAGCCTTCTGTCAACTAACATCGGTGCAAGAGCTGTTCGGATTTTCCTCGCAGTTACCCGGAGAGTAATACGGAAGTTAAGATGTGTTTTTATATATTTATATTACTTCACAAAACTTTCCCCTCAATAAGACGTCCATAGCTCTTTGTTGCCTTTCTGGGCTCAGAGTCATTTGGAAAATATGAGTGTTTTAAGAATTTGGGTTGCTGACAATAATTGTACGAGTAATTTATGTTTTATTGTATTGAATTTAACTTATATAAATTTATAAAGAAGGAAATGTTATGAAGTAGTAACTAATGTTAATGCTAGTGTAATGTGTACGGGTTTTTATACGCGCAGTCTTGAAACTTTCCGATCGCACCTCGTAAGTGCTGGAAATGGCCTCCCTGATTACCTTTGCACATTGTGGACTTTCGTGAAATGGGATTAGCAGACATTGGAAGAAAGTGTAGGTCGTTTCTTTTATGAGCGGAAGCATCGATCATGCGATTCAGGAGCTCAGATCTTATGCTCGACTTTGCATACAACAGTGACTTCTTACATCCCCGAAGACAGCAGTCCAAAGGAATTAGGCCAGGTGACGTCAGTAACCAAGAAACAGGGCCCTGCTGGCTTATCCAATGTTTTTGACAATTCTGGTTGAGAAATACATTTTATTGTCTACAAAATTAGTGAATCATCTTGCAGTCCGTCCGCCCTGTTTTACGCTGTTTATAAGAGCATGAAAAGTTAAAATTCACGATTTGATCGCGCATAGGAAATAAAAGAGTAAACGCTCTAAAATTTTTATGATGTGCGTACGGGCATTATTTGGGTAATGATCCTCTTTTTAAATATTTTGTGAAGTATGATTTGAACCTTATTTAAAGCAGGGGATTGGCATAAACATATGGATACAAAAATTAAATTTCCCTGCTGATTTTGACTTACACCTGATTTATTAGAAAAATTAATGTCTCAGACAATCTGCAAAATATGGATTTACTTTGCTCACTTCGTGAAATGTAGGCGTACACAGAAGAATTCAGACTTGATATTGGCATCATGCAGCAGTTTAAACACACACAGTCATCGCTTTAGACAGGGGTTAAGAAGCAAATACAGTCTCGATCGATGGTTTGATGAAACTGGATCTCGGAAATGTCACTCTCGATTCTGATGATACTTGACAACTTCGATTAAGGAATCTGCCATGCCTCATCGCAGCAGTTTAGAACCCTAAATTGATGCTGAGCAACATGTCCCAGTTCAATTACGAGTTAAGCATCTCAATTTGAGCCTGAGTCACAGAGCCACGCGTGGATTTCTGCCGAAGTTCATAAAACTAATCGCACTCAAAAATGTGAATGCTATTTGTATAGTTTACTAAAAATAACATTTAACTCGCGTCTTCGCTTAATATAATTATTGATCGGTTTAAACCTCTGCAACCTGGAAATACTATTTGAATTACGTACAAGAGTGTATTTTTGTTATGATTTGATTAACTACGCTGTCTGTAGCTGAGATTGTAATATATTCTGTTGATTAATAAGAAAGTTAGTGAAATGGAAAGAAAAGGAAGGAGACGATTGTGACCAGGTTAAAGTTCTAACCCCTCCGTAGCGACGTTCGATATCGAATAAAGAACTTGTACATGCATACACACACACAAAAGTATGAGTGGGAAAACGCAATTCATATTTGTAAATGCTTCTGTGTTATTCATATACATACCTTGTTGGATTTGAATTTAGTTTTCTATAGATGAAATATACGTCTTTGCACACTTTCGGAAGTTAATTTTATTTGTATTTGTTTAAATATCAGTCTTAACAAAATATTCTATATATTTTAAATAAATAAGCTAAAAGCTGTAGTTTTTTGTTATGCAGTCTTGGCATTTTTTGCTTGATACAGTTTTTAGAACAGTGATATCGTTTAGTTTAAGTAAAATGCATTAAATAAAGGAGGATATTGGACCACTGCAATATGTATGTACACTCTCGACACGAAATTTATAGAAATTCATCCTGTAGTTTCACAGATGAAACGCTGAATCACAGGGCCATCATACGAGTATGATGTGTTAATTTCACGCACTCTCTGCGAATATCATATAAGACAACTGCTGTTTTCGAAATGTAAGAACGCAAACTGCTTTCCCCTTACGTTTTCGCTGCCTGTCATCTTTATATATGCCTGCTACTTTCTGGTAGAAATAACACGTGAAAGGTAATGTTATTGCCCTGTCTAAGTGGAGTAATTTCCACACACATTAAACCTCAACAGAAGGTGGCAGTGGGCAGTTTGTATTGGAAAGTCGAACGAGTGCGTCTTAGAATTCTATTTTTCCATGATACATTATATTACACCCTCTCATCTACGTCTAGGTCATCCGAGTCGTCACTTTTCTTTAGACTTTCGAAACAAAATTTTGTATACATTCCTCATGTCCCACATATGTCATGTTCTCGAATGAGGCAAAAACTTTTAAAAGTGGTAAGTCTTGGGTGTGTTATGACCGAAGCCACTTTACTTGAGTGTGGTTCTCATTTTAAGTTCCTAGATTTTATAGTCTGAAGAGAAGCAATTTCGTATGTGTCATGAAACTTTGGAACAATCTACTGACGACGTTCTTCGAAAGACGGTTTCGTTTTAAATGACTTGAGGAATGAGTTACGCTTGGTCTGTTTTACAGTTTTGGTACTAACATAAATCTGTTCTTGCTTCATGGCGCGTCTTCAAATGGGGACCACATAGATTCTGTTTTATTCGATGCCTATGACAAAACATTCGTATTTCACAACTGTACATATTCACACATTTTCTTTAATGCAGAAACACTGCGTCGTATAATTGACTTGTCTGAATAGCATACTATTTAAATTGGGAATTAAATGTGTACCTAACAAAGTATACGGTTCAGATTGTTTTGAGCAAATGATTGTTGCTTATCTGATCCTGAAATTTCTTCATTCTGTGGAAGCCGAATGTTTATAACCGCATTAAAAAAAATTGGGTTTGCCTTAAACCACTTCAGGCCTGTTCATACCTTCAAATATAAATTCTTTTAACATCCGATATAACGAGTCTACAAGGAGATAATTATTTTCGTGAAGTTTTCTATCCAAAAAGCTCTGTGTATTTTACATTTCCACTATGGTTGCTACATTACCGGCCAGCCTCAGCCTTCTTGGTTTTAAACAAGGCGAAGAGAATTCTTCATGATTTCCTTCTATGTTTTTCGAGGCCTTAATACTTGCTGCTTTTCTGCAGGTTTCCTCACCGAAGTTCTGTATGCATTTCATGTGTCCATTACCGGAGATACATGTTTATATCAGATTCGTAGTTTAGAATATCACTAATCTATGAATCGTAATTTATAAGTGTCGTTGAAATGAGACATTATGACTACAGATTTTGAATTGACTAATAAAAACATTTATAAATTTATTCTTGCTTTAATTTCGCAATGAATCACATTGCTATTTGTTATATTTTTTGTTTGCCAGAATTTTACGTTTCATACATAATAAAATCACTCAATACACAGATATATTACGATCCTGTCGGTGTATTGAATAGGCCCATTCAGTTTTATATGCGCAATCTTTCCTCTAACTACGGTATTGATCTGTAAGAGCATTTCTATGTTATAATCGATTACATAAGCCGCAAATAATACTTTTTTGTTCAAATATCCTTCGTCATCACTCTACTGAAATGAAATAATAACGTCAGTGGTGATTTTTATTAATGTCATAATTAATTACCTGTGTGTGTATGTGTGGCGGTGGCGGGATCTTGAATTTTTGTTCCCTTTCGCCAGAGGTCGCTTGAAAGCGAGATTTATTCAGTAAGAATCCACTGTGTAAGTCTAGCGCCACTACGCCGTTCGTAATGGCTGATGAAAATGAAAACAGTATTGATTGTAATGAGCATGTTGCTTTCTTGCGGGTTGTTGGCATTTCGAGAGAAAACTTTGGCAAGAGTTATGTTGTTCCCTGAGGGAACATTTCATTTCTGTATTGTTTTACGATAATTACCGGAACAGTTTTCTTGTGCGTGAGTCTAGTGATACATCGATCTTAAGCCTGGGGCGTCATACAACATTCATACGTAGCCTGAAGCCACTAACCCAGAACTGGTATCCTGTTTCAATATTAATTTATGAGCAATTTTTTCTCGCTCTGAATACACTCCCACATCCTATGGCCCTGTGGGCTTCCTGTGTGCGGAAGTACAATCACTAAATATTCTCCAGACTTGTGTTTGAAGGTTTGATCGGACTATTACAGTGGAACGGGGGAGAATGTATTTAGCAACAGAAACAGGAAGATTTTTTTTTACTTATTTAGTTTTATTTGTAACATTTCATGGCATAGGGGAGGTATTGTAAGGTGGAAATTTGCTGTTAGAAGTTTATACTGTTTGTTTGCTTTAGGGGTGGTCTTATAGCATATAGGGGTGCGGAAAAGGGAGGGTGGAACCTCCGGTATAAATTCCCTTGCTCAATTTCCGGCTGCCCGGATTTTCCCAACATGATAGCTTCCGGCCAACACTGCTCGATTAAGTACGAGTACATAAAAGGGCATCAGTGTAATCATTGGTGTAAAGCTCTAAGCTCTTGTTTTTTTATTATTTTTCCCCGTGATGCATCAATCTGTTTACTGGATGGTTCGGCTACAAGCTGATAATAAACACTGTATCTTCCTGCTCGTCCAACTGCGTTCGTATGAGCGGCTTGATCCAAGATTAGGTAATATTTGCTCTGAAGACGAAGTGACAAAATAATGGCTACTTAATATGAAATTGAATAATTTGTGATCCTCACCTAATATTATTAGGGTTATGTATTCAATGAGGATAAAATGGGCAGGACATTTAGCAAGCTTGGTATAGGTAAGAAAGTGATGCACGGTTTTAGTCCAAAAATTTGAAGTGATAAATCGCTTGGCTAACCTAGGCGCAGTTGGCAAGATAATACACGGATACGGACTACGAGTGTATAGAGTACCGGAACATAATTGATACAGGTATACACGTATTATGCCAACTCTTTTCATTTAGTCTATAATGGTTATAAATATTTCAGACTATAATTGAAATAATATTTATCTTATCACACTGTAACTGTTTAATTTTAAAGGGATTTTCTATATGAGGAAATCAATACACACTTGTCATATCGCTTCCTGTCTTCTTGAACCTTGCTCTGTTTCCAGGAAGTGCATTTCACTCTGCAAGCTCTAAGCACTGTCGACGCCACACGTCCCAGACTCTGAGGCGTCACACTATCTGCTCGTCCTTTCGCTAGATTCAGTGTGTTTCTCTTCTGCAGATATCTTGTGGCAAAGCAACGTTGGTCTCTACGTTTAACCCGTGTGGTTGAGAAACAGAAAGAATAAAGTAAAGAATAATAAGAGGAAAATGGAGAGAGAACAGGAAGAAAAAAGTATTGACGAAACAGGTATAGGCCTATAGGTGGTACCAGGGTGAAGGGATGTAAGACCAAAAATTACAGTCGAAGTACGTTTCATGTTGCCTATAATGTAGCCAAATTCACTTCAGTTCCATATTCATGTGTTAATGATATAATATTATTATTTGAGTGTATTTTAAAATAATTAATAAACTGATCTGTGAGAAATTTTCTTTTCGAAAAATCTTTTTCGTTTCGTGAACTTTTAGAACTTTACGACTTTACCCTAAAATTTTCGATAGAAGTACAATTTCTTAAAATAAAGTGTGGTTATGTTGGCTGTAACCGGTAGCTACTTCCGGCGTTTTTAATGGATAATTCTTTTTCAATAAAAACAGGGATTTTCAAGGCGATATACAGCACAACATAATGCTATAAATTGGATTTAAATATTTGTGACAATGGTACATTATTAAAATAACAAATGTCTTAGACATTATCTATCGTCATAATTTGATTAAAATTAGAAACAGTGTTTCGGAGAATTTAATCTGTCTGCGTCCTCTGGAAAAGCCTATTCAGTTGGGCCCAATCAATAGAGCTAATCAGGACTAGTGTAGGCCTTTAAAAGTTACGGTAGCAAGATTTTTCTGAACGTAATCTGCCCTTAAGTATTTTCCTGAATGTAATTAGAGGTGACCTGTTAGTGCCTTTATAATCCACGGAAGCTTGTTTTTTGTTGGGCTATATCCAAGCTGTGCCAAGTGCATAAATTCTAAACTGTGTTGAATTCGAAAAGGGTGAGCATTTAAAGTAGCCAGACATCTTGACCTTAATGGAAAATCCAGTTAGTATCTGGACCGGAAATTCTGAATATCCATAGCGACTGAAGCAGAATGACACCGGGATCTTACAATTGTAGGATTTATGCCATCCTGTAATAAATTGAGACACCACGTATCCGTAATGAAATTCTATCCAGTAAAGCCATAACGTATTTCTCACTCTGAACTAGTATACTTCTTCTGATAACCTTAGCTGCTGCCAAATCACAGAGCCAGATTGTCACATAACAGATATAAGACTTTGTGTGGCGTATTAAGACAAGATATTGGACGTATTCCAGTAATGAAAGCTTATCTTTAATAGTTAAATTTTATTAGCGTAAAGAATTGGCACTTATTTGCAGGTCTTGAATAATATACTTACATTTAATTATTATTATTATTTAAAACTCCATACCCTGCGTAAGAGAAGGCATTGTAGTGATGCACTGTTCCTTGCGCAGGTTTACCTCGGTCTTAAATGGTGTCCTTCCCTTCTGGAAGCTGTCGGTCTCTGCATTCCTGCTGGAATCAGAGATTTTTTATGTTCAGTTTTAACCCTCCGATTAAAAGCATTAGCTTCTAATGTTGTCTGCAGGGACTTGGATATATTTAAAAAAAATTGTTTCCCTTAATTACATACTACAATAACTGTGCTGCTATTCATATATTAGATATTAATTACACTTAGCAAATGTATACATTCTTCCCCTTTCTGTCCTCCTTTGACCAACAGTGTGTTATAATTCTAATCATGTAAATTCTCTGATCTAGTACCTTGTATGTTTTGCGTAGTTCTTTCTCATGTTACTCTAAATGACTTAAGTTATTTGATTTATTTACATTATTAGTACAAAGATATATATTCTGTAGGAAGTTGCCTACAGTCATGTTATTTTAATGAATCTCTTTGTAGTTACCTTTCTGGTTTCAAATTTGTTTTACTGTGTTATTCTCTTGTGCTGTATCTGTAATTGGCCTTCTGGCGGTTGATACAACACACTAATAATGAATAATAATAATAATAATAATTATTATTTACTTATTTGGTGTGCTTTTCACTTTTAGAACTGAAGCATACACAGCGAACTTAATATTTGTTATCGAGAAATTCTATATTTCTATAGCATTTCATGTGGGAATAGCGACTTAGTTTCCACAACTTAAATTTTTGCTTTGTTTCATTTATTACTCATTCGACAGTGTTCTTATTCTTTCTTCTGGGAAAATATGCATAGATGTAATTTTGGGGATGACGTATTTTGCTGTCTCGTTACAGTTTCGTCTTCAGTGTAACTAATAACATACATGTTCTTTACTATGTAGAGTTTGGTATGGTTTCTGTTTGTTCAATGCATAATATGTATTTTAGTTTTTACAAGTAGCCGTCTCAATAAATGTCATGTTGTTTGTCTTCTGGCATTCAAATTTTAAATTTCAACACTCTGATTTATACAAGCATGGTAATATGTACATTTTAAGCGAGCTGTGATACGATAAAATAACTTCATTGGTCATTTAAAACACCTTAAACATTATTATTACAACGATCGTAATAGATAAAACAAAAATCTTACTCACATTAAGTTACATATGCAAATTAAACAAAGATAACTACAGAACAAGCAAGAAACTTTTATTCGTGTATCAACACTGGAAACATTAATGAAGAAAAAATGGAAACTTAGCGAAAACAATGGATTAAACCGCAAGATACGTCGAAGAAAATAACCTAACGCTCCTTCTAGAACGCGTAATCGTTAAATAAACGACGAGAAACAGCAGGCAACAGAAATAATTTCTCTCAACTTCCAAGGCCATCTTGATTGGATGCCTCGTTTCCTCAGTAGGGTTTTTCATCACCCTGCCTTTCATCTTAAATTACCGAATGATAACTCACAGTGTGTATAACCAAGTTAAATCCAAAATGGATTCTAGTGTTCCTTTTTCAGAACATTGGCCACAGTTTCCCAGAATTATTAGAAACATAATAGAGCAGGAAGCTTATAGGCGTTCTTTCCCCAAAGCACATGAAATGAGGATAGAATATCTGTGTACCTGCAAAAGTCATTCATATACGGAAATACATAACTGATATCTATTATGGTGGCTGAGTGCTACACCAAATGGCGAATAAATTTATTTCGAAATGATTCAGTATTGTGTTCGTATACTTATATGCTTCACGTGGACACGGTTTTAAGCGCATTTGGTACTAAACTTGCAAAAACATGTTCATCTATTAGTTTCGTTATATCTATCTGTCTGTCAGTCTGCCCGCATGTGACAACTCGAAAACCACTGAACGTATTTAAATTTTTATTTATTCACATTTTGATAAATTTTGTCTATACATTTCAGTTTGGGTTCTATGTATAAAATAGTGGATATTTTAAATCAGGACTTAAATGAGTTTTTGTTCGCTGAAGTGACTAGAAGAGGAATTCGCAACATGAGAACCCCAGATTAGGAATTCCGTTTCTGGAGAGAATCCCACGCAGGGAGTCCCCAATCAGCCGCTCAAACTTGAGAGGTAATCCAGCTTGATGAGGTCATTGACACGGCAGATGGGCGCCAGACACTCCACCCACAAAGAACCTTTGACCGTTCTCAATTCTGAGGTTACTGGTGCCAAAATCTGGCGAATGCATCAGAATTATAACGCTTTATACACATTTCTTACCATCTTCACTTCATATTCTTTCCAAACAGATCGCTATAAAAGAATTATTGAATAACACAAAATGTACTTCTGTCTGAAATAATTTTTATTGAAACATTCTTTGATATTATGAACATAAAACGACATAAATTAGAAACTATTGAAGAAAATGAAGTGTGTATGTGCTGTAAATAAATAGTGAACCCTACAAAGCATGCACAGACAAAAGTGCTTTTTTGAAATGTGTATTTTGATTATAGCCACATTCTCTATGGCCTTCTGAATATTCTGCACTATGTTAATATGTAGTCTATATTCTCGAATGACTTGCATCAACTGCTGTCTTTTAAAGAGCCGAACAGATTGAAATCCGTGCAGAGAACACTCTGTGTTCCATGTGTCTCATTCTTGTAATCACTTTGTATAAGTGTACTGCATGTGAACGAAAGTGTCCGCGTCTTGTACCCATGTTTCTGCTTCATCTAGTCAAAGGATTTGGCTGTTATGAGCCTTACAACTAGCTTCAGCGATAAGTTCATATTCTATTAGTACTGACGTGCTTGGAGTCCCCCTTGTTACCATGGCGTACCCTTTGAAGACAAAGGTGGCAGCAACCAGTCATGGGGGGAGGATGGGGGTAATTGCGAATAAAATTGTATTTACTAAGCATCGCTGGCGTCAGACAAGTTGTGGTCACTTAGATTACCTGTCAGCAAAGTGAATATAAGTCACTCACTGTAAGGGTCCAGGAAGTTAAAAGATCTTAGATTTGAGGTTCTAACGGTGGTGAAGGAGGCGGTCGTCTGGGTTGTGACACCTTGTGGTCTAATGAGTGATTAGCAGACTGCGCCCGAAACATTGATAACCATTTACAAGACAACACGCCGTCACAACTCAGAAGACTACGATGTACTACTTTGAAAACATCAGAAAGGTTAGAATGCTTTTGTGATGACAGAGTAAAAGGGATGCCTTTCTGGGTCTCATGATAACTTAACTTTGTATGACATTACGTAACAATAACTGGAATAACTAAATTTTAAAGTTTAGTCACATAAACATAACATAGATTTCTTATTTATTTATGTAACAGGTATAAACTTCACTTCTCTATCTTTTTTTTCTTAATTTCAGTTTTGTAATTTCAGTAGAGTTTACGTTGTGGGAAATTTAACTGCATTTCTGATAGACTCTTCTGCTGATGGCCTCTTATAATGATGCGTTATCGTAAGCAGTCTGGCATTAGACTCTCAAAATAGGAGCAATGGATAGTTTAACAAGGGATTATTTAGGAAATCAGATATTTTGACATACCAAAATTTTAATACCGATGGAGATGTCTTCAACGAAACATTTTGAGTGGAACGCTTAGGTCATGGAGAAATCCATAAAATATATGCATGAAACTTGCTGACGGTATTTATGTAAATATATTTAATTATAACAATAAAATACAAATATGTGAGGAATGGTGGACAAGGAATTTGGAAATAATGTGCAAGTTCCGATGCCTTTCATCATTTCTGCTGGTCATTTGCAAACAAATGATTTAAGGTCACCGGAAATGTGGTCAGGACAAAAAGCACAAGCTGTTTCAGATCGAGGTGAATGTTTGATAATAATTGTACAAATATTCCTGTTCTTGTAAGATTTGAGGTTTTCACAGCGATGAGTATGAAGATTTCTGTCTTCTGGGTTGTTGCGCTGTGTAGACTGGACGATGTTAACCATCGCTCTGATGACGGAGGCAGTATGACCTCTGTAACGTTGGTTACATCGACCAGATTACAGCGCAGCAACCCAGAAGACAGAAATCTTCATACTCATCGCCCTGATGACGGAGAGAGTATGATCTCTGGAACGTTGGTAAACATCGACCAGACTACACAGCGCAACAACCCAGAAGACAGAAATCTTCATACTCATCGCCCTGATGACGGAGGCAGTATGACCTCTGAAACGTTGGTAAACATCGACCAGACTACACAGCGCAACAACCCAGAAGACGGAAATCTTCATACTCTGATGACGGGGGCAGTATGACCTCTGAAACGTTGGTTAACATCGACCAGACTACACAGCGCAACAACCCAGAAGACGGAAATCTTCATACTCATCGCCCTGATGACGGAGGGAGTATGATCTCTGGAACGTTGGTAAACATCGACCAGACTACACAGCGCAACAACCCAGAAGACAGAAATCTTCATACTCATCGCCCTGATGACGGAGGCAGTATGACCTCTGTAACGTTGGTTACATCGACCAGATTACAGCGCAGCAACCCAGAAGACAGAAATCTTCATACTCATCGCCCTGATGACGGAGGGAGTATGATCTCTGGAACGTTGGTTACATCGACCAGATTACACAGCGCAATAACCCAGAAGACAATTTTTTTTATTTTTGTTGTTATTTATCTTGTTCTTTTCAAATATTGATTTTTAGTCTTTGCCCTCTGAAGTCAGGCCTTTTCTCGATGTGTCTATCGTACACGGGGAACATTTCAGAATCATTTACGGCCTTTCATCTACCAGCCCTGCTCTACACTTGTCTGCAGCAGAATGTACAACGTCTTTAATACTACATCAAGTCTCCGAATTCTCACACCCTACCATCCGTCTGACAATTAATTAAGCCTCAACTTCTCAATATCCTTCCATCCTTCCAATTTTCGAAGCCAATCGCTCGGCCTTTTTTTTTTTTTTAATTTCTGGTCCCCCAAGCGCAGAAGTAAAGACGTTTAATCTCTTCCCGGATATGCTCCGTTCATTCCATTGCCAAGTCTTCCTGATAGAATAAGTTTTATTAGTTATTGCCGGGTAAATTGAAACAGAACTTAAGAAAATGTGTCCTTAATTCGAACTGCACACACACATTTATTACAGCAGAACCAGAAACAAATTACAACCTGTGCGATAGGGCGTGGCCACGTACGTGTGTATGTAGACTATGTTTGTACTTAACGTAGGTACGTATGTCTGTCTGTATGTCTGATGTATGTCTGTACGTAGGCCTGTATATATGTTATGTATGTATAAATGCGTGCTTGTATGCATACATAAAATGCATCGTTACCCAGCTTCAACCACTTAGACGTTGTTAGATTAGGATTTGCGCTCCAGGCGAGAGCCTTGCTCGCAGAAGATGTCTAACGATGCATATCATCTGATCGGCTGTGCTGTTTTTTTTAGTGTATTATAATCGTCCAAACTCGAAATGCTTGGTTTGTCAATTATTAAAGGTGAAATAAATTGCTATTTGGTATGGAAGCCAAAAATTGCAGCTGTGAAAGGTAATCTGAAGTTTGCTGTGGTGCGGGCAGGAAGCAACTTGGGGGCTGGTTGTTGAATGTAGACGTGGAGGGCAGCAGAGTTGTGAATTGGTTGTTACGAAAGGTAGCCGGTTCTCAGGTAGACGAAGGTGAATAATGTCGCATATGATGATTGTACGTTCTTCCTTAGATAAGATATCTCCTGTTTATCGGACTATCTTGGTCATAACTTGTCTTAGATGTTCTGAATGCGCTTCGATTCAAGTATTTCAACGGCACGGTAACAATGTTTTATAATCAGTTGGCGTGATCTCGTCTTTAAAGTGACCGAAATCCGATCTGTCACCCTGTGTAAGTCTAGCCCTGATCCCACTCACACGCCAAAACCCCAGAGGAATTCTCACACACAGCTCGTTAGACTGGCACAGTAGTGCTTCTCATGAAGCCCGACGAAGCGTCTTGGCCAACTGTTTTATGGAATTGCACTGAACCACGAAAGCAAAACAGATTTTTTTTTTTAAATTTTCTAAGTTTGACCTCAGCGAACATCTTTAACATGAAAGCTGGTATTTATGTGTGTATATATGTGTATGTACGAGGTGCGATCGGAAAGTTTCAAGACTGTGTCAATAGAGGGCGAACCGGATGTAGTACGAGCTTCTGCCGCTACGGGGTGCGGCCTACATTCATAATGAATCAGTGTGCCAGCCGGCATCATCGAATTAGCATTTGTTTCTTAGTTACGGGCGTTTTGGTAGTGCATTACACCGACCCTCCTGCGATTTCGGAATGGCGTGTGCATTAAATTTTGCCAAAGACTCGCCAAAACGGCTACGGAAACCTATGAAATGCTAAAGCAAGCATTTGGGGAGTCCGCAATGGGTCGTGCACAAACGTTTGTGTGGCATTCACGTTTTAAAAATGGCCGAACCTCTGTCGATGATGACGAGCGTTCTGGACGAACATCTTCGAGCACAACGCCCGAAAATGTTACGAAGATTTGGCAGGCCATTCACGAAGATCGACGTCGTACCATCAACGACTTGTGCGACATTGTTGGGACCTGTCAGCTGATTCTAAAGGAAGAACTCCACATGCGACGCATCCTGTCTGAGGACCAGAAGCAGAATCGACTTCTCGTTTGTCAGGAGCTCAAAGATCTTGCAAGAACCGACCCCAACTTTTTTTCTAAGCTCCGTGTGACTTCTTCCTCTTCCCAAAGATGAAAATTCAGCTAAAGGGAAGGAGATTTGAGACGATAGAAGAGATTCAGGCAGAATCGCAGATGGTGCTTGACAGGCTGACAAAAAAAGATTTCCAGGGATGCTTCCATCCTTGGCAGCGGCGCTGGGATCGTTGTGTTCACTCCCAGGGGAACTACTTCGAGGGTGATGGATGAATTTAATACCTGAGATAAGTGTACGGGTTTTTATACGCGCAGTCTGGAAACCTTTCGATCGCACCTCGTATGTATGTGCGTGCGTTCGTGTATGTGCTTGATGGGTGAGTGGATGAAAAATAGTTGTAGCACACTCTATCTTTCACGTAAACGTTTTCCTTTTTCAAAAGGAGAGATACATTGCATGCTATTATATAAAATTTCAGAAGTCATTTCCTACACGTTATTTGTAAAATACATGAAGACATAATGGCGAAGTAATGTCTGTCCTTCAACAGAAAATGTATTATTGAGACCGCTTGTTGCATCTACAGTTTGGTGCTGTGGCTCTAAATAAATTAATTTAATTTTAGGTCACTTTAATGTGGTAAAATACACACATTCAGGGAAACTCAAATATAAATCTGTACATTTTCTCAAAAACGGTTAAACATACAAATGTTTTATATAAGGCAAAATATAAGCCTATAATTTTTATTAAGACATTTTTCATACAGTGAATGTTTAACAAAATAACATAAATAAATTATTTATGTATCTAGAGGCAGTTAATTTTTTAGCTTTGAAAAAATAAGTTTCTGCTGCTAGAAAGCTTTAAATATCTTTTTTTGTAATTTTTTTACCTGAAGGTTCATGAGGATGTGAAAAATTTCAAACAGTTTCTCCTACCGTCTGTGCACAATATTCATAGTTTTATCACAAATTGTACTTTATATTTTCACAGTTTTCTTCAAATGCTTACGCACTTGCCACGAGCTTAGCTACTCGTGCATTAGCATGTCATGCTGAAATTAAATAATGGTACATTTTCATTCAGTCTTTTTCGTTCCAAGGTTCTAACCGATATGTGTATATATATATATATATACATATACATATATATATATATATATATATATATATATATATGAGATACGTGTTGAAATATTACCGGAAAGGATTGAAATTTAGTTGTAAGTATTAAAATTATTTATACAAATGATCGTTACGTCACATGTGAATTTATTATGCATCGAAATACTGACGTAATCTGTAACAAACTAAACTGACTTAGTGGAAAAATCTTTCACAATATAAAATGATGAGGAAGTCTAGAAATTACCCGATTTTTATGGAACCCCCAAGGTTCATTATTGTGTTCACAAAAAGCCCTTCGTCCTTTCAGGTATTTGACTGGATAATACCTTAAATTACCTGATTTGAAATGTTGCAACATTTCCCGTTTTCAGTTTGCAACTCTGCTATCTTCATACTCGTCTTTAAGGCTTTTAAATTCTAATTTCTTGTGGTCATATCGCGCTTTTTGACGTTGTGGCTGTTATTATTCTATTAATTGTTGGATTAAATAAGAACACACTCGTTCTAACCTAAATGTCCTCTTTGCTTCTAGGAATCCACTAACAATACTAGTGTTGAAGAAAATAAAACATTCGTCAAGGTAAGTTACTCTGGTCATTACATAACTTTAAGAATGTGGTTAAGGTTTCTTTGAGCTGTTTCGGTTGATGTCAGCCACACTGATAATATTAACAGATCAATTGATGACTCTTTATTTATTCAAGTTTGATAGTGAGCTACCAGACAGCAGTTACTGACTGACCAGTGAGCTGCCACACAACAAGAATAAAATTATTCCTTCTCTGTAACAATATATTTCATGCTTTAGATCAACAAAATTTTGATGCATATCGAGGACATCGTGCGAGAAGAGCATATAAACAAACTGATTTACGGAAGAGTAAATTCGTTTGTTTATTTTGTTTGACAAATGTGCATAGTTTTTATACTTCCGCGTACAGCAACATTAGCATTATCCCCTTCTGAAATGACATAAATCCTACTATTTTATGTTCTTAGACCAAATAACCTCAGATTATTTATATATGTTGGTACAAACTTATGATTTGGTGTGATTGAAAGTATTTTTATAAAACATATGACATCATAAAAATCTGCGTAAATTCTAGCTGTTGGATATCCAAAATATCTGTTTAGAAATAGATATATTTTGGTATTATTTATTCTGGGGATATTGTTGTGTATATTGTTATTATAATGGTGATAACCATAATTATCACTACTACTGATTAAATTTTAGGCCTGTGTCGTTTGATATGATTAAAACTTCTCAGTATTCTTGGCAGACGTCCTTTGCATCGTAATGGCCACGCACAGTTGCCAATTATTCACCGCGAAGTCTGGGATGCGCTGCCAGGTTAGTTCAAGTGGGATTTGTGGTGGTCGAATTGGCGCTGAGATAGGTTTATCTTCGAGTTTTACGTGTTTTCCCCTTTCAATATTATTCCACCAAGGCTCTTGTATAATCTGGGGGATAGAAAAAGGGATCATTAGTAACCGCATTTCTGCAGATACATAGTCTCACCCTGTCACAAAAATAAGAATCTCCAAGTCACGACAACTCGTTTTATATTGGTACAGCAACTTCGATAATGTTTTCATCCAGATGTTTCACCATTTATTTTGATTAATATACATTAATATATTCGTGTATTTTATTCCCAGTTCTTCACCAATATCAGGCCTACTTCTTAGACCCGTTATTATACTTGACTTACTGTTCAGTGCCAATATCATTATTTACACCCATTAATAATAGTAATAATACACTAATTAAATTTACCTATTTAAGTGCCTGTCAGGTGCATAAGCTTATAGTAATAGGCGAGCACTTAACTAAATGGCAAATTTGTTAATTTTTCTAGTTTTAACATCTATCTGAACAGACTAAATCTTAAGAATTTGTTTACAGAAAAATTACAAAATTTCCGAAGTGCTTTACGAAGACTACCAGTATCCTTCATGGGGGACAATATACTTATTTTGTCCTGAAAGTTGTTATTAAGAAATAGAGCCCCAAGATTATCTCCTTTGTTATAGATTTCTTAAATTTAAACGTACCAATATTAGATGACATTTACGACAACAATCAGGCTGAATAAATCGACTGTAAAACAGATTTAAAGTGTGTGTTATATATTCTCAAGTGTGTTTATTTTTTCTGCTGGTGTAAAATTGTTCTAAGCAAGAGATCTAATTAGAAAAATCTACAAAACTATAAAGCTGTCCAGTGTAGAAAAGTTATAATTTATAGGAGGAGTAATTCCAACGTAAATTATAAAACGAATTATGTTAGGACCATGAGGAGAAATATAATGAAAATACTGATGCAAATAATTTACTCTCTGTCATAGCTTCCAGATCGTTTGCCGAATTAGTTTGCAAAATTAAAATGTCACTAATAAAGTAATTGAAAAAGCCACTGTTAGTTTTGTGATTAAAAAAAAACATTAATTTTCTGAATTTTTAGAATAATATAGGTTAATATTATTAATAATGATAATGATTCCGTGGTGAAATATATTTGCATTATGAATCCAATGCACAGTTAATACACAATCTTGAACCTTCTGACGCTTGGCGCTTTAACGGTGGCACCTGGTGGCGAGGGTTCCCTTGCCACTTCGCCCCCATGACCAGCATTTGTAATTTATAGACGGTACTCCCTCTGACTAACACACTCACATATTTTATTCATGGCCGGCGGTCGGTTGGCGTACTAGCACCGTTACTATGTAAGTAGCGTTCTTTTTGACTGCCCCCGACATTAAAAAAAATGCTGTCGCCAAATTTTCATGAAGAGATGATTTAACACTTTAACTTTTAACAATTCTTTAACGTAAAATTTCACAAATTATTTCAAACAACCATGAATGTTTAAAATTTATTTATGGCCTTAAAACATGTATAACTACCACAAGGAGGTTTCCAATACAAGTTTTCTTGCTTTAACCAAAAGTGTTTATTGCTGTGAGGACTTCGTATCTTCTTTGAAGAAAGAAACAGACCGAATAAACATCTTAGTAGCTGCTAACTGCATCTCCAAAGTTGATAATAAGCGATGTTGGAAACAATTATGAAGACCTTTGCTTTCAAGTGAAGGACCCTGGGACAAAATTACTGCCAAGCCTGGAGAAATTGTTACGTATCAGTTAAGGCAAGGTATTGATTACATTGATTAACGTAAATTAATATAAATGAAATATGAAGAGTTGTTAATTTATTGCATCGTCATGTTCACCACGTGGTGTCAACGAAAATATTTGGCCAGCATAATGTTAATATTTGCTATTGTTTGCGCGCACACTGTCGTTTTCAGAGACCGCTTACGTTTGTAGTTTAAAGAAGAACCTAACATTTTTTCTGTCTTGGTCTGCCGTCTCGTCAAAGAAATATGGGAAGACAGTTCCCCGGCCTACAGAAATTATATGAAGAACACGTCATAAAGTGTTATCAGGGTCGGGTGTAGTAGTTTAATTTTGAAATTTCGATTTTGAACCATCGGGTCTGCTACTTTACTAACAGCTTTTTGGGGTTCTAGCTTGTTTTATAACAGATCATATTCCGAAGTTTATTAGCTGAGGATCTAATTCATTATTTACGATAAGTCAGTTAATTATATATTTTTATTTATATTTGTGTACACTTACTGTAACGGCGGAAAGGTGTTCATTTCTAAGAATAAGATGTCACAACTAAATTTTACTATGGCCTTAAAATAATTGGAAATAGAATGGAATAAAGGAAATGCTGTAATAAGAATGAAATACGAAGTAGGCCCGTGGCGTGATGAAGACTCGGGACTTGTAAAGGGAAAGGAAACAGAAGGGAAATTAGAAAAGTTTTGTTCCTCATCTACAGAAACCTGAGAAATTCCAAAAATATTATTTCAGCCTACAGTGAAGCCTTGGTTTGATAGTCTGTTTAATATCCTATATATGGTTGTAGTTACACGAAGCGAAATAATTAATTTGAAAAACTGATTTATCTTCAATTACATAAATAACTATTTAATCGTTAATGTCACCAACAAACAATAATGAATATAACAGAATAATTAAATTTTAAACGTAATATGTATGTTTTCATATTTTGTGTATGAGTATACACGATAGTGCAAGAAGTGTCTTAATGATCCTCAAAACATTATAGAAAACAACTCTCGATGTAAATAATAAGCTTGTGTCTTTATTTACACCTACTTCATTTTCATTGTAAATATAATACTGCTACATGGCTCCGCTATTCGTAGAAATCACAAGAAACTACAATGATTGGATGTATCGTTCTTTTCAGTCGAATGGTTTTAGATTTTGTGAAATTTTAAGAAAATTCTGTGCAAGAATGGCTTAAGGCCAGATCGAGACCATTTTAAAAATGACTATTCTGGTATGTTGAGACATATAGTCTGATAGAAATTAACTGACGTTTAGAAAGTGTTTACTGCCTCCATCATTAGGGCTGTGGTACAGTAAGTACCTTTGAAACGTAAGTAAACGTTTACCAGACTGTGTGGCTTAAAAATCCCGGAAGTCTTCATATCCGTCGCCGTGAGACCCTGAAACCACACCGAGAACATTTTATTCTGATAATATTAGAAAACATGTGGAAGGTTTGATTAAATTCTTTGGATATCAGGTCGATTATTTAGAAACGTACGGCGTTCCTAAATCCTGTGCGATTGTATTGCTACATATTTGCCTGCAATAAGCCTCTGTTCGTCTATAAGCAAATATTACTTGAACAGACCACTAAAGTTAATAAGCTGTGATATTACGAAGAGTTTAAATGGTTCATCTTGTAGTCTGCACAACCAGTTTACCTTTCCTCCGATGGAATTCTTTAAAACCAGTTATCAGCAAGGGCATTAAAACCTAATTGTGTCAGTTTCGACGGTTTGTCGTTAAGCCTTAAGCAGACGCAGTTGCTCCCTACGGGAAAACTTTAGTGTTCCAGTTTGTTGCCTACATTGCAGAGGTTCGGTTTCTATCTTGACGTTTATCTCTGTGACGTCAGACGACCAATCCTTGCCGTAAATTCTTTTGGCCACTGGTTTATTCTGTGCACGTCAACCGCACATTGTCGCTGCCTTGACTAATGACTCTAGAACCTGGCACGAGATTTCGGAGTCTTCATGTATACAGAAAAAGAAAAAAAATTAATAGCTTCTTGTATCTGTATCCGATTCTCTACTTACTCGTATATAGACAGGCATTTAGTTTATACCGTGTGTTTCATCAGTCCCTTACATTTCAGGGGAATACATTTTCCCACATCTCGCACCAACCTTACATTAAATTTCACCCTCGTATCTAATGTGTATAAATGCACGTGGATTACGAAATGTGTGCTTATACTTTTATTATTATTTATTTAGTGTTCTGTCTGACGACAGGTCCATATGAACAGGATCCTTCCATCCTTTTCTCGGACTGGGACCTGTTCATATACGTTCTTGGCAAATGATCCAGAAGTGGTTTTCCATTGCCTTCTTCTGTGTGTGAATGGAGTAATTGTTGGGATGCCACGGAGAAAACGGGGAAGCCCCCGGAGGAAAACTCCGTGTTGCCTAGACCACGGCCTTGCCCAACACAAGTTATAAATTCGGGCACCGCCAGGAATCGAACCCGAGACCCCAGGATTACAAGGCCAGCGTTCTAACCGCTAGACCATATTTCATATGCTTTGTAAGTCTACTTTTTACGAGATCTTTCACTTTTTATGTTACCATTCAAAATTGGACGTGGAATTACACTTCCTATCCAGTGGGAACAACATTATAAAATATTATTCCGAATTTTGCGTAATTCTGTTAGTAAATGAAATAAAATATTACGTAGAAAGTGGCTGTAGAATTTATGTTTTTAATCTATATATATATATATATATATATATATATATATATATATATATGGAAACATTTTCATACAATTATTTTATATGGAATACTAATTTTTTGTGACTCAGGATTCGAGAAAAATCTATACGGACGCAGTATTCTGTATAGAGAACGCAACTTTGCAAATTATTGAAGAATGAGTGAATGAATAAATAAATAAAACCTGTAGTTGCTGCAATGTTGCTCTCAAATCACTGTCTCAAACAGATTGGAACCAACAATATTGTCCAAATTTGAATTTTTTGTTTTGTTTCTGTGTTGTTGTTTTTTAAATACGCGCTGTACGTCTCACTGGTTGCATCACCATCGCTGTTAAGTTTGTGGAATTTCCGCTTTGTGTTCTAGAGATCTCGGATTAGGCTGTAGGTTCAGTGACCGGCTACCATGACAGAGGTTTCTCGTGGTATTCCTCTGTTCCTCTAGGTTAAATCTGGCATGATACTTAGAAATAGACCGCTTCTAGACACTTTCTAGTTCATAATTCACAGCTAATCCACCATTGGACCTTATCTAACGTGAGAAGTTGAAAGAGTGTGTAAGGAATGATGATTCGAGACTACATTTTATAAAATGTTGAATGAGACAAAGATAGGTGATGATTAGTTGGAAGGCATCGGTAAGGATCGTGGACTATTTTAAGCTATTCGTCGGAGGGATTCAGATATTTCTGTAGCTTCTCGTTATGTAATTTTGTCTATATTAATGTTATTTCCGTCTTCTTAAATCCAAATATTTCCTGTCTTCTCAAACATTCTTAGTTTATGTTATTTTGTTCTTTTGAGATGCCGTGTTTTATTACTAAAATGTGTGCGTTGATGTTAGCTTTCTATACCATTATACCATTATTCTGTGATACATGTTGTACAGTATTAATGAATGTTATGAGAATATCATACAAACTCTGAAAATGTGATTTATGATTTTACACTTTATAGGCTACCATCAACACTGCTCTAAAATAAGTTTTACATGGTGGAATATTCACAAATGAAAGTAACATTTATCTGTAAAGCTATTTACTACCGAACTGGAATAATAGGCCTATGTATAGAAAAGCTTTATCAATGTTTCACTACACTCCAATTTAAATATCTATCAGGCTTCAAATCCAAACTACTGGAGCACAGTGGATATGGTCTATAAACACATTCATAGTAATTCTTTGCGGTTTATAACTCTCGTGCTAATTCATTTATATGACTCCTGGTCGTAAAAAGTGTTTTAAAACTATGTAAAACTCAGATTTAAGTCCCATGAATAGCCACACTATAAATACAACAGATTCTCTATTTTTGTGAATATGTCTTCTGTATTATCGGGCTCTGTCCGAAAGTGTACCTAATCTGTACCCAAACGTTTTCTGTGGGAGTAGAAAATATGTCCCATTCGTGATTGAACGATTTATAACGAAGCTATTTCTGATCAAAAATACTTTCAGAAAGTCTATACATAACTTAAAGTTCCTTAGTAAAACGCTGTTTGTGTTCTTCTAACTTCGGAAAACAGTATGAAATTAAAAGTACGGATGTTGGGAGCATTAGATGTATTATGTCCATACGAATTTTGATGAAAATCTGTCATTTGGTTTTAAAATAAGAGGGGTCGAACGTAAAAGGCTACGCCGACATAGAGGCACCAAAGGACTATATTCTTCTATTTAATAAGTATTAAAAAATTACATTATGTGTTTGTCTCATTCAGTAAAAAAGTAACATGGCGCAAGTCGTACTGTCTATAAACTTCTTCATAAACTTGCATTTAATCATGCTATTTGCAGTATCCGTCCTTCTCATCTGGCATTATCTTCTTTCATGTTGAAACATAATTCACTTAGGATTAATTGCCACCTCCAACGAGCATTCGAGCCATAAGAGAGCTTTACGTAGATGCAGGTTTCTCTTTATATGTAAAAGGGTTAGCATAAATCTTTCAGCACGCGACAGTCCGGTCCTATTGCTTTCCCGATATTAGTAGCGCAACTTTTAACAGATGGATATCAGGAAAGTTTTAATCAACGTTACATAGGAAGTTTGTAAAATTAATGGCAGATGTAATTTTGCCTTGAATAATCAGAGAAGTCCGAGAAAATCAGGAAATACTTGAATGGAATGACTTAATCATGGTGAATTTAAATATCGTAGGGAACTGTTCAGAATTTGTGACAGGTTGTCAAAGAATAAATTTAGACAAATTTAAGGAGGCTTACAAATTAATATATATGACACTTAAATCTCTAATAGATCCATAATAAGACGACGGAAATATAATAATTTCATTTTAAATGTTTAGACATGTATTTAAGAGGGGAATAAAATATAACTAATTTTTATGATTAAATTAAGAGAAGACGAATTTTGGGGAATACTATTCACTTGAAAACTGTAACTTTTGCATTTGTTTTGCTAAACATTTCTTCACAAATTAACACTTTCACCGGTTATTTTGAATGGTTTTGAAAATACTGTATGAGAACGTAAATTATGTAAGAGCCCATTGTTTTTAAGTGGTTATTGTTACAGATCCGCTTACTTTACTTGATATAAATGAAAATTCTGCAATACTTATATAACATCTTAGCATTAACTTCTACTTCTTGGATAATCAAAGCCGTTAAAGTACCAAGCGTCATTTGATTAGTAACGTTTCAAAACCTGTTTTATATTTAATTTCTGTGTCTTATTGATAAATAATTTTCGAAATAATTTATTGCAAGCCTTTTTAAAAATAAATAAATATAAACAATCTACACTAAATATGCAGTCCTTAGAGTCCTTACAAAAGCTAGTAACCGTTTACATGACTACATTAATTAACAGACTATAAGGCCAGAATCCACAAATACACAAATCAATCTTCATCGAAATAATTACCTTCTTTGTGTATTATATGGGTAATAAACTTTAGCCTTATGAACAGAATGTGGTATTGGTGTCCAAGATGTTGCTATGATGTCAGAAATTGTGCGCTTATACGTAAGGCTGTAATGTGGATCTGATATTGATTAAAGGATTTGTTCGTGGTCGTAGTTTCTAAAAATGTATGGCGGAGATGAGATGGTTTTTGCCAAGACTCAGCATAATGTCAGTGTCATATCACGAAGAAAGTATCGGAAATAGATCATGTTTATACACGCCATAAAGTAACATTCGGTACAGCTTAAGGGAATAAAGTGATAGACGAGAAGGAGTGAGGTGTTACAAATAATTTTAATGTTTCTTGTACGAATTTTTATGAAGATGACTGTCTTCTGAGTTGTAGCGCCGTGTGGACTGGTGTTAAACGGTGTTACAGAGGGCCTTACTGTCTTGATAATTATGGTCATGATGGTAGAGACAGCAAGTACCTCTGAAACTTTGGTATACTTCTACCAGACTACGCGGCACTACAACCCAGAAGACAGCTATCTTATATATTTTTTTTATTCTCCCTTACAAAGAATATTTAAAATTAAAATTGATTATCATAAAGAGTTATATGCTTTTCATGTCGTAATTGTTGTACTGTGAGACGCTTTGAGAAGCTGCAAGACCGCTTTGAGCTTTATTTGTGGTAGACGTTACCTAATATGTTTAGTGCAAATGCTCAGTGTCAAATTTTGTGAAAAGCAATTCAACATTTTAGACGACTTTTCAATAACTGAACTTTAGATCTTAACTTTATTTTGTAAGGTATAAAAGAAAAACAATATCCTTTGTGTAAATTGATTGTTTCCGGTTATGTTTGTTTGAGTCTGCATTAATGTATGTCTTTGTTTCATTGTTCTGTGACATCGCCCTTCTTTAGAGCCATTGTGGGGCTAAGAAATCTCATCTGGCGGCATTGCAAAATTTCTTCGTTCATTGCGAAATGAAAGGCGCAGAACACGCTATAAAGCCAGAGAAGTATCCACAGGGACCTTGCGGAAAAAGTAAAGATATGCATTGAAAAGTGAATTGGGTAAGACAGGTAGAGAAAGACGGCCCCGTAACGAGTAGAAGGAAGTGGAATTTGGTCTGGTAAGGGCTTGGGATGGAAAATGAGAAAAGGCGAGAAAGGCATCAGAGGATGAAGGTTCTCGTTCCATGGTTTTGGATGGAATGGAATTCATCGTTCCAAACACACAACATACGGTTGGTAACTCTGTGGGGATTTCGGAAGCAAATTCCGTTTCTTTATTTCCCAGTCCTCGTCTCCTCCTCCTCTTACTTTCTTCCCTTGTCTTCCTTCTGTTCCACAGACTCTTGAAGAAAATGAAAATGCCAGGAGCCAATTCGTTCCACTACCACTAGAACATAAACTGACGTTATATATTACTTGGTGAATATCCATATTCCTACTGTTTTCGGTGTTTGTCGGCGTGAAAGCACGTGATTTCAAGATTCGCCATGAAATCCACATTCAGGAAATATTCTTTCATTATAAAACGGCTAATTCTTATTACAAAATTACACTAGTCCAGTCACACATAACTACGTATAATTTTACCATTTTTTAAAAAAAAAATGTCAGTGCTCAATATGGGGTCCGCGGTGGCCGCGCGGTCTAAGGCGCTTGGTCACTGCAACCGTCGGTTCGAATCCCACTCAAGCCATGGATGTCTTTCTGTGTTGTGCTGTCCTGTAAATAGGTAGAGGCCTTGCGACGGGCCGATCCCTCTTCCAAAGAGTCCTACCGAATGTCCATAAATCAAGCCAACGAAAAGTTGGGGACCCGTAAAAGGTACCGGAAAATGTAGAAACATTGTTAAACCGGAAAAAGAAGAAGAAGAAGTGCTCAATATAAACTAACGGTACCGATACGTAACGCAAAACGGTATGAAGTTCTGTACTGCGTGAAGAATTTCCAGACATTTTAGGTTCACAAGCGCTAGATGTACGGAATTGTTAGCTTTTCAATCCGATCGTTTTAGCTCCGAGAAAGAGTTTACTCATTTCTGCTGAAGAGACGACTGGCTAGGCCCAGAACAGGTCTCGATGTAGTGTCGAGAAGCCTCGACCCGTTGCGGGGAACTGCAACTTCCCAGCAAGTGGCCAGTGGCGTATATATTAATTATTGTGTTAACATTCATGAAGTCAAATTTAAATTGTGGATTCTTCTTATTGAAATAATTAAATTTCTTGTTGTACCTATAGTGTATTAAAACTTTGCGTTATTCTTCAGGATTATCTTAAGAAAAACCTTTAATAAAACAAAATAATACAGGTCGTTTGTTACAATGTGTCAATGGACCTAGATATTCACGTTTGCCGTTTTCCTTGAATTTATCTCCACGCCAAGCTTACTGATCGCTTTGTGCCTAAAACCGTTTCCAGGCAACGAAGGAGCGGAGGACATACGTCGCTTTTTCACTATGTAAGTGGTAATGATTGCCTAACAACCATGTCAGATACGAAAAGAAATGTTAAATGAACCGGAGAACACTTTACAAAAGAATGTTACTATTCAAATTAGGGACCTTGAATACAAACTATTTGATGTGCAACACAAAAAGTCATTTTGGAGATGTTTTTAACTAACTCCGTGAAGAAAAGTTCTTGAGAATGCGAAAGTCGCTTGGATCTTCAAGAAATTTGTCCCTTTTTATAAACTCCGAAATTTCTTAGCGATATTTAGAAGAGCCAACAGCTTGTCGCATACCGAGTAAGATTTATACAATCCACAACTTCAAACGATATTTCTTTTAGATCCATTTTAATAGTGTCCTAACTACGTTTAAAACTAAATTTTCAGAATGTTATTGTTTCCCTTATAAAATTTCATCGGGGTTTCAAAAAGACTTTAAGATTTCGCATGGTTCGGACACGTCCTTATTTTCCACTGCGCGTGACAAAGTCACGTATAGCTAACAGTAAATGTGCTTGTCACTCACAGTTAATTGAAAGCAACAATTATAATTCATGTCGTTTTAAATGACACATGTCAGCCTTTTCCTTTTATATGCCTTATTATGTGCAGTACAATTATTGCCCATGATCATTTCTTTCCATTTAATGACGCTATTCCAAGTGCATTGATTATATAAAGTACAGTGATGCAATTAGATTGTAATTAATATTGAATAGATAATTATGTGACAAGTGTCCTTCGCCCAGGTGAATGTATAATATTAGTCTCGTGAGACACACAGGTAAAGAAAATCAAGCCAAGAATGGAAGCCAGAGCCTGTACAATACAATACAATACAATACATTGCAATAATACTAACCACTGCGACGTGACTTTTTTGTTAGTCTTACAACATCTAGAAAATGAACATTCGGAGAAATACTCCATAGTTTTCTTCAGTCTCCGTGATAAATCATCTGAAGAAGGAAATTACTCCATTTTGTTTCTCTGCCTCAGCATTAATAATTATTACGATTCTAAAGTTCGAAGCAAAAGTGCCGTAAGTGAATATGATAATAAAATACTGTGTTACCGACTGCGGTATTCCATGTGCACAAAATCTGTGATACGGGAAACTCATGTTCTCGTCTTTTGAAATGAACGCGTAGAGGAGATACACTAGCCGTTGGTTTATGTCCTTACGTCGTGAGTCAACATGTCCTAGCGGAAAGTCATGGAAGCTATTTCCCAGGTCGAGCTCTTACCACAAGTCAGCATCTCAGAACCATAAAACTTGACGTTCCCTACATGCCTGTCATGTCTTCCATAAACAGCATTCTTCTGCATTTGTGTTTGACACTGTCCTCACAGTTCTTTCTTCCAAGTTCATCTTTTGGTGCAGTTTTGTAAATGACAGGGTGGAACACAACAAAACAAATAACACTAAACTTTCCAAACTGAGAACTGCATCTTTATCCCTACGCCCATCATCTCAGAGTCGTATCCATGGTAAGCCGAGGGCCATTTCGTGTTGGGAAAAGTAGTCGGAGCTTGAAGCTAATAACTGACCTCCATCTAGTACCGAGGTTAAAAATGCTTGGTGCTTTATCTCTACCCTTTCACATGGAGAAATACTAAGATACAAATTTGTAGCTCATGTGGAAATTAATCGGAAAAAGAACACAACAAACGTCATAGTATAGTGTCTAGCCCAATGTCTACGAGGAAAACCACGAAAGCATTAGTCATTACAGCCCGTTTCCGGGCCGGCATTTGAATGTGGGAACACTCGAACACGAAACAGATACGATGTTTTGTTAAAAGTTTATAGTGTATACGCATGGTGCCGCAAATACTTTATGTACACCTGTTTTATTTAAATTTCTTCTTTTTCTTTCTTTAATAGTGGTATACAGAGTGTCCCAAAAAGACTTGTACCCATAATACGGAATAATAATATTTTGTGCGTATACAACTTTTTGGGCCAGCCTGTATAATGTCGACTGTCACGTTCCCTGCTTGTTACACTTTCCATCTTTGTCTCAGGCAAGACAGTTACATATAAAACAACTACTTTCAGCTAACTTAGAGACGGACTCAGACAGAACAATGATACGCAGTGCCTCCTCGGCATACAGAAAAGTATGACCAAAATAAAGACACACAAACATGAAGAGCGAATAAAAGAAATTGCCTGCGTGCGTGGTACGTCACGCAAGCTGGGGTCCAGACACAACAGCTTGTGCACATATATGAAACAAAGACACGTTAAATGAAGTTAATAAATTGGATTTACTTTCTGTATACAGTAAAATAGCCCCCACCTTCATGTAGCACCTGGATTAAGAAAGTATTGACCTGTCACCCGGGAACGTAAATTGTATAAGAGAAGAGAGAAATTTTTTTAGAGTATTTGGTACCGAGAATAAGAGAGAAATAGATGAACAATGAAAATTGAAAAAAGTAAGAACTTCATAATATGAGCCGGGATAGCTCAATCAGTATAGTAACTAGCTACGGGCTGGACGACCGGGGTTCGATCCCCGACGGGGGCGGACGATTTTTCCTGTAGCCTCTGCGTCCAGACCGGCTCTGGGGCCCACCCAGCCTCCTCTACAATGGGTACCGGAGTCCTTTCCCGGGGGTAAACCCGGCCGGGGCGTGATGCTGACCACTCACCACCATCTAGTGCCGAGGTCAAGGAAGAGAGGAGCTATACCTCCACTCACCCCAAACGCCTACATGGCGTATAGTGGGACAAACTTTACTTTACTTAAGAACTTCATAATATTGAACTTCTGTCATAATAATGGACCTACGTACAGAATTCTGGCCATAAATTCGGAAGGGAAAGGTTGTGAGAGACCTGACGTAGATAGTAGGATAATATTAAAATGTGCTGTAGGATAGATGATGTGAGGGTTTAGACCGAATACATCTGATTTAAAGTGCGATGCTGAGAAACACGATAATATTTTCGGGTCCCATAAACAAAGGATAACTCTTGACCAGTTGAGAGAGTAGCAGGTTCTCTGTCCCATGGATGTACCTAATTAATTAGTCTTCATTAGCTGGTGCTTATAGAAGGATATGTTCCTTGTTATTCATTAAAATATCTAATGTGCGATTTCCTGAGTCTTTAAAAATACAGTTTACAATAACTCCTTAGATATGACGACAAATTCTTTTGTGATACGCCAGAAACTACCGTAGTTTTGAGCTGCAATAATGCCACTGTAGGCTATAGACTATAAATCGTAAATATAAATATGATGCATAAGTAATATTAGTATTTTACATTCTGCAAAATAACATTTAATAAAAGTTTGATACGAACATTATTTCAGGGCAATATATTGACGCTAGTGATGCTACCACCTCAGAATTTTGTGCATCCTTTAACAAATTTGTACGATAATGAGAAACACCACCTTAGTATCCGGTGGCATAACACCCATACCAAATTTCGTGATTATGTATCAAGTGGCTTAGAATTGTAATGGGACTCACCCATACAGCGCGGTAATGCCATAATAAACCTTTATTTCTTGAGGAAGGGGAAATACGTGTGAAATTTGCATGTTATCTAATTCCAGAAACGACCTCACAGTTCAGATTAAAGAAATGAGACGTGGGGTTCTAGACTAGATTAAACTACTGTAACTGGGGATAGGGGCCAGGGGCCAGTTTTGGGTTCAGATTATGAACTCGTGAGAAACTTGTAGAAAACCTTTTTAGAGGTCGGAGGTAAGTAATAGGTCGACACCACCCCTTTATAAATTTATAAATATGCATGTTGCTTATATTATTACGATGGACAGCCACTTCTAGTCAGTGATTTTTTTAAATTCCAGAAATACAGCTTCATATTAAACTGACTTCAGTAAGGGCTTCGTCGTTTTTAAATGATTGAATTGAAATTCAAATATGAATCCGTAGTAATTTAATGTGTACGTGCTTTAAATAACAATTTATTATTAAGCAATGATCCTGTCTTTCGACAATGCATGCCTATAAACTGAGCTACTAACAGCTTCAAATAATTGAAGAATTAAGCAGCCGATAACTTAAAAATAAAATCTTAATATTAAATTTCATAGAAAATAGTTGAGGGACGGACGGGCGGACGGGCGGACACAGACTGTAGAGTCAGAGTGATCCACTCTGAGCAACTAGTTTCACAACAGTAGGAACTTATCATGAGATACAGTGCCATTTCCCGCTGTGTCACCACGTGACTTCCAATTGGATGCTGTAATGGAGCTGTCACAAGTAGCTGCTCCCCTCTTGTCAATTTTCCAATTTAAACTTATAACCTCCAACCTCCTCCATCATGGAAGCTTCCCCGTATTCATCCCCGCTAGGCGTTGGTTGTTTCTCTTTTTAGACTCACAGAAGTAAATTCTTCTTTCGACTGGTGGAAAGATTGCAGTGTTTGTATACATCACGAGTTTAAATGATTTTGTAAGCTTGCCTTCAGTTCTACGAACTTCAAAAGACTAAAACTCTCAGGTTTTACAATCATGGGTTAACTTGCACAGATAAAAATCTCACATTTTAAAGAAGTATTAAGTAATAATTTTTAGGTCTCTTCAAAACAAATGCAGTCTCGTAGGGTAAAAGTAAATCTGTCCGTGAATCTAAGCAGTAGACCACGAATGAGTGCAGGGGACGTTATTACATGGCGCCACCGTCTCCAAAGTATGACACTAGATTGGAAAGAAGACAATAGTTTTACGATATTACACAGCGGAAACTTATAAGAACATAATTATTGAACAGGGTGTTGTAGTGGTTATGTCTCGGATGTTTAGTTCGGATGTACGTTTGCCCGGTTTTAATCTGAGAGTGGTTTTCTTAACTGAGTACTTTCGTGTTTTTCTCAGACCTCCAGACGAATGCTCGAATAATGTCTACAAACTCTATCCACTGTTTATTATCATTTTCCTGTCAAATATATTAACCAGTGTGACCAATGTAGCCGATACTAACGACGGTGAAGACGTCGATGGTCTCCTCCGAAACGTCGGTGTCTGCATAGAAAAATCAACGCGGCACTACGACGGAGAATATTAACATCGACAAGACCAGTGGACTTGAAGTAGAGTTGTTAACAATAATGAATTATTTACATTTTTACAACTTTATTGTGGATTTTCTGATTAAAGCGCTGTGATGAAGCCGTTTAAATTCAGAATTCGGCAGAAATTTATTACTCCGAAACGTCCTTGATTTGTGCTGTTTACTGACAGAGATATATCTGAAAATGTGAGAACAATTCAGCAAGAGTTTACTCTGAAACATTCGTAAATTTTACCGTTTAGACTGGGCCCTGCGCCCAAAAGACTGTGTACAACGAAGCAGGAAGTTTTTCCTTAGCAAATACACGTTTTAACGTTTCGACTTGGTGCTCTGCACAGAAGATTGGCGATGGTTGTCATGTAACACATGCAGTTAAGAAAAAATAAGCCAAGAGGCAATCGATTTCTTCCGTTTGCTTCTACATTGTACCTATAACAAGGGCTTATACCGACTACCACAATTTTCAGAACATTACAGCAGCCAACAAAGAAATCCAGTCAGAACATATACTGTGGAGTTTTAAAGAAACTGTGGTAAGTTCGTTCAAAGAAAAGTTGTGAACAGTAGCTGCATATAAACAACAGGTTCTATGCCCCCTCCAGCGCATCACAGAGGGAAGACCACACAGCGAACTGTCTGGAGTCACTGCCGGACGAAAACGAGATGCCTGCCTCAATAAGAAGAAACTCACATTTGTTTACTTGAGGGTGGAAACAAGTTTCAAAGTGTTCTCCCTCGGAGTCAAATTGTATCTTTAGTGTGAGGTCTCAGCGTGTGCCTGAATCTGACCCCACCATGGTGGTCTCATGGCTCTAGATGTGGTGTCCTTGCATCGAAACCCACAGTGTTACATCGTAACTCGGTCTTAAGTCGATGTTTTTTATATTAGATGTAAAGAATGTTTATATTTAACACTAAAGATCCTCTTGTATTGATATGATAGAGAAATCTAGGAGGTTATTGTGATTGTCATGTGGCTATTGGAGAGAAACATGATGTACTTGTGACATGTCTTCTACATAGAAGACAGGCAGAGGAGGATCAGGTTAAGATTATTTTTTGGTGGGCAGAACAGCAATGGAGTTATGCCCAGTGATGGCACTTATCATTAGCGGTGTTAAACCTGCAAGTTAAGCTATCACAGGGTTTGTTTCAATGGGATTTTATTTTTTATGCAAGTTCTGATCCATCTGTACCGTAAAAATGACCACAGTAGCCTCGAATGCTCTTAATGCTTATTATGAATGGAGTGGTCTGCTCATTAGAGATCTGTCGAAAAGGAGAGCTAATGAGTGTTGTAATATATCGTTTTATCATTTGGTTTTTCATTTCAATTTATTATTAATTCAAGAAGCACCTTTATGTTTGTTAGATACCATCAAATAGTAGTTTCGATTTTTTTTTCATTTTACGACTGTATTTTATGAAAGTATTTTGAGTATTACAGTCCCTAGGGAAACTGCTTGAAACATAAAAGCTTCTGGAAAACCCCACAGAATCTAATAAAAACCTTTAAAAGCGTCCTCTATACGCTTTTGTAGGCTTGAATACCACTAGTAGGCATTATATACCTACTATTAGGAGACAAGTCGTCATAAAATTTTGATACGTAAATTTACAATGACTCGCAATTCTTAGATAATCACACCAATACTTCGCTTTTCTTCTAAAGTTATTTTAACAATAATCTCATATAACTACATAAATATGCAGGACCTTCATTTTAATAGGACTCTGATCCGCGGAGTTCCTTAATTATAAAGAGCTTCTTGAGAGCAGTCATTTCCCTACTCTGATTCTAATTGTCATTTACTTTCTTTAAAATCTATGAGTCTCTCAACTGGTCGATAAATTCCCATCTTGTTATGTTATGTTATTATAATTCTGCGTTGACCTGTTATTGGTTCCAGGAGTGCTAAATACCTTGACCGTCTCCTAATCCTTTGACGTGACACCCAAATGCTGTTTGGCAAAGAGGAAAAATTATGAAGCTTTTCATCGTGTTTTCCTTGCTAACTTCCTGCCTCGTTCGTTTAAATATTCCTCGAAGCACCATTCTCAAACATGTTTAATCTACTTTACGATGACAGTCCGTCAACACAGCAATTATTGATTATATTTTTATTGTTTTTTTAATAATCCAATACATGTTTTTACCTTAATTGGTCTTCTTAGTCGGTTCTCCATATGTCTTCAAAATTAATAGACATGACTGCTAATTTATATACAGTTTCTTTTGTTGACTTTACCATGTGTTGGTAGGGTAATGGTAATAGTAGAGTGGACTATGTATGACCTACACAGTCCACTCTGCTATAAAAGATAAGCAGCGCAAAGCACAGTTCATTATATAGTAAAGACAACAACAGAAAATGCGTAATGTACCTATCTTAGTAGAGCCTTAAGATGACAAATTAATGTCGAGTCATGTAGTGGATTCTTAATGAACATTGAAACTATAATCAAGAACTTTGTGTTATAGTCGGCGCAGTAGTTTTTGGCCGGTGGAATTTTCAAGGGGGAGGCTAGGAGCGAGTCTCTTTTGCGATAGTATAATGCTGATTGCACGGAGGAGCTTATCGGACGGAACGGCCAAACAAAAGAAATACGCTAACCGTGCCACCTCGGGTACACAAGAGTAGGCCCGTCCGCCAGCTACGCTAGCTTCTCCACCGGCCAAAAACTAATGCGCCGATTATAACGGTGTGTGTGAACGTAACGTTCAGAACACAACAAAATGCTTCCCATGAACTAATCTTTAATCTGTGTCCTTCCCTGAAGGTGTGAGACTACGATTTACAGCCATACAAAACATTGATAAAGTTATAGTTTTCATGTTTAATCTATATGATCGTTTATTACAATATTGCTTATAGAGCTAATTATACTTTCATGGGATTAGATAAGTTTTTCAAAGTTGATCTTGTTCGAATTTAAAACTTCAGTGAACGGATAAGTATCACCTCGAAAGACGTGTAAATAGTTTTCATAAAACGTCTTGAGTTTCTTATAGAAAAATGTTTTTAACCTCAACTTGGCACATGTACATTGGCTGTAGAGTCGCCCGGTAGCTTTATTTCTTCGTGTTCTTCGTAGCATGAGGACCAGAATGTAGGGAAACGATGTAGGAAATGACGCCTTTTCCAAACATGACGAGAACCCGTAGAGTAGAGAAGTCTTGCTTCTTGGTCACACCTGAAGCTCATTTATGAACAGAGCCGACCTGGTACCATGGTTTACTGTAGAGGTCCACTTCCTCCTCCACCATATACTTGGATTCATACAACTTGGCTTTCATTTTTTATCCCAAGGGATCCAAAGCCCGTATAGGATTATGAACAGCCTGTATCTCATTTCTGAAGCTGTATACGTGCGCAGGGGAATGTGATGAAAGTGCAGGGAAGAGCATAGTCGCCCTTCACTGTTCGTTTCTTTTCACTTGCCTTAAATATTTGAAGAGCTGAGAAAGCTGTACCCAGGTCTTCTCCGGCTGCTGGAACAAACAAGATCAAGTAATTCTCTCCCTCTTTCCATGCTACAGGAGAAGATGTTGGGAGACGGTTCCGGAATCTCCATTAGGGATATGGGGTTAAAGCACCTACTAGCGGAAGACTCTCTTAACTGCTCATGGTACGTGCTTGAAGATGGCCCAAGATCATTACATCACAGGCAAATGGAACTCGGCTCTCAGGTTTCTGGCCACTGACCAGCCATGAAATAAACAGACCAATGTAGAAATTATAATTCCAATGTAAGTTACTGAAAAGTTAATGTATAATTTTGTGTGGAAAAAATGTATACTCTCA
Organism: Zootermopsis nevadensis; assembly: GCF_977971745.1. Classification (NCBI taxonomy): domain Eukaryota; kingdom Metazoa; phylum Arthropoda; class Insecta; order Blattodea; family Termopsidae; genus Zootermopsis; species Zootermopsis nevadensis. Next base: position 12,576,086 of record NW_028259142.1, read on the forward strand.
AGTTCCTCATCTTTGAGTTCTGAAGACCTATCTGATACCTCTTAAAGAAAATGGTTAGAGTTTGCGCTACGATTCATTAAGTACCACGCCGTGAAGATGTACATAAAGGAGTCGAGGCATATAATTCACAGCGACGGAACTAGATGAAGGTACGGTAGTCAAGTTTATGTTTTGTTGGGCATGGTAGCAGAGACAAAGTTTTGAAACTTTGGCCATAATTCAACTAAAATACACTTTTTAACATATCATGTATGTATTAACATAACTGCGAGCAAGTAATACTTTTATTGCATTTCAACGCTTCTTCTGTTTTAGTGTTATTTATCTAAATATACGTCGAAACTTTCTAACTTTTTTTCTATTTTCGAAACAAAATATGAGAAATGCGTTCTAATTTATTATGTGTATTTATGTTTTCTAACTAAAAGTATGTTCCAGAACCCTGAATAAAAGGCGATTGTGCAGTGTAAAGTGGAGACTATGGTTTTCTTGCTTCTTCAGGTCAATATAACCCTTCGGTGAAATTTAATAATTTTTTTAAAACTTTGCATACCATGTAGTGTATTAGAATATAGAGTGAACAAACCAACAACTATTAACACTATAATAGACACTATTGCCATACGCGTTTCGACCTCAATATGTCATCATCAGTGGCATCAGGGAAATTAATACATATAGTCAAATGGTTCGAGCATATGTATTAATTTCCCTGATGTCACTGATGATGACTTCTTGAGGTCGAAACGCATGGCAATAGTGTCCATTATAGTGTTAATAGTTGTTGGTTTGTTCACTCTATATTTTAATAATTTTTGTGTCTCATACTCTTCGCATTATTAAAAAGTTAAAATAAAATGATGTTACAGACTAGATGTGCTAAATAATAAAGGATGGCGAAATTTAGATGATGGGAGAGATAAGAAACACAGAAATTATTATTGCTAACAAAATTTTAGAACTAGAAAAAGCTACTTAAACATAAATTAGAATCAAGTTATGAAATGAATTAAATGTGCAGTAGGCTATTATTTATTAGGTTAGTGGGATTCAATTGTGCAATTATAGTTTCATACAGTGCAAGTTTTGCTTAATGGCATCGTAATTCATTGAGTAGTTCTTTGAGACGACAGAATTAACTGGATATAAATACAGGCGTCTTCTGGAATGTTGCGCCTTGTTTCTGATGTGTTTACTGTCTTCGTCATCAGGACGATGAGCTGCCGTCAGAAAACGAAATCTCGCCATGATCTACACATTTAGGTTTTGTTTTATGAACTTATTTTAAAAGACGCGTGATAGTAATACATATCTTATAAACAGAACACGATGTGATAACTCCACTATCGAGCGTTCTCTTGAATCCGGATTGGAAGTCCACGTACTTCCCCACTCATCGTTCTAATTCATGGTCGTCGCTCGTCGAAATACTTTATTCTTATAAGCACAGTCCATTCTAAGCTGCAGCAGGTCCAATGCGGGGTTCCTTATCTCTTTATAAGTTTTGAAGAAACTTTGTTCTTCTAATGCCACTGTACCTGGAATCGTTAGCAAAATCCTGTTGAGCGGTTGACGGGCTTCAAATAAACTTTTTGTCCCTCAGGGGATCAAAAACAAAGTAAAAGGAGTGTTCAGTAAGTAAGTGGACAACCCTTATATTTCGGCGAAAGTTAGAGCTTTAACTACGTATCCCACAATCAATAAGTCTGCAATTTTTGCTGTGTGTTTCATGTGATCAAGAGTGTAAAAAGCGATTATTTCCTTAAACAACATTAACAAATTCAGTCGCGTAATGGTGAAGTGTAGTGTTTTCTTTGCGGTAAGGACTGAATACTTAAATATAATTTAGGCGAACTTTAGGTTCAAATGACTTTATCAATAAAGCTCATGGCACAAGTTAGGGACACCTAGGGGTCGTACAAATTCCTCTTTTGTCTGCCGGACCGCTGGCTAGTAGTCAGTGCGCATCCGGAAGGTCCTGCGACCGGCCATCTCGACACAGGTTTTCCTTGGTATTCCTCTGTCTTCAAGCAAATGCTGAGATGGTTCCCAAGTTTCAAGTTGCCACTGCATGCTTCTCATGCAGCCCTCCCGATTTAAATTAATCAAAATTTACCACCCCTTAAAGCCGTCAAAATTTACCCCCCCCCCCCCCAGTAGGAACTTCTAAATTATGTACTAAACTTCCAAATCAATAGCCTCAGCTTTCTCTAATACAAAATTCAAAATTTCGTCTTCTCTGCCAGCTATCGCACTAACGTCTTCGCTCTTACTTTATCCTTAACAGAAGGACGAGCGGGCATTTCCTTGGGACCTTCTAACTATAAGATGCTCTTTCTCCCCCCCTGAAATCGAAGTGTCTCTCACTTCTCCCCCCACCAATTTTCCCCCCCCACCAATTTCCCCCCCCCCCTCTAGCTTCAGAGGGTTAAATTAAACCTTAGTATATATTTTTAGTCCTGCTCACGTATTTATTTCATTACCCCTATAATAGAAGTTTAATGCATATTTTATAACTTATAATGTACGAATTGTTACTAGTGTGTTATCTTTATCCATACATTATTTGATCTGATATAGTTTAATTTAAATTCTCTGTCAGTTTTCATGTTATTGGAGTATCCATTTATACAAGATGTGTTCCTTCTGACATTAAGTACCTCTTTTACGAGGTAACCAGCTTCAAGTACCTTTTCAAGTAAAACATGGTATACATTTGGACTGCTTGTTATTGGTTACTTTTCACCACGGTGTGGTGCTTTCTCAAGTTGCGGATGCAGTGACGGCGTCCATATTTCGAAGGTATCTAAGAATGTATTTAATCAATTGCGAATAAACACGATGTGGTCCTCCAGCTTCATGTGGGGTTGAAGGTAAAGAAACTGGCATGAATAAGAAGAATTATATTAAATTATTATTCTTAGGTTACCTTTCGGGGGAAATAAAATGTTGATTAGTTAGGGCCAGAATCTGTTTCGTCTATGTTTGGAATAAAAATACAGAAGTACAATGAAACAAATAATTAGTTTGCATAATGTTCTTTTGCAATTCGAATAGACTTCAATATCCTAAAGAAGTTATTTTATAAGCCCTTTTCGTGTCAAAAGCGACGAAATTGGTCTGGCAAATGCACTGCATATGAGAGCAAACATTACAATCTGACCAAACATTGAAGTCCTCGTGTAACTGGGTTTTATAGCAGTAATCATCGATGACTTGAATCCATTCCTGAGACAGAATCTATACAAAACAAAATTATGGCAAAAAGCTGAGTCGTCTTTATATTATTTTACTGACAGCGTACCAGCTGTGACGTATCCCTTTTCTTACTCACCCTTTCGTTTATTACACCCTTTTCTACGCCCTACTACAGATGGATCCTTGCTTGGTCATTAGCTTCTTCTGTATGTTTGTAGCAGATGGTACACAGTGCAGACTACTTAATGCTCTTTTCGACTCTTGCTTCAGGATCAAAATTACGACTTTGTACTAACTCTGTGAGCATTTACTAAAGTGACAGGCTGCTTCTCAAATGTGAATGGGAGTTTGCCAATACTGCGCCTGAATGTGTATACAAACAGCACAGCTTGTAAAGTTAGATTTTGTCTAGAGTGGGATGTCTTTTATATCTCGTGGATGATAAAGCGTAATGAGCATTTATTACATGAATAGAGAAGGAATAATGAAAACATTTCAAGTACTCGCAGTTAGAAACAGAGAACTAGCTATAAAACTCTACACAGAGAGTATTAAAATCTTCTTTGGAAGGTCCGTATACAATTTCGGATTCTGTTAATAAGGTTTTCCATACATTTCAAAACAAAGCATTGTGAGGGTGATTTATGGTGTCTGAGAGAGGGCATTTTTCTGAACAGGGAATCAGTCCACCTCTATCCCCATATACAGACCATCTGCCTTATGATCCCAGGACAATGGAGCAAATTGTTTCGTCATCTGGACAGCTGATGGCATATTGGAAGAGTATTATTAATGAGTTTTTGTTGCCTTCTGGAAGATAAAGATCTAGACACTTGTGTTATTAAATTATTTTAATACAGTACAACCGGATGTTGAAGAACCTCACAACCAAGGAACTATATTTATTTATCCGAAAGTATCAGTCAAATACAGCACAAAATTCTGTTGTTATTTTTTGTTTGCAGGAAATTTATAAAATAAAAATATAATGTGAAGGTATGTCCGTTCATTCGCATATTATTGGTGGTCTACACTAAAAGGTGTAGGGCGAATTTAACTCATATTGAACTTTATGATTTACGAAAGGAAAATGACTAATCCCACAAAACATTAATACATAAGCTAAAATAGGCCTACAGATCTCAGTGAGGCTTGTATCCGTTATTTTAAACACTTAGTGAAGTAGGAGGAAAATAATTTCTTATAGTACGCAGTGTGGTTAGCTTCGTAATAATGGGTCTGTACATATTTTAATAGAATTTAATTTGTAATAAATGTACATCGAGGTCAGTATATATCAAAATCGCAAAAGTGGTATTTATATAATAATAACTTCCAATAATTTGCTTCATATTATACGTTCTCTGCTAAGTTGGAGCAACAGTGCATGAAACATTGTAGGCTTGCATGCCTCGTAACGTACATCTCTACAAATTTGTTGGCATGAAATCACGTAGACCGGATTGTCGACTACGGAAGTCGGCCAAAGGCCCCGAAATGTGTGCAGTGGAATGCTCTGTGCTCTGAATTCATGAAATTCCGTTGGAATATGCTGATATTATGTGAGAAACTCATTGCGTAGAACAAACCACAATAATTAAAGCAAGAACTTATTCTGAAAATATAAAATAAGAATATTAAAGTGCGAGATGAAATAAAGAAGCGGTGGAGGGGAATGGGGATACACGTTTGTAGGCAAGTAGACAAAATAATTTCAGGGAGGACAAGTGGAAGAAAGAATAAAATAGAATACAAGGAGAAAAAGGCTGAAACAGAGTATCGAGAGAAGAGAACAAATAGATGGGATAAATAAAGAGAACCTGATAAAAAGATTAAAGCAGAGAGATTAAGAGAAGAAGAAAGATGGATAAATAAATAAGAGGACAGATGAGATATATAAAACAAAAAACAGAAGAATGAATGAATATGTAAATTAAATAAATAGATTACAGAAAAATTAAGAGATATGGGAAGAAAGAACTGAGTGTAAGTAAAATTGAGGAAGGAAATAAAAAGTAATACATGAGAATAAGGCTCGGGAGTAACTTTCTAAAGTACAGATATGTTCACACCTGGCAGTCAATTGCTCCGTTACTGATCGGATTCCAGCGGCTGCAATTGGCAATGTCCGGTTGAAAACGCGCGTTTGTAAGCGGCGAGGTTACGTCTCATCGCAACAGGGCTGACGGGAAATAAAGCGTTGGATGACACAAACGAATAATATGACCTATTGACCGTGCAGCCACCGGACGCATCGTTGTTCGGATGCAGACAGTACGTGCAGGTGGTGCTAGTAATGACGGGGCATATTCAGATCCTTTCAATGGGAAGTTCATATCGTCTGACAAATGATTCCACCTGTCATGTCCTCATGATAGTCCATTCTTGTTCCGTGTTATCTTCAGTTAATCTTTATTAATGCACCAAGTGGGATGATTGGTGGTGAGTATGTGCTTCGCCCTGATCACCATAATCTGACGCCTGTGGCTGATCAAGATGAGCTTCAAATCAAATGCTACAGTGTGTTAAAGATATTTTTATCAGATTTAACATGAGTCATATTCGTTAATGTTCTGCTAATGATGCGCATGTGGCAGAACTCATCCTGTAACACAGGTTTAATGAGTTAGAAATTTTATTCTTGGGTGACAATATTGTTGAAGTAAACGTCGTTCTCACTTAACAATTAGCTTGGTAGGTTAGGTTGTTATAAGAGATTGAATTAAATTTAATGTACGAATTTCGGTGGTAGGGAATTGTTTTAATCACCAAATCGTTCATTTTAAATTTATTAAATATGTCAACTGATACAAAAACCGAACTAGGCGACTCAGACACACGGAATGGCTATTTCATAAGCCTACACCCCACTTCTTGAAGTAAAATAGACTAAACAAAAATATACTTTTCAGGAACTTTTAAGTCAATGCCTAATAATTTTTCATATGTGTTTTAATTTTAATGTTAAGAAGCGGGTATCTTCCTACTGTACAAACCAGTCCAGTGTGCCTGACTTCATCGATTTTGAGAAGCTTACAAGTTCGGTTAGAATCACTAAAAGAGAAACATAAGGGAACTAAACAAAGGAAAACATAGCCAAAAGAGACAAAGAAAATAAACAGTATGAGACGTGATCATAAAAAATAACCCACAGGGTACTTTTTCCCAGTTTTGTTCTTCTTTCTCATACGCCAAAATACGAGACGCTAAAAGCCAGTCGCTTGTTCTAGTCCAGAGCGTATATAATAATGTTGGTACTCGCGCAGAGGTTGGGCTGCTTTCAGAAGGCCTATCTAGTGTAGTTCAGGCTGCTCTGAGAACATACGCCAGCAGTATCATCCAGAATTACAACATATCCCATTCTTTGTAAGACCCCCTCCCCCCATACATGGGGCCCTTTACTACATCTCATGTCGCTGAAAGGCTGATGTCATCTATGAAAGTTGCGGCCGTAACGCGGGCAAACTGGACTTAACCAGGCTGTGGACTGTCGTTACGTCCTGCTATTCTGACTCTGCTTGATCGTCAAACCAGCAGAATTTTGACACAGCGCGGCTAGAATTCTTTTTTACTTTAGTGACCGTTGGGTATTTTAATAATGTGTCAGAACTCAATGAACACGGTCTTTCCTGAAAAGTTTATAATTACACAGGTCGTCAAAAATTCTCTGCTCTTATGAAACGTGAAGTCTCATTATCGGATTCTCATAAGACAAAGAGTCAGCAGACACCATCTTAAAGCATCTAAATCCAGTTCACACCGTATACATTCATTTTAACTTTATTCTTACCTCTGTGCCAAAGCCTTTTAAGTGGACTGCTTACTATCTTGAACCTTACCACAAAAATATAGCATGAATTCTATGTCTGGAATTCATGCTATATGCACTGCCTGTCCCATTTTTTTATTAAACCCTGATAATATTTGGTGAGGAGCAGAAATTATAAAGCTTATTAACATGTAATTTTCTTCATCCTGTGGCTGCTTTTTCCTTTTAATGTCCAAATTTTCTTCCCAGCAGTTTTTTGTAGATAACCTTAAGATGATAAATGAGATGATAAAGTTACGTCATATCGTGATAAATATATATATTTGTTTAAATCTTGTCAGTCTAATCACAATAAAATTCCTATTAAATATTAAAATATTACCATAATTAACATTTAAATATTTAAAATATATTAAATGATGTTCTCTATCGAAATGTTCGATTTACATTAGATCATCACTTTTTTACACGACATGTTTCAGTTCTAAAAGAACCATCTTCAGGTGTATAAAATTATATAAACTTAAATGTAATTTCTTAAATGCAACTTTTAGTGAGATGTTTATCAGATTTCAAATGATGTTTTCTTCCAGATTTTATTGTTTTTTTTTGTTTTTTTTAAATATCGTATTCGAAGTTGTTCTGTATATGTACGTCGTGCTTAACATGATTTTGTGTGGGTGAACGTTTTGTTGTTGTTTTTGTATCATCCTGTAAAGTAAATAATATAAAGACTAAATGAATATTAATAAATTAGAAATAGAAAATAAAATAATATATATGATAATTTAATTTTTGAAACATACCAGAAATGAAGTTGTGGAGGAGTACGTCCGTCTGGAAGTGTTGCCGTGTTTGAACTGAATAGTGTTCATTATTGATCGTGGTTGTTTGTAGGGGGGGTGGTAAGTGAAAGGAGGTTGTTGGGGGTGGAGTTAAGTATTTGAAGGGAATTAAAGATAGGGTTATTAAAATAAATATTATTGTCATTCAAGTAAATAGATAACCTTAAATTGTGTTATTTTCTTAGAGTGAGAGAGACCTAGTGTCACATCTGTTTATAATAACAGGTAGAATTACACAATCTTTTGTAGGCGTTCTTTACGCAAAACGCATTAAATGGACTCATATTAAGTCTTGCCTGTTGTTTCATCTCCGAAGCCACGACGGATATTAGCAAAACTTCGTACTGTCGTCTGCTCTAAAAGCTGTCCAGCGAATTTAATTAGTCCGCAACACAATTGGGCTCATCATACACACAATTTGTGCTTTACACTAAATATACGCGTCATCGAGTTTCAGCTTTTCTCTAAAATATTTGTTTTCAATAAGTATTTAAAGAAATACAAGAAAATTAAATTTCCGACTTTTTACCCTGTGAATAAACTTTACAATTGGTTTTATCTGTAACTTAACGAAACGAACTACTGGTATTCATTTGTATTCTATTTGTTGTTGCAGAAAATATATAATTAGATCCCGACCAAGGACTGCAGGTTGCGAACTTTGGAAACACTGCTTTGTTATCGTGTGACGTCAGCTACATAGCTATACAGTACTGTATATTCAGTTTATCCCTTACCCTCTCTGCACCCTCTAGGGCTTACGTACGATGTGAACATTCACGAGCGCCCTCCGACGAAATCTGCAATCCTTGGTCGGAAGGGATATACGATATGGAAGATTATGATATCGACGTCACAAATACGTTTCAGCAGTAAATAAATACGAAGGACAATGAGCTAGACCTATATCATATTGGAAAAATCGCACGGAAAATACGCGTAGCCTTACAACAATTGTGTGGGAGTTAACTGCTTCGTTTACACTGAAACGTGCTTCTGAAATTACAAGGGACATGAACATTTTTCCTGTTTAGTTAGCTGCTTGTTGATCAATGTGATCCAAGTCCGGCGTTTCATGCTGTACTGCTATTGGTGAACAATAGGCTATTTGTTGCCACTTTTCGACTTCAGGGAAACATTTCGTTACTGTGGCTGAATGAAGAGGACAAGGCACACGGCCCAGTAATGGCTGCCTCCCCTCCGAAGTCGCCTTTGGCGTCTGACTGCAAGCGCCAAAGGACTGGAGCGTCTGCTCAAAAAGTATGTCGTGAGAGTACGGCTGTAGAGGAATAATTGAGTGTAAAATTTGAAAATCGAAGCAAAGCCCCTAGTGTACGCTGCGATACAATGAAACATGCAAAGGAATACTAATTAAGAGCCCTAAGCAAGGGGCTATGTGAGTAGTACGAATTATTTCTTAACTAGAATCGAAAAGAGACACAATGTGGGCTGTTTTTATCAAAAAAATAATTAAAGGATATAAGTTAGTAGTATATATATTATTATATCAGATAAAAATCTGTTATTATATGAATCATGTGTTGCGCATTACATATAGTCACAAATATTTTTTATTTTAATTAGTAAAATATTCGCTTCATCAAAAATAGTTTCAAATAAAAGTTAGGTAACTAATCAGCTCTGTAATTTATTACATGTGATCGATCACTTCTTTATTTTAAGATCAGCTATTTAATAACAAGTCCATAAATTCAGGCTGAAACTCGTGGAAGTCTTATTTAAGGGCTGTGTTGGACCGATTCATGTACGCGTTTGGTTATTACAGTACTGTTTTTATGTCACCAGTATAAAAAGTTGGCCTATTAAAAATGCTAAATTAAAATATTCAGTTCTTTGGCGGCAACATGAAAAAATTCACTTTGAATGCGGTCTTAAGATGATGTTTTGTAATAAACGTGTTGAAATGTTACTTTATACAATAAGCTCAGAAGGTTAAGAATAGAAATACAATTTTCTTTGTGCAAAAAGTTGTAGGTTTGTCGAGGACGTCTGACATGTTGGTGTTCTACCAAACTACATGGCGCTGCAACTCACCGTCCTGAGAACCTCAAATCCTACTTGTGTACGCAAAGCTGAGCGTAAGATAGAAATATGCACGGGATATCTAATGTAAGATAAATAAATTCTGGTTAGAGGACATTTTATCCTTCAGGCCCCATCTCCAGACATTTAAGAGGAGTCTGAATGTGGTTGGTATGTGAGTTGGGACAAAGTCGAGGTCGGAGGGTCACCCGAACTTCTCCTTTCACAAGTTAGTGGTATAGTAACACATGCATTAATTACCCACAAAGAGCAACCTTTATACGCGACTACTAATGACCGTTAGCATCCCTCTTCAACACTACACGCGCCATTAATGTCGTTGCCACCCATAACCCACGCCTTCGCCCTTCAGTTTCCACTAGTCTCACATTAGTCCATAGCAGCAAGACTTTGTCTTTGCAATCTGTGAAGACAAATTTTCAGTTGCAGCCTTGAATTCAGAATTTTACATTTATATTTATGTGTCTGAAAGTCAATGTTAGCTGAATTTATAAAGAAAAAAGAAAAACTTCTGGTTTAAACTGAAACAAATTTAAAGCAACAGTCCTTGAAAATCTGATAATACTAAAACTATTATTTAACATAATATTAATATGGCTTCCTGTTTTCCAAGTGGTATCTTTATTGGATTTGTCGACTGAAATTTGGCAGGCATTTCTCTTGGCTCCCGAAGGGGGCAAATTATGAATCTCCTCCATAAGCAACCTTTTTGTTCTTTCTTAGGTCCAGATACTTTTCTAATCATTTCGTTTTCAAACGCAGTCATTTCACAAAATTTCGTAAGCGATTTTTCGACATTCTTCGACAATGTGATTAACGTTACATTTTGTGAGGGAACTATTGGTTATATAACTCTGAATTGCTCTGACCTATAAGTAAATAGCGCGTTGATTATTAATACATAAAATAAAATATTACAAATTGTTCTGTTTACAAGGAAGTACAGGATATACAGGACCTTAATTTTTTCATCTTTTTAGTCAAATACTTTTCTTACATTTTCCTCTTCTCTCTAATGTCCTTCTCATATGTTATCCTCCCAAATGTTTTGCTTTTCGTCTTCTTATGTCTTATCTTTCGATGTGCTCGCCCCCACAATTTCATGTGCACGATCGTTGCAGAAAGGGGTCATTGTGCCATTTGTAAACTGAACTCAGTGAATTGAAGAAACGCAGAGTTACGGAAATCCGTTCGTACGCACTACACGGCTCTACTAAGAGTCCGTATTGATCAGCTGTCTACACAAGTTAGTTAACACTTCACACGTTCTGATAAGAAGGTGACGCCATTTCTGCCTTCAAAGTATCAGTAATAATTACCGCCATTCTTTCAAGTTTACAGCTACATCAAATTAGGGACGACATTAATACAATTTAAAACCCTGTTTTTATTTTATCTTCATATCGTATGTACCTTTGTTCTCTTCTGCAACGCAGCTTCAAGAAAGGCATAAACAACATTCAAAAGTTAACGTTATCATAAAACCGTTCCTCTAGACACGATAAAGCTTTCAATTCCGAATTATATGACTGTCGTTGTTCAGTTTACAAGGCATTCGAGCTCTTGTTAAATGTGGGCTGCCCATCTTTGAACAAGTATGGTAAGTCTTATCGCAGCAACATGGGTAGGAAATTGGAGTCTTTAATCATCTGCTTGCCGAAAGTCTTCCATTCGTTAGCAGTCGGAGGCAGGCATAAACTTTTGGGCGATGCGGGTTCTGAGCATAAAAATTGGAACTGTCTAAGGTGGTTGAATTCGTTACTGAACTGAGGAACGTTATTTTATAAACAAACACAATTAGTAAAAACTCTTCATTTTTCAGAGGGGAATATTTGTGCCTCAGAGTGGAAATAGCAGGATAATAATAATTTAATAATTTGTAGCTAATAGCTTTAAAGTGATAAAATAAAAGAGGGTAAGATGGATGTTACATTTAACACTCATGCGGAAAGAGAAATGGAAACAAAATTTTGATCCGAAAACAACTGTAAACACATACCTGGCAGGATAACATTAAACACGATCTTAGGTGAATTTGTAGACTGAATCTGACTGTTCCACAACAGCATTGTAATGAACCGTCTTTTCATAAACAGGGGATATTAATCACTTGAATAAGGATTTACTCAATACAACGGAAAGTTCCTAATCCTACATTCATTACCTTTCACTCTACAAAAATACAGACTCAGAAGCTATGTCCATTTTACTAAATACGTTTACTTTATTTATGCCATGAACATTTCGGGCTATAAACTTAATTAGCTCTGCCAATTTTCCGAAACGTCGGCAACACAGCCAACTTCGACGTGGTACCAGCACACATAATCAGGATTAAAAGTATCACTGAATTTATATAGAAGCCTAAAACCGTAATGTCGGTTTTCATTCTAGAAAATCTGTTGCCACGCACAATTTCTGGACACTGTATTCAATGGTGCTATAGTCGCTCTTAAATGCTTAAAGCCGTGATGCTGATGTTTCTGGTTGAATTAAATTGGAAATTACGAATGTGAGTTTCTTTATAATGGTCTGAAGTTTTTGCCAAAATGTTTAAATAGTTATTAAAGTTATTAAAATAGAGATATACACTGACATGTTGACACCGCAAGCCTGTGTTTCGTTAAAAAATGACGATAGTAGGCTAATGCAATCTCTTTGTGTTGTTGCGTTTCTGTGTGTGAGTACTGTACAAAGAAGCCTTCCATGTAGATGGTCTTTCTCGTTGTATTCGTGGCGATCTATAATGTGTGTTTTAGGTTTGAACAGCGGCCATCCATGTAGTTTTTAATTAGGGTCTTAGTTATCAGTTGGACAATGTGCGCGCTCAGGAAAGTACCCGTGTGTGGCCCTAGGACCACCACTAATGGGTGTTCTCGCATTCTGCCTTCTCCCGCTTTCTTTCTCTATTCTAAATGTCAATTTGTGTTTATATCGCTGAAGGAGCTGAAGTAACCTTATCATATTATTACACAGGATGTGCAGTACTTCAAAGAGCGCTCAGGATGGGCTTCGCGCCGTAAATTATATATCGTTTCTCGGTTATGTGAGAAATTTCGTAAAAATAATCTATAGTTGTACATAACGCACACATTCACTCGATAAAATGTGATTTTGGCCAGATAATGCTATGAAAATAAATTTAATATATCGTTAAGAACGCCATTTATGTGCCACGTAGAGGTGTTTCAATTTTCTTTTAATTTTTAATTCGTTTGAGATTACTGTGCATGTTAGTTGAACGCAATTTAAGTTACTTAATATATGCTTTCTGAATACATAAAAATCCTACATATTTATTCTGGGAGTTATTAATGTTACCTTTTGTTTTAGTTGTCATTAACTGAGATTCTTTACTATCTCTAGAAACAGATAATCTTAGTCACCGGTCAAATGACGGGTTAGATTTTCTCTGACTGATCAAATTGATTAAGTTTTTTTTTTACTTTTTTACGTCCAGTTTCTGAAACGTTGCGTTCTGTTCGGAGTACCTGACGATGAACAAATTCCAGGAATCCTAATTGTAACATACCATCATCAGATCCCTCTAGAAGGGAAAAGGTAGATAAATTTTCTCCATTGGGACTCCACACTTGTTGCTTTACGAATCGCCTTCCTTTGCCGCAGGATTTAAGGGGCCGTCCTCTAGTTTAATCTGTGAAATTACTTCTTCATCACGTGCGGTGTTTTTTACAAAAAAGAGGACTGAATGTAATTACTGCATTTCTTCGATTTTAAGACGCACATTTTACATTTTATAATATCTGAAATCGGGGTGCGTCTTGCAATTGATGGCGTCTAAGAATAAATTTCGAAATATTATGTTTTATTGCTAAACCCCAAGGAGAATCTTTATGTTCATAAAGATAGTCATGGAACAGTAAACACAAAAACAGCAACAAAGTAGATTCAGAAAGTATTAATTAATGCAAAGAAATTTTATGTTTAAATATTGACTGAGTCACAGTGGATGGTGTCTTTAAAATGGACGAAATACGGTATCTCCAAACACACGGAGTTACTTGAAAAATTGATAGTTATTCAGAACATATACTGAGCCAATTGAATGAATTCACATATCAGTCAATTTCCCTAAGTCTTCTCCATTCATGTCAGATCTCTTTACATAATCTTAACCTTGTAAGGTGTTTATAAAAAATTATTTCCTACCTTCCCCATCTATGTCCCGTCCAGTTCACAAGATTTTTCGTAGGATGCCAACTACATTGATATTCACTCCACACCCCTCACTTAAGGCTTGTTAAGTAAACACCAGCATGTAAATACTTAAAAATATAGAAGAACATTTCGATAAAGTTAGACATAAATTGGGATTATATGGGACAGAACTACAATAGTTAATAATATACATAGTGAATGTAAAGTTATAGTGAATGTATGGAAGGCATAGTTCACCGTAAAATTAGATGTTAAACCATGGTGACTTACACTATCTTTCATTTTTAAACTAATGGAATTTAAATTTGTTTTTTTTTAATGTGAATACCTTATTTCCACCTTGGCGTGGTGGGGGGGTGTCCCGATAACCCCGAGAGCTATGCCGGCGGTAGCTTTGCTACCGGTAGGGCCTCCGAAGCCGGACAGGTCAAGGGTAGGGACCAGACTAAGAGAAATACCCTGGTCCTCCAGGTTGGGGGTTGGATCGTAGGGCCAACACCCCTACATCTGTAAAAAATTATATATGTTGAGAAGCCTCTAAAAAAAAGAGGAGGCTAGGGCTCGATTTTGGGCTGTTACGCCATAGTAGTAGTAGTAGTAGTAGTAATGTGAATACCTAAAAATTTCTCATACGACAAGTAATTTTTACTTCGTAAATTATTTTATTTTATAATTTTTGTTTTGTGGCCATGAATTTAATGTAAATGCGTAGAAATATTATGTAGATGAACAACATTCAACTGTTGAATGAAATCATTCGAAAATAAAAGTACCAATAGGGCAGTTATTTATACTTGTCGTCAGAAAGCTGCTTTGTTCACACAGGAAGCTGTTTGTCCGCACAATGTAATATTAAGCTCCTCTTTATGTTTTAAATACCACAAACAACCACAAGGGAATACGTGGGCAAATGAATTCCCCTTCCTGCCACAATGTTCAAATCCTCTGCTTAGCGAAGTTAAACCCATCATGAAAAGAGACTGGGTATAAGCGGATTATTTTACTATCTCTGCTCTGGCGTCCATTTTTCTCCTGTCTCAATTAATTTTACCACACGAAGTCAATATGATTTAACAAATTCATGCATCATGGGACGGGTTCAAAGATTCTGCTCTTTTCAGGGAAAGCTCACTACTCCGTGGGTTGACTGATATAATATTTAAGTAAAATCACAATTTGCAGGAACCGAGATATAATGACTAGCTACAGACTGGACGACCGGGGTTGGATCCCCGACGGGGGCAGAGGATTTTTTCTCTAGCCTCTGCGTCATGACCGGCTCTGGGGCCCATCCAGCCTCCTGTCCAATGGGTACCGGGGTCTTTACCCGGGGGTAAGGCGAGACCGGGGCACGACGCTAACCACTCACTCCCATCTAGTGCCGAGGTCAAGAAAGAGTAGAAGCTATACCGCCACTCCCCCCAAATGGCCTCCATGGCGTGTAGCGGGGCGGCTTTATTTTACTTACACCGTTTTCACCTACATCTTAAATACCGAGCACGAAGCAGACCTACTAACGGCTTTTTAACAGATATTAACAGTGTTAGATACGTGTAATAAATTGCGCATGAAATGTATTGAATTGTTTCTGTACAGAGTAGAAGTATGGACACCCTAATTTAAAACTGACGTGGCGTTAAGCAGGTGTCTCTCGTCACTGAAATTTGGAGATAACTGCAGATGATCACTGATAGTTACAAGTGTTTAATGTAGCTCTAGAGTAATTCCAGTGATGTTTGTAACTGTTTGAATAATACAGGCTACATTTTATTTATTTCGTCTATTAGAGGTGTAGGCCATATTGTATTACTTTATCTCTATACACTTTTCATAAGTGGTGGTGTTTTCGTTTGATACAGAGATTTACTTGATTAAAAGTTAGGTGAATGACGTCACCATAACAAGACGACCCTTCAGCGGGTATTTCCTAAAAGAAGGCTTCCAGAAGTGTCTGCAGTGTTGGTAGGATCACTGTAACAAGTGTGTGTGTGTGTGTGTGCCCGAGGCACGTACTTTGAAATAAATTAATGACAAGATAAATATTAGATATTTCATAGAATTTTTTTATAAATCCTAGTGTCTTCACCCTTCCTGTTCTTTTAATGGAGATTATGTCTTATGTATTATGATTTATTGCTTTAAATCTACTATTGTTCCACTAAATACAACACTGCATGAAGACTTTGTGATAAATATTTAGTATTTGCGAAGTATCCTAACAGGAGTTTATATTTCAGTATTAAAATCTAGCCACTTCTTCATGCTTTCTTGCATAATTTGATGACAAGTGTCTAATAAATCATTGTGATTATGTTTACATATTATGTTCACCTTTGGCTTGTCTGATTTGGTTGTTGCTCTAAGGATAAGTTTTCTGATGTTTTATTGTTCTTATCAGTATTTTTTGGATTGTTTTGATGACGTTTCATGTCTCAGTACTGATGATGATGAAGTCACTAATGAAAGAACCCATTTATATCCAAAGTTGTCTTGAAATAAACTGTAGCCTACTGAAGAAAATTCTTTTCGTGACACAGGTTAATGCACTAAAAAAATGAATGTATGTGTCATAGAAAACTTTTATGTGCCACTACAGTACCTCGTTAGTATTTTGCGGTTGCTAAGTTACGGAACAATGGTAAGCGTACACTAAAAACTATGTTATTGCCCACCAGTAAGTATATCAGAGTGGTTAAAGGAGAAATTAAGGAGGCTAAAAAATGTGACATTGTAGATTGTGACAGTTCTGACATGGAAGAATCCAGAAATCTCGTTTGAAAATTAGACGACTGTTACCTCCTACGAAATCAATCAATCAGTCACTCAGTCATTCTTACACAAGCGCACTCACATTACCATTAGAACCCCGATATGGATCTGACAATAACAGTGTAGCTGTTCACCATCCTTCGTCCTCCATACTGAAATACTATTCAATCAGATAAACCCCTTAATTAATGATATTTTAATTCACCGAAATCTCATTTACTCTGACAGTCGGTCGCTACTTGCTCGAAGACTGAAGACAGGCCATCCATCAATGCAAACTAGACAGGCAACGACGAGGAGTAGCGAACATAACACACGGAGTGGCTCTCGTGGGAGTGGCTCTTGCCTAATACGAGCGCGTTAGCGATACTAAGATGACCAGAGACCACTATCGCTAGTTTCTTGTCGACACACATTCTAAGTAAACTTAATTAATTCCATGGAATAGAGTTTGATAGTTGACAGTTACTTAGCCGGTAAAGGTACTTCCTGATTTAACGAGCTTAAAAGTTCATTGCCTTGCTCACAAACTCAAACTTGTTCTGAGCCAGTTCTGTGCAATCCCGAAATTACACCCCTTTCCTTTCATGCTACTTTAATTGATTTTTATTTTGTATTGAAGTGTCCCGACCAAAATTTATTATTTATTCCTCATATCAGCGTGCTACGACACCTGGTCACCTTATCTTCTTAGACTTATTCATAACGTGAGAATTATAAAGCTCTTTATTATCCAGTTTCTTAAATTACAACATTGTCTAGAACAGCGTTTCTCAAACTATGTTACGCGTACAACTGGTGATACGCGAACTAAGTAAGAAAATCAAGAGATTAAATAAGTTTTCCCTGAACGCATTTGGTTAGTGGTGAATTTAATGTGTTAAGTTAGAATTAGTGTTAGGCAAGCGGAAAAGGGTGAGAACCCCTGGTCTAGAAGATTTTGTTTTCAGACACCTCAGATTATTTTTACACTTCCCACATTCCAGACGATGTTACTGACCATTCCGCTGTCGAGATTGACTCTACTGCTTAGAGAGGCCCTCGGTTCGAATCGTGGCCAGTAAATAGATTATCCTGGCCTGTCCGATGTTTCTCTTCGAGTGATAGAACCTTAAAATATACCACGACTGACTTTTCTCATCTCGTTAATAAAGCATTGCTTAAAATAATCTTATCCTTTTCCAACGAATAAGTTAGTGGAAAGAAATTAATTTGGATTTAGCAGAATTCTCAAAGAGGTCTAAATAGTAATTATAGGTCTAATTCCATTAATAATAGAAACATAATAAAGATTTACAGAGTTATTACTCTCAATAATCTTGTAGGATTTGAGGTTTTCACGGCGGTGAGAATTTTGAAAGAATTACAGTAAAATGCAATTTAAACGATAATAAAACTGCTGAAGTTTGTTCGGAAGCTACCCGATTTTACCGATAGCTGCGTTAACATTTAGGTATCCTACGTGAAATCTTTCGTACTTTTCCTCAGCCTGAGTACATATCATGACTCGTTTTCGTGTCCCATCTCATTCGAAACCACGTGCAATTAATACAGCGTCGTAAAAGAACAAAGTAAAACTTAAACCCAGGCATATTTAGGCTTGGAATTGATGTCTGCGCTACTAGCGAAGTTACGCAAGTGTATTAATTTTTGATTAAAATATGGAGATTACATGCCAGACAGTGATAATGATACTATGAAAGGCAATAATTTGGAAGTAGATAGTCGTGGGTTATATGAAAGTACTAACTATTCTTGATAATGTACAAGAATTACTGACGTGTGGTTCTGGGGCAGCAAGTCAGAAACAACTCTATAATACCGTATATTACTGGACATTATTCAGGTTTTCGAATTGGCTGAGGAAAACCAGGATATCTCAGGTACGTTAGGCAGTAACTTAAACGATATTAAAATTTGATAGTACCTTCTGAATGAGTCTACGTTAGCTATCTGCTAACGTTCTCGGTTGGTGATATCGCATACAAAATAAGTGTTAGGTTCTGTTTGCCGTTTCGCACGTAAGACGTGAAACATTGTAGTGTCGTACTTAAGGACGCTGTTTTCGAGAACAGAGTGGCACTGGGTTGTTAGCAGCAAGATGTTGCCTGTAGGTGATAAATTGCCCCGACATTGAAATTCGAGTGGTGACAGAAGATTTACATGCATCAACTTCTTCTTTTTCGTTTCCTACACTCTGATATAATTTTTTCTGTTATTCTACGGAATTTCTGATCTAGTACCCACACAGATGTGAGTAACGTGAGATAAACGCGTTAACATAATTCATAGGAAATTTATGGATTAATTGATGATCGGAACATTCCTATTGACCAACCAGTCAAGTAAGAAACAATTGATCTGCATTTCATTGCTATAAGTAATATTAATGCTATTATTACTTGTTAGTTATAGGATACTGAGAAAAAGGTATGAACAAATGCTTTCAAAAGATAGAATATATAAATGTAAAGTAAAACGTAGGATTTGAGGGTCTCACGGCTCAATCTTCTGAATTGTAGCTCCTTGTAGTCTGGTAGACATTTACCAACGTTTCAGAGGTCCTTGCTGCCTCCATCGTCAGGGCGATGATCGTCCTAATAATGGAGCCATCTCCTAAAATGTACGAAGTTTGCTTCAACTGATGAAGGATAGAAAAAATTATTAATCTTACTTTGTTTCATTTTGTTGGTTTTAGATCTGTTTTGAATCTAGTAAAATTTAGGGGCAAATGATAGGTTGCTTTCATGATAAGTGTATGAGGCATATAAAAGTTTATTAATAGTATATATAAGATGATTATTGTTTTTATGTTATAGTTTATACTAGTCTCTCTAAACAGAATAAATTATTTTAATGATTGTAGGTTACATAAGCTCTTCACGAATCGTCTACTTGCATAAGTGTTTATGTAGTATCTAAGGTTTCTTTGGAGTTGGTCTGTCCCAAGAAAAGGAATAATTATGCTTAAACTTTAGTAATAGTGTTTTGAGATTGAGTTACGTAGAAATTTACTATTCGTGATGAAGTGGTGTAACATTACCATAATGTATTAAATTGCCGATAATAGTGTGGTATTAAAATTATTTGACTTTAAATTTCCATATTTCATTTTATAATTATTCTTCTATTAAAAGCGTCGCGTCGTAATTAGCGAAAGATCGCTGCACTCTGGTACCATGGCACTCCGGTTGAGAACCACTGAGCTAAGAGGTAACAAACACAAACAGAAGGGATTTTTGATTACTCGTTTTTCGAGCTATGATAAAATTGTGAACGTTATCTCGAATATGAGGTAATTCAGCGGCCCGCGAACGAATGTTTTATTCGACTGTCTTACCTTACTTCACCATCAAAGTATTTCACACACGGACCTGAAACTAACATCGGTGAGGTCTAGTACATGACTTATGACGTTCGTGATGACCGCTGACTTGACTGGAGTATGCTGACAGGTGCAGTTTGATGGAGGGTATACCAGTGATTTATCACGGCACCAGCTTACAAGACCCAGTAATCAAAATATAGATCATATCTGAATTCCAAGTCTGCCACCTTAATATATGACCAATCAGAGTGAAATTCTTTGGGAATAATAGATGACTGGGCTTGAGGGTTCATCTCCAACTCTAAAAGGATTCGTGAGGTACTGGGTTTGAGTCCCGGAAAAGACATTGACAATTTTGACAGAAAAATTAATCTGTTCCAGACAACAATGATTGCATCCTGTTGTGTAGGTTGTAGATAAAACAAACTTGTATACCATCAGCACAACTAATGTATTATATCACACAAGAATAAATATAGATTGGCAACACCACATGTGATATTATATAAACATTATATGTGCCGCCATCATCAGGTGTGTTTTTGAATATTATAAACTTACATATTAGCACTAAAATAACGTATCTAATAGAATGGTAAGGAAACATACTTTACAATGCATTATGGGTAAAGATTGAAGTGTTAAAACTGGTAAATTTTTGATAAAACTAGTATTAAATAATGAAAATGATAAAAGTGAAGATTAAAATTATGGTAAGGTATGGCAATTAGATAGGCCACTGTGATTCTTACCAGTATTTTGCACGTAACTAGACAGTGTTTTTATTTTCATCTTGCTTTACATTGACGTCTGAAACTGATTCACTGCCGTGGATTAATATGCGAGTTAATGAGTCCAGATATTTTTATTTACTGCAAAATACGTAGTGTAAGAACTGTCGTATTTCTCTGTGTATTTATTTTATTCCTGCCACTTCTTATGAACATGGCCTTGACACTTAAATACATGATATTTGATTTCCTCCTCGTGTCTACGAGTATTTTGTTAAAATCCAATTTTTTTGTGCAAATTAATGCGACTTTGAACGGTGTAACGTTATAAAGTACTCTCTGGGCAAATGTAGTAAGTTATCTTTCTTTCTAAATGACGTTCTATACACCTGCATACACTGGAATACCTCCGTTTCGGTAACTCTATTTCTAGTGAGTGAAATATCATAAATAACTTTTTAAAATTTTCTTCTTTACAGAAATATTTTTTGTTACCAATAATAATAAAATTGTTCCGATTTCATTCTGATGGTGTCGAGAGAAATGTATTAATACGCTTGCCATTTTTCTGCGAATCCACGAATAACCTCTACCGAAAAAAGGAGTAGATAGACCATTTTGTTATGTTACGAGACCATAACTTAAGCCGTTTCAGTTCACTCTTCACAACCTGTTTCTTTAAGATCTTTCTTACATTACACCATCCCATCTGCGTTTAGGTCTCCTAAATGGACCCTACCCATTAGGAAGATCTGAGGTTTTCACGGCGGCGAATACGATTATGGCTGTCTTCTAGGCTGAAGCGCCGTGTAGTCTAGTAGAAATTTACCAGCGTTTCGGAGGTCTTTGCTACCTGCATCATCAGGGCGATTTGTCTACCCACGAGGTTTTCCAATGAAAATTAAGTATATGTTCTTAGCTTTATTTGAAAGTTCTGCATTGCTTACACAGGATATGATTATCTAAGTACGATATTCACTCTTAAAGTAATTACAATTTTCCTTTAAATAATTTATCACTTGTTTCGTATTTAAATTACCTCTTTTCCTTCCTATTGAGGCGTATATTTAAAACATGGGCGTGCTATCTTTCTACAGAAGTATGAGAAGGGAAGGCTCGTTCAACTGATTTAATGTTTTAGCTTCCATTAATTTCTTCTGACAACACCTCTTGCTGTAAAGTTACTCGGATTTCAGAAGAGACTTGTCTATGTATCCGATTCGAAATCCGTAACTTATATGAAGAAGGAACACTTTTGTTGAAGAAAAATGACAGCTCCTGGCTATCTCTCTGAATTTCCTCACGTTAAGCAGTAGCAGTAGTTCCAAGTTAGTTGCATGCCAGTGACTGATTCTCAGGTAGACCGAGTTTTGAGCGTGATAAATGGTACGAACCGCAGAGCTATCCATTACGAGTTCTCCATTCTGCCCGCGAGCCATCTTGTTGGCCGCTTGTCGGAAATGGGAACGGAATCCGAGGTCCGTCAGTTCCTGCCTTCTGACCCAACTGACCTCGATCCAACATCATCTTTATCTTACAGAACACTGCTCCGACTTCAAATGCTCCAACGCATTGCTGTTACAGAGCGGGTTATTTTAGCGGTAACATCCAGAAATACGAAGTTTGAGTCTACGAAGATGATTTGATTCCCTTTAATGAAGTTGTTCTTTGTTTTCATCGATCGCTGAGCTTCTGAAAGGAATCTTAAATAGAATACAGTACATCATCATTATCGCCTATTTTCCTATGTTAAGTTTGAGCCCTTACTTTAAAAATCGTCTTTGTAGTAGGTGATCGTCAGTTGCTAATATGGCTGCAGAGATTTTCTTGGGCAGTGTCTTGAATTGCGGTGTAACATCGCCTTTTTAAGTACGCCTTGGCCACTTCTACGCGTTTTATTGTATTTTTTCCTTCAGTTAACCACGGCGTGACAAATATCACTGAAAGTATTTCTAATATTATGTTTAATGTAGAGCACATTGCCTCCGGACACGTTAATTCTGACATATTAGAACATAATTTGGGTATACGATGTTTTCCTTAGTCATTAAAAATTTTGTTTGCTTTCTTTAACAATGAAATGGGCCAAATTTAAAAGAGTTACACTTTATTATTACATTTAAACTTTCCTTAATTTGATAAAATCGTTAGTGTTTCATTAATTTCGTATGATTTTATTAAATATATTTTAATCATATTCCAAATCGGACTAGCTGCTGTTTTATGACTGACCCATGATTCAATTTTGGATATTGTAAATTGACGTGGCTTAACATATAGGTACACAATGTGTCTTGGTTTCTTTCTCATTCGTAGAAATTCTTGATGCTACTTTTTACCGCCAGGAAAGAAGTCTCAACGAACACCGACGTGTTCTATGAATAGATAAGACATTTTATTTCAGCGGTGAAACCTACACCAGAAGAAAAATGCTACTCATTTTCGAAGGGAACAGCCACCAAACCCAAGTCTCTCATGCCATTGAATTCGCTCTCAGACGTGGAGTTACTTCTTCACTGTTGCCACGCCATTACACTCACCCAATGTAGACTAGTGACGTCACATTCTTCAGACTCAACATGTTTATGGATTCTGGTATAGACAAAAGAGAAAAGTAATAATTAAAAGTGATCGTGGACAAAGGTGGACAGAAGAAATTTAATTCTCTAGAGCTGTGACTATACAGACTGAGATGATTGGTGAAATTTGCTGTTCTCACAGCGGCGAATGTGGTGATGGCTGTCTTATGAGTTGTTGCCCCGGGCAGTCTGATGGCTACAAGCCAGAATGCGTCTGTTTTATTGAGTTTAATATCGTAAATGTGTTCATACTGCTCAGCTCTTACCATTTGTCCAGGGACAAATGTAGTTAGTAATCATTCAAAGAAGTGTCATCTGCTGAGCTCTTTGGACAAGAAGCTGAAACGATCAACAAATAACCTTCAGTTTCACAATTTTACATGATTCCAGCGGAATGTGAGCTTGTTAGATTTTAATTCATGACAGGCGAAGAGATCGGTAATGTTAAAACAAACTGAAAAAAAAATATTTTCTAGTGAAATTAATTAGATCACTGTCTAGAAGCTACAGTAAACATGCTTGCAGGATAGACTTTAAATAGAGACTTCATTTAGTGCAGTGCTAATGGAACACACGAATATAATGACATCACCACCACTTCTGAACTTTGACCTAAGAAGAGTTTTCAACATAAGCGCCATCGAAAAACGGGAAGCCTATCAAAGCAAAACAAAGTCGCTCAGATGTAGGCGAAAGTTTCTGTTTTATTTGAGGGCAGGATTATGGTTTTCAACAAAGGGCATCATGAAAATTGTGCTGATTTGTAAAACGAATATTACTATTACTGTGACATCTGTGAAAGCTTAAATTATCATAGTCTGACAAGATTTTATTTATTTATTTATATCGTTTTTCTACGTATCGGTCTGCAGGAAATCGAATGTAAGTGATCCAAAATGCAAGGACTTCACTCAAATTTTAGTTTCTTTCATTATTTTTACTTCCTCCGCTAATTCATTACTTATTTTTCTTTTTTGGCTTTTCTGTGCACATAGGTACATTATAAAAACGTATTAGAGTTGTTTATATATAAATAAATATATTTTTCTACTTATATCAAATATACATTTCGGTTTCTTCTGTAGTATAGTAAAATTTCGGCATTGCACAGTGAAGCCAAGCATGATAAAAAAGTAACGTAAAGTCGAAGTGAAATAAAATTAATATAATTTTCAACTCAAGAGTGTCATGTTAATTCGTTCTTGCAAAATACATTTTGTATAGACTGAGTAATTTCTTGACGTGAATTAAATAATTCTGTTTCATCCAAACGGCCGTTACTTGAAGCAAGATGGTGTTATAACTTGAAAGAAGCCAAATTGCGACTCATTGTTTGGCGAAAGAAATTAACATTATACATGTGTAGCTATTTAAATTGCTTTGTTGGCTGGCGAAATGTAGGGCAGAATTGTCGTCCATACAATTTTCTAGACGATATGGGGTGCCAATTAGGCCAAACGTTTATGGTAGAATACGATATAAGGAGAAGCAAATGCAATACTGAATTGTAAAAGAAGGACTTTTATTCCATTTGATGAAAAGTTTGTCACAAGTTATATAGCATGTCTGGGAGGTGCAGACTTGATCATGAACTCTCTATTTTAAGTTGTGACCCCTGGAGGCGGCTCCTATTGAGCCGTAGGTGAACCAGAGCGGTCCTGACACTGAATTAGAGTGTTTTGTATGTCTCTAAACTTGGTTTGAATCCTGGAACCCAGTTTAAGCTCCAGTTTATTTTTCTGTTTACTTACATAATGTGAATATGGAGTCCTTAAGATTGTGTAGTCACCCGTGAAAATGAACCTACTTAATATATAACAGATTAAATGAGATGATAGTTTTATGTAGTGTTTTGTTTCCTTTGCGGTACGGATTGAGTTCTTAAATATTATTCGTATGATCTTTGGGTTCAAGGGATAAAAATATTTATTTTAAACTCGTGTTAGTTAACAACATTAATTAAATAGATTTTCAATAACATTCCCTTTTAATCCAAAAACTTGTTCTGTTTTCAAAATAAGTTTCTACCGTATCAAGATGATCAACATATAAAACATTAAAAAATCATCATGAAGCAATAAGCAATCAGATAATATCATTAAATGCATTAATGAAACGCGTACATATTAAACACACATCTTCCTGAGATCATGATTGACGGCTTTTGACATGATGATCTTATTGCAGACTACTCGGGACTAGAATATTACTCGTGCTTAAGCACCACGTACTCCATGAAGTCGTAAGCCAGTGAGCTAGTTATAAACAGGGCTCTAAACATCGTTAATTCTACATTAGACTGACATGAGTAGCAAGCTTCACATTCTGAAGGTTTGTTTACGTGAATAAACTGTAGGTCTACTCATTTGGTTAAGAAACTGGGTGAGAAATAAAGCCAGAACGGGTGCGGTGACCCTGCCCGAAATCGAACTCCGATTGCACAAACCATTAGAACATAAGTTTATTCTCTTAGCTGTCCTGATATGCCGACCATAATTTCCGTACCACTGGCCTGAATTGGAACATTCCTGCCATTTGCCGTTAAAAGTGCAGAAGGGAGGGTTTCTGTCCTCATATGATGAATAGTTAACACAGGAATATACTCCCTGGGGGATTTTAGCAAGCGATTTTTCGTTCCTGTCACAAATCTAAGTTGATTATTGAAATTTTTCTCTGTAATTTTTTTAAACTATCTTTATGACGTAGCTTGTATCGATTTATCTTGAGTTAAATTTTATCGAAACACCAAAAGAGGAACTTTAGTTAGATTCATGAAACGCTGCTAAATAGAACTCGAATCGTTTGTAGACCATCAAACTAGAGCTTCGATGAATATTTTAGGGTCTCTGTATCAATAGACCTACTTGCGATAGAGCTCTTCGCCATTATACCCTGCCTACTCCTTTTTTTGCCTTCACGTGCATCAAGGATGTACAACATCGTTAGTGAGGTGACAGAGTATTCACATAAAATGACCCGCATGGGCACTGTGGTAACGCCATAGAGCCAAGTTCTTGTGGATCTAATAGACGCTCAGCTAGTGAAGAAATTCCCCCTCCTTTTATGGAACCAGTAGTTTCATTGCCATGCTAACATGCCAAAGATTTTAGGTTGCCCTGTCTTGCATATCTACCTAATGAACTATTTCGTGTGACCAATCCTTTGTACACACTTCATATTTCTTATGCGTTAGACATACCCTTCTCATCTTTTCCTAATTAATTTTATCGTTTTATTAACGATGATGGAGGCAATAAGCTCTTATGACACGTCAGTCAATATTAGTATCAACTGGACTGGAAGCTGCAACATCCCAAAAGACGTTCGTCTTCATAATCATCGCCAGAGAACACAAAATCCCTCACGTTCAATTAATTTTGGGGTAAGAGGAATCCTGATAATTATGAAGCGGCTTGTTATGCAGTATTCTCCAATTCGCTGTTACACACTCTGTTACGTCAGAATATGCTTCTCGTTATTTTATTTTCACTTCTAACTCGTCACCCTGTTCTCTTTCGTCACACCATTCTCACTCGTCACCTTGTTAATTTTTCATTTAATAATTTATAATTTGCCGCTATGAAACGGCACTTAAAATTCAGTCATTTTACAACAGGACTGCAGAGTGGAAGCAACCTGCTTATGCATTCCGTACACCCCTGATGATCACATTCCGGGTGCCCAGCCAACCTCGAGTGATCGACTCATATCGCTAAATGGGAAACGGAACGTGTGTGACATCATCTCATAGTCAGAACGCTGCGTGGTGAAAGCAGTGTGCCGAATATGGAAATGTTGCCCCTACAGTCGAACAGTGAGCGGAGTAGTGTCTCTGTGATGTTGAAATGTAATTAGTGACGTACGCTGCCGATTTAATTCAGACGGTTTGCCATTGTAATGTAAGCCTACATGAGTTATTTCTCAAATATTCCACGAAGCAACAATTTAAAAATTTTATATATAAAGTTTGTAATGAATTCTGTACTCATAAAAAATTTTATCTAGACGGCAGTACTGTATTGATCACCAATAAAGGCCTCGTTAATATTAATTTTAATCAGATATTTATTAATAAGTCATGTATAGTGTTGCCAATTGTACGTGGAATACCACACCGGTACATTTCACAATTAAATACCATTATGTTAACGAAACACGAATTCTATTAGTTAGTAAAGTATTTTCCCGCCTTTTATAGACCCGGAAACTTTATTATCGCGTTACCTAGAGCCACTGCAATCTGAGTGTAGCGCGACAACAGCCCGCTACTATACCTTATCCTAAACTAGAATAATCCATTCCATACCCATATTCTGTTAGTTTAAAATTAATTTTAATATTATTATCTCATTAACGCCTGAATCTTGCAAATGGATTCTTTACCTCAGGTCTTCAGAACAAACTCTGTACCTATTTCACATCTCTCATGTGCGTACCAAATTCTCGGCAAATATCATCCTCTTCCTTTTTTGTCAGCGTAACAATATTTTGTAAAGATTAATAACAATTTGTTATATTGGGTTAAAGCAAATAACTTATCGACAGACATGCAAGTAAAACAGAATTCATTGAAGAGGAATCTACATGCTTTGTCTTGGCATGGACTGGTAAATCAACGCTGGAGCTTTGATTCTGTGGTACTGAACTACTTAGCCGTTAAGTCAGCTCACTGATTGTATCGGTAACCGATAACATTAGTGCACGTGGCTCAGTGGTTAACCGTTTGGAGATATATCAAGAATCGGTTCTGCCAATAGCAGGGCAGTGACGTAAGGTTCCAACGTGTCAGTAGTATTCATTAATAAGTATTCTATTTTCATTGTACCAATTCAAATCGGGTTGAATGACCGAGGTTCGATTCTGGGCAGGGTAGGATTTTTCTTTTTCCACAAAGTTCAGAAGGGCTCTGAACTCACGCATCCTTCTATTTTCTAGGTACCTTGGTACCTAAAGCGACCAGATTTGGCTTCGATCTACTGCTGGTGTTATGAATTAGTGGAGCTATTTTAAACTTTCTCATAAGTCTGCATGGCATGGTGCTTAATTAAGCACAGGGAAAATATCACTTAGTTTACACAGGAAATCATAACACTTTCAATCATTTCAAGAGTTTGGAATTACCCTGTGAATCCATATTGTGGCTACGATTCGGAGGATCATAAAAATGTCATGCAGTGACACCGGATGACATGGACATCTCGCGGTCACATTACAGATATTGTCTGTTTCTCTCGTCAGATTTTAACAAAAATGTTATGGCTGGTATCCTGCTGATGAAGAGAAAGCGGAAGTAAGGGAGAGCAGTTCATCACGTAGATATGTTGTCCGAAAATGACAGAACAAAGTTGATGTTAAATGTGTCTACATCAAAGTTTGTCATTCTGCAGTGGATGGACATCGGATTTCTACATCATGACCCATTCAATCACTAACCATAAGGAATAATCGAGTTTCGTTGCGTATTTTTTTCTGGACATTGCAGGTGTTCAGATAACATAATTGTTTTATCTCGTCAAGTCCTCTTTTTCTACTCCTAATTCTTCTGTTCCTTCTTCTCCTGTTATGTTGTCTTGTTAGATTTTTTCCTCCTTGCTACCACCTCCATAACAAATACAACTTAAAAAAATATTTCTTTGAATATTAACATCGCTGTATCAACTGTAACAGGTAGGATCGAATGAGAAAAGAATAAAAATGTTGAGAGTTATAAAGTTGGAGGGACATAGGTGTGAGAAATCGGTCCTGTTTGAAGAGACAGTCCCTGCGGAAGAGACTGAGAAAAACTAATTAGGAAATATACGCATAACACAACTTTTCTGCCGCGTTATCTCTCTAGATTTTAGTTTCGTAAATGAGTTTATGCTGTTTTATAAATACCAAACTATTCGGGCAGAAAGATTAATGGCCAAGAATCCTGAAGGCGAATGTGATCGAAATCAGTCGAACGGTTCTCAAATTATAATCCCCTTTGTTTAATTATCTCGAAAATCGGAAAACCTGAGGTGAAATCAATTACATGTGTTTTGTTTTCCTCCACGGCTTTAATTCGTAGCGGTTTTCGTACCGAGAAATATTTGGCGTGTTACACTGGAGGTAATCACAGAAACGCGTTATTGTTCTCAGAATTTATTTCTGAAAATTTCCGTAAAATTCTGGAACATCATGAACACTTGATCAGCGGTCCTTCAAATGAAAGCAATGAAAGGAATAAAATACGAAGTTGGTTGGGAAAGGTAGGTGAAGGAAAAGGAGAAAAGGAGACTAAAAGTTAAAGAAGCAGAAGGGAAGAAAACGGAGAAGAAAGAGAATGAGGAATACAACACAAAGAAAATTAAAGAACGTGATAATACAACAATTTTTTTTCATGTCATCGCCGTCAAACTGTATCGTGGCGGTTTAAATGTGGAAAGCGATATTTATCAAATAATAACGCTAACTTATATTCATTCGGCCTACGGGGACAAGAAAATTCCGGAAGACCAAAAATCATATACTTTGTTGCGATGATAATTCTTTTCTTCATGCATAATGCATAAGACGCACATTACATATTCTCTTTAAAGTAAGCGTGTTCTTTGAAAGCCAAGTATATGTATCTTGTGTACTGTGCCACACAATGAATTCTGTTACTGAATAATGAGCATTCTGTGCGTCCTTTATAAAACCAGCCTCGAACACACAGATGTTACCATGAATGACATATGTATTTAGTGACGTGTAAAGAAAATTTATTATGCACGGATTTGTAATATTCTCTATTTTGCAATTGATTTACAAGTTTGACCTGGAAATGTTTATTAGTGAAAAGTTGCAATACGTTGTTGTGTGTCTAGTTTACCAAACGCTGAACATCGAGATAAATAAAACGTCAATTGAATAAAAATTTTCTTGGATATTATCCATCGTCTAGTAAATATAAAACGTAAAACGACGTTTCGGAGATGGGACTCTATCTATCTCCGGAGATAGGGATTAGCGCTATCTAGTGGGCCCAACTATGTAGGAACCTGAAGACGGAGATAGAGTCCCATCTCCGAAACGTCGTTTTACGTTTTATATTTACTAGACGATGGATAACATCCAAGAAAATTTTTATTCAATTGACTCTTTACCATCGTCAAGAAGTTTTAGATCTGATATAAATAAAACGGTTTTTCTGTGGGTGTGAAAAGTGCTCTCTTACTTCAAGGGGAGGGCACAAATTACAGGTGTCTGAAAAATACTTAAGAAAATAGTTCTTCTTCAGAACTAACTGCATTGATCATAATTTACTCTTCTTTAGAAGATGATATTTGATCAATTTGTTAGAAAATTCACAGCATATTATGGAAACTGGACATTAATCTTTGCGTTAACAAAACACTGTATTGTCTTCAACCCCGTCTAGTATAATCAGTTATACGTGTCAGTCTATGAGCTCAAGGCAGATTTTAATATTACATTCCTGGGAAAATTAGGGATGTATCATTAGAAGGACATTCTTAATTGTTGCTGTCACTTGGTAGGCCTATTTTATGATGATCTAGGAGATTACGAGGGACTGAGCTGGGAACGCGAGGAATGCCCGTAGTTTATTAACGGGAAGACCTCTTATAGGACAGAGAATTATGAGGTAGAATTGAAGTTACTTCAATCTTAAGGAAACAAGTTGTGAGGATGGAATGTGGCAGACTGATTGTTTCTTCTTCCGTAAAGAGATTTATAGTGATTTATTCTTCCTTTCTGTAACAACACAATAATGGTTGATCGCGGCCTCTGTAGCCCCATGCATTGTACTAAATGTTATAACGCGTCTCTTAAAAAATCAACGCGTGTCACAGCGAGTTGTGTGCCGATTTGTTGATGGGCCGGAGCCTACACCTAATTGCTCCATTGAAATTTTTATACCTGAATTATTTTATCAACCCAAAACAATTTTCCATGCACGACGTACCTGATAGTTATGATTATATTATGTAGGATTTAAAGTTCACATGGAGGTGAGTACGAAGAGTTGTAGCGCCGTGTAGTTTCAGAAGTCCTTGCTGCCTCCATCTCCAGAGAGATGAGGAAGCCTCGCGCGTGATATCGGTCCAGTCAGTCAAGGCGAGGCCTTGGACGGACCATTGGGGTGTAGGGCCCCTCGGGGTCAGACGGGTGGATCACCAGACATAAGGGAAGTGGGTGAACGTGGCGATGAGGTCAAGGAATTATGCGGGGAGAAATGGAAAGAATAACGCGGGAGATTTCAGTCCCAAATACACACTTCTATCAGCCCCATTTAGAGCAACACAGTTGTTTCCTACGTTTAGATAAAGTTCTTATTTAATTTATAACTTCGTCACAAAAATGGAGTCCGACAGACAAAAATTGGGAAGTGTATCGAACTTCGTTTCGCCTGTTCACATTTTATATCTGAGGCTGATTTTGCCCTGGGGTGTGGCATGGACTCCCTCACACAGTGTAGCTGGGTTTCGATCTAAGCTTTTACTGCTTCTAGGCTCACCCTTGCAGTATTGTGTGATCGCTGTTGTAACTGCTCTAGATTGGGTAGAGAGATTTAACAATGAAAAGGAAAATGATGAATGTGCCCTTAACTTTTTGCACGAAAAAAAGAAGATATTTTAGATCTGTGGAGGACAAGTGGTTTAAAAAAAATAGCTGTCTCATAAATCTTATTCATCGCTACTGATTTGTTAGCAACTCTGACTTCACTGCTTTGCATGTCGCTATAATTCTTCTTCTTCTTTTCCTTGTCTTGTGCCGCAGAATACAGTGCAGATTGTGAAACCTATACAAGCAGGGAAGTCAATAAATATTATTGCCTCAGATAAAACTGAGAATCGTGATGGATTAAAGCCTGTCTCAAGTAACCGTTTTTAAATGTAGATTTCTTGCTTGCTTGATTTTGTTGTCTCGTGTGTTAGTGACACCAGTATCTGTCGTAGGATCTCAGGGTAGTTGTTGGAACTTTTTTGAATTTCCCTCCTAGAGTGATTTTATGGAAATCTACTGTTTGTCGTTGTGTATTATTTGTCATATCGAAATGTGAGAAACAAATAGCACATGAGATATTAGCAATATATACAACATTTTGATCGGAGAAACTGAAGGTTAGAATCTCCTTGAAATATATAAGCGAAGTTCGAGCGACAGTAATACAGTGGATCTTGAAGAAGTACTGTCTGTCTGAGCGAAGAAATCACTAGACTATGAAGCCACGACGCCATGTTGAATTCTATTATATTATATTACTGAAAATGTTTTCATTACGGTAGCAATCTGCATGGTGTTTAATACTATTTGTGTGTTACCAGTAACCCGACAAATATACTGAATTGTGTATAAACTATGAAATACTAAAAACACAGAAGTGAGACGGAACATTATAAAACTAATGTAGAACTGATGCATTATTATGGGTAATTCTGTTTCAAGGTCGAGTCAGTTCTGTGCCCACACAGACAAAAAGCTGTACAGTGCAGACAGAATTCATGCTTACTCACTGCCAGTGGCTGTATCTGTACCTGGTAATGGCTGACCGATTGCCGATTGCAGGCCTAACTGCAGTGTAACTGTTCAGTCACTTTTGTGAATGGAGATTATTGGTTAATCTGTCTTAGGTCCAGGATTCTTCGTGCCTGCCGACCAACAATTAAGAGGCAGAATCTCTCCCAGATTAAGAAACAGGGCAGCAGAATTAGTTCAGACGTAACGTTTCCTGGACAAGGTAGCTAAAGATATGTTGTCATCGATGTTGGCCCTTTGGGGGATAACGCTGTGTAGACTTGTTGGTAGATACGAACGTTTCATAGAAGCATTACTGTTTCCATCTTCAGATGGGAGAATGTCTCTCCAAAACGACGTTCGTGGTCCACATGACGCTAGTACGTAGAACATCAATATGTCAGCTATATATTTTACCATTCGACAAGGGTATGGATACATTGAAGCAATTGGATTCAACATCGGCCTAGCAACAAGAATGACCTTCAGTATAGTGTCTCGAGGGATGTTCGTAGAGCATGTTACATGGTGGTGATTTAAATTTTGTACCATGTGACTTGTTGGGTTACGTTGTAAACTGTACGCCATCTATTTAAGCCTACTATGTGCGTCGAAAATAAGGATTCACTACAATTTTTACTCATTCTTTGAGAACTGTTAATAGTGTCTGAAGGATGGAGCTCGTCACTTGCAATCAGAAGTACAGGTGTAAATACTATATAGGTTTATTCCAACACTTTTCGAAAGTATCCTTCGCTATTTTGTATTCATGACTTAACATATTAGCCATTTTGTTAAGTAAGTTCTCTGATTTATCTTATCACGTGTGTCATATTGGAGAGACATAGCCACGCCCACCCGGATACATCTCATTGGCACTATCTTCTTGTAGAAATCGGGGATCTAAACCCATTTCAATAATTATGGGACGCGCAGTTATTGCGAGTTTTCTTACAACCACCGGCAAACATACCTGAAATGACGTCACGACATTGACCTTCATAGCCTTTGCCAATGGAGGATCCATTATCATATTTCCATCTGCATACGGGATGTAAGGGAAGATGAGATCGCCTTTGTATCTCAGACGACGTAGGCAAAATGTTTCTGCACTTCAGTATGTAGGGATAGCATTGCATAGTACTTGCAGTTTAGTTTTAAGGGAACATCATAGCTGTATTTCCATCCTAACAGCACTTAAACTACTTGGCCGATTGCTGTAATATTCAAAAGACTGCTGTCTTCTAGGTTTTTGTGCCGTGTAGTGTGGTAAATGTCCACCAACGTTTCAGAGGTCCATTCTGTCTCCATTATCAGGGCTATGGTGGACATCTACCAGACTAAACGGCGCAACAACCCAGAAGAAAACAATCTTCAGACTCACCGTCGTGAAGACCTCAAATCCTGTATTTTAGAGGCTTCTTTATTTAAGTATTTGAATGATATTTTTTTTGAATTAATTATTTGATAAAGTTGTAGACACTTGCTACACAGATTTTGCCATATGTGACTTTTACTTTATTTTATTTTAAGGGCCACTTTACTTAGGGGTGTAATCGAAGTTTTTCTTACAACCCTTTGTAAAGTTTGGAACTGCTATACAACTCTTATGTTATACGAGTTGTATCACCTGTGTCTTTTTTAGTTAATTAAGCTTAAGGGTCTAATTAAACGTTCCAGCAAGGCAGTTTTTTGATAGATTGTAATGAACCTTGGCATACGACACTTTAATTATATTTAAGACACAATTTATATGATTGGTGTTAGTGTACGTTTACAGCGCCATTAAGAAAGAGTTAAATTCGGCTGCGATCCGCAAAATCCCGGTGTTTGTCGGACACAGTATTATGTTTAGAGAACTGAAATAATTAATTAAATTAACAAAAATGTCATCCATCGTCAGGACTGAAAAGTCTGAAGGTAGATGCATTATGTTCTTCCGAAACGTCTGCATCTATCTTTAACTCCACACGAAGTTACAGCCCAGAAGACCAATATCAACATCTTCACCACCACGAGAACAAAAATCCCGTATGTGAATGGAGTTTGAAGAGACAGTACAAGTCTTTACAAGAATAGAAGAACGAGTGGTCCTCCATAGCAAGGTCATGGGTGTGGGATTATCATCTAGTGGAGATAAAATCATTGTTTCTTGTGCGGTTTTTAACCGAGAGCGAAGGAGTTGAAGGGAAGTTGTTTCGACGCGTCAGACCAGCTCCTTTTCGCTTGGGGCATAGGCAGCCAGCTGAGTCGCTGCGCAGCAGAAAATTAATAGACGGAGTTTTAAAGGGTAAGAATGATAACGAGCTAATTCCCAAGCCATTGACATTTTAAATTACCGCTTCTGGTTCTAACTTTTACAGCTCCTTTTTTCTTAAACAATGTCGAAACAAGGGAAGTCGTTTTCAGCGAGACTAAACATGCGCACTCCTTTCGTATTCCAGTACATATTTTAGCTGTGTAGAATCTTAAGTTGAATTATTTATGTTTGATTTCAGAACGTGAAATTGTGATAGGAGCATGCAATGTCTCTCTATGGGTAATAAAAGACATGCATTATTTTTACGTCCGTATTCTACTGGTTTCATCAGAAATTTTCTCTGATCTTGGGCCCGCAGTTAAATCTGCCACACAAACTGTCTTGCAGTATAAAATGTTTTCATAAACCCTTCTAAAAAGCCGAAGTTCGTACTTGGGAGCTATATCAAAATAAAAATTTCTTTCGCGGTGAAACAAAAAAACAAAATAAACAGAAACATTTTGAATTAAACATCCAGTGACATAAGAATTTTCTATACTGTCACTTCTAAAAAACATCTCAAGTTACTGTGGTAATCGTCACTTTAGCCCTGAAGATGGACGCGGTATGTTTCTTCGAAACTTTGTCATTTACCAACGAGATTACACAACGCTAAAACGTAAAATAACGACATTATCATCTTAATTGTCATGCAAACCTTAAATTTCACGATTAAAAACGAGTTCGTTACCAAGCATAAGAAAATGCATGAATAATGCACAAAGGAATAAATTAGTTAGTAAGATTGTTTTGTCAAATAATTGCAGTTTAAAGTATGCACATTGTAACTTGATTTTTAATTTATGATCAGAGCTTCCGTGCAATGAAGTGCCCTGACCACAGTACGACGAAAGGATAATTGTCCCAAGATAGCTGTAGAAATGGCGGCCAGCTTGTCAAAATACATCCACATCGTCAGTTATGCACAGAAAAAGAGTCTAATTGCAACCTATCCCTTTAGGCATCCTTGTTAGAAACACATTCACAAATTATAGCTTAAGATGGTTAAAATTACCCTCTACTAAATTACTTTTTACTCTGCTTTCAATTTTCATTATCGTTTTCTTTTTTATCACCGTACCTAAATTTTATACCTTTTCTGACATTGATGTTACACATAAAGCCAATAATTAAGGAAATTGCAATGACTTCTACCACTCCCCTTAAGCAGCAGACTTCGGCACTCTTACTGTTGTAAAAGTGAAATAAGACAACGCAAGTTACAGCTGATGAAACAAAAATATTATCATAAAAATCACTCCTGCAAGAAGTATAAAATTGATTCATTATAAAACAGAGAATCTGTATTATATGGGATAATATTTTTAAAAGGCATGAAAACTTCTGTGGTGTTACGGAAAATGGGGTCAAGTCTTTAAACATTCAGTGGCAAAAATCGATTTTCAATTAATAACTTTAAATAAAGAGACTTTTGCGAGGCTCTTATCTAATATTTAACCATTTTTTTTACATAATTCTATTTCCGATTATAACACAGAGTGGTCGACGGCTATTAATAATATGTGGTAAGACCTTAAACATTCACTTGTCAGTGTGGCAGTAGAAACTAAATGTGTTGTAACACGAATATATGTTGCTTCAGGGCAGTGATTCCAAAGATGTCTCTGATCCCATACAACTATAATTATGTATCATATGAACAAAATATTAGGTTCTCAAATCAGAGAAGCCTTTATGTCGGGATTTTAACATTACGCAATCCGAAATAATTAGATAATTTCAACATTATTTTTCACTGCGTAGATTCTGTAAGAGGTGAGAAGCTTTTAATTTGGTAGTGGTCTTGGCATATTGAAAGCATAATTCCAGCGAAAATATTTGGAGCACATAATCCGAAATGTAGATTGAGATATAAAATAATTGTATTGTATTGTATTAGTATAAATCATTATTCGTATTATACCGACGATGTTGCTCATTTATTTACTTTTTTAAATTTCTTTATGTCGGAAGTGACATTTATTGAACCCATAAACACTGCTTGAATTCTTGTATTGAGGCAGTTTACATTTATCATGTCTTGTGCAAGAATAAAACCTTTGACTTAAGCCATTCCTGCAGTATATTTCTTCTGTTGTTGACGTAGAATGGTAGCCTGATGGAGAAATAAGCTCCAAGCAGGTGCTGAAAGATGAGGTGTGGAATGAGCGAGATGGGAAACCTGTCTATTGTAGTAGGCTGCAATTATACTGCTGCCAACTTAAAGAAAAAAATCGACCTCGAGACTCAGTGTGATAGTCTCTTCAAATGTTATCTTACCTTAAGACACTTGCTTGTTACTCCGCCATGTTTCCAGGACTCAAATTGTTGACTCCTGTACTAAAGCATTTTTTGTTTCCTCAAAATACCAATCATTCTGTCTATTGCTTTAGGAATATCGCTGTTAAAATGACTTAATAGAATCACACTCTATGCGTAGGAATTTATAAATGCAGTGTCTACCTAAAGCTAAAGGTGATTATCAGGATGTAAAGACGTTAATTCAAATTCAGAGTTTTATGTAGTATTCAGTGATGTAGTGATGAGTGGATAAAGATTTGAATGAAGACGGCAATTGCCTACTTGTAGACAATATCCCAGAATTTGCTCGGAAAATCAGAAAAAACCCAAAAATAAACGTACTTACGAAAAATTTGTAACTCAGACTGGATTTAAACTGGGTACCACCCGAATACAATTCCAAATCTTTATCGCTATTCCATCACAGTCAGTGTCTTCTGTGATATAGACTTGAAAGGGCTTTTTGTCTTCAGAGAGACGTTTCGACAATCCATGAGACAGTTATCTTTATTTTATGAGGATCGATTAAACGTTCAGGACTTCTCTGAAAAGAGTGAGACAGCTTAAAATCGTGTGGTCATGTTTTAAAAAGAATTTATGAGAAGAATTATTCCAAATTAAGAAAGCAGCATTTATATTTAGAGTATAATTATTTATGTATTTAATAAGAGTGGAATGGTTGTTATCCAAATTTGTTCTTTGTAGTATTGCATAATAATTCACACTGCCTTTAATAATAATTCAATACTGAAACAAAAATACTACTTTGAAGCTAATAAAACTGTATATCTATAAAATATTTCACTTTATATTTCGTTATATGTGCCACACCAAATCTAAATATATTTCAAAGAGGTATGATTTATGTTATCTTACCTCTTAGTTCCTTGATTTGGATATTTCGTTTTGAGCTTTGTAAAATGAGAGAATAATAATGAATATGTCAGGAATAGTATTAAATTCGTCTGATAATTTTAGTGTAGTCCCTAGCTCCAAATTTTATTAAAACCTCTTAGGTAGTCTTGCTTTTTTAACTTGAACATTCGGGCGGACACATACATTTTTCAAACATTTTAAAACGTCGATAAACGTCTACCAGACTACACGACGCAACAACAAAGAATACAGCCATTTTTAATACTCGCCGTTTTGAGAACCTCGAATCTCATTTATACAAATTATACTCACATTGTGATTCCGGTTTCATGAAAAGTTTCTCATATACTTTCCTTGGCTATCTAAACTAATAGCCGGATTGTAACTTACAGTGGATCACAGCCGTCTTTTTTAAAAATCTTTTCCTATTTACAATTCATACTTCGGATTTATTTTACGCTGTATAACATCTGCAGTTTAAACAACCTAAGAATCAATCCACGAAACGTTCTTTCAACTGTGAGTGATGGCTTTAAACAAAACGGACATCCACGTACAAACATCCGTGTCCCATAAATTTGTAACGCAGGGATTCTCAGTCCCCGGAAATCGGGTCGCATTTGGCCCACCAACGTACTTTCCGCGGCCAACAAACCTTTGTTGCAAAAATGTGGTCACTGTGATGATACGAATATTTACCTGAAATCAGAGAACAGGTCTTATAAATGTCGTCAATATTTGGCTGTAACTGTTGCATTGAGCAATTGGCTAGATTCATGAAGAACGTCAGATCAATATCTAGGACGCGTATCACAGAATATTTGAAGGTACGCGAATCACATCACTGGAAATTAAGCCTGATATAGAACGGTTAGTCAAGAAAATTCAGTTTCAGATATCTCACTGGTAGCTGATTTTGAGTAACATACTAATCTTATTGCAATAGTAAATCATTACGACTTTTAATACACTGCCATGAAGTTTTAATGAATTGTCTTCATTTATAACCGTGTCACTCGCGAGTTTTTAACCGACAGTTAATGTGGCCGTAGGTCTGGAAATGTTGAGGAACCACAGCTGTAATCTACAATGTACAAATTAGCTTGTGCATTTAATAATATCAGCCTCAATTTCAGATATGTAATATAGGCCTACTACATTTTAAGAAACGTGATAAACTAATTATTTCATTCTTATTCGGTATATTTAATATCGATAACTTGGAATACTAGTAGATTTATCATAGTCTGCCTTTGTTCGAAGACAGTGACTTTTATGTAACACTGAATTTAAAAACTATCAAACTTTACGAGAATTCTGCTGCCTCCATCATCAGGGCAATCGCCTTGAAGATATAGGCATAACCTACCTTTTAAACGTTGGTAAAGTTTTAATATACTACACGACTCAACATCCTGGAAGACAGTTATCTTCATAACAGACATTTTAACACCATCGTTGTCAATGCCCGGATAATCTGAAAACTGCCATCACACACACAAAAAGAAAAGATCAGTTAAGATTATTTCAGTATAATTATATTCTGTAAGATTATTTCTTGGTGTACGAGTTAAAGGTTTTACATTATACGTATTTATACAAAATACAAAGTTTTTTCAACACCAGAATTAAATAATTTAGATTGTGTTGTTATAGTCTGTCTCCTGGTTGTATAACGATGTTTTAGAGAAAAGTGCTTCACGCAAATCATGAAGCTGAAAGCATAACATTCCACCGAAACGGTGGTATACAACAAAGTGACCAAACTACGTAACAACTCTGAAACTTGCATCGCTGTTAGATCCTGAATCTCTCTATAATTTAAATCATATTTTTTCTCGCGATTTGTGATCATGGCACATGTAAATTAAAAATAATTGTTAGAATATGGCTGATAAATAACTGATAGAGGCCCACGTGCAGAGTGAATAAGCACTTTGTTATTATTGAAAAGATCAGTGTTTGTAATATACCAGATATAACCTTTGTAATCAAAATAAATGATTAATATTGTTTCGTAAATGAAAGAACAGGGCATTAAAAACTCTGGTTTATTCGGTTAAATCCTATTTATAGTTCAAAGTTTTGGAGTGTACAGGCCTAACGCCCTAAAGGAGAGATCAAACAGTAATTTAATGTGATTTTTGTGTCGTTTTTGTAGCCCAAGGCTTAATTTGAGCACAGGACTAATTAAAGCACAAACGCAGCGTCGAGTCATTTGTAAAACAGGAAAACAAAATAAACATTTTCCATAAATTAACTCTCAGTCTAACTGAAATAAAACAACAAAGGCTGTTTGTGCGGCAACACACAATTTATAATTACACTTGCAAAAGAATTTTCATTGTGTCACTCTACAACAGGCGGGTCCAAGACAAATCGTATTTTAAATTGTTATAGGTAAATAAATACAATTTGTTCAGAAATGTTAATAAGTAAGATAGTTATACTCGCATGTATGCTTACTTTAATTAGAACGTATCGTGTGTTTATAAAGAATGATATAACGTAATTTTAAATACGGGATAAACTTCTTTATATTTATTGAAATATTTGTATTTATGAATTGTGTAATAGTAGCATTTTAATATTGTCCTTTCGAATCTCAGAACCAACGTTTATACTTGAAGTTATGTTTCCCTTTGAAATAGCATAATGGAGCAGGGTCGTTCTTGAGAAGCTGATAGTCGCTCAGTTAATAAAAAAAGTCCCCACATGTAATTACGGAAACCGAAATGAAATTATTGAGTCCATGTGTACAGATTAACTCCAAAACCGCTAATTTCGAGTTTTCTTATGTAAATCCTCTTGATATTAATTTGTTAGTGTCATGTGAGTTAACTGGATATTCGTACTGTGGAGGCCCCTGTGTTTGCTATCCTGACTACATATCTTGTGGGATATTTTAGTTCCTACAGGCAAATTCCGTCATAGTCTGAATTATTATAGCGCTGAAATCAACGTGATTAATGGCAAAACATGAACTGAATGCCATTATCAGTCGGAAAACTACGTCTTGACACATGTATTGCACATTTTGTGTAGTTAATTACTGCCCCCTGGCGGTAAAGAGGAAAACCACGCCACCGGTGGCGGAAAATATAAACGTGTAATTCACGAACAATTAAAATTCAAGAAATTTATTTTAGATCTAAAATAAACAAAAAGTTAATAGTAATTTCCGAAACGGTAAGGTATTATTTCGTAAAATAGAATGGTACAAACATACCAACACTTCTTTCTTCCACATCCTTTCCAATTCCTTTCACAATCACCCTTCTATTGATGCTGTATATGTAGTCTGTGCGGTTGTGAAAGCTTTGTTAAAGAAACCAAGAAGAATTTGTTATCACCGTTTCCTACTTTTTCCTTCTAGTGACTTTCCCGAAGTCTCGTAGTTGCAACTTCACTAGGCGTATCGTGTAGCGCGGGACTTGAATTACAAATCAGAAGACGAAGAAACGACCTCAATTCCTGTACAAGATTTCGTACTGCGGAATCCTCTTCAGGCTAGTTTCCTCTTTCTTCTTTTCCTGCCTTCCTCCTTCGTTGCTTCTTGGCTAATGGGAATTGATTACCCTCAACTACAGCACTCTATCTTCCTTCGCTACGCCAGTACTACGCCAACAGGCATTACTAGTAGTAGCTAGTTCCTGGTTTTTCTACACGTCATGATTCGCCTGAGCTTCCGACCAACAGACCACAGAACTGTTTATTGTAGTGAAGTAGCGAATGTCAGTATCCTAATTATTATGGCATCATGGCGCAAAGCTCTGCTCATGTTGGATTACACATATTTACCAAATACGCTATTTACAGACATAGACACAACTGATCAACTGACTAGCCAATTTGTGAGGTCTTGGATCCATGTATACTTTACCATCTTCTTTTCTCTTATAGAGTGTGATCTAATGCAAATTAATGGCACGCAACATAATCACCCTGCTTTAACGTCCAACAGTGACAATGAAACTGTTAAATTTATAGTAACACATTTATTAAATAAAAATTACTTGTAACATATTTGCTAATTTCATTATTTTGTTTTGAATAGTATTTAACTTCTAGCTTTCTTTTTATGGAAACTCACCTCATAAATTTGTATATACATGTGGATATATAAAATATAAAGCAAATTTTCTACAGCACTAATTCCAAACCAAGTCATGGACATTGTTCTGAGCAAGTAGCTTGTATCACAGGCGCCTAATTTGAGGAATATTCTGAATCTTTTAGACGAATGGAAGAAGGGAATAACAGTGATTTCAAAAATGGATTCTCTTGCTTCATAATTCAAAAGTGGCGTTTAAAAAGGTTCAGTTATTTTCATATATAATGTGTAAGGCAAAGCCTTCTCAAAACACACACATTTTTCCTGATGTAGTCAAACGTTCTAACATTTATCTTAATGTTGTCCTCCAATTTTCCTTCCTGATCTTCCAAGTATCTGTTTTCTAGAGTACTCCCCTCTCAAAAAATATTCTGTGTGCAAGTTCTTATTCAAACGTGAATAGCCAAACTATAACTGAACCCTTGTAATTCCTTTTGTCCTTCTATTTACAGTCGGTTTTGTATGAATGACGACGCTCCGAATGGCAAGTAGCCTGACGTGTCACCTCATGGTCTTGAGGAGGCAGGACGTTTGATGAAACATAGTCCATTAAATTACATATAATCGTTACAAGGGTCACGTCACTTATCGTCAGCTACGTCTGACACTTCACACATGATTTATGATTGCTACGAAACTTTTTCAACCTGGCAGTGTCAACTGTTTCGATCAAGGCTTGCAAGGACGTGGACCCTTATTCAAGGATCGGTCAATGTTCACTTTTATCACTGTCCAGCTTATTATTTTCCTTCTGTTCTTTACAGTTCAATAATCTGTATACTCTACTATCATTGATTTCTCTGTGCTGTAATCTCTTAGCCAGTCACGGATTACCGTGGACGTTTATTGACTCTAGAAGTCAGTTCTTCATCTAATTTTGTAGTTCAGTAATGTCAATATGTCATGTGATGCGGTTAGATCCCTGTGTTTTATGCGGTTTTTTACCTTTGAAACGCAAATGTTTTGCGTATTTTTGTTGTACATAAAAGTATTATTCTTAATATTTTATAATATCTTCGTTACATTTACGATTAAACATTCTGTACACATTGACCGCTTTGAGGAAACTTAGTCCTATATTTTTCATTGTTCTCATCTGAACTTTCATGAACGTCAGCATTCGAATAGCTAAAAAATATTTTTTTTAAAAAAAATTCCCTAATGGACATACAGCGATTTATAGTGACTACAAAGTGACGTCAATGCCTCTTAACGACAGGCGCTTTAAATTCCGACAAGGGCGTGTAGCAGCTCTTGTCCCTTATCAGTAATTCACAGACTAACAAGTACAGAGCAGCGAGTCTGGATTCTGTACGCGTATCGCTTTGCAGTTGTTATCCTAATGGCCTACTCAGACCCACATGAGTTGCAGCTCAACGTCACTTTAAATATTAAACGTAGGAAACATGAACCTAACTTCGCATAGTAACAAGATCCCTATGAAAACACTTGAGGGCAACTCTACCTTCTTCCGAAGCTACTGTCGGGTTCTCTTGCGAAATTTCTGAATGGTTCCGTTTTTTACATATAGAAAACTTCAAGTGTTTATCTGCTGATTTCAGTTTCCGAACGAAAATGCTCAATAGTTCATCATCCACTTTCATCGTGAACTGTGCAATGTTATACCTAATTGTCTGTACCAAAACCCACTGGGGTCTCGCCGTATTTTCTTCTAGCATCGAAAATCCCTTGGGCCCAGTGGCTTGCATCCCATTTTTACTCCTTAAATATTGTTATTATCCATTCCCAGAGAGTAATTTAAAATTGCAGAGATTTTTATTTTATATTTCCTTGCAGTGATGGAGTTTTCAATGTTTGTGTACGATAATTTGTACCTGTTTAATTTATAACGTTTTTGTCATTTATATTGTATGGTATACATGCGGCGAAAAATGGATATCAAACCTGGTCTGTTCGCGTTAAGATTTAAATGTTTGAGAACAAGATGATGAAGAAAATATCTGGACATAAGAGAGGATGATGTGACACAAAGACAAAGGAAATTAAACAACGAAGAGTCTGATAATATGTACTCTAGTCAAATTAGGAAGAATGATGTAAGCGGACATGTAGAATGCGCAAGGTGTGAAATACCTGAAGGACATTGATTATCTGAGATATACCTATTCGTAGATGGTATGATAAGATTAATATTGATATTAAATTAGTGGTGCGTGATGAAGTTGTGGAATGTAATCAATAGCTGGGAA
Source organism: Zootermopsis nevadensis (assembly GCF_977971745.1). Taxonomy (NCBI): domain Eukaryota; kingdom Metazoa; phylum Arthropoda; class Insecta; order Blattodea; family Termopsidae; genus Zootermopsis; species Zootermopsis nevadensis. Next base: position 12,620,834 of record NW_028259142.1, read on the forward strand.
AAGGTTCCGTTGGCGTAAACTAGTTAATGAACGTTTTACAAAAAGACGATTAATTTCTTTACCAGGTGTGCGATTGTCAGCTTCACAATAGGGAATGTGCCCCATAATACTGGTATGTTTGCGATAGAGACTTTTCGTGGATCATTCGCGTGGAGAAACTGATGAAATATAACGAAAATGATCTTCCTTAGATTGGATCCATGAATCCTCAGCAGACGAGTTGTGTTGCAGCTCACCAAGAATGAATTTTGTCACAGTCACGTTGTTTCATGCTGTACGAAAATAGGTTGATGATCCTGTCTGTGAAAGAGCTTAGATTTTGGCGAAAAGATGCTGTCTCGGCCTGACACCTGTTTGTTTTCGTCTACCTTTCGATGAAGATTTATTCGCGCACAGATTGAAAGCGCGGAAGGTACACGGATAAGGTTCTTGAAAAAGGAATTTTTATGCCTTTACAAAGTTGATTTTCTACTGCCTTGTGTAAAGACGTAAATTTGCATCTCATGAAACTGTAGAAATAACGACAGTACGTATTGATGCAGAATTTGGCTCATAACTGCATGATTATTTTATTATGTATACAGTATGTGAGGAACGCAGAAAGGGCATTTTAACACGTCATAAAGCAATGTTATTATACAAACGAAATGGTTTTCAGAACAGTGGTGCACTCAAAATGGTGGAAGAAGTGTCTGTTTCCGCGATAACCACAAAGGTAACATTCCATTCTCGCTGTATGTGCTTGGAATTTCCTTTCGGTCATGTCCCTTCTGACATCTTATTCACTCCTATTTTTTGCATACGACATTTTAGCAAGGACTTCAATAGGAAAAGAGGACATGACCTTGCCTTCCTTTCAAATATGAATGTTCCTTTTAAGATGCGGTGCACTTCACAACATAACAGTGAGATGTGCCGGAATTCTTTTGTTAAAATGATTCCTATGAAGCAAAGTTTTACAGAAGCAATATTAACTTAATATCGTATAACGCAGATAAATTACACCCCTGTATTATATACTAGAACTAAGTTATTAAACTTGTTCCCAACTCTTTAGTAGATATGATACCTGCATAACATGCTTTCTATAAAATTTCGGAAAATGTTTTACGTTGCAGTTATCAGAAAAATGTTTTCATGTTTGTTGGGGATCACAAGGAATAAACGGTTTCTTCCTCGGGGGCCCAATTAGTGAGCTGCCTGTCTGTGTCTGTCCATCTGTCCCCTAACTCAGTTACAAACATCAGTATTTATCATCATAGCAGTAACAGACCGTTCCGACCCCAATCGTCCAGAGTGAAGGTCGTAATTCGGATCATAAATCCATGTGGTGTATAATTTGTTAACATTCTGTATTCTGTCGATATCCTGAATCAGCCTGATTTTATATTCCTTTAAAATTTTATTTTATTTATTTTCTTTTTATAGCCCATCGAAGTGTATTTTAAAGTTCTCATTAATTTAATTTTACCATTTGTATTTCTGAATATTATAGACACTGATTGGTTGATTTCGGTGAAACTCAGTACGAATATCTCTGTTCATTTTGTGTTTGATACAATCAGTAATGCGCACGGAATTTTGTGTCAACTGTTCCACCATTCTCAGCAGTTATACCCAGCCATTGTGGAGCTTTCTAGAATCATACATCTTTGAGGTTCTCACGGTGGCGTATATGAGGATCGCCGTGATGATGGAGGTAGCAAATATCTGCGAAACGTCGGTAAATATATACCAGATTACACGGCCCAAAAACCCAGGAAGATAGACATCTTCATGAATCGCGGTTACTCCAACAGTTCATTAATTGATTTACAAGTGCCGTCAAACAGCTACACACTTCTTTTTTCGATGTATGAAATTATCATTGCACCGTTGTCACTGGTATCTGCGCAAGAAGGCGAAAGTTGCAGAACGAAACGGAGTCACGAAAATCCAATCACAGTTCGCTACGAATCTAACGGCACACACATTTCAATTTAAGAGCCTTGGCGTTATTTCAAGTCGAGGCCAGACCACTCTGCAATCACTTTCAACCAACACAATTGTGCAGAGGGTCTTCTGGGCACCCCACTCGAAGTACAGAATGGAAAGTAAAATATAGTGTCTTGTTCCGTCTTCCTTTTACAATCACAACTTGTCTTTCTTTTAGCGGAATACCACATCTATATTTCAGCGTTTAGTTTTGTCTTAGACATAATAGATTCTCATTCGCACTCAGCCACACATGTTCCAAGTAACTTTTTGCGAGGTTTGTGTATTTAAAGATAACCTAAAGATGTTTAACTAAATTAGTTGCCTAGTTGCCTACGAAGTGACTCTACTGCACTGGAACTACTCTCTCACCTACCTCGTGGCTGTGTAGTTGTTGAAACCGAGACAGTCTGCCTGCGAAAGGTTTGAAACCGTAATTTCGACTGTTGGTAGCACTGCTTAAACTCAGTCCGTCGCATAGCCATTACCTACACAGTGCGGCCACTGTGATTGGCATTCGAGCTAAATAAACTTAATTGGGATCAGCGACTATTTTCAGCAGTAATTACTTGAAATTCCATTTGTGAGTTCTTTGTTCTAGCGCACTTCACAATTACAGTGCAAGTGATAAAACCAGATACAAAAATAACGTTTTATAATTAATATTATGTTAAATTAAAATGTAACATAATATGCCCGGAAAAGTTATTTAAAAATGACAAATAATAGACCAAACGTTTTAATTAATATCTTACAGGCCTAAATTAAACATTTCAAAATGTATAATTTATTGTTTCATCCTCTTAGACAAGGTGATCTATGCTGAGTCTAGAAGCGAAATATATTTAAATAAATACCATTTTATTAATTTTCAGGTTGGATGACATTTTGAACCAATTTAGAAGTATAATTCAATAGCAGAGTTGTTGGGCCGAATTAGTTAAATCTGTAACCTGATTGGGGGGGGGGGGGGCTTCTGTATCTCTAAAATTAATATTGATATTTAGACTGCTTGGAAAGTGACCATTTGGAAGACCAAGATTAGAGAATAGATCAGAGAATAATATTAAGATGGATGTTAAAAATAGGTCCCTAGAAATGGAGCTGGATAAAAATGATTTATAGTCTTGTCCAATGACGTGTTTTGGTCTCGATGTTGAACCTTCTTGTTCTATAGATGTTGTTGGTTATTTTGTCAGTTATGAAAGTTTGCAGGGAAATTAGATAGCTCAGGAAAACTCTACAATGAAGGCATGTAATATTCACATTCGTTTATAAGCCTGTATGAATATAATTTATTATCTTCAACTTAGAACAAAGAACAGAAATTCCTTTCAAACACACACTCAGAGATATTTGAAAATCCCTAATAAATGTCGTGGACTGCTAAACAATGTGTGGTATATAAACATATCTTGAAATACCGTACGATTATTTTGTGTTTCCAGCATACGCAGAATGTAAGTGTAGATTAAAAATTACAAATATGTGTCCACAAATTTAATTTGATCATTCTTTATCCCTTGACACACTAGCAGCCAATCACTGTCCATGGGGTATTGTAAAGCTAAAATAGGAAATATGCCGCTGCTGATGATAACATACATAGTACAATACTGTTATTTGTGTGGTAAAATCATTTCTGAAACTTACGAGCGAAGTCAAAAAATATGTTTATGTGAAATATGTTTCAAAGCTTACTAAATATTCAATTAGTTTAATTATTATTAGCGCACTTTACTTCGTTAAGCGGAAATAGCTTGCATTTCATGGATCGCAATGCCGTACGTTTCTCCGTTTCAAAGTTTAGGCAAAATGATCGATTTTGACAAAATTTAACATGAACGGTACGTCCATGTTATGGCCGTCTGAACCTTGTAATTCTTAATTTCTTACAGTCTATAACATGAATATCGCGGTTATGCGAACATTGTAGGTGGGCACTCCACTAGCATCATGTAATGTACGGTTCTGAAATTGCGTCCGTCTCTTGTTAAGGTAATTTTTTTTTTACAATATAAGTACACTGTATGTCAGCCGTGTAGAAATTTTAATTTAACTTTCAGTTTGACAGCGATAACTAAAAGACCGTTGGAGCTAGCGATATGAAATTTTGTATGAAGACAGATCATAAACATTCATTTAAATTATATAACATGCAACATTCTTTATGAATCGAATTTACAGTCATTATGATCTTGCAAAACTTTAGCCTTCGGCTAGATATGCAGATGATTATAATTTAATAACAATAAAACCAAACCATAACATTCAACAAACCTCAAATCACATTCAGTAGGGACATATTTATTAAATTATGTTTCTGTTTTACAGTGGGAGACTACCACTTTTATATGTAGTTCTATTAGAGTTGTGAATCTTAAATTCATTGTAGTAGGCGGATAAAATATTCTGTAAAGAGATCTCAATAAATTATATGCGATATAAAATATGATACGATATCTTATATTAGAAAGATTAATTAATTGTCACTAGTCAGCTCGTAATAAAGTGAAAATCACAATTAAAGAAGTATGTACTGACAATTTGGTTTACAAATCATATGAATAAAGTATCCCACTTTTACTTCTAAAGCAGCCAAGAGTCTGACAACAGACCAAAGCTCTGGTTTTGGACGAGGAATACCTCAATGTTTTGCTTGCCCGCCTGGTGGGACGGTGATAGTCGAATATAGACAAATATTAATAATACCAGGGTGAAACCGAAGAACTTGGATAAAACCTGGTCCATCGCTACTTTGTCTACTGCGAAAATCACTCGTAGTCACCCATGATTGAAAGTGGTCCCTGCGGTGAGAAATCAGTAGTTTGCGTGACTAGTAAACTTACTTCTGCCTGCCCTTCGTTAAAAAAAGGCTTGCAGTCACTGAAACTACGCAGACATATTAATATCGGCGTAGAACTACTGGGTCTGCAAGTAACGACTCATTACAGTTGAGTTGTTTCATTTAATTGTGAAATAATTTTGCAAGTTTCTAATTAAAGGAGAGAAAATTAAAACTGGGGGTGTTTTAAGGCCATTATTCCAAATCCCGCCAATTAAATCCTTGCCCAGGAGCGTAAGTTCTCTCAAGGGCTTATGATTATGGTTTTCCGCCCCGTGCCATAAGTCAGGTCTAAATACTATTAATGTGCAAATCAATTTCGGTAGATGAGAAACACATGTGTAATTAAACTGTGTATGAAATTAAATAGAAATAGTTTACAAAATTTTAATTAAGTTTCTCACGGGAACTAATATGAAGATAGCTGTCTTTTGAGTTGTTGCGCCGTGTAGTCTTACAGAAGTATACCGACGTTTCGGAGTTAATTACTGCTTCTATCATCAGGGCGATGATGAGCACCTCCGAAACGTTTGTTAATTTCTAAGCGACAGCATGACTCATAATCTCAGAAAACTATCATCGTCAATGATTCGGACCTACAACGTCAACAGCTGACAATAAGTAACTGAGAGTTAAGCAAAGATGTGTATTAGATACTTCTAACTGAATTGAGACGCGTCCAAACTTCCTCGATAATAACGTGTTAACTCATCAGTGACGCGAATAAGTTCAAAGACAAATACTGATCATAGAATATTCGTTTCTTTTTCGAAAATCACTGGCCACTCGCCTTCATCTTTCTTTCTCGTCTCTTTATTTGTAATTGGTGTACATTTAACGAGGTCGTAACTCACTACAACATAGCCAGTAGATACCTTGTAGTGCTGTCAGGTTTACCTGCTACAGGCTGTAAGTAGAAGCAAAAGTGATTTTATTCTGGAAACGTGTACCATTTCATTTATACAAATCCAGTCTATAGCCCCATCTCTTCATATCGTTCGACATGTACTTATCAGTAGTTTTATAGTAGTCTATTTTAACTAACTACACATATAGGCTTAACGTCCATAACGGAATAAGTGTATAGGCTTATATATTAACACTTATATGAGCGACATTGAACATAAATATACGAATTAACTGATTGTCCTTTGTCAACTAAATGCAAGTCCATCGAGCAGAGCCTTTCTGAATTGATTCCAGTCACTCAGCTGCTGAAGACATGCAATACATTTTATGAAACGACAAAAGTCCGTGTTTGTCAAAGGGCCAGGAAGTAAAATGAATTCACATTACCCAGGAAAATATTTGTGCGTAGGAAGAATGAAATGGTACGTGAGCAATTTATGATATTACATAACAGACAAACTCACGGTTTATAGCCTACAGGCGCATAGGATTGTCAGAACAGTGAAATATAGGGGCTAGGGCTTCATATGGGGTTAGGGTAGGGTGGACCAGAAATACAGACAGATTTTTGATGATGAAACCTCTTGGAATGGGGAGGAGATGGAAGATAACATTAAGACCAATACTAGAAATATTTTGTGAAAATAAGAGGTCAATGGAACTGGCGTAGGATCGTATCTAGTGGCTGTCCTCTGTATTAACAGCGTTGAGCATTCGGGTTCTGCCGCCAGGTATAAAACAAATATTTTCGTTTGCCGCGTTCTGAATTCTTCTTTCTCAAAACATGAAGATTATACCATGAAATGTTTATGAATTCCTTTCGTGTTTCAAATTAACCTGTAACTAGGTAAGACATTTACAGCTAGCATTAATATTATTAGTACAAGAAGCAGAGATATTATAACGTCTGATAACTGCCGACTCGGAGCGGCTGACACCGAGTGCGGTCAGCATTCAAGGACATAAATTTGTTCAAGAAAAACTTGATTACATGTTCTGTGACTTTGCATAGATATATGCATGAAAAGAGAAAAAAACAGAGGAAATATCTGGCTCATAATCTCTGAATTTAAATAAGGATCATTTTCGTTGGATGTTACAGCATTTTTTCATATTGCGTTTATTCCAGTTTTTCAGCCTGATAAATTGAATGAGAAAATAAAATATGTGATTTTATTTGAAGATAATATTCTCTACAAGAGGTTATTTTGCTCTAAAATTGAATTTTGAAAATAAAACACATAATTTAAGTGTGGAGTTTTATATGCAGAGAATGACAAGTAGTAGTTTAACTCATAAATATTACATTGGATGGACCTTGTTTAAGATTTGAAATATTCTATCATCTTATTGATGGATGATAAACTGAAGGCGGCTTTCTTTATATTGATATTATAACCTTAATGGTTTAACATAAATATCTATGCAACACATTGATTTATATTTTATCGTTGCTTCTAATTCGTAACATTGACAAACATAGAATGTCGTCAGAACAAAGCTGTTTATTAATATTTAGTTACTTAAGAGTTTAATGAATCCAATCAGCCTATAATTTACGAATTTGAATCTGAAACTCGTTACGCATTCTTTGCATAAAGTACTGGAAATGAGAGATAACTCTTGAGATAGTGTCCGAATGTTAAGTTTCCGAAACTATGTAATTTATTTCTACTGAATTTGGTCTTTTTGTGTACACTAAACGTTCCAGGGAAAACCCCAAATGGTTTATATCTGTCCAATACAAAACCAGCAATACTTGAACCTGAACTGACGAAACTGAAGCCCCTTGTTAGGTCTAGAGTTGAAATGTAGACAAATACCCATGTATACATTATCGTATTTCAGTTATTAGACCGCATAGCAAGAATTTACTGACTGACCTCCAAGTAAATATTTCAAAATTTGGAATATATTTTTTTCTGAGATTATTATTTTGCGCTGTGGACAGAATTCAGATCATGGTCTTTTGAGCTGTAACACTGTTATTGAAGGTGGTTACGAACTTTTCTGAGGACCATACTATCTCCATCTGTAGTGTAAACGTTGATAAACAATTACAGATCTTCACTTATCACAACTCAGAATTAAAGGCAGACTTATGGTATCATTATGTCCATATGTCTGTTCACAATAATTTTCATGGATTTTCATTAAATTTGGTATGAACATCATGTTAATAGACGCCACCAGACTATCTTTTTTTAATTGTTACTGATATGAACACGGTTTCTGGGCGATATTTGAGTTAATCTCTGCGATCAGTATAAAGATGGTTGTCTTCTGGGTTGTTGCGCTATGTAGGCTGCTAGACGTTTATCGACGTTTCAAATGTGTTTTCTGCTTCCGTATGTGGGGTGATCATCACCAACATATCCCTGATGACAGAGGCAGTAAGGGCCTCTGAAACGTAAGGAAACTTCTACCAGACCACCGCGCAACAACCCAGAAGACAGCCATCTTAAATTTAGAGGGAACAATATTATTGATACTTAATGTTGAGGCCGTCAGACTTTGCGTGACACTAAACATTAGCAAAATATGAAAGGTTTGGTAAGGTAGTTTTTGTGTAGAAATTAAAGCAGCTTATCTGCCTCACGAAATCTACATTTCGTTTTGCCGGTTTCACCCAAAATTTGATGCACCGTTGTATGTAGGGACTGGGTTGTAAAAGTAAAGTAAAGTTTGTCCCACTATACGCCATGTAGGCGTTTGGGGTGAGAGGAGGTATAGCTCCTCTCTTCCTTGACCTCGGCACTAGATGGGTGAGTGGTCAGCATCACGCCCCGGCCAGCTTTACCCCCGGGAAAGGACCCCGGTACCCATTGTAGAGGAGGCTGGGTGGGCCCCAGAGCCGGTCTGGACGCAGAGGCTAGAGGAAAAATCCTCTGCCCCCGTCGGGGATCGAACCCCGGTCGTCCAGCCCGTAGCTAGTCACTATACTGACTGAGCTATCCCGGCTCATAGGGACTGGGTTGTAAGTATGGAAATAAATAATAAAAAACCTGGAAATTGTGTATGAAATATTGTTTAAAAATTATCTAAAACGTTGCCAAATTTGAGTGCCCGAAAATTTTATATTATGTCTTACAAAATTAACATGGTTAAAATGTATGGTAATGAAAATTACGAACACGAATGGGTCACTACATCGAACAGTTTATTTTTTTATTATTTAATTTATTCACCATTTTACAGGGTATTAACTTCTATGTACCTGAGACAAACCTTGCCCCTGAGATGGTAGTGCGGCAGCTATTTCGGAAATAAATTTTTTTAATGCGCGCTACATGCATTATACAGATTTATTATTAATATTTTTATATCTTACTAGCCTCACCACATGCATTTAACACGGTGTGTCTCAAGCGATTTTTAGGCAGGTACAAGTTTTTCCTGGACCAACCGGTGACCCTAAAATAGATCAGAAGTCGTACTGCATAAACCGTTTGTGTCACTTCGGTGACTGTCACAGATTTCACGTATTTTCCCTGTCACAGCTGTGGTGTTAGAAAAACATCATTTCACTCTACGGATGCAGTCATGTGACCCACCTGTGTCTTTCATGGTGATGAAATTAATTCTCATGATACTCGTCGATGGTAGCCAACGTAGTAAGAATTCAAAGTGAAGGAGGTAATTGGAGAACGTGTTTGAAATATTTTTAAGAGACAGAAAATCTAGATAATGCATTTGCAGCTATAACGAATTTAGCTGAAGAACTGCCTTCACGCACTGCTCACGCAGAAAGTAGACATTTCTCTTACTTGTGGCGTAGACACGTGAATACTAACAGTGTTCATAATGGAATGGAAGTTTGTTCTGAATTTAAAAGAATTAATGAGTAATAAGTTATAAAGTTGTCGTCTTCTGGAATAAAATGTTACAAATTTTTAAAAAATAAAATTTAATCACGTAAAATATCAAACGAAAAAGACGATAAAAGAAATTGGTAAAATTTCTTTGTATGTATATAGTTTCTATTTTATTAGTGTTAATCATTGTACGTTTATTCCATAACACAGAGGCATACTCTAGATTTGGCCTAATTACAACATTATATTAAATAATTAAGCTTTCTAGAAAATAAAATTATATATAATATAAGGAATACACGCATGTTTATAGTAGTAGTGGTATGTTATAATAAATTAACACTTTTAAATGACATTATCCTATTAGTATTTACGTTCTTGTATTTTACATTGAATCAAATTGAACGTAATGAAATTCGTAAAAATAATTGCATAGGTGTATTTGTAATTTTTTACATATCTTTGTGAGTGACATGGTACATTCAGTGCACATCATTGGAATCCATTTGTAACATAGAACCTGTGTTACAATATTTACCCAAGCGTAAGGAAACAGGTAAATCAAGCTAGAATGTTCTGCTACGAGCTGATCTGCATTTACATGCCACATTGTGAAGAAATAGGAATAAATAAAACCTGTAATAGCAAACGCGATTTCATTCCTGTGGTGAAACTAATTTTGTAATGCAAGCGACATTTTTACAAGTTATTGGAATCAGTATTTGATACATTTGGCAAGTATCACATGAAAATTCTGCTAGGAGATTTCAATGCAAAAATTGGGAGGGAGGATGTCTTCAAACCCACAATAGGCAGCGAGAGTCTCCATGCACTTAGTAATGATAATGGCGTCAGAGCAGTGACCTTCGCTACGTCAAAAGATTTAATTGTAAAAAGTACAAAATTTCCACACCGTGATGTTCATAAATACACTTGGACTTCCCCAGATGGCAGAACACACAATCAAATAGATCATGTTTTAGTAGATAAGAGAAGGCAGACAAATGTAATTGATGTGAGATCATTCAGAGGAGCAGATTGCGACACTGATCATTATCTGGTGGTAGCAAAAGTGAGGGAGCGGCTTTCAGTAAGTAGACGAACTAAACAAAATTTTGACACAGAAAGATTTGATTTGAAAAAATTAAGTGAGGGAGAGGCAAAGGAACAATATCAAGTTGAAATTTCGAATAGGTTTCAAATTTTAGAGACAAATGAGGATAATGAAAGTGTGGACATCAACAGGGAGTGGGAAAATGTCAGAAACTGCATCAAAATTTCAGCAAAAGAGAAACTAGGATACTACAGGAGAAAGCAAAATAAACCGTGGTTTGATGAAGAATGTTCAAAATTAATAGATCGAAGGAAGCAAACAAAATTTCAATGGTTGCAGAACCCAAACAAAACAAATGCGGATAATCTATGTAACGTGAGACGTGAGGCTAGTAGAACCTTTAGGACTAAGAAAAGGGAATACCTGAAGGGCAAAATTGCTGAACTTGAGACAAATAATAAGGAAAAAAACATCAGAGACCTGTACAGAGGCATTAATAACTTTAAGAAAGGATATCAACCCCAGACTAATTTGGTAAAGGATGATAGTGGCAATTTGCTTGCAGATCCAATAAAAATTGTGAATAGGTGGAAAAATTTCTTTAGCGAGCTCTTAAATGTTCATAATACTGGTGATATTAGACAGATTAAAATGCATACAGCTGAACTGTTGGTGCCAGAACCTAGCTTAGATGAAGTGGAACTAGCCATTGGGAAGTTGAAAAGTTATAAATCTTCAGGAATTGATCAGATTCCGGCCGAATTAATTAAAGCAGGTGGCAAAGGGTTGCATATGAGGATCCATAAGCTTATTCAGTTAATTTGGGATAAGGAAGAGATGCCACATCAATGGAAGGAATCCATAATTATTCCTATTTATAAGAAGGGGGACAAGACTGAGTGTGGTAATTACCGAGGAATATCGCTGCTATCAACCTCATACAAAATTCTATCCAACATTCTTTTGGCAAGATTAACCCCATATGCGAATGAAACTATTGGGGATCATCAGTGTGGGTTCAGACGAAACAGATCAACGATTGATCAGATCTTTTGCATTCGTCAGATACTAGAGAAAAAATGGGAGTTCGGTGGGACTGTACATCAGTTATTTATAGATTTCAAAAAAGCCTATGACTCTGTGAAGAGAGAAGTGCTATATAATATTCTTATTGAATTTGGTATACCAAAGAAGCTAGTGGGTCTAATAAAAATGTGCTTAAATGAAACCTGCAGCAAAATTCGAGTAGGTAAATATGTATCTGAGACATTCCTCATCAAGAACGGTCTAAAACAAGGAGATGCTTTGTCTCCCTTGCTCTTTAACTTTGCGCTAGAATACGCCATCAGGAAGGTCCAAGGTAGGCAGGAGGGTTTGCAATTGAACGGGACACATCAGCTATTGGCATATGCTGATGATGTTAATTTATTGGGGGACGATATAAATACAATAAAGAGGAACGCAGAAGTTTTACTAGAGGCTGGTAGACAAGTGGGGCTGGAAGTAAATTCAGAAAAAACTAAGTACATGTTAGTATCTCGTCATCAGAAGACAGGCGGGCAAAATTATCTTAGGGTAGCTAATAAATCCTTTGAAAGGGTTACAAAGTTCAAATATTTGGGAACAACAATAACAAATCAAAATGATACTTGTGAGGAAGTTAGGAGGAGACTAAATTCCGGAAATGCTTGCTACTTCTCAGTCCAAAATATTTTGTCTTCCCGTCTGATTCCTAAGAACCTGAAAATTAAAGTATACAAAACAATAATCTTGCCTGTTGTTTTGTATGGGTGCGAAACATGGTCTCTCACTCAGAGGGAGGAACACAGATTGCAGGTGTTTGAGAATCGGGTGTTGAGGAGGATATTTGGGCCTAAGAGGGAAGACGATGGGGCGTGGAGAAAACTGCACAATGACGAGCTTAAAAATCTGTACTGCTCCCCCAGTATTGTGAGGGTGATTAAGTCGAGAAGAGTGAGATGGGCGGGACATGTAGCGCGCATGGATGGGACAAGAGGTGTGCACCGGGTACTGGTTGGGAAACCTGAAGGGAAGAGACCGCTGGGGAGACCTAGACGTAGATGGGAGGATAATCTCAGGCGGGATCTATCCGAGATAGGAGTTGAAGGAAACTGGATTTTGTTGGCCCAGGACAGGGTCCGGTGGAGGGCTTTGGTTAATTCGGTGATGAACCTTCGGGTTCGGTAAGCCATCTAGTTAGTTAGTTAGTTAGAAAAAGGAGGAGTTACCGCGTGTAGTTCTGGTAAGATAAGTATCATTCAGCCTTGCTGTTGGCTTACGTAAACTTCAGCCTTTGCGTGTTCCACTGTTGTAGGAAAGCAGGAGGGCGGAGCACCAAGAACCAGCAGTTGTTTCCGCTTCTCAAACTTTCCCATTTATATTTTTCTCTCCACTTCTGTCTCATTTAGTTTTGTCCCAAACCCAAGGTAAAATATAATCATCTTACACAGCGCATTCATTATATATTACAGTGCTTATAACAGTCCGTCAATTACCTCAGTCCTGAGTAAGATGAGTCAGATTGATATCCTCATATCCTTTCTTTAAGACACATTGAAATATCCTCTCGTGGATGTCTAGAAGTCCCAAGCGGTTTCTTTATCTTTGACTTTGTTCAAATATGGTTAGGCCCAATTATTTGGAAGCGTCTGTTGCATAAATCCTATTTTTATACACTATATTTCGAAGCCATAGACTTCTGGTATGTAAATGAGGACTCTAAGCCAGTGCCAAGAAAAGTGGATTAATGTATGTACTTTAAAACAAAAGTTCGTATTCTCAGCTGTTTCAATGAAGTTAGAAAGAATATCAGTAATAAAGCTTCAGACACTTACTTTTGTAAGTAAAAAGTTAATAATATACACTGAAACATAATTGATAGTTTATAAATTCTGTAATCAAAGGTTTGTATGTCACAATTTGTGAGTTTTGTCAGCAACTAGTTAATTGACACCATGAAGCATAGTTGTGCTTGAGAAGCTGATAGTGGATTAGGTGATCAAGAAATTTATATTCTTTTAAAAACTCGGAGTTTTACTTCAACGTTCACAAGAGTCCACCACAGGACCGTTTAACGTGTCAATAGAGTAATTACATTTCTGCATTTCACTTTTTTCAGTACAAATTATATGTTGCCACGGAATATTTAAAAATGGCGGACGATCTTTAGATATTGATTTAATCATACATTTTGACCCCTTGTCATGGTTCCTTGGCACAAATTATGCTGTAAAATGTGGAAACATTTAGATACCAAAAATTCAAATTCTCAGTATACCTAGGTTAAATATATTTTCCAAATCGGCTACACGTTGTTTATGTTTCGGTTGCAATACTGTTCGTTTGCTGAAAGAACAAAATTATTATCACATATACAAAGCCATTGTTGTATACATAATGACACTAATCATACTGCAGATTCTGATATCATTATATAAATCGCCGAAATATCTGAAACACTAATGCAAAATCTTAATGAGCTCTGCTATTTTAGGACATGCAACAGGTTTAATATTTTTTGTACGATTGGCCATTTTGGGAAAATGTCTCGAAATGTGTAAATCGAAATCAGTTCATTATTTTTTTTCAAAACGAAATAAGCCCTCGGACGGTTGGGCGTCTTAATAATATATTTTATACAAACAGCGTATAGAAATAATTCCTTTTAACTGGACTGAAGTGTTCTTCATCACATCATTATTTTTACGTCGCTTTGTGTACATATATGGGTATATATATATATATATATATATATATATATATATAGTTATTTATTTTTATATGTAGCGTGAGGCTGATCTAGTAGCAAAGCTTTAGACCTGCATTCGGAACCATAGTTTCTAGTCTCATCGACATGAACTTACCTACCGTCTATTATAATGAGACTTTTTGTAATTTTCGTCAGTCCCCCATGGTAATGCCTGTAATAGAGAGTAAAAAAAAGGCCACAACTATCTCCTCACAAATCCTTACCTACTCATCGTCCATAATCTTTTCATCTCGTGCATAACCTGAAAAAAGTTAAACGCTTCAGGTCCAGTTGTGAACAAAGATTAATACACGAACATTCGTACGTTTTGAAGCGTTATGTCTCGCTTTATACTGTGCTGCTGTTCTGAAATTTTTTTGTTCATGTTGTCCATAAAGTTGATCATTCTCTCATTTCCATAATCCGTTTTCTTTCTGTTCACATTTTATCTCTCTCGTTTTTGTTCTTCTTCATAATCATCCGTTTTATTGAGCCTGCGGAAACTCTCTTTTATTGCTGTCTCATTGTGTTGTCTGATCCTCTGGCATCGCTTCTCATACACGCAATGAACTTTACCGCGGAATGGACAATTTTCACATCCGCGTTTTCTACCCATTAAACTTTGAAATCCCTGGGCTCAATTTCAGCCCTGATATAAACAACTTGTCAATATCCCTCTAGCAGAGACAAAGCTTCACGCGCTCCTATTACCCATTTCCATGCGGAATAATCCCTTTGGGCCACCAAACCGTAGTCGTGATGTACACTGTGTCCGTGCATTCGTGTACAAACACTCACTGCGGAATTGTGAACAGAAATTGCAGCCCAGCCCTGTCTTCCTTTATACCTGTAAGCCCAAAGTACCCACAGTTTACTTTGGTTATGACTGAAAATTGAGTACTCATTTTACTAATGAATTCTTGGTGAATTTATATTTCTCTATAACTCGAGATTTATTAGACCTACGCATAAAACCATTTCTTCGTCTTTTATTCTCACGAGACATGGACTAAAAAGTGATGACTCGAAACTAAGAGATACATTAAAATATATTGGTTACAAAGTTTATAATAAAAAAATAAAAATTATGATTGCAGAAATCCGTATGTTTTTCACATCCAAAACTGCGAATCATGTTTTCAAGTACTTTATTTATGGCTTCCTCTGTGGGATTTCCTTTATGAAACTTGTAACTGGGATTTAATATATTCTAGATCTGTTATCAATGTTTTATTCATGTGATGTATTTTTTTTTTAAATTAGTTCCTTTTTCATGGCCAGCAGTTTAGATGCACGAATTTACAATACATGTATAGCATACACTATTGTGTTTATGCTTTTGGAGCGTATTAGACCAATGGCTTCTAATTCCACCTTTATTTAACTGTAGCAGAACCAATAAGAAGTAATTTACTTTGAAAATTGGAAGACATAGATTAATGTTTATAATTTAAACTCTGACAAATGATGGACGGCATTTAATTATGGCACATTTACAGACCATAAGCATATGATACGTGAAAAGATGTATTTCGTGTGAGAAGTTTATATTTTTAACTTTTATATTTTGAGTGTTATGTCATTATTCTTACATGCTGTGTGGATCTTTTAAACACTGCGCATTGAGGCCAATTCTTCATAATGACATAGTTACAGTTGTTACAAATTGTATCACTCCTGTGTTCAGGAAAGCGGAGAATAGAAAAGTGTGGCTTGGTGCTTTCTAACAAAGACGACGGAGTCGTTAGACGGGCGTCTGTGGCGAAACGCGAACAGCACATCCGCCGCGTAGCCCATTATTGTTGAGTGTCAATGTCTGAAATGTATGCATGCATAAATGCTGAATATAATTTTTTTTATATATTTTGTGTTTGTGTACAAAGGCATTCCTGGAAAATAAATAAAGTTATGTGTGTTTCATAATTCAATATGATTAACTGAACTATATTTTCTCTGACAGCAGCAAAATGCCTGGCCAGAAATGAAGCCCCCAACTTAAGATCCGGGGTGTGATAATGTGCTGCTTGGTCACGGCTATCACACACCTCATGGGGCGATAATCGATGAGACTGGAGAAGTGTTGGAATGATAATTAGCAGAGGAAAACCTGCTTAAGTGCCACTTCTTGTACCACGAATTTCACTTGAAGTCTCGCGATTTTGAACACGGTTTTTCATAATATATTTTATGTCTAGCATTATAATTTCTTTTAAACACATAAGCCTGGTGTGTAACATCGTATTTGGTATGATTATTGAATGACTAAAATCAAGCACGATTACTAAATAAAGATTAAATCTGATATTCCGAGAAAGCGTACTGAATAGAGATGAGAGAAAGTTCTAGTGGATGTAGCAAGCGCCTCTGAAACGTCGGTAAAGAGACTACACACCGAAACACCATAGAAGACAGTTATCTTAGTAGTTGAGAACGTGTGGAAAGGCATAGCCTATGCATTTAGAATGTCGATGCGTGTAGGTTGTGGAAAATTGCCGTAAGACCTCGTGAGCTACTTAAGTTTTAAAATAGAAGTTGTAACACAACGAAAGTTATTAGACGACCGCAAGTTAGTGTAAGGTAGGGCGTGGCTGATAATGTTCTGAAGCAAGATCATAAATCCAATTATGAATGGGCTGGGGAGAAATGTAGAAGCCCGTGTTTTACAGAGTTTTTCTTCTTAGGAAAAGTCTACTTAAGATCACTTCATTAAAGTATATAGTGACGTAGAAGTTATGGCACTCCAAATAACCAGTAGAAGTTTTCAAATTGTGTCCTGGTCAGAAACACATGGAACTTTTGAGGAAACGCGGAACACATTGATATGATTTTTGTTCTTATAATGCAAATAGAATCCGAAAAAAAATTTCCTTTTATCTGGACGAGCAGGAATCAGTTACTGGCAGTCAGATTTTTCTATTCACAACGACATTAAATTACATCCCTTGGGGTCCATACAGACTTTTATCAATTTAATACCCAAGTCTCTTTTATGGGAGTTAAAGTGTCCGGAATGTGAAGTGTGTATGTATGTATGTACCTATGAATGCTTGATGCTTGTACAGAAATAGTGATTAATTGGCAGATATGAATAATAGCAGGCTATTATGTGTTATTCCTGCATATGATTTCGGTAATTATCATAATAACCGGTTTATTATTTTCTGTTGTGACACATACTTATCATAAATCACTGATCAAGTTACATGTGGTACATAAATTAGTTTCCATGAGATGTACAAAAATGCTGATATAATGCATTCAATCTTCAGAACTGTATGACACCTTCATATAAATCTGATATTGAGAAAGGTGGGGTGTGGGAGGGGGGTACTTCAATTATCGGTGTTGCGAAAAGTATTGCTCGTTGTACGAAAGATTGGCACACAAACATTTATTTGTATAGTCGAAACATTTTTCGACATGGAAATTTTGAACGAAATCAAATTAAGAAATCGTCTTACATTGCATTCTGACATCTGTAGTGTAAATAGCTTTGTAACATTGGGTTTTTTTTTATCTGCAATATGCATTTCTATCTGCACCAAATGTACGACTGGGTCAATGACAAATTTACAAAGAACGAATTGAAAAGTATACTACTCTGTAATTGAGTACGCTTCGCTCGCCTTGTTTAGTTCAAGGACTTAAGTTAGTTTGTCTATGGTATTTAATTCACATAACAATATTTAGAATTACAAATATCGTAATTGTGTACTGAACTCAAGCATGAAATTCAAGTTGTGGCCACTGAATGTAGTTTTAAATCTGTTACAGGGGAAACATGCTAATGAATTGCTCTTAGCGGTTTACTAATTGGGAAAAATATTTCGCAGAGCTGGTTGCATGGGTCCTGGGGATACAAGAGTATCCACTTTAATCATCCCAGCACTCATTACACATATGACCGCTTTTCCCCTGGCTACTTTATACCGATGATATTTTTGAATCACACAAAATCTCGTCAGTTTGTACAAACTACATACAAAGAACTCATTATTCTAATGGCTTTCAGAACGAAGTGTAGATGCGTACGTTGAGGAACACAGTTAGTATTATTTAAAGTGCATGAGAGTAATTCGAGTGGCTGATCTTGATGCCCCTTCGAGGGGTTTTAGAGCAGAATGCTTTGATGTGAGGGGGTGGACTGTCTGGTCTGATATATGGCGGAACCATCAAATTTGTTGCTAAATGGTTTGTTTATCTGTTAGCAGGTCGTGAAGGGAGAATGTGCAAATTTAACACGCATTTATTTATAATTACATAAATACGTTCATGCAAAAATTGTAAAAGAAAAAATTAATCCTTAATCGCTTTTCTGAGTATTTGCGTTAATGTCGCTTTTAATATTGTTATTGTCGATTTGTAAAAAATCGAAACGTTTAGTTTAAGATAACATGCCAATTGATTTTCTCCTTGCAATAGAAAAAAATCCTATCCTTTGTAAAATTTTAAATTCCATTTTGAGTACGTTTCTGTTCGTGTTGTGGCGACTTTTCAGAATGGTTACCGGTACTTCTGTCTGATACCTGCACGTAACTTCCATGAAATCTCAACGCGGAGTCCCTGTTATACGATAAAAATATTCAAAGCGAAATGAACGTGAAACCGTCGTAACACGTAAATGGGCTAAAGTGTCTAAATGTCCCAAAGGCCCATTTTTTAAATGTACATTAGGTTAAGTTTGGTTAGATTAGATTAGACCCCATTTTCATCGGAACAATTTTTCCTATTTTTGATCTTGGAAAACGCACACGAAGTTTGTAAACATACTTCTGACTCATCCTGTATACATGCATACATACATGTATGACGCATAATTGAGAAGGAATTCGAAATTTTAACACTTTACAGCTCAGTGGTAACTGTATCTCCCATCTGCCTCTACAGTCAATAAGTCTTCATTTTGTATTGGTTGGCTTTGCATGATATTCACAATAAACAGGGAGTATTCCTTTAAACTGCTTTAATTATTCAATTTTTGTAGTGGTGAGGTGTGTTTTCTTTTCGGTAGGGACTGAATACATAATCTGAGCATCGGCTTCAAAGGGATAATTGGAGTAATGGAAAATTTTATATTTGCAATTTGTTTCAAGAAAGTCTTTTGAACAGAACTGTCTGTGGGAAAATAATTTTATGTGTTATCGAGGATATAGATAAAAGGTGACGCCATGTTGTCTTGCCAGCGTGGTCGTTGTTATCACTCCTGCTTTGAAGATGGAAGCAATAAGTTCCTACGAAGATTTGGTAACCGCCTGCGAGACTTAACGGCGTTATAATTCAAAATTTTAGAGTTCAGAAATGTCTTTCAAGTTACATAATCATATGAAAGCATAGAGCTTGTCGTAATACGATACATGGGAGGAATATTTAATGTAAATGTCTGTTTTATGTGTTTGTATTTGAGAGGGCCTATACACTTTAAAACCGACGAACAGTTTTACCTGTAACAGAATGGTCGACTAAGTGAAATACCCGTTGTCAACTTCTTTTCGACTTTTTTTTGTTATTTAGTATAGAAAGTATGAATACTAATAGACAGATCCAGTTTAGAATACTCAAACTTCTGGCACTGTGCTTGTAGGAAAATTAAAATATCGACATGGTGCATGCAGAATGTGTAGTGATATTTGACGATTTCATTTAAGCCAGGCGTTTGGCTGAACCGTGAGAGACTAGCTATCAAGTGTGCGTGAATCTTGTGTCTAAAGCATTAAATACCCACAGATCAAGTGATAAAGAATACGTCAGCACACTCTTTGAATGTGGATGAGTCCAGGACGAGGAGTCAGAACGTGTCCCCATTTCTTATCTACGGAAATGCTAAACACATTTCGAATAATGTTGGTATTGAGCGTCTGTACCAAGATGGCTGTCTTCTGGGTTGTCGCGCCGTGATGATGGAGGCTGCAAGGACCTCTGAAAGTCGGCAAACTACTACCAGACTACTTTGCGCACCATAAAGTGTTTATGGAGATTCATGAATTTTCTCCTTTGTTCTCAGTCTTAGAAAGATTAGCGCGTAACACAAAAAACAGAGCTAATTTAATAAATGAGTGAATATTTAAAAAATATAAGATACAAATAATTTCTGGCTCTTTGTCGTGTAGCAGGTTCTCTGGAATGTGATGAACGTTGCAATATTAAGTTTGTGTCTCCAATAAATAAACACGAAGTTCAGTGAGGTAATCATTGTCGCAAAAAACGCATTTAGAAAACATATGTTTCGCCTGTCCACTTTTTCTGAAGTATTTCATAAACCTTTTTGAGTTTATTTATTATTATTTATTGTTCTGTCTGACGACAGGTCCATATGAACAGGGTCCTTCCATCCTTTTCTCGGACTGGGACCTGTACTTGGCAGATGATCCAGAAGTGGTTTGCCATTGCCTTCTTCTGTGTGTGAATGGAGTAATTGTTGGGATGCCACGGAGAAACCGGGGAAGCCCCCGGAGGAAAACTCCGTGTTGCCTAGAACACGGCCTTGCCCAACACAAGTTATAAATTCGGGCACCGCCGGGAATCAAACCCGAGACCCCAGACTTACAAGGCCAGCGTTCTAACCGCTAGACCACCGTGGCTATAATTAATATTAATCTTTCAATTTAGTACAAGAATGTGTAAGATATCTGCCTACTGAAATTTGTTTGTGTTGAATAACACTGAAAGTTGATATTTTAATCGCCCAGTAAATGCAATTTCTTTCAGTAGACGTACTTTATAGCATTCTTTAGGTATTTATAGTTATTTTTCACATTTCAATCTAGAATTATTCAACCGTAAACAATAGGGACTATTTGCAGTAAGCTCCTGTTTAATTCAGTGACTATTGTTACAGTCATCATCGCGTATGAGCATTCTTCATTAAAATAAAACAGAAACAGTAATCTCAACGGAAGTGTACTACATTTATGGTTCAGTGGGTTTTTTATTTTGTTAAAAGTTCTATTTCTATGTGACCCGCCCAGTTTTTAGACATCCCAGACTTAGGTATGAATTATAAAGTTATCATTACTTCACTGGTCCTTTGAAAATATTAATTTTAAACAATTAAAAATCTCTGTCTTCTGGGTTGTGGCGCCATATATTCTGGTAAAAGTGTGCCAATGTTCCAGAGGTCCTTGCTGCCTCAATCATCAGGGCGATGAGCGAATTCTCGCCCTAATGACGGAGGCCCTTCAATACGCCTTTATCCTGTAGTGTGTAACACGATAAATATTTCACATAGAAAGTGTCAACTGTATTGTTTGTCGAAACGTTGCAAATGCATTCAACATTCAATGCGTTTTGTATTCGATAGTCGAAGTTCTACATTAAATATTACTTTTGTTTACCTAACCTAAGTTGAATTAAATAATTATTTTCAATTGATATTGAGACTATGAATTGTTTATTCGAAAGTCTTTTTTGAGGGCGTAATTAGTGTGTTCACATTAGCTAACTGACTTCATTACATGTATTTTATGAACATTAATTGTGAATTTGAAAACACGCATTGCGTTTTTATGTTATTTATTATTATTATTATTATTGTTGTTGTTGTTGTTTTCTTGTCACTTTCGCCACCAAGCAGCACGCAAGACCTGACTCCCTATATGTTTCATGGCCGACAATGAATCATGCTTGTTATTTTTCGTACGATCTTGGGAGTGTTTTCGTGCGCCCATCACAGTCACGAATGACTTCCGGTACGCGTTCGAATCACACAACCTCTCTTTTATTTCCTCCCCTGTTTCGTGTGTCCAATCACCTTTCACCTGCCTTTAAAAGCGACCAAAAATGGCTGGCGACGGTCACAGTGACACATTTTTAAACTTATATTATCAGTTCTTAACGTCGAATTAAGCTTATTTAAAAAACTTTATGCTTCTTGTTTGTTTTACTAAAACGAACACTCAATTATTTGATTCACAGTATCCCTTTGCGGAATGAGCAGTTTTTCTGGTGAATTTGCACATCCGACCACCAAGAGGGCAGGTGCTGGGTGGAGGCTAAAGGAATTGTAGAGACCGTGACCCAGTTCGCCGCTCGGAAATGGTGAGTTGCTGTTAAACGTAGCCCATCCGTTAGTATTTTTGAAATACAAATGTAACAGTTGCTGAAACGAGACATGAGGAAAGGTAAAACACCGTGTCTCCATCAGCCTTTAACCTTTTAGAATATTTTGCGGGCTTCTAATGTTCTGTTAGCGTCGTATGGTCTGTTGAAGTGGACGGAAATAAACTGTTTTTGTGTTGAAAATTAATGAAGGTAAACATTTAATGATATCTTTTTTCAAGTGGTTCGTTGTTTATTGAATTCGGGGGAAAATCTAAATATAGAATTTGAATGTTTCGCCTACTTTGTACTCAGTAATGCTGTAATGGAGACATTGAGCCCACTATTGCAAACTGAAAATATAAATGGATATCTGCTTTGTCCAGTCAAAGCTGAAAGGTACCACCTGACAAAATTTTGAAACGACCACTTAGTCCTTAGGTCGTTTAGGCCTATATGAAAATGTATGGACATGACATATGTCATACAAGTACTGCATATCAAGTTTTAGGGACGTTTCACACATTTATATAGAGAATGGTTTGGTATACTGTATCTCAGATGTACATATAAAAAACATGTGTAATGTCAAATAATTTTCATTACCGTTTCACGCCCGACGAAGTATTTAAAGTTATGTGTAGTAGAATTTATTTTGTCATTAGTTGTGGCATTAGATGTTCCGAGATTTTTCAGTTTTCAGAGCGCCTGAGCGTCGTGGTCCTCTCTAACAAACATGTAGAATTATTAATTGGTGTTTATGCCACCATTTGAAACAGAAAAAAAACATGTTTCTACCGAAATAATAATGTATTATATTACGTTCTGCGTATCTCAGCAAATAATAATTCAGTTCAATTCTTTATTTTAAAGTAGTGACTCAGTAACTACAGGAACCATTTAGAGAATCAGGACAAGAAGAATAAATGACAATAATAGTAGATAATAATAATAATAACAATAATTTAGTCACATTTAGCAGGGACAACAATAAATAAAATGAGCCTACTTAAATTCAATATGACAGTTGAGCGTGATAGTCTAAGCAGGGGTATTTGATATTAGATGTGATAATTGACAACTGAGTTTTCATTTAATGCTTTGCGTTCATGTTTCTGTGGATACGTATCTGAAAACTCCGGGTTTGCACAGAGAAAACTATCAAATTTAGAGAATTCAATAGTGTTGAATGGCCTGGGTTTTTTTTCTCTATCGAAGGAACTGTGATGCTCATTAAAATTCTGTCCCGTAAAGAAGTTCTCTTCTTACAATGTCCCTACAGTGGAACGCAGTAAATCACCTGCGCCTTTAGCAGCTGTGCCTTGGCTTGTTCCTTTATTCTGTATCTGTAGGTCTTCACTCTGTAGGCTACTTACTACCTGCACGTTAAGCGTACGTATTCCCCAGATAGCTTATGAATACTTACAGGATCTGCACATAAAGATCTGCGTGATTAATCAGAGAAGAAATATTATAACGCAAAACGTGTTTTACATCCTCTTAAGAAGCCAGAGTTAGTTTTACTCTGTATTAAACACGGTGGAGACCGTCTTCTTGGGATATTCTTTGTTTCGACCGTCATTTATTTACCGACGTCGTTTCACTGCTGAGATTATGTGTCATCGGCACTATTAAGATTGTTGACTCGTGAAGGATGCTGATTCAAGTGGATGTGGCTTATTTTAATGTACAATTCTGATATATTCTCGGAGGGATGCAGAAAAACACGCTATCAGTCAGGATAGGTGTTCCATGATCGGAAGTCAAACCTAACATCTCACAAATTAAAATCACATGTGGTAAAACTTTTCCAAGTCACACGACAATTTTTAATAATGTAGCTCAGGGTCGGACAGTGATTTGTTGCGAGTGTAGTTTACTTGTAGTCTATCTGTATCGACTGAGTGTGGCGTAAAGGTGGTTTCTGCACTCCAGGTTAGCTCCAGGGACGTGCTACATTAGTTACCAATCTTTCAGTAATTTACGCTTTATTTATTCAAGAATCATTGCTTCAGTACACTTCATGTATTGTTCATCTGTGATGTGGATACGCGGCCTTACCTGTCCACATCAACACTGGTTCGGCTGCTTTTAATCCAAACCTACACATTTCCTTGTAGCAAAAAATTCTGTCCATACTTCACAGCCGATTGTCGATGGATTTTTCTGCTCCTTTCATTAATTAAGGCGCAAAAATACTTTTGCATGTTGCTTGTCCTTGGTTCAAAGCTGTAGTGGGACATCTTTCACCGGGCTCAAGTCGACAGCTGAACCACGCTCGCAGAATATCACCGACTGACCCTGTCAACAGGATGACCAGGTCTCATCACACAACGAAAATATTCCAGTATTGCCGTTGCTTTTCTAATCTCCTTCGTGTTTGCAAACAAATTTGTCTTTCTGTATTGTTGCATCTGTCGTCAGTTAATTGAATGTCCTACTCGTGCTATGCTCCTGTGGACACAGGCCTGCAGTATGTATAATAAATTAATTTAGGCCTTCACTATAAGCATTATAATTAAATATGATTGTACAGTCATGAATACAGATTGATGATAGATATGTTTTTAAACAAGAAAATACTACAGCCTGTAGCTGATACCAATCGATTAATTTCTAAAAATGAGTAACTGTTGATATAAACAATTTGATCTAATTAGTTAATAGTGTTTACCTGTAATTATTGCCAGTTATTATCATTGTATTCGCTTCGTAAAAACCACGAACGGAATAATTCTCGTCCAGTTTGTCCAATACGAAATGATACGACTCCATAATAAGAGCAATCCGCAATGTATGATGTGCTGATTAAATTAATTCCCTTAGCGACTGTTATAACTGAAATTAATTTTCATAGTGATATATTTTTGGGTGTACGCCTAACTGCAATCAGTGCTTGAGTTGACAGATCAGATAATGTTTCTACCCCGAGGCCCGACATTTTCTACACGCATTTCAGTGTCCTCATTAATATTCTAGAAGCAGTGAACTATTATGAAATTTCACACTTGCGATTGGTCGATGGTGTTTTTAATTTCATATGTTTCTGTGATGTTCAGTGGAGGATCTTGGATCCGAACGAGAGATTAATAGTCGCTGGCTAAATATATGAAGCAGAGTCATTTTAATAAAACTTATAGTTGATTGAGAAATTCTCTGCATTTTATGGAACCAGAAGGTTCAAGAGTGAACACTAACATCTTAGTCCTGTTTATTATTACATTTAATATTATTATCTAATCTACGCATGTGTTTCTAGCGAAATGGTACTTTCAGATTTTCACACTGAAATGTGACGTATTTTCCGACTCTCACGTGATTTCTACACATCTTGCATTTCTCATTCTAGGACAAGAATGACTGTACATTTTTAAGACCCCCAGTGCACAGGAGGATAGGGGGCTTGTGTTGGTGGTGGGGGGTGAGTTCCAGATATTCGATATGTATGCTGTGGCAAAGAGAGAAACGACTGCACCTGTCGGGAATCGAAACCCGGGCGGTCGTTTAGCCCACAGCTTACTTAGTACACCGACTGTCCCTCCGGCTTCTGGAACCAGTCCACACATAACTTATTTGTGTAATGATTGTTTGTTGTGGAGACGTCTGACACTCTTAAATTTCCTTCTTCCGTTGCTTATGTCGTGTTAGTTGCATTCAGCCTTGCGTGTAGGATTCAGACTTGGACCAGGTGTATGTATGTAGGTCTGTCTGTCTGTCTGTCTGTCTGTCTGTAGAGTGCTGTTCATAGGAGCCAGCGCTGGCTTAACCCCAGGTGGGCCATCAAATCACTGAGAGACTGCAGCAGCGGTGGCTACGGAGAACCCGGACTAATCGAGACAAATGGCGGGGCATCAAGGAAGGAAGCTTACAGCCAAGGAATCCAGCAACCGTCACTAAAGTTACAAGAAAGTGGGCACGTTCAGTGTAAGAAAGTCACAGTGTAGAAAGACACAAAGGAGGAAACTACTTATGAACTAATTAATGGCTCTGTGAAGTGGTTCATTAGACACTCAAGTATTTAAATACTTCTGCTCCAGTCTGACCTATCAAAATTCATGTTGTGGTATCTTATAAAGTTGATGGTTCCTCAAGTGGTAAGAAATTCTCTGCTTTTAAGAAATCGATTCATTATCTTGCGTACAGAATTCTTCTATTTCCACGGAAATTTCGATCTATGATTAGGCCAGAACTCTCGCCTGTTTTTGTAATCTAAATTTAATCTTCGATATCTTAAGTTACCCCATCCCTTGAGGTTATGTGAGTAAAATTTCTTGCGTTATTTCTCAGCTCCCCGAATCGTTATTCACGTATGATATTTTATCCTAGTTGATTTGATGGCCTTACGCCTAACCTTTTAAGTGGTTCCCTTATTACCACGGCATAATGCGAGCTTACGCTGTGACCATAAGGAGCAGGCTTCATATGTAGAGGGTGGCTGCAAATATTTAAAACAGTGAGCAGTCATTGGGTTTTGCTCGGACTTGAGATTTGTACTTGGGGCTGAAACTTTCCATTGTTTAAAACTAACATTCGGCTAAATATCACAAGGGTCCTCATACAAATTGAGAATATTTGGTACGACACATTTAAAGGAAAACATAAATTAAATTTGATCTTGAAATGTCAGGATAATTTATGGGAAAGCATCATTTATATCAGTATTATCAGAAGATTAAACGTGGTGTATTAATTTTTAACTTTTACATGAATTTTCTTTAAACGTAGAATTCTCTGAATAAATTATGTTATTGCTACACCTGATGCGTGCTGGATAAAGTGAGGCTTCTCTGCAGTGACAGTGAGTTAGATAGTTTCTTGCGATAACATGAAAGGCAATTAAGATCGGATATGTGCACCCTGTTTTAAATGTTCTTGAATATAAATGTGTAGAGAATGAATTTGTTCCGAGCTGGTTGATTACAAAATGTAGTAATATTGAATGTTGTATAAAATAACGTTTAAACTTGTGGGGTTTTAGATGGTAAGACCATAATAAGAATGCCATTATTTTAAATAATGGTGACTGATAGAGAGAGAAACGTATATTAATTAAATCAGTGTGGTAAAATATGCTCAGATTACTGTTCAGATAAATATTATTTTTATGCAATAGATTATTTCTGATACCATTTTTATATGCAAAACTTAGGTTTTACTATACGGTTTCAAATCAATAGCACGTTTGGCATTTGTACGTAAAGCAGCAGACGAGATAAGAATTATGATTTTTTTTTCAAATCCCTTGGAGTAAAGAAATAAAATGAGATTCCAGTAACAGTAACAAATTAACCTAGGTATGGGACATTGGGAATCTAGGTACGTAGAAATCGTGTGTCGGGTTAGTAGCGCACCACCAGACTAATAAAATTAGAGAAATGTAAAATAAATATTTTACTACATAGCACATCAGCGAAAAATAATAATATTGTTGTTGTTAATATTGTTATTAGACTATTCTAGCTTTGTGATAACATTGTTGTGGAGGTTTAAAGATACCGAGTTTTAATACGAGGATGAGTTTTACTGTACACGTTTGTTTGTTTTTCTGCTTTCGTTATGTATAATAACATGTACATTTATTACTCCTCTGTGTAATTATAGATATATTTATCGTTGTGAAATACTAGCATTGGTTATGTCCACTTTAATAAGCCGATATTTCAGTTGTCAGTATTTTAATATTTCTGTGTAGGGCTTTTATTTTTTCACGAACGATTGATTCGCTCGCAATATTGCAAACGCCGTATTATCTTTTGAAGTTATCAGCATCAAATGTAACCTGTTATGTATAAATGTGTAACTCGTAGAAAAATTACAGAACACGAGAGAACTGAGAATTATACCGAATTCAAATCCTATAGGCTTATTCGCTGATCAGGTTTTGGCCTTCGAGAGTCCGCCCGGCTGATTTCACCGGAGGCAATGCGTCAGACTAGCATGCAGAAGTATTCGATGCGAATTCCAACCAGAGGCTGAGAATCGTGTCTGTAGCTTCTCATCATTTTCTTTCATAAAATCGACCAAACACCTAATACCATCCAGTACCTTCCAGCTCGTCATTTAGTTTAATATTTCGTGTTATACAACATTACAGAAACTTAGCAGATGATATAACATTATAAAATTACTAAATAAACAGTTCGACAGAATTACGCTTTGTATTATAGTGCTGTGTTCATTACGCTACCGGGCGTAGCCTCAAATAAGTGCTGATAAAAAAAATCCAGTAACATATAGGTACAGTGTGTCCCAAAAAGTAATAATATATTTTTTGACACTTACATTTTCGAAATGGATCACGGGTGGGCTGGATGAAATATTTTAAAGTTCTCACCTGCTTCAGACCCTCGCGATAAGTCTTTATGTACAGAAAACTTGTTAAATAAATATTAGTAATTTGCATTGATTAACTTCCCCCACCACGAATCTTAATTGACGTCGCTCGGTCCTTGTTCTGCGAGAAACCATCTAAAAGTCGCTTTGGTCCTGACAGGACCTTAAATTGATGGGGATAACTTCAGCGTTTCACATTGTCGTCATATTTGCTATTGTTGACATTTAAACACTATTTATACAGAATTTATAATTATGTTTGTAAATTTGTTTCATACAATTTGATATTGTCTACTACGAAATGTTTCACAATAATTACTTGTGCAAAGTGGAAGCTAAACATTGATTTCGCATTGCTGCCATGTTGTTAATTTATGTTCTACAATAAGCACTTTAAAACGAATTGCAATTTTTTTTTTCGAATATCATTCCTAAACAAAATTACAACACCCTGTGTGGTTGGGGGTAGCATCTTTCGGGTCTCAGATGTTCAGGTTGATGTAATTAAGGGAATTAAACGTAATATTTGGTGTGGAATGTATTAGATTAGTGTTTATACGGAGTTTTATGAAAGCTCATTAGTTACATCGCAAATGTGTTTATGGTGAAATATACAGAGTTGATGGTAGTGGAATATGTCGATAATATAAGACTGAATTTCCTTCTGAAATGTAAGTACGCGAGAAGTGTGGTGGTATGATATAAAACACTATCAGCATGATCGTGCCAGCAGAAGATGATGAAAGAAACGGAGACTGTAGGACTTCAGCGATTGAATCAAATGTCTCTGGCTAACGACACAAAAAAAACACCGTTGTATCGTAACTAATTACAGTCATGGCGGTTGGAGGAGGTAGCTAAGCCAGAAAAGATGACTTCTCTATTTCGAACAATATTCTTGTATACACCATTTGTTACGCTCCACGAATTTGTACATCCAGTAAGGAGCGGCGTGTTCACAGGAAAAGAGGGCACCAGAATTCACAAGACTCATAAAAAACTCGTAATAATTAATCACAGAATCACAGTGTACGGGTGCCATTCTAACGCCGCTGACGGGAAGGATGTTCTTCAACTAAAGCCAATTTCGAATATAACTGCAGCCGACTTGATAATAATTTAATGCCTCCGTCGTTCCACATCCTCAATGACTGCCCTGCTGTTTTGTGTGGAGCAGGCACAAGGAATATTATTACGTCGGGGCTGACTGAAATCACAGCAGGAGAAACGATTTGTAAAGCCGTGAATGACGTGTGAATCTCAAGATTGATGTTAGTTTTCAGTTCAAATTTTGGGTTATAAGCCAGACAGACACGATTATTATAATCGTCGTAGATCAGTTCTGTGGCAATTGGACCGAAAAATTTGGTTCTTCTCGAAGTTATGAAATGGACGCACAATAGTAAGGTAGCGAATGTCAACATTCGTCCGGGAAAAAAACGCATTTTCACGTCTAATTATTAATTATTTATCCTCGAAGGACAGAGTCATTAATACATTATGGTTTGGAAGGGGAAAGGGCATGTATTAGGAAGCGATGATTACCTCATTCTAGTCACTGCCGGTATTTTCCTAGAAGTACTAAGAAAAATCACAGTAAGTCCTTTGTATAGGACAAAGCTACCTTAAACTTTATTAGAAGTAGTGACCAGGCCTCCTTTTTCAAAGGGCCTGGGTTTTAGTGTCGATTCGCATAATAACTCGCATTTTTCATGGCCACCTTCAGTCTTAACAGACAAATGCTAGGATAATATATTAAGTAGGCTCCGACCACTTTATTCCGCCATTTCCAGTTCATCATTCGGAAACATTCTCCCATTAGACTGTATAGGTCTATGAACAGCTTAATTTGGAAAGAGTAATTAAATAAATAGAGAATCTATTAATATCTGTAGGTCCAGGACACGCTAAGATGGTTGCACAATCGTGTGTAAACACATACGAAATTACTATAATTCATAGGAATTTTGTCGGTAGACCACAAGGGTTGGAACATGTTAAAAAATGTGATTTGTATCCGTGAAAGAGTAGGCCTGTAGGGAACCAAGAACGAATATCTCAAGAGATTCAAGACGACGCACCCCGGGCTTCTAAAAAGGGCAATAAATAAGAAACATAAGAACATCGGTAGCGTAATTAAAACGCGAAATCTTTCTTTAAGCGTGTAACATACTTTAGCTTCGCCATGTTGGTCTTCTACTTCAAAAGAGAAGTTGCACCACCATGCTTGTTAGCAGCTAATTAGTTCCATTTGGTTCGTGTGTCGTCAATGTGAAGGTTTGCGTACAGGTGTATCGACCGTTAATTGTATACGCCGTGTAATCGATTCTGAATCCAAGCAGCTGTTGTAGCTGCTGTTGCAAAATATTTCGCAACCCTGCTGGAAGGACGTACAATGCTCCGATTTTCCGGGACACAGGCTCTACTTTTATGGAACGGAGCATTATTGCCTGTCCATCAGTCGCCGATGTAGTGGGGTCGTTGTACGATAACAGTTAAACGATGAAAAATTTATCCAGAAATATTTGGAAGGTTTTTTTTTCTGTTTCCTCTACGCTAAAATATGTCGAGAGAGTTTGGTTTTGGTGAATATCGATTAAACTGAAGCTGAAGTTTAATTTTCTAATTTAATAAAAGGCGCGTCATATAAAAGTCATCATATAACATAAACATGCGTATTAATTTAGATTTTTATTTGAAACCTTCACCGAAATATTTAGTGTTCTGTTATTGACACTGCAGTTTCGCCTCTGCTCTGTTTTTATGGTTTACCAATTAAATCTTTATGCAGTTTGTTTGCACACGTCAATACCAAGACCGTATTTCACAGTCGGCGATTTGTGAAAGAGAGCTCATTGGCTCAGAACCCAAAAAGAGTCTATTCTGGCAAGTAGAGGGGAAGAGAAGGAACATTCGTTCGCCCCGACGGTGGTTTCGGCTCCAGTCGCCTCCAGTCGGGCGAGTCTTGTGCTCCGGTTGGCACGCGAGGCGCGTTTAGATGTGTCCTTAGTTGCGGGCCGACCGCTGTGCGCATCGGATGTGCTGGTTGCTGCATCTGCAACCCGCGTTGTGTCGCTAGGTCACTGCAGTTTATAAAGCTACCGAGTCGCTCGCTTCACGCAGATATTTTGAATTCCGCGGGTGATGTGATGTGCTTACAGTCGTTACAGTATCTAGTGGTTGTGGTGGTGGGTGGTATATGAGGGGTCGATTGGTGACGGCTTGTGTCAGAGCGTCGCTAGACGTCGTCCATGCAGGTTGTGTTCTGGCATAAGGAACGAGGAGACCCAACAGCATTTCGCTTATTACCGGGTTTTCGAATAGCGTGTGATGAGTGAGCTATGCCATCACAGCAGTGTCTTAATACTACAACTTGTGTTTTACCGACGCATTTATGATAGTTAGCTACGATTCATATTGGCCCAGATTACAATCTTTTTGGACAGAATATGGAAGATCCCCTGTTAGGTCGAGCCTTAACGCTAATTTTGTGCGTGACCCTGTGTCACAGCGCGTGGTGTGCCTCGGAGCGTCAGACACCGACCGCTTCGCTACTCCGGTACGAAGCCCCGGATGACTGTCAGTGGTGGATCCGGGAAACTTCAAGTTCCGGCGGTGATGAAGTGGCTCTCACATGTAAGCTTCGTACTGTCAACAGTGAGTTTGATACAACCAACTTCAGCGTGATCCCATCTGAACATACGACCTCGCTGAGAATAGAATGTAACAACATACTGATGTCTCGAAGTTCATTAGATGATCGGAGTTTTGTGCACTTGACTCGTCTTCGCGAGTTGATCCTAGATCACTGTAAGCTAGGACGATGGCCAGCCGGAACTCTTACGGGACTCCGAGATCTTCGGAACCTAACGGTGCGTACTTGGAACACGGACTGGCCTGCCATGAGTCTGGAGCTATCTCCTGAAAGTTTCTCTCCCGTAAGGCAACTTGAGAGACTGGACCTCAGCTACAATAACATGTGGTCCTTTCCTGAAAGCCTGTTTTGTAAGCTAACGAACCTTGTCAGTCTAAACATCAGTCGCAACCGTCTTCAGGATATCAGCGAGATTGGTTTCCGTGAGAAAGCGATTCCACCTCCTCAGCCGATGATCAGTACACAGGACGACGACGAAGACGTTGCTCCTGACGTGTCATCTCCGGCTTCCTCGCCTTGCAATTTGGATATCCAGGTGCTAGACGCTTCGTGGAATCATTTCGTTCTGATGCCCAGCAACGGATTTAGCACGTTGCGTAGATTGCGTGAACTTCGTCTGCATAACAATGAAATATCCATGGTGGCAGATCGCGCCCTAGGAAGTCTCAGATATCTGCAAGTATTTGACTTGTCTAACAACAAAGTAGTGGCTCTCCCACCAGAGCTATTCCGGGACTCTGCCCCTGTTATGAAAGAAATATATCTGCAGAATAATTCTATTAGCATTTTATCACCAGGCCTGTTCGCGAACTTAGGGCACCTCTTGGCTTTGGATCTGTCACGCAACCAATTGACAAGTGCGTGGTTCAACAGTGGTACGTTCTCTGGGCTCATTCGCCTTGTACTTCTCAATCTTTCACATAACCGAATCTCAAAACTGGATCCAACATTTTTTCATGACCTTTATACGCTGCAGATCCTAAACCTGAAACGCAACCAGCTCGAAACCATTCTGGCGGACACATTCGCGCCTATGAATAACCTACACACACTTATCTTGTCTTACAATAAAATTAGCCGCTTGGATGCTTACTCACTTAACGGCTTGTATGTACTGAGTCTCCTGTCTCTAGACAATAACTTGATGGAAACCGTCCATCCAGACGCGTTCAGAAACTGTAGCAGCTTGCAGGACCTTAACCTAAACGGAAATGCTTTGACCACCGTCCCGTCCGCCCTGAAGGACATGCGATTGCTTAGGACAGTGGATCTGGGTGAGAATGCAATTACCGACCTGATAGATCCAGGTTTCAAAGGCATGACTAATTTGTATGGGCTACGCTTGATAGGTAATCAGATAACTAATATAAGTAAAACTACATTTTCTGACCTCCCATCCCTGCAGATAATAAATTTAGCTCGCAATAGAATTCAGAATGTGGACCATGGTGCATTTAGTGCGAATTCAGATTTGCAGGCTATTCGTTTGGACGATAATTTGTTGACAGACATCAATGGCTTGTTTGTTGACATACCTAGTTTACTCTGGCTTAACATCTCTGACAACCAGTTAGAAAGGTTTGACTATGCGCTGGTACCACCAGGCTTACAGTGGTTGGATTTACACAAAAACTACATAAAAGAACTGAGAAATCACAATGAGTTGGGGTCGGAGCTCAGAATCCAAACACTGGACGCGAGTTTCAATAAGTTGACTTGTGTATCCGCCGTTTCAATCCCCGACAGCGTGGAGCTGCTATTCCTGAATGACAACCTCATCACTACAGTGGAACAGCAAACGTTTTTGAAGAAAACAAACCTCACTCGTGTGGATCTGTATGCAAATCAGATAGTCAGCATGGACCTCAATGCCCTGAGATTAACCGCTGTTGACGAGGGTCGCCCATTGCCTAGCTTCTACATCGGCGGAAATCCGTTTCAATGCGACTGCATCATGGAGTGGCTACAGCGGATAAATAAGCTGGGACATCTTCGTCAACACCCACAAGTTATGGACCTAGACAGCATTTACTGTAAGCTTATACACAACCGCTACCACACTTATATACCTCTGATAGAAGCCGAGCCGTCCCAGTTCCTATGCACCTATAAAACGCATTGCTTTGCCTTGTGTCACTGCTGTGACTTCGATGCTTGTGACTGCGAGATGACGTGTCCAACCAACTGCACGTGTTATCACGACCAGACTTGGACGGCCAATATCGTCGAGTGCTCTGGTGTAGAATACACGGAAATGCCGAGTGGCATTCCGATGGATGCTACCGAGGTCTACTTGGACGGAAACAACTTTGGCGAACTCTCTAGTCACTCTTTTATTGGGCGGAAAAATCTGAAAATCCTGTACGCAAATAATTCCAATATTGCGGCAATCTATAACCACACGTTTAGCGGTCTGAAACGACTGGCAGTTTTGCATCTGGAGAACAATCGAATTGCGGAGTTGCGTGGATTTGTTCTCGACAGCCTGGCGAGTCTCCGTGAATTATACCTGCAAGGTAACCAAATCCACGTTATAGACAACCGAACATTCATGCATCTGGAACACCTTGAAGTCTTGCGCCTTGACGGAAATCGCCTTTCAACTTTTCCAGTGTGGCAGTTCACTTTTAATCCGTATCTCGTTGAAATAGGCCTTGGCGAAAACCAATGGTCGTGCGATTGTCAGTTTCTCCACAGATTTCGTACCTGGTTACAGGGCAATTTTGTCAAGGTCGTAGATGCCAATAAGATAGTCTGCATACTTAACAATATTTCAAACATCGTGGGACCGCCGCTTGCAGACTTCAACGCCAGTTCTTGTGCCGCGTTTACTGGTGATTCTACTTCAGTTGTGCGGAATCAATTTCTTAACAGGTATCTCCCCGTGCTCCTGATTACGTTGTGTGTATTTCTAGCCTCTGCCTCTGTGGTTTGTGGGGTGTACTGTTACCGACGGGATCTTCGCGTTTGGGTATATTCTCGGTATGGGCTACGGATGTGTTACAAGACGACAGCTTTCGAAGAGGAGCAAGACCGAGACAGGTTGTTCGACGCTTACGTCAGTTACAGTGTTAAGGACGATGCTTTTGTAAGCCAGGTACTAGCAACGGGTCTCGAGCAAGGTGACCCCGCCTACCGGCTCTGTCTCCATTACCGTGATTTTAACATGAATGCTTATGTAGCAGATACTATAGTCGAAGCAGTGGAATCATCGCGAAGAACCATAATAGTACTGTCCAAAAATTTCCTGCGTTCCGAATGGTGCCGTTTCGAATTTAAATCGGCTCTACATGAGGTACTTAAAAACAGACGACGTCGCCTAATTATTATCATATTAGGGGAGTTACCACAGAGAGACTTAGACCCCGATCTGAGGTTATACCTCAAGACAAATACGTGTATTGAGTGGGGAGATAGGCTTTTCTGGCAGAAGCTGAAGTTCGCCATGCCGGATGAAAAGAGGGACTCGTGTAGCTCCAATCGGGGACACCATCACAACAGGTCGTCGGTGAACGTGTACTCAGCGGCGTCTGCAGGGCTGCCGAGTTTTGACAGGAGTCTAGGTCTGCAAAGGTCCCTGCCCTTGCCACCTCAACGTTCTCCTGGGAAGTTGCTAACGCCGTTCGTGCACAGCCACCAGAACAACCTGCAGAGTGCAGAGCGAGAGTTACCTCGGCGCCTTCCCCAGCCGTTGTGGGCGTAGCGGCTATTCCGCCGCAGGTAAGCTCTTCTCGCCGACTTAATCTGTGTTGAATGTCTGGTAATGGGAACACTTTTTGTCTTAGGCTTTACAACAGCCAGAACTTTGTCGGATGTTGTGTTTTAGAAAACTGTATTTTTATATGAATTTTTGTAGGTAGTGATTGAAAAAGAAGCAAAAATATTGAATCGTAAACGTTGATATTTGTCAGCTGTTCGTCATATGGTTGACTAGTTCACTTACCAAGCTTGCTGTTTTGTGCTAGTTACTGGATTCTGCATGCGGTTCTATTATTTATCTTATTTATCGGAAACGTTGTGTATGTTTGCCTGAGTGCATGCGTCCTGCAATTATTATAACTCACTCTGAGATTTAACCTTGATGGGAAATTTTTCTACCGGACTTCATATTCTTTTTTCGTCATTTTGTGAATTCCTTGGACAGAGGGGGCGCCGGGGGGTTTGTCGCTGGCCATTAGCAAGAAGCCAGTTTAGGTACTTTAGCTTAGGTACATAAACTTATTTTAATCTATAAAAAATATAAGAGACCTCTACCCCAACAATTGTTTTTATTAGCATAAGGGTTTTAATAAATGTTTTGAAATATTATTCTAACTTCATTACGAATTGCAGTTACGAATTCTATACGAAACAAAAATATACGGAATCGACTCATGGTTCTTGTTCTGCAAACAACCTGTCATTACAGTTAGAATTATTAACATGTACGAGATATTAAGCCACGGTGGTCTAGCGGTTAGAACGCTGGCCTTGTAATCTGGGGTCTCGGATTCGATTCCCGGCGGTGCCCGAATTTATAACTTGTGTTGGGCAAGGCCGTGGTCTAGGCAACACGGAGTTTTCCGTGGCATCCCAACAATTACTCCATTCACACACAGAAGAAGGCAATGGCAAACCACTTCTGGATCATCTGCCAAGAACGTATATGAACAGGTCCCAGTCCGAGAAAAGGATGGAAGGATCCTGTTCATATGGACCTGTCGTCAGACAGAACACTAAATAAATAAATAAATAAACGAGATATTACAGCTTGTATTTACATTTGCATACATTATCCCATATTTATTATGGCGAAATAAATTTTATAAAGTAGGTCAAAGTTTTGCCCGATTTTACTAACAAATTATTACGAGCTCAACTCAGTCGTTACGACGAAATAATCCATTATGGTAACATAATCCAAATATTCATCGCCGCTAGTACAAAAGCCCTCCATTTTACATGATTCTTAGTTCCATCCATCTCCTCACAATCCATCTTCCTAAGATCCATCGCAATATAATAGTCCCATCCACTTTTTGGACTTCCAAGTGGGTAATGTAACACGTTTTCACGCCAGTTTCTGTATGTATTTCTTATGTCCACCATGTTAACGACATGCCTAGCTTGTCATAAAGAATCCTTCTCTAAAATCTATGTTATAATTTAAACGCAGTTCGAAAATTTATCACGGCAGTAACAATTAAGAATCGGGTACTACAGTATTGGTTGCTCTGACAGTATTGACAGAAACCGGCTGTCAGATTCTTTACAATTAAGAAATGATAGTTTGATGGCTATTTGTAAGGACGCAGAATCTACTGAGGCGAAAATTCGTTTCTATATAGGTGTTCACAGGCTCTTTTGAAGTCCACTTCGAGAGGAAATAATTATACAACTTTAGTTAGTGCAGTTCAAGAGAAGATGTCCTTTGATCCCATGTCAGTATCTCCACGGCCCCAACTCAAAGCTGATGTACAGTCTCCGCAGAATATTAGATAAATATTTACTTACAGAAACTACATTGTCAGAGGATTGCAACAGCTACATGAAATATATTTAAAAGATTTTGCTGTAGGCTTTATTTTCAGTGTACAAAAGGAATATCACGCTAAATTTACTTTTTATGATAACTGTTGAGCGTTTTCTGTCTGTGCACGTAGAAGCTAGGTGTTAAAAGAGTGGATTCCAAACTACGAAACGAGATTCTTAGCACGGTGGGGCGGGAAAAGACATAATTCTCGGAGTCAGTTTCCTTTTCGAGAGAGGTCCTGTTCTTATCTTGTTGGAACATTCGGTACGACGCGTCATTAGCTTTACGCTGTCTTACCTCCTTCTACCTAAAACCTAGATTACAGTGGCAGACGAGAGACGGTACGCCCTGAGAAATGGGTGGATGGCACCCACGGGTCTACCACATTACACATGCCCTGTATCAACCAACTTTTTTTTTCGTAACCTTGGAAACTGAGCTTGACATCGACTTTATATATTCGAAATTCGTTTCTCGTCGTTTTCATTTCTGTGTTTATTGATCTCGCATCGACGAAGCGAAATTTTGAACCGGAAAGACAGCTATTAATATTTCACAGTATCAAACATCGTAAATGAAAGTAAATCTTTAAATCCACAGGATTATATGAACATTTAAATCGCCCATAAAGTCGTAAGAATATTCCTATGGAAACTGAAGCATGCAAATATTTCGTGGATAAATTAAGTAAAGTAAAGTAAAGTAAAGTTTGTCCCACTATACGCCATGTAGGCGTTTGGGGTGAGTGGAGGTATAGCTCCTCTCTTCCTTGACCCCGGCACTAGATGGGGGTGAGTGGTCAGCATCACGCCCCGGCCGGCTTTACCCCCGGGAAAGGACCCCGGTACCCATCGTAGAGGAGGCTGGGTGGGGCCCAGAGCCGGTCTGGACGCAGAGGCTAGAGGAAAAATCCTCTGCCCCCGTCGGGGATCGAACCCCGGCCGTCCAGCCCGTAGCTAGTCACTATACTGACTGAGCTATCCCGGCTCATAATATTTCGTGGGTAAAGTCGTGATAATACTTTATAGTGTTGAAATTGTTAATGTATTCTTATCGAAACTGAAACGTAATAAATCTGCAAATATAGAAAAAAAAATTCATTACTTATGAAATCGTAACAGTGTACTTATTTTGTCTGAAAGCTTCATATTCGTAAATGGACTAAATTATAAGAATATTTATCGCCTCTGAAATAAGGACAATGTCTTTCATTTTATCGAAGCTGAAATACAAATCCACAAGTTGGCAAGTGGACAAAATTTTGAATATATTTGTCGTCCAGGAAATTACAAGAATATCCTTAATGAAAGTTTTGTAAACGAGTAAAAAAGCAAGATTATTTTATTTCCATGAAATCGAATGATACTGTAATTGAAACAAATACAAATCCGCAAATGGACAAAATCTTAAAAATACACTGAAATCGTAAGAATGTTCTGTATCGAAACTGAAATATACAATAAATGAATTCTTCTCGGGCTACCATCTGTGTCACGTGGTTGAAAGGTGTAAGTTCCAAAGTTTCGAGAACCATCTCCGTCCTCGTCCTCAGGGCACTGACTTCAGTACCCGGAGGACGAGATCAGCCCTTTGGAAGGACACAGGACAACACACTACAGAAAGAAGATGAAAAAACACCCGTGCCTTGAGCGGGATTCGAATACAGATTGCAGTTTCCGAAGGTCCAAGTCTTACCCCGCAACTTGGACCGGTGTTAACATTTGACGTTGCGTAAAATTCAACGTGATGTGGTGTTTATAGAACCAGGTGACCGTGGACTATCCCGGCCCGGTGAAGAAAATTTCCTAAATGTCAGCGAGGATTTCTGTATCCTTGCCAGATACAAATTGTGCAACTCTCACACTTACTTATTGTTTGGGGGATATTTTTGTGTGGGCCTATGTAAGCTTTGTGCAAGTGTCTTAAAGCTTAGATTCACAAGTACCTCATGAGGAATGCCAACAGAATTTTATTCGGAACGCATGTAGCTAAGATGCCTCTTACAAGACACGGGAATAGATGGAAGAATAATATTAAAATGGATTTTAGAGAAACGGCATATGACGATTTTAACTGTATTGTATTTTATTTTATTTGACTCAGGATAGGGACTAAGTTTTTTTTTTATATATATATATATAAGAAGCGTTGATATACCTTCGGGTTGCATGAAAGACGCATAATTTCTTGATCTGTTAAACGACCATTAGATTGTCAAGTACTTTTATTTATGCAGTTACTTAAAACAGCTCCCTAATATATTATTCCCACATTAGTCTGTTATTCGAAACAGAACATAGTATCGTGTTGTTGAATAATTTTATTGAATTTCTAAATATTAACACCATCTGTTTTTGTTTGTTGTTTTGTGAAATTTGAGTTTTTCACTATGATGACGATTATGTTCTTCTGGGTTCTTGAACCATGTTGTCTGGTCAGTAGATGCCAGCGTTTCGGAGAAGCTATCTGACTCCATCTTTAGGGCTGAAAATCAGCAATTTTTGTACTTACCTTTTTTTCTATTCCCATGGCAGCTACAGCAGTTCATCTACCTTGGATTATGTTAAAGGAGATTAAAATGGCTGGACTATCGTTCATGGACAGTATGGTGGCCTAAGCTGACTATTCAGTAGTTACATGTTTCGTGTGATAATGGAAAAATTATTTGGCTAGTATAGAAATGCTCATGTAGTCCGGAGTCCTCCTAACTGTGCGTAGTCCACGTGGAACGAATTGTATGTATAAGAACGAGAGGGGGAGAGAGGCCTTGTAAGCCAATGATTTCTACTAACCCAAAGTTTATAGTACGTGGCGCCATTTGGCTGTTTTAAAACTACAAAACTTCAAAGAGTTTGAAAAGCATGCGGTAGACTGAAAGAGTAACATCAATAAAAAAAGACGTACGAAATAAGCGTACATGTGGTAAAATTGCAAATAAACTGATGAATGTAGTTATTTTATCAAAACCTTTAATAGAAAATAAAAGCGAACCTCGGATTTGCGTTCAGCTTGGCTTATGTGGAGCAGAAAATTACGTTTCCATTGCCTTCGGCGAGTATTTCCAGCGTGACCTCCGGGCGACTGCTCCGACGTGCTAGAAAGAATGGAATTCTGCGCCCGCTGATGCAACCAGAGCGCCCAGCTCTAATAGACCGAATTATTCCGGCGGGGAGCGATGTCTCTGTCTGGATCTGAAAGAATTTTATATCGCATTAGTAGGGACAGCTTAGTCATTTGAGTTACTTGCTACGGATTAGAAGACCGGGGATTGATTCCTATTAGATGTGAGATTTTTGTATCAGAGGAGTGATCAAATCGCAGCCCTCCGATGTGTTTTGGGGGCCCGACTTCGTGAAGAAATATGTCACCTTTTTGTTGAATCCGGAGGTCCATTGCCGTGATCATAAAAGCCCGCCATTGGGCTCCATCGTGGAACAGTTGGCCACAATCTGACCCTGCCCATCCTGTTCCCCTAACTACCCTCTTAATATTGTCCACCCCTCATATTGCCATGTCTTTGGAATGGTGTTTTCCTCCAGATTTTCCATGCGCGCTACATCACCTGATTATCATCGTCCTCGATTTGATAATCGTAATAATATTTGATGTAGGATAGAAATTATGAAACTCATAATTGCACAATTTTCTTCAGCCTCCTGGCACTTCGTCTCTCTTAGGTCCACACGTTCTCCTTAGCACCCTGTTTTTAGAGCCCCTTTTAGTCCTTAATATGAGAAACCAAGATTCACATTCATATAAAACAACATTTATAGTTATAGTTTTGCATGTTTTAATATTTGCGGTTTTTGGTACGGACAATGAAAAATATTAAAATTCAAATGTGAAAGTAAATTTGTCTTAGAGCCTATTCATTACACCAGGAAGGCGTATGGAATAAGTGGAGGAAATCTTCACGCCTTATTAACCCCAGTGTTAGATGTAAACGTTTTGCTTAGGTAGCGTTCGTTTCATCTGAATTGAAGGAGCCCTGGAAAACTTTAATAGTTACCTGCTTGTATTATGAAGGAAATTCACTCAGATCTCGGCCGTGTTACCAGCTATCCTCACTGATATCCATAATTATTCTCAGTCTCTCC
The DNA here is from genome assembly GCF_977971745.1 of Zootermopsis nevadensis. NCBI lineage: Eukaryota > Metazoa > Arthropoda > Insecta > Blattodea > Termopsidae > Zootermopsis > Zootermopsis nevadensis. The sequence continues at coordinate 12,662,831 of NW_028259142.1, forward strand.
AGGTAGGTTCAAATAAGCTCCAATCTCATGTTTACAAATCCTTGCTTATTCATCTTTCAAAATCAGATTCCGAAATAATTTGACGTGACAGACCTATTTAATTGAAACATCATCGTTAATTAGCTATCCGAATGGAGGTGTGTTTGTTCTCTATGAATGATGATACATTCACGTAATCTCTGTTCTCCGTAACCTTTAAATTTTGACTTTTCTATCAGCAGTTAACGCATTCGGCTACACCAGATGCTTTGTTACGTCATGGAATTACTTCGAAACAGAAATGGGGTGTCTTCTTTCATATCGTTAGCTACTCTGAATCTTCCCATTTGATGCCACGCTACATAATCTCTGCAGTTGAAATAGCTCACTTTAGTAATCTAAGAATCAATTTGTGTAATGGGGATCACTTTTCGCGTTTTAAATTTGTTTTATAAACAGAAATTGCAAAGTGGCTGAACATTTGAAAATGTTAGTGTTATGGAATGCTGTGATGTGTACTTCTTATCTACCATAAGTCGTAGCTAAATTATAAGCATGTAAACGGACAGCTTTGTTAAATAAATTATTGGTAAGAAGATATGTTAGCACAGAATTGTAACGGTAGAAGGAAATGTCTTGAAAATATGTCGATTTTGCTCTTCTGGGTTGTAATTCTGTGGAATATACCGATGTTTGGGACAAATATTCTGCCTCCATCATCAGTTCTGAAGGTTGAAACAGTATTTTCCCTGAGACCTTACAACTTACGTACAAATTCACAGGCGTTACAAGCCCTTAAATCTTCACCGCCGTGAGTACGCATCTGGTACCTTGTTAATATGTTTCTATATACACTAAACCCTCGTTCAACGCGGGGTTTACGTTCCTCGATAAAGGCACGTCGGTTAAATCCGCTTTAGACAAACTTAAAACCTTATAGATTATGTGGAGATTTGAATTCTCGCCCTGAGAATAAGCGATAAACATAGTCTGAGGGTGTCAGAGATCAGAGTGCTCATGAAAATATATAGATCTGAGGGGGAAGAAATGGAGAAAATTGCGTGATGAAAACTTTACAATTTGATACTCTGCATCTGATATTATTAGGGTTATTAAACCCCTAAGGAGTTCTAAGTTGATAAGACGTGTAGTACCTACGGGATAGATGAGAAATACAAGCTTTAGTCCGAAAACCTGATGAGATGAGAATATGTGGAGACATTTGTAGTGGACTAAATTTACATGGCTCAAGATAAGCCTGTGATTCAGTGACGGACTTTTGTAAACACTGTAATGATGCTCCTTCTGATTTAATTAACGCACAGAATTTCTTGACGACCTCAGAAAGTGTTAACATTTCCACGACAACCGCTACGTCGTGGGTTTGTTGTATGAATCACTGCCTTGTCTTTCCTTTTATAACTGTTGTGCAAACGAACTTCTACAATGTCTGAGCGTCATTAAATAATGTTATGACGACTTCCACGTGTCACAAATGTCGTGTTCGGCCTCGTTGTGTGTGCACATGTGTGTGTTTTCCCATATAGAATGGATTAATGATGAGATTGGTCGAAAAAGTAATTCAAAGTGACAGAAAAAAATAATCTTTTCGAAATCAATAAACATCGTAACATTCTGAAGATATTAATCCGTGACAGCTAAGGAAGAATATATAGTTCAATTTGATTTCAGAAATTGCGTTTAATAACTTTTATGTCTGTAGCCACGTCTTAACCTTTGGTCCCTGAAGCTTATCGCTTTGTGTTCTGGTGAATAACTAAAGTTTGGTCCCGACCGGTGCGATCTCATAAGCGAAAATTAATTGGAAACGATTTAGCACAGTGCCAAGTGCTTAAGTTCTCTTTAGTGTTTCTACATGAATGAATCCTTAACTGGAATTGGGATCGCACTCATTAGGAACCTAAATCTCTTCTTCTGGGATAGAGAGGTGGGGGTTCTAATAAAACCTGTTTGATTGAAACAGCTCGATTCAGTAAAGGTTGTCAATCTATTAACAAAATGAGAATTCGATATTAATAATTTTCAACATATAAGGACTGTTAGGCTAAAAATTATTGTTTTTAGGTGGTGTTCACTCTCTATCGTGAGTGAAGAAGACTTGGACTCATGACGACATATTTCGGACATCATGTCTTAAAATATATTGTCATCATACACACTTATATATCCAAAAAATCATAAATTATATCGTAAGGATGAGTAGACACGCTCAAGTGCACGAATTTATAAAAAAAAACCTTTTATGCGCAGACGGTTGTTTAGTAATACGAATACAAATTAATTTCTTCCACAGCGTGACGCTCCGATATAATCTTGGGTGACAGCTTTTTAAGGAAGAATCTTCTTAGTGGAATTAGTAATTATACTAAAATAATCGATGAATTAAATGTCAAGATTCGGCAGACTTCTTGTTTGTGAAGTGATGAACATGACAGTACCAGAAAGTGGAAACAGTTGACGCAAAGTTCAGAGAAACCATGCGTTATGCTGGTTGATCTGTTTCCACGTCAACTTCGTGTCAAAGTTTGGAACCTTTGCCAATTTCATGTTCTCCGAGCTAATGTTGTATGCAAAGGTGCAAACAACAAAGGCTTGCCATATAGTTCAGCAGGGTGGAGAGATATGTCAGATAAAATAATTGAGTCTCTGAGTGGATGAAGGGAACTGTTCCAAATGTTCGTATCACTTCTCATTTAAATTAAAGTGCACAGGGCACTTATAAATCCATAAAATTAAGAATTGATATGATGAGAATATTCACTGCATTTCTTGTAGTAATTGTTAATTGTGAATATTAATAACGCAGAATAAGTAAAGTAAACTGTTTTTGTGGTTTTATCGGGTTTAGGAAATTTGGAATGACTTCTTTTTGAATGCAGCGTTTCAATTTTAGAATGTTCTTTCGTTGAATTTTAGTTGAGACCTTCAATACCAAATTTTATTGAAATCCGTCTTGTAGTTTAGGATATTGAAGATTTGAACAGACACGACTCCGTGATATCCGTTCATTTATGGACTTCCTCCAAGAATTTCACACTGAGATACAGAGATTTAGCTACTCGTCAAGCACTGAACTTGGGGATTCAAACCTCGCCGTATGGCATCCAGTGGAGTATAAATCCGCTGTGAACCTCTGATCGCACTTAAGAAGCTGTGTCTTTTAGGGGCAGCAGATTCCTTTTCACAACTTCCTTCAGACTCACGTTGAGTCCACCCACCTACCTGTCGAACGGCTTTTGTTTTTAGGTATTCATACTTCAATGCAAGATACTAATATTTCACACCCATACAAACCAACAGACAGAATTATTGTTTTATACATCCTGAGCTCCTACGTGTTGTAAGGTGTACCATATGGAATAATAAATTTATGAAGGTCTCACGTCGCTAAAAATGTGGGTTGTGAAGCCGTGTTGTCTTGAAGCTGGTTAGAAACGTTTTGAAGGAACGTATCGATTGTCTCACATCATGGAAGATGATAAAGAGTTTTTAAACTGAATAACATGTGTCACCAGAACATGTGTTAATATCACAGATTGTAGATGGTGCGTGTGTCTTGAATAATTTTATCTTCACGTCTGGCCAGTAACAGTGTACAATATTCTGCATTCCATGATTCTGCATAATAGAAATTAGTCGGCTGTGTCAAAGGGACAAGGGCTGCTGTTAGGAGGGGGTACGTTATTCTATGCAGCTGCTCTGAGCAGTACCGGCCAGACATTATTTTTTGCCCAGAATGGTGTTGGGAGGTGAACGGGGAGTGCAAAGAGCAAGTTAACCCTCTTTTGTCACTGCATATATCCCCCACTATTGGACCCCATTTCAGAAAAAAACCACTGAAAAAACCTTCCTCCCAGCATTCTGTAACCCTGCAATTTGGGAGTTCAGTTGAATAGGGTTCATGATAGTGGGTTCAGATCCAACGAACACAACGCACTGTAAAATGAAGGTTGAGTGGGTCCTTATTGCTTCTTAGTTCACGAATGACACTGATGTAACATGTTACATACAGTGTACGTATCTTAAACTGTGTCGCTTACACTCTTAACCAATTGCACGAAAAAATGATTGTCTACTTTCAGTGATGAGTACAGTGCATGCTAAACGTTGTTATGCCCAGTGCTGATGCCAATTCGTGGAATATTTGGATTAAAATTATTATTGAATATATGTCATTATATATAAAGGAAATTTGAGTGAGTGTGTGGGTTTGTTTTAAAGGTGTTGCAGTAAAATTAAATGAAGTATGGTTATAGATAATTTGTTTACAGAATCTGAAACTTGTCAAAGTTTTTTTTTTTTTTTTTTTTTTTTTACTTCAGTAAAGTTTCGAAAATAATGCATTTCAATTCCGAAAGCTTTTATTTAGAACACAGGACCTTATGTTATCGACGTAGACAGTATCACTTTCTTCAAATGTGTTTATTAAATACGTGATGTAGGAAATAACGATCAGTTCTGTTCTCTATGTATTATTATACTTTTCTGAAATCTGTTTTCCGTGTTCCTTCGGATTCAGTACGAGTATTTCAATTATTTTCCTATTCTGGGCAGCTGCTGGATGCCTTTCGATACTTCCGCAAGATTTAACATTAAAATAACAATAAAATTAAACATAAGCACATTTAAAAAAAATAAACGTTACATAGTGACTTCCCTGCACTATAATTTTCGAACACTAAAGTCGCGGGTTCGAATCTTGCTTGAGACATGGATGCATATTCTGTGTAAGCAGATGCCTTGCAATGTGGCGACTCTCCGCCCAAAGGGTTCTGCACAGTTTTGTTAAGTTTTAGTATCTGCTTCAAAATTACGTTTTCATTAGACTAATACGCTATAGCTATTCCTTTAATTAACATGAATTGCGCGATGTTTTTAAATTATATTCAACCTCTTCATCAGGATATTGATGAAAATCTTTAAATTTCATGGCGTTGGTATCTGAAACAGGCATACGAGATATTTCCAATTTCGATAATGCCACTTGGGCAACTCCACTTCAGACCTCAATTTTTAATTACCTTTCATGTCAACATCATTAAGGGTAAAGACTGTTCATCTATCCATTACCAAATAAGTTTGTTGCCTGTGCTTTCCGTGTCCATAGGCTATGTAAATATAGACTCCTACCGGCAGAACTATCAAAGCCTTCTAATTTAATTAAATGGCATCTTAGTTTATCTACAGTTCAGGCTGTACGTGGGCATGACTTGAGTCTGCATATAACGTTCAACTAGAAAATTAATTAACTACTGTGACGAGGACATCCCGTTTACAGACAGGCAGTTTGAATACCAACACAAGTTAGGTCTGTTGGATTCAAAGATGAAACCATCTTTCAGCTGAATGTAGCAAATGTACCTACCTATACTCATTACAATAATTTGACCATCATGATTCAATATTTGAAGTGTCTGCAAGTATACAGTATAAGATCATTCCGTGTTCCCACTTTCCTTCCGTTCTGTATTTTTCGTGGTTGCTAGGAGACCATAAAAGATTTTATGCATGAAGCTATCTCTGGTAACAGAAGTCGCTGTCTAACCATGTACCGTTCAGTGCATAAAACGATGTTCAGTCTGCATGGTTACTGATAGAAGACACGATTTGCTGCTTAAAGCGATCTGACCGACTTCGTCGTTATATAAATCAAATTGTCTACTGTTTCATACAAAAGCGATGTAGTTTATATTTACAAACTTTCTGGTCTCTGCGGTAAATAATAAGAAACACTTGCGAAAGAGCCAAATCTTCATTCGTATTTCTCATAAAGACAATTATAACGAATTAAAATTTCTTATTTATTACGTCATTCCAAATAATATACATTCCTGTTGTCTGATCTACCGTCCCTTTGTATAATAATTGCTTTATACGTTAAACGGCTGCCAAGCATCGAAAGAGCAGTAGACACATCGTTTTGTGTACAATGAAAAGTCGCCTATGGCCGCTTAGTAGCTCAGTCAGAGACGGACAAATGGAGACAATTAAAGGCACAAAAGAAGTTTGTGTCGGCCTTATGCTCTTAGAATCAGAACCCAGTAACGAGAATAATTATGTATTTACTTCTTGCCTTGTAGACTACTTTGTATTCCAAGAAGTTAAAGTGCCCTGTGGTTGAAGACTGCTGTCTTATGGATTATTATACCGTGTAGTCTGGTGGATGTTACCGACGTTTCATCAGAGGTCCTTGCTGCCTTCATCATCAGGGTGATGAAACTTCGGTAAACATCTACCAGAGTACACGGTTCAGCAACCCAGAAGACAGCAGTCTTCAGACTCACCGTCGTGAAAACCTCAAATCCCACATGCCCTGTGGTTGTTTGCACTGTTCATGAAGTTTCATTAGTGATTCATGTGTCTGATACATACTTAGATACGAGGTGCGATCGGAAAGTTTCAAGACTGTGTCAATAGACGGCGAACCGGATGTAGTACGAGCTTCTGCCGCTAGGGGGTGCGGCCTACATTCATAGTGAATCAGTGTGCCAGCCGGCATCATCGAATTAGCATTTGTTTCTTAGTTACGGGCGTTTTGGTAGTGCATTACACCGACCCTCCTGCGATTTCGGAATGGCGTGTGCATCAAATTTTGCCAAAGACTCGCCAAAACGGAAACCTATGAAATGCTAAAGCAAGCATTTGGGGAGTCCGCAATGGGTCGTGCACAAACTTTTGTGTGGCATTCACGTTTTAAAAATGGCCGAACCTCTGTCGATGATGACGAGCGTTCTGGACGACCATCTTCGAGCACAACGCCCGAAAATGTTACGAAGATTCGGCAGGCCATTCACGAAGATCGACGTCGTACCATCAACGACTTGTGCGACATTGTTGGGATAGGCTATGGGACCTGTCAGCTGATTCTAAAGGAAGAACTCCACATGCGACCCATCATGACAACGCGCCAGCGCACACCGCCCTCAAAGTTCGGCAGTTTTTGGCCTCAAACACCATGGCCGTCATCCCGCACCCTCCTTATTCGCCGTGTGACTTCTTCCTCTTCCCAAAGATGAAAATTCAGCTAAAGGGAAGGAGATTTGAGACAATAGAAGAGATTCAGGCAGAATCGCAGATGGTGCTTGACAGGCTGACAAAGAAAGATTTCCAGGGATGCTTCCAGGCTTGGCAGCGGCGCTGGGATCGTTGTGTTCACTCCCAGCGGAACTACTTCGAGGGTGATGGATGAATTTAATACCTGAGATAAGTGTACGGGTTTTTATAGGCGCAGTCTTGAAACTTTCCGATCGCACCTCGTACGTGTAGTTAGTTCATTTTAAGATAACTGGTGCTAAATCGAGTACCTTGGCTTTAGAGCTTGACATGTCAACTCTTTCCAGACCTGGAACTAAATCACTTTTTATTGTCGACTGGCGTGTCACAAGATTATAAATGAGGACATTTTATTAAAACGTAATGGAAAGTTATTAAAATGCTGTTAAATTATGCGTATTATTTTAATAAAATTATATATATATATATATACTCTCTGCTTTTTTAAAGAGTATCGGTGAGTAGTGAGTTGACCCTGCTTTTTCTTGAGTTTTCTTCTTTTTAGTATCAGTACCTGTTTTTTCCAATTATTATGCGTCACTTCAAGTGTTTATAAAATTTATCCGTTATGTGTGTCTTTACACATATTACAGAAAAATATATAAAGTTATGGAGCTAATTGGACTCTTTCAGGGCACGGCTTTATAGAATGCTTTCCTGCACTCCGTTTAGCAAGGGCGAGGTAGGTTTTAACTATCAGCGTTTAAAAAAATATTGTATAACATTGGATAATCCCTTTAAAGCCCAATGGAGACTATGTGACTTACCTGATTCAAGAATTAGTTTTTCTTTATTTTGTATGTATGGGTTTCATATCATTCTCAGTGTAAACAGGGATTATATCATTGAACATTATTTGTCTAACAAATTGATCTCTGTAAAGGTGAAGTGTTGTGTTTACTTTACGGTACGGACTGAGTTCGGTTTCAAAGGGTTAGTGACGTTAGCGACATTTATGTATAAATGCTAATAGGAACCCTTAGATTTTCATCCAGAAGATCCTCTGGAGTTTCCAACTGCAGCGTCACAAACGAAGAGAGAATAAGTAGTATATTCAAAGTGTGGGCGAAACAAGAAAAAGTCAGCCATTTCGCTCTTGGTGTAGCATTGATGCAGGAAATACAATCTGATGGTGATTTGTTCGAATCCCGGTTCTACCACAGAGATTTTGGAACGTCCCCCATCAGCAACAGATGGCATATTACATACATGAATTATGGATTTGTGTTGGACATTCAATGATTTATGTGAAGTTAAACTCGGACAAACGTAGAATCTCCCCCTTACTTCAAACAGGATATGTGTTGTCGACAGAGCCTTGGTATCAGTTGCATACAAGCATACAAACTTTACGTAAGAGTGGACTAAAACTCTTATGTACATATTCATCCTTTATAGGCCTAATTATTGGACATTCACGGTGATGTGTTTTTTAATTTTTTTCGTTTCATAACCCCTTGTTTTCCGCATCCCGCCTTCAATCCTCAGAAGATATTATGTTTAAGGGGTTATTTAAGTACATACAGAAGGGCATTGGTTAATTCGGTGATGAACCTTCTGGTTCCCTAAGCCATCTAGTTAGTTGTGAAGATCATGTGACATATTTCGGTAAACTCTGTCCGTGAATGTATATGCCTTATGGTGTTCTAAGCGAGCTCAGCTAAAATGCGTCTGGTATGATAAATACAAATTTGGTATGAATAAATTGTTGTGTGGATGAAGCAACATGTTTCATACATACATGTGTGTGCAGTATAAAATTTCGCTGAAAATCTGAAAGGAATTTGGTATTTTCAAAATCTAGGCATGGATGTAAGGATGTAAGTTAAAGAAATAGGACGTTACGTTGTAGACTGGATTCAACGGGCTCAGGGTATTATACATCGGTGGGCGTCTGTGAATACAGCAAAGAAATTTATGATTGTATGAAAGACCAGGAATTGACAAGCTTGTTAAGAGAGTATGATTTCCGTTGAGTTGATTATGTGTGTAGTCTATGCAAAGCATGTGTACTTACCTATTTACGGTTTTGTGTGAGTAGAATTTTTTAAAATATTTCCTTAATAATGTATTTATAATATTAGGCCTGATCGGGATGCGTTGCTTCGAAGTCATAAATCGAGTACGAACGGTGTACTTGGAATATATATAAATTGTGTCTTGAGTTCTGCCTGCGATATGAGTTGCCTGCTAAATTGTTACATTATTTTTATTAAGACTTCCTTCCAGGGATCAGTCCTATTGGCAAATGCGTTGTTCGCTTTCCAACTACGTTGCACTGATACGAATATAGTTCACATTGACTTTCCTTTTACACTTTCGTTACGTCTTACATTCTGCCCTGACCATGTCAATAAATGCTAAACAATACACTGAATATAAGAAATTGGTGTACGAGATTATAGGGCATAATTGTATTCTGGGTTCGTTTCTGGGGCGACGGGAACTATGTCGAGTCCGGTCTGTGAGCCAGGCTTATTCATTGCACGACTCACATAGTTGTCACGTCGCTGAGGTTGTCATGGTAATAGTTAAATTCCTTAAAGCTAAAGTGGCATAAGCCGTATTCTCTTAATGTTGTATAAAATGAGGTTTTTCGTTAATATTAAATGTAGAATGTGTTTGTAATGGGGTGTACTTATTAGAAAATGCTATTAGCTGCAGTACAAATGTGTTTTCATTTATTTCAGTGAATAAATTGAATACAATTTTGTAAAAGAGGAACAACTAGTAAACTTCTGAAGACTGAAGTATTTTGTTAGTCAGTAGGTATAAGCCACTGTTTTAACGTGTTGTGGTTAAATTTTGTGTGTGAATGAAACAATTATGTCGCCCACGAAAGGAATTAATTTTTGAGATGCTTCGTAACTTTGACATGCGCGTGTTTTCTGTATGAGTAAACAAACAAATTATCACCACTGTTGTTAGGATAGTGAAATCAAAAGAGGCTACCGTGGCTGAGCATTTATTTAGGATGGATAAACAATGAATATATATATAGTCCTACAGAATTATGATGGCGAAACTTGTTGGACAGCATCTACAGGCTGATTCAAAACTCTCCATTTATAGGGAATAATGTTTCTTTAGAATTCGAAATGCAATTACGCTCATAACACCAGGTGTGTTAACGCGAGTTCACCATGAGTGGAGAGACTCATCTGTATGTGTTTTCAAAGGAATGGCAACCATGTAGAGCATGTTTTGTGAATAAAGTGAAAGTTTGTTAAATAGTGGCAATTTTTTCTTATGTAAGGAGACTTTTGAATCAGAGGAGGAGGTGTGATAACATGTAATATGAATCTTAAGAAAATTGAATTAAGTCAGTTAGAAGACTGCTGTGGATAGAGGATATTACTAAAATGAAGCTATCATAAATAAAATGTGAAAGCCTGGAGTTCATTCAACTGTCTTGTGCAGTAGAAATATTTGGAAAATGCTTAGGTTTAATCGGTATACTTCTGCGTTATTTCTCTTTATTTCCTATACCACAGGAACTCAGTTGTCAAAATTCAGTTCGCGTTTGTGAAACCTACTAGGGAATCTGTGGCTGAAGTGGTCTACCTTTTTCTCGCAGCACAATGGCTGGCATTTGGGACTTCCCTTCTGGTATGGTTACATTCTTTGCTACTTGCGAGTAACACAGGACTGATATACGTCACCATTCAAGAGGCAGGAACACTGACGATGCACCAAACTGTCACAAACAGGAAATAGGCTCGCAAGAAAAATGGTTTAGAAGCTATTGTATAGTATAGAATTGTCAGGCGGGGCGCTGGGTCAGAGGCGTGACGTGCTTGATTGATTACCCTCCCACTCTCATAGTATTCCAAAATCGAAAGTAAACGTATGAACCACACACTTTCCAAGTTTCGCACTTTTATCCGACAGAATTGTTGTATGGCGCATAACAGAGGCAGGATCCATTAACGGTACTGATGAGTATTTACTGAAGGGTTTTGTACTTAAAATACACTCACATTGTAGTAATTATTGGGAATTGAAGTGTAATAGGACTAATATCGCACATTGTTCGTTAAAATATACACAATTTCAGCACATTTTGTGAGTTCAGAAAACCTGAAGTCATACTTACAGCAGTGTTCTAGTGATTAGCGTACAAGTTTGGTAGATTCTACTTTTTTATAAGAATTGTAACATGTAGTCGGACAAGACACTTCTCAAATAGCATGTTTTAATATAAGCTATATTTAAATTGTATGTTTTATAATATACGCATTTAATTATTTTTTAAATATTGTCTGTTCATTTTAATTGAACTCCATAAAAACTTAAAGTTAGTGGAATTCAGAGAATAATTCATATTTATATTGTCCACATTTTCAGTTATGCCAACTTCACTTAAACTAAAACTGTTTGTTTTTCTTTCCATATTATACGCTTTTGTTTCAAGGATGATGTTCACTATAAATTAATACGAAAGAAGAAGAAATCTATCGCAGGATGCAGTCTACTCTAGCATAGTCTAGTCTAGCCTAGTCTAATCTAGCCTAGTCTAGTCTAGAATAGTCTAGTCTAGCCTAGTCTAGTCTACTCTAGCCTAGTCTAGCCTAGTCTAGCCTAGTCTAGCCTAGTCTAGCCTAGTCTAGCCTAGTTTAGTCTAGTCTAGTCTAGTCTAGTCTAGTCTAGCCTAGTCGTAAGTGGCGTGAAGTTCTGAACTCGTGTGAAGGATACAAACTAGTGACTGTTCTTGTAGCTGTGAGAAACCTGGCTTTACTAATAAACTATTAAACTATGTTAATAGAATTCGTGATTCTTATTGAGGGAATTTACTGTATGCTAGTGGCTGTTAGGCAGTCTAGCCGGATTCGAAAAGGAACAAACATTACTCATAATGAATTCGAAGTAGAAACAGCCGGATGCTGCAGTTTCCATGTCAAAGAATCGTTGTTACTGATGCTGGTTTGTGTTATACTCGAGCACCTTAGATGAACTTCATTGTGTTTGAAGTTAGCGCATCTTACATCTACTGTAGGGTTCACAAAATTCCGGCTCGAGGGTCACAAATCGTTGTGGCACGTTTTTTAAATTCTTTAAGTTGGCGTTTTTCCATGATTAATTAATTCTATATTTATAATTGATAAAACCATTAATTAATACAAGAGTTTGTTTGATTTAAATAAGCCCTGATTACAAATGATAGTGCACCTTACTTAACATCATTTCAGTAGCATGGAGTTCCTCATTGTAGTGATTGGTACTTCACATTTATAACATTTCAATTCTCGGTCCGGCAGTTGGCTATCCTGCGTTGTTGCTAATTTTCCTCAGTACCTCACCATTCCCGTCCACATCTCTCGTTATTAATTATTCATCGTTCATAATCACCCTTCTGTTCGATGCTGTATCACTGATGGCATTGAGAAAGCCTCGCTTAATAATGAAATAACTGAAGACGTACCTGGCACTCAGTGCAAGTTTTGCGACCCCTGAGCCAACTGTATGAGGTAGATAAGCATCTAAATGTTTACAAAACAATGGACTGGACTAACTAGAAGCTTTGTTTCTACTTGAACATGTCTTAGTTGAACTTGGAATCCAACAAACAATCCGACATCATCGAAAGTGCTTTGAGGAGATAAGACATCGTGTTTTATATTGTAAAACTCTCATGTTCATTTTTATATTGTTTCTTCCTTCATGAAAATTTTAATGTACAACGACTCGAACATTCTGCTGTAAGTATTATGTTGCATTGTTGATACTTCGTGAAGCAAAAGGCTTCTTCATGCTTTATTTATGTATCAAGAAATGAATTCGTGTAACAGGGAAGATGTATCTTTTACCTGCTTTATTTTAATGTCTTACATATTTTTTTTCCGTCCTACAGTTTTGCATGTTATCATAGCTTACTGAAACTACAGCAATCACCCTCCTTTACATAAGAACTCGTTTAAACGTCTTAGAAAACTCTTAACGTTGTGTAATATATTACTGTAGAAGTTACAAGCACACTTGTCAGGCAACATGGCCCCGAAGTCAGTGTTTCTAAATATTATTTTCTGTCTCGTGCCTCCCTCGTCTTCTGGTCATCTGGAATCCCAAAGCCGCCACCTATTGCAGGAAATGTTTTGATACTTTAATAAAAATACATTAAAGAATGTGTTTATTTAAGTTTCATTAACGCCCCGATTCAATGGAGTTATTAAGTTAGTTAGTGTACTCTATTGGAGTATGATTTTGTATTCGAGACTCACTACCTAATGTATTTCCTCCGGTAATTAACTTAGCACCACGTCATACAGGCGTATGAAGTAGTGGAGGAATGTCTCCGTGAAATGTCTGTAAATTCCTACGAGAGTTCACTGCACAACATCCCAGAAGACAGTCAACTTCATGTCCTTAAATTCTTCGTGAATGCGACTTTTATATGTTATACTGTCGACCCAGTTTTTCACACATCATCTGCGGATTTATTATCGATATTTTTGATTCGACTTCACTGTGGATTCCGACGATGGAATATGAACACACGCTTGGATTTACCTTTGCTTGTGGGCTACTTAGTCACTCTAAAATTACAAAAAACGCCTCGCCATTTCTAGATAATATCACATTACAAATTATTTCGTAACAAACGCTTATCATTATTTCGAGTATTTAGTTACGGTACGATAACATTTTATATTAAGTTACAAATTGTAATAATTATTATAGGCCTATATATATAGCTAATTAAACGTGTCTAATAAGACTTTTATTCAGTGTGAAAGTAACGGAAATGTATGGCTAGTTTGAATTTAACAGAAGCTGTCGTGTTCTGTCACCTGAATAAAATATATGGGAACCGGCATTCCGGTCTTTGGAAAATTTTAACAGCTTCACGTTTTATCGGATAGGTTCATCAGTCACTACTTCCTGTGCTTTTACACTGGGAATACAGGAGAGTCCACAATCCACACCCGTTTCGGTGACGGCTGTAACAAGTCATATTTATTGATAGACTTACGCATTTTAGATTATTTATATTACGTGGATTTTACTATGGACGCGGAATGGGGAGGATTTTTTAAAGTCTATTGTAACCCGTTGAATGAATTTAATTTATATTTGGCATTTGGAGTTTATATTGAGTCGGGAAAATTTATTTTTATAAAGTGTCAATGAAAGGGACATTTATAGATCGGACAATAATAATATTATGGTTTCCAAGAAAATGTAGTAGAAGGTTATAAGACGTGTTAATCTGGCTTTTGTGAGCACGATTATGAAACACTAAATTCCACAAGAGATGGGGATTATTTTATTACTTATTGTCTTCTCAAGAAAGACTTTCTACTTGGAGATTGTCAGTTTTTTGTTGGATAGATATAATCTCTACTTTACTCATATTTGACTTGATACATTGCTACAAAACGACATTTCGCACGCATCATGCTTTGTAAATTATACGAATTACAGATCTTAAGGCTTACATCTAGTATTCGACGATATTAATATGGATCATACTGCTTCGAAGATCGGAATTGGATGGACTTAGATCAGAATCGTATTTGAAGGCGGAATTTGGTATCTGCGATGTTGAACCTTTGGGTCCCGATAGACTAGAGTTTATTTTGTAATGAGAAACATCAACAAAAAATACCGTGACTCTGCAGTGTGGTGTCTATCTTGCTGATAGTTTCGCAATAATATGATATATTTATGTCTGCAACTAATAAACGTAAATATTTTGAAAATACTTGTATTCCATGGTTGACTCCTTTCAGTGGTTGCTGAAAACATGGCAACCGAGAAATTTTCAAACATCAAGTAACAAAAATGACTTTGATGTCGATTGGTGCGTTACATGAAAATTATAATTGTACTGTATTGCTGAAAACTAAATATGCCTATATCATGTTGGACGCAAATATTAGAATAACCGTATCAGTGTATTTGTTCGGTGGAAAAACGATGTAGTGCAGATAGCGTGAACCAACCCTAAAGCACGGCTGTGAAACCATTGTCTAATAAATAAATCTGTTCGTACACTCAAGGAAATTCTGGCCACAGTTCTGCCGCTCGATCACATGTAATTGTTTATTTACCGATCAACATTAAAAACAGAATTAAATACATGAAGTAAAAACCAAACTACGAAGCTGGTAGTCGCCAAGCTGTTCACTTCACACTGTCTTATTTTGTTTGTGTTTGATTTAACTTTGGTGTAGAACGACAGGACGATTAATGAAATGGAAATGGTCGTGGCCTAATTTGAGATATGGTAGTAGTTGCATGAGGCGACTGGGGAAAATCACCATCAAGTGGTATAGCCAGTCTCAGGGCCAAATTTGAACCCGGGATCTCCCGAATACCGCTCAGGGTTTCTACTATGGACTCTGTCCTAGGGCAGTTGAATCCAGACTTAAACGTGACATACAAATTCTAAGTAATATGAATGATCGTCAATGTATGCCCTGTAAAGTGTTCTTTAGTATCCTTTAACAATTTTAACCGCGTGGTTTCTTAGATTATACCTTCGGACACAATTTAGTTTTGTGGTATTAACACGGTTGGCTAGTTCGATTCACGCTCTTCGGCTAGCTTCTGCTTGGTAGGTGAATGGACATTCTGTGTACAAAGGAAAAGATACAGTCAAAGAAAGAAAGAAAGAATGAAGCAAGAAAGCAAACAAACAACACCAAAATAAGACAGGAATCGTTTCGAACTTCGCGAGACTAGGAAGTACAGAATTAAACAGAGCTGACCCTAGAGTACAGTCTGTGCAACAAATATCAACGACTCTAGATTTTCTAAGTCCGAAGCTGAAGCAATGTTAGCGTACAACTGGCGTCGTAATTCAAGTCATTAATTATTTCCTTGCATTTGTTCATATGTGACTTTTCTGATCCTTCCATTACCGATACGCGTACATGGTTTCTGGTTTCGGACATGGAAAATTTTAAGCTATCAGTTTTTGTTGCACTGAGTGTACCATTGTATATGCCATTGGCTTTTGTGACTGGACTTAACAGCTGTAGTACAGGGCGGAAGATACGGTGCTGAGGTTTATACTACATTAAACCACATATGCATATTAGCACACAAACATTTCACCCTCCTCTAAGCCTCGGTCCAGAAGCGTTTCGCTTCAAAAAATGAAATATGAAAATGAGCACAACCTCAAGGGAGAGAAATTGGTCTGCCTATGAAATCGTTATAGAAGGTTTTGTTAGCATTCAGATGGATTTTAGAGATGGTCTTTTCTTTTAATCTCCACCTCCTACACCCCAAGTTTTTTAATGACATTCAAGGATCAGGTTTGATATCGCTTAAGCCTAAGCTTAAATAAATTATGCGCTAAGATATTTATTCAGCTTTTTTCTTTTCGATATTGAAATTAATTACTTTTGAAGAAAGATATCAAACTTGAAGTCAACGTAAGCTCTCTCTATAGACGGCCTTGTGTTCACTCCCTGCGGAATTGTATAAGTAACCTCTTTGGTTTTCAGGTAGAAACTGTTGTAGGAGTAGGTCAGTACGTTCGGGGTGGAGTGAGGATGTTTGTCGTGTTCAAATCGGTCCGTTGTGCGTTTCTTACAGAGACTGTTGAACCTGATATTCAAAATGTTTGGGTAAGTAACATACCATTTTCTCTTGGATTTGACTAGTTTGTTCTTAAGATTAGAACCTGAAATCTTCCGAAAGCTAAACTGCATTGTTACACACTCAGTCGTGACATTCAATATTAATGACTGTAAATTTAATTTTATCTTAGGCATCAGTGAAATAAGCACAAGAACCTTATTCTTTTTCTTCATTAAACACGCTAGGATTAAAAGTATTTGTAAAATTGTCTTGAAATTAGGACTATTGTGATAATCTGACGGTATGTGATGGTCGTACTGATCGATTCTTTAAAGATAATTTGATCAGATTTCAATAATTTACATGATTGGCGGTACTGTATTGGATTTATATAAATTCGTTGCTTTTGGTTGCATGTCTTAAGGCATAATAAACAAACACGACGTTTTATAAGTAAGGAATGAAAATAAGAAGACAATTCTTCCAATTTAGTTTCAATGGGTCTGAGACATTAGGCAATATCCAACATTTTACTGTACAACGGAAGCGTTATTTTACCTGGAGTACGCGGTCTCATAACCGCCATGTTAGTTTCTGTAATTTAGAAATACACGTGTTTATACGAAGCAAAAGTTCGTACTGTTACCACTGTGATCCCCAGCGCTCTGTTATTTGCTGTGTATTTCTTTCCGTCCCCCTTTCTCGTCGTCTTGCGAGCTGCCACTTGATGTATTGGGCAGTTTACCACCTACTGAGTCTGCAAAGCCACAGATAAAATACTGAATTCTTTCCAGTAGAATCCCTGGAATTATTCATCTTGTCATATATTCAGTATAACGTTTAAGAGTCTGTATATAACGTCTTTTATAACTACTGTTGAAGGTTTCTTAAGGTAAATTAACCTTCTGAACTGGTATTAGAGCCTTCTTTGAGTTTATTTTGCATTTATAGCTTTAATACACGTGACAAAATGTATTATATTATTATTAAGATGGTTTTGATGTAATATTAACATACCTGTTACAAGATAGATAAACTCGCAACATGAGTTCTTAATGGTCGTGGACGGACAATAGCCGACTGATGACATTAATTAGATTCTTTACTACCGTCAAGAAATTGTACACGTGTGTATGATAGGGTGAAACAGCGTATCTACAGAGTATCAACATCGAAATGATGCCCTTGTGAATAATCTATTTCTTTCTCAAATAAAAATACAAGGGTGAAACTTTATATTGCATTTCAAATTTTCATACATCCCTGCCACTGTTGTTCGTTTGTGTCTGTTACAAATATGTAGTGAAATTGGAGCGAATATTAGCTCTGTCCGTCCACGAGAGAACTGTAGCTAATTTGGCTTTAATTTTAATAACACGATATTAGAAATGGCTACACACAACATGTTACTCTCTCACTGTATTTCTTGTACGTAACTCCCTGAAAAAACCGAGAAATGGGGGGTGGGTGGGGTGGAAGAGTGGTAATTACTGATAAAGTGAACGCAGCAAACATCGGTTTTTCATTTACCATCATTGCTATAAACTTGGTAACATTATAGTATGAAAAGGTTTTAAATACATCAATCGGGTGATATATTTTGCGTTTTGTTGTGCAAGAAAATATATTTAAATATTGTAATGCATTTAAGCTGGGTTAAAAAAATCATACAGGTATATATATCACAAATAATATTGGGTAAAGAAGCTATTTCTGATTTTATATGCTATATTACTCTGCATTTATGTAGGCCTAGAGTTGAGAATTTCTCTTTATACTAAGCGAGATTGTGTTGTAGCAGATTTACTTCTATTACTGAGAAGAAAACGCTGTTTTCGTTTGAAGCATTTCATTTTAGGAAAAAAATCTAAGCGGCGATAATGTATATTTGTGGGGAGAGATGTAGCTAAGCTTTTAAAAGTTGAAAGTTCATTGAGTTCAGGATTAGTTCAGTCCAAACTCTGTCCCATCGTAATCAAAATATTTACATTTGGGTAAAGAATACAATTAAGCTCGCTTACATCAACTAATTCCATGTAGTCATCAGTAGTTTATATATAGTATATTAATATTGCATATCATGCTTGGAATTATTCAGATTAAAATCAGTATATACAAACGTTCTAGACAAATCGGATTATAAAATATTTTTTTCGAAAATCTGCTACGCTTAAAATAATATCAGACATACCATATGTTGAAATCTCATGTTCTATATAGTACATAATAAGCATGTTTATGTGACCGAATGAGAAAATAAATTGTTTTATGAAAAATAACAAGGAATTCTGGAAATATCTTAAAGTTTCCTTTCAAATGCTTTATTTAACACAATATTATTAGCAATAATTTTTGAATAATAACTATACAGTTTGCGACAAGTGATATAGGTCGGTATGTGTTCACAATATTCCAGTGGTAATTCTACACACCTCATTCCTACTACGTCAGTATCGCACTTGGAAGTTGGAAGTTTTTCGCACTTCAGAGAATAATTGAAATTGTCGTTCAGTGTAATGCTGTTTTGACCTGCAGTGTGTGTCTGAGGGAGTGTCATTAAATCAAGAATGTGTCGAGTTACAACTTAAGCAGATCTCTTTGAAGATATGTCGATATTTGAAGACTGATGCAAAACTAGAATAACTCGAAAATGGTCAAATTATGAAATGATATAAAGTTTACTCCGCTGATGAGTTCTGTAAATATACTTAAGTTTCTTCTAGCTATTCGAAATGTCGAAAGTAGTCCAACATTTTTTCTTCTTTCCTTGCTTGCTTCTTTCTTATTTTAATCTAGTGTTCGCTTTGCTGTATTTCGTTTTGTGTAGTTTTCCGATAAAATTTCGGTTTTCGTTGATGAGCCGCGTCTAATGTTGAAAATTATCCTACGTTTCGGCTTACGTCACAGTTGACATCTTCAGGGTGAATATGTAACGGCTGGGTTTCTCGGCACCCTTACATGGGTCAGGCAGTTGATGGAAAGTAAGTCGGATGCGGCAGTGTTGTAGCACAGGACCACGCTGTGCGTCACGGTTGGCTCAGGCAGACACACAGACACATGTTCCTGTTCCCTGCGCCGCCATCAGCACCCCCAACCTCTGCCAACATCCGCCCCTAATTTTCAAACTGTATAAAATGAGGGCTAGGATGACGCGACCAACCGCTCATCTCATTATCTATTTCTCCTTTCACTGACTTCAGCGAACGTTTCCCTCAGAGTCCCTTTGGGATTCTTGACCCCTACATACAGTCTCGACTAAAATTAAGTAAGTTTGTTACCAGAAAAGATGCTCATCATTGATTTTAACGTGGATACTTTTATGTACTCCAATGTTTCATATTTAAAACAAGATAATGTTTTATTTTATTTACTGTTAATTGCGTTATTAAATGTGCTTCTCAACTGTAGAGGTTATTAGTATTCAATTTTAGTATGATTTGTCAATTAAGTTTTGTAAAAAAATGTGAAATATGCTTGTGATTTGGTTGTGACCTGTTTTAAGGTGTTCTCTCGGAATTTGTATGGAGGAACTGAGGAAATCCAAGAAATTTCTCGGTAAGAGTAGCCAGCCTCCGGGCTTAGATTTGAATGCGAAGCATTCAGAGTACACAGGAATTCTAACCACTCGACAGTGAAGTTCGGTGTGTCTGTGGCGTGGTTTTACGACAGTCTGTACTTGTAATTGCCGTTGTGGAGATAAAAGGAAATAGACAATGTATTAGGTCCTTACGTGTGAGGCAAATTCATGTGTTAATGAGGTAGGTACTAATTATTAGTAGTAGCAAAAAACAGGCTTATATGCAGAACATTTATTCGTACTAATATACCAGCAGCTTTTAACTCTCATTACTCAGCGTTTAGATGTTATAATATAATCGTCAGTGACGGAATTAACTAATAGTGTTATGTGCAATCCCTTTTACATCGTAATTCTCATTATTATATATGTATCTATTAATAAATGGTATATCTTAAATATGAGAAACATTAGGCACATAACTTGGTAGTTAATTGTTGTGTTATATTTTGTAACATTTAACACAAAAGTTACAGAGTGATTTGACTGATGCTGCAGGCAGCAAGTGCCTCCGAAACGTCGGTAAATTTCCACCAGACTACACGGTGCAATAATCCAGAAGACAGCCATATTCAAAATCACTTTCTTTTACGATGTAGTGTTATATTTCTATTGACACATACTTATATTTCAAGTAAGAACTTACTAAACTCGGAAAGTTAATCAGTTTTTAAAACATAAGTACATTGTGCAGTGTTGAATTGTATGTATTGAATGTATAATCTGCACTTTATCTATATTTTGTGCATTGTAAAGTTGTAGAAGGTAAATTCTCTCTGTTAATATCTGTTTGAAACTATTCTGTTCTATAGAACATAATACAACAAATTTAATTGGGTCTCTAGTTACATAGTGAAGGCTGTTGAAAAATAATACTGCTTACCATTATAAGAGATGTTTGGTTTAGAGTTAAATAAGAGCTCAAACAAGCGCCATGTTTACCGACAGTCTGTTAGGTCGTTACACGAATATGACAGTAGCGAGTAACTACGTATAAGAAGATTTCCGTCTTCTGGGTTGTTGCGCTGTGTAGTCTGGTCGAAGTTAACCAACGTTTCAGAGGTCATACTACGTATAAGGTTCCAGTAGTAAAACAGGAAAAAAACAATGTTGTGATAGGCTTGGATTTCAGAAACAATAAATTTCGTGAAAGAATCAACCAGAAGTTGTCCAAAAAGTTCCTGTGTGAGGTCCCAACAGTGGCAGAATTTGCAGGAATTTCAGCAGATGACTTAATTGGTCCGCACTTCTTTTCTAGCGGAAATGTCAATCACAAATATGAACATGATTTAGACACGATTCGTTTTGCAACTGTTCAAGAGGGATATTGAATGAGTATGCATCCTGCAGCAATACTCTGAACGAACACATTGTGATCCCAAAGTTCGAGAATATTTCAATAACATTCAGTGGATGATTAATTGGACTAGGATCTGATTTGCCATGACCATCTCGAAGCCCAGACTTTACAAGGATTCGTACAGAAATAAGAATCCAAAATTCTCTAATCCTTTAGTACAATATGACATCTACGATAAACTTACACTTGGAATAGTTAAATGTTAGCTGAAACTGCCATGTTGTTCTTATGTTGAATTTCTGACTTCGGAATGGGTTATATTTTTGACATTAAACCAGATCTAGGCTAATACTTTTTTTTTTGAATTTATGTTCTGTGTAAGTAGCCCATGAAACACCACTAACCTTTGTGTTTCCACACTAATTACTAAGATTATTGTAAATCGCAAGTTTTAATCTACACGTGCTTGCATTGTCTCAGTCCTTTTAACAGGATCATAGGTTACAATCGCTCGCTTCAGTAAAGCCATTGGAAATACAGCGGTGACGGTATTATCATTTCATCCCACCCTCCTTAGCAGACCTGTGACCTCGTGACGTCATCTCGGCCCCTAAATAATGAGATAGACGCTGTAAACCTAGCCTTAACTTTCTCTCTCACTCCAACCCTTTCAGCTCTCTGTTCCCTCAACCGGTCTCTTGTGCCCTACATTTCTCTCTCACTCGACTCCCTACAAGTTAGTTCATAATGGACATAACGCAGGCTATGAAGGGTAAATTAATAATTAATATTAGCTCAAATGAACCGTAGGGATGTATGAGGTGGGTGGGTATTATGTGTAGAAGAAGTGATCTACTACAATGTGCTACATGTTGTCATACACTGATGAAACAAACCTGTCTAGTAATTTTATATGAAAACGTCGTATCAAATGATGAAATATAAAAATATATTTCACATGGTAATGAATAATGAAGAAGAGAGTAAGCCACTGCGTTGTAGGTCTTACCCGCTTATGAATGATTAGTCCCAAAGAACGAAATTTCATGGCACAAAAGAGTTCGAACATACCGTGTTTCCATTTCTTTTGTATTCATAGAAACGATATAACACAGTTCAACGAAATTACCTTCTCTTACAGACCAGTATTGTGTGAGCATTATGTTCTAAGAATATATCACCAAAATAAAGATATCTTATCCATAATTTATGAATATAAATTAAACGTCGAAAATTCTGAATTATTTGTTTTGATGACTATTTAATAAAACTTTCGAGTAATATTTTGAATCTGTTCCTTCACGATTATATTATGATTACATGGCTGGTTTTTGTACTTGCTTTAGAATATATAAACAACATTAGCTAAATCCGGAATTTAATGCCAACATGTGGGATTAAATACAACCTTGTGTTAATTTCACCCACCTCCAGTCCCCATAAGCTATCTGCATGTAATCATAATTTTAATGTACCATACCATCTAGTTTTCGATCTTCCAAACGGTCGTTTTCCAAGGTATTTCCCTACCAGTTCTTTTGAGTTTCCGTCTTAGTCATATGCGCAAATCCATCTCACTTGTCTGGATTTCATTATCCACTCAGACTGAGCTCTGCATTCCTTGTTCTGTCATTTCGTCTCTGATTCTGTCATAGGTTATTGGTTCATTCCTGAGTCACTGTAGCGTTAGTGTTGAGCGTGGGTCTGCCAGTAGATTATTCAAATAGAAACGGCTTTGATTCCCACCGTCTTCAGTAATATTAATTAAACAGTAATAAGTATGTCAGTATTATAATAATCAACCACCTAAACACGTAATTATAGCCGACTACCGAAACGTCGTCTATGTAAATTATACCTCAGTTGATATCAGCCTTAGCGTTATTAAAAGATTCTGATTTTTCATGGTCCACGAGTAAATAAATTTCATCATCCGTTGGAAGTTGCACTCATCTGAAGGTATGGTATTTTCCAGAGCACTTTAGGGGAGGTCTGAGCCTATATAAAATGAGGTTCATAAATCAGTGACCAGTGGCAGAGACAGTGGACAGGATCAATATCGCACCTCTTCCATCACGTACAAAGTAATGTCGTTTTTTTATAACTAAATAAGAAAGTGTGTCATCGTATGGCGATTTTCAGATATGTGGCAAAACATAACAAAATCTTTCTAATCGTATGCGTAACTTAGTATGTTCATAAGCGGTTCAGAAGTAAAATCAAAACCAATTTGTTACTAAAATGAAACGTGATTAAATTTGATCGTGTGCCTGAGTTGAGAAATACAAAAAAAAAAGTCGGAAAACCTCAGCGTAAGAGACCTTGTAATAGATGGTAGAGTAATATTAAATTTTATTTTAGAGAATCATAATTCGAGAGTATGAACTGGATTCAAGTGGCTCAGGGTGTGGCCCATTGTCGGATTTTGTAACCGTAATAATGAATTTCAGGTTTTATGAAAGCAGTGAATTTTTTTATCATCTGCACATTTGTAGGTTTTCCAATAAAGCTCAACGCCTTGTTATAGGCGAGTTTTGCTATTGATGAAGGAAATCAGTTTAATCAATAGAGATTAATGATTCAAATTTTAGCTTATTTTGTGCTAGAAAACATTGTAGTTAAATTAACAAACATTTGTCCCTAAATATTAGTTTGTTTATTTATTTATTTTGTTTTTACTGTTGTTTATTTGATACCGCCCAATGCAATACACAATAAATAAATTGTTATATTTATTATGCTTAAGTTTACTAATTGCCTGAATATTTCAGCTTGTTACCAAGCCATCAACAGGGTAACAGTCTGACGTTAATGAAATGTTGGTTACAAAATAGCCAGCCTCCTCTCCCCCCCCCCCCCCAGTGGAAATAATTTCCTACTACACTTCTATTTTGGTAATTATTGAGATCGTGTTACTGGGTGCAAACTCACAATCAGTGATATATCTCGGTCATGTCTCGATTCTACAGCTCTCAAACGAGACATTACGTTGGTTCCATGTGGTTTTCATTTGGCTTCAGTTGTTCTTCTATCGATTAGAATTTCTAGTAGATTCTAACGTAAATGTTCATATTCAACTATTTTTTATAAACGTGTAAGCAGTGCACCCAATGGGATACTATTGTGATTAACCTATTTTCATAATGTTATAAGAATTAAAGTGTCTATGTGTATTTTCCTAATAACTTCTGCATCAAGTGGGCGGATTTCACTTTGCATTACTTTTTGTGCGAGCATCATAGAACTACCGATAATAATTCCAACATTGGAGATATGTGAACTTTTGAGCTGGGTGCGACACAAGGGTTATTAAACGCACGATCCCGAAATGTGTAATAACGGATCTAAAATAATTATACATAATTTGTTGTTATAGTTATTGTAATTGTAAATATTTCGGCCTCGCAAAGTCTATATTTTCTTTCGATTTGAGAGCTATAATTAATGAATAATTAGATTAAGGTATTTACAATGTTGTATGGGTAACTTGTAAGTCATAAACATACAAATTCAATATTATATTTTGTTTAAATATTAATATTTGTAAACATGGCCTCGATGCAATAAATTTAACGCAGTTGGTATCTGCTGTATTGGAAGGTATGTACATAGGCTAAGTGGACCATTAAATATTAGAATTGTGTATTTGTAGTCCCTGCTAACCTTACAGAATAAATTTAAATATTTGTTTGATGCTGCTTTTACGTTTTTCCGTTCTCGTCTACCAAATCTTTCATCCAGTCAACTTCCTGCTGCTGAAACACGTGTCCCGTAGGTTTATAGCAGACAACGAAAGAGCGTTTAATTCTTCATAATCAGCGTGTCACTCAGAGCGTACTTATCTCTTCTGTGTTAATTACCTCGACTATCTTTGTGCGGACGTGAATTATGAACTTTGGAGCACACTTTAAAACAGTTTTATGAATTTGACGTGAATTACGAGAAGACTTATTCTCTCACGTCTAGAATCAACTTAACACTGCTACCACGTACCAAAACCTTGTTGATAGCTCGGCTTAGTTTCGACTGAAGTCTTTATCAACTAAGTGATTATCACCATGGCGCATCGACTTAAACGTACTTAAAATGTCACTCAGCGGGTCAGTAACTTCCCGAATGTTCATTACCGCGTTCACAAAAATATATTGTTGGATCATGTCCTTAGACAGTACTCATCTTCGCACACTATTTCTTTAAGAAACATTTTAATATTATCTTTTCATATTTCCATAGGACCATGTTCCACTCATCCCATCCTCGTTTATATATTATCGCCTTCAAGATTTAGTGAAGTAGGCCTATTGAATTATGCATTGGCTTATTTGCAGTTTTACTTCAATTTCCCTAAGTCCATATATTCTTTTCCCCACCTTTTTTCACACTTTTTCAACCTTATTCTTACGTCCGGCTGAGAGACCATGTTTCATATCCACAAAGAATATGTAATATTGACCTGTGTAATTTGAATCAGTCCCTATATAGACGTATAATAGAGTAAGAAATGACTGTTTATCCGGTCTGTCATTTTATTAGGAACTAAACGTATAATAAAACAATGGTGTGTAAGGCAGCCGAGTGAGAGATAACAAAATGTAAGTATGGAACCATTTTGCAACCGCTGCACTAAATCACGTAAGAATACCAACTCTTTTTTAAATACAGAAATTTTACTATTAAAGTTCTAAGGATGCAACAGAATAATATTTTGTAAAAGCGTACTGTGTGAATTTACATTTCTGTTTGGTCTTCGTGTTCATTTATTACAGTTGCAATTTCATATGCTCAATTAAATTGTCTCATCCATCTTGCTGTGAACTCTTGTGACAGAAATGATCACCAAGAATTCGTAACGCTGTGCAAGTATGTTAATGGCAACACTAATTAGAATAATACATTAATTTTATCGTATTTTGTTAAATATAGATCACATAAAAATATAAAGAAAGCTTTGTAAAGTTTATTTGTATGTATATTTTGACACGGTTGTACCACAACTTTAATGATGAACCATTTTGAAAACAAACTAGTATTTTAACTTCATGTTAATGAAGGATTATTGGGTTGTTGGAAAACAAAATCCAATGTGCTCTATAACAATTGTGAGTCCGTGAAATATTTGTCATTTTGATCTTCCATGAAGCACGGTCACTATTCGGCACACGCTTATAACAAAGTTTATGTAATTAAAATCGAGAGAAATTCGATACAACATCACGAGCACGCAAGTATGCTAGTGTGTTGACAGTCGAAGTTTGGCTAACATCTTCCTGGCTGGTTGCATCTGACCAACGAAACATTGCATCTGATTGGTTCTGTTGTGTCCCAGTGTGTGTAGTACCATTGAATTACGAACATAAGACTTTTTATTTTTGTTTTCAAGTGTTATCCAGTCTGACGTGGGCCTTTGCTTCTGACAAAGCCTGCGTACTAAATTTAATCTTACTAATTTTGAAGATGAAACATGTGGCTCCACTGACAAATATATCCCCCCATTAAGCCGTAAGTTTAACCATTTCCAGCAAAGAACAATGATTATTAATAAAAGATTTCGAGAATTTTAACACGATATTCTAAATGAGTATGAGCCGGGATAGCTCAGTCAGTATAGTGACTAGCTACGGGCTGGACGACCGGGGTTCGATCTCCGACGGGGGCACAGGATTTTTCCTCTAGCCTCTGCGTCCAGACCGGCTCTGGGGCCCACCCAGCCTCCTCTATAATGGGTACCGGGGTCCTTTCCCGGGGGTAAATCCGGCCGGGGCGTGATGCTGACCACTCACCCCCATCTAGTGCCGCGGTCAAGGAAGAGAGGAGCTATACCTCCACTCACCCCAAACGCATACATGGCGTATAGTGGGACAAACTTTACTTTACTTTTATTCTAAATGAGTGAGCCAATATTATAGATAATTCAGAAGTATCAAAAATGCAACGTCGCACCGCATAGATTAGAATAAAACGCAGTATCGTATTTTATATATATTCCGCGATTTATTTATTTTATAATCCGTATGTAAGGTTCAGATTTTGAAACCGTTGAAATCGTCACAAATAGTACGCAGGTGCAATATATGCTCTTAACTTAAAGCTAAGCAGGTAAATATGCATTTTGGAACTATAAATAAACAAAATAAAATTAGAAACATATTTTTATAGATGTAACATGTACGTGTAATTATAACGACCTATGATGCTTGCAACTGGTGGTAATGCTATGTTCTCTTATTTATGCGCGGCGCTGTATACTAGGTCTGTCTGTCTGTCTTCCCTCTCTCATACATCTTCAGGGGAAGCTAAATTTCGACGGTAGTGGCTTTAATTCGGATTAATTAAACCCGGTGCAGTGCGTTGTCGTCACAGTCTGTCCAATTCCTGTAATAAAGCAGCCTCGTCTCCGCAGCCTCGAATCCCTTTCAGCCATTAAAATATTCACCAAGGCGTCCCAAAGGTGGACTTCGGTCCGACTGTTTGTGTTCTGAGAAGCGTTTTGTAGATGTAACCAGAAGTGAGATGGTTTTACCGAGAACTTCTAAGCAATGTTAAATTAAATGCTCTTACTTTATTAGTACTTTCAGTAGTGAAAATATTTGTTTAACGGCGGTCAGTCTCATTCTAATTTCTAATTGTAAATGATACAATTCAAAACAGATTTAATTTGAGGACGTTTGGCAAAAATGTTTTTAAAAAGAAAGTTCTCTTATACAAAAGACCGCTTCTGCTTAACACCTAGTTTTTGCAGTCCACACTACTCCGCTTGTATTCTTGATAATGTCTTTCTCCTGCTATAGAATTTCTCTTCTTTTGTATCTGTAATTCTGTTCGCTCCCACCTTCAAATTATATTTTACTGATAAGTAATTTTTCATTCATCCACATGTAAGCTTGTACAAGCATTTTCCTATAAAATATTTTATATACATCCAACATTATTACAACTTCAATAACGTTTCCCACACTGTATCTTTAAACAGGACTGGACTAGTACGACAAATAATGGCTGTCTTCTGGGTTCTTGTAACATGTCGTCTGGTAGAAGTTTAACGTCGTTTCAGAGTTGCTTGAAGTCTCCATAATCAGGGTTTATCGTTATGATGGTGCAGGCAGCAAGCACCTCTTAATCGCCGGCATGCTTTTAACAGACTACCAGGCGCTACAACCTAGAAGACAGCCATCTTAGTATTCGTCACCGTGAGAACCTGAAGTCTCATCTAATACAATAAATAATGTTATAGCTGACAATAAAAATGAAAATTAACATTAATTATTTTATATTCTCAAATTCTCCGTGACTTCCACTGAATTACGCCTAATTCCATGCTTTAAACTCTTCAAGCTTAGTTGATCTGTCATTTACTTTAGGGTCGGTTATCCTAGGTATTTGCCACCACAGTTTGTTTGCTTGTTTTTATATTATGTTTCTCTTCATTGTGTACGCGTTTCAACTTATTCTATTGGCAATATTCAGTCTCGCGATTATTTCAAATATATTATTTTTATCTGAAGTATTTCGTTCGTGATAATCCTCGTATGAAATGGGAAATGGTAATGGAATACTACTGGGTGAGGATTAAGAAGAAATACATCAAGACGTATTTCGGGGGACTAACTCCTTGGAGTTCAGTCCTTAAAGACCTCAAGTCCCTCAGTCAAATTCCCCCTTTTTATGAACTTCGAAAATTTATTACCGTGTACACAAGAGCATATAATTGGCCCCTGTCCTCAGCCAAATGAATCTAGTCTACAACATAACATCTTATTTATTTAAGATCTATTTAATATTATCCCGTCTGCCTAGTTATTTTAAAGAGCTCTTCCCTGTAGGTTTTCTAAGATTTCATATGCATTTCTCAACGGAAAATATTTTAAAATATCAAAACCTCGGTCAGCACACCGATATATGTGGCAAGATTACAAAGGATAACTTTATTACCGAGATTTTACTGATGTATTCTGTTTTTCCATTGAATCTAAAAATGTATACACACTTTTATGCACCGCCTGTACGTCTAGTTTTAACTGTTGATGCAGGGTAAGTGATAGAATGGCGTGTGATAATTAATATAACTAAGCCCACGTTTTGAATGCTTTTACGGACAAAATAATGGACACAAACTGCTGTCTTTTATATATCAGGCAAAGCAGAGGTTTTGATATGACTCTGGGTGCGTTAATTTCATTTTAAATACTTGATATCAGTAATTTAATCGCAGTTACATGACAGTAATATGTAATATCTGAAGTTACTAGCATAAACCACCATTAATAACAATTTTGTTCGCGCAATATGGTCACAATTTTGCGCATATTTGGGAATTTTGACTACGTGCTTTGAGAAACAGGGTGATTATGTAGAAAATGAAATATGTGTATCTGCTTTGTGGTCATAGTATTAAGACACGATTTTTTTTAACTTGCCGTTGTATTACAACTTTTGTTATTTAACCGAGTACTCTTGAGGTTCCTGTCGTCCACACGAGTTGTGTGGTTCGGATCCGTCTAGGTCCTTTGTTTTCATCCTGTGCATTAATGCTGGACTCGTGTATTAAATCTGCAGCGTTCTGACCAATTATCCTGCCCGTTTGCACCATGACCTCTGTGCCTGATAATAGCTTTAGCTGACATGTGAATAACGCAAGTACAG
Organism: Zootermopsis nevadensis; assembly: GCF_977971745.1. Classification (NCBI taxonomy): domain Eukaryota; kingdom Metazoa; phylum Arthropoda; class Insecta; order Blattodea; family Termopsidae; genus Zootermopsis; species Zootermopsis nevadensis. The sequence goes on from NW_028259142.1 coordinate 12,692,932, forward strand.
AATAGCGTAAATGGGACATTCGATCTGTTTGTTGCTATTTATCGCTTGCTTTATGCACCACAAATGGTAAAACAAAAGCAGAGCAGTTTTATATTTATATTTCCGTATTGTTGCGCAGGATGAATGACATAGCACTCATTTGTTTTTCTAGGCCTGTCTGATACAGATACTAATTGTTATATGCGAGTTTCAGAAATGCGAATTAATTTAAGGTAATTTATACAGAAGCAGCCACGGTGGTCTAGCGGTTAGAACGCTGGCCTTGTAATCCTGAGGTCTCGGGTTCGATTACCGGCGGTGCCCGAATTTATAACTTGTGTTGGGCAAGGCCGTGCTCTAGGAAACACGGATTTTTCCTCCGGGGGCTTCCCCGGTTTCTCCGTGGCATCCCAACAATTACACACAGAAGAAGGCAATGACAAACCACTTCTGGATCATCTGCCAAGAACGTATATGAACAGGTCCCAGTCCGAGAAAAGGATGGAAGGATCCTGTTCATATGGACCTGTCGTCAGACAGAACACTAAATAAATATAATATAATTTATACAGATTTAAGTAAAGGTACTTAATGTCAATAGTTTTCATCTAATCTGCTTTCTTTTTTGTGCAACTCGTGTTTTAGGTGGATTTATCATCGTCATTATACGTGCTGTATGAAATGCCCACTGTGTCCGCTTAAAGCTGAAGAAGACTTCAAATGTGTAACTGCTCGGCATTTAATTTTATCCATTATCCTGTTAATTCTGCCTTAGGTGATGATATTCTTCTCAGAAAGTTGTAATAAATTGTATTGATATATTTTTACGCGTCTAGTTTAAGATCCGCGATCGAATAAAGTATTAATAAATCCCAATTTTGATATGTATGTCATAATATTTTAGAAAATGTCTTTGATGTTAATAATGATTCTGGTTTCATGCAATGAAATCTTATTAATTTCATAACGTCGCCATTTTGAATTATTCTCGAACTATATTAGCTTTCCGCCTTGTAACAAGACAAGGGATAATCTTGTTACTAAACCAGAGTATAGCAGGCAGTTCATACAACAAGGCGTCATACGAAGTTAGAGGTTGGCGGGTTAGCCTACCACTATATACAGTGGCAGCCCTGTAGAACACGGCAAAGTTGCGTGATTTCATTTTGGAGTTTAGTTGGATACACTGATAGGCTCTCTGTTTTGGTATAAAGCACATCCTACTCACACATTTGTTGTGCTAGATTACCACATAGAAGGAACTTTAAATCTACGATATTATACTGCTTGAAAACATGAAGTCGACATCCAGCCGATCGATTATATTCTAAAGCAATTCATCACCTTGTCTTTTTTCTCGAAAACAACTTCAATTTCACGAAAATTTTCTAGATATGTACGAGATCTGATTATTAGTTAATCACGCTGATTTCTGGTAGAAGTAGACATATTTTTTTCTGACTTGTAATAAGTGCTTTCACCTTCTGATCTGTCGGCTTCTGATATTTTATCTGGAAATATTTCAAGTCATTTTCCGAAACTGTTTTCTACAGTTTGTCACATTACTTCTGAATGTTTTAAAGTAATTATGAATAATATAGTTTCAAGGAGATTTTTAGATTCGGAAATATGATACAACACCCAAATTAATCACGGGAGTACGACGGAAGTTCCAAAACCAGTATTTTCTTTCTTTGAACAAAATTATATATTTTTTTGAAAATGTGTTAGAATATGCACTGTCATGATAAACACCTCGCTCGTTCAGCTAAGGATGTAATGTTTTAGAAGAAATGTTTCAAATTTTAAAGGTAAAATTCTTCGTTGACTTTTTGACAAAAAGTTTGGAATCGAAAATTCCTTTGACGTGGAAGAAATAAAATCTGAATGGTCTTCGCATTCGCTCTTTTTAGGTCTGGCGTTCTCTGTAATTTTTCATTGAACATTTTGTCATTGTTTCCGGGTCATACCTAGAGATCGATTCCATTACGTTTATCCAAATGGTCCGGTTTTCCAGACAAGATCGTTGAATAGTTTTAGTAAAATTTTTTTACGTTAGCAACTGAAAGTTGCAGAACTATGCCTACTAGCCATGTCTGTTTTGTTTCTTAACTTGTTTCTTCTAAACAAAACACTAACCACGGAACAAACTGTATCCTGACAACTGTTTGGTAGGAATTTGTCGAGTCGTGTAGTTACATGATTAGACTACACGCGCAACTCAGCAGTCTTGCTGGTTGTTGAAGAGAAAGATCAGACTTATTTGTCAGACCGATGTCTAAATTGTACGCTTGTTCACAATCCGCCCCGTCCTCTTTACAGTTTCAATTAAGGTGTTTCTTCACGCGCAGCTTCAAGTGATATATCACTTTCTGTAATGGAATTAGCTATATAAACCTCTACGTACCAGCTCACTCACACCACCTTTTATACGTACGTAGACAGAGAAAGCAGAAGAGCGTTTTGTTAACAAAAATCATTAGGTTTTTACGATGTTCTGTAACACGTGTTTGTAAAAGTAACGGATTAGAAACAACTCAGTAATTTTATATTAAGTTAACTGTCACGTGATTTTTGTGTCGTGTTCGTTGCAGCAGACGAGACTTCTTCTTTTAAAATACCTTTGTAATTGCTTCCTTATTCCTTACACGTAGTCCATTTAACGACATCATTACTACAATTGTATAGCATCGAATATGAAGATGATTGTTGAACAAGTTCAGAAAATGTATTTTGTGCCGGAATACACAAAAAAATTCTCATGCGTTCTTTACAGCGTGCATTTAGAGGTAATAAATTATCGTTGTTCGATAGTTCCCACTTTGGTCACCAGACTCCAGCAGCGTAATATCTACATCACGACTTTCATCACCTTCATTTTTTATCACCGCTAATATTATATTCAAGATCCGTTTGTGAGGTCGTGCAGAATAGCACACCAGCATCAAATTTTATCCAAAGTCGTCCAGTAGTTCTCGAGTTCAATCGATTAGACAGACGGACGAACAGATATGACCACGCCATAATTCATTTTTGCTATTCACATCGTGCAAGGAATGCATAATAATTTAGATTACTGTATAAGAGATCAGTTACAGTTAATTTAAGTTATTTTATCGGCATTTGCTTCAGAGGATTTAGGATAATCTGGAAAAACCTCAGATTTCCGGTTGAGACCTAAATACAGAAACTCCCGATTATGTTACTAGAGCTATGGAAGTTAGTTACTTGCTGTTGAACTGTTTCATAATAAGTCAGGAAATTTAATTCAGTTCCTCTTGCTTAATAATATATTGCTGTGGCAGTAGAGTGGATTTTTATGTTTAAAATTCCCCCTGCCTTCCAAGAAGAATGGTCGTTCAGATCTGTGTTTCATGGCGACAGAGCCCCCTGTGAGTAAATTAACGCTGTTTATGAAAGAGGTTACCTCTGCTTCATTTCGATTTAAATGACACAATATAAAGTTAGATTGACAGAATATTTCACAATGCCGAACTACTGTGTATGGGAATGCTTTCACACATAGCACTTAACTACAGGTAGAAACTGTACATCCCTCCATTTCTCAAACCTTTTGTTACACAGAGAATTTGAAATGGAAAGCAGCCTGTACTTTGAATAGAACTGAACAGAAAAATCATTTGCCATATGGTATAAATTAAACAAAGTGGCGGTTAATGTTAGGTCGTAGACTGAATGGTGTCACACGATGAATGCGCGACATTTGCATGCAGTGGCCAAACGGAATACAGAGCAGAGCCTCACGTGGGCTTTCGAGTGTCCAATGTGCAATCGTTCGATTAATAGCTGTGGGGCTCCCTGTCTGTCTCTCTTTGCTGTTGAGGAATATTATGGACCCATAATTCACACTAGAAAAACAGATTGGAGCGATGCGTAAATGGCAGGTTCAGGACCCCTTCGCCAACCCCCCCCCCCCCCCCCACAATTTCCCTCTTCTGTATAAAAATAATATTTTATCGGTAGTCATGTTCATATCGTAAGATACAGTTAACATGCATATCGCATACTGGCCTGTAAATGACTTGATTTATGTGAATGTAAATTGCAGAAACGTTCATTTGGGGGAATGTCCTCGTTATTGTAAGGATGCACGCGCAGTCCTCTGGTAAAACTCGAGAGAAATGTAGGATTGTCCTCGTGCTAGAGGCCCAGACTTTGAACAGTATAACCACTGTTTATGTAACGATGGTGATCGCAAGTTGTAGGCACGTGCTTCAGTCCGTCTGAAATTGCACTAGTTAAATAAGCTGTCGAGAGTGGTGTCCCAAATGGACGCGGTACTTCGGATTAGGGAATATTTTGTTAATGCTTGTCCACAGGATCCTTGGTTCTAACTCAGCCAAGCTTCAGATTAACTCAACCACGCTTTATAAACAAAGATTAAATAGTAGATTTTTGAAAGACGTGGATTCAAAACGAATGCTGCTATGTGTTACCTGCACTGTGAAATACGCGGCCTCGAAGTTAAACACGGTTCATATTAAATGTTTCAAATAAAATGTACACAGTGTATAATGGGTATTCGTTATGCGGTAAAATATTACTGACTCGTTGTCAATAAAGTTATCACGGTTACCTTCTGATTTTTAAATGAAACCCTTTTTTTATTTTTAAACCAAAATTACAGCCAGATTTGAGACGAGTTCACACAACATACCTGTTTATGATGAACCTATATGGAGGTGTCAGTATTCAAAGTATGAGAGATAAGAACGTCAGTATATGCTTACGTTCTTACTTATGGATTCGGCCATTACCGATATCGGGTCTAGTCTACATAAAATGTGGAACTTTTCACAAATATTTCAACTTTCCATTGCCGTATTTATACATTAATATAATAACTATTTTGTTCTCCCTAATTTTAATTTTTTGTTTATAACCTGTAGGGTGATTTATTAGCCTAATACACACGTCATGACAATTAACCGATTAAATACTTTTAATGATTGTTTGTTATCAAATTACAACGATCTGTCAATAAGAGTAGCTGAAATATTTTATCTGTTTATATTTTAGATTATAAATTGATGTAAACATTTTATTGTTTATTATTTGATTTTCAATTTATTGTGTGTCTGTTGTATTTGTTATTCGCGATGTTTGCAAACGAAATATTAATGTTTATAACTTTAAACATATGTCCTCTAAACTATTTTGATTTGCGTACCTAAGCATTTGATAAGTATGATGGAGTGAGAACTTAAGATTCTTAATTACGTCGTGCACATGAATGTACTGTTAATGTTACAGAGATGATTAAATCTTGTATTCTCTGTAGAATGGGAGAAATATAAATAATCTGCATAGGCTGCGGGCTGTCTTATGTAAGTTTTAGAAGACTAATGAAAAATGTTTGGTTACGAAAAATTGTTTCAAAATTATCAATTATCGCTAAATTCCACATGTTTTGGGTTCATAATTGTCCGGTAAGTTAAAGATGAAATTTTCCGAAAATATATCTAAAAAGCATTTTACTCAATTCCCCTGATAAATACTGATGAAATTTATTGAGTGTGCCAAAGAATTACACACCGCACGCCATTTTATCCCGAATGACACGTGGATGGAGTACCAATGCTTTCATTGCCTTATTCGTTCACCATCCCCCTGAAAATAACGGGAGAACCATCAACCTATATTTAACGATTTTTCCGTAATATAATAACGTGATATTCATTAAAAAATAGTTATATATTCAACAATGTTTGAACAAAAACTGAGAATTCTCTTTTAGAGAATGAGGTAAAAGAGATTAATTTGTCACGGAGCTAAAAATGTCGATTTAGGTCTTATACGTTCTAACGCCTTGTGGACTTGTACGTAGATACCACCATTTTGGAGGAAAATACTGCCCTCACCTTCAGTGTTGAAGTTCACTTGTAATGAGGATCTTCGTTGCTTTCACTCTTTGCCTAATATTACTTTCAATGGGAGGAATGAGATGGCTATGATTTGAAATACGCTCAACAGTCTGATAACCTGAAGTGGAAGAGATTACTTGAAAACTCTAATGTAGGTCGGGGGATAATATTAAACTTGGATCCTAGACAGAATGGGAAAATTTTGATTGGATTCATCTGGCTCAGGATAGAGACTGACGGCAGGCTCTTGTAAACATGGTTATAATCTTTCGTGAGTCTTTAAAAGCAGAGAAACTGTGTACTATTAGCTTCTCAAGGACTGTACTCCATGGAGTTAGTTGGGACTAATATTGCCACAGTATTATAAATATATGCTCGACGTAGCAAAAGGTTATTTGTCCAAGATAAATTTTTGGGCCAGTTCAATTAACCCTTTGAATCTAGTGATAACTGTAACTTGTACCTGGTTCAATAATCTCTCACTCTGCGTTTTGGGATTTTTACGACTCTCAGCACAAACAATGATAATTTTTTGAACAGCAGGAAGAAGTTCTTCTTCGTAATGGAGACAAGTTCTGTATTGTCTGCGGCAGGGAATAAACTCCTAAATATTCTAGACGACTGACTCTGGTAGGTCCTGCAAGTGGCCAACTCGATCAAGGTTTTCCCGTGGTTTTCCTCGGTCCTAGTGCAGATGTTGAGTTGGTACCAAAGTTTAACGTTGCACTGCATGCCTCTCGAGTACCCTCCAAATTTAATATCAAATTTCCATATTAAAATAACTCTGAGTTGACATCAAAATTTAGTTACTCTCACTAACTTTCCCCTCACTTTCTCTTCTCTTCTTTGTCTTCTTCTCCTCCTTCAAAGGGTTAATTTTACTTAAGTAACTCATTAACCCAAACAGTGATAAGGGAGTGACGTATCTGTATTTCATCATAATTATATTGCTTGGACGAACCATTGACTTTGCGAAGTTTAGTGTTATGTGTTGAATTGTTCCAGGTAGAATTTTAGAGTTCCAAAGCTGTTCATACTCGTTTCAGTATTGTTACAAAATATAGGAATACGATGATCAAATGCAGAGGGTGGAGTGGCGTTTAGTGTGTGTGTATGTGGAAAGTTCAGGGGCAATTCATCATTTTCGTGTCAACGAAATACCGGAGCAGCAACCCAATCTGGTATAAAAATGCGCATCAAATGGGCTACACACTGTCATGTCGTTAAGGGTCACTGGGAGCACGTCAGCGTTCTGCAATCTGCAGCACAATCGAGGGCCAGCGCTGCACTTCATTTGCAGTCTCTGTCAGAATCAGACAGATGAATGTGGGGAACCACCACAGCTGTTTATCCTGTCGCGCACACAAAAAGCCGGGTGCAGACCCTGATTACACTCCGCAGTCACCCGCGTACACAGGCAGATCAACTAATTTATTGGAATAATAATAGGCCTGTGTGTGAAGTTAATTTCAGTTCGAATCCCATATTTACCAGATTATGACATTAATTCTTACATGTTTTTTGGGACGGGCAGCCATTGGGGACACATTTCAGTTGATCTTGGTATGAAATAAAAATGTTATTTGTCACATTTTTTAAAATATTAATATTTAACGAAATACTGAAAACGTGATAATATATCTGCAGTGAAATTTCTCTAGTGATTTTAGCCTTGCAGCATTGGATGTATTTTGCTTCTAGGAAATAATATGTTGCTTGATACATAAAGCGACGTATTTGATAATTCTAAGGTTTATTACCATTCTGACTTACGACAGTAAATACTAGAAAAGATGTGTCATACCCCTTCGTAATTTAAATGCAAATGTAACGAAATTAAGACTGTTCCTTTTAGTGTACTAACATTCATGTGTCTGTTGAGGTGTTAAAACATTAATTACATTGAAGATGGCTGTCTTCTGGGTTGTTATGCCGTATAGTGTGGTAGAAGTTAACTGAAGTTTCAGAGATACTTGCTGAGTCCATCATTAGGGTAAAAATATCACATGTTATTTACATTGGTTATGAAATGTACCACGCATGCACATAGAACACTGACATAAAACATGATTATTAAATAGTGTAGTAGGACCTATAGGAAGTAATTAATTTTATTTTTCAGAACCTAAATACCTGTAACTTTCTCAAGACTATGGGCCATAGAGGTAAAATTTATTTTAAGAAACGCCACGATTAAAATCGATGGGTACTTTATAGGCCATTTTATGTCTTGTGTTCATTGGTTCCCTTTCCTGTAATTCCGGCTGATTATTACGTAAACTTGCTTTATATGGTATCAATCGCTTGTCATCAATTGAATGCATTAATAATGGCTATGTGTTACCACGGCGGTAAATAAGAGAACACTTTTGAACGTCATTATGCGTTTATATGATCGTTATAATAAGTACGTAATTTCATTATTTCAGTATAGTTTATTTCATAAAATAATTGGGATATATTGCCACTTTGAATAGTCAGAAACAAACATAAGGGCGAACGAGTCGCGGTATAAAGAACAGTAAAATACTGGCTTTAGCAACGTATGTTGGGACACATTTACATTTGCACCCTTTTTTATAATGACTATTTTTACTAACTTCAGTGAGCAAACATACTGTGTTTGATATTGAAATACATTTCCTTGTTTACCGATTATGAAGTTTGCGGTAAGAAAGTAATTGATCTATAAAACAAATTCCATAATACCTACAAATATGGCATTTGTATATGAATCCTGTTGTGTGTTCTTTCCTGTGATTTATTGTTAAAATTGTTGGTCACACGCTTTCCGCTTCGTTTTCATTTCCTTCCATATCAAACTAGTTCACAAACACAATGGGTTTGCGTGTACTGGTATGAGAACAGTGATGTATGCAATTTATCAGTGTTTATATTCGTGATTTATTATTTTACATCCCTTCTCTAACACATATTTCGCAGGGTAAAATTTTAAATCATTGACGAAAATAAATAACCATGCCTGAAAATTAGATTTATTTTCATATCAATCACTTATATTTAAAAACCATAAATTGCTTTCTAATTTCAAAAGGGGACGGGAGGACATACGCTGAAAATGTTTGCAGCATATTGTAGTGTCGTTTAGAACACCTGGCAGTCAGAGGACCTGGCTGTGACGTTTGGCCGATTTCTCTTAGGAGTTGTGGTGTTACGTCCAAATGTTTTTGACGACGTCGTGACGTAAATATGAAAATTATATCGAATATTATCCTTAATCATGATAATTTTTAAACACGTTACAGAAACTGCATGCCTGTCTGTTGTACTCATCAGGTTCCAGGCGAGGAAGGTTTCAACATCTTTAACAGAACGAGTGTGCTTCGACTGGCATTATAAAGCGGAACGGATATGGAAAGAAGCGGCCATGGTTCATTTTAATATAGTTCTGCCGCAGTGTAGACCTGTGTGTGAAGGAAATCACGCGTAGACTCACTCAGGAGTATTATCGGTTTACACCTAGTATAGGCTTCATGACCTTAGACCAGGCTTAATACCGCTTATGTAATAATGCCTCTGCAAACATACGATGTCTTGCAGAAAAGATGTTTATACTCTTCGAATGTAATAGTTATATTTTTACGTTCGAAACATGTTTAAATATTTTGGGTTACGATTTTGGTAAAACTGTTAATTCTGATGTTTCGTTTCGTAATGTTTTTAGTTATAGGCCTATTTTTGCGATGTGACAGTATTCTCAGTCTGACTGACCGAATGACTGATTGCTTTCCTTATGCGAGGTTCTTCTTGGAATGCTTTATAATCACTCAGCTGGTCCCACACCAGAGTTTTGTAATACTAGGTCTCACAACAGCCTCTTCCTAATAGATTTCGTAATTAGAATGCTCATTTTTCGTCTCCATGCGTGCTATATACCGTGTTTATCTCGTCTTTGTTGATTTAATTATCCTACTAGTGTTAGGATAATAGCACAAATTACGAAACTCCAGATTTACCTATGTATTGCCCTTAAACCAGTTGTTACTTCGTCTTTCTTAGACCGAAATATTCACGAGTTTTAAGTTCGGTTGCGTTTGGTTTTATGCCATCTGCTCAGGCTTACTTTTTAGCCTACTTTTTTTACTTCTGTACTTATCAACTTACAGATACGGCAATGTTTCTAACTTGTGAGATGGTTGCGCCACTAACGCCACCGCTGGCACGAATGCATAAGACTCCGAAATGTTAGGCTAGGTTAACTGTTCTTTAAAGGATGTGAAACTTTGTTAAGACTGTGTAAAATAAGAACATGATGACTGTTTGATGACGTTAACTAATGAAAAATTGGAGAAAGACATGTGAAGTTTTGTGTGGCTTTTGTGGGCTAATGAATGAACCTACAAATCTAACATGAGTATTTTTTATGTATAAATAATTTTAAATTTAACTTAGACGGAATTTTTTTTAGTATGAGTATGCAGGCATGTAGAGTCGCTGAATTCTGTAACGGGTAGATACGCTGTACGTGTTGAAGGATATTATTTCCAGACTCTTGTTAAATGGCTGTTAATATGGGCTTTCCTGCAATTTACCATCTTCTTGCTTAGCATTACATATCTCACTCACCGATTTCCTTATTTTAGTTACATTTGTTCACCCCTGTGTAGTCATTCTACTTCGTAATCATGAATAGGATTATATAGACCATAACAAATTAGACATATTTAAAATTGAAGCTGGATTTATTGCCATACTTTCGGTGTAAAAAAAATTGTCTTACTGTAATTATAAAATGAAAACCCAGGCAAAATTATATCTCGCACATGGGAACTGTTCTATTTTATGTTAATATTTTTGTTGCGTTATTCTTCTTCTGTACGTATTGTTATCTGTTCTTATAACTTTTGTTTCTGGCTGTATTTCTTGGTATTTCTCTGACAGGGTACATTCCTCTCACAAACTGAATAGAATTAAGAATGGACGTCTACAGAACATGTTCAGAATACTTTAACGTATCCTATTGGAAAATACAGCGAAGCGTGGAGGAAGTGAGAATGAAAAAAAAAAAATGAGAAACGGGAGGAGAGAAGGAAATTCTTTATTTCCTCGATTTCAAGATGCCATCGATTGTAAGATACACCGTTGATTTAGTAATAGACTTTTAAGAAAGATAAACGCTATATCGTTTCTTAGACGCCGTCAAATGTAAGACGCGCCTTGATTTAAGAAATTTTTAAATGTTAAAACTGCATCTTAAAATCGATCATATACTGTAATAGAAAACAGCGTAATATATTCCTGCTGCATGAATTTCCGGCTTGTGGCTTCTAGCTCAAACGGAAAGTTTTCGAAGTGAGAAATAAATTCGTGTTCCTAGGGGTTTGGTTATCGCAGTTTTACTGATATGGATACGTGTCGAAGGGGAGTTCTTTCTGTGAGCGTTCTGCTTTGGCAGGGCATGATTGTTTCGGACTTTAAAAGGACAAATCTGTGTTGTGAAATAATCACATATCGTCCAAAGATTTGTGTGAGCTGCATAACTCAACTGTTGCCCGCTTGCCACTGTTTTAAATCACACTGTTCCCTTACAGAGTCGTGGTCGTTAAAACTTTGGCTACGTTTGAAACTCCTTGACTTTTTATGCTGGTTGTTTCTTTTGAAACTTCCTTCCGACTTCCTTCCTCCTACATCCATCGCGGTTCTCCCCCTTCTTCTTGGTAGTACTTTCCGCCCGGTCAACCCCGGTTCACTTCTAGCACCGTTTCGGTCCTTTTATCTCTCGTGTGGCCATCTCTTTCTCTGCCCTCATCTCGCTCCAGTGGTGACGTCACAATCGATCTTTCGCACTAGCGTGGATGTTGCAGGGAAGAGATGTGGTCCAGTTCACACAGACCGTAAAGATTTGCTCAAATGTATTGGCCGTACAACCGTAATAGCAGCGTCAATAATAATAATATAAAATAATAAGCCAACACGATCTTAAGGAACTTCAGAAAACCGCCATTCTAGAAACATCATACATGATTCAAAATATATAGGTCATACCTCACAATAAATCTGTATAATACATGTGACGTATTAAAAACAAAATGTATTTCAGAAATAGCTGCTGCTCTATGTACCTCAGGAGCAAGGTTTGTCTCAGGTACATACAAGTAAATATCCTATAAAATGGTGAATAGATGAAATAATTTAATTCGTTTATTAAAGTGTTTGCCAACAGCGAGGATAATAATTCAGTTCAATTCATTGTAATAATAATAATAATAATAATTCAATTAATTTATTAGAGTGCTTGACAACAGCCAAAAGAGGCCAATAACAGCCAAGCACTAAAAATAACAATACAAAAACAAACAAACAAACAATAAACTAAATATATAAATGTACAATATAATAATGATAATATATCAATTCATTAATTTGTTACAAAATAATTATCAGTAAATGAGCTGAATAATATGCCTAAGTATATAATAATTAAAATAATAATGTGCTCTAATTATAATGCTTGGGCTGAAAAGTTAAAGTAAGCTAATTGTAGTGTGTTGTTTAAAAATTTATTTATGTAAAAATCTAAAGAGCATTAATTCGTGTTGCTACTAAATTTCTGACTTGATTATTAAAAGGCTAAGCCGTGATTTTAAAAGGATTTGGCAGCGTATTTGGCTGGGCGTGTTCTTGGCAATGCGCTGCGTAGTCACTTCCTATGTGGATGTATCTGCGTGAGGCTGTACGTGAAAGAATCGCCATGCGTCAAATATTCTTTGCCTAAATGTTATTGTTAAAACGTATGAATAGTCAGTCAGAAATATTGCAAATGGAAAATAAACATTCACGTTCGTCATATGATGTACGTTACCATTTTACGCACGTAATAACTTAAAACAAGGGAGCCAACAAAAATAGTGCTTCTAATAGAATGATTACAGAAGCATATACAGCTCCGAAATTTGAGTATACAGACCTACTGGCTTTCCAGATCCAAAACACTGAAGAGTAATTGTCACGTTTGAGAACACATTCATAAAATGTATCAGTACCGTGTTGCTTTGTTCAGGCACAACTCGAGAAAATAAATATTACCACGAGAAGCCCTGAAGAAGGACGAATGTAAGTTCAGAATTTTCTTCAGTCCTATAAATGTTTTGTCAAGAACCATTTTGGTCACTTTATTCTTCGCAGGGTATCCCTCTACTAGAAATATGTGCATTTTTCAGAAGCAAATATTCCCCACTCCTTTGTCATACAAACACATTTGGAGCCCTTCTGTTGTGAATGTGACAAACATGATGTTTCACCACCTAAAAGCATTTACCTCAACAAGGAAAAATGCGTCACACACATACCAGGCATGGATTACTACTCAACTTAGGCATACGAACAGCTGAAATTCAATGCCCCTTATGCGTTACATAAGAGCTTTCCTGATCCTTTCAGTGGGTACTACAACACACGACCACCATCCTCTGCTTAGTAGTTCCAATTCTCACGTAGCACGCAGTTGCTTAAACCAGGTTAAGTCCACTTCGTATTAAAGCTTTGTAGTGTAACAAGAAGCATTTAAACTAACGATGGTCCTGGGAGACAACTTATATTGAATGTCGAAGTATGAACTTCGGCTGCTGTGTCAGCCAGAATGTGTAGTACGAGCTTCACAGGCGTCAGTCAGAAACTTACAGTGGAAGGACTTCAGTGACAGTAACAGTACAATATTTAAGGGAGTGAAGATCCTTCTGGATTTTCGCATCCTTCAAATGGGGGTCAGTAGACTTACCAGATCTAAAATGATTGATTGATTGGCATTTTAGTGTTTTATGTATTTTATGAGAGTATCCGTGTTGGCCTCCAAAATTCCACTTTATGTTTTCCTTTCCCTGAATAAATATACGTTAAACCACAAGGAATTCCTAATTAGGAACCTACAAATGGGGTACTATAAATACGTATAAGATTTTTACAACCTTCAAATGGCTTATTACAAAATCAAGAACTTCCAAAAAGATAAGAGTTGTCAACTAATCGGCGTCTTGTTTTATTTTATTTTTAATTTATGAGATTATACTAATAATTATACTTCCGTAGTGGCCTTTCAAACATTGTTCATATGTTGTCAGCGCTCAAGCAAGATTCGGTAGTCTGCAGATAATATGATGGCGAAACATCAGTTAAACTATAATTAAAAAAAAAAGAGTGACATTTATGGACAGGAGGGAGGGGAAATTATATTATAGTGTCCCTATCTCGGTCTCTCCAATGTCTTTGCAGAAAATAAATATGAGTATCATTGTTAACGTTTTCATTTTGAACGTGCAAGGAATGATTTGAACAAACCTGTCGGATAAAATGTAAGCTGAACACAAATGATCTGTTCGTTTCAAATATTTACTTAAAAAGTAAACATCAAATGGAAATTAAAAGCGTTGGAATGAGAACTTCATTATTTTTGTAGCAGGCGGGAAAAGAGCGTAACTCCAGCGATGACCGCCAGGAGCGCATGTGTTGACACGGCAGTAAATGGCGACTGAAGCAGAGAAAGCGAAAATCCCGTTGAAATGTGCACTCATATTTTGAGGAGTGGAACTTTGGTACACAAAACGCCTTTTGGATTTGTCACTAAGTGCCTTGGCTACAGTTGGAGTTACGTCAGAATTTGTTTTCCGAAGTTCTACTTCCGTTGGTGCTAGTCTCATTTCTCTATATCTTTCCGTTTTTGTTAAATAAATATTCGAAACCGCTCGGATCATTTGTGTTCATTCTTTATACAGGCTTGTGTATTCCAGGAACGCGAATGTTTTAGCATGCTTGAATTTCTGTTCAGTAGTTGAGGGAACAGTTGCTTATATTTAGACTGGATATTTGTTTTATAGCCGACTCGATAGCGGCGTATTCAACGTTCGTTACCCACTACTCCGTGGAGCTGCCGGTTCTAAATGAATTCTTCGTTAGGGAGCATCATGGGGGCAGAGCTCGTTTAAAATGCGAAGAATGCTAGCGGCGAAGAGAATTCGCATAATGCTACTTTCAGTCACCATCGATTGGTTGGCGCCACACGTATTTCTGTGGTCATGTTGAGAACTTTTCCAAATTTTATTATTTTATGTAGTAAAACAATTGTGCCTCTCAGTTTTTTTGATGCTACCAGAATGGTTGTGTATCTATAGTGTTAATATTTATGTTTGAAATATATAATATTATTTATTTATGAAACTAATGTTAACGCAAATGAATTAATTTATTCTTTGAGACATTTTATAAGCATTTGGTTTAAATAATTTTATTTGCTTGCAAATAAATTTAGTTATAAACTAACTTACTAAAGCCTGTTAATTGTGTGTCTACCTGCTTAAGAAACTAACTTTGAATTTTGAATGTGTTGGTTTCGTAAGATTTTCTTAATAAATAGTGATAATTACATTAAACAGTTCTTCTAGTTAATATTTGTAATGGTGAAGAGTTGCGTTTTCTTTGCGGTATGGTCTGCAATCTTACGTGCTGTTCAGACGAGTTTCAGCTTCATAGGGCCAGAGAATTACTAGATAATTATTCATCATACGTATTTATCATCATATTTATCATCGTATTTACAAAATTAACTTCGGAATAGTCAGTTTTAATAAGTTATATTGTTCATTGATATAACATGAATACGTGACTGTAAATGTTAAATTGAAGTTGAGAACTTCCGGAAGACTGATAATTCAATTCTTTATTATTTGTGTGCTGTATCAACAGCCTGGTGGCCAATTATAATAATAATAATAATCATCATCATCATCCACGGTTTCTTTATCTGCAGTGTTGAACTACAAAACATGAGCACGTGCAGGCTGGTGAATGCTGTTACTCCCATGGTTCTTATATCAGCTCTTCTTTCCCGTCTCCCTGTTCTGTTCCATTTCCTTCTTACTGCTTCTCTCTCTCCGTTACGTGCCGCCTTAGCACCCTTAAGGTGTCACTTTTTCCCACTTTACGAAACTGATGGTCCAATAGACCAAGGCGTTACCTGAGGACACGGGTAGTTCTCTCTGAGAAATATCTTACGATGTCCTACACTGCCGAGTAAGAATGTTTGGGAAACAGCACGCATGACGTTTATCAGGACTTGAATTCGGTGTTTTATGATAGGCTTCGCCTTTAGAGCAGATCGTTTATAAACGGAGACTTCGCCAGCATGTTATATGTTACAATTCATGCTCATATTTAAATGCGCATACAAACATATTTTCACTTTACTACCATCTGCAGTGTGCACTCAATTTTTCCCTGCATTGTGCATTATAAAATAAATTTTCTGCAGGACAACTGAAGGAGAAAACAAAAAAAGTTAAGAGATCTCATTCACAGCATTCACGAATTATTTTTCTTATTTGTGTAAGCTTGCATTATTTACTTAATTTCTCCTGAATTCGGCCTCTCCCTCCCGACAGGGGGAGAATTCTGAATTAGTTTTCTGATGCCATATGCGTAATGTAGCCTTATGGTCTCTTTGTGAAAGTTCCCTATGGTGGAATATTTGGTGGTTGCGTCATCGAGTAGCAATTTTGACAGTAAACACATTTTTCCTTCTGAAGAGTTCGACCTGTCTGCAACAGAAAAGTTCGTTAGTGGGGGGAAACTCTCCCTATATAAGAATGAGGAGGGTTATTTCCCAAAGGAGAATATTCGCATCCCTTTTGAACATTAGAGAGCAGGGGAGTTTTTCTTTCTTGTTTAACTAAGCTTTCGCGGTTACCTCATTGTTGCTATATTTTTGAAATGACATGGAAATTTATAAACGGTTTATTGACAATGTAAAGCATAAAAATGCGAATGTAGGGAGAATATTAATCAGTCAGGAATTTAAACACTGGCAATAAGACCGAACTCCGTGGAGTGACGCATTGGCAGTAAAAGCGACATAACCAAACTTCTTGAATACACAACGTAAATTTCGTCATTTTCATTAATTTTTGCAGGCCGACAGGTAGGAATTTACGTAACAAACTTTTAAAATGGCGATATAAATGTTTTATTTAATTTGCTACATTTTGTATTTTCCAACGCGGAATAACTGTTAACCGATAGGTCGGCCTACGACCTGATACATTTGATGTTCTAAATCATTATCCACTTTCCACTCTAGTTCCTACATGTTTCGTTTGTGTATCACACATTTTCAGGGATCTATGTTATAAGGTTTTTCGTATATGAGGTCTGTATTCTTTTAAAATGCGTCTTGAAGATACAGACATTGGTTCTTTTTACATTTATAAATATCTTTTAGAATACTTTAAAACATGACGATTTGTTTTGTTTTTTATTTTAATTTAGATGTTTTATGCTTTCTGTACTCATCAATTTACTGCCCAAGCTCGTCAACGGTTAATATTTGCTCTTGCGTTTGCAAGCTGTAATTATATTTTAATTTATTTATCTGTCTAGTAACTTCTATGTTCCATTGTTGAGTTTCGATTTTATTTGCATATATATAACTTATTATTATAATGGGTATGTGGTTAAAGTTAAGATTCATTCGATACGTTCCTCCGTAACGTTTGTAACCACTTGCACGACTACACAGCGTCAAAGTCCAGAAGACCACAATCGACATATTCACCGCTGAGAGAACCTCAAACCGCAGATGAGTATTCGCTATGGATAACCTCAGACTTTATTTTCTGTGAGCTGGATTTAGAATGCGTTGCATATAGCCCTACTGTTTAGTACTCGCAAAATTTTGGGGTGTCAGTACAGACGCCGGAGTTTGATGTAAGCAACATCCAACCAGTTGACAAACCGCTAGGGGTGAAGATGGACGGTCGGGGGTGAAAGGACAGATAGTATCAAGTGACCGCAGTCTCTGGAAGTTACAGGGGGGGGGGGGGGATAAGGGAATAATAACAGTGAGTCAGTCACTCATAGAAATTCAGCAAGGATGGTAATTATTGAAGATACGTTAGGGATTAATAACGAGTCACCACCAGCTTGCTTAGTATCGATAGTAAATTAAATTGTTTCGGAGAAGCTTACTGTCCTCTTCTTCATTATCAAAGCCAATAAATTTGAGTCTCATAACTCTGAAAAATGAGGAACCAGCAAATTCATACAAAACTTCAATAATTTTTACCATTTCGAGACCCACAAGACGTTACAATTAGTGTGAAATAAAACTATTGTTCGTAAAATGCGTATTACTAGAGGGAGTTGGAGGTTTACCTTCACGAATTCTTAATTTCGGATGTAAATGGAGGTGTGTGTGTGGTTAGATTCATGCCCCGGCCGGTTTATCCCAGAGGGAAGTATCCCGGTACCAATTTTTTGAGCTGGGTGAATTAAAGAGATGGTCTGGACGTTGTGGGGAAGATCGAAATAAGCTGATGACAATCCATCCTCCATCGTAAAACTCGTACGTAGTCTACTTACTATAAACTGCTGACTAAGATAGTAAGGCTCCACTGCTGTTACAACAGCAACTACTACTACTACTACTATTGACGTTACTGCTCTGTCCACAGGATGATTACTGTCAACATATTTACATAAACGTTTTTGGAAAGTTTTCATTTGTTAACCAAAATGAAATAATCGCAAATATATTGTGTGGTTTCTCCAGTAGGTCCTTTGTAAAATGATGTAACTTCACGTCTTTAAAATTGTCCACAGGTATTTGCACATTGAAAGCAGATTAAAATAATGTCCTAACAAGAAAATATAACGTCGTCATGAAAGTATTATTTATAAAAGTTCGTAACTATATTTGTAAATATCAAAGTGCAACGTGAGGTAGTACAGCTTCTGACTGCCGGCAATTCGCCCTTGTGTTCCGTGGTGTGTAAACATCTGTGTTTTACACAATTTGGTAAAAGTTAGAAAGTATTTTGCAAGCCTTTTGTCCTTTCAACATTATTACTGGAGGTTAAACTCTAAGTTTGTATGTGAAACGGGGTGGTAGGCATTAAGTAGCCAGCGGTCTCATGTAGCTAAATGACCGTAAAATTTAAGCCCACAAAACAATAACCTTCAGGTCTTGTGAGGTGGATCATACGTACTTTAACGGAGAAAATGCATGCATGCTAGTTTACAACGGGTGAACATGGCCAGAGGGTATAACAGTTAACAAAAAAGAACTTCCAGGATTGTCAGAGAAGTTAAGAGACGAGGAAGGTATGCCCCCATAAACTCAAAGGCGCAGGAGATAAAGATGAAAGAACCGAAATGAAGAGAGATGAAAGCAAATGAACGTGGTTCTTGATGTTAGTCCCTGGCAAGCAGTCTGCCCGGCTTACTCGCTGCTGTAGGAACCAATGTACCGGAACACGAAATGGGCCTCTGGCGTTTATTTCCGTCTTTCGTCTCTGACATGGAATATGATCAGTTTTTGCTGTCTATGTCATGCTTTTTACATTGGAGTGTTCATTTTTATTTAGCAAGGGCTTTAAAATGTTATAACGTTTCAGATACTACATTTCAAACTTTTATCAGACATCAGTCACACTTAATAAAATATAAATCCCTGTTGGTGTAGCGAACGATAATAAACTTCTCCATTGCAACTTTCCTACCCTGGAACTAGGTCAATTCCCCATGGGAATGAAGGCGTTTGTTGACAACAGATACAGAAATAACTGCTGGTTTTACCCAGTGAAACTGACATGCCTAATCCCTTCTGCTCTCCTCGTACAAGGTCTTGTAGGGTGGCAATGCCCGTCCGATATTCCATCCGCATGTTTAATTACAAATCCCACAATGAGATTCCACGGCCCGGAGACCAGATTTCGTGATTTAGCTTCTTCCTGATATTTCTCATTCCATTCAATTCTAGTGTATGTCGACGCACTTTCTTCAACATCTAATCTAATTTGTTATTTGACCCTATGAAATATAAGCTATAAAAAGCGTCGTTAAATAAATTGCTATTGAAGGGAAGTTGTAATAGCCGTAACCAGATTGCATGCCTTAAGGCCACAGGTAGTGTACCTTTGTTGCACTGCGAGTTCTGGGCTCCGTTGTTCGTTTTGAAACGTTGTACGATTTTGGCGTGACGTTGAAGCATGAAATTTAGTGGCGGCTACTGTAGGAAATATGTACATGCCATGATTTCGTCGGTGTGTCCATCATGTAGGTCGGCTATGTGATGGGTACTCTGAGAAAATCGCCAAAATATTCCCCGTCCTGATCCAGATGAATCAAGTCGACAACCTGGCGCCATATTTTTTATGGCAAATTTTAATATTATGCTTACCTCTACGCTTAGGCTTTTCCAGTAATCTCTTCTATGCAGTTCTTGTAATAAGTATGTTTACACATTTCTCTCCCCCACGTGATAAATTCATCGCTTGACCAATATCAGTAGCCTTTATTAGAAATATTTTTGCGTGGCATACTTACAACAAACGGAGATAATGCCGTATATTATATCCGCCAGTGATTACGTTAATCATTTGTTGATTTGCAATGAATATACTCTGCAGCGTTGATATAAACGTTAAAGCAATCGAAGTTTATCCCAAAAATTTAATCCTTAAAATGTTACAGCATGAGCCTCGACTATATATTTGATGATTTGGTTCCTGTCTCCAAAGACATACACTCCACATACACGCACAAAATCAGTTCAGTATCTATATTTTATTAAAACATAAAATATCAAAATCCATATATAATGTGTACAATTTTAAAACAAATTTGACGCATTTGTGAATGTTGGTACCAACGATGTCTATTAGAGGACAACTGCTTGTTTGTCAATGTCAGTATCTATGATAAACAGGCGTGTAATTAAAGTTATTGGAATCTGAATAAAAATATTTCTAAGTTAGTTATTTTATCCGTTATTTAAGATAGGTTTCTGCCTATCCACGTCGACTGATTGAGCATTTTATCTCCACGTAAGCAACATCGGGGTAGAAAATTAATTATCGCCTGAAATAAGGTATAAATTTTAAATCCTTACAATTCATTCTGTGGTATTAATGTCAGCTAAACGTACTACACAACGAAAGCCAAGTAAGGCTTTTTTTAAAAAATTGTTTATATAATTATAAGGCATTTTATGTTTGGTTAATTACGCTTACTTTTGTTTCAGAGTAAACACTGTGAATTTTATTATTCAAATTACTTGTTTTAATTAATTTAATTAACGTTCCACTTTACTAAAGTTGGTCTTATGTTACACCCATCAAAACTGCTTGTTCTGATTAAAGAACTGAACAGAGTAAGTATCATCCGTAAAATTAAATATTTAGTTGGCCTACGAATTTGTTACGTTGAGCTGCAGGTAATTTCATCACTTAGTAATGTTCGTGGCCAGAGTTATACATCAAATGTTGATAGTCTCTCAGCTATACAAGTTATTCTATTTTGGTATGAATCCCTATTTATAACAAATTCCTCTTACGAGTCTGTACTAAACCAGCAGAATTTTCATTAGCTTCATACCATTTCTCTGTAAAAACAGTTGGCTATGTGTACATTATTATACTCTCACTTGATTTTATTTCTTCTACGAGTACATTTTATTTAATTTAATATTTCATTTCAAAATTCTGTTATATTCCTTACTTCACTAATCCTGTTAAATTTTCTGCCCTTCTTATTATCTCTGATTAATCAATTAAAATTATTAAAACGAACGGCTGTGCTTGTCCTTTAAAGCCACGTGGCAATTATATATAGCACTTGATTTAACAATCAGTATGTTTATATTATTTAGTAACTTGTTTCGTACGATTCTCACTGTAAAAATAAATTATTTTCTTAAAGAGTGTTAAAAATTGTCCCTTTGTAACGGTGAAGTGTGGCGTTTTCTTTGCGGCACGGACTAAATCGTTAAATGTTAGTCAGCTTTGGCCTTACAGGATTCAATTGAGTTTCTGAAGCACAATTTCTTTAGGTTTGAAATCTGTGATTTCGAATTTCTTGGTTAACTTACATTAATTCAAAGAGTAATTGGTAACTATCGACTCATCAACTCATGTCCAATAAATTTAACACACACAATCTTGATGGATCTAGAGGCAAATTAAAAGTTATTTTAAAAAAAGTGTGTAGTAACCTGCTTATAATATAAATAATATTTTGCAATATATTTACAATTGCAAGGAACAATACAAAATATGATCCCGAGAGGAATTTGACATTCTGACCAACTACGATTAAACCCAGGACGCTAACTCATGAGCGACATTGCATTTCATTGCTAGATTTTAAGCTTACGTACTACCTACATGTAAGCAACAGAATGCGATCTGTGTAACGAGAAATTTCTACTATAAGAAAGTAAACTTTTAGTTCTTCCACGAAACTCCTGTTTATTAAAAAATCCTTATTTATAACATTAATATTTAAATGTTCTGCTTCCTGATCTTTTTCCGAGTTGGTTAATTAGAAAGTACATGGAATCAGTTATTTCCTATTTATAAGTAGGCGTAAAGTATTCTGGGAAATGCAGTAGGAATATGACGCCGAGCGAAATGAAATAACTGGAAACAGGGAAAACTGTAGACGGTGAAGGAACTTGAAAGAGATGGAGAACACTGATTCACATGAAATGGCAGTGTCCGAAGACATCTGTCAAGGGGGAATGTTCATTGCCTTAACATTTATTTTATGTTCTGTCCCGCGAAACAAGCTCACTTGCACACGTTTGCTTGAGAACTTCGTCTTCACTTCGCATTCTTTCTCTCTGCCTTCTTTCCTTTCTTTTTATTTTCATTCGTTCTGTGCCTTACTCCATACTCTAATTTCTGAATGTGACTACTCCATTACAAAGGCTGTGAACAATCATACCAGCAACTGACTCTTAGTCGCTTAATGCACGACATGAACTGAGGTAGCGTTATATTCTATGCCAGGTGTTGAAAGACGACCAGCATGGGGGAGGAGCTTTCCTTTCAACTGTGTTAGCAGTGTTACGCCGGCTAACACTTATAAAAGACTTCTATCTTACTTTCGTCATTCAGTGGCGTCCCATGTACAACGGCACACAGCAGAACCGATGAGATAAAATGCAATATTTAGGCAGCTTCAGCCAACCAGGCGCTGTTATCCAGGTGGTTGAAGCTTAGCTAGCCTCAAACTCCACCACGAAGGTAAGATAGTGTTAGCCGGGCTAACAAGGGTAACACGATTAGCGTGAAACCTACCCCTGGGTACAAGAGATTTTAATAGGTTTCGTGGGACTGAATGATATAAACTATTCGAAGGCATTGAACATTCGCTCTGTGTATGTACTAGACCATCGTTACAAGCCTTTCCTTCAATACTGAGTTACTTTCAATGTCTTCATCTCTGACCCTAATTTATATCATCCTGAAATTGCCTTCGACTTGGTCACTCCTCTTAATTGTGTTAACGATATTCCGAAAATTCAGGTTATGTAACCTTAAGATTAAGGGTGAATTAATGAACGAGTTGGCTCTAACTTAGGTAATCCCCTTGCTGTAAAATTCTTGCAAGAAAGATGAAATGCATCTCTCATTAATCCGTTCGGCTTAAGATGACTTGAAAGCCCTGTCCTTTCGTCATGACAAATAGCTGTCAGATTGTTAGCTCCTGATATAATTAAGTTGTCTATAAAACTCCTTTCTTCTTCCATTGACACTCGTCTGCTACGAAGAACAAAATTTTACATTTATTAACTCTCATAATCCGGCCCGGGGGGGGGGGGGGGGGGGGCTCCTCGGCGTTCTCAGTAATGACACTAGATGGTAACGTGTTCGATATTTGGGTACAAAAAGTACTTTGTAATTATGATATTTGTTTTCATGAGACTTTTACAAGACATTAAGTAAAAATAGTTTCATTCCTATAAGTTCTTCGTGGTTGATATTGAAATTCAACAAGTGCTTATGTACATAATTTTACAGAATAAAAATATAGAATATCATCTGTCAGTTATGAGGGCGATAAAGGCCTAGGATGTTGATATGTAAAAGGGGCCTGAAAATATACTTACAGCAGAAAATGTGAGATAGGATAAGACGTGGAAAAGATAAAGAAAGAAAGAAGTACAGGGAACGCAAGGAATTTGATAAACGTACGAAAGGGATAACGGAAAATCAAATGAGATTGATATACAGACTTTTACTGTTAAGTACATAATTTAGGCTTGTATTATTCTGTTTATACAGTTTAAATCATGTTAAGGTAAATATGATTTTTAAATGTAGCTAATTTTGAAACAGTTTTCCGTTTGTGTCGCACTGCCAAATGTAGTTTTCACCGTTAGATCGGTTTCAATTGCGACAAGAGCTTCGCTTCTTCCTGGGCAACCACATGAACTAACTTGATTACAGTTTTGTTCCAGACAAAACGTACTAATTGCTAATTGGAAGGATCACGAGCTCAGTGAAAACTCATCACCGTGTTTGAATTTTTCAAAACTCAAACGGAGAAGCGCATTAAACTTCCGACAACCGCTGAGAATCGTCGATCCCTCACAAACAATGTTCTCGAATCGTACCGGAGAGTAAAATAAATTGGATGCCCTGGAGACAGTTTTATTACCATCAGAAAACCAACACCTCTGGGTGTTTGAAGATACACTGTTTATTTTAATGTATTTGTATGCTATTTTATGAATAAGTAAATGAGCTGATATGTTTAATTAATTCTGCTATGCTAATGACAATGCGAATTATTGGTACTTCAGAGCAGATCTGTACATTAATTTCGATTTTAGAAAACGTTCTGTCACAAAATAACATTTTCTGATGTTTTACAAACGACCATGTTTGTTTTCTTTTAAATAGGCCCTGTCGATTCATGCATGTCTCATACTATCATGTCGGAGTTTGACACAGGTTTCATGGAACTTCCTGTGTGCGCGTGTTTTTTTTTTGTGTATGTGTTTTGTGTGTATACACACACGCACAAGCCACACATACGTGTTTCTGTCATGCTCATATTCCCAGGTTTCGCAATGTGAGACCCGACTGACACTACCCACGAACTGAGTCAGAATGCCCCTCGTAAACACAAGGACGTAGTGCGTGGTTATAATGTATATATATGAAAAGCGTAAGTTTAGTATTGTTGTAAACCATCTCTATTATTGCCGCAGAGAGATTGTTGCAGAGTCGTAGAAACACCAGATGGTGTTATCGATGCCAAGGAAATTGTTGTCAGATCTTTTTTGTTCTATGCTGCTGTTTCTTTATTTTTGTCGTAGAAAATGCCTTGTCTGGAAACCACAATATCAGTGAACTCTAATGAGTGTTGTCAATAAACGAAAACAATAGAAGTTGTTAACTTTTTAGAATAAAAACTGAACTTTTTGTATCTATGTGGTGTTCTAAAATCATTGAGTTAGTCTGTTGTATACAGGTTTTTTTTAAACGCGGTGCTGTGAAGTTACAAGAAGGATGCCGCCTACAAGAATGTGTTCCTTTTTTAGAGCTGGAATCTAGAAACAAACGATTTGCCGGTTTAATATATTAGCCAGTCTCTCAAAGCATTCACAAAGCTTTGTATTATAAAAACTAGTCAAGCTATTTAATTTAATTAAACTTGAAAAACGTAAGTATCTGGTAGTGTTTCAGGACGTCTACCTACAAGGGACACCCGCCAGTTAGGACTATTAGTTACTTTCTGGTTTCACTGTATGTCTTGTTTTATTACTAAAAGGGTAAACAATTCCTTCCTATGCGTCTATTCTTTGGGATAATTCAGTGAAATTACAAAGAGCTAATGGTTTTAATAAGGAAATAACTATGGTTATCACATCTTCCTGTAGGTAACTAAAACTTTATTTTCGGTTTTATTTACCTACAGGAATTCTTATGAGATAACCAACTAACTCTTTGCTGCTGGATTTTTTCTAGAATCATTGGTAGGCACTGAGTTGTTCATTAAATTCCTCACATAATTTTTATTAACTTATTTGCAAAAGACCGTTATTTCCCCTGTCTTTATGTAACCAATATAAGTTCAGACCGTCACATCCTACATCGGAATGTCTTCTAAGTTACGTGTATTTACTTCAGATTCTCCACCCAAACATTCTTTTTCCATTTCTTATCTCCCCCATTCGCGCTGCTTTATCCCACCCCATCTAACCCTCTTTAAGAATGAAATAGTTCGTAAATTTATAGAGCTTGTAATGCATATTTTGTATTTCTGGAGAAATTTGAAATTAACGTTAGGACTAGTAACTTAATTTCTGCACAAAGCTGAAAATGGCTGTGTTATGGGTTGTAGCGATTAGGCCTTATGGAGGAACAAGCAGGTACTCCTGAAACGTTAGTAAACTCGTCCTGATGACGGAGGCAACAAGGATTTGCAGGTAGAACTCATATTGTTTTATTATTCGATAAATAATCTCTGCTGTTGATACAGAGTGGTGAAATAACCTTCGAAAGAACATATCACGAGGATGCATATTAGGTGAGCAGAACAGTGAAATTTAGTGTGTCTATTCATGTGTCTGGTATCTGCACATGCAGCCGTCTACCGGTAAATGAATACTTTTTTTTTCCTTTCATCTTTGTTTTGCTGTCGCAATTATAGCTCGTGAGGAATAGAAACGACAACAGGGTGAAGCATGTGAAGGAAAAGACACGATAAGTATGGAACGAATAGATCGGCAAATTAAACACGTTTTGACGAGTTGGAGTAACGAGACCAAAGGTTCTTTTGTCTGCACTGGTGCGTGGACTCAACCATATCCGATGGCTGAAACAACCAGCCTCTTGCACACTCAAAATCGTCATGAAAGAAAACTGAGGAAAAAATTACGTAAACCACCTAAGGCGGTGGTTAATGTTGTTTTGGAGATGAGGTTCCTGTACGTATGTCTGTGGGTTTAATAATAACGCGTGTTTCTTGTGTTCGGAGGTGCC
The DNA here is from genome assembly GCF_977971745.1 of Zootermopsis nevadensis. Lineage (NCBI taxonomy): Eukaryota > Metazoa > Arthropoda > Insecta > Blattodea > Termopsidae > Zootermopsis > Zootermopsis nevadensis. The sequence goes on from NW_028259142.1 coordinate 12,719,579, forward strand.
GCCCAGAGAAGCTTGAGGCTTCTCAAACCGACACATTGCGTGATACTAAATCTCGCAGAATGGCACATAACAACAGGCCTGTGATGTGGCTGCGACGCGCCCGCCACCTGTTTCTGTGCACACACTCCTTCCCATGTCACACTTTTTCAAAACAAAGAACGAGACTGCAGCGCAGGTACTAACAAGAAATACGACTACTCCCTTTTAACTGCAGAATAAAGCTAAATTTTGACCTTTATTTAAGGAGATGGTCTACACACAGGAGTGTCCAAAATCAGTACTGCAATTTATTTACAATTAACACTTTTCGTTTTATCTTGTGTGTTAAAATAGATGTTAAAGAAACAGGGTATGACCGTTTAGAATAGTCTTACGTGGCGGGCTGTTGTGAGCAGGGCAACTACCCTTTGGATTCCGTAAAAGAACGTGAAACTTTTGAATATATATATTTATATTAGTTTTTACTTTTGGGCTGTCCTGCGTTCTTTTTTCTTGTGGGGCCTACAATTTTTGACATAATTATTCCTTGCATGCAGATACACGTATTCCGGTACTCTAGGGTTGCAAAGGCAACAAACATGTTATCAGGTCTTCTACGAAGGAAAAAAGGGAGCACGGAGAAGTAGAGAAACACAAAAAGAAAGTAAAGAGAAAGGAAAGAATTAGCCAAAGAGCTGGAAGAAGAGGAAGGCGAGGGTTGTAGTGAGTGTACGCACTCATGAAATTGTTTCAAATTTACAGGAGCGCAGTGTAGATTTTTGTTGTTGTTAACTTTGATTTTTTTCTGTGAAGTACAGTTTCCAAAGGTGGAAATTTTCTTGTCGTCTCTTTAAACACAGTTTTTAAGTTCCTCGTTACATTAGCACGTCTTTGTAATTGATCCCACATTGTCAGATAAAATTATTTTATTAATATAATTTATTGATGTAATCTGTTTACAGCAAAATATTTCACGTGCATCAACGAGTTCCGGGCACGCAGTTTCTTTGTACAAACAGGAGTGCCACTCTAAAACAAATTAAATGCCCCTTTATATTTAATTTAATAGCGGAATCCGTACTGATGTCTTGTTGTCATTAAAGTAACAAAGGAAAACGGAAAGCGTTGTTCAGTGCAACACTAATAAACATGGCGCCAACCTACACGGAAATTTCGTGTTGATATTCATGACAGTTTTCATGGGATCTATTACACTGGTTACGTACCTTGCGGAGTCTGTTCAAAATAACGGGCGATGAGGCAATTATGTTTTTCTTTAAACTCTTCGCGTTTCGTCCCCGAAATTACTCAGTGGATTCAGATTAAATTTGGTATCGATTGTCTGCCCTTGAAATGTAGCTATTTTTGTTAGATTTGATGTATTTGACATCCTCAATTCGGTTTCTGTCCACTTCTCTCAATGAGAAAGACCACAGACTGTTTTCAATTGGTCTTGTTCGCAGAAACCGCCTTCTTGCTTATGACAGCGCTGGTACACACAGAAAGGTAAGGATGTACTTTCTCGTCACAACTGTTTTGTGCTACTTGCCAGCAGGTGAACGAAATACGAGATAAGCCGCGTCTCTTTCAATTTCCATCTCCTTCCTCGGACGTTACAAAAGAACTGAATTAAAGAATGGAAATAGTAGAACGATAGAAATATAAGCAGAGGGTCAGAGGACAAATGAGTAAAGTGTCAGTCCAGTTGAGGTGTCGAGAATACAATGAGGAGGAAGAGGTTGGTCTTTAAACGGTTCCACTACAAACCCTCCGCGTACTCAGTATTTCCCCTCAGAGGCAAATATAACAAGGCTATTTGGCGAGGTCTTGTGCTGGAAGGACCCCCCGCTGTTCCGAAAAATAAAACGTTGCTTAGGAAAAAGGAACTATGGAGGTTTCGACTGAAGTGGAAGTTTTGGTAAGCCTGAATTTCATCATGATTTTGAGTGAAACCTGACAAATTTACGTTTTACTGTTTTCTCCTTCCGGGTGGGGTAGACGATGAACGTTCCTCTTTTTTACCTCTTATTAACGTATTCAAAGCTCCAACGGATTTGGTAGCAAACAAGGAAAGTCATTTTCATTCGCTTTTATAGTTTAAGAAGGTAGGAAACTGAGTTTAATTCCATTAAAAGAGGTCCATACACTCTGTCGTACGTTTAATTTTGTACAAGATGAACTGGAAAATTAGGATTTGGATTTAAAGCTTGTAGTTCTTATTAATTGTAGGCTGTATACAGTATAATCTCTAACAAGCAACAGTTTCTTTTATCCTAGCATTATCCAGACACTTTCCTTAATTAATCACTGTATAACAGTCATACAATTGAGTAATAAACATTCTTTTTCTTTTTTTGCATTCGGGAGATTCTGGGTTAGAATTTTGATTCAGAAATTAGCTGTTCTTAATTAAGGTTTTCGTCAGTCCCTTAAGTCAAACGTTTTAAGTTGAAAACATGTATCAATTTCGAAATTCCGTGCTATGTAAACTATCTTTTTGATTAAAGGCTATATAACACAACAAACCAATTTTAAACAGAAATATCGTTTCTACGCTACTGACGTGTAGCCTATTAGAGACGTTCCTAAGGAAGCAAACAGATTAAATTCTCTGCATAGGCAAGGCTAACTTGGCGTGCAGTAAGTAGGTTGTCCCGAAGCATTCTAGCATACGAGGAAATTCTTAATTGGTACTCGTTAAGAAATTATTCTTCTTCATATTGTTTTTATTATTATTAGGGCAGTCGAAAGGACGAAGAGATGAGTAAGACATGTAGCACGCATAGGAGAGATGAGAAGTTCATGCATAATTCTGACAGTACAAATTAAACTGAAGACCGTTCTAGGGAGACTAAGATAATATTAAAATATATCTTAAGCGAATATTAAATGAAGATGTGGACTGGTTTGATCTGACTAAGAGTAGGATCCAGTGGTAGGTCCTTGTAAACACGGAAACCGACCTTTAGTTTAAATAAAAGGAGGGAAATTTGCTGATCGGCTGGACGGTTATTGGCTTCTGAATAGGTTTCTGATAAATTTAGTTAGGCAGTTTTAAAGTCACAAAACGCTTCTGTGTAGATGCCAGGAGAATAAAAGTTGAAACTTTACGAACTAAATAAAATGTAGGAACCATAACTCAGTGAAGTACTATGATTTATGTTAATATTGGCTTAACAGTTTATCCATGTTTAGATGATGAATGGTGCTTGGATGAAAAAATTTCTCGTACACAAGATATCTCAATTTCAGTATCAATTTAATTGATTTAATTGACAAATACATTTAATGTGCGATAGATCACCTTTCAGAGAAATATTTCTCAATATAGCTGATAGCCTGGCCGAGTTTCGAACAGTGTGCTTCCTGAATAAAAAACTGGCACACGAATGAGTGCTCGGTCTGTAGCTGAAGTTATTAATAATTCCGCTATGTGACTAATGCGAACTGACCTCGTTTGTGATACAGGCCTATGTATTCATAATGCCTTTGCTAATATTATTTTCCGTGGCTGCCAACTCAACTCCGAGAGACTTAAATTTGCATAGCGTATACCGTGGTTTAAAGGTTTTGTAATGGTTGGAGACAAGAGAATGAAGTTGATTCCTCTGCATACATAGTTTCAAAATTAATAACACACACCCACAGAGAATTTCCATTGAAAAAGCATCGCTGGAATAGTAATCAAAAGTTTCTGGGCGACAGGACTTTATTCGTTATAGACCACAACGGCAATAAAATATCTTGTACGCTCGCGTTTGCAGCCAGAAATTTCAAAAATGCGTATTATCTCCGTCATATCTGTCTATACACAACCAAATACATAACAGCTGAACGGATTTTAACTGAGTTCGACATTGAGAAATGTTACTCAAATTTATCGACAATATTCAAATTTGATAAAAATCTAAAAAAAATTACGGGCATGTGACACGAACATTTATATGCGCGCAGAAGCGATAAGAAGGAGAATATACGTGTCGGGAATCCCTAGTTGGGGAATCGTCTGTGATGACGCCATCATCCAACCAGGCGGTCTGGCTACAAGTCTGACTTCACGGTCGCCATTCCGAAAGTTCAGAGGTCAGAATCTGGCGAAATGACAATTTTATGCTATATGTACATTTTCTAAGTTTTTAATGCACTAAACAATGGTAAATGTGCCCGGTGCTGTATCACATAATGTATTGTGACAGAATAAAAAATATTTTATTTCCATGCATTGAAATGCTGAAAACTTTTACTAACTCTGTTGAGAAGCTGATAGTGCCTGGTCAATAAATTTCCCTCCTTTTATGAAACCCGAAAATTTATAAACATAATTACAAGGAACCCCGACTGTACCCTATTTTATACGATAAAAATCCAGTTCAAAACGTCGTACCCAATTTCCTTAATATTACTCTTCATCTAAACATTTCCTCATATACTGAGCTAACATTTTAAGGTTACTTATCTTTCCAATGCGTGCTGCACGCTCCATCCATCTGCTAGTCCTTGACTTGATTATCCTAAAAATATTCTGTGAGGAGTTCATACGAATTATGAAACTTAGTTTTTATGCAGAGTTTTCCTTTGTCTTGAAACATTTGGCTACAAAGGAGACATATACGTTAAAGACAGAATTTTGTGCACGACCTCCAAAGGAGTTGGACGTCAAAGAGACTTAAAACGGCGTAAGGGAAATCGTCACAGACAGTCTGCAGTCAATAGGAAAATAGAACCACTAACCTAATACCACATCATAATATAAATTAAGCAGTATTTGTGATTCTTCAGAACAGATGCGTTGTTAGACACACGGCATTGAAATGTAACTGGAATAGATACGTCGTAAAATACGGTATGTGAAATACTACGTACCTTTTCGCTATTAGAAAATAATGTAGAATGTTAAAAAATATTTCTAAACCCTCTGAAGCCTAAATGCGTGTAAATGTTTAAGAATTTAGAACGTATTTGAAAGAAGACACAGTTCGTCTCCATTACAGAGAGCAGTTGTTTTAACCGTTTAAGGAAATAATCGCTGTTTATTCTGAGAATCTTACGAAACCCCAAAAATACACAATGCAGGCCTATTGATTTAAAAAAGCAGGCAGTACATGTATTATAGTTACAGTTATTACTGGCCTTTAAAGGGTTAATATGATCCGGAATGGACATTGAAAACACAAACTCCCCTTTTAGTAGAATCTCATTTCCTCGTATTATGTTACAATTTGTATCTAATTAATTTCCAATGTCTAATTAACTAAAATATTTTTGATAACAGAATTCGGAAATTCAATACCTTCAGTGCCTGAATTTGCCATATCGATACGATTCTGTCCCATTCCAAACCAGATAGCTGCCTTCTGGGTTCTTGTTTTATGTAGTCCAGTAAAAGTTGGCCTACGCTTAAGAGGTGCTTCCATCATCAGGGTCATGATTTATGATGATAGAGCCAACAAGCGGCTCCGAAACGTCTGTAAACGTCCACCAAAGTACACATTCCAGAAGACAGTAATTTTTTTAGTCGCTGCCGTGAGAAACAAAGATATCACGAATGTTCTAATATTATTCAAAGGGAAGTTCTTATCCTACATGATTATTCTCGCCCTGTAACTAAAAGTGTTTTTATAACACCAAGGTTTTGAGCTCGGAGAGTAATATAGCGTTTCGTATATTCTGAAGCACCAAACCGGCAAAGCACATTTCGTTAATACATATGAAACAGCTTATATGGAACTGAATGCGAGTAATTTTGTCCCACTGTACGACCATAATTAAACTCCATTGCAGTGTGTGAGAAGGCACAGGGGAGGAGGAGAATCGATGCGCTGGGTGCAGGGCTGCAGCCACCACAAGCTGAAGCCTGTCCCATCAACATGAAATTAACGTGTTCTAGGCCTCGTAAATGACCCGATCCCACAAAAGCGGCTTAATGAGAACTTGAATTACCCCTTCTTTGTGTATCGAAGTCCTCGTATAATTAATGCCACCAGCTAACTTTTATGTGTTATACGTCGCAGAGTCACGTCTCTTATCGTTATATATGTCGCCATATTAAAGTCTCATAAATTCTGAGCCTCACAATAGCAAGTAGCCGCGTTAACAGATCTGCTTCACATAATACGTTCCTCATTTTGTGGAATATCTTGCATTGCTGTCGTTACACATTGGTAGAATGTGAAGGTTCAAATATTACGACTTTTAATTTTTATTCTGGGCGTCCGGGCTTCAGATCTCAGCTCGGATGCTGGCTTTAATACGCGAGGCGTCTCGTAATTATTCTCATTTCCTAGAGACAAATACGTGTTCTCCTATAAGTAAGTAAAGTTTGTCCCACTATACGCCATGTAGGCGCTTGGGGGGAGTGGAGGTATAGCTCCTCTCTTCCTTGACCCCGGCACTAGATGGGGGTGAGTGGTCAGCATCACGCCCCGGCCGGCTTTACCCCCGGGAAAGGACCCCGGTACCCATTGTAGAGGAGGCTGGGTGGGCCCCAGAGTCGGTCTGGACGCAGAGGCTAGAGGAAAAATCCTCTGCCCCCGTCGGGGATCGAATTTAAATTCGTTTTAGCCTGTAGCAATTTGATTGGATTGATGAAAGTTTCTCGGGTTACAAGCCGCGTCACGTGGCTGAACGGTGAATAAACCATATCTTCTGCCAACGTTTCGAGAACAATCTCTGTTCTCATCCTCAGGGCTGCTATGTAACAAATCTGTTCCTTTGTTGCGCGCTCGTTGATGCGAGAATCTTTCGTCAAATTCAGTCGCCGCGAAAGCTTCACTTTATACAATTTGACAGGATGTTGGGTGTATCAAAGAATCAATCTGGACGTTATTGCGAGGTTAAAATACTGTCTTTACTGCCGGGGGTCGAACTCGAACCTTTTAGATGATATTCAGTTCGTAGCTGCCCCTATGCGAATGAAATCCGCGTATTACAGCTCTGGACATAAGCGACAGAGGCGAAGTAACGAGAGACTGGACAGATTTCATGAGGAATTTCATATTTTGTACTCTTTGTCAAACGCCGTATTATTGGGATAAACAGACCAAGGAGTATGTGATGAATACGACATGTAGTACAGACACGTGAGACGTTAAATGTAAAAAAAAAACCTTAGACTGAGACACTGAAGACAGTAGATCATTTAGAAAGTCGATGTATTCGGGGTGGCCTCACACATCGACATTACGATGTACCACTTACCTCATGCACAGCGACACCTTAAGCGCTCGAGAAGTAAAAGTGTAACACAAAGTATGTTAAAGCCTATTAATAGCATTGTAATCCCATAACAGAGCTAAGAATATGCTCTTTAATAAATCTGCAGCTTTGTCACAATAATATTAAACGCACAAGTTACCGACATTGTTTTTAATTTTATATTTATTTGTTTTGAACCTTGAAATCTTAAGGAGGGGCCCCGACATAGACTGCTTTGTCCCGTATTCCCGTAGGGACGTTTCTTGTAACAGTCTTAAAAGAACGGGTTGTGAGGATGCTAACTAAATTCTTATAATTCAGAACAGAGTGACGTGGCGGGCTCTTGTGAACACAGTTTAAACCTACCGAGTTCCTTAAAACGCGGCGTATGGGCTCTTACACACAACCGACTATCATGTCGCGAACCAATACTTTGTTTAAAAAAACACAAGACCCGAAGTTGCTGTGTTTCGAAGAGAAATTTGATCCCATATTTTAGATACCTGCAAATAAAATTACGAATTATTTTCTCACTATATTTACGTCTGTTATGGTAAAGTGATAACCAAGAACTTGACAATCAGTCTCTCCCCCCCCCCCCCCCAGGCAACTGTCACTGCCTGACAGTACTAAATTTGAACACGAACCAGTAGTCCAGAAGTCTCATTTAGCCAGAGGCAAAGGAGCTGTAGTTCGGTGTAAAATGTTGTGTGGAGGTAGTTCGCCTGTCGACCACCGTGATCTATCGTCGACACTGGAGCTTACGATTCCAGAACGAAAGTGAAAAGGATGGAGATGATTGTATTTAAAGAAGATAGTTCACAAAACTCCCACGTATACATTAATCGCGCTGTGTACCGTGATTTTTGTATCGTGTGAGATCAAGCTTTAAATATACATAAAGGCACACTATGGTAGGACTTGCTTAACGTTTCAGCGAGCCGTTTGTTTCGAGTTTCATAATTTGTAAGGTCTAAAACCTAAAGTAGTCGCCGTGCTTAAAAAAGCATCCCACTTAGAAGACATTTCTCTGTGTTTAATTACGCGACGCCATAAAGACGTAATGGAGAGAAGGACTATAATTCCGTGCATTTTTTTAATGTAGGCATTAGGTGGTACATGGACGCAAGCAATTAGCTTCACGCTCCGACCGCTTTACTGCTGAGAAAGAAGCTCATGATATCCTATATATCTCGAATTGCACAGTACAAATTATAATCTGAATGTGTAATTATGACCAACACGTCTTCGCCTGTTTATTTATAGTATTAGAATTATATTTTTTATTTAGTATTATAGTCAAGTCTTGTTCTACAGCGAATATATAGAATTAAAATTCTTGCGTGAGGGCAAATATGTTTTATATAAACGTTTTATAACGTCAAAAAAAGGAATAATTGTGTTTTTCTTACTGAGTAAGACCTCTCTGCAAAAAGGTATGTGATTGTTAGAAGTAAATTAAACATGAAAACATTCTCTACTAGGAAGGTATTATCTAAATTGTGACTGTCTGTTAATTTATTTAACAAGGTCTGTCCATCTGTCTACCTGTTTGTCTCTGTGCCTATTTAATGTTAGATTTTTTTCGGACCTGCAGCGATCCTCGGGTCACCAGTTGAGAAGCAGTAATAATGATGATCCTGTATTTCATTTCGTGTCCATTTCTACGTTCTCAGTCGTATACATCTGGCTGAAATGATCGAGATGTTAAACTATGGACTATTGTATATGGATGTTAGCATTCACGTCCATTGGTAAACGCATGAGAATCCTCACATTCGGTTCGTGTGAAATGGATTGCAGTCGTAGTTGAAGGCCGACCTGTCTGTCACTCTTACACCGTGAATACATTGAAGCTGATGATGGACTTCAAATGAACGTCTTTACTAAGCAGAAGAAACGGACTTCATGTCGGACAGTAACCTTTTATGAATGCTTTTTTGAATTTATTGCAGCCATAACATACGCGTTACCGAATAGGATAACTCTAAGAAGATCATTATACTTCGTTCACGATGCCTTTTGAACTATATATTCCGAACACGAACAAAGCGTTAGGGTCGCCGACAAGCGTAAAACCTAGTTCACAATGAGCCGAAAGTTGCAACAAAAGAATTCCGAAATTCAGAACGCTATCTGTCGCAAACTGTTCATAAATCATTTTCTAAATGACAGTCTTTCTCGAGTTATGAAGAAATATTATATTCATTAGAAGCCACGGTGGTCTAGCGGTAAGAACGCTGGCCTTGTAAACCTGGGGTCTCGGGTTCGATTCCCGGCGGTGCCCGAATTTATAACTTGTGTTGGGCAAGGCCGTGGTCTAGGCAACACGGAGTTTTCCTCCGGGGGCTTCCCCGGTTTCTCCGTGGCATCCCAACAATTACTACATTCACACACAGAAGAAGGCAATGGCAAACCACTTCTGGATCATCTGCCAAGAACGTATATGAAGAGGTCCCAGTCCGAGAAAAGGACGGAAGGATCCTGTTCATATGGACCTGTCGTCACACAGAACACTAAATAATAATAATAAAAAACATTGTTTGTTCAGATTCACAAGTTATGAAGTAATTAACTCCTTCAGATATTTGGCAACACTCCTTGGAAGGGTAATCTGCTCATCGAAGACCTCTACCTGCAATGAAAGACGTAGGTAGCATCAACACCCCGAGAGTAATTCGAATTCGATATTCCAGGACACGAGATGTTCAAAACGATACGAGTTCCAGACCGCGTGGCCACTGTCATCGGCTTGTAAAACATAAAACGTGTGTAATGTATCGCCAAGTTTACTTCGTAACTTTCTTTCTAATGATTTGTTATTTTTAATACAAGAAACACGCCGTGTTTGTATGAATATGAGAGAAAAGTAATGTGTATATAACAGAATGGCGGAATATTATTATTATTTAAATAATACCTTAGCATTTTGGTACAAATTTAGTTGAATTTAATAATGCACTTCCACATGGCATTAATTCTAATCCAGGACTCGCCATTGACTATCGTCCTCTAACCAACTGCAATGCGCCATCTGTTTTAGCTTTTAACCCTACATCAATATTTTTTTACCGACAGTAATGGACCGTTCGAATGATGACCTAAGCCTCTCCATGACGGTTTACTACTTCAGCCGTCAAGACGCTGCCCTAAGAGACAACTCTTTTAAAAATTAAAACGTTGCTTTTATTAAAACTCTGTGTCTCTCTGCCCAGCTTCTTCTCAGAAATGTATATAATAATGAACGTAAAATAATAATGACTTCTAGTTGCGAAGGTGGAACAAAGCTAGTGTCACAGTTCAAGAAAATATATATTCTGACCTGTTAAGCTTTTGCTACGTTATTTTTCGCACCAAATTTATATTAGTGCTTCTTAAAAGTCGTGTCATATGAGATGTGATAATATTAAATTATAAATTATGAACATTTTTTATCAGGTAAAATGTTATATCGAAATATACATTCGTCTACTTTTAAATGTCCAAATATTCTCTGTTTCATTTAACTTGTTTAATTATTTATTTTAATCCGTCTGATCACAATCACTCCTACATCTTTGGTATGTTTTATATTTATTTTTATATTGATATTTTCTAACTATAATTTATATATTTTGCATTTTATTCTCTATAATTCTATAAATTCTTTCAAATTCTTTAGTGTTTCTTTCAATCATTTACTTACAGGCCGATATGTACATCTAATAACATTTAAGAAAAACAACACCTTCGCCCAAATATGGAAAAACAAATGTAATGAAACATCACCAAAAAATTACAGAAATCATAATTGAGTTTTAAGCTCTTAGATATATTTTACACCTGATGATGGTTTTATAAAAACTGAAACATGTTGTGTAAATGTTCCGAAATGTAAATCGATCAATAAATAAGGAACATGAATGATATTTTATTATCTTAATTATAAGAAATTTTAAATAAAATTATATTGTGATCAGACGGATTAAAATAAATAATTGATATAATATTCACAATATGACGCAATTACACTATCTTATTAACTTGTTTAGGAGTTATGGGTCTTGTATTTCTGCTCTATAAGTCATTTAAATTCAACTGTTATGTTGATTTAAATTCTGTGATTAAATCGTTCTAATACTATTCGATGTGACGTCAAAAATACTTCTACTGACTACGATAATGCAGATTGTATTTAGTTGTTTCTAATTACAATCGAATGGAAACTGCTGTTGTAGCGTAAGGGCGGTAAGCAGTTGGGATTTGTAGCATTAAGAAATATGTTTTCTGGGGCACTGCAATAGTATGATTATTAGTTTACGCAGTTGACTTCAATGTAATTTTGTTCGGTACTTTCTCCATTTATTTCGTTTGCCATTAACTCAGAGGTAAATTGCTATGTTTCTTACGCGGATTCGCGTTCACAGTCATGTGTCTTCTTAAAGTGATACATTTCTGGAGGCCGTAGGATTCTAATCCGTGGAGAAAACTGCATAATGGCACTTTTCGAAGCTTTTAATATTCGCCAGATATTGTTAGGTTAATCAGATCAATAAATATGAGATGGGCGGAGTATGTAACACGCATAAGAGAGGTGATGATTAATACCTACATTTGTTCATACAATCTGAATAGAAGAGACCACTTGATCTCAAAAGAATAGGTTGAGGATGTAAACTAGATTTATATGAAGATTGATTGCTGTCTTCTGGGTTGTTGCGCTGTATAGTCTGATATCATCGCCCTGATGATGGAGGCAGCTTGGACAACTGAAACGTTGTAGATATCTACCAGACTACACGGCGCAACAACCCAGAATACAGCCATCATCAGACTCACCACCGTGAGAAACCTCAAATCCTACATGGATTTGTATGAATGAAAATAGCAACCACTGGCGAGGTCTTTTAAACACGTAGATTTTCTGTTCTCAGAGTTCGTCCTAAAATTTTTCAAATTAGTAATTATGGTTTGCATTTAGTTCTGCGAGAAAGAAAACTCGAACACAAGACTCGCTTGCTGTTTATCAAAACTGAGAAAAATACATTTCAAAAATAAACATCCTAGTAAATCGTTTAGTCAGACATTGATTTAATTAGTTCTTAGTCAGCTTTAGTAAGTGTGATCTGAGGTTCTCACGGCCGCGAAAGCAGCCATCTGTTATAAGTCAGAGGTACGTGCATCACAAGTTGCTTAACACTCCTCCATCACTTTTCAAATGAATGAAGCATCTCGCTAGAGGGAAACCGGCTTTATGCCGCACAACATGTCCTGGCCAGCTTCCCTGCTGCAGCTGCGTATCATCTGTCTCCTGCGTCTAAATTGCTTGCGTCTCTGTAGAAAATTGGATTCGTGAGGGTCGTTTGTATACGAATTTGTTTCATGGGGCCCCGGCGTCTGGGAAGTGTCGGGGTAGACTTAACTATAATCAAATCCGTCACCCAGGATGTGTAGTTATACATCATACCATTATTTCCAGAGAAACTTTCCTCATGGCTTATGCTTTTGTTATTAAAATGCCTGAACGATAATTGCTTAACAACTTAGGAGTAAAATGACGACATTTGGAGCCGGAGATAGTTTCAGACCTACGGAATGGTCGTGTTGCTTCTGTTTTATACTGTTATAATGACAATTATATTCTATGCCAACTGCGGTATATTGAGAAATTTTTCTCAATATTTCTGAATTCATATGTAATTTTTGTAATATCATTGCTGTTTCGCAGTAAAACAGGGCATGAGATCGAAACATAAGTTTCTTGTCTGCGACGTGATGATTTCTAATTTGAAAATATCACCATAATCCCTTAATGCTTCACATTGGGTTAGACACGGTTTTTAAAATAAAAATGATAGAAACTTCTCCCTCTTTCTTTCAGTATTCAAAGATAATAGTTTGTGACTTTGTCAACAGCAGAAATTATGAACTACTATGAATGTATACTAACAGAAGATATCCATAATGGTCTTTTCGGTTCCAATGCGATGTGGACTTGTATGTAAATACCGACGTTTCGGAGGAGCACACTGCCCCCCCCCCCAAAAAAAAAAATTAGTAGAAGATGGAGACCAAATTTTTCTCGAAAACGTACCTGCATTGAAACCCAGAAGACCAAAGGACATATTTTCCGCTGTGAGAACATCAAATTTAGAAACAGAATATAGTTTATCAACTGAAAGGAAGCGTGGAAAGGGTTAATGGCTAATAAAATCTGTGATTTGTCTCTTTCATTTGTTTATTGCATTTTTAAATGTTTGTTGTTATTTTAATTCGTTCTTCGGGTTTATTCATATGTTTTTCACTTGGACAACAATTGTTGTTGTATCAGGAAATATTCCATTGCTATTTATACGAACCCACATGCAGAAGGCATGTTCAATAACTTCACCTAATATTAGTGAAGCGATTACCTGCTGTGTGTTCGGTGTTATTCGACTAAACCGCTAGGGTAGTAGTGAATAACGCTATTAGGAAGGTTTTAATACATAGATCAATAAAATTAGGCCTACCAGATCAGGCAAGTGTGAGAGAGATATGAAGCCTTCCGTACGTAGATAAGTGATTAAAGTGGAAAGGGTTACTAATGCTATTATACTGATACAGTTAGTGCTTATAGTGAGCGAACTCCATATTCTATAGAGTTCTCCTTAAAGAGCTGGTACCTGATCGGATGGTCACGACATTTGGAATACGTGTTATAATACTTGTAATTATCTTAGGTTGTAAATCGTGTGTCAATTATTTTTACTAGTTTCATTTTTCTATTTTGAATTTTAACTCAGACGACCACTATATAAATGTATTTCTTCCTGTTGGTTTGTATGTGAAATTTTGTGTTTTTACTCGTATATTAAAGATTCTTGAGAATATGATGCTCATTAAAATAAGGCTGGATATAAGAGAGGAAGATTATTATTATTATTATTATTCAGTGTTCTGTCTTACGACAGGTCCATTGCTCTGCCCAAAAAGAGCTCTCCAGTTTTCCCTATTCTCGGCTTCTCGTTTTAATTCCTGGAACGTCATCTTCTTTCCTTGTTTAAGGTCGTCGGTTAGCTGTATCAGTCTTCTTCCCAGTCCTCGCTTTCCTTCAACATGGTCTTCGATGATATCACTCAGTAACCCATTCCTTCTCATAATATGTCCCAGCCAGTTAGCTTTCCTTCGTGTAATCGCCTGCAGAATGTTTCTTTGCTCGTTGACTCTCCTCAATACTTCTTCGTTGGTCACTCGATCCGTCCACCTGATCTTCTCTATTCTTCTCCAACACCACATTTCGAAACTATCCAGGTATTTCTGTTCCTTCTTCCTGAGTGTCCAAGTCTCTGCTCCATACAGCGCGACACTCCATACGTAACACTTCACTAGTTTCTTCTTCATCTACAGGAAGATAAAAATGAAAATTTCATAATGAAGAGTTTAGCAACTTGGTACTTGCCAGTGAATATTACTTGGACGATAATGTTTATACTGTTTTGGTATGATGGCAACGTATACATGCGGGCTATTTTACTGACGTTTCGACCGGATTTACATAGTGTTATCATAGTGTAAACCAGAAGTCTGATAATAAGATAATCAAGTTAAGGATGAAATGTACCTGTTAACGTACGACAGAGACAGAGAGATGAGAAATAGTCGTACATTTTTAATCGGGAATCCTGAAAGAGAAATACCTCTTGGAAGACAGGATATTAAGATGAATATTGAAGGAATAAGAGTTTCAGAGTAGACAGGATTCAATTTCCCAGTTTGGGTTCTTGCGAATAAGGCAGTCATCGAGTTCTGTAAAAGTCTTGAAATTTATTTCCTAGCTGAGCTACTATGAGCTTCTAAAATACACTTGCTTCATCAAGTTGATTCGTCTGTTAGTCATATTATTAGCAGTACTTATACAAAGTTTCAAACGCGTTTTATTTTAAAACATATTATCCTTTCATCTTAAACCTGGAGGCAAATGACTTCAGTTATTAGAATCGCAAGCAGTTAACGACCGGGTCTGCACGGACTGCCTTAGTAATGATGGAGTCTATCTGTTGAAAACGAGTCTTATGCACTGTAGTGAAAATTATCATAAATTTCACACCTATTTGTATGAAACTTATGTAGTGGCTGTGACGAGCGAGCAGTCTCTTCAAATTGCTTTCGTCGTTGAAGAAAATTGGATTCGTGAGCTTCGTTTGTTTCAAGTACGCCGCCTGCGAGGGGCCAAGGCAGTTGAGTGACAGCACTTCGCAGGCGACTTATATTTGCGTTTCCATACCAGACAATAATAATAACCAGCTTCTTAGAAAGGTGGTCATAAAGATGAAATTACCACATTATTCTACAACAGTACTTTAAGAAATAGTTGCTCCCTTTCTTAAATTAGGCGTGCGTAATGGACTGCTTACTTTACTTACAGACCTGGCAACTGACTAATTAAGATAACAATATTAAAATGGGTTTATAATTAATTTACTGGTTTTAACTGGCTCAGGAAAGAGGAAATTACTCTTTTTTTTAAATCGACGATGGCTACTGGATTTTATCACAGACACACGGTTAACTATTACAAGCAGTTACAAGTTGGCAGTTGTTAAGTTAAGTAGGTGTTTGTGTCCATGCTCATAATGTGTATTTTTCGTGATTATAATTATTTTCATTGTATTTGCTACACGTGACCGCACAAAAATCTGTATGAATTTTTATGGGGTTTGTACAATCCCTCCAAGCCATAATTAACACACTGAGTAAATGAAGGAAGTTGAATTAACTTTTACTTGCAAGTGTTGAATCTCCTGGTGTTACTACAAAGTAAGTTAGTTGGTTACTTTGTTATTTAGATTGTTCTAAAAGCACAGAACACACACCATATTTCATAACTTGCAGTTAGGCCTAATATATTGTTCAAGAGCTGGGACTGGGGTTCGCCTTAGTGTTAGACTAAATCTAACTAGAAGCTGCATTGCACAAAACCTAACTTATTTTGTCTGCGCATTTCGCTTTCTCGGTGTCTTACCTCCCTCTCTTTCCAAACAAACAAACGACCTTATAGTTCTTATTGAGCTCTGTATAAAGAAATGAAATGGGTCTATGCGAAACCCCCTTGGCGACAACTGGGGAATCCGAATAAACTCCCCCCCCCCTCTCAAAAATTCTTCACGAAGCTATTCGCAATACAGTTATGTTCAAAATAATGAGTATGTATATTCTTAGCATTGTAACGCATGCATCTGGATCTGAATTCTTCGGTGTAGCAGTTGAACGGAAGATTTGCCCTTTCCGTTCTGATATTTATTTAAAGAAACCCTCTTTCTTAGTAGGGTTCTTTCACTGATAACATATCTTAGGATACTATTTGTAATTGGCTGTGTATGTTGTCTGCTAACAGGGCTGAAAAGTTTCCGGTAATGACGGTAGATGGCAAACTGATCTGTTTAACAAGTGTTATTGCCGTTAGCCAGCTTTTAGAAGCACTTCTAATGTGGGTGTCGAAAACACTGAAACAGGAGAGATGAGAAAGAAACACGGGAGAATGGAGAAAAATATAGAGAGACGAAGAATGTAAAAGAGGAAAAATGGGCGAGGGATGAAATACGAATAAAATCATTCGCCGGTTAATATCAATAGGCTGTTTCCACTAGTAATTTGTGATAAAAGGTCATAAAGAGGCTTGAGGTTCTGACAGCGGTTAAGATGTTGATGTTGGTAATTAGGGTTAAAACGCCGTTTGGACTTGCACTTACATATCAACGTTTCGCAAAAACACGTCTGCATCTTCGGTGCTCATAGATTGTATGCTTCTCCAAAACATCGCTTCCTACCGGAAAGTCCAAATGGCGTTACAACCCAGACGATTAACATCCACAACGCAGAAATTGTTAGCGTGTTTATAGCCATCAAATGGAGACGAAATTAATTTATTTATTTCCCTGATATTTGCACACATCAAATACAGACCACAGCTTCTGAGCGTGACATTTCATTCATAGAATGTAGAAGATTAAATGATGGAAGACATTTGTGTGATTCTCATGTCATGATTTTTCGTATAAATGCCGATGTATTCTAAAAACTGGAATGTAGAGGCCAATGAGTATTCGAAGACAGCATCCTAATATTTACCTGCAGCGACTGGCGAAAATAACAAAGATTAATAAGAAATTTAAAAAGGAATGATTTTGAGATGGCCTCTAATGGCATAACTTCGATACTGGCATCATAAAAATCCGATCATGAGTTCTCATGGCAGACCATGTGTTTCTAGGGTCGTAGATAGATGGCAGCAGGAACTCGGTTTCAAGACGGACGGACAGGACAGGCCCTACGCTATTCTTATCGCTTACGATAGAACTTTAACTTACGTTTCGTAATTGTAACCCAGGACTTCCCAGATATGACTCAGGAGTCCTGACACTTAAACAGCTCGTATTTTACTTACATCGTGATCGTAGTATTAAACCGTGTTTTAAATGCAATCTCGCGGAAGTGTAATGAAAATGACATAGTCATTTGACCTCTAAACTCCATGGTAGGTAAGTACAATCTTTGTCAAGAAATTCCCCTGGCACCTCTGTTAGAATTTCTGTTTCCGTCTAGAAGCTTCTAAACATTTAAGCTACTACATATCCCGTCATTTAACTTTCAAATGAAGTCCTTTATGTGTCCTCTGCAGCACAGAACTTGTCTTCTGTTCTCGTAATAAAGCTCTGATGTCTCGTGTAGTCTCGTGTCGACTCTATGGTGTGCCCAGACGATCGCATTGTTACACTTGTTCTTGAATATTGAAAGAACCTGCAACATATAGCCTACTAGAGCAAACGACTTGACACTTAATTTGAAATGAAACATGTATGAAATTTCCATTGCTATTTTGGTCGTGGTCATTATGATGCTGTGGGTCTCTTATGGTCAGCGTTTTAGAACCCGTTGCTGACATGAACGGCAAATGCTTTGTGGCCAACTGTGCTACCTGCAGATATGGTAAGCGATTGTTATGATTCAGCACGCATTGTTTTACATTAATATTATGAATGTCAGAAAATCTCATTATTAAAAGACCATTAAACCTGGTCTATGAACTCCGTTGTAAAGGATTTTTGCTTGGGTTGTTGAGTTGATCAAGAAATGTACTGCTTTATGGGATCCAATGTTTCATGGTTTTCACAGAAACCCGCCATTGGGCTCAGATGAACCCAGTTCACTCTTACACACCCTATTTATCCATGATCAAGTTTTGTTTGAATATTTTCACCATCTATACCTAGTTATTCCGAGTGGTACATTTCCTTTGAATTTTCTGACAAACAATTTGTTTTCGATTACATTTTGTGTGCTGTATGTCCCGCCAATATTTTTCCTTTCCTTGCTGTTTATATAGCTTCATAAATTTAATATAATCACGTTATTCGCCTATTTTTAATCCTGCAACAAAATATCTTTTATCCTGTAATTTTAAAATAACATTACCTTTAAATTAGCACTTGTCATTAATTAGAGTTGATGAAGGGAGTCTAGTAAGGTCTAAATATTCTGACTTCTGCTGGAAGGAGATTCGGTTATGTCTTCGGTGAACTTTGTAATTACAGCCGATGAATATAACAACAGTTTATCACGAGGCAATTACTGTGAAGTGTTTGAAATAGAAAGGGAATATTAGAAAGAGAGTTAATGAGCTTCAAACAAACAGCCGATTGCAACGAATATGTGAAGAAGCCTTTGTAGAAACAAAGAATTTAAGAAGAGGCATCAACCTAGAATATATTACTTGGTAAGGATGAATGATATATTACCTGCTAATTCTCGAAATATTATGGATGAATGGAATCGCTGTAACTAAGTTGATATGGCTCTAAAAAATTAAAAAATACATAATCGTCTAGCATTAATTAAATTCCAGAATACTGTTTAATCTAAGCAAGAAGAAAACCAATACGTTTCAAAATGCGCAAAATTGTACGTGTATATATATATATATTTTTTTTTTTTGGTATACCTAACTTTTATCAACTTCATACAATTTATCTCACTTTTTTACTATACGCTAATGAAATTATTGTGGAACATAATTTTGCATTATGACGTATAGACCAAGTATTTATCAGATCTCCTGTCTTTGGCATATATTAAGAGGTTAAGTTATTGCAGGAGATAAGACTTCAGGCTAATCGACTGCTGTTTTCGTTTTGAAACTTTGTTTCATAACACTTCCGTTTGGGGTCAGATTGTGTAATTTAAAAAAAAATATGCCCAAGGAGACTACATACTAAATGTGCCATGATTTTTGGAGTTTATTTAAAATGTTACCATAGTTTGGTAGTCGACGTAGCTCATTCAGTATAATTACTGGACCGTGGTCTGGACGACTGGGGTGGAGATTTTTTCCTCGCCACAAAGTCCACTCAGGAGGATCTTTCCCTGGGGATAAAGCGGCCGGGACGTGAATCTGAGTACTGAAATGTATGTGGTTCCTGGGTTTATAATTAGTCCATTCTCTCATGCATTTTGTGACGTAATTCCAAATGTAGGAGCAAAGTTAAAGTTCCAATAAAAGAAACATGAGAACGCAGTGGTACTACGTTAAATGTAACAACAATATTGTTCATATTAGTGGAACAGTAAAACTATTCACATTTGTTGGTCTCTGTGGATATCAAGTTTCATTGTTTTTTGTCTATGTTCATTCTATAATAGTAGTTATTATTATCTTTTTTTATTCCTGGGAAACTTACTGCCTACCGTATATGTTTTGTCGGGCGGTAGCTTGGAAATGTATAAAAATGTCAGAAGATGTCGCAGTAATCTCTGTGTAATGGGTCAGTGGTCTGTATTGTAACTTGTGCTCACTGGAGCAAGTGAATGTTAAAAATGCACGGATTTGTGAACGTGGTATACTCCCCTCCCCCCGCTTCCCCAGTCCTTTGCTTTATGCATTTCATTTCTTTCCCCCCCCCCCCCCCCCTGTATCTTTCTGTTTTCCAAGCAGCGAGACTATAAACCTCCTTTAACAACCCTCTTTCATTGCGTTTAGTACTGTACCTTTTGTCCCTTTCTGCCTTACGCCCCCCCCCCCCCCCACCACTTTTGTTTACTCAGGCTAAGTCCATAGAGCGTACAATTTAATATGGAACTGGACCGACTGGTCGGCTTAGCTAACATTGAGGTAGAAATGTGCCGTGGTCGATATAGGACGAGCCACACAAGGCTTCGGGGCCGAAGGACCGACGAAACTAACTCACTTTCTGTGGCAGAAACCTGCTCGAATGCCACGGAAAGGACGTTGAATCCAATATCACTTACCTTGAAGCGATGCGAGCATTGTGTATCGGATGGAAAGCTATCTGGAGTAGACATGGAACGAATCTTTATTCTGTGCACTAAATGCGATGTGAAAAAAAAATTATTTCTTTGCGGTAGGTGTATACGTCAAGTTCTGAAAAGATCTGATTTCTTTTGTGAGTCACTTCATCAGATCGTTAAACGCTGCCAAATGGATGGATGAAGAAAAGTAGAAATTTCGAGACACATTAGTCGCTAAAAGGGAAGGACAAGCAAAGAGTCGCTAATTGAAAAATGCATTTTTTTTCTGTTTTAGCAATAGACTATATTTGTGTGTGAGTGCAATGCTGAGTTGTAGGTTTATTTGCTGCCCGGTTTGGAAACTGCCTGCCTGCCTGCCTTACGTTGCTACCAGAGAGTAGACTACACAATTTCTGTTTCCTTTGTGTCTTCTTTGTTTTCTTTGTTCCGTCAATTCTTCCTTTTTCGCTGTTTTACTGTAACCTATTAAAGCAGCTACTACGCACACATTATGTAGTTACTTGATAAGTACTTGTTACGAGAACTTGGCCTGTTTGATAAATTCCAGGAATTACATTTCGGAACAGAGTTGCATGGACAGCAAACGGTAGTGATCTTTCACTAAAGAATGATGGCTGTGCTTTGAGGTTGTTTTCAACAATATTTACATAAATTCTGTACTCGTGTAATAATTATGAGTTTTGAAAATAAAACGTTTAATTTAAGCGATCGATATGATATTATTTTCTAAGAAAGCAATTTTTTTAATCATGGTTTCTTTGTTCAGAAGTGGTAGTTCTGTTCATTGGTCGGTACCGACAGAATAAAACACTGCTAGAAATAAATATTCAATCAGAATATTGTACTTACTACTCTGACTTCGCGTTTCCGTATTAATGATTTTAAATTACTTATACGTAATTTTGAGAAAAGGATACGTTGTCGTATGGGCCTCACATTCGACGTCAGTATCCAAGAGAAGCAAAGATTTCTGTTTCTCCCCAAAACAAAATTGTAACAAAATTTCTATCTTAATTAACTAGTTCAGACTAACATTATATTTGCTCCAACATTTTATATTATATACTGCCTTCGAATTTTTTAAAGTTATGCAGTCCCGCACGACAGTCATTGTATAATACATTCTTACTTTGAATACATGTATTTATTTCCTTAAGAGCAGGTCTTGTTTTATTTTTCTTTCTTTCTTTTTTCTTTCCTTATGATCGCTTTCTTTCTTATATTCTGTGCCTTATTCATACATTTATTTTGACGATAACTGCACACCTTTAAAATGTTTTTACAGAGACTGCACACAGTGAAATCATCAACTGGCTAGTAGTCGGTTAATGCACATCATACATCGTGGTACCGCTTTATTTGTATGCCAAGAGCTTCGTAATAGACCAGCTTAGAAGACTTGAATAGGTTCTGCGAGACTTCGTAACATAAGAAGGTCCGAGGCAATGAATTTCCATCTTGTGTGTACACATGAGACTAGTGTGGTAGCAATTTAGGAGGTTGTTGGTAGCAGAAAGATGAAAAACAAACAGTCTCCCGAATCACCATCGTTTCAGAGTTACTGTTTTGAATGTTTGGTCTTTATATTTTTTGCACGTTCGTGTGGTGGAGCCTTCATAACCTCGCAACGCGGAGGCCAAAGAACATTCGGTTATGGCTCGCATTACTTCCGACAGCAAAGTAGTGATAGCAGCAAGTCCCCACTACACGATCAGACATATGTTTTAAGCGTGATGTAACATTCAAACTGAAAGAGCTATGTTCGGAATCATTGTTTCTCATTCGTTTTATTTGAATGCATATACGAATTTACAATTATTTAATAATCTTGGGAGCTGGTAAAACGCTACAACTTGAAAATGGTGATGAATCGAACAACAGTGTACAAACATTTGCTGCTCCAAATTATTTCCTCAACAGTCTCGTAGAATATGAGCATAGATCTCTCAATTCCAAAATGTCTGTGCGTATATACTAAACCTGTTGTCATCATGGTCGCCCCACCAATCAGCTTTCGCCACTCTAGCCGTAGCTTACAGGGTCATTCCAGTACATTTAACATTTTCTTTCTGTTTGACAGTGCTTTAGGCAGAGAATTGCTGATACTGCTTCTGTGAAGCAAGGAGCAAAAAGCAACATTTTCTTTTTAATTTTATTAAATCGTATTAAACGTAAAAATGCGGATAAAATTATAAGTTGCATTGCTATTGAAACCAAGGAAGCTGTATTCATTTCCAGATATTTAATTTGAGTGAAAGTGGTAATATCTTTGTGGTGCATACGTATGATTTATGTATTTATGTTTCCTCACGTAAGAGCAAATTTACTATTTTATGTGTATAATAAGACTCGTGGCTGCTTATTAACCATGCGCTTAATTTGTGTTGTGTACTGTAACTGGACGTGTTGCATTATCTCGCTAAACGTTGTCAC
Organism: Zootermopsis nevadensis; assembly: GCF_977971745.1. NCBI lineage: Eukaryota > Metazoa > Arthropoda > Insecta > Blattodea > Termopsidae > Zootermopsis > Zootermopsis nevadensis. The sequence continues at coordinate 12,742,469 of NW_028259142.1, forward strand.
TCTATTTCCATGAGAGCAAATTTAGGTTATTAACGTCGAACATGTCATGTCGGATAAGATGAAGATGAAAATGTATACGGAGAAAGCATAGATATGGCTGTGACTTATCATTTTCGACTAGAGACATTCCAAGCATTTGCTGTAGAGAGTAAACCACGAAGAATATAAGTCAGGATATGCCGGTATTATAGATGAGGTTTAAACGCATCATCTCTTGCCCGAGTTTGCTAAAGTAGAACTACACCCATTTGCTTGGTTATTTGTTAAGATCTCGTCACACTCACAAACGCTCAGTAAGATAATGAACCTATGAAAGTAAGGCTTTAAATGTTTGGATGCCATGTTGGACATGGATTTATATTAAATGTGATGACGTGCAATACTAACTTTATGAAGCAGAATGCTTGTCAAGACGTTCGCCGTCTTTCATTAAAATTAAAGGTTAATTAATGTATTCAGCAGAGCCTGCCACTGGTCCATATCGTGAGTCAAATTAATGAAGTCCGACTTCTCGTTGCTGGGGCCTTTCCAAAGAATCCGACAAAACTTCGTAACATGTCTGTTGTTTACGTTGAGTACTTAGTCCATCCCTCTCAGCACATAAACTTGATGACTACCCACTATCGGCTGTCTATGACTGCTTTTTATGCGCTGTTCTGCATATTCTATACGACCTCAAAGTCTTACTTTTGAATATCCTTCGAATGGTTATAACAAAATTATGGATTAGAAAAGTCGTGAAGTAGACATTGATGTGCTGAGATCTGGTACGAACTATCGATTTGATACCTCTGAATGAATATTGCAAAGGAGGATACTATGTGTGTTCCGGTATGGAATATGGTACTTTCCAGGCTTGTTTAATATATTCTTAACTGCTTTGTGTACCTAGAAATCGTCTTTTCCATCGCAACCTGTGGACAAACGATGTGTAATTTTTATTTGTTATTGTACTTTTGTTATAGTAGTTTAATACTTATTGATAATATACCACAGATATTCATTTGTTTTTATATGTTGTACCAGTATTTTTTTGTTTATGTGGTAATCTTCATTCAGAACTGTACGGCTGATAAGAATAAGACAAATCTTATAATATTATTACAATATTATTAGTTATATTGATGAAACTTTTGCCAAAACAAATAGTTTGTCGGAAGCAAAATGAAAAATCTAATAAAAGAATATTTCCTCTGTTGGCGCCTCGTCGGCTAGGCTATGTTAAAGTCGTACCAGAATAGAATGTTACGTATAATTTTATGGCCTAGAACATGCTTAAGTAAACAGAGTCCCACTGGCGTGGTTTGTGGTCATTCAGTAGGAATGTCTCTCTCTCTAAAGCAATAACGTCTGGACAAACCACACATATTCCCTCAAGCAGTAGACTGTTTTATGTTTGCGTATAAAAAGTATTGATCAATTTGTCCCAAGACCAGTAGCTAGCGCTGTAGTCAGTTAAATAATACGGTGGGTTTACCGTGCGTTACTTTACGAATCTGATGATAAATGATTACAGCTGAAAGTTTGATAGTTGAAGTTAAAAATGTTTACAGCACTTTTCCCCCCCACTAATAAAAAAATCCAGATGATATCATTGGCATATAAATCTACTAAAAGTTTCTTATTTATGATATTTCTAGAAAAGCTTAAGGTAGTATGTATGACACAAGAAAAAATTCTCTTGGGTCTAGTTTCTAGAAAAATACAAACATATATGTTAACAAAGCATGTGAATGACATTATATAGCTGTGAAGAGTAAAATATGTTTTTTCACGGCTGAAAGGTATTAAATAAGGTGGAATTGATAAACCTGTTTATATTTCGGAATACTTCTCATCGTGCGTCATCAAAGTACCGTCAACGCAGCGTCAGAATTGTTATCGTACGTCGTATCCGAGTTGCTTCGTAAGACGTTGTCTCGTGTAGATTTAAAGAAATGCATCGCGAATATCATTAGGCCTGGCATAAAATTATTCAATCGTACTTTTATTTCTTACACTGTGAAGTGAATTTTTTTTAAACTTAATGACCAAAACCGTAATTGCACAATTTGGAGACGAAGTCACATAACGAATAATTATTGTTTAATTATTTACGTTTATATTACGACAAAAATTAAAAATAATATTTTTATTCTCTCAATGGTGATGTTGCAAGTAACAAAGAAATTATTGGTTATGAAGAATACGAACATGAACTTGTCTGAGTTTATCATATTTGATTTTCGTTGCCTTTTCAGTAGTGATAATAATATGGTGCATTTATCGTTAGTACTTAATTGACAAAATACACAAAAGAAGAAAGAATCTGTGATCCGAATACTAGTGGAATTTGCAAAATTTTAATTACAAAGTTAGTATGACGACGAATCTAAAAGCCAGATTAAGCTTTACAATAGATGGGAGGCTGAAAGTGATTGCCGAGTCTTTGATATTGCGCGTTCTGAAAACCTGTCGACTGTAAAATGTGTTTAAGTAAAGGATGAGTTCAGTCAGTGTATCCGGAACCAGAGGAAATTCAGCATTCGCCATTTGGGACTTTGTACTTGAAGTTTTCGGTTGAATATGATTTCGTTTCTTATAACCCTTGATTTTCATGAAGCACATCAAACTTAATCCATTCTCTCAAGAGCAACTCGCCTTGTTGAAAGTCTGATGGATATATAATACATATGTTCACGGAAATTTATTTTGGTCTAGTGAATGTTTAACGAAATGAAATGAAAAGTAATTTCTTGGCCTGTTCATTGTGATATCTGTAATGTGATTTATTTTACTACAGTAAATTTCTATCTCCAGTAAATTAGCTTTAAGTTAATGAGGTTTGTAAACTCGTAAAGTAAGCATTTGGAAGATACAGAGTGGGGCATAAAAAACAGATGATTTTCCGTAGGCTAGCGATGTGAAATACTTCACATTCTCACTTCCCACGCTGTATACTATGTAGGCCTTGACTGGAATGCACCTTTCAGATTCTAATCGAATTCGATCTATATGAAGAAGATAGTGTAATTGCGTCATATTGTGAATATTCTAACAATTATTTCTTTTCATCCGTCTTATCACAATATTTAAAATTTCTTATAATTAAGATAATAAAATATTATTGATGTTCCATATCGATTGATCGATTTACATTTTGGAACATCCTTTACACAACATGTTTCAGTTTTTATAAAACCATCTTCAGGTGTATAAGATTTACGAACTTAAAACTCAAATATTATTCCATTTGGTGATGTTTTATGCCATTTGTTTTTCGAATTTGGGTGAGGTGTTGTCTTTTCTTAAATTTGATCAGATGTACATATCGGTCTTAGATGTAGGATTGATTGTTTGTTCCGATATATCCAGAAGTACGACTGTCATCGTACAGTCGTACTTCTGGATATATCGGAACAAACAATCAATCCTACATCTAAGACCGATATGTACATCTGATCAAATTTAAGAAAAGACAACACCTCACCCAAATTCGAAAAACAAATGGCATAAAACATCACCAAATGGAATAATATTTGAGTTTTAAGTTCGTAAATCTTATACACCTGAAGATGGTTTTATAAAAACTGAAACATGTTGTGTAAAGGATGTTCCAAAATGTAAATCGATCAATCGATATGGAACATCAATAATATTTTATTATCTTAATTATATGAAATTTTAAATATTGTGATAAGACGGATGAAAATAAATAACTATATGAAGAAGCTCATATATCTTGAGCAGAAATGTAATATTTATTACACCATATTCATCCTCCGACATATAGGGTATGAAACAGCGGTGACTAACATTACGTTGAAATACTCCATATGATAGTCCTTATACAAGGTTTACATTGGACTAAACTATAAGCCAGTATCAATAGAACCGCTGTGAGCTCTAACGACCTCACGTCAAAGTTTCGAAATTAATTTTCTAGATTTATGAACATGTGTACACTGTTCCAATAATTCGGAATATTAACCTTAGGAGTATGCATATTTTTGGGAAATTCTGTGTGTGTGGCATTTCGACACAGACATCGTTACATATGTTAGCTTGGCACGCAGCGCCATCATACGAAATGGACTGTAAATTAAGAGTAATGTTGAAACGACATCAAGGCGATTTGCTTAAGGCGTAACCTGCTAGTAATAAAAATGTTGAAAGATTGGAAGAAAATTCACTGGAATTCCACGCCTTCGTAGTGAGTGGGCGGTAGTGTTCACGCTTCGTCCGCGATATGCATTATCATTATCTGTAGACCACGCATCCACAGTGCTTGAATGAAACAATTCGAGTAAAACGGAAACGTGTTCAAATATGAAGATTTCCCTCTTCTGGGTTGTTGCGCTGTGTAGTATGGTCGATGTTAACCAACGTTTCCGAGGTCATACTGCCTCCGTCATCAGGGCGATGAGTATGAAGATTTCTGTCTTCTGGGTTGTTGCGCTGTGTAGTATGGTCGATGTTAACCAACGTTTCAGAGGTCATACTGCCTCCGTCATCAGGGCGATGAGTATGAAGATTTCTGTCTTCTGGGTTGTTGCGCTGTGTAGTCTGGTCGATGTTTACCAACGTTTTATAAAAATGTACAACGAGCAGTTTTATAGGTACTCTTTCCAAAATATTTATAGATGGTTTGTCACGTAAAGGAGGGTTAAATGGGCGGAAGATGTAGTGTGCTTCCTGGAAATTATAAATTCTTACATTTTTTAAGCCTGATAAGTATAGACTACTTCGATCTTGTGGGAAATTGTGTGAGGACGTATGGATTGGATTTGGCTGGTTCAGGTTAGGATCTGGTGGCTAGCTGTTATGAACTTACTAAAATACCTTTGTGTTATATAAGAAGAAAGGGATTTCTTGATTATCTCAATGACTATCAGCTTCTCATGAAACTATCTTGGTCCATTTATTTTTATTTGTAGTGTTCTGTCTGACGACAGGTCCATATATTATGAACAGGATCCTTCCAACCTCTTCAGGTTGTCAGGGACCTGCTCATACATATATACATTCTTGGCAGAGATGATCAGAAGTGGTTTGCCATTGCCTTCTTCTGTGTGTGAGTGGAGTAATTGTTGGGATGCCACGGAGAAACCGGGGAAGCCCCCGGAGGAAAACTCCGTGATGCCTAGACCACGGCCTTGCCCAACACAAGTTATAAATTTGAGCACCACCGGGAATTGAACCCGGGACAGTTAGTTAATCGAAAACCTGCCGTATCGAAAAAGAATTATCCTACCATTTGGTTGACCTATGAGGATGTAGGATGATAACATTTCGATTCATTTTAGATAGATATGTTGTGCATGGGTGACTCTGGGTTGTGTTCAATGGCGGATTTTGGTATGAATGATGTTGAATCTAAGCGTTCAGTACGAGAGAATTAGTTAATTGTGATTTTTCCTCCTCACAATTTGTGGAAAGTAAAATTTAAGCATTTTGACTGAAATGTGTGTAGGAAGAACCGAAAAATGAAAGTAACTGCTGTTCTTTGCACTGTGATTCAATTAGTCTCTCGTAATTCTGATTCTCTGAATGGTCATCAATCACTCAAGTCATGTGCTCTGTCAAGCGCAGAGAATTCTGTGTTCTCCTCTCGGCCACTCCAATTGTATGGACCTAATATCTTGAGCTGCATTCCGAGAAACAATACCTCAAACATTACAGGAAAGGAATTGTGTGAATTATGTGATTAAAATTCATCTTTCTTTTACATTCTTCAGTTGTTTTATCTGTCTGCGTGTTGTTAGTGCACACGCTTCGTAATCGTGAGACGAATACCAGGCATCCTAACGTATTTTGTGATATTACTCAGCACCTCCTTCCTACTTAAAATTGGTCATTATCACTAATTTTAAAATCTTTTACACATTTACATTATGAACATTCGACTGCACAAAAGGAGTGGAATATTTTGACCAGCTCAGCGACTGAAAGATCCTTAAAAAGGATTATTCTGTACGGAGTTTGTTATAACTTATTAAACTATATAAAATAGTTTACTGGCGTAGGCTAGTAGCAAAATACTGCAATATGGAACGTCCAATTTTAAACTACAACAATTTTAGTGTCGCTTGTGGTTTTATAACGAACTACACAACCAAAACCCTAAAAAAAATAGATGAATTTAAAAACTAAACACTATGTTTAAAGCTAATGTTATGACCATAACAGGATGTTATAGTTAATAAAGTAGCCCAGAATCGTAAAGTTAATTTAAAACAGTTCCCCGAAATAGTGATGGAACTGCGTCCATAAATCGTTGTCAGCACCAAATAAAGTGGAAAGTTGAATGCATTGTTGTTTCATTTCAACTGTACCACTTTCAGTTTAGAAAATGGAACGTGCAATAAAAAATTAAACTGTATTTTAAACCACTTGACATCTGGACAGCATATATCACTGAACTTCATGATAGTGTATTAACCACTAAATTCAAATGTATTTTGTCGTCATACTTGAGAATATTCGTGCCATTTGACACGTGAAATACGCTATGAAGCCCTTTACCAGGGTTGGCAACCTTTTGAAAAAAGAGTGCCGTTTATTATAATGTCCAAGCAAAACCATCGCAATGAACTATGAAGTGCTGAATAGAATGACCAGATAATTATTAATCCTATTTGTTTCATATACCGTACATGAAACAATGTCGTAATCTAATTAGTTAAATATAGTCCTACATTTCATACTGTATTATGTATTAAAATTACACATCGTGGTACGACACACGTTTGATCGTTAGTGGGGTTATTGAACACACATGTACAGACTGTCATTTGATCCGTCTCTTACTAATATAGAACACCAGGTATTCCTTGAAGAGACCCATGCAGTTCGCGAACCATCGGTTGTGATCCCTGCCCTATATGTACATTTAAGATCCTAACAGTTATTTTTTTTATTTACAACAAACAGGCATGTTAAAATATAGTCTTTAAAGTCTGATATAGGGTGATTCGTAATTACGCCAAACTGGAGATTTAGATTTCGCTGGAAGAAGTTCGTTTCAGGATTTGAGGTTTTCACGACGGTGAGTCCGAAGATGACTCTCTTCTGAGTTTTAGGGCCGTGTAGTCTGGTAGAAGTTTACCGTCAGGAAAGTGATCATCGCCATGATGATGGAGGCAGGAGAGACCCCTGAAACTTTGGTAAACCAGACTACAAGGCCCTAAAACTCAGAAGACAGTCATCTTGAACTTGTACGAACACGCTTGTGGAAGCAGTTATGTATATGAGTAGATGGTCTCTCAGTGGTAAAGATGCGGATCTTCATCTTCTGGGTTGTAAAACCGCATGGACTTGTAGGTAGAAACCAGTCTTCATCGTCATCCCTGAATGTGGTGGCAGTATTTTTCTCTGAAACGTTCGTACCCACCTTCAACGTACAAACGGCTTTACAACCAAGGAGACCAACGTCGGCAGTTGTACACCGAAGGAAGAATGAATTCCAGAAGTGGTTAGTAAATATTAAGACCCCGGGACCTGGTAATGCAGCGTGAAAGAGGAAGGTTAAATGAAGGTCAGACAGATATAATTGCTTTTATTCCTGTCTCCCCATACTAGATTCTCTTTTGTTCAGAGATTAATTAATGTGTTCTGAAACAGCGCATGAAAGAGAAGATACAAAGCTGTCGTGTTGGACTGTGACACTGACTCTCGTTTTATTCATATTGCACTCCTGCAATATTATGAACTGTTTGTCACTTTCAATGCCACGGGCCAGTAAGTCATCTTTAAGTAAACCTAATCATTAAAGTGGTACCCTCCTGGTAGTAGAATCTGTTTACAATGACTTTTTAAACCTTAGGATTTCAGTTGGGAATCTCAAAATGTGTTAGGTCTGAGTGAGTATATGGGATTTATTAAATTGTTCCCCTCAGTTTATTAATCATTCACATTAATATTTCGTTATTTTCAGCCCACATAAATGATACACCAGAAGCGAAAATATGCAAAATTTTATTTAGAATATCTGAACATAAAACCTAAGCGTAGATCGGAGGATAATATTAAAATGCATGCTAGAGAAATATGGTGTGATATGGATTGGATTCATCTTACTCAACGTTGGTGGGGCCTTGTGAACACGGACCATAAACTTTCTTGGTCTGTAATTGGCGAACTAGCTGATCGAGTCAGCTATTTAGCTTCCGAAGAATGTTTCCCTTGCATTTAATTAAAGAGGTAAACGTATTAAAAGAATTTGAATAACATTTGATATTAGAAGTGCTTCCTAGAACGAATTGGTACTTTTTCTAATTTGTTTATTATTGTAAAATTAATCCAGAAATTCTTTATTAAAAGCTTAGAGTATTTAAACTGAAAAATGAATTTCCCAGCCATCTTTTACGGAATTGAGACTTTCATTACGAGGTTCACAAGAGCCCGCCATCGGATAGAATCTTTATCGGCGTATCCTAAATCGACTTCACACGCTTTGTCCTTCAGACACTCTTCAATGTTATCTTCTCATCTCGCCCGCGTTTTCTATTCATTTCGGGTTTTGCTGTATTTTTAATATTATTATGTTTGTTTTTGTTATTCTTAACTTTATAGCTAGGCCTACGTGTCGTATATCTACAGAGTTCTATCTTCCATGTGAATATGAGCTTTTTATTTTATTTGCAAGAAGGCAGACTATTGTAGACTATTAATAAATACGCAATTCCTATATCATAGAACTATGTAGACCTTCTTTGAAGTTGGTCATGAACTTACAGTTGTCAGAGTTTAGAGAAATTATTAAAATTGATACAATTTTCTTTCCAGGTGAGTGAATGACTCTCTTCGCAAAATTAGTGGTAAATAAACTATGGACCAGGATTGAGGAAGTATTGGAGTACAAGGTACGTTTCTAATTTTGATACCATCAATTTCAAGCATACTTGAGGAAGTTACGAAACTTAGTATGACAGAACAAAACACAGCTACAGAAAGAATTAAATTAATTTGTTATAAGTATGTAAATCTCGGAATTGCAATGTAATGAAGTGTAACAACCGATTGTAACGTTAATAGCATATATTATGAAGTCTGCAGCCAGTTGGCCTCTGCAGGAACATTACACCCTTTTCTCTCACCGTAGAACACACATAAAGCTAAGATACAGGTAACTACTGCAAGTTACCTCAATTACTTATTTTATTAACAGAGTTTTAAGTCCAGCAGAAATTTCCATGTTATATTTCGTAGTTATCGTCAACAGAAACTTTGCGGATTACGCTGTTGTTCTGTTACAAAGTTACAAAGACTAGATTTCTGTCTTATGGGTTGTTGCGTTGTATAGTATGGTAGAGGTTTACCAACGTTTCAGAGGTCATACTGCCTCCGTCTTCAGCGCAACAACCCAGAAGACAGTAATCTTCATACTCACCGCTGAGAAAACCTCAAATCATACATTACAAAGACTAATCACTGTTCCATCTGCGTTTTGGACGTCATTAGCATTCAAATACTTTATGACAGAACATTTTCCAGATTTGGTCTTCAGTGTTTTAGTTACTTCTTATATGAGTGATGTGTTACTGCAATGATATCTCTTTTATTTACGTTTATTATTGAGCTCATGATCCGCCATTCTGTATGTTGCAACCGCTATGAGAACCCCCATTTCTGCGGCCTGTATTCTTATAATTTGTGAGTTTGTCTACGTCCAACATTTGGATCGATATAAAACAAAGTTATGTCGATTACTGTACAGAAATGTAGACACCTCCGTCATGAATACTCATTGCCATAATGATGGAGGCAGTAAGCACCTCTGAAACGTCGTTAAAGTACCAGACTACACAGCGCAATATTCCAGAAGAGACATTTTCATTATCATTTCGTTCGGTACCCACCGTCTTTTTACAAGGCGTACGTAGAAAGAAAAATTAAGTCGACTTTTCGTACGGAAGAATGAAATTCGTCTTCTCATTTCCCCGTGTCCCCAGTTAATTCTCATCCAGTTTCGTAGTTTCACTTTTACTATAACATATTTATTTAATTATGAATTAACATATGTTGGGAAACCATTTAATTTATTATACGTTCTGTATTAATTCAGGTTTCTGGGATCATTATCAGGTTAATAAACATAATAATTACTTTCAGAAACATAATTTTATGTTACGCAGTGACTGAGCTGAGATCACTATTATATTTGTGTGGCTCCACTCGTGAAGTTACAGAGTACATCGAAAATTTTCAGAGAAAGGGAGAATCGATTTTCCTGCCATTGTTGAAATAATACAGATTTTTTAAATTTAAATTAATCAATATACGAAAACAGTCTTTTTATTACACCGGTCATTTGGGTCATATCTTTTAGGATTTTTATAAAAGATCATATTTAAAGTTTAACAGTTTTATATTAGTTTTGATTTTCTTTCTTTTACAAAAAGGACATCACTACTCGAGGTTTCCGTTGTGCTGGCAATGACTGCGAATTTCTGTGAATATACAGGCCTGTAATCACATATTCTATAGTAAATACTCGTATAACATGTAGCCTATTGTATATTACGTAAGACTGTTATCCATCGTCAGACGTCTGTGGCTTGTTCTTCTAGTGGCATTAGGCCAGCCTCTTTGACCACTCTCACTGTACCGGGTAAGATCAAAATTGATTATTTGCAGCCTTTTTGCAAAGCATGCCAACGCTACACTTAAAACGAAGCCTTTGACTTCGTGTAAACATTATAAAACAAATAATCGGGGCCTACAAGTTAATAGAAGTCTTTCCGTGTTGTTAAATGATGTACCCCTTTCATTTTACGTCTTACGTCAACAAGGGTCCACCTCTGTTCTTTATTCTCTAGCTCTTTCAGACTTTTATAACGTCCATTTGCATATTATTTCTTGGCTCTTCGCCTTGCTGCTTCGAGAAGCTGGCATGTGCCAAGCCGTGCCTACTGACTTCACAGGAAAAAAGAGGTTTGTCTGTCCAAGACAGTGCCACGTCACAGGAAGGAAACGCCATTTTCATTCAGAGTGTGTTCCGTATGAGTTGGGGGTAGTAATACACCCCGTTCACAATCTCCCCATATCCTTATTTCCTCGTAGCAGCCTCAATCGCTGTAAGAGAACCTAACCTTACATTTTCTCGTCGGGTAAAACGAGGCGAACCATTCTGTTTTTTTTCTCTCCGAAATTTGTCGTAAGTAGTAGCAGGTTATAAGAATTACGTGCACAGTACAAATATTAGTTTTAACTTACTAATACAGGATTATTATGAACACTGGAACAAGACATTTTTAGTGAGATTTGCGGTTCTCACAGCTACAAGTATGAAATAGCTGTATTCGTGGTTCTTGCTACCTCCATCATCAGGGTGATTAAGCACCTCTGAAACATCTGTAAAAAATTTACATCCTCTACGATTCAACATCTAAAAAGACGACTGTCTTCACATATTTACTGTTAGTGACGTAAATATAAAGTTTCTCATAGAGTAGATTATGTTCTAGCTTATATTCAGTACAAAACGAAAGAACCCCTGTGACTAATGACATGTCAATTATGGCTTTAAACTACACCAAAATTAATGACGTATAGATGTTGTGACGTAACAGATTAGACTAGAGTGATAAGCTTACGAGTGTTTATATGTTTCCTCACATTCGTACTGACCTGAAATGTATTTTAAACATCATTTTCAAAGATTTAAGTTGTGGATAGGCTATTGAAAGGGTATTCAAAAGATATGGATGTCGTTTGGAAGAAGTAGAACCATCACAAAATCTTTCTCCCATTTTTGGCCAAATACTGTAATTTCTGAGTTAAGGGAACTAAATATTCTAATGAACCTTCTCAATGACATAAACTGCCTGTGTCTGTAATAACCTCCAGTAGTAAGGATATTATTAAAGAAGTTGAATTATACTTTCTTGTATGCTTTGTGCATACGAAATAACCCGACACTTTCCGATATATATGTGTGTGTGTGTTCATTCCAGAAGTATGCGAACTCATACGCCACCTCCCGCCGCTCCGATGAGGCGTGAGGCGAACACGTCTCTCCTTCGGAGCAAAGGTTTTCGTGCTATGAATTATCGCCTACTTGGTCTGTGCCGTCAAAACCCATTTTTTCCTTGCAACCTTCGTATTTTCTTTTCTCTCAGTTGCACCGACTGCTTTAATGTGCTCTTTAAGTTGTTTTAATCAATGGAAAGCGGTTGATGATGTGTTCTGTCAGTCGGCAAGCGAAATGCCGTTAATCGCAGTTTGTTTAATTTGGTTCTTTATAATTCAATTAGAGGTACAGCAGTCTCGACTTCAGGTCTAAAGTGCGCTAAATAGGCGCTCTAAAGATAAACACCGTATGTGGAAACTGTAATAAAATTTATTTCTTACATTACATTTCCAAGCTGAACAAGTTGATTATGACTACACAAATGTGGAAAAAAATATTGATAGAAATTAAAAAAAATTAACGGTCTAAATATTAGAATATTTTGGTGCTGAACTGATAATTAGAAAAGTGCATCTATATAAATAGACAAATCAAAAATAAATCAGTGTTATCGAAATATTTGTTCTTTGGGTGTGAATATTTGACTGAATTACTACGAAAAGAAAACAATTTGATACGAACCAAAGATGACAGATTTCTCACGAAACAAAAAATTCCCATGTAGACCTCACTAGGTATATGAATCTCTACGAAACATTGTCTTTCACTCGTTATGCAGAGAAATTCATTACACATAGTGCTCTTTAACTTTGACCTTGTGTTGCAATTCTTGTTTTTGCATTTCATTCAATTTTGTTGCATCACGTTGATTGCACACAGTGGGAGGTACCTGCTGCCATTTCCTTCTGCATCCTGGTCGAGATTTGTACTTGTTCTTTTCTTATGGGTCTTGGCTTCATATTACCAGCCTTACAACCAGAGGATGTGTAAACAGCCTGCCTCTTAGCTGTTGCAGCAAACTTCAGAGACTCACCAATATATACCTCGAACTCAAAGAGATCGATGATATGCCTTCTTCTCTAACCCAAAGCTTTTTTAACCAGCCTGTATTCTGTCCATGAATTTAAAATAACCAAGTCAATGAAGTGGAAGAAGACTTGGACAGGCCACTTTCTGTTACTCATGGAAATATGATGGAATGAAATCAATCTATCATTCGAGTCCACTCCACCCGTTGTATCGTAGGTAGAAATGGATATTGGCTGCCACACACGTGTACTTCTTTTCCATTTTGCCACACCTCACAAGATTTGTAGGATAAGCACCAACAGATGTGTAAGTTTCCATAACAGATCAGTCGTCCATCCACTTTAAAACGGAAACTTTGCCATCTTGTCGAACAAATTTCATCACAAGACACTTACTTTTCCCAGTAACTCTTTGTCATTGGAAATTCTTGTTTTCAGAGTCCTTTGAATGCTGCCTGAAAAAAACAGTTTCAACTGCAACCTTTGAAGAATGTACTCCAGCAGTGGAATTTAAGGAAAGCAGCAATCACAGTAAACACCATGTTCATTTAATACTCTTCCTTCAACCAATTTCTGGCTGAAGATCTTACATACACACAGGTGGTTCATACATGCATATATATCACATTCCATGGATTCATACGTTAGTCAGATGACAGAATGAAATAGTTTCTTCTTGTGTTGCCTACGCACACATGCGAACGCACACGTCAGTCGTTGAGATACGCACAAGTAACCCAATACATGAATAAAACTTTTGACACTACATCAAAGGAGAACCAGATTTGGGATTTCTACTGTGAACTTCGACGCTCAATATTTATGAGTTCTTTGCACGCAGTTAACGCGTGATGGAAAATCCGTGTGTTCGGCTGTTTGCACATTTCATCTCCGAAACACTTAATGAATTTGGATTAAATTTGACTCTTAAGTAGATGTTAATAGTTATCGAACTGATTTAATTTTAGCGCTTATTAATCAAAATTAAATAAAACTTAAATTTGAGTTTCTAAAACATGGCCCAACGTAGAAGAAAACCACTCCTTTAGCTACATACAATATGATGTTCTTAAGTCTAAGCCTTTTCTTAGAAACGTTCATTAAAGTGGTGAATGTTTAAGAATCTGCAAGGGAAAATAATTTATTGTTGTGCAACGTGATTTTTGTAGGGTCATTGGAGTTGGTATTTGAAATAAATTAACTCGATGACCATTTAGGTTAAGAAGAGTTTGATTAAATTAAACTAATTTTAAAAAATGTATGTACTACACTCTTAGTAGTATGGTGTACAGTTTTGATAAATGTTTTAACAACTTATCACATCGCAGGGCTTTGCCTGGCTTACCATCCTACCAAGGCTCCTAACCCTGGTGGCTGAATTACGTGACATACATATCCAAAATTAATGTCTGTCTGGAAAACCGGGCCATTTCTGTTCCCAAGTGGAGTTTAGTCGCATGAGAATGATGAAGTGTGTTCTAGATGCTTTTTGATCGATTCTTGCGATTTGAAACTGCGCTGTTTAACGTGGAATGTTAGGATTATTTGTGAAATAGACGGCAATAAAGTGTTCAAAGCAGTATCACAAAATGTATCCGGAGAAACTTATAAAATCCCCGAAACGCGTCTGTCTGTTCGTCTTTAGCCATACTCCATACCGAGATTTGAATTTCAAACCTTCCAAATACGAAGCAGAATTATTAACGAGTCAGCCTCTAAATTAAATCATACCGTTCTGCATTAATTTAAATAATTAATAATAATCTTCGTTTATGCTAACATCTTATCGTACGTTCGGTATTAGAAGGTAGGATGGGCTTGCAGTGTTTGTTTGCGACATCCAGAATGCATTTTGTGCTAGTGTATCTGGCATTATATGGGACTATGTTTGTGGTTTATTTAACCCTACGACAATGTAGCGTCAATTTATTTAGTTTCACATTTAATAATATGAGCCGGGGGTTCGATCCTCGACAGGGGTATAGAATTTTTCCTCTAGCCTCTGCGTCCAGACCGGCTCTGGGGTCCACCCGGCGTCCTATCCAATGGGTACCGGGGGTCCTTTCCCGGGGGTAAAGCCGGCCGGGGCGTGATGCTGACCACTCACCCCCATCTAGTGCCGAGGTCAAGAAAGTGTGGGATCTATATCCCCTCTCCCCCAAGCGCTTAAATGCCTTATAGTGGGACAGTTTTATTTAATAACATTACCTTGTTACTATTCTTGTTCTGTAAATTTTACTACCTAAAAATATTATTCCTGATTACTTGTTCCTGAAAAATGCAAAACAAAACATTTGTCACACAGTAGAAGCATATGACAAATACGTAAAGGGAATATGAACATTCTTCATTGTCAGTCACATTACTAATGTTCATTTGATGGTGAACATCACTTACAAAGGCGCTGCGTGTTCACGGGCAGAAGTGAGTACTCTTCACTCTGGAGCTGGGATGTGCAATCAATCAGTGTCACAGGCCTTCAGACAGTCATCGTATACGTTGTTATAGAACCGGATAACAAGTGTACACTAACTAACAGTAGGACTAACAGACAGCCAAACCTATAATTTAACAGTCGAAACTGAAATAGCTTATTTCAAATCCGCTCAGCTAACCTCATTAGGGTCAATAACCTTTCTCGCAACAAGAACACCAATAGTTATTACTGCCCCAAGTTGTTTCTGTTTGTAAAAATTTGACGAATCTAATTACAGTGTTGGATTTGGGCTGTCCTATGTACGGCTCTCGAACCTGAAACAAGTCTTCAATGTTTTTACTCAGAATGGTTTTCTTAATGTATATAACAAGAAAGGCGGTCAGGAATTACAGTTTCGATAAATCAAGTACCTATAAATTCGAATGATGTGCAACGAAGTATATAATCGTATTTACCCATAGAGCCTACCATCTGTTTATGTCTAATTAGGATTCATGTCCGGTGAAAAAAATATCAAACTGGACATATTAGAAAATAATCAGGAATAATCGTAATTTACCCTAACTTTTAAGATTAAAACAGCCCGGATTTATACCAACATTACAAAGGGTCAATCATAGAGTTTACTGATCAAGTGGCCTACTTGTGAAGTAATTTGGTTAATCCAAGAGTTTCTTTGCAATCACATAGATTATAAGTGCGACAAATTGGACCAAACGTCGTGGAGGAGTGGTTAGAAATTCAGAAAATATAAGGTTCAGATCTCGTCTTGAAGATCAGCTATCCTGATTTCTTGTGTTTACTTCAGTCTCTCCAGATAAATGTCAGAATATTATCTGCCACGACTTCTTCCTTCCACAGCCATTCTTTTTCATTATTCACTATTCATCAGTGTAATTTGTTAAAATCTTCGTTATAATGAACCGTAAGTGAACCATTCTTTCCAAGTTGCAAGATACATTTTTCAAATTCTTCTCACATATTTCAGTTGCCGATGTTACAGAAATTTTTCTGTTCTTTTCATAACTCAAAAATTTCAGAGAGAAAGTGTTTCTGGCAGGTTTTCGAGTACGTAAATTTTTCTCCAAACATCTCAGATACGACACAGACGACGAAAATTTAAACACTAATATCGTGATACTACTTCTGCTTACTCTCTACTTAGCCGCTGCACACAGCTGTCATATAGTCACTTTGCTTCAAAGTGTCATGATGAAAGGAGCACGTAAGGGCGACATGGAGAACAGTATCATTAGAATGTAGACTGCGTCTGACAATAATGCAATTTAGTCCATCTCACAGTGAGGGAACTCCTGAAAACATAACCGAAGTTTTTCTTAATATTTGGTTGATTGAGGAAACTCACGTCATAGCTTCTAACTATAACGGCCCTAAGGCCGTGATTAGAATCAGATGATTTCTGAATGAAGCCAATGCACTAACGCTCGCAGTACTGTAACATTAGCATCCAAATGCTGTTTCTAAACCAGACTTGCTTTACTACTGAATGCAAATTACATACAGTCGTGATGGTTGTAGGCTTATATGGTAAATATATATGCAAGGAAGTTGATGTAATTGTTAACAGTATACAAGTTTAATGCTGTGCGCTTTGTAATTCAAATTGTATTCTGTGTATTTCTTGAGACTGAAGATGTTTGAGATACATTTTCCTCAAAAACAAGACTGCAATTTTTGGCGTATACGGAATTGGGAAATGGAGTAAAGAGTTGATTTAGGGTAGGAAATGAAAGCAAAATATGATTAGACTCAAGTAAAGACAGATGTCGTAGGAACTGTGTAAGTAATGTTGAATAATGATTGGTTTCAGCTGACCACAGATGTTTCATAGGTTTTGGGTAGAGCGTGCTTTCCTTATAATGTAACTAGCTGAAGTACCCATTTTACGTCAGTGATTTTCTTACGATACATTTTATTGAAATAATGCAATTATTTATTTCATCACACCTGCAATAAATTCCTGCTTAATGCTTATGTCTTCCTTTCGCGCAATCACTAGATATTTACCCTGAAGATGACAAATAAAATAACAAGAAATTTTAATCTCGTAACTGGCATATTAAAGTTCACTACAAGGAACAGACTTAAATTAAACCCACTCTTGTTTATGATTAAAGATAAGCTCTAAAAACGAAAGCGTATACAATCATACATAGATTTTATTATCTAATGCTGTGGTACGTCGTGTTTATAAATCTTGTAATTACACAGTAGATTCCTTTAGGTATCGTATAAGGGTGTGTAGAGACAAAATAGCGGTAGGTATAGATCGCTTTATGCCTATGTGTTACCCTATTAGCTCAGGTTAGGGATCAATGGTGAGCTGTTGTGAACACGACATGAAACTTTTGGTTTCATACTAGGTTAGTAGTTTCTTAACTAGCTTTATGGTCTACCTATCACTTTCTACCCCTCGACCTACTGCCTCCTTTGGTCGTCAACATTAACATTACTGCCGGAGGCATACATGGTTCAGCTGTACTCTTGCTGTTCTTCCTGTTTCGACGTCCTTACCATTTGCTATAGCCTGAGTACCTGTTTGCTGTGTCCATACCCCGGCGAACATTACCTGACAAGCAAAGTGCAGGTTACATTACATAACATAATATTATAGGCCCACGATATCATCTTAAATTTGCCCCTACGATATCCCTACATAATTCTCTATTCTGTTTGATTGTTTTGTGCTGTGCTGGCGTTGTACATCTTCCCTAAATCAATACAAACTCTCCCTTCCACTGCAGTAACGCCATCAAAATCTGCATACATTACAGACCTTCAAACAATATTGTTCAAACACTGTCGAGCATGGTGTGCTAACATAATGGATCCAGCTCTGAACGCTAGTCCTAACACGTTCATACACAATCTACTGCAAATTCCCACGAGTACACCATGTTGATCAGGATACCAGGAACATTTATATTTCCAAAGAGGCTGGACAAAGAATAAAACAGTTAAAAATTGAGTAGGCGTTTGTGTGCATGTCTCGTCACCAGAATGCAGGGAAATATTATTCTCTGAGGGTACATAATAAATTCTTCCTAAATGTAGCAAAGTTCAACTATTTTGGAACGATGGTAAAAATCGAAATTATATCACGAACAAATTAATAAGATTCATTCAAGAATGATTCCTGCGGTTCAGTTCTTAATCTCTTACTATCACCAAATTTTATTGCGTTGAAAGAACCAAGAAGTATGGAATGGGCCGAATATGTAGCACGAATGGGAGATGGGATGTGGGTACAGAGTTTTGGTCATAACATGTGAAATGAAGTGAATACCTGATAGATTTGATGATTAATGGGAGGATGATATTAAACTTTATCTTAAATTATTATAATGTATGTGGACTGGATTCAGTTGGCACAGAATAAGGTTCAAATGATGCATTCTTGGGAAAACTGTTTACACAAAAGACGCTGAAGCTTTTGACAACCTAAGTGATTATCAGTTTTTTTAAGAAGGATGCTGTTTCGTGGATATGAAGGGCGGATGACCAGGCGTCTTGTTCTTCTTCTTCTTATCTTCATGGATTAGGCTCATTAGCCTGTACCAGGACAGTTGCTCAAGGCTATTGTCCTTATTAATCTTTGAAGAGTGTATTTTTGAGTGATGAGTGACAAGCCCACTGCCTCTACACAATTTCTACTCTTGTTCTGCGTTTTATATAACTCACACGATGGCCCAAAAGTTTGTCTTATGAATATGGTTGATTAGACAGTTAATGGCGAATTGTGGTTGTTGTGTGGAAGATTCCTTCTTGAGAAGCTAACAGTCGATTACACCAAGTAACTCCTAGCCTTATACAGAAACCGAAGTTTCATTACCGCGTTCACAAAATCCACCGCTGAATCTCATCGTAGTCAAATGAATCCAGTCCACACTGTCACACCATAATTCTAAGCAATCTTTTTTAATATTGTACTTTACATTAGTAATAGGCGTCCCAAGTGGTCTCTTTCTTTCAGTTTGTCCATTTATTTTGTATTTTTTATCCCTCCCATACGTGTTACAAGGTTTGTCCATCGCATTTTCGTTAATTTGATCACTCTGATGTAGATTTTGGTCTTGAGCCCGACATAAAACATGAGGCCTACCAGGGGTGTTAAAATACTTTGCAGGAGGCTGTGACCGTATGTTATAGGGACTAACAAAATAACGAACTAACTCCCTGGTAGAATAACCAGCAGGTCCAACAGCGACAACACGAAAGACCGTCACCGGACACAATCCTGACCCAACTCCATTCATTTACCCCTCTCAGAGACCACCTCCATCTTGGTATTGTCTACCCATTTTCTTCGTCGTCTGCCCAGTGGATTTTTCCCAGAATGATTTCCCACCAAAAATTCTGCATGCACCCCCCCGCATTCGTTCTGCATGCCAAGCCCATCACAGCCTCATACATTTCACTATCCTCACTATGCTAGGTGACCTGTACAATTCATGCATCTTCTTGTTATATAATATTTTAAATTCCCCACTTACTTTATCCTAACTAGGACGAATTATGTTCCTGAGGACCTTGTTTTCAAAATGTTAAAGGGACATATTATAAACCCAATTTATTACGTGATATTTGAGGTTTTGACGGCGGTGATGGTAATGATGAAGTTCCTTACGTTTTTGCGTAGGAGAATAACACCTTGTTAACGCGCACGTGTGTGACACTCGCATCTCTCATCAAATTGTTACTCCTTGGTTGGCATTATTACAACAGTGACCTTGGATACAAATTTCCCCCGTGATATCATTGTTATCGGTTGCCCTACTGTCACCACCAGTGACGTGTTAAAACAGCTTTGGAATGTCAGTGTTCTCCTAAGAGTAGACTTTTCTAATCTTGTTGGATGCAAGAAACAGCCCGTTACGTAAAGAGCAGTAAACCCCACGGGAGGTTCCTTTATCCATACGTGATATTACCCATCTGTCATGTTGTTTAGTTTCCACACCGCAGTGCGTGTTGTGGATGCTCCTTGCGGCAGGCAACACGACTGTCAATCACCGGCTTAATCACCCTGACAAAGGTTTCCTGTACATCCATCACTGTGTTGTTGCCTGTCATGGCGAAAGGATATCCTGTGTCTTGTAATGAAAGCTGAATCTTGTCGTTGGGAGCCCACAGACTGCTTCAGTAATAGTCCTAATAGTGTAGGTCGTTTTACGCATGGGCTTATGGTTGTCACGACCTCCAAACGTGGTTTCAGGCACTAAAACGTTATTGATTACAGTATTATATACCAGATATTACGATTATTATGACACAATTAACCTATTTCGAGTGTAAACCGCAATATCATGTTTAGTGGAATTGAATCGGTCATTTGCAAAACCACACGAGTCTTCACAAGTCTCTTTTGAGCAGACAAGAATAATTGGCAAGTATCTGATTTTTTATACAGTTATAGTTCTTCCACAAAAATCTTTTGCGTGTAGAGGTGTAATATAAAGTTATTTGGACTCACTTTCTTTATATAGTTATTCATATAATACTGAAGTAATATTACGTAACTCATTTTGTTATTTGTCTATTGTCACTCACGGGTGACAAGTTTAGTCGCTGTGAGTTTTATTGTGAGAAAGCAGAGTTAGTTTAGAAATGAATTAACATGAGTCCAGGACTCGTGTCATTTAAGTGAAACAGTCTATAGAAACAGCGTCCCACGTGCAATAAGGGCTTGGACCGATGTGATTGTTGTAAAAAAACGACGCATATTTCCCCAGTGACTTTCATCATAGTAATAGTTCAATTAGGTCAAAATATGGACTCGTGTGATTTTAAATAAGCGATTAAATTGTATTTAGTGCTTTCCAGAGTTCCGTCAATTAACTTCACAACTCGTTTACAATATTATTAATTTCCCTTTTGTTAATAATACAACAGTTACAATGTTCAGGAACGAAAAATTTACATATTTTACTACAATATTCACTAGCGTGTAACGCGGTGTGCGAAACTAAAGAGTATTATTGATGGCGGCAAGTATGAAGTGCCTGTCTCTTATGGTTTGTTCAACATTTGTAATTTGATAGAATTTTACCGACGTTTCAGAGGTCCTTGCTGTATCTACCATCAGGACGATAAGTGCGTATCATAACCGTTACAAAACTTCGCGCCATTGAAAGCAGAATTGTTCTGAGCATGCGTGCTGCGGTTAGACTGACGTAATATACATTTCTAGTTATACTGAGCCCAGTATACATAAGCACAATAGACAATTGAAAATGTTGTATAGTAAATCACCTAAGATAAATAAAGTTATAGCACAACATGGCAATGCAGTACAGAATACAGATATTACCTGCCATGTCGAATGCTCAAGTCTGTTTTATTAACGAATTATTATTGTGTCTGTCTCTCTGTCTGCAATGTAACTAGGCATAATTCTTTGTGTGCATTTGCAAATCCAACCGATAATAGATCGACATATCTCACGAGTACAAGGGTTCTCAATGCAAATGTTTATTTATTCTGTATCATAAATTCATTTAACTATGAATTACCTAACGGTGTAGGAAAGTCGTAGTTAGCATAGTAAACGTTAACAATCACAACACTCTTCTGTAAACTTTAGATTTAGTAGTAATTACTCCCATTGCTTTCAAATCCAGCATCCAAATAAGGCCTTGTTTCTATCTGAGGAATGAATTAATCTCTCCCTCAGGTTTAGAATTCTGAATTACGCAAGTAAGTGCCGGTTACTGTATTAATAATAACGTACACATTTACGCATTCGTTATTATATTGCGTTGTTGTGTTAAAGTACAATGCGCCTGTATCCGGTAAGAAGACTGGGCCGTGTTCTGGGCTTTAACTATCAATTCCATCACCTGTGCGAAGTTAAATTCCCCATTTCAGTTTTACTACACTGAAATGCAATTTTAATTATGTTTGCTACCTTAGATCAAAGCAATATTCCCTTTGGTAAATATTTTAAATTTAGTAAGATTTAAGGTTTTCACTGCGGTGAGTCCTAAAACGTCTGCCTTCTGGGTTGTACCGTTATGTAATGTGATAGAAGTTTACCAACGTTTCAGAGGTCCCTACTACATTCATCATCCCCCTGACAGCCATTTTAATTTTAGATATACTTTAAAAAATTATGTATTTCTAATTTAGATTATGAGGACTCTTAGCAGAACACCATTTTCCATTGTTACGTGTCTTCTCTCGTGCTACAAACGATTCTCTGTGTTATCTGTGTTATAACAGTGAAATTAAATGAGTGTGGATAGACAATGACTAATGATGTTGATATGGAAGTATAAGTGAACAAGAGCTTAGAACCTGTACCACAGTATATATTACAACGCTGTAACATACCAAAATTTACTATTAACATTACAGATATCTTTGAAATATCACAGATAACACCATACAAACAGATTTTTACGTCAGACAACTTATTAAACAATAAGAAATCTTAGTGCTGGATAATGTTGTATACTAACAATGTGTTATTGTTATTTAGCCATTTTATAGAAGATCCTTTGTTACACTGCCATCCGATTCCTCCATTTCTTTCAGTCTCTTATCTAGTATGTGATCGTAACTGGTCTTATAATGCAGTGGTATTCAACCTTTTTTGTTCGCGTACCCCCAGATATAATTTCTCTTCAACTTTGTACCCCTCAAAGTTGTTGGTGTATAATTCAAGTTATACATGGTATATAATCTACATCTAAAATAAATTAAATACATTACGTTACTGATTATTCAGTGTTTATCATAAAATAATATATTTTTTTAAAAAATTCACGTACCCCCGGGGGTACGCGTACCCCAGGTTTAATACCACTGTTATAATGTAAAAGCGGTTATTCATTTTGTTAGGGCTACTCTGATGTCAGACGTCATAATTCTTTCCACGATGTACGTCATTTTTGCATGTGACTGTTGGTGTGCCTCGGTGGCTGAACTGAACGGAACGAATACCAGTAATTAGCTCTCTTTGCCACAGCACAGTTGTTGATGATTTATACGAGAACCATGCAAGTCCCACCTCCCACATTCGCCCCCTCACGCGCAGAGAAGGTGTCTGTACCAAGCGAACATCCAATCTACCCTCCAAACATCGCCTCTGTCGATACAGTGGTATCCGCATCAGTCCACACGTATGGTGAAGCAGACATATTGTGTCCATCGGGGCGAATTTCAAACAGTGGGCATTGGCTATGAAACTTAACTGGATAAACAAATCGCCCAACCCCAGGTTCGTAATCCGTAAAGAGGCTGTTTGGGAGACCGAGGCGTAGGAGTGGTTTTGCAGTGGATTGTAAATAAATAAGGTGTAAGAGTGTGTTTAGCTGGATTAGAATTAGTTCTAAACACGATAATGCACCTTTGGCTTCCATCAAAGCCGGAGAGACGACTTCTTTGCTAGAATTCGTACATCCATTATATATATATATATATAGCCTACGTTAGAATTTTAATGGTCATAAATAGAATAGACCGCTAAAGTAGATAGGTTACAACAAAAATAAAAAAACTCATATTTCTGTACAGGCCATCAGGGTGAAATATCTGTAATACTTTTAGCATTAAAATCGTGTATAAGACCTTAGATGGGCAGCTGTATGTTTTGAGATAACTTCACCTGCTCTTTAATAGGGCCATTGTTAAAATATTTCTTTGTGGTTCGTTATGTACGGTGTCAGGCTGTGGACTGAATTTATCTGTGCGATCTGAGGTTCTCACGGCTTTGAGTGTGGAGATTACTGGTTGTCTTCTGGGTTTTTGTCCCTTGCAGTCTCGTAGACGTTTACCGAAGTTTTAGAAGTGCCTGCTGACTTTATCAGTTACAGCAAGCATCTCTGAAGCGTCCGTAAATTTCTACCAGACTACACATCGCAACAACCCAAAAGATAGCGATCTTCATTTCCTGAATTAATCTGGTTTACAGTTCGGTACAGTGACTTTGTTTTATGAACACTTTGTAAGCTCTGTGATTCCAGAAAAGGCCGACATTTCATTAATCAGATAAGTGACTATCACACTCTTTTAAGGAGGAATTTTTTCCCCATGAAGTAAGTAGGCTCTGTGAGTTAATCCATTCCATAACATGTTATACTAAAACTTTCTGTTTATGTAGTTGTAATTAACCGACAACCGTCATGTAAATATTACGCTGTGAGTATCAAATCTGTAAAACAATTTTAATTCCCATGTTTCAGCAAATGTTTGGTAGGTTGTACGATATGAAATTTTTGTGTGTTTACATACGCGATGTTACTATTGCTATTAGCAATGGTAACTGATGAATTTTCAGACTGCCTCGTAATTGTTGTCATGGTTGACAGAACAGAATAATGGTAACCACAAATATATCATACATTTACATTGGTCTATAACAAAGAGACATTATGAACATAACTTTTAGAGTTTTATCAACACTGTTTCATATAATTTCCGATCCAGAACAACTTGTACGTATTGCCTCACTACTGATGATGCTGGAAAGATCCTGTTTATATATTTTTTTCATATTATGTACACAGTAAAGGAATTCCGAATATATGCCTACGAATTAATACCGTAGTTGCATCTAGGTGATAATGCCACTGTATACGCATTCAAAACTCGATCTTTTTTTTTATGCATCACATTTGAAATAGCAACAGACACGGAGGAACAGAGACCGGACATACGATATTTATATATATGTTTACTCCAGAAGTTTTTGGCCTAGGTATAACCACATTTATTTAGGCTATCCTATTAGTTTCAGTTTAGACGATTTTTAGTGAACCGTGTGGATATATTCTATGTACCTGTTTTGAAGAGAAAAATCTTCCAAATCTTTCAGCCAATTCATCTATCACGATAAAACAGTGGCTTTACTTTCGAATATCAGCTATCACAGAATTTGGATATTACACTGGAAGAAAAAACTGTTCGCTCTTTAAATGCTCTTACACAATGCGCAAAACAGATTCTTTAATTATAATCAAGTAAAGTGTTAACGCTTATCTGTTTTAATCCGACATAGCGTAATTTAGCAGTTGAAGGCAAAACCCTGATTTTTACAGATATTAGCGCGATGTTAACTCTCTAACCAGTGAATGTCTTCACCCGTAGGTCCGTCGGTTTGCCCACAGTTATTGCTAACTTACTGAGCACTATACGTTATAGACAGAGCTTTATTCCGATCTTATTAATCATTGAAGTACAGATCTGTGTCTCATGTCACCATGTTAGAGGAAATAACTGAGTCGTGTATGGCTGAAAATAGAATACAAGAAGAGTTAAATTCAGAGAGAGTCGTAACGTGGCATCAGACTGTGTCGCAGGAACAGAGTACAAGTCAAACACGACTACCTGATGAATGTTTTATGCAGTCCGCACAACTTGATGAAAACAGAACTTTACAACTTATTAATAATTTAAAAGGATGTCATCACTTGGCTAGAAATGCGATGGTATGGAAATCACAGAACAATTTCGCATGTAGCGGATATGAACTTGTTTGCAGAGAACACACTGAGACGTTCACATTCAGTAGATACGTGGTTTGTGATTATTCTAGTCATAATATGTGGTATTATAGTACCCAGATTGAACGAAATATTTCTTATCCAAGATGATGCATGTTTTTGGACATTTTATTTATATTGTCTTGGTTTAAAAACCACACAGCGTTTCGGAAGTTGGCACTGCTTCCATCTTTAGGTGAGACACCTAATCAGTTGGGGTTCAAGATTTTTTTTTTAATAGACCATACCTATGTTGCTCACCTGAACACGGAAGCAAAGACAGCTACCGAAATATTGTATTTAAACTAAGACAAAGAAATATGTCCAAAAACATTATCAGTTAAATGACACAAATTCGACTATTTCTTCCATTTCCGTACGTTTCTGTACTTATTGTACCCTGCTTCTCTGGGATTAGACCCCAAAATGTTCAGAATCAAAGCACGCAACTGGACACCACCGAAAGTCATCTCCTATCAAAACTTGTTCCCCTAGAATGCACCTTAAATGTATCGCACTTTCTCCATCTTGACCACCAAAACACTTGCCCTCCGATGCTCTTATTTCCCCCTATCCTAACCACGTACCCACACCATCGGCGCCTCCCAGAACTCAGTATTTTCGGTAAT
Organism: Zootermopsis nevadensis; assembly: GCF_977971745.1. Classification (NCBI taxonomy): domain Eukaryota; kingdom Metazoa; phylum Arthropoda; class Insecta; order Blattodea; family Termopsidae; genus Zootermopsis; species Zootermopsis nevadensis. The sequence continues at coordinate 12,768,958 of NW_028259142.1, forward strand.
CTACTATATTTAAACCACGAAATTACTCGTTATGGATTTTAGGATCCTTTCATTGCTTATTTTATGCAGTGATATATTTTGTATTTCATGTTATAGCCATTTCTGTAATTTTTTCATCTTAATATCGTTATCATAATTTACCAATGTTTACCAGTGTTTTATATAATCTTCTCGTAATAAATAAAATATTGAGCCATTGTTATGACTGACATGGTCCCTGAAGCGTTGGTGATTTTGACTAAATGACCACTTATATATAACCCAGGAGGTTTTTATTATTGTTAGTAATCATGACGACTTTAGATCACACAGTCTTGAAACTAATTTACAGATAATGCAAATTATTCCACTCAGAATGAAATGTTTTGAGTCTTATCTAGTTTATTCATGTTTTGTTATTGTTAATTCATGTCACTATTTTATGTGGTTAGGCTAGTAAATGTATGCACCATTCCACTTCAAGAGCATAATTTTGATTCCTAAATCATTATTATTACACGGCCTTACAAACGCGACACACTGTTCTGTTTCCTATGGGCTGCTGGTTCAATAAACTGTCACTTTCACAGTTGAATATTATTCTAGCAGTGTACATGAAATGCTATTGTGGTCACCTGAATAAAACCATTCACACGTCAAAACATTCAGTAACGTACGAAATTAAAATTGTATGCGCGGTTGACTGTGTATATTAATGGTTTAAGAATGATGTATTATTAACACCACGGCTAAAATGATGAATAGTAAGAATTTAACTATAATCATTTCAATACAATATGTGTAATAATATACTACTACATACATATAAAAACTAAGAAACACGTTAATAATCCTCCCCATATTTAAAATATAATCCTTAGAGGCTGCACAAAGGACACTTGAAGTGAGTAACAACGAAATGATTGAACGACGGATGGGAGTGGATTGTTTTATTGAAATGGCTGTTTTCAGCAAACAATTAATACTTTGTTTTGATGGATAAAATTACTGTTCACTTTAATGGCATGCAGAACAAAATTATTGCTATTTGTTAAGGCATTGAGGACAGGAACGGATTTTTCGAGTCCGGTAGTACAAAATATTTTGATGTTAGGTAAAGGAATTTTAATAGAATCTGATTCACCGAAATAGCGACTTGTGTCTAATCTGAAAGTCGCGTTGTGTAGGAAAAGAAGTAACTCCAGCGATATAACTTCGTCACAAAAATGGAGTCCGGCAGACAAAAATTGGGAAGTGTATCGAACTTCGTTTCGCCTGTTCACATTTTATATCTGAGGCTGATTTTGCCCTGGGGTGTGGCATGGACTCCCTCACACAGTGTAGCTGGGTTTCGATCTAAGCTTTTACTGCTTCTAGGCTCACCCTTGCAGTATTGTGTGATCGCTGTTGTAACTGCTCTAGATTGGGTAGAGAGATTTAACAAAGAAAAGGAAAATGATGAATGTGCCCTTAACTTTTTGCACGAAAAAAAAGATATTTTAGATCCGTAGAGGACAAGTGGTTTAAAAAAAAATAGCTGTCTCATAAATCTTATTTATCGCTGCTGATTTCTTATCAACACTAACTTCACTGCTTTTGCATTTAGCTTTAATTCCTCTTATTCTTCTTGTCTTGTGCCTCAGAATACAGTGCAGAGTGTGCAACCTATATAGACAGTGAAGTCAATAAATATTACAGTTATAATTGAGAAACGTGATGGATAAACATCTCTCCCGAGTAAAGTAATTAAATTCGGACTTTTTCCTAGTTTTATTTTGATTTCCTGTATGGGTAACAAGTCTCTTACAGGCTGGAAACTGTCAACACTCCTCTGATTCCTTCTCCTTAAAGACTGGTTCTAGGGACATTTACTGTCTTTCGTTGTATTTTATTTGAAATGAGATTCAGGCGACAAATGGCATACATAGCTGAAGGACTCCATTTGACCGGAGTGCTTTCTGTCGAAAGAGTATAAATATTGGGAGGAGTTTACTGGTGTTTCCAGTTTTATTTCTTCATTGGGACTTGTCTGATTGCCACGGCGATAGTGATGCTTCAGTGTTTAACCTGCTTCGCTAGCACATTGTCTGTCGCCGCTTGTTTAATACAGTAGCTGCTTGCTTCTTGTCAGGACGATTGTATGTTCAAATCCGGAATTTAAATAAAAAAGATCAAGTGTTTGGTACCCGATAATTTATTGGACAGCACGTTTGTAGTAACTCACTGTTAGCACTCAGCGAAATTATTTACCTTTCTGGCGAATTGGCAAATAATTTACGGTTTTCAGAAAAGTGTATTCTCATTAGTTTATTGGCCAAAGTGCGTAAAATAAAATCACCATGGAAAAATGTTTCTATTTCATTCGTCCGTATGTAACATCTTTAAAATTTGGTATTAAGTGTTCAGAGTAAAATTTATTTGACAGATGTAATGTTCTATTTTACACAAAGCTCATCTTTACATTTGTTTATAAAAAAATTTCATCTACACGATAATTGGCATATAATTTAAAACACGCTACAGATCTGTTTGTTGCCTACGAATGCCTTCAGGCATTTTTCGCAGAAGTTAATACGTGCCGAAATGTAGAGAAAAATGCTGTGTTATTGTAATCCTGGGGTCCCGGGTTCAATTCCCGGCGGTGACCGAATTTATAACTTGTGTTGGGCAAGGCCGTGGTCTAGGCAACACGGAGTTTTCCTCCGGGAGCTTCCCCGGTTTCTCCGTGGCATACCAATAATTACTCCATTCACACACAGAAGAAGGCAATGGCAAACCACTTCTAGATCATCTGCCAAGAACGTATATGAGCAGGCCTCAGTCCGAGAAAAGGATGGAAGGATCCTGTTCATATGGACCTGTCGTCAGACAGAACACTAAATAAATAAAATATAAAAAAATAATTGTGCATCTGTAGTTTTATATCTGAGGCTAGTTACGTCTGTAAATTCGCAAATAAATGCATTTATAAAAAAGATGTACCACTCTCGTTAGTTTGAGCCGTCTGCTCCAGGCTAAACTTCGACCAGACTACACGACGCAACAACCCAGAAGACAGAGAACCTCAGATTCTCTTCATTTTGTTGTCATGCATATTCAGTCAGTTTTAAATCTATTTGCAACATGTGACTTGAATTATAATATTAATAAGCATCTTCTAGACAAATATTTTTTAATCCAGTAAACGGAACACACCATGAAGTTGTGTAGTTGCAAACTACGATCGATCGTGTCATTTAAATTCTTTAGAGCTTTAATACGTTTCAATTAAACATAATGTTCTTTTCTTTCCAGGTGAGTGTGATAGAGCTGCTTACGCAGATATTGGTATTAAACTATACAGCAGTGCGGACATGAAATAACTATACCTTCATTTAGGTACTGTATGTTTTTTCATTGATATAAATCCAAACACATGGCCTTGGTCAAACTCCTTATAAAGAAGTAACAGTGTGGTAGAAATCGCGTAACAGAAAGATTCACAAATCTTTGTTAAATACATTAATTTATATGGCTCTAATTACGTACTTCTTGGCAGAACTCGTGTAATGAATGCAACAATTTGTTGTCATTATACTGCAATATCCATCCGTTTCACCCTTCTCTTACTTTTACTCAGTGCATATAAGAACGTTAATATGCTTTTATTAGCAGCTTTGTAGTTTAATGTGTTGGTAATTTGCGCAGTAGCTCGAAAAGTTCTCTTTTCTTGAGATTAAGAAAGACATACAAGTCTGCTTCTAGACGAATTTTGTACGAAGAGAAGATCACCAGTTCTCTTTTGTAGGTTGAACATTTTATGTTTTGTTTACTGTTCTTATTTCCAAGGCGCCTAATAGAAGGATGGTAGACTATAAACAGGAAGAAACGACCAATTCGAAAAGTAATCCCATTAATAACTCATATTACGCCGATTAATTGATTAATTAAATTTATGATAATTGTTTAAACCTCTCTCCCGTAAAAAGTGTTTCATGTTCTTGAACAGTTCTCTTCGAATACTGGTTAAAAAGCTTAATTGTGTCTGACGATGGCTCTACATCCGTTATTGGATTTACTGTACGCGTTTTTTTTTTGTGTAAAATTAAAAACCGTGCATTAACTTCTGTATAGTTTTTAGCCTTGATGATGGCTGCTTATCATTCGAAGCGTGTAATATAAATGTAGAATAGTGTGTATCAAATACACGTGATAAGCTAGACACTTTCCAGCGCAGATGCGTTGTAATGTAACAAGAACTGTTGCGGATTTTATATGTGGAACCTCGTGATTTGCGTTTCGTAGCCGTGATTCCGGGTTCAAATCTCTTCCTGGACACCGGTTACCCTGACCAAGGTAGTAGTGTCTTCTACCTCACTCTCAAATAATATACGGTTTTGGTGCCTTAAATTAGGCGACGACCGTCTCTACCCTCATCATATAGTACAATTTTTCAGTTAAAAATTATCACTTCACTATAGAGTTCGGCTAATATATTGGACATTATTCATGGTGTTGTTCCTTATAACACGTCGTTTTGGGGATTGGATCTGTCTCCGTTATCAGGTAAAATGAGATGGATAAGAGGGTTTCTACTCTGTGGGTTCCCTTAGAAGGAGTTAGTCCACATCGCTGGACAACATTTTGGCTCAAACTAATTCAATACACCGTCATCAATATCCATCAGAACACTCCACCTAAACTTCACTATTTAAAACCAGCTGCTTTAACAATCTGTAATTATGCATTTTGTATTATTCTCAATGTGAACAGATATTTTTTTCTCAAACAGCATTAACCATCTGATATTTGTAACGGTGAAGTGTCGTGTTTGATGTAATTATACATTATTTAAACGAAATTCGGTTTCAAATAATTAAATCGCTGCTCGATCCGTAAAATCTTTAGATATATATGCGATTCTGTACTGTTGCTGTTAAACATTATGGTATATGTTTATTGTTTTTGAACACTGAATAGTGACTCTGAGTTTTTACAACCCACCGCAGCAAGAATTGGCCTTTATCTTTTATTATGTTCATCTTCAGACAATGTTATGGGGACAGAGAATTATAAGAGACCGAAGACTTTTATTGCTCAAGTTTCCAAGAGACTCTTTATGCGTTCATATAGGTTTACATGTTCTTACTGTGATCGTCAGTTGGGTTTTATTGACTGTTTTTAACATAAAAGTTCCATGTAATTCAGGGTAGTATACACTTCAAGGAGATACCCCATTTCTCACACCTACATTTACGATTACCCATTGAAGAAACAAAGGAGCAATTCAAACAGAATTGCTTCCCTCTCTTTTATGTCTAGAGTCTATTGGCCAATAAAATATAATTGTTCTGTTGTTCAAACCAATATAGAAAGTGTCACAGGCTTTAGAATGATAATTAGTCTATAAAAGTGTTATTTTGGACTTTTTACATTTTCTCTGTTTCAATAAAATTACAGCGTTTCGGAAGACGATCTTCTTCTGTATTCAGATAAAAATAGGAAGGATAGAAACATGAGTACTTGGACCCCGTGTTTGAGCTAGCCTCAGACCTGTAATTTTAATTTGTAATTCCATTGAAATATATACGATAAAGAAATCACAAAATATCACTTTTAAGGACTATTACCAGCAGCCTTCAGATTTAGATTTAACTTTCTAGATTTCTATATTTTAGTGCGTATTTAATATACTAGAAGCCTTGCCTACATAATATTTTTATTTTAGTTATTACGAATATTACAGCTAACTCAAGCCAAGTCACTAATTTTTATCATAATTCTAAAATAACTTAAACGAAATTTATTTGTATTAAATAGAATTTTTATGAAGATTTCCGTCTTCTGGGTTGTTGCACTGTGTAGTCTGGTCGATGTTAACCAACGTTTCAGAGGTCATACTGCCTCCGTCATCAGGGTGATAAATATCCCTGATGACGGAGGCAGTATGACCTCTGAAACGTTGGTTAACACCGACCAGACTACACTGCACAACAACCCAGAAGACAGAAATCTTCATACTCATCGCCCTGATGACGGAGGCAGTATGACCTCTGAAACGTTGGTAAACATCGACCAGACTACACAGCGCAACAACCCAGAAGACAGAAATCTTCATACTCACCGCTGTGAAAACCTCAAATCCTACATAGAATTTTTATATTTGTAGATACGTTTTACTAAAAATATTTTCTCATATAACACACTATCTTCTCACATGATTGTGCTATATTACGAGGGATATTAAGGAATTAAGGGCGGTACTGTGACATTTTCGTTGTGTGGTTGGCAACATTGCGGACACCAGTTCATGCTGAAGGTAAAGTCCAGACTGTGGCTTGCTGCGAGTGTGGTTCATTTGTCCGTTCTTATTGAGTGAGCATGGCGAAAAGCTGCTCCATCAGAGGTTTGAACCAAGGACAAACAACATGGTGGTTTGCGAAGGAATGAAGGGGGTAAACTCCATCGACAATTGGTAGTCAAATACGAACAAAGCCGTTTGTTATAGCGAAGTGAGTGCGAGTGTGAAGTACTGCGGAAATTTCTGCAAGACTGGTCATTAATGTTGCCGGTCCTTGGTGCAAATCCTTGGTCATCCGTTGCCCTTCAAATTTAACATTTTCTGACGTGGCACATATTATACCGTATCATAGTTTGTGTAGCACACTATTGAATCTTGGTTTCTTTACCGACGTTATTTAACCACGTAATTCACGTAGCGTCGAATAGTAGGGTAAGTTATGAATTTTGAATTTGAAGGGAAGTGGAAGTGGAAGATAGAAATTAAATATATTTACAAGCTTTGTAAAAAACATTCGTCTTAAATTAAAATTACAAACATGGCAACTTTACGAAATTTTGCATTATATCTGACAAACTTTCCCTAGTGGTAATCTCTACGACTGTAAATTATGTACATATATGGATCCCTAAATTGTTTAATTATTAACGTTTTGTGCTTCTTAGCCTCAGCGTATAGGCTGAAACATTTGAAGAACGTAAGAGCTGTGTTTTATCAAGAACTTTTTATTATGCACCTATCAAATTAATCGGATGTGTATTAAATATGCCCTATTTTTATGTGAATTTTTGGACATGTTTATTAATAGAATTTCTTACCACAAAATATATGCGCACACACGCACAAACTATATGAGTCTCTTAGTCGTATATGAAAGGATAATATTAAAGTAGTTTTGATACAAATGATTTTGAGTATAAAGGATTCTGGTGGTTCAAGAGAGTTCTAATAACAGGCTTCTACGAACATTACGATGATCCTTTGGGTTGCATGAGGCAAAAGTCTTCATCTCTGTATTATCTGTGAATTATGGTCTTCTAGGTTGTGACGCCATGTTTTATTGTCGGTTTTGGAGGCACGTGTCAAGGAGGCGTTATGCCCCTCCAAGCCTTATACATTTGTAACATGTGGGTTGTGGTTTTTTGGGTTGTGACGCCGCGCCATGTGATCTTGTAGGAGGTTATGCATGATGTTAATTAGTCACTAAGTTAATACATCTGTTATCTGGCCATACTAAAAGCTACTTGGAATACTCCTATATGCCTTTTCTTGCACAAACTTTTGTCTCCGATTTTCAGTACAATATCCCACTTCTTACTTCCGTATGCAAGATGCATGAGTTTATGAATTATTTAAACTGTAGTGAGAACTGGGTAAGATTTGTAAGAGGGAAATAGTATTTCTTAAAACAGAAAAGCTCAGTTCTCGTGTCTGCCCAGAATTGCAATAGAATTTACACTACTGTTTCTTCTGCATTCTTTAATTTCCAGTTTTCACTAATCATTTTGTCATTCAACGCTGTATCATCTGAACAGTTTAAAACTGTATTAGATACATACGTTTATTTAAAGATGCAAATCAAACTAAGCTTACTTGTGTCCAGTTTTCAAGTATGATCCTGACAATCTATTGTGAAAAATTATGTTTAAGTCTTGTACTAACTCCATGGAGCTGAGTCCTTATTAAGAATCCGATAGTCGCTCAGCTAGTCAGAAAAGTTTTCGCCTTTTGTGAAACTCTAACTTTCATTCTTGTGTTAACGAGTACTGATTCATATTCTGAGACAGATGAGTGCAGCTCACATTCACAATTTTCATATTCCCATCCATTCTACGCCTAGAGCGTATACTGAATTTTGATTTAAAAACGTGAATAGTGTGTCATACTTGATTTCCAAGATTTTTCAGCTGTATTAAACAATGGGCTAATAGATAAATTAATATCTTCAGTGTAGCTTAGGTTATACTATAAAATAATTATTGATTTATTTAAGGACACTGTTTAACTCTCTAGGTTTTAAGTTTCGAATGATAGGTTTATTTCCGAGTTATAAGAAGGAGACAGTAGTGTATTGTGTGTAGTTTCGTAATATTTGCCTGCAGTGACTGAGAAAAGTTTGAGAAAATCCTCACAATAATCGATATCCGGTTTTAATTTTGGACGTTGGACATTCCTAATACGAAGAAGAATTCCTAAACACTCGACTGCAACGGTCAGCTTTTCTGTCCTTCAGCAATAACGAGATTACTGTTGAATTTGGAGTCAAATGTTAGGACGCGCGTATTTTAGGGGAATGTGGTTAGGAGTAGTTGGTACAGACGTGCGACACTGGCGCCGGAGTTTGTAGAGGGCGCTGTACTAAAACTTCGATTTTACACAGCGCAGTCTACCACGGGCCATAAATTTGCAGAGATCTGCAAGCACCGATAAGAAAACCACTTTCACTAATCTGAAGGCTTGAACAGAATATCTAGTTCCTGCTTTATACGCCACCTTCTTATGGCAGACAGCGCCTACTTCTTGAACGTTGCAGTTTCCTTCTATACCGAAACATCTTAGGTTTAATGTAACACAGAATACCGCCTTTTATCATATCGATTTACGAAAATGTAATGGACAAATAATTGTAAAACGGGTGTCCATTGAAACAAAAGAATTCTCATTTGCTGAATTTCATTAACTCCGTTCTGTTTACTTTCGACACAGAACCATTAAACTGTGGTTTCCATTTAACTCCGTGAAGTAGTCATTATTGAGAAGCTGATAATCGCTAATCCGGTCAGGAGGTGTTTACGGAAATTTATAATTGATTTCCATGTTCGTAAGACTCCTGAGTCTGTTAAATCCAGTTCGCAATACAGTGAATTAATATTTCATTACTTATACTTTTTTATTGCAATGCGATATCGAGTGGGTTTATGCGAGGGCGGTGATTATAGGGTAACATTACATTTTGAAGTGGATATTATTATTTTTAATTACGAGTAAATGCCATAAACAACCCCCACTCAGCTTGGCTCCTGTACAAACTGGGCTACATCCAACTACTATGTGCGTGATCTGACCTACAGTTATTTTTTTGTTTTCTGTGGTAGAATTGATGTCATGAATATAAAACAGTATTCAGAATCATTGTTTTCTTTAAATTAATGGGCCTGGTCTTCATCAAAATCTCTATTCCTGTTCCGATATTTCACATTAAAAATGTGTCTTCCTTCATTTAGTCGCTTGTTCTTGGTATCTTCCACCCTTCCTCTGTAAGTCGGATGTCCCTTTTAGCTTTCTCCCTTCGGTTTATAATTCGGACTTCCCTGGAATCTTGCGCCTATGTCCTTGGCGTCTTTTACTCTTTTTGGTTTATATTGGCTTAACAGCTTCTGAATTCCATCCAGTTATTTGAATTACTATTTCTTTTGATGGTTTCTTTTGTTACTGAGTTTATGTCTGCCATTCCTCTTTCTTCTCTAAAATCTTAATGAAATTTGTAATTCATTTTCTCTCCTACAACCGCTTCGAGGAAACGCATTTCTACCGCCTCAGTTCATCTCATTTGTTCTTTCGTTAACGTCCAAGATATGGATAATTTTAAACCATCGGTACTTTATTTATTAAGTTTCTATTTGTACTATTCCTTTCAGGCATTTCTTTGTTATTGTACATCTTATTGTTAGAAGTCGACGAAACTGTTGAAATATCTTTAATTTCATTTTAACAATTATCTCATTCTAGTATTGTGCCCTGAGACATTTTGTACATGCGAAATGTTAAGTGTCGGCAACCTACTGACCATTTTTCCTCATATTTTTTGTAAATTGTGATTTTGAAATTGAATAATATTAATAATCTCAGCTGGTTGTGCTGGCATCTGCATCTAAAAATCTGCGACGGTAAACATTCTACATCTTTGGTTAAGTTTATGGCGTACCTAAAATATTCTCACGCGGATACCAAGGTTGTGAAAAGTAATATGATTTATAATATACCCTGCCACGCTTTTTGTGGTTACAGTGGTTCATTACGAATGAAACAATTGGACAAAGGAAGATTTAATACTTTAAATACTAATAAAGTTTTTCATTATTTGTGCGCGTCCACAAAGTAAGTTTCCCACTCGTCCCACAGCTAGCAAACCTTATATTGCGCGAAGCGACTGTGCGTACGTGATAGAGCAATGACGTAACATGGCGCATGCACTAACGGCACTTCCCGCGTTCTCACAGTAGCATCGTTGCAGCTGTTGAAGATGGAGGTTCTTATTCCAGCTCCCGCCGACTGTGAAGTGCGGTCAGTGATAAAGTTTTTGAATGCACAGAGCATAGCGCCGATCGAAATTCACAATTACGGAACTCAGCAGTCATTTCCCGCTCCTTGTTGCACGAAATTGTCACAGAGCACCTGTTGTTCAGGAAATTGTGCTCCAGGTGGGTGCCGAAGCAACTGACACCAGAACACAAAACAAAGCGCATGGAGTCAGCATTGACATTTCTGCAGCGGTACCATGATGACGGCGACGAGTTTCTGGACCGGATCATCACAGGTGATGAAACGTGGATTGCACACATTACCCCAGAAACCAAGCAGCAGTCAATGCATTGGCGTCACAGTGGATCTCCCTGTAAGACGAAATTTAAGCAGACGTTGTCGGCGCGGAAAGTGATGTGCACGGTGTTCTGGGACAGACGGGGCGTTCTCCACGTCGACTTCCTGACCAGAGGTGAGACGGTGAATGCTGAGCGTTACTGCGAAACACTGCAGAAATTGCGACGGGCCATTCAGAACAAGCGGCGCGGGATGCTTAGTGCCGGTATTGTCTTCCTGCACGATAACGCTAGGCCGCACACGGCTCGACGGACAGCAAGTCTCCTGCAGGAGTTCAGCTGGGAGGTGTTTAATCATTCACCCTACAGCCCGGACCTCGCTCCCAGTGATTTCCATCTTTTCCTACACCTCAAGAAATTCCTGTCCGGTCAGCGTCAGCGTTTTGAGAATGACAGAGAGGCGGAGATGGTTGTCACACAGTGGTTCCAATCCCAGGCGGCAGACTTCTACGACACAGGTATTCAAAAGTTGGTCCCACGGTATGACAAATGTCTCAATTCCGGTGGCGAATATGTTGAAAAATAGCTGGACACTTGCTGTATCTGTTGCAATAAATATTTCCATGAAATTGTGTTTTGTTTCTGTAAACGGCCCCAGGGAAACTTACTTTGTGGACGAGCCTCGTAATTAACTACTGGTTTTAACCACATACGCCCAAAAATACAAAATACAAGATCCTAACCACAAAATGATAGTGAACTTGATTCAAACTATAAAGGAACTTCGTCAAAAAGTTAATTTCATGGTAGATGCCTTCAGAGACCTGCTGTCAATAACGAATCCCACAGGATTAATGGAGCCATATACTTACGAGTCCATTTGGCGTGACATTATGGGGTATTACTATTGATGGAACGCATTATTTATATTTCCAGCATAGGCTATTGAATTGCAAAAATGTATGATATATAAACCATGTCCCGGGAAATGCATTTAGGTTAGTTTTAATAACAATGTGATCTATTTATGAAGGCGTAGTAGTCATTGTGGTGTTGCAGGGTTCTTCCATTCTTTAGTTCATATTTAAACGACGTAATAGATGTTCAATTTTAATTAAATTTTCCAACTAATGTCTGTCCCCTTTTATTAAACTGAACAGCTGTAGTCATCATTAAGAGTAATGCGGTCGGTTACACCACGTGTTACGCTAGGATAATGCTAAGGCTGTCTGAACTAGACATGAGATAGCCAACAATCTGCCCAGTTTCAAGAGGAATAAAAAGAAATCTAAAATGCCACAGGTTAGACCCCAGTCATTGTGTATTCTTGAAAAACCGATAATCGTTCACCTGGTCAAGAAATGTACGTCTTTAATAGAAACAGATGGTTCACAAGAGATCGTTAGTTGACACTTGTCATGAGCTATTTTAATCCACAACAGTCTTACGTTGTGTTGTTTTTGAGAGCAATTTTAATACTAGACTCTTCTCATATTTATGTCTAGATGTTCAAAGTCGTCCTTTTCTGACTAATATTTTATGTGCATTTTTTTCTGTCCCATGTTTGCTACCTGTTCATCTCAGTCTCCTTTATGCGATGAACGTAATAATACGATAACATTTTCTCGGGAGACTAGCCGCGTCAATTTCGATCCTTAGTCCAACGTTCCTACTGATGCGGCCAGTCGCCCGAGAAGATTTTGTCACATTTAGTCGGCGCGAATGCTTCAAGTCATGTATAATCTATTAATAATAGTGAAAACTGACAATTATGAAGATGACGGTCTTGTGGGGTTTTGCTCCGTGTAAGCCCATCACCTTGATGAAGGCAATAAGCACCTCTGAAACGTCTGTCTACTTCTACGAGACTACAAGGTACTACAATCCACGAGACAGCTGTATTTGTATTCACCGCCGTGATAACCAAAAATTTTACTAAATATTTACACTTGTCATCGTGAGAATCTGAAACTACAAATAATGGCCTCCACATGTCATTTTCTGCATCCTGTAATCATTTCCTCACTCTTGATTTCGAATATTTTCGTAGTACTTCGTTCTCATACACTCTCAATCTGTCCTCTCCCTTTGATAAGAGACCAAGATTCACACTCATGCATACAACAGGTAAAATTTGATATGTTTATACCGTACTATACGCATCTGGTATAGGAAATTATACAGCGGTATAAAACAACACAATCAAAGCAGAAAAAATATATGTAATTTATGTATCTTTACTTTGACGTTCACAAATTTCCTCTAATTACTTTTTCTTTTCTGAAATTAATAATTAATTGCAGTTTTTGAATTTGTGAGTACGCTGGGTCCAGTCTGTAAGTAAAGTAATGTATTACGCAGCTGACTGTCTCTATGGCGCACCGGCCCGAAGCGTGAGATATATTTTATAAATACATTGCGTTATTTTTGTGTACATTGAAACGGAAGTAGAATTGCGGAAACCGAAAATGTAAATAAATAATACGTTTATATTAAGGACATTTAGAACATAATTACACTTATTCTGTTATACTCTCCATGTTTAATATAAAACTGTAATCATCAGTATTTGAAGCCATAATATCTGAAAGTCATATACAATTTGTGATGTGCTTTTGCATTGACGACATTCAAGATTTCTTAAAAATGAAGGCCTATTATAAAACCACTTTATAGATACGGAGAATTATTATACTATTTATATTAGTTTTAAAAGTACTTTTGTGGGTTCTGTACTAAAATGAAGAACAGAATTTCCAGAAACACACATAAACGACAAACACATAAATGTTTCCTTTGTCTATAAGATGAAGTTTGAGTTTTACAATCATTGAAACCACAAAAATGTACACGGACTGGATAGGCCTGTTATATCAACACGGTTCCAGTTTTCTGTGACAAGAGTTCAACGCTACTCGTTCTGATTGCATGGAACTTTCAATGGGTTGAACATGTAATCAGTGTCCTGATTGCAGGCTTAAGTCTGTTTTGTGACTGACAAAAGCAGTGACATGCTAAAACCCATGTATTTCGAAGTTTTAAATAATGCATAGAGATTTGCTTTGAATGATCACTGGCCTAAATTTTGTCAAAGGCTGTCCAAACTCTTAACCTGAAAGCCTTCTAGTCACTGTCCACGGTCTTTGTCCATAAACATTCCGGTATCATTCGTTGCATTTATCCACAATCGATTTCTTCATAATTCTGTTTAGTTCATTATCTATAATTTCTCAAAATACTTATGTAAATCTCTGTTAAAGGAAAGAACAAAATTAGCAAGATATCACAGGGGTTGGTGAAAGGGGGAGGTAGGTTTCTGGTTGTGCTAATAATGTCTGTGTAAGTGTATAACGCCATTAAAGATAGGAGATTAGTCTGCGGTCCACAAAAACAGTGTTACACACAATTTTCTATATCTACAGAGCTCGACCAAATAAATAATTAATGCGTAATTGCTTCAACAGCATTATTTTCTCGCCAAGCATATTATGAACAGTAGGTCTCACTATAGATATGAAGTCAATGAACAGAGTCATTCTTCAGAAATCGATAGTCGCTCATTCCCTTATGCAGTCCGAGGACTAATCATTGGATGTGCAAGACCCCGCTACGGGACCTTGTCTTCAACCAGATGAGTCCAGTTAAAATATCCTTCACAAGTTTTTAAAATATATATTAATATTAGCCACACACGTATGTGTATATCAGGCGAGTCGTATTTGCCCTTCAGATATCCAGATTAATATTTCTTTTGCATGACTTATCTTCTCCATTCGTGCTACAAGCCCCGCTTATCTCATCATCCTTCATTTCTTTACTCTAAAATTTGGTGAAAAGTACAAATTATACACTTTTTAATGGGCGTTAGTATTATCCCCTATACTTCCACCAGGCTCAAAATTACCCTAGAGACATTACCACAATACGTATTTGTCCTAAGGGTGGTCAACCAAGTTTTACATTAATAAACTTTTTTCTATCTTTTAATATTTAGATGTCTGTTTAGGAAAATGGAAAATTAAAATTGTTGAAATGAATTGTAATAAAAATTTAACGATATTAATGTTTTGGTAATATGTTCCTGGATGTAATTTTGTACCTATAAATGGAAATCGGTTGTCACTAAGAATCTGCATTTATCTCTAAATCTGGGTTGAACCCGTGTGATCATACATCTGCTGATATGTATGAATCACAAATCTACAGCATTGCCACCTGGTAGCTGTGCGAGGATATTCGCATCCCTCCTCCTATCGGTGACCCTAGGGAAATGCAGATTCTTAACAGTCGAAGGTAGAAGTGTGAAGTAGCGCTGTCGGCGCCTCAAAAGAAAAACCTGACGAGAACTACAAATTCCTACAGAGCGTACTAGCCGTCTGGATGGTCTGATTTTATGTAAAAGATCCACATTTATAATCAAATTTAAAGTTACGACCTGGGTAGAAGTTTATTCATCATTAACAAGGCTAAAGTTGTCCACGTACCTGACCCTTAAAGTGCAATGGTATTTATGTGCATCGCCTTCTTCAACATTTAGGAATTTTGTATTTTATACGTTTTGTATAATACTCACATTAAGGAGAAAATAGCAAAAACAAGTTAATCTTAAACTGATAGTCTGAAGAGTCAGAATATAGAAGGGAATTTTATTTTTAGCCATATTATGGAGTACCTAAAGTTTTCAAACGATAAATAGCTTCTGGTTGTGACAAGAAATTCTCTTTTGCAGCTTTGAAACGATTAAATTCGCACTTCCCTGAAGCACGACACTTTGAAATCTTTCTATTTAATGTTGGTGGTTTTTCTCAAATGTTTTGCAATTTATCAAACTGGACTTGCCACTCAGAGATAAATTAAACTCTAAGTCCTCTAAAATCCTCCAGTATTGAGCATGCGCACAGTGAAACGATAACGTTATTATTTAGCGTAAATTGGACCTGCAGGCTGTAAATGTTACCTCCATCTTTCAATGGCAACACGGAGGAAGCTTCCAAAAGCAGTACATGTTTGAACTAGAGGCAAGTCTGGTTTTCTGTAGTGACTCCTCATCATACCAAATACATGGTCCAGTGTTTGTAGACCACAATTCTGGAATAGAAACTGCACCAACTTTAAAGTTTACTAAATCACATCAATAATGCATCGGTTTTAACCATACATGTTCTGCAAGAAAAATAAGGTATCGCACACCTGTATATGAGTATATATGCAAAACGAAATCTCGACCCAAAATTCCATGGGAGTAGACATAAAAAATAGCACATCACGCAGGAATATAAAACGGTGGCATTTCGTACAGCTACTTTTTATGTTCTTTGCGTATGAATAAGCAATGGTAAACCCTAGGGTCAGACGCAGTCCCTAGGGTTTCATGTTTGCCTTTATAACGAATTCTTGATAAAAATGAAACGGCGTGTTTACGAAATGTTATACTGAAAAGGAATGAAAAAGGAAATATAAATAAAAAAAGTTAACTGTAAAAGGTTAAGAAAAGCCTTGCTGTTTTCTGTTTTTTTTTTTAACACTGTGCCGAGAGTCAAGTTTCACTTGCAGAGATTCCGTGGAACAAGTCAGGACTGACGTTAATCCCAAAGGACACCTCCACCGTGTCTGTTTTCAAGAGCTTCTAGATAAGGTCTGGTTCAGACTAGCAGTGACGCTAGTCGGCTGTGACCCCAGTTCTTATATCGGTATGCGTTATATGTGAAAGCATTGGGAATTTCAAAAAATGCCCACCATGAACACAAGCAACTAATTTGAATAAAATATTCACTAACGTCTCTTCTTCACCTATGTCGATAATTTTATAATGATTTATAGTTAATGATTTGGTTAATAAATTATCGCTCCTGTAGAATCAGAATATTCTTTACAGCGTTTAAGTATGCTCCTCAAATCAATTCACTTATACATTTACAACACACAGGGCCGTTGCAGTGGTGTTTGGCATCCCAGGCGAACCATAAGCCGCCACCCCTCCGCCCCCCGTCTCAAGTAATATCCGAAAATTAATAATGTGCACTAGTAAGAATAAAAATTCTGCATTTTTAATTTTTTGAGGAAGTTTACATAATAGATGAGTACATGATACTGAATATAGTGCATTGTAATTGTTCTACATTATATACCATAGGGGTAATCAGTTTACGGTCAGCGGGTCGGATGCGGCACAGGGCACCTCTTCATGTGGCCCCTTAAACGTACCAATACGTAACGTACAACAATTTCTGTTCCTAGTTTACGACAAATCTAGACGAACGTTCCAGGACCTGAAATTCTGTATCATGGTATATATTTAATTTTGTGGGTTTCAATATTTTTTGTTTGTTTCGTTCATCAAGTAGCTCATTATTTGATTGGTGTGTGGTGCCAACAATAGTCACTAAACCAGGTGAGTATGATTCTCAATACTTTAGCTATACAGCTGTCAGTTACCTCAAAGGAATATGTGACTGGTGCTGACAGTCGACAAACATTAGTTATTCTACATGTGCCGCGTAGTTTGGAGAGGGAGAATTTGCTTGTCAGTTCTCCGACAGAATTGCAGTATTCGGTGTTAACATAAATCTCGTGTTTTCGCCAGAACGCATGCAAGCTCGATATAATTTCAAAATATTAGTTCTAATATATTTTACAACTGTCGGTTAGCCCACATCAGCGAGATGTTTATATTGTGTTTATTACAGAATTTAATGTATGTCTGTTTTAAAGTTTCATGCCGACTATAGTAGACATCAAGGCTTCTCATGTGTGCCCAGTTAACTTACGAGAAAATTGTAGGATTGTGACTATTACGCCACGAAATCATATTTTCTGGCTGTACGTTCCATTAATGTAATCTAAATCATTAGGTTTGTAAGTTTCATTAATTAACCATTAATGTCGCTTACCCGTTCTTGAGGTTCCGCCTGTAAAATTTGTTGATGTGATTCATTATTCCTAAAATAAATTAAATATTTCTGTGCCAATTTGTTTTTTTTTTAAATCGCATTCTTCCAATCAAGCGTCGACACTTTATGCCGCGGATAAAATGTGGCATAAGGACTTCATAGGTTGCCCAGTTATGGAGATTAGCTCCTTATAAGGGACCCCACAGAGTACCAATCCCTTGCCACTCTTATTTTACCTGAAGTTGGAGACATATCCAGTCCCCGAAACGTTGTGTTATGAGAAACAACAGACGATGGATAATTCCCAAAATATTAACCAAAACTATTCCTACTTTCATTATTCGTAATTCTGAAACGCCACGAATAGTAAGCATTAACTTTCGAGAGAGATGACAAGATAAGTTTCTCTCACTTAAATCCAGTTGCTTTTAAAATAGATGTCCCATGTATAGTACGAAAAGGGTTATTTAATATTTATGTAATAATTTCGAGGAATCGTTTACATTGTTGCATCTTAAAATGAAATAAGCGTTCAACATTATTATCGTACCAATATTCATACACATAAGTGTCCTTTGAAATATTATCGTATTAATATTTTTTACAATGAGAAGAAGTATCTTCAATTAAATATAAAAACATTATCCCTGCCACACTTTCATTTCAATTATCGATTGAACAAAATACTAAAAACCGATACTTTGGCGGTTTTTATGAACACACTCCTGGGATGAGAACGGGGAAGTACATTTATATTGAATTTTCATTACGAATATGGCTAGTGTTAACCTCCCCCCTCGAATGCCAGATGCGGTTTGGCTAAATCCATATAGCAGGGTTACGAAACCCCTAGTTTTACTTTTCACTTTTGTTAATTAAAGCTATGTTAATAAAAGAGTTGCATTTGTAACGTTACGTCCCCACAAATATAACAAATAAAACTCGCATGTAGCTAACAGAGCAGATATCAGTTCACAGTGGAGATACCGAGATATAAGAAAAGGGAAACGTAGGAGAACCAGATTCTGTGGTCGTCTCGGAGTCCACGACCCAATCCATTTTCGACACAAGTCTGTACGTGTACGACGTCCATAAAATGAACGTACGAAGTAGATGTCTGACCGTTTCATCCTCGAAGAACTTAATGATTCTCTAACGGTTTGTGACAATGGTTTGTTCATCACAAGAGCGTCATTTGGACATTGTCCATCATCTGTGGTATTTTTAAAAACCGACGTTTCGCGAGCTGACTGTACTTCCATCTTCAGTTGATTTAATATTGTGATGGTATTACTCTTAGGAACTTCATCGACAGATATCTTAAATACATAAATTGTTACTGTTTTTTAGTTACCATGTAGGTTGGTATGGCGGTAAATGCTTTAGGTTTTAATTTAGGTTCAAACCGGCTCATATCCCGGGCGAAGCACAGGATATCCTGACAGAATTTTAGTAGTTTCCTCAAGTCTGTCCAGTATCTTTAAATAGGCCACTACTGCGACCTTAAGGATTTATATATTTTCGCATTTCATGGACTTTTTCCTGTCTCATTAGATGTTGTAAAAGTTTAAACATTGTGATCAGTTAATATTTTAGGCTGCGGAACTTATATATGATTTGTATTTATATATATTCGTTTTCACCTTCATATGCCCCTGTTAAACGACTATTCATTGAAAATGTGCAATACTTTGTTTTATACTTGAAAATGGCCATGTCTGTCATATAAAAAATTTTCTCAGTGTTTCTGATACCGTTTACCCCCTCCCTAAAATATCTATATTTTAATTAAACAGAATAGACCAACTAAAATATAGATAAAAGTCATAATTGTTTCGTCATATTTTTTATTCCAACGTACAAGTAAGAAACATGATTGAATAAAGCTTGAAACTTTTTCAATGAAATGCACAAAATAATTTTGAGTATAATCTATTCAACTCACCCAGCACAACTTGAGGACCCCCCTTTGTAAAACACTGATTTAAATGACACCCGTTCCAACGACAGAGCTGTCATTGCGTATTCACGTACGTTATCTTTACCCCAACACACTTAAATTGCTCAAAATTAATACGAGTGGGGAACATGGTCTTTCACCCTATTCGAAAGACATAGATGAGGGAACGTTTTAGGGTCTCACGGCGGCGATTATGAAGATGGCTGTCTTCTGGGTTTTTCTGTCGTGTAGTTTGGTATAAGGTTCCCTACGTTTCAGAGGTCCTTGCTGCCTTCATCATCAGGGGCGATATTGATGGAACCAGCAGCATCTGAAACGTCGGTAAATTTCTGCCAGACAACACGGCGCAACAACCCAGAAGACAGTCATCTTGGTGTGTGATGGCTTTTGAGACCAGGGTACTACAAAGAATATTTGGATCTTGTATAATAGGAGGACTGTTAGATAAATAATGAGATGATGCTTAAATTCTACCCTGCAATTATTATTACACTGATTAAACAAGGAGGGTAATACGGAACGGACATGTAGCACGCATAAGAGGGAGAGTTCATTCATGCATACAAAAAATGTTATTTGAAAACTTCATGGAAGAAGTCACTTGGGAAACCTTACTGTAGATCGGAGGTTTACATTAAAACTGGTTATCAGAAGCTGTATGAAATTGTTGAGTGAGATTATAGAGGTAAAATTACAGGGTTTTGTGAAAACGTAAATTAAACTTGACATATTTACACAGAAATTCATTGAACAGTTAAGTAACCATTAATATTTCAATTAAATTCAAAATGGAGACTGCAGCTGTTTGAAGCAAAGTGTATTACAAACTCTACGCTGGACTTATTGTCCAGTTTATGAAATTAACTTTGCTACTTTCCATTTGAACTGCTTTAGAATACTGGCAAGTCGGAGACTACTTGGTAAAATCAGTTTGTGATTCCGTCCGCACAGTGTGGTCGTAACATTCCACATCTACACCAACTGTTTGTTCTAAGCATGTCCAAAACGCAAACGAGCGAGTGCTGAGAGCGAAGTGAACTGTGAACCGAGTGCAACAACGTAATTGCACACGGTCAGTGAACAATTTACAAAGCTCCTTATTTCCTCAGAGTCTGCAAATCATGGCAACTATGTAAATTACTGCTGTCTTACTCAAGTTCGTAATTACAATTTCAATTTCGAGAGTTCACACACTTTATCTTGATTGATTCCATCCGATGTGAGATTATGTTACACATTTTCATTATAGACTTAACAGTTCTTAACAGTACTCAGCTGTAAAATGTTAAATTTGTTGGCCCAAATTAATGGTCATTTGCTACGAACCTAGAAGGAGTACGTCTGTCCAATTCTGTCTGCATGGATTACAGTTCTTCGTAACAAGCTGTCAATCAGTTTCTCAATATATTACGATGATTCCTGTATGTTATTACACTGACAGACATTTAAAATGAATTTGTCTTTGAATTTTTAATTATTTTTTTATTTATGCATCTGATTTTATAAGCTTTAAATTTTGTTAATGAATGCCTTTGTCAGTACCGTCGGTTATATAAATTAATAAGCGAAATAAATTGTGACATTTATATTAATTTTCGTTTAAACAGTCGTGTCATTTAAAGGATGATAATTCGATATAGATACAAAATAAGCTTTGATTAATGAAAATTAATTAAGTCTTGCTGCAAAAATTTGATATGTATTAGGTAAAAGGATTTTTGTTGGAAATGAATGCTGTTTGTAAACTGTTTGGATTCTTTGGAATAACCTAAGAAACGGAAAATGGACATCAGATTTGAAACTTGGCATGTCAAGGGTCTCTGTAGGTCGTTTCATTGAAATCGGTGAATTAACAAAATATGTCAGATTTTGTGGGAGTACGTGAAGTCAGATGGGGCAGTTGTGATACTGAACCAGCGAACTATTATACATTCTAAGGTGGGTTTGTGAATGCTGATCATAACTCAGAGACAGTCTTTTTTTTAAACAAGGTGATGGCGTCAGCGGTCACGAGTTTAGAATCTGTCAGTGGTACTAAGAGGCCGTTTGTTTGATACAGTTGTTATAAATGTGCATTCACCATCAGAGGACAAATACGTTGGTACAAAGGACAGCTTTTATGAGGAACTGGAGCGTGTATTTGATCAATTTTCAAAATATCACGTGAACATTTTGTTATGATATTTCGATGCAGATGTGGGTAGGGAAGATATTTTCAAACCGACAGTTATTAATGTGAGTTGACACGAAACTATTAATGATAATGGAATTAACTAGTAAATTTTGCGAAGTATGAATCATATTGAGGCAGAATAGATTCAAGCAGGGTGTAATACATTAAGTTCGCAGATCAGAAATATATTTAATGTATCTGGCATAAAGAATTTCTGGTGTAGTGAAATGAATTTATTGTTGTACATGTTTATAAGAAAGGTCATTTAAATAAGTTATCGAGTAAAGTCACAGGTCACCAACTAGGTACAAAATTGTATACAATATTCTTCTGTGAAGTTTGACACCATTCGTAGATTCAATTATTGATCAGTCTTGATTTCGCCGTAATAGATCAGCTACTGATGAGATATTCTGCATTTGTCACATATTGGAGAAAATATGGGACTACAGTGAGACAGTGCCTGATCAATATATAGACTTCAAGAAATCCTATTATTCGTTTAGGAGGAAAATATTTCAGAACATTCTCATTTAATTCTGTATACTAACGACATTAGACTAATCAAAATGTGCTTAAATGAAAGCTGTCGTAGATATGCTTTTGTCTAATGTATTTTGTGTTTATAATGATCTGAAAAAAAAATATGCTTTTCAACTTTGCATAGTATATGCCACCAGGAACTTAATGGGACACAACAGCTTCTGTTCTGTGTTGATTATGTTAATGTCATGGGTAAAATTATCAGAAAGAAGATAAAGAGAAAATCGTCAGGAAAGTATATTATTCCAAGAAGTATTCGAATAAGTTCGTGTTTCGTCTTTTTGTGTTTATATTTCTACGATATATCTAAAGTTAAAACAGCAGGTTATCACCGGTTATTTTCTTTAATGTCTTCATGACACAGCATGATATAGCATCTCTCTCTCTCTCTCTCTCTCTATATATATATATATATATATATACACACACATACACACACTCTTTCGTGATTGCACAAAAAAGTATCACTTTGCTCGACGTTCTAAACAATTTTGAGAAGTCAAGACTTGAGTAAAGATCGAAGTTTTCGAAGTGGATATTATCCACGCTCCATTTCCCAAGCTGTCGGAACTGGGACCCGAAATCACACAGACATCTCAGTTGGAAATGTTTTCCTTGTTGTAAATCAGCTCCTCTTTTCACTCCACATCACGATATCCAATAAAACTATTCCGTGCAACATAAGAAATAAAGGATGAAAATACCAAATAACTTGAAGAGAGGCCAAAGCAGTAGGCTCTGAGTGTGTTGTACGTACAAGGAAATGCAAAGGGGTGGTAGAAGCGGAAAGATACATCAAGAGGCATATTTTTACTAGGATTTGTGGCTTTGAAACGTTTGTTTTTCGCTGTAATGTTACCCGGCTTGTACTTTTGCAAATAACAATACACAGAATCTGTGTACTGAAGTGCATAAGGAAATGTGTATTTACACGACGCCCCATAAACTTCTACTTCACAGCTGATGTAATTCTAAGGAAGTGAGATCGATTTGTTGGCCTCCCCGTTCACCTAACCGCAGTCTGTCAGACATTATTAAAGGTGTGTGTGTGTTTAAAACAAAGTGTGGCTCCCAAAAATGACGTCTCTTTAACAGTTAAAGATAATTTTCCACTAGTCTTCAGTCAATATTCTCTGATCCACAGAAATTTCCCAATAAACACGGGTTTCCGTTATTTCAGGCTTCCATTATTATTGTAGCAGCAAAGAAATTAGCGTTTCGTATTCTTTCCTTAGTCTTAAGTAACTGTACTTTTTACGACAAGGGACGTAATCTCTACAATCTCAAGCAGACCTTCTATAGTAATTATAGCATTGTTCCTAATTCGGTCTCTTATGAAGAGACGCTGTTCATTCCTTCTCCTTCTTCTTCTGTTTTACTGAACTTTCCTGCGGCGTTATCGTGTTTTGACTTTATCTTCAAACAAGCATCTTTGGCTACGTCCCAGTGTTGCCAACCCCTCCCACGCTAATGAAGCTGATTCTCTACTAAACTTCCCAACAAAGCAAAGAAGCGTGCGCTAGATAAGTGGCTTAGTGTTCACCACTAAATATAATCATGATACTAATTGCTTCACAAACACATGCATTTACGAATGAAGACTTACGAATCAAATAATTTTAGTTTCTTCATACTTTAGCAAGAAACGTTTGTAAGGTTTTGATAGCATTTAGCTATACCCCTCTCCCCCCAAGCGCCTACATGACGTATAGTGGGACAGTTTTACTATACTATAAGAGAGGAAATTGAACGATGTATTAACTTTAACTCGTTTGTCAGATCGGTTTTTACAATGAACCATTTACGTATGCGTAATAATGAAAAAGGGATAACCATAGAAACCTTACTGCATTAATCGTTTGGTTGGTTTCGTAGCAACCCCAAACGGGGGAGGGGGTGGAGTCACAGAAGAATTTGATTTTAAAATAAAAATTTTGCCACTTTGTTGCATGGATATGAAATGCAACATATTTCAGTTCGGGAATAACGTAAATTTCAAACCCTCAAATCTAAATACGTCTATTCACCATAGTTTTCGGTCCTATGACATATAAGTAGGCCTATATATTATTTATATCATAGGACAGGTTCGTAGAAGTGCCACATCCCTAGTAGTTAAAATTTGATATAAAAATGTATTTTGTAGGGCACTGGTATTTAAAACAACTTTTGATGCTATTACGAACACTACAACAGAATATATTAATATAATCCAAAATACAATAGCACTAAAATAAAATATGTCAATGACAAGGAGATTAATTACTTCATGGGTTGAAAATACAACCTGTAATCCATTACGTCACAAGAGACCCTGATCAATTTGTCATATAATTCGTTTACGTCAGGCTAATCCAAAAGTTCTCAAGGGAAAATTCAGGTCATTTGGTTAACCGTTTGGATAGAGTCTTTCGACTTCCTTCCAGAACAGACTTTATTTCACCCTTGACATCCCTACATTCATCATACTCCGGAAACAAGTGAGATGAAGCTGGGATCCAATCTTTTCCTTACTCAATTGAGTTACAGTCATGGGTATAGATCGAGCTAGTCAGAAGAGAAAGGCCATAAAAAACTGAGATGCAGAAACTTTAGAGAAATGATGAGCGGACTGCTCATTAGGCAGGAGAAGGTCGGCGATGAGGGGCGTGCTTTCACCTCCACCCACCCGCCAGACCTTTTGTTGATTCCATCGTCAATGTTGTCACAGAATACAAATGGATCTCATTTGTCTTTGTGTAATGTTGCATACATTATCGTGTTGCTGGCCACGGATTTATGCGACTCAAAGCACCTCCCCTCTCCCAGTCGACCCTCCACACAGACCCGAAACAAATTCCCCAGGTCGGCACATCATATTCTCCAGACTACAGGCTTACACATTATCCAAAACAATGTGAACTTAAAGTGGGTAATGTTCTAAAAATATACCTCCGGAATTTGTTAACACGTTTAACAGCAAAGGAAGTTACATGTTCGCCAATGGTGTACTAAAAGAAACAATATAACACGTGAGCGACTATGAAATCCGACGTTTTCACGGTGGTAAAAAATTACATAATTTAACATTTAAATATCTTAATGCTGAACATGAAGGTATTGTAAAAGTATGATTAATAATAACAATATTTTTATTGTGGGTCCACTGTTTAGATATGAACTCCTTTTGTACGTCGGCACACATCGAACCTGTAATTACGTCGTAAGCTTAATGTTCGCTCTAGCGCAAAAATACATTTAGTATCCGAAATTGCAGCTTCTAATATTCCTACTATTAATAATAAATTAGAAATCTTTATCGTAAACACGGAAGAGAAATACATATTTACTTGCAATTGTTGCTATGTTTGTTTACGATTTATCTAATTTTTATGCTTCATGGACTCATTATGATAAGAATCATTAAGACGTAGGGTCTGATATGCAGGGAATTTGCAAAATTCTTTTTTGGAAAGCCTGAAGGAAAGCGACAACTCGAAAGACCTAAGCGTAGATAAGAGCAAAATGGATCTTAAGGAAATCTGGTGGTAGTGTGTGCAATGGTTCGTGTGACTGGATATAGGGACCATTGGCGGGCTCTTGTGAAGACTGTGATGAACCCTAAGGTACCCAAAAGGCGGAGAATATCTCAGTTAACTGAGCGAGTATCAGACACACACACAACATAGACACATTAAAGGACATCAGATCCGAGATAGAAGAAAACACAAAAACAAATCATGTCGACGCCAAATATTCAACACACTGTGTACATGTAATAATACAAATAAAGGGAAATGCTTTTTAAGAAAAAACTTGGTTGTAATTGTAAGGAATTTCAAATAGAAATTAATAGTAGCCTATTGAAATACGCCTACGTAATTAAGATATTTATTAATATAGTAAATTTACCAGTTTAAAGTAATTAAAACATCATGTATATGTATTTATAAAACACTTAGAACAGTATGAAATACTACATACAGCAACATAAAATAAAATATAAAAATAGATCAGTTTGACTAGATTACAAGCAGTATCAACATGGTCTATTTCAACTATAGCAGTGCAAATGGTAGCTAAAGAAAGGAAACATTGTGCCCTGATAATGGTACGTGTGTGACGAAACATGTATCTGTTTTTCCGCAGTAAATGTTGTATAAGTAGCAAATGAATAATAATAAAACTGAATAAATATTCGAAAACAGTGTTCAAAAAAGAAGCGCTCTGCTCAGACAACTCGAGATAATAATACAGAGGGCTAGGATGTATGTTTCGGGAATCCTTCTAGGTCATAGATGTATGATAGACTCCTCTTTTTAGGATAGCGAGATCACCCCTTTACGTGATGGGAAAAGAATTCACCACATAAACAGGCCGTGCAGCGCGGACTTATATGACCGTAGGCAGAAATTCTCGTGTTGAAATGGCGGGCCCTACATCCTAAAAGGCTAAGTTCGTCTGTCAACTATACGTGCAGAACATGTTAACGGGCTGCTGGTAAAAGGAAGTAGGAAAGAGAGGAAGACAAACGAAAAAGGGACGTAAATGAAAAGGAAAGAAGTTGAAGAAAAATAAACCAAGCTGAAATATGTGCTGCTAATTAAGAATATAAAACACAGCAGGAACTATATTTACCACTTGCTTTAACAACTAAGAATTATTACCTAGCGGTTAGAACGCTGGCCTTGTAATCCTGGGGTCCCGGGTTCGATTCCAGGCGGTGCCCGAATTTATAACTTGTGTTAGGCAAAGCCGTTGTCTAGGAAACACGGAGTTTTCCTCCGGGGGCTTCCCCGGTTTCTCCATGGCATCCCAACAATTACTCCATTCACACACAGAAGAAGGCAATGGCAAACCATTTCTGGATCATCTGCCAAGAACGTATATGAACAGGTCCCAGTCCGAGAAAAGGATGGAAGGATCCTGTTCATATGGACCTGTCGTCAGACAGAACACTAAATAAATAAATAAATAAAACTAAGAATTGTTTTTCCACAGATATCAGAGTAATCAGTTTCTCTAAACAACAATGACCATTTGATATTTGTAATCGAAATGCGTTGTACTTTATTTAAGTAAGAACTGAAGTTTTAAACAATATTTAGTTTCAGTACTATGGCATGATCTACAATGTTCTGCAAATAAATAATTACGCAATTGTTTCTCAAAGCAAAACCATGCGCTAAGTGGAAAGCATTTCAGCATTGTTGCCGTTCTGTCATGAGTGTATTTTTATGTGGACATGTCTTCTTTTCACTGATTTTACAACATTGCACCAGACTACACAGAGAAACAACTCAGAAGACAGTCATTTATACACTATCGCATTTATCGATACATATAGTCCATTGGACTTGGTTTTGAGGATTCTTGGCCCCAATGACCTCGGGCTTTATATCCGAAGGCTTTAAGGGGATAAGAGAAGTTCGCACAACGATAAACCATGATCCAAAAAGTTACCAAAGTCGAATAAGGTGTACAAGAACAAGACCATTTCATGTGACCTGAAATTATTGCCTTTGTCAACAACAATTTGGATCAGTATCATTTTTAAAGTAATTTCAGTCAATGGGACAAGTGTGTACATACTTGAATGAACAGATTTACCTTCTTTATGTTATGATTTCATTCTGTTAACGAGATATGAAAGTGTTTATATCTTACAACCCTGACGGTGGAGACAGCATAATCCTCCGAAACTCTTAGATACTAGATGGCAACAACCCAGAACACGAAAATCTGAAGTCCTTCCAGATTTGTCCTGCGTTTATAGACAAAAATCCTACGTATTGTATATTTCTGGTTCTGTGTGTATCTTTACAGTAGTGTAGTAGAAACAAACATGATAAAATATGACGTGAATAAATAAACCATTCTGGCAGCAAAGTTGAAACAGTTTATGTTTTTTATTTGCTGAAACCGATTAAAAATTCTGCTGTAGTAATATGACGTAAAGGTACTATAATGTTCACACTGGATTCTTACTAATTAATACCTCCGTTCTTATTTGTGGGAAGGTCGAAATTTATGGTCTCGCTGTGTGCGTGTTCGTTTAGGGGAGACCTATTGTCATATACTCGTACATTTTGAGCCCTCGTGATTGATCCCTTCCGCTGCCTTCCAGATCGACAGAAGAATTCCATTTCCAGTCAGTGGAAAACCCTTTTCCCTAATGATCACTATTGAGAATCTACTTTGCGTTCCACTCTGAAATACAAGGAATATAAAAAGGGAAAGAGAAATGCAATTTCGGCTGCTCGTAAACTTCCTCTTCGTCGGTTCGTACAGATCCACCTTCAGCAATGACTAATATTAATGAATGAGCCCTCAAGACTTCTCTCCTGTTATAAACCGAACTGCGAACCAATTCATTTTCGAATAAACAAACGACTTTTTCAGAACGGGCAGCAGTGGCCAATATAATGCAGTGTCCCAGAAGGAAAGGTCAATATTCTGGGAGGTCATAGTATCGATATTATCGATGGATCTGTTATTTAACGACGCAGTATCAGCTTCTGCGTTTATGTAGTTTCGAATGAAAGAAGGTTGTATAATTAGATGACAACCCAGGTGGGATGTAAGACAGATCGGTCGTTGTTTAAGGTGCCATCACGGAAACCGAATGCAGGTACTGAGGGGCATTACGAGCACCTCAGCCAAGATGGCCGCTTCATCGACGAAATTATTCGAATCGAATATATTTCAAATTTTACTTAGATGACACATCACTGTAGTTATCTAATCGGTTGGCGTGCGTACGTGAAACATGTGGGGTTTTTTTAGGTGTGTTACTGGGACTCCTTTAATGACTAATTTATCTACACTCCGACGGTAACATACATTTTCGGGTTAATAGCAGAAAGCGTTTTTGTGAAAGGGTCTGATATACGCCAGTACGAAATCATTCGCCACCATCAGAATAATTCATTGTCTCCAGACACGTGGGGTCAACAGACTACACTTCCTTTTCACAAATTGCCGAGTGTCATTTTTTTACGTTTACTAAAAATCGCACAAGCTAGAGGGCGACAGTAGCGAAGCAGAGCTTATTGTCACCTGGTGAGAACTACACAACTCTGTGTCAGTCAGCCTTTGCTATCGATACTGTAAGTCCCTCTCGCTATCGCATCAATTTTCCATGTCAAACGATTGAAGCAAGTGATGTTGGACCTAGGGCGATGCAAGGTATTATTAGTGAGGGTCAATGTAACTGGAATAAACACGCAGTGATAAGTAAGATTTGAGGTTTTCACAGCGGCGATTATGAAGATTTCTGGGTTGCGCTGTGTAGTCATCGCCCTGATGACGGAGGCAGTATGACCTCTGAAACGTTGGTAAACATCGACCATACTACACAGCGCAACAACCCAGAAGACAGAAATCTTCATCGCCCTGATGACGGAGGCAGTATGACCTCTGAAACGTTGGTAAACATCGACCAGACTACACAGCGCAACAACCTAGAAGACAGAAATCTTCACGTAGTGATAAGTTGTGATAATCATAATAAAGTGCCTCTTGATAATTAATAATATGATAATTTTCACGACGTTTAAGTGGAATCCTATTCTCAACGCCGCCATCTTATAGCTGTCTTTCTCTCTCTCACTATGGTACAGTCAATCATCTGACGTCTGGTCTGGTTAGAACCATATACCGACGAATACATTATTTGTGTTTAAAAGTTATAACGGAAAGTGTAATAAGGTGATACCAGCAGAAAGGCTTACCATTCCTACTGTCCCTTCCAGAGTAGATTGGGTCGTTATAAAATGAGCGTGTGCCAACTAAAAATAGAAGGCGTGCGCGGGGAGGTCATTAGTCGCTATAAAAAAGATAAAAGCAACCGCTTGGAATCCCGTAGCGTCTATCCGCTCGAAACAGTGTTGTAAGCGAGTTGAATCGATTTTCGTTGCAAAATCATAAACTAGCAAGTCTTTGTGTAATTCTAAGCATATACCCACGGTTAAGCTAGGATGAATGATCCTTAGCAGATCAGTCGAGACTTCCCCTAATAAGGCGGCCAAGTAGAAGCAACAAATATTGTTTGGCAACTCTCGGTTTACGAACGTTCGATTTACGAACATTCCCTATAACGAACGTCACAATTCACTCAAAATTTCTTAAAGTCGCCAATAGATAGAGTTTCTTATAAAACGAAATGCCATAATTGTAAGATTGAAATAAATAAACTTTTAAAAAATGGATTTATTACAATAATTATCACAAAATTATTGTATGATAATTATACTGAACTGTTCATAGTTAATAAAACTAATCTAGTCAGTAAAAGAAACGTTTGTTTACATGCCAGGCCGCGTAGAAAGTTTTCGATACGATACGGTTTGGTTACGATAAACCATAACGCATACATACATTATAATAAAACGTGTTGTATAGACCATTCGATGTTTAGTACCTGATTTCAATGCTTTAAAATGGCTGCTAATGTATATGATACGTATCGTAAAAGCTCAGGAATTCAAGATATACGTAACGAACAAAAACGTGTAACGAACGTCGTCATGGAACGGAGCTCGTTCGTAAACCGAGAGTTGCCTGTAATTGGTATTTTCTGCTGTAAGGCCAGAATATATGGAAGGGATACGATCCGTTTCGTCAAGTCATGGATGCCTTCAAAACTATTTTTCCTTATCCCCAGTCACAGAGGCCCTAGGCAAATGCGATCTCGACCTTTCTGAGTTCAACCCCCAGACAAACCACTGTTAAAAAACCTAAGAATCATTAGATAAAGCAATAAGGAAACAGTGTAGTTTAACAGGAATACTTTCACCGCGAATCGAATATTAATTGTCGCGGCTTCGGAGGGTGGCAAAAATTGTAATTAATTCGGCCAACAAAGAAAGTGCCGCTTCTGTGCGAGTTTTGGAACCTGGTGGGAAAAGTGGTTAGTTCTTTGTCTTTTTTCTTCTGTTAATCTTTCATTCTACCGCACACTCTTGGGGCTGTGTGATTTGTTGGCCAACTATGACGTATATTGCTGTATATTAAAGAAGACTTTGAAATTTATGGGGCTTAGATGGGCTGGACACTTACCTGACACGGGGAAGGCTAGAAAATCATACAGAAATTTTGTAGGGAAGCCTCTTGAAAAAGGTCGACTTGAAAGTTTGGGAAAGTGAAGACGAAGAAGGAAACATGTTTGATCGACTTGGTAGCTGAGTTCACAAGGCATTGACTGAGAACTGGGCTTATTTCTCTGAGGTTTAGTGAACATCGTCGTCTGATTATCAAGTTTTCTATTACGTTCCTAACCTATGGAGCGAGTTGCATTTCCTACGTAATGATTCTATGGAGTGTATTTATACAATAATTTAAATTAGTCGTACTCCTTTCCGATGAACTATTATCCGTTATAGGAATGTTATCATTCAATGATTTCCATAACATATAATAGGTCTCCTAAGTAATAATAATATGTTTAATTTTGTAGTCCTCCGCCCGAATATACCTCCATTTTCTGCATTCCACGATATTACCAACTGGACATCGGAACTAGGGCCCTTCTTGTTCCTTCCGTGTGTAGAATAAAAGTCACTCCGCGAACAAAATAAAAGTACAATAAATATTCTCACCCGTTTTACAGGTACTGTAAACTAGATACAATATTTCATCTCGCAACAACCTCTTATTTTAAAATGTAACCAGAAAATATTTTATATCCACACAGATGATTGTACAATTTCAGTATCTTGGTAGACTTTAAGAGTGTAACAACAAACATCACATTATTTCCGTTATATTTAAGAATAACCCAGAAATGGTCTTTTAGTAGATCAAAATACGCAGGTTAAAATACTAAGAAATATTTTCTGTGTCTGTGTGTGTGTGTGGGGCGGAAAGCTTTCAGACTGCGCCTATAAAAACCCGTACACTTATCTCAGGTATTAAATTCATAGCACCTCGTATACCTTCCTGAGCAATTTGTTGTTTTAAAGTTCTGAATAGAATACTTGATCGTCGATCGATAGAGTGTTTATAGTCAAAGTAGGATACTGGATGCATAGGATTAGTACAGATTAGTTTCGTTTCGGTGTGGGTGTGAGAAGTTACTGAGTGACAAGGGACAAGTTGAGACCCAAGGCTGTCAAATGACCCTGCTGCACGCACCACGCATACACATTAGTCAGGTGTACCGGTACATTATTCAGCCTCCCTCGTAATGATGTGGTAACTACTGTTGTCCTGAAATAATGTATGCCTGTGTAACCATCCACAAATAGCTTGTTGCTATAGACCTGAGGCCATCTTTCGTTTCTGTTGTTTGACTTCGATTAAATTCAGAGAGATTGCGATAACAGGGGTCATTTCACATCCTACGGTTATAATTTGTCTATTCAAGTATAGAATCGTGTGAAAGGCCATTATGGTTTCTATTTTATGCATTTCATTAAGCACATCAGAAGTTTTCCCCAGAGGTCTCTGTTGAGGATCAAATCCCAGTTCTTTATCCCATTGTCAGCTGCCATACTGACTGAGCTATCCCGGTCCGTCATATGTTGCTATTCATTTCCTAAGGGAGAAATTCTGTCGAGTTTAAAGGAACACATAAAAGGAGAACTCTTATGATCTTTTCCCGTTTCTATACTCGAATGTACAAACAAACCACGACGTCTAGACCGATTCTGGCGCGCACCTAGCAAATGTTTCGACTTTCTTTCTCGGGGTAGAGCAGCCAAAATGTCAAACTTATCTCTGATGTATCAATCTGATTTCGATTATATTTCGTATTGTGGGTATTTTCTATAAATTATCTGACGGATGCTAATATAGTGCTTACGGGTGAGTTGTAATACATAAAGCCAAAATTTGGCTATATCAAATGTATCAACAGATGAAAAGCTCATCGTACAAAAAAAATTCAAGATATCAAATATAGAAGACTTGAAATGTAAGATACAGTTATTTGTAACATTATTATAAGTGGAGAATATTTAACGGAATACGAACGAGTAATACATGACCATAACCCTTGAGAGTTTTAAATAGAGTATTTTATGTTCGCTGATATAGACCTCCAAGAATCTGCAGCGAACAAAAAAGGCCAATGATATATGCAAATTCACAAAGAATGCATGTAGAAAATTTGTATATATGAATGCATTTCTGTTTGTGTATACGTGTGTATCCACTCTTATACGTATTTTGTATGTAAATTGAGCTGTCATTCTGAGAGAGGTAGAAATGGGGAGGATCAGAAAAATTTCTTTCGGTCCCATATACAGATCGATTCTAGAACCAAATGGGTACAGAAGGCTCATTTGTTAGGATGAACACGGCCTTGGTCTGTCCGTTGCAGAGGTACAGTGCATTTGCCCCCCTACGAGAACTCGCAAGTTAATGTAGCTTAAATTGTAATTAAACTGTATCTTTCAAATTTGGTTTAAGTTTTTCGGATTCTTCTGACTTAGGACACGATTTATGTGTGTGGGGGGGGGGGGCTCTAGTTAACACGGAATTGATTCTCGGCATTCAGTAAAAGGTGGCGAATGTCTTGACTATATGAGCCTATTAACTTATTACGATAGAACCAGATGCAGTGTGTTAATTAAATCTCAAAACTTTGGCTCTTGTAATCAGTCTTAAAAATAGTTTCACTGATCTGATGCAGATATGCCTAGGGGGAGAAGCAAAATATTACAATATTTCACTCAGCAAATTCTTTCTCGTTACGATAATCGATAGTACTCGAGTGCAACATGAAGGTAGATCTAACAGATCAGAAGACATTTTTCCTAGGTCCTTCCTACCTTTATGTAGGCCACGCCCATTTCTTTCCTTGTGCAATTTATTATCGGTATCTGTTACAGACCGCTAAGGTTTATCACTGCATTGATATAAGCACAACATTGTACCATAATCTGAGCAATTTCAGCCCATTTCACATCTCCCCACCATATTTCTTAGATCAATTTTAATATTATCCTCCTTTGGCATATAATGTTTTGATCTCGCAATCGGTCTATTACCATACACATTACACAGCATCGTTAGGTTATGTACTGTTGGTAGGTTGTAACTGAAAGCGTTTGATCAGGCAGAGAAACCAGGAGAATCATTCTGCGTATTCGTGATTCATAATTAATTGTTAATGCTTAAGATATAAGTTAAATTTGTTGGCTTTGTGATTACTTGGCTTCTCTATCATAAATCAACGGACCATTGATGTGAGTTTTATGACGGTCCAAGCACTGACTCGATTAATAACAAATATCAATGCCAGTTTATGGCTCTGTTGTGCCCTTTATCCACAGACTTTTAAATGTTCGTTTATAAATAATTCATAACGCAGAATTTTTTTGAGAGCGAGAATTTAATTTTGAAAACATGTAATGGTGGCCAGTATACAATTATACAATGTATTTCTATGATATAGGTGGGAGTACGAGATATGAAATGACTGTGTTTTAGATTGGGGTGTCGGGCAGTGAATCGATTTATAGAAACCAAACCCCTGAATATGGTGGCAGTTCATTGAAAGAGAGTGATATACCAGCGTTGAAATTCCGTGTTGCAGAGGACACATTGATAAAATCCGTGCAGCCATTAAAGTTTGCAATGTGCGTGTGTGCCAAACTGTTTATGTTCATATTCTGTTTTTTACTCATCACAGAGATGGCCAATTTTATAGTAGCGCCGCGTATAGAATTTTGAATATTAATACAAGAATAAAATGCTGACGTATTTAAAGAAAATATTGATAACTAAAACTAGCAATAGAGTGGAGGTCTATTTTCTTTCTTCATTCCTCTATATACCCCTATACACCACATCGAAAAAGTTTTAAATACAGATTTTAGATCTTAAAATTGATCCATAAATTTATATTTTGTATCGTTTACTAATTCATCGCATAATAATTGTTTTATTCTGTGAAAATGGTTGATTGATTATGTGAATATTATATTAAATATTACCCACTGTGTGAGGTATATTTGGTAATCACATTTCAGAGCTTTGTTCTACTCAGTTTTCAGTTGATTTATTATCATTATACAGATAAATATTCTAGTTTTTTTAAATATTATTGACAACGTTTAGATCTAACCTGGAACCTTCTGAAAAACGAGCTCTTACCCTATTCTCCTCTCTAACGTTTTGTCTAACCTCTTCTGATGACTTAACTACGTATCAAACAGTGTATATTAAGGAAAAAATGTTATTTATCATCTGTGTTTATATATTTCTGATACTATTGTAAAATGACACCAAGATAAGGTGTTATGGATTTTCGTGCAAAATTTTTATCAGTATAATGGCTATGTTAAATTGTATATAACCTCAAACCGTCGAACCGTATCCTGTTTGTACTTTTGACATATCTAATAAATCTATGCATTTTATAATCTGCATACAAAATTCCATCTGATGCTTCATTAATTTTTTCCCTCATAACGAAAGCTGTGTATAACTTTTGTACATCCATATTTTTTATACATTATATAACCTAAAAAGACATTAACAGATAAATTACAACACCAGACTTCAGGGCCCCAAATTATACGGTGATGTCGCATTCACCTTAAACGTTTGCCTTTCCGACACGACAATAATATTTATGATAGAAAATTGTTAAGTACTCATGTTTCCTGGCTGTTATTGGCACGATGTTAATACATAGTTTCATTAAAATCCGTCAGTTCAAATGTCATCAGAGAGGAACATATACTGACCCGCTGACACTAAATCACGTTAATTATACAAAGTCGTAATTGATAATTCATATAGGAGTCGCTCTCAGGCTGTCCAAGTGGGAAACACTTCATTGCACTGCAACAGTATTAACATCTTTGAAGATCAAACTTACAGTATAGAACAGCGGTACTCAGGGGACCACAGATTTGTTGCTGTTCGTACCTATAAACCTGATATGTTTCGTATGAGATCACAGAGAGGAGAACATTACACTCAGAGTTACGCACTATTTGGCGAAAACAAAATTGATGTCACTGGAACTGCAAATGAAGAACAAGAAACTTTATTATCATTTCGTGTTACGTGTCGTAAAATATCAGCTGCCCTATAATTCACCTCACATCTTAACTGGTGTAAAAAGTTTCCGTTGAAATTTAAAGGAAATTATCTATCCCCTCTTTTCAACTGTGTAGATCCTGTGCGAGTGTTCGTAACCCTGGGATTACAAATTCTGTTTTGTACAGGTGGGAAACCCCACTCATCTGATGGCGGCACGTATTGTTACAACCCGTGTGTCCCACAGAAGCACTGGCCGTGTTACCATGTTGCAGTTAGTGTCAGGAGTGTTAATAATAGAGCACTTTTCCGCATGGCCATAGGCCTACTCATAATTTTGCATTATTTCATGTCTAAAACTGAATCTGCATTATTGAATGAGAAAGAACATAGGCCTACTAGATGAAACCTTAGTGACTCGTTAATTAAACTATTTGGATCTGACTTCTTATAGGCCTACAAAACAAAACAACAACTTCGCTTATCAAAGTTTTGGGTTGAACGTTCTTTCACTAAGAAATAGCACTGTTTAGTTTCTTTCTGTACTTGCCCGAAATGTTTAGACCGTCGAAAGAACATCAGAAAGTAATGTCTGATTTTTCTCGAAAATAGATAGTGGTTCCTTTTGGAAGGAAACTGTGTTGGAGTGTCACTGATATGAAAGTGCAAACAGAAGAATCATTCCTTTCCACAATTCAATCTCTTTTTTCAGAAGCGGATAAGGCTGTAGAGGTGTCGGGATTTTAGTTCTGCAGCTATGTTTTTTTATCTTACGAAAGTAGGATGGAAAGGTGTTAACTGGCTGAGGAGCTCTTGTGAACACGGTAATGAACATATGTTCCTTAAAACGTGGAAAATTTCGTCATTATCTGAGCGAGTATTATTTATTCAAGAAAGACTCTTCTCCTTGGAGTTAATTAATTAGTAAGTTAGTTATTAGGAAGCTAATTTACTCGTACGGATGAAATTAAATATTTGTTTAAATGTAAGGCAGTAACCTATAAAGTAACCAACACATGATACAAGTTTTCCCTTGTTATCGATACGCCAGGTATGAGGAGATAAGACATCCACACTGTATCCAAATTCAGATTAGAAAACACGAAATATTACTTACGATTTTCTTGTTAATACATAAGAGAATAAGAATAGCTTAAGGCTCAGTATTTTTTCTTGATAAGTTGGCGGTTATTTTGTCTGGCCAAATAATGAATTTATTTTAAGTAATTCTGACTTTAGAGATCCAAATGACTTGTCTTCTGAGTTGTTGCGTCATGTAGTGTAATAGAAGTTTGCCGACGTTTCAGCGATGGTTTCTACTTCCATCGTCAAGGCGACAGTTATAATCTTCATTACCGCAGCCGAGAGACGTGGGACATGGATAAAAGTTGTCTTCTTGAGTAATCCAGTGTGGTATGTCCTTGACCTGACCAGGGACCAGTCCTTCCAGTGTGAATGCTTTTCGAGCTACCCATAGGATCAGTGTTGAAAGGACTTTTTTTTATTTTGTCTAAAATGACCTGATCGATTCCTGTTTCATAGTATGAAGAATCCTTAATTTTAAGATATTTTGGTGGCCAGAATACTCTGTCCTTGGGATGGAAATGTCCTTAAACAATAATTAACGTCCGAATCGATAGGTCTGTTGTTTTACTCCCTTACGACCTTCCTTAGTCAGAACTTCCCATTATTACAGCTGTTACATGATTACTTGGTCAGTACGCCAGATTCGTTGTACAACTGTTTACGTCCACCGCATTTGTTCTGTTACGCCGTTGCCATATGTCTAACCTACATGTGTAATCAAACTAAATTCAAATATTATACGATTCCAGACCGGTTATAATGGTTTTAACCTTCGTCGCTGTGTTTGTTAGGTTTTATTATTCGTTTTGGTCATGTATTGCTCTTATGCGCCATTTAAGAAGTCGTACCGCATGTCTATTATACACGAAAATTAATATTAAGACGAAACAGGGCAGAGAGCCCCAATCCATATGTAAAGTTTATATTCACCAATCATGTTCTAAGAAACTGTGGTGTCTGTTTGTAGATCGAAAGGTGACCATAAAATTTGTTGGAATAAATATAAATTTCGTTTTATTCCCTGTGAGGCAGACGTGTTCAACACAAAACATTATTCATTCCCATTCTTAGTTTATTTATTTCATGAACTTTTGCAGTGGATTAAAACTTGATCTACTGCCATTAACAATTAAATCACATGATTATTAGGAAGGCACTACGAAAAATACTTTTACCTGTTTATTTATATAATAGTAACATGTGTAATCTGAAATATAAACCAAAATACATTTCAGAACACGTTTTAATTATGTAGTGCTTGTAATACGGGCACGCTCTGATGTTAAATATTAATAATTGTTAACATATGGCAACAAAACATGAGCACAGAAAATGACCGCGCTTTTGCCATCTGCGGCAGAATTTTAAAGCCTCTAACCTGTGTCGAACTTCCTCCAGACTTGTCGGTAAATGTGATGCAAATGATAAGCGTTGCGTCAGATAATTCTGGTGCCAGTTTAACTACAAGATGGTGGTTATACATTTCCCATTTTACGTGTTTTCGTTATACGCGGCGATTCTCAGAAACGCGGCTCACTTGTATAATAAGAGCCATCTGTACATATTATTTTAATCTAAATATTTCACTCTGAGTTTGTTGGTAAATCTTCTCTGGTTAGCCTAATCGATTAAAGAGTCGATTTGAAAATACCCATCGACAGATCATGAGAATTCTTGGAAGCAGCGGTCTAAATTGGGCTATAAAACACAGTTTGTGCGTGCTTGATGGTGGCCGAGAGGCGAGGCAAGTCAGCTCTGTGTTAAAACACATTTGTGTGTTTTACCACTGTATCCACACGTTTTTAATCACCACAGATTCAAGTTTCCGGAAGCATGAAGGTTTGAGATGTTTTGCCTGCGTTCGTGAAACGATGGTCGTGGACCACAATCCGAGACTCCTATAAAACCACTGACCAACGTCACGTGTTAAAGAATGAACATGGCGGTGTAGTAAAAACGCGCAGTAGATACAGAGGACATTCAGAATGTTATATGTGGCCTCGGACACATCCTGGCGCTGGAGGCGACACTTGGTCCCGTGTTAGCCAGCTCATAACATCCAGGCTATTTCCATAATAAAGGACCAGAGGGGAAGTGATGATGAATGTCTGTTCGCCAGCTGAACTGAGCTTTGCTGTTTCCCAAATTGCGGTTCCCGAATGCAGACATATGTTTCATTATGTGTTCCTGCTGAACATGAAAAGCATAACGTTAAGGCCAAATTCCGAATTCCCTCATGCCTGAATGTCCAATACCCGAAATTATTTGATGAGATTTCCACTATTTTTTATTGATGGGGAGGGAGTTTACACACTGAATCAAGCCGACTAATTTAATTTTGGTGCTCACCAACCAATTAAAACCTCTACTTTGTATCTTCATCAAAGTTCTTAAAAACGGTTAATTAAAAAAAAGGACCCAATATAAAGTCTTTTATGTTCTTATTTGAAACACGTTTCGATATGTCGAATACTTAACTAAATACAAGGAAAATCGGTTTCAAATGATTACAACTGTGCTTAGATAAAGAGTGCATCTCGAAATTATCCATCTTAAAACGGTCACGTGAAAACTGATTTGTCACCGCACTGTCACATTTCGAGATGAATTTAGCCTAGTTTGTATGTAATTCAAAGGGACTGATAAATTTGAATTTTTTGGTGAATGAAATGGTTCTGTTATGTCTGGCTATATATAATACGTGCGAGCGGGAATTTGGCGTTCCTGTTTTTAAATTTAAATAATCTAATTACATATCACGTAAATAGTCAGTTCAAAATCGGAAACCGAACGTCATGGTCGAGTGGTTAAGACTCCTGCTTCGTATGTGGGAGGTCCGGGTTAAAGTCTCGGCCTGGAGGCCGGCTATCCCGACTGCATTTTTTCGTAGTTTTCCTGAGTCACTCCAGTACCTTAAATTTGTCCACGGCCGCTTCCTTCCAGGTCCTTTCCAATTCATTATTAACTGTCGTCCTCTCATATGACTCTGTATAGTCTGAGCTACTGAAAAATCTTCGTTAAAAACAGAATTGGAGATTGCTGTAGCGCCACTTCCTTGTGAGTAGCTTAATTGATATTTATAATTATTAAGGCGGGTTGGCACAGTGGTAACGCGTGTTCTCGTTAGGAGGCATCTTGTTTGTATCCAATCAAGTGACTCGCCATTATAACTTTTCTTCAGATGTTCCGTTTCGAATGATACACTTTTTTCTCACCACAATTCGATAGTGTGCGGTATAATAACAATAGGTTGTCTCGTTTACTCTTCGTTTTCACATGTACAGCTCAAGACAGTTTCTGGCACTCCGTTGTCAAAAATGACTGTACCTACGTTTCTCCAATGTGTGTGTCCGAAAGCATTTT
Source organism: Zootermopsis nevadensis (assembly GCF_977971745.1). Lineage (NCBI taxonomy): Eukaryota > Metazoa > Arthropoda > Insecta > Blattodea > Termopsidae > Zootermopsis > Zootermopsis nevadensis. The sequence goes on from NW_028259142.1 coordinate 12,809,744, forward strand.
CATCTTGCCTCTGCTTAATTATTGACCTGTATCCCGTGTTGCCCTTGACTGTGGTTCTTCCCCCTTGGTCTACCTAAAGTTCATTTTCATGTACTGCAGCTTTATAATTTCTCTACTATTTATGGCTTATGTTCTATTATTGTGACGCTCAGAGAATTATTTAACGATCAATATGAATAACAGATCTGAAATATAGGTTTACACTCGAAGTTCGTACTATTTCTGATCAGGAATTATGAGGCTTGTCGTTATGAAATTATTTACGGCCTTACCTTGTTTTACCTCTCTTACGTCCGAATGTTATCTGCGGCATTTCAGATACTACTCACCCTTCATCTGTATTTCTTTTTATTGAAGTGAAGAGTAAGTTTCACTTCCATCTAAAGCAACAGGTGGGGGTGTTTACAGTATTAGTTTTGTGTACTTTAACCTATTTCTACGATTTTCTGCTGAATGCAGATTCGTTGATTAAGAAAGTAGCGAGTTATCAGGAAATTAAGAAACAAAATTAGTTTAGAACAATAGAAAACTGACTGGTCAATGTTAACCAACATTTCAGAGGTCATACTGCCTCCGTCATCAGGGCGATGAGTATGAAGACTTCTGTCTTCTGGGTTGTTGCGCTGTGTAGTCTAGTCGATGTTAACCAACGTTTCAGAGGTCATACTGCCTCCGTCATCAGGGCGATGAGTATGAAGATTTCTGTCTTCTGGGTTGTTGCGCTGTGTAGTCTGGTCGATGTTAACCAACGTTTCAGAGGTCATACTGCCTCCATCATCAGGGCGATGAGTATCAAAATTTCTGTCTTCTGGGTTGTTGCGCTGTGTAGTCTGGTCGATGATAACCAACGTTTCAGAGGTTATACTGCCTCCGTCATCAGGGCGATGAGTATGAAGATTTCTGTCTTCTGGGTTGTTGCGCTGTGTAGTCTAGTCGATGTTAACCAACGTTTCAGAGGTCATACTGCCTCCGTCATCAGGGCGATGAGTATGAAGATTTCTGTCTTCTGGGTTGTTGCGCTGTGTAGTCTGGTCGATGTTAACCAACGTTTCAGAGGTCATACTGCCTCCATCATCAGGGCGATGAGTATCAAAATTTCTGTCTTCTGGGTTGTTGCGCTGTGTAGTCTGGTCGATGATAACCAACGTTTCAGAGGTCATACTGCCTCCGTCATCAGGGCGATGAGTATGAAGATTTCTGTCTTCTGGGTTGTTGCGCTGTGTAGTCTGGTCGATGTTAACCAACGTTTCAGAGGTCATACTGCCTCCATCATCAGGGCGATCAGTATCAAAATTTCTGTCTTCTGGGTTGTCGCGCTGTGCAGTCTGGTCGATGATAACCAACGTTTCAGAGGTCATACTGCCTCCGTCATCAGGGCGATGAGTATGAAGATTTCTGTCTTCTGGGTTGTTGCGCTGTGTAGTCTGGTCGATGTTAACCAACGTTTCAGAGGTCATACTGCCTCCATCATCAGGGCGATGAGTATCAAAATTTCTGTCTTCTGGGTTGTTGCGCTGTGTAGTCTGGTCGATGATAACCAACGTTTCAGAGGTCATACTGCCTCCGTCATCACGGCGATGAGTATGAAGATTTCTGTCTTCTGGGTTGTTGCGCTGTGTAGTCTGGTCGATGTTAACCAACGTTTCAGAGGTCATACTGCCTCCATCATCAGGGCGATGAGTATCAAAATTTCTGTCTTCTGGGTTGTTGCGCTGTGTAGTCTGGTCGATGATAACCAACGTTTCAGAGGTTATACTGCCTCCGTCATCAGGGCGATGAGTATGAAGATTTCTGTCTTCTGGGTTGTTGCGCTGTGTAGTCTAGTCGATGTTAACCAACGTTTCAGAGGTCATACTGCCTCCGTCATCAGGGCGATGAGTATGAAGATTTCTGTCTTCTGGGTTGTTGCGCTGTGTTGTCTAGTCGATGTTAACCAACGTTTCAGAGGTTATACTGCCTCCGTCATCAGGGCGATGAGTATGAAGATTTCTGTCTTCTGGGTTGTTGCGCTGAGTAGTCTAGTCGATGTTAACCAACGTTTCAGAGGTCATACTGCCTCCGTCATCAGGGCGATGAGTATGAAGATTTCTGTCTTCTGGGTTGTTGCGCCGTGTAGTCTGGTCGATGTTAACCAACGTTTCAGAGGTCATACTGCCTCCATCATCAGGGCGATGAGTATCAAAATTTCTGTCTTCTGGGTTGTTGCGCTGTGTAGTCTAGTCGATGTTAACCAACGTTTCAGAGGTCATACTGCCTCCGTCATCAGGGCGATGAGTATGAAGATTTCTGTCTTCTGGGTTGTTGCGCTGTGTAGTCTAGTCGATGTTAACCAACGTTTCAGAGGTCATACTGCCTCCATCATCAGGGCGATGAGTATCAAAATTTCTGTCTTCTGGGTTGTTGCGCTGTGTAGTCTAGTCGATGTTAACCAACGTTTCAGAGGTCATACCGCCTCCGTCATCAGGGCGATGAGTATGAAGATTTCTGTCTTCTGGGTTGTTGCGCCGTGTAGTCTGGTCGATGTTGACCAGCGTTTCAGAGGTCATACTGCCTCCGTTATCAGGGCGATGAGTATTAAGATTTCTGTCTTCTGGGTTGTTGCGCTGTGTAGTCTGGTTGATGTTTACAAAGTTTCGGAAGTCATATTGCCTCCATCATCAGGGCGATGAGTATGAAGATTTCCGTCTTCTGGGTGGTTACGCTGTGTAGTCTGGTCGATGTTTACCAACGTTTCAGAGGTCATACTGCCTCCGTCATCATGGCGATGATTTCATACTACACAGCGCAACAACCCAGAAAACAGAAATCTTCATACTCACCGCTGTGAAAACCTCAAATCTTAAATAGAAAAGAGCTACGATCAGCGAATCATGAGATGACCCACATTATCTGAAATTTCCTCCGCCAAGAAATGAAATCAAATATCGTCCCTCCCGCCTAGTGGACACGTTACCGCTTCTTTAGCCTGTCTCCTCATAAGGTAAATATTGAGCAATATTAAATTAGCCCAGTTCTGTGTTGGTGACAGCATGACCGCGATCATTATTTTCCTGTTGGCAAGGCCCTCTCGGTGCGCACGCATCATCATCTGATGGTAGAGGCTGGCAGTTTTCTAAACTTCGGAATTTTATTCCGTATTCACGCAGCTGATAACCGCACTTCGCCTCAAGTCTACCGGAACTAGAGCCGTCGTCGTGGGAACAAACCTGTGATGATTATGTTGCTTTTACGCCAGACTGAAATTGCAGGCGAAAGGTATCTTCGATTTCTATACACCCAGTCAGGACGATTCAACGTGGTCACGGTCGGATATTTATGTTTTACCCGGAATCTGAATGGGTACATTTTATTATCATTGGCGTTCAATAGCACCGGTACATTTTCTCGCGTACCTTGTAACGCTGAGTCTATCGGTTGTCGATAGACTAAGAGAGAAGCTTACTGTCAGACCTCTCTCTTTCTCTCTCTCCCCTTTTGTTGTCCTTAAAGTGATGTTTTCTTTCAGGCGCAGTAGATAATGTCTATTGTTTCACCTTTGCTTTATAAAAAGCTTTTGATGTTTCTTTTGTTAGTGTGTTTTATTTTTTGTTTGTTGTAAGGAAATACTTTTCGTCTTTTCTCTCTCTCTCTTTCCACGTCATCACTTAAATGCTATCAGTTTATTTTTATTTCTGCCACCGATACCCAAAGGAACCTTACCAATGTTTTAAACTTCACTCAACAACAAATAACCTCCTCCTTCTCTCTTGTATTTCTTTCTTTCTTTCTTTCTTTCTTTCTTTCTTTCTTTCTTTCTTTCTTTCTTCCACTGCTTTATTCAATTTGAAAGGAGTGGACGGGGTTGCAGAAAGAAAAGCTATCAAACTAGCGCTAAACCCAGGCGGCGGGCAATGGTAGCTTATAAGGTCTTCTGGAATTCTCCATTGTCAAAAGAAGTACAAGGAACGTGATTTCTTAACATAGACATATAAGTTCAACCATTATTTTCAGTTAATGTTATTCGCAGTGTAATTTCTCTGCACACGTTCAACGCCGTTTAACCATATACGTAATAGACTTGGAAATAAATATCCAGATGCCCTTAACATCAGAGTTGCATAAAGAAATTTTATGTTTGTCTCGTAATATAATGTGTCTGACACTTTTAAATAATCTTTCTTTTGTTTTGGAAGAAACATTTATTTAAAAGTAACTATGCCCGCTAAATTAATTTGATTTCAGTAAATAAAAGAGTCATCTCAAGACAAAATAAATATAGGTTGATAGAAAAGTCACGCAACCCATTCCTGACACATGTTATATTTGTCAAAAAATAAATGACATCGAAATCGGAAAACATAAAGGAATGTTAAATGACCACCGCCCTCACCGATGCGTGCATTAACGCAGACGATCGACCGAAACGGCTCCTGTACACGGAAACGGTTCGTCAGACGTGATACTGTTTGTTTAGCACAGGAGAAGCTGGAAACGCGTCTCTAAACTTATTCTTAAGAGAGAAAACGAGATGGCGGTTAGTGTTGGACGACTCGATACGTCCTTGCACTTCAACTGTTTGAAAACAATTGATGAACTGTAGTTAAAGAGATATTATGCGTTTGTTAATCCAGTCGAGTTATACTGAAATGCAGTCATGAATAAATGTTTTAATAGGGATTGCATGACTTTTTGGCCATTCTATATAAATGTTCGACATTTGTTAATGTTTGACACCAAAGTGTAACTGAGTAATAACACACTAATTTATCTCGTGCTTGAAGCTGGCTATGTCATTGGACACGCCGATATATCTCGAGATTGACAGTAAAGATTACAATTTCTCCACATTTTCCTTCCATCAGTTGGTAAAAATAGGGGTGCATATCCCCTCTCGTGAATCTCTGGTCTATCATTGATCGGGGGGGGGGGGGAGCAGCCGCTGTAACGAGATCTTGGGTCCTCCCCCCACAATTTAGCCATTACAACCATAAACACATTTTACCACACAGAGCGTCTCTAATGTAAGTATCTTCCAGAAGTTCTGTGTTAAACTAAGCGTGTACTCTTACGGAATTATTTACAGTATAAATAAGTAAGTAAAGTAAAGTTTGTCCCACTATACGCCTTGTAGGCGTTTGGGGTGAGTGGAGGTATAGCTCCTCTCTTCCTTGACCTCGGCACTAGATGGGGGTGAGTGGTCAGCATCACGCCCCGGCTGGTTTTACTCCCAGGAAAGGACCCTGGTACCCATTGTAGAGGAGGCTGGGTGGGCCCCAGAGCCGGTCTGGACGCAGAGGCTAGAGGAAAAATCCTCTGCCCCCATCGGGGATTGAACCCCGGTCGTCCAGCCCGTAGCTAGTCACTATACTGACTGAGCTATCCCGGCTCATGTATAAATAAGTATAAGTAATCTTATAATTAAAGCCTCGTATAGTTAAAGGAAAACGCACTATACACTCACAGACTTTATGACCATACATAGATGTGCCACACACTGAAATGTACTGATGTGTGACACCATGTGTCAAGATTCAGAAACATTGCACTAAGCAATTGTATGTCACATACGAAAGGTGTCATTAGAATACCTGATTCCAGTACTTATGCGATTATATTGGCATAGTTAGCGCATAGATTTCATTCTCGTCCGTATGTCCACCATAAAGCCCTTAATTTGACAGTGCGCCCGTTTTTATTTGAGGCAGTAAGAGACTGATGTATTTATTATTCAAGAACGTTCCTCGTGAAAATTTCAGGCGAGCCATTACGATGCAATTCTCACACATAGCAGCAATAGAAAACATTTGTAAAGTCGGCAGAACATTCCGCCATGTTATTATAGTTCTGCCAACCCAGAGCAATTAGTTATTTATGCAATCGCAAACCTTCTCTTCTCTTGCACCAGCTGGCAGCGAGATATTAGTTTCAAAAGCAGAACAAAAGTGGAAATGTGTCCTTCATTGGAATACACGTAGTTTAAAAATGCGTTCGTTAAGAAATCCAATTTGTTTCGTGTTTTGATGTGACATTATTTCAGAAATAAATTAATGTATGCTCGTCTTTCGTCACAGTCATTTTGACAGAACACAGTGCAAAGGAGGGATTCATAACGCAAAAGATTGTACCGCAAATTAAAATGATCAATAATATGTAAAGATATTGTTGTTATTGCGTTTCATAAAACATGTCGGAAAAAAGATACCAGAAATAGGTAACTTTTTAGAAAGCTCCGATTACATAAAAGTACAACTTGTGTTTAAATACTCTTTCCTTACTCTGCACTCTTGTGGCACAAATAAGAGTAAAAATTTCTCTCATGTATAGATACGTTTTTTGTTGAGAATTGAGAAACTTATCTCGGCGAGATTTATATTATATCATACAACAATTTCTTACACGTTGAACGACAACTTGTTTTCTGCTGCGTCCACGTAACTGTGTAGGGGATATTAAAATATTTTTCATCCGTCTCTCTGTCCGTCCGTAAGGATGAAACAACTCGAGAACTGGTGGAATTTAATACTGTGGAGTTTCGTTATAATTTGTCGATGAATTCCAGTTTACGTTAAAACCAGATAACAAAAAGGGACACTTTACACGAAGATTTACATGCGTTTTTGCGCACCGAATTGACTGGGAGCGGAATCACCAGGCATCCTTGTTTGTCTGCTTTATAGGTCAGAGGTCAGTATGTGGCGAAAGAATCAGATTTGTTGCATTGTATGTACATTTCGTAAGTTTATTTAATTAATTAATTAAGTTAAACATCAGCGTCTTGTAAATTAAGGACGGTATTATACCGATACGATCCAATATTTAAATCCACCGGACAATAGTTCGTTAAAAATTCCTAAAATCAAAGTGAGATTGATGTATTCTCAGTAGTTTTAAATACGACGGGTATCTGTTCACGTCTTTAATTTACTTTATGGAAACAAAATATCCTATCCGCAATGGGACGGTTCGTAACAGAAGTTACTCTAATAGAATAATTCCTTTTAATTTGTAAATGCAAGTCTGCTGTTTGGTGCACCTCTCTCGGAGACAGAATCTCCCAAGTCTGTATTCCAAACCACGAACTAGTCGTGGCCACGGAGATGGGTTGGGTGGATGTAGGAAGCGGTTATAACAAAGGAGTGGATAGGGTAAGAAAGACAGAGATTCCAGGGGCTCTTCTGGCTGCAGTTCGTGCGTGCGCTCATGGTACCCCGGAATTGCTTTCATGATGGCTGATGCAGTCGTCTCCACCCTCCTCCTACCAAGCCCTGGAATTCCACCCCCTCCCCCAAGAATCACCCCCCTTTCCCAACTTTGATCTTCCTTTAGCACAGCCTCTAACTCTCACCCGGTTTTTGGCTTTGACCGACCTCTTTTCCCCAACCTCACTCACTCCTCCGTTACCTCCTTCTTACTTACTCACATTTTTCCTCCCTCATACCGAGGAGTGCATGAATATACGGGGTTTGAATATCGACAACTTCCCATTTTTATCCCCGTCTGAACAGACAACCATCGAAGCACTTCCACGCATACAGGACACATACTAAAAAGGACCATGTCATTCCGAGGACGCAGATGTCTGCGTCAGAAGGAAAATAGAAAACAGGGCGAGCAGGGTCTTAGGATAATTCGCCTTCTTGTTCGTGTGAAACACAGTTTGCATTTAACGCTCACTAAGCTTTACACACCATATCCTGCTTAAATTCACTCACTCTTGCAGGGTGAATTCATTTAATATTTGAAATAAATTAAAAATACGGGTCCCGCCAGTCACATGTAGCTGTTATAGGCAGATCTAATTGTTCATAGCGTGATTGCAATAGAACATATTAGTTATAAAGGCTACTTTAACTTTAACAAGGAATATTTTCTTATGTATCTTCTTTCCTTATCACTTTCTTTACTATATTTTTTTTGTTGCGTTATTTTCTTTAACAGTGTCTTTAAAAGCTGCATAAGAACAAAATCATTTTTAATATAAAACATTTTTCCATTTGGTACAGAGATTATAATAGACAGTATTTCGCATGTTTATCTCCTTTAGAAGTACCTGTAAAAGCTGTCTAATTATAAAATCATTTTTAGAATAAAGCATTCTGCCATTAGGTACAGAGTTAGCCAAAAACAGTATATACACAATTCCAGTTTAAAAATCTGAAGGGAAGAGACAACCTGATTAAACTAAGCACAGATGGTAGAATGATGATACGGATCTAAAAGAAATATTTTTGGAATATGAACTGCACTCGATAGGCTGGGGATAGGGTCTCTGATAAACATTCGGGAATATCTTGACCACGTAAAAGATTATCAGCTTCTCAAGAAGGACTCTCCTCCATGGATTCAGTTTTGCGTACCGTATTTCTAAATCTGTCTTATGTAAAAATGGGGTTATGATTATTTTGTCGTCGGCAGGAAACGAACTTGGTTTTGCTACGTGTAAGCCCCAATATAAGTCAGGTTCACTGCACATTTCCTTTACAAGCTTCAGCACCAAAATATCTTACCCTCTCAAACATTTATATTAGCCAGAATATCCACATTCTGCTTCATATAGTGGAATGTTGCTACATTCAAGTTTTCGCTATTCACAGCGAATTCCTTTTAGCATGGGGCCCTTTCCATTCGTTCTGCTTAATGTATCATGAGGCTGGATCGGAATCCATAAACTAACGTAAAAGTGAAAGACTTCTATATTTTGAAAACAGTTACAATACTACAGTTAAGTGTTGTAGGCAAAGCTTGAGTGCGGTGTGTTGAAATGTCGGATAAATATCAGGTAGTTTATAGTTGGTAAAAAATCCATTCAAAATTATAAAAACTTTTCATGTTTTTCATTGACATTGTTGCGTTGTGGTAAGACTATGCCTAGGATGAAAAGGTGAATTTTCCTGTTCTTATTATCAAGCCAAATTATTGTAACGGAGCACTTTTATCCTACCCGATTTCAAAATCTCATTACTTTTATACGAATTTCTTTAGAGTTCACTGTTAACTAAAACAAATCCATCCAATTCAAATGAGTTACATCAACTAACCCGTCTGTTCAATGTTTGCGTTTCGTTAAAACAAACAACAGCACTGGTTACTCTTTTAACAACGTACTGAGTATTCAAAATACCTCCTATTGTTTTGTTTGGGATCGTGCTTTTCTGGCGTAAGGCCTCGTGGCTTCGATTGTCCATTCGCTGGACCCACAAATCTCTCCAAACCTTCACGACAGGAATTCTCTGTGGCGTTTCTCGGTCGCCGGTCAAGCTGTTGGTAGTTTCTGGTTTGTACGCCCCACAGGAATCTAAAACGCCATTTATTTAACTCATGTTCAGTAAACATGGGCAGAAACTGGTTTTATATGCGGACACAATAGGATACTATAACTAACATCAGGTAACAGTGCTTACTGAGAACCGACCAATCTCTCAGCTAGTCAAAAATAGTTTCTTATAGAAACCGAAAGTCTATTATCGTGTTCACGTGAACCTGTCAGTGGTCCTTATCCACATTCTGTTTAAGATATTTTTAATATTATTCTGCATTCAACTTGGTCTCTTCTCTTCGGGATTTCAGACCACAACCTTGTATGCATTTCACATTTGTCAGATTCGTGCTACATATCCTATCCGTAATCTTCCATTATTTAAATCAGATTCGATAAAATTTGATCTCCGTAATGATACGTCCTGAAGAATAAAGAATTTTGATTTATTCATTAGCAGTTTTCTTGAGCCACCTGTTACTTACAGACAAACAGATATACATAATAGGCTAATTTTTTGCTGGTAGACTACCACTTAAATCGTGGTCCTTAGGCTTTGACACCAAATAGTTTTGTAGGTAGTTACCAGATTTCGGAGGAAGGTATCACCTCCATCACTTTTACCCTGACTACGGAGACGTAAGTTTCTCCGAAACGTCGGTAAACCTACACGTTTACACAACATTAGAACTCGGAGCTCCGTATTTACAACTTCGAATCTCGTGAAATGTCTTCAATTCCGCAGACGTTGTGATGCACTCATAGAATAAAAGTATTTTATTTCTGACTAATAGTTTTTAGACAGTTTACATCCAAGTTTTCATTAAAGAGGACTTTTGTTTTTCATGCCTCATTCAATTACGAATGAATTTTAAAGGGATTACTGTATCAACTGAAACAATCTTCTTTTTTACCAGAAGATAGGTATTTTATGTGGTTTCATGACTACACCTGCATACAAAAAATCTCTATCTAAAAAATGTCAACTGTGTGTGTACACTGACGTATGTGTTTATCCGCTATAGTCGATTGCATTGCTTGTACTCTTTGGCCCTGATATGTTCGCTGCTGGATGTTTTTGATACTTTTATCATGTGTGTCAACGAAATAATGAATAACCCGGGAGCTTTTAAGTGCAGTGTGTAGTCATGTAATGAACTGTCTGTATGTAGCAGTAGGCTTTATGGAGTACGTGCAATATGCATGATTGTAAACCTGCAAGTGTAGACCAGGTGAATGGAAAAGTTAGAGACAGAAAAATAACAGGAATTAAACTGCACCAGAAGTCTCTCTGCGTCCTTACTAAGCAGTTTGTTCAGAATGTGGTCTTCTGGGTTGTCGCGACCCCTGAAACCCTTGAGTTGAGCTAAATCTGTATTTAACTCGGTAAGTTCTTTGTTGCGTGGTGTATTTATTAAATATTTATGATATAAGAAGTAAGTTGTTTGATGTGAGGTTTTCACAGCGGTGAGTATGAAGATTTCTGTCTTCTGGGTTGTTGCGCTGTGTAGTCTGGTCGATGTTTACCAACGTTTCAGAGGTCATACTGCCTCCATCATCAGGGCGATGAATATGAAGATTTCTGTCTTCTGGGTTGTTGCGCTGTATAGTCTGGTCGATGTTTACCAACGTTTCAGAGGTCATACTGCCTCCGTCATCAGGGCGATGAGTATGAAGATTTCTGTCTTCTGGGTTGTTGCGCTGTGTAGTCTGGTCGATTATTACCAACGTTTCAGAGGTCATACTGCCTCCATCATCAGGGCGATGAGTCTGAAGATTTCTGTCTTCTGGGTTGTTGCGCTGTGTAGTCTGGTCGATGTTTACCAACGTTTCGGAGGTCATACTGCCTCCATCATCAGGGCGATGAGTATGAAGATTTCTGTCTTCTGGGTTGTTGCGCTGTGTAGTCTGGTCGATGTTTACCAACGTTTCAGAGGTCATACTGCCTCCGTCATCAGGGCGATGAGTATGAAGATTTCTGTCTTCTGGGTTGTTGCGCTGTGTAGTCTGGTCGATTATTACCAACGTTTCAGAGGTCATACTGCCTCCATCATCAGGGCGATGAGTCTGAAGATTTCTGTCTTCTGGGTTGTTGCGCTGTGTAGTCTGGTCGATGTTTACCAACGTTTCGGAGGTCATACTGCCTCCATCATCAGGGCGATGAGTATGAAGATTTCTGTCTTCTGGGTTGTTGCGCTGTGTAGTCTGGTCGATGTTTACCAACGTTTCAGAGGTCATACTGCCTCCGTCATCAGGGCGATGAGTATGAAGATTTCTGTCTTCTGGGTTGTTGCGCTGTGTAGTCTGGTCGATGTTTACCAACGTTTCGGAGGTCATACTGCCTCCGTCATCAGGGCGAAGACAGAAATATTCAAGAAGTAAGTTGTTTCGTTGTTTTACCTCTACAGTTTATTTAAAGTGATATTTAAGAACGGGTACTTCAATTAGCATAATATATACACGAAATATGTGTGTATGTATCGTATGTATCGTTGTGTATTTTACTGAGTTTAGGCACTCGAAGGCATAAAGCCATTTAGACCTACCTGTTTATTCATCATTGTTAATATAGGTCTAACTTAAAGTGAAGTGACGAATCAGGCACGTCGTCTATCAATCTATTACTAATCAATGCCTCTAGTATGCGAAGAAGCAATATGCTTATGCTGTGTGGACTTCACTGCTAAGCGACACTAAGCGTAGAAGCTAATATCAGATAAGACGATGTTTTATGGGCATTTCGCTTTGGTTATGGACTACCGGAGACTCGACAGAACCAGGAAGCTGCAAGGATGTCTGCCATCATCTTCACTCACCTCTGTGCGCGGTATGTTGTAATTTGAAAATACGTATTCGCAGTTGAAAGCCACGTAGCACACTGAACAGCTTCATAGTGTCAGATTTACAATGAAATGAAACATTTTTTTCGAGTTTTCCAACAGGGCGGCATACTGACACTGAAATATAGTTACTATCTGTCACACACCAAATGATGAGTTTTCGTATAACCGTGTCTGTGCAAATATGTTGTATGCTTTTATTATATATATATATATATATATATATATATATATATATATATAAACAGCCACGGTGGTCTAGCGGTTAGAACGCCGGCCCTGTAATCCTGGAGTGTCGGGTTCGATTCCCGGCGGTGCCCGAATTTATAACTTGTGTTGGGCAAGGCCGTGGTCTAGGCAACACGGAGTTTTCCTCCGGGGGCTTCCCCGGTTTCTCCGTGGCATCCCAACAATTACTCCATTCACACTCACACAGAAGAAGGCAATGGCAAACCACTTCTGGATCATCTGCCAAGAACGTATATGAACAGGTCCCAGTCCGAGAAAAGGATGGAAGGATCCTGTTCATATGGACCTGTCGTCAGACAGAACACTAAATAAATAAAAAATATATACATGTATGCATATATGTATTTTATATGCAATGTTTTGTATTTCCTTTTTTATTTATTTATATTGTCTAATACTTTGTAACGTGCATTGCAGTTTACGCAAAAATTAACTCATTAATAAATATTTTAAGAACAGGTAACGTGATAGCGGTGATGTCCAAGTAACTAATTCGGTGAAGCAGTCATTACTTAAAACCTGGTGAAGCTTGTAAACGCTTTGTATGAAAACCGAAAGTTTATTGTAGTTTTTACAACACGCCACCCTAAGACACTCTTCTGGGCGAGATTATTCCAACCCACCCTCATATCCTATTTAGTGTAAGATCGTTTTTAATATTATCCTCCCATCTATGCTAGAATAACTCTGTTAATGTTTTAAGACTAAAGTACTTGTCTACCCCATGCATGCTAGATGCTTGTCTATCTATTATTCCTAACAGGCCTAATGGGTAGAGTTGGTGAGAAGTGTCAGTTATGAAGCTCCTTATTTTCTAATTGTTTTTTCCCTCGTTTTACTTTCTGCTTTGTAGATATTCGTATCAGAACGTTATTTTTGAACACATTTAGTTTGTTTTCCCGTATACTAAAAGACATGATTTATAACAACATTAATCAGTAAAGTTACGAGTCTGTGAATGACAAGAATAATATGGCAGTTAAATAGACATAAATAGCTACTGAGAAAGAAGTATTTATATTATAAACACAAAGAAATTTTAAAAATATCTGGGAGATAGCAACAGGGCTGAACAATACCGCAATGTTATTGACACTTTATTCAGAATGAATATAAACACATTTTAAATCAAAAATATTTCTGTACGAAAAGTGGCAAACGCTACAACACAGGAATATAATTATTTACATAATATCACCTTTAGGACGTTATTTTATTCCGTACGGTTCTGATGAATGTGTTGCATTTTTAATAGTAAGAAATGTACCTTGTTATGACGTCACATAGAATTGTCCCTTTTGAAATCGAAATGGCAGCCACTTAAGTGTAGACCTACACAATACTGTGGCGAGCAGGGGTAGAAAATGAGGTGAGAATCATAATAATCATAACAGAGAAGTGATAATCATTACCTCTGCAGGCGTCTGAATCAGAACCCCCCCCCCCCACTTATCATAACACCAACCTCCATTCAGTCATTATAACGTCTCTCCTTTCTTTTGTTGCAGTCGTAAGCTGCGGTCACGTGACGTGGAATGGCCGTTGCCGCTGGAAAGAAGTGTGTACTACCATGTGATTACCGGACGCCATGTCTGGACTAGTGACCTACAAGAAGCGAGCGGTGAAGATTCCGCCTAAAAAGTGTAAGAACAGACACACAATGAGGATTAACGAAACAGGAGGCACATGGGTAACGAATTTACAATTACAATTCAGTAAATGTTCCGTCAGAAACAATGCGGGAAATAAAACGAAGATAGCGTTTTCAAAAACGACTTTAGAGGTACGTGTTTGGTAATATGATGTCCGGCCAGTCTTGTCAGAGGTGAATTATTTCGAATATACTTTCTGAATAAAACACAACTACGTACAGTGTTTTGGTTATGTGCGAACTGTTGAGTTCAAGCAGGTTTAACCCCCCCCCCCTCCCCAAGTGTTATAATGAGGTGGCTACAACAACCGCTTGGTACTCGGGCTTCGGGCAGACGACCTGAAAAACGAACTCAACTGTCAAGATGAACAATGTCCTCTTTTTTTGTTTATTTTCAAGAAAGACCGCTCTAAACAAAGGCAACGAACAAGGAACTTGTGTCTGCAGTTACGTATTTATTGTGCAAAGTGCTTCAGAAAACAAAGGAGAAGGTACGCGGCTGATGTAATTCCGCACATTCCACTTAGAGAGAATTTTTGTTGATTTGGTTCCTGTAGAGGGCGTTTGTAACTGGAGGTGTTTTCATGGAAATAATTTCTAATTTCGCAAAGTAAATAAAAATCATATTTGTCCGCGTGACTAATCAACTCACCATCAATGCTTATAAGAGGGAGGGGGTAGACGTAACCCATTTCTTAATCTGGACACTAGATGGAAATAGTAGTTCTGGTTCGGCCGTTCTACCACCGAAAAACAAACAGCAGTTTCTGACTAACAGGCTGGCGAGTTTCAAAGTCGGTCTGGACTTCATGAGGGCAACAGAAATCTCATTCCTTCTTGGAATTGAACCAAGGCCTTTCAGTCGTAGCAAGTCAATTCACTGAGTTAACAATTCAGATTTTAGAAACGGTGTGTAAGTCAGTGTTGTTGTGTTACAGATTTGTATTCGCTGGGAGGGCAAGAACAATCTCGCGTTTTATGATCCAGACACGACAGAAACGAAGTTACTGATTTAATTCTTTTGGACTTGCCCATTCCATTGTCTGGTTTTTTTAGTTTCAGTATTCTAAAAAATGCTACTTTTCAAAGGATTGATCTTGTTTCGTATTTAGGTAAAAAATAGGAGGGAGAGAACTTCTATTGGATCCGGTAGTCCGAGATATTCCAGATATCAAAATTTCCGGGAATCGTACGTATCTATTTACGAAACATTTTGATAAACACAGGTCAGGCGAATTGGTACTCAGTAGGGTTAGGTGATGAGATCTTTTAATTTCCAAGGGGCTCGCGCATACACAAAATAAGCCCCTTCGAGGGACTTGGAAAAAGGTTGAGAAAATTCAGACATTAATTTGGGGGCCAAAACAAAAGAGATTTGTTTATATTTATAAGAGAGATTCTCTGCGTTTTGTTGTATACAGCAAACCTTTTGACTTCAATACGATTAAATCGCGGTGTTTCACTCTGAAGCGAAGTTACAGAATATGGTAGTTAAAAAGAAATAAATTTGTTTTGTCTCAACGAAAAAGAAAAAAAAGGCAGCCTTTCTCCAGGGAACACGTCCAGTTTATCAATTAACAATACCATTGTCCTTTAGAATTAAAACACGTGAACATTCTAAAGTTTTCAAACGACTTGAAAAGAATATTAAAAGTTTCCTTACACATAAAACATTCCAATAAGTACTGACTTGTAAATATGTATAGAATTATAATTAATTTGAAACTACTGATTCTTTTATGTACGAATGAACTGTCTGTGGAATGTAGTTTCCTGTGCTGTAATATAAACTCACTCTTTAACAAAACAGACATTTTGTGATTACGAAAATTTTGTGTCATTTTGTGTGAAGTTGGAAAGTTTATTGTAAAAAGAACATTTTTTTTATATTTGAAAGAGTCAACTCTGTCTTCTGTGTTTACATTCCGGGAAGTGTGCTATCTGCTTCTGTGCACGAGCGTAGTGTAACGTAAATATTATTATCCGGTTATATTTGCTTATATTGCTACCGACAAATTCGAAATTTTGTGTACGCATTCACACTGAAGTCTGTGAAAATAAGAATAAGTAGAGGAATTGTGCACAGTGTACGTAGTAATGCTTTATTACATCTGTACAACCTGAATTTATTTTGAAGGACGAAGAAAGTGACTGTGATGATGCGTTATCATATGACGAGATGCATTCAAGAAATGAGCTTAATACGTATTCTATATAAATATTATGAACACTATATTCCGCCATACTACACTTGTCCACTTTGTCTTGCTGTTATATCATACTAAGAAATGTTAGCTGAAGATTCCAGTCCTCGCCCATTTCATCGACTGCAGCGTAAAGTAACTCAATTTATGGAAGATTTACGAGGCGGTTGATTATGATCACATTTCATATAAATTTTTACCTCAGTTTAAACTATCTATAATTAAATTATCTGTGTGCCCCTTTCATACGAAATCCAACGTATTTCAACATACGATATTAATTTATGGTGGCATACACTTTATAATTTTAAATAGTTGGTATAAAATGTAAGGTGCTTATCGGTTTCTCTTACGAAAAATGAATTTATGAAAATATATGTTTATAGTTTCCTCGATGAAAAACATAGAATATATAACACAAATCATACAATTTAAACTGTTGTCTGTGAAAAAAGGGCGATTTGATTGTTTCGAATATGATGTATTGTAAACTCAGTCGATGTCATTGTGTAGGCGTGGCATTCAGGTTTTGAATGCAGTATTAACGCTTGCATTGCTTTGTGATCTTCTCGAATTAAAGCCATGTATCTAGTATATAACAAAGGGGTATGTTTTTTCTGTAGTTAAAAATAAATTCTGAAATTATCTTCTCTAATACATTTTATATTAAAATATCTCTACATAATGTATTTATTTTACACCGTAAATAACGTTCCTTTGACCTTTTGTTATAGGTCAGTGACGTGGTTTTTATTTAATTAATCTCCAGGAAACTGATCAATTCTCTCTTGATGTAAAATTAATGTTTGAATTTTTTATTATGGACTAGTGACATCACAATATCCACTTCAATAAATTTGTGAATTGTATGCAGGCGTCACAAAACGTGGACAAATATATATAATTATAAACAGATCGATATGTTTCGGGTGTGAGTATGACGCATTCCTTCTCAGTGTCCAGCAGACATTCGATTTTTTTTTCGTCACTTCTGTCCGTTAAAAATTATATATATAAAACTCTAGGAACACTGAAACGTGTGAACAGGTGTTAATTCACATATTTTTAATTTACTTGTTTAATAATGAATAAAATGTTAACCAAATATCCAGTTTATAATGAGAACTTGAAGATTGAAATGAACTTAAAAATATTTAAAATTTGTAATTTCATCAAATTAAAAACTCTTATCTCCAGAGTATTTAAATCCACGTTGTCACTTCATTACATAGGAAACAGGTTAAGTTCATGCACATATTTTCACTAGTTGAAATATGTAGTGTTCTTTTCATGCATTAGGTAATTTGTGGAAATTAATTGAAAACATAAAACTTACTTTGTATTTCGTAAAGTGTAATTTAAGTGTTTGGGCTTTAGACGCTTCTCACACGGAAGTTTGCTTTCTTGTTGAGTCGTCTTTGGTCAATTAAGACAGCCTCTGTATACAGTATTTTCGGGTTAATTGGGCCATCGGTTAATCGGGGTAGCCGATTACTTGGGACACATCTTAAAGAACAAATTTTTTTAACTCTTTACGTGGAACTTCGCTTAATTGGGGCAAAGTTTTCTATTCCCGATGTGTCCAAATCAATCGGAATCCACTGTATATACAGCTCGTCTGCAGCTATAGTTCCATAAAAGTTATTACAAAATTTTTCTGGAGTTCGTAATTATCTATTAATTTGTTATTCTTCACGGACTGAATTTACGCAATCTCGCACAATGTTATCGACTGAGTGAAATTTAGATATTAAATGTTTTATTCATGAAAAGTGTCCAGTTTCAATAATATTTGGTTCTGGTTAAAGAAAAGTATTGGGCCGAATATTCTGTATATTTCATGGTAATTTTAAAATAGTGTATTAACACACTAGACTTTAATTTCAATGCAGAATTTCTGTGTGCTTTTGTCGAATCATGTAAGCCCCGAGTCATTACATATCACAAGCCTGCTTCTTGCTGAATATGTGCGCGCACTATTGATCGCGTATGAAGTGTATCGCGGGACGCGTAGTAAAGTGTTTTGCAGCAGTATTACCGAGACTGTTGTAGGTTAAAAATAGGTTTTAACATTGCCAAAAATAACGCGAAAGAAAATTAACAGATATAAATAATTTCAGGATTTACTGCGGCCTAATGTGTAAGCATATTTTTTAAAAAAAATTTCCATATTTGAATTATCTAGCGTCAAATCCACGAACATATATTTGGCATAAATCATTATCTTCGAGAATGATATTTAAACAATAACTTTCAGGTTTTAATGAAGTTAATTTGGTTCCGTATCCCTGACATGTACTTATGGAACTTCAAACTATAATTGAGCCAATTCATTTATAAAGTTAAAACAAAAAGTGGTATATCAATTTGCCCTTGAAGCTACTTTTATTTGTTTACTTATTTTATAATAATACTATCTTGCAATTTATTTGTAATTTATAACAAATGATAGTGTTAGGAACAGCACAATTTTCCATAATTGTACATTATCTAAATTTAAGTTCATTATTAAATGCTAAATTAAGCGGTTAAATTAAAAAGAAATTCATATTTTTTATGATATGTACACAGAAGCTGATAATTTAGGAAATAGAAAGTGTTTATTAATTCCAAATTAACATTATTACATTTTGATTGAAGTCGGAAAATTCACACACGCCTGGAGCAATTCTTCTTAATATCCTATAGTAACATTATGTAACAGTATATTAAATCGCTCAGAAACCGGGTATATAAGCAAAATATCAACAACAAAAAATGAATGTATTCTTGTGTTTCCCAGAATTCAGTAAACTTCTACTTTCATTTACTTTTCGGAAGAGGTCCTGGTCTTACTTTTGTAAAGTAATCGGTAGGCTTTTTTTTAAAAAAGTGCCAAAAGGTATTCTTATAAATTAAAGCTGAAAAATTCTTTATTCCTCACTCTGTCTCAAATTCTGACTTATTTTGTTGTTTTAATTGTGAAAACGTGATAACAAAGTAAACTTTTGGCAGGAGTACGTTTCTAAACACTTTTTACAATTAATTTGTTTAATTGACAGTGAAGGAGGCTCAAGTGACTACCGTGATGAAATGTCCGAAAGGAGGAGGTAGTTGACATTGCAAAGATATTGTAGGTGTCTGATCATATAATGAAGTGATAAATTAGATTAAAAATAATATTTATATCACCTGATGAAATACTCTATGTAAAATCAATGATCAGCTATTAGATATCACTCGTGATTTCTGCATTAATTACTGATAACTAACTCAATGAAGCTGAACCCTCCTTGAGAAGTTCAACCACTCCCCGCCTTTTATGGAGGCGGAAGATTGTTATCGTGCTCACAAGAGCTCGCCACCTGTCCCTTTTATCATCTTTGCACACTATTTCATTAAGATCAATTTTAACAATATCCTTCCATCTATGCCCCATGATCATGATATTTTGTGGAGTTTACAAATTGTGGAACTTACCATTACGCGATTTCTCCCATAATCCTTCCCCTTCATATCCCCTGAATTCCTAATTAGCAAGAACATTAATAAATCGAGCCTTTTTTTAAAATTTATAAAAATAAAATTGGTATGATTGAGTGTTATATTTTAAAATAAATAATTTATTGCAGTTAGTTTGTGATCTCTACGTTTTTGCTTAGGATTTTCGCATGCTGAATATTACCACCCAGTGAGCTATACTTAATGATGTGTTTCGGTGCCTGGTCCTACAAAATACGGCAGAACTTTGATGTGCTTAAAGTACACGTGCAGATTAAATGTATGGCGTGTTTTATTAATTAGTTGACAAGTCTTATGGCTTCATATACATTATAGCGTGGTTATATTGTCACAGGCTTATATCCTTGACATCAGAATTCTGCCAGGTTTCGTATTTGTATAAAGAAGACTACAGTTTAATACAATATCAAACACTAGTCACTCATATTATTACATATTACGCAAGATTAACTTTGCCTTTTCATGAAAGTAAATTAATTATTATGTTGTGTAATGTTCTGGTGTAAAATAAATATACAGTTATTTCCTCTTCAGAAATACCCTGTTTCTTTCTTTAATGTACCCATGTTTCCTCAAATATGCAATAGGGAACTGAAAATTGGCAGGTCCCAACATGAATGTACGTGTATGTGTGTGTTACCTTTAACCATTTGCCAGCTCGTGTGACATAATTAAGTCATAAGGTAATTATTAAGAAATAGCCACTACTGCACCATAGTTATACCAAATTTTAAATTGAATAAAATGTAAATTTGAAGGTTTTCTTATTATGGTGCGTTATAATATGTTAATTTGTTCTTTCGAACTTCGTTCGTCGTCTAAATAATAAAACTACAACGTTCCGAAAGTTGGATTCTGCATTCGTCTTCAGGTAAAAAAGTTGGCTGGTCTGAGGATAGTTAACCACGTGAAGCAACAGATGGGAAGTTTGTCGTCATCCCCACTTCTTATCACATTTCGAACGTTCTAGAAATATAAATTTATATTTTAGACGGTGGACGAAGTCCAAAACAACTGTTATGTGTATTAGTTCAGAAAAAGAATCGATTGAGTGAAATCTAAAAATCTGAGCCTACTTTTGTCTTGATTCTTACTGTACCTAAGGCAGTAAATGAATAATTCATGTTTTAACTTCTGGAATTTACTTTTGTCCGCACTGTATCTGATCGTAAACAATGTTACGTATGTTAGTATTGTGTAAGATTTGAGGTTTTCACGGCGGTGAGTTTGAAGATTCCTGTCTTCTAGGTTGTTGCGCTGTGTAGTCTGGTCGATATTAACCAACGTTTCAGAGGTCATACTCCTCCGTCATCAGGGCGATGAGTATGAAGATTTCTGTCTTCTGGGTTGTTGCGCTGTGTAGTCTGGTCGATGTTTACCAACGTTTCGGAGTTCATACTGCCTCCGTCATCAGAGTATGAAGATTTCTCTCTTCTGGGTTGTTGTGCTGTGTAGTCTGGTCAATGTTTACCAACGTTTCGGAGGTCATACTGCCTCCGTCATCAGGGCGATGAAGATTTCTGTCTTCTGGGTTGTTGCGCTGTGTAGTTTGGTCGATGTTTACCAACGTTTCGGAGTTCATACTGCCTACGTTTCAGAGGTCATACTCCTCTGTCATCAGGGCGATGAGTATGAAGATTTCTGTCTTCTGGGTTGTTGCGCTGTGTAGTCTGGTCGATGTTAACCAACGTTTCAGAGGTCATACTGCCTCCGTCATCAGGGCGATGAGTATGAAGATTTCTGTCTTCTGGGTTGTTGCGCTGTGTAGTCTGGTCGATGTTTACCAACGTTTCGGAGTTCATACTGCCTCCGTAATCAGAGTATGAAGATTTCTGTCTTCTGGGTTGTTGCGCTGTGTAGTCTGGTCGATGTTAACCAACGTTTCAGAGGCCATACTTCCTCCGTCATCAGGGCGATGAGTATGAAGATTCTGTCTTCTGGGTTGTTGCGCTGTGTAGTCTGGTCAATGTTAATCAACGTTTCAGAGGTCATACTGCTTCCGTCATCAGGGCGATGAGTATGAAGATTTCCGTCTTCTGGGTTGTTGCGCTGTGTAGTCTGGTAGATGTTTACCAACGTTTCAGAGGTCATACTGCCTCCATCATCAGGGCGATGAGTATGAAGATTTCTCTCTTCTGGGTTGTTGCGCTGTGTAGTCTGGTCGATGTTAACCAACGTTTCAGAGGTCATACTGCCTCCATCATCAGGGGGATGAAGATTTCTGTCTTTGGGTTGTTGCGCCGTGTAGTCTGGTCGATGTTTACCAACGTTTCAGAGGTCATACTGCCTCAGTCATCAGGGCGATGAAAACATTACCAGACTACACAGCGCAACAACCTAGAAGATAGAAATCTTTATGTTAGTATTGTTTCCAGTTACTTAAAATTGTAAATAATCCGAAATTATTTATTGTATTTCTTCGTTGATGATTTTGATTTCCTGTCGCCTTCGTATAATATTTACTGTTAGTTTAGATTTTAAAAGACACCCGTATTAACATGAATATTTTATTTCCCGCTTATTCTGAATGTGTTGTTACTTTATAAAATATTTTTACGAACTGTGATATATATTATAAGAAACAGGAACTGTACGAATGAAAGTAATAACTAAATAACGAAAAATATGAGGACACTATGCATGCACACCACAACTGTACAAAATATAGGCCTTTTTTATGTGGCGAAGTTGTTAACTATATTCTATTATGCCACCATTCTGGAAAAAAATAGTTATGAAGCACTTAAATCGTGCGTACCCCTGTGTTGTGTTGTCCGTTGGTGGTACGTGTGCAGCTAACACACTGTGTGAAGTTGGTTAAGTGCTGATTATTGTATTAGTGTACGATTCGTTTGTAGGTAGGCCCATAGCACGTGGTTCACTGATCCATCAGTTTTTTTAAAAATGTTTCGTGTAAACTTACAACGTGAAATAAGTCTTCTATGTGCACGTGAATGCAATTATAGCCTATATAGTTAAAAGATTTTTTTAATGTCGGTGGACCCAGATGTTAACCCGTGTGTGAATACACGTGTACACTGTGTAAATGCAGCGAGTCATTATATAGTCTAGCGAGGAAACAAGCACCTAATAAACAAGTTGGACATGAGCTACCGGCAAGTTACACGTTGCGAGTACATTACAGTCTAAATCTCATGCCCACGCACTATGCTAGTTTAATAAAGCCATAACCAATGAGCAACAAAATTACCTGTTTCAACCTTGCTTTACGTTTAAATTCAGTAGTCTCAAAATCTCTCAGCCTGAAAAGGGAAAAGGTGATTTTTTCCAAAACATGTACTACTTTAATATTTTAACGTGATGTTAAGACATATTTGCGTGTATGCTAGACGAATGTTATTGTGAGAATGAGGACGTCAGCATTAATTAGGCCTACATTTATTCCGCTTACAGTATAAAAATCACATGAGTTTATGTCATATTTCAAGTTTTAGTCTGAAGATGGCTGCATTTTGGGTTATTGCACTGCGAATCTTTTTTTTTTACTATTAAAATTTGTGATTTGTCGTCGTCAAGAAATGACGTCATCGAACAATGTTAAGTTATATTTGTTTACTCGGCATTGTTGTACCAACACAACAAATGACTTGATAAACTGCTAGAGTAAGACACTAAACTAACCCCCCCCCCCCCCCGAAGTTTAGTGTCTAACTCAAGATTTTAAAACGCAACCAACCACCCCGAAGGGGGAGTTTGTTGCGTTTCTAAAGATTGATTAAACCCCCAAAGGGGGGGTTGGTTGCGTTTTGAAAACTTGACCAACCCACCTGAAGGGGGGTTGGTCAAGTGTTTTAGCCCCCCATTCGGGGGGGTTGGTTTAGTCTCTTACTCAAGATTTTAAAACGCAACCAACCACCCCGAAGGGGGGGTTTTTGCGTTTTAAAAGCTTGATTAAACCCCAAAGGGGGGTTGGTTGCGTCTTGTTTAGTCTCTTACACAAGATTTTAAAAACTTGACCAAACCCCCGAAGAGCTCCGAAAGGAGCGCTCTGCTCTAGTTATGGTAAAAAGTTTGCCGATGTTTCATACTTCTTTCTGGAATCTGCAAGCGAATTTATATTTTCATGTTTTACGAAGTTACTTTATTCACAGCTCCCTTCAACACCTGTAGACCTTTTTATCTGTCCACAACCTGAAAAAGATCCATGCTGTGGTAACAAAATTAATAAATGTTAACAAAATAACATTTTATTTTCAAGCTAAATATTTATTCATTTCATATTCTCCAAACTTATGTTGCACTGTACTTAGAAAATACAAATATTTGTTCGTATTCAGAACTGCCATTTAGGTTAGGTTTACTTTTTTAATTCTGAACGTAATAAGTACAGACAATATCAAAAAGAAACTAGTCAAACTTCTACTGTAATTCAACATTTGCACATTATCAGATATACAACAGAATATAGGTACATAAACATTAGGAGAGAAATTCCGTAATCAGACTGAAAGAGACAACAAAGAGATGGCATAAAATAAAATACAGTATCCGCTGAAATGTATTTATATAATGCAGAATTCCATTAAGTATTGCTGCTTTCACAAAACTGCGTGCCATACAAGTCAAATTATGTCTTTAAAAATACGAATTTCATAACATATACGCAGTATTTAAAAATGCCTATCAAATTACTTTTGGTCAGAATGTCAACAATTTCGTTATGAATGGTATTTTTAAATATTTAATAATACCAGGACCATGCGCAAGAACATAATAAATATCATATAACCTGTGAATATGTATTAAAAACAAAAATTAAAGATAATATTATCAACATAACCTCACATGTAATTTTAGGAAAAAGAAAAATTGCTTATTATAATCCATAATAAAATGAAAAAGTTTCTTAATTGAGACATGCCAATATATAATGCGTACCTACAATTACATTATTTAATGTTATATAAAGAAAGACACTGTTTGCTTAACATTTATTGATTTAGAACTGTGAAAATTGTAAAAAAAAAATTAAAAATAAATGAAAATCAGGTGCACTGACCCGATGATGGAAAACTTACGCTCCCATTAGAGTATTTTCCAAAAAGGATAAGTAGCATGATTCATTTTGTCTCCATCGCTCACAATATCATTCCTTTCGTGAACATAAACTGGACCGCCTGGGGCTGGGTTGAAGACGTGGCTGTGGTCATTTGTGTCGGTTTCTGCATTACCAGAGGCGCACGAGGATGAATTTACATCTGATGCTGGACCACATCTTATATTTGGCAAACATTTTCCAAGTGACAATTTCTGTTTACCTCCAACACGAACATTTATACCTGTTTTGTCATTGGGTGATGCTGAATTTTCTACAGGTTTAGAAGATCCTACGTATTCTTCAGGAGAGATATTTTGATTTCCTGTGCTTGCAAGTTCTGTTTTGATACCGCTTGTCATTGGAACACGTCCCCTTACAGCTCTACCAAACTTAAGCTTGTTAAAGTTTCTAAGAATCTGGTCGTAAGAAAATTTGGTCAGGCCAGCTGTTCCACATAACGGCATTTTTGTGTTTAGCTCGTCTTTATTAGTTTCGATGTAATCTGAGTTTAACATCTCGGTGTGAGCTACCCCGTTAAGACATACCTGCCTCTGTGGTCTGTAATCTATGCCTGAATAGTTCGGTAGTTGTGTATTTTGCATACCAAATACGGTATCAGAATTATTTCCTGAACCAGAAGCATTGCCACGAATGTAATTTCCTTTCCATTGTTGGTAAACTGTGTGTTGCTTTACCAGCTGAACACTATAATTTGTTATACGTCTTCCATTTTCCATTGTTGACGTAACTTCAGCTCCGGACGGAACCAGCTCTCTGTTAACATCAGCAGCTACAAGTGGCTTTGAATTGCCTCTGTAATTCTTTGTTGACGCAGAATCTGCTATCTGGATGTCAGGTGAGATGTTATTTGCATTGGGCCGGACTGATTCGACAAGTTGTATAGGATTGTCGGTATGCTGTGTACAAGAAAGAGGGATTGGACCTGTGCAGGAGTTGTCATAAATAAATTCATCAATTGCTCGTTCTAGACACCAAGTGTCAGAACTCTGCGAAGAAATGGTCCCATTATTGGCACTGCTCTGTTGTATTTGGTTATTTTGTTGTTGTGATGTTGGTATTTCCTGATTCATTTTGTCCAATCCTTCACAGGCTTGCTGATGCTAAATTTATTAGGCAAATAATTAATTGGGAATTAGTATGAGGATATGACAGCGAAGATAATTTAAGTGTACTAAAACTTTCAAAGACATTATAGAACTAAATTAATTTTAAAAACGTCGTAACACGAACAGAATACGGCATGAACTCTTATTTTGACATACGTAGAAAAAAAAGTAAGTTTAATGAGATTTTCATTTTAAAACAATTATCAAACTGTAAAATTCGAGATCTACAGGCTTGTCTCTCCAAAAGAAATTTCTGCTTAGTTGTACCCTTCTCTTTTTCGAAGCAACGAATAATTTGGAAGAAATATCTTATGACATACGTAGGGCAGTCAAGAAGTTCCCGGAATTCCCGTGCAGAAGGAGAATGAGAGATAAGATAGCGCACGCAGGTGTTGTGGTGGACAGCTGAGCATGTCTGCTCGCAGTGGCAACATAACCTAACAAGAGCTCCAAAATATTATGACGAAAACATTTCAAACAACAAAAGACGTAATATGTATGTTTAATATCGTTTTATGATGACTTATATTCAATCAATTTTGTTTCTATGTGAACTTTGCAACAATTATTCGATCAGAACTAAGCATAAAACACGTAACTGTTAAAAAGTAAAATTGCATCTTTTTATGGCTTAAAAATGCGAGGATTTAATATAAAACTGAATCAGGCTTTCGAGAATCAGTCTAAGTGTAAATTAGGTCATTATTCAAATGCAGGTATTACTGGTAAACATTGCGTAACCGTTGAAATAGAGAATTATTTTAAACTCATATTTGTAATATTATTGCCCAAGACGTCAGTTGGATATGTTATAAACAAAACAAGATAATATTTATCCTTTCACTCAAAGACGACCACTTGGATTTGGAATACAGGGGAAATGTACTATCCACCGACCAGGAGAAAATCCCTGCTAGGAATTCAATACACGCGCATTCGTTCCACAACCACTGAACGAACAACAGACAACAGGATTTCGTATGTTCTAATGGATACAGCTTTAAGATTATCTCACAGTGGCACAGCGATTTAATCTAGAATATTATCACAACACCACACAAAAGAATACACATGCAATAAAATCTTCTCGGGCAATCAACCGCGTTAACTGGTTACCGTAGTAAACCGACGTTTCGGGAACAAACTGTCCCCATCTTCAGGATTCTGATGTGCACTGATCCCGAGCAGGCATTTACACAGGCGACTTCCGAGGATCCAGTCACATCAAAATCCTGAAGATAGGGACAGTTTGTTCCCGAAACGTCGGTTTACTACGGTAACCAGTTAACGCGGTTGATTGCCCGAGAAGATTTTATTGATTGTACTGGCCGCGAAAGTCTCAAATCCAGTACAGATGCACTCACTACACACTACACTTAACTGCATGATGTTTTCAGTGTGTGTAGTAGTGTAAAAGTGTAGCGTGTCACACTTCCCACCAATAGCAGCCCTCTTGTCCACCTGGTAGTAAACATTCCCCCTGTACCGCCCCAGAAACGACTTCCCCTCGCAGGGATTTTCTTCCGGCCGGTGGATAGTATTATTCAATTCAATTCAATTTCGTGTAATAATATGATTTAATAAGACAAATACACAAAATGCCATTTGTTCACTTCTTTTTAAAACTAACCCGGCCTTACGGTTTCCAATACAAAAATTATTATTGCACGTAAATCTATCATAATCTAACCTAATTACGTCTAATTTTATAAAAAATGCACTCAGTTTCACTTTTCGTGTTTACTGCACAAAATTTTAAATCGAACATAATCTAGAGTAATCAATTTTATGTCTGTTTTCGAGCCAAAATAAAAAAAAATTCGAACAGAATTTTGGTCAACTTTAATATTTTCCCCCATAATTATGAATAACAAGTACCTATCACTATTTCGTGTGTTAGTGGCTTAAGTGGGGGGGAGCTTACCTTCATGGAAATGTGTGGTGTGGCCCATTCAACAATGATCTCCCTTCCCCACAGCTGGACTCTGTCGGGAATAAGGCGCCTTCTCGCCATAGCAGCTGCATGGTGGCTCTCATATTCTACAAGAGCGTACTGCCCACTTGTCTGAGGATGAACTGTATTGTCTGGTCCACAATCCGTGCTCTTGTACAGCCACAAATCCGAGAGCCCTTCCGTGAGACGACACAACACCTGCACGTTGAGACAATATACGTAATTATCTTAAACAATTTACGACATGGTATTAACACTTGATCGTTATAGAAATTTATTGAAGAGTGGTTTTATTTCTGAATGAGATACTTACAGATCTGATGTCGGTTATATTTTTATCGGTAGGAAGCCCCCAAATATAAAGCCTGCAGTTGTTTGCAGATTTAGCGACACCAATTCGCCATCCTTCCCTGATTTCATAGTTATTCAATTTCTTGACAGCAAAATCAGCAATTTCGGGTGACGAATACATCACAAAGCCAAATCCGCGGTTAGAACCGCTAAAGTCCATCATGAGTCTTAATTCATAGATCTCACCAACCACTTCGAAAGTGGGCACAAGTTCATCTTCGAAACAGTCACGAGGAATTTTTCCTACGAAAACTTCACTTCCCCTTGGTGGGGGTGGTCCTTCCCACTTAGGAGGTGGACCTCCATATCGACGCTGACCATTTATTTGCACCAACTGATATCCTGTTTTCTCCATTAATTTAACCAGACGTTCTGTAGTTTTTTTTAAACTAGAGTCAAAGACATGTTGTGATTTCCCCACTGATGCCGATCGATTTCCATTTCGACTTTTAGGTACAGGCTCCATTTTCTTCGTATTATTTATATCAATTAACTTATTCAAATCTTGATAATTATAGTACTTATTGAATTACTATGAAAGTTGTCTTGAAATAAGAATTGATATTTCACTTACAAACACAACCACTCCCTACAAAAGTTGAGCGATAACTGACTTACCGTTCCGAGGCGTCACTTTGTTTTCAGTTTCGAGTCCATTATTGTATAAAGTTGTTATTTGAATCTGGTCGCCTCCTGCTAGCGGCTGAGCAGAAACGCGCGGACGAATAGCTTTTTTTATAGTCTAGATATTTTGTTTTCAGAACATTAGCAGTTCAAATGTAACAATGCAAAGAAAACGTTCATAAATACGTAATCTAATGTCACGCTGTCACGTGCATTTTAGGCGAGTGTACAAGCAGTTGCAAAAAAAATTGCTTATTAGCTTCGCTATGCGTATGTCAGTAAGCATATTATACCTCTGGAACCGCAGAAAGGATTTACGTAATATCTGACATTGGACAATTCTACTAAAATTTGTCTACACATTCCAATTTCTGTTGATATCCTGCAGTAAAAACCGACTGTTTTCAAGACGATGTACTTGCGTTTCTGCAAACATCTTCGAGTTTTACTGTTTACACATTTATCGGGGGCGAAACATATTTCGAATAAAAGTGGAGGAGAAACATGAGACACGTTTTATGACCTATATATTTTATCAATAAGTATTGGTTTTCGACATAATGAAACAAAAGAGTTTTGGATTGGTTTTAGGCTTTTCGTAAGACAGCGTTCAATATCTAGACGCAATAGCATACCGAAAGTGCCTGAATTGTTACGCAACATACTTCATAACATCAACACCAGTTGCAGAGTGTCTCAGTTTACGACTAATCTTTTCCTGCGCAATGAAGCCGACTGTTTGAAATCCAGGTCTTCCTGATAAGCAAATCGTACACTCAGCTGGTCAAGAAACTCCCCGCCTTATATGAAACCCGAAGGATCAATACAGCATTCACTAGTCTCTAGCCACATTTATAACCTCTCTTTTTACATTTTAATATTATTCTCCCATCTACTTCCAGGTTTTCCAAGTTGTCTTCTCCATCCCTGTTTTGAAAACAAAATTATGTACGCATTTATCATTTATCCCATTTATGCTGCATGTACGTGACCTCCCATTCTCCTTTATTTTATCATCATAATGATATTTGGTGTAGATTACAAACAATGGTGTTCCTCTTATTCAGTTTTCTCCAGCCTGCTGTCTGTTCATCCCTTTTAGTTCCTAATATTCTCCTAAGGGCCCTGTTCTCGGCCACTGAATCGGTGTAATTCCTTTAAACTGAGAAACCAAGTTTCATACTAATACAAACAACAGGTAGAATTATTATTTCGTTTATTTTAATGTTCACATTTTAGGTAGAAGAAAAGACTGCCTGTCACTACATATTTTGAATTCGCGGGATGACTGAGCCAATCAGATCTCGAAGAAGAGAAACGGAAGTGTGGCTTTAGCGACACGGGAATTACGTAGCAGAAAGATGAACTATACGAGTAAACATCTGACTGTGAGGAAGTGCGTGACGGTGTTGTAACTTGGGCAGTTTGGTTCAGCTTCTTTGTGTTTCAAGCACTTCTAAAAGGTTAGAAATACGTTCATCGCAGTTATGATTTGGCGATCTCTGATGAATCCATTGAAACACAACATCAGCAGTGCAGAAAAGTAAGTAGATGTTATTGTTACTGAATAAACTAGTAGCTACATGAATGTTACTATTTAAAATAAAAATACGTCTATTCAATCGTGTGTCTGCTATACCTTTTGCAGAATTACTCATTTTAAAGTAGTTCATTAAAGTGAAATTCGTTAGAAGAAATCCATTTTATAATAAATAATAAAATATATAAATAAGAGTAAATGTAAATATATAGTCGATATTCAGATACATGGGTTGTGCCATATCAAACTGAACAAAATTTAGCAAACATACCATCATCAATTCCTGTGATTCTTATTTTACAAGTAAAATCCATGATGTAAAGGTTTGCCCAGAGTTTAAATTTCATATTGTGACTACATCCATAGAAATTAATGTAATTGATGAATAATTGATAAAGTTTTCTGGATGTAGCAGGACTTTTCTTCTAAATATTTAAATATCAACATTGTTTAAAATGTCAGAAATACAAAATTTGGTGTTCATCTGTAGTTTGTATCAAGGTATCTATTAGTGCAATAGTCTTCTGAATTATTACTTTTGTACCAGCCTTATTTAAAAAATTAGGTAAGCTTTGTAAAATTTTATTTAGCAAGCTGGAACATTTATGAAGTATAAAAATTGTTTAATATTTTTGAGAAAAATAATTAATGTGGCCTTTAGCTCCATTGCCAAGAAATTAACATTACATGCCATTCGTTTCTGATGTTTTACCACACTTGAGGAAGGATAGTGTTTTAGTGGTGGTACAAGTTCTCATTAGAAGAACTGTAAAAGCTTAAAGAACCTTTGTTATCAAAATAATATTTTTAAGTATAATTTCTTTGCGGGTTCTCATGGCAAAAGTCCTTCAAATCAGATTGGTGGAACAGTAAAGTGACTTGTAGCACGCAACTGAGACAAATCACATTTTAACACCATAAAATTTATATAAATAATATATCGCACCAATTGTATTGTTCTACGTAACACAGAAATAAATCAAGTTTAAGACTGACGGGCTACGGTATCCTTAAACTGTCCCTTGAACATAAGTCTGTGCCAATTAATACTTTAGGCATTAAGATAATTTTCTTGCCGTCAGATAAAAAAGTTGCGGATACCAGAATGAGTGTCACGGATTTAACTGTTGTTGCAGTACAGAAAAGCCAGTCGTGTGCTGGAAAGTTCATAGACTTCAGCATGCTGTTATACAAGTAATTAATAAGAACTATACTCAGTTCATTTAAAGAATAAGATTATACTATAACCGTATGTATATTGGTTGTTAATTTAAAGTAATTTCATCAAAATGTTTAATTTACTAACATCTGTTACTAGGAAATGTTCCTGCCTAAACGTTTAAACATTTTACATCACTTCAGTGAAAGTCCACCCTATTTAACTTTTAATGTAGACGTTTGTGTTCAGTAAATTTTTAATCTTCTTAAATATATTCCCACATTGGTTTTTTAAGTTAAGAAAACCTGGTATAAAGCTCTTAATAACCAAATTATTGAGATACATGCATAAGCATTCCCTGAGAAAAGTACTGCTGTACACCAAATTTTGTCAATAAAATCTTCTCGGGCAGTCAGCCGCGTTAGTTGGTTACCGTAGTAAACCGACGTTTCGGGGACAAACTCTGTCCCCATCTTTATGGTTCTGATCTGACAGGCGACTTCCGAGGATCCGGTTACATCAGAACCCTGAAGATGGGGATGGAGTTTGTTCCCGAAACGTCGGTTTACTACAGTAACCAGCTAACGCGGCTGATTGCCCGAAAAGATTTTATTGATTGTACTCGCCGCGAAAGTCTCAAATCCTATACCAAATTTTGTGTTTATCAATTTTTAATTAATGAAGATATTTACATATTTGTAAGAATTAGCTGCTACATCCTAAAAACTGACAGATTTCTTTTAATAATATCTTGTGGTTTAGTCACGATAGCAAACTGAAGCATTAGAAAATACACTTTTATTTCATGGATATCTGCCTGTAAAATAATAATCGATCATGACGTGGATGAGAACACTGTTTGATCTCACATAGAATGACCCTTACATTAATATAACTTCTGACAGCCTACATAAATTTCATAGCCACGATTTACCGCGATAAGAATATTAAATTTGAATTTTGCCCAACGATCTTAAAACCAATTCATTAAAAGAGTTTACGCCCTTAATTTCAGTTAAGTTATTCGATAACGAGTTACGTACCGTCAACAGTGTTGTCAATTGTTACTCGTAAAGCAATTCTGAATAGATAAATGTAGCTTGTGGGCCAACACGAAATACTAAAACAACCAGCATAGACAAATGTAGACTTAGATATTATTTCTGCTTTGTTTGATATGTATGAGCTGGATTCGAAATTGTGACAAATTACAATCTGCGTTTCGTAAGGAAAAATGAAAAGTTACAGGTCTGTCCGTCTGTCTGTCTACAAATAACAACGCAACCGATTTCTGCAAACTTTGTTATGCTAGACCTATAACATAGTATTTTATAGGGTAATTTTTATTGTGACATAATTTGGTTCTTTTTATCAACCACTTTACGTAAGAAACAGAATGAACTTATCTTAAACGGTGTTACAGCAGGCCTTGTCCTTGCAATGCCCTTGCTTTCTTTATTATCCGTTTGTATGCTGTTGTGGTCTATCTTTCATTATTTTTCTTAAACTTATTCTGTTTTCACCTTCCATATTTACTCCATCCCATGTTCCTTTATTTTACTTTCTTGCTTTTATTCATCCTTTCTGTATAATTGAATTCATTGCTCTCTCATTTGTCGCTTTCATTGTTATGATATGACGAAAAATAAATTTCGTTGTGTGACCTGCTACTGAGTTTGAGAGGGACAGACGAAACACCGGCGAATTAGATTGTAGTTGTGCTGGGAGAACTGCGAAACTCACGAAAAATAAATCTCTTCTAGCCGCTCATTGTAGATTGACCTCTTTCGTTTCTAATGGGGTAAGACTGTCTGTAGAATTTCGGCCGCTGAAGGACCTGTTGTCCATCAACGAAACGATGCATGGGCGAATATGGGGTAACGGTGGAATGATATTGACAGGCTATATGCGGACTCGGAGAAATATGTCCCAGTGCCATTACTTTGACAATCATAAATCTCGGATGTACTGACCTGAACGCGAATCTGTGCCCCCAAGGTTAAAAACCGGCAGCAGCTGCCTGTGGCGTGGTACAGCCCGCTGATTTCGTATATTCCATCACATGAGCATTAGATTTCTGCTAAGCAGTTCTTGGAAGGTCCCTGTGTATCGCAAATGTTGCTTTGAGGTTACTTCAAGTACGAAGCTCAATTAATGTGTCGTCAGACATGCATTTTGGGTAACTTCAAAGTAACTGGCATAGCTATAGGAAACTTCAAAGCAAATTTCTGTTATCGACATTTAAAACAAAGACTTACAAAAGAATCTAGATTAATGTCAGAGAAAGGAACTCCCTAAGGCTGCAAACACGTGTCAGGATGGTACATGCGGCAATATATTTGATGGGTAAAGGGAATAATCCAAAAACTATATCTCAAAAAGGGCAGAGAAAGAATGTTTTCTTTCTTTGGTACTTTGTATAGAAGACCTTGAGTCAACAGAAATTACGTTGACGTAAGTCCTTCTTACCGATGATGAAAGGTTTAACGACGCTGATTAAAATGCAGTTATTGTATATAAGCTAATAAGATGAAAATATAATTGTATTGCTGTAGGCTATACCGTTCCCAGTTTTACTGGACTAGACATGTCCTGCTGTAAGGAACAAAATATCGTGTACCACTCTCACTCAAGGTGACCCTAGTAGGTCATTAAGAGATAAGAATTTAATCGCTGCCTACTCGTCTTATGAACACGCCGACTTGATGGACTTTGTGAAGGTTAGTAGCAGAGATAATACCTACAATGGAGATTGCAGATGCGGCTGCAAGAGATGACTAATGACACAGGTTTAAGAAGACAAGTATGAACGTTTAGAGATAAACGCCTTAAATTTGAATTCAGTCTCGATAATCGATTATCGGAAGATTAACTTTCTTCAGTGCACAGAAAATTGATTACGGCCATAAGACTTGGCAAAGATGTTATTTCGTTATTCATTGGTTTGGAATGAACTTAACAGAATGTAAATTGGACTTTCTATACATTACTACCAACCGAGAAAAAAGTAAGAGAATTTTGAGGAATTGACTCTTGTTATTGAATATTCCAAGTTAATCTGGACATTCTACAGTCAGAATAAGTTAACTGAAATAAATGCATTACCAGAGTTAAATAATTTGGGAGATAATCGACAGCGACAGAATGTAACGGGTGTTGGAGAAATTGCGTAATAAGGATCTTCATAATTTCCACTCTTCAGCTCGTCTAATATCTAAAGGGCAATGAAAGAAAGTAGAATAAGTTAGGCGTCTTCATTACAGAAACCAACTTGTTAATGCTGTTAACGGAAATAATCGCTGTTTGTTCTGAAAATCATGTGGAACCCACAAATACATCATGTGGTCAAAATGCATTAATCGATGAAGATTTCTGTCTTCTGGGTTGTTGCGCTGTAGTCTGGTGGATGTTAACCAACGTTTCGGAGGTCATACTGCCTCCGTCATCAGGGCGATGAAGATTCCTGTCTTCTGGGTTGTTGCGCTGTGTAGTCTGGTCGATGTTAACTAACGTTTCAGAGGTCATACTGCCTCCGTCATCAGGGCGATGAGTATGAAGATTTCTGTCTTCTGGGTTGTTGCGCTGTGTAGTCTGGTCGAAGTTAACCAACGTTTCAGAGGTCATACTGCCTCCGTCATCAGGGCGATGTATATGAAGATTTCTGTCTTCTGGGTTGTTGCGCTGTGTAGTCTGGTAGATGTTAACCAACGTTTCGGAGGCCATACTGCCTCCGTCATCAGGGCGATGAATGTCAGACTACACAGCGCAACAACCCAGAAGACAGAAATCTTCATACTCGCTGCTGTGAAAACCTCAAATCTTACAATTAATCGATGTTACAATTAATCGATTAATCGAAAAGTAACTACTCTGTGTTAATGGGCTGAAGCTGTTTACAGGCATATCAAAACCTGCTTAGTCGGGGTATACCTTTAGAAGTGCCTCAAAATGGCGACGTTTAACAACTTCAACTTCAATAACTGTTCTAGTAGCTTTGTGAGACCATCTTCCGTCGTGTTCACTATCGCTGACAGTTCAGTGGTTGCTCAGTGAAAGGCAGGCAGTCAGTCAATCAGCTCACAGGTTACAAAACCTTTGTTTCTTCAAGAGGAAGAGGTTGTTTGCGTGATGTGGAAATGCTTGTTAGTCACAATGAAAGGCATTCTGCTGTTTCGTTTATACCGCAGGTTTCCAAACTTTTATATCTTGCACCCCCCTTAAAACATTTCATAAATTTCACGCCCCCTTCCAGAACAAGTGCAAGCAAG
This sequence comes from Zootermopsis nevadensis, assembly GCF_977971745.1. Lineage (NCBI taxonomy): Eukaryota > Metazoa > Arthropoda > Insecta > Blattodea > Termopsidae > Zootermopsis > Zootermopsis nevadensis. Next base: position 12,845,506 of record NW_028259142.1, read on the forward strand.
CAGATTTGACATAAAATTTAGCTATGAGTATATTTTTTTTTTATAATTTAGTATATATTATTCAATGAATTTTATTTAAAAAACTGTAATAAAATATACGCTTCATACCTGGGTTAGTGGGATGGATGTGGTTGCTTCTGTGAACATAACTTATCATATCGAGGTTGGAGTTTTGAAATGGCCGCTCTGAGGTAGTTTTCGAGGTTCATCGTAGAACGATACTATGTTTTGATGGCAGTCTCGCACAGGTAGGATGTTGCGAAAGGAAGGTAGATGTTCAGATCTTTCCTGCTGAGGTAAGGGAACTCCTCCAGTGCCCACCCAAAATTCTATGTAGGAAACTGAACTTTTAAAGAAGTATCAGATGTAACGTCAATATAGTTTTCTTCTTCTGCAAGAGAAAGGTCGAAATTTCGAGGCGAATCAGCATGGAATGGATCCGTGATCCATTTGTATTTATCACTTACTGCTTCTGGACTTCTGTACTTAGAAAACCTGGATTGTAGATTAACCAAATGAAAAAGGTTTTTCATACAAACAACACCCGCCCCCAGGGGGGCGCGCCCCACACTTTGGGGACCTCTGGACTTCTGTACTTAGAAAACCTTGGATTGTAGATTAACCAAGTGAAAAAGGTTTTTCATACAAACAACACCCCCCCCAGGGGGGGGCGCCCCACACTTTGGGAACCTCTGGTTTATACTGACAGAACGGTTTCCGGATTCGATTTTCAGGTATGCATAGCCTATACATTTCAAATGTTCCAGCCATTTGATTTAATAATTGTTTGAAAAAGTATTGGTACATGTTATTTAGAGTTGTTCCCTAATATTTTCATTACGTTTGTGATTTGTTATTATGCATCGCTCCACCCTCTGCAAAAGCGCATTTAAACCATCTTATTTGTTCTGGCAACTTTGTCATGTTGGTAAAATATTAATTATTTTATTTTATTAATTTTCGGGCATATTAATTTACTTTTTATGGACCCTATTTAATTGTACATAAAATTATTTTATTTTGTAGTAGAATTTCTGTCATATCCTTGTTATTTATATTCTTACCTACATCAAATGGATAAGTCGTGTGGCTAAAATGTGGAAAGAAAATTTTTGTTGGTTGTGTCTCTTGGGAAACGTTCTATTTATATACCAGATGACAGATGTCAGGACAAAGTTAAAGTCAGCTTCAAGAAGGTAGGTTTAAATGATTCGGTTCTGGTGGAATTCTCAGCATTTTTTTTGGAAAAGCGGGATTTAACGGTAATGCTATTATAATTCCTAGCAACAAATTCAGAAACACGTGATTTAAACGCTTTTCAATCAGACTTAAATTTCTGCAATGGCGCTTTCTATGTCTTTTGACTAGGATATAATTCAGTGTTACATTGAAGTTATGAGGATCCTTTGCGCTAATGACTTGATTCACAGGTGAGTTTCCAACCTCTGTTGGTTGAGCGTGTGGCATTTAATAATAAGATTAGGCGGAGTGCAGAGCGAGATCAATATTTGATCTTGTAATGATCACCTTAGTCATGCGGCTTGCCTTAAACCGATAAAATGTCTCATTTATTAACTACTGTAAATGTAAGGTTTGGTATCTGTGCCTTTCTGTTCATTATTTTTAGATAAATGTCTGTGACTATTTTTGTACGGCTTTTTACATGTGATACCTAATTAAATTTATAGGGCTGATGTGATGAGTCGGGATAGCTCAGTCAGTATAGTGACTAGCTACGGGCTGGACGACCGGGGTTCGTTCCCCGACGGGGGCAGGGGATTTTTCCTCTAGCCTCTGCGTCCAGACCGGCTCTGGGGCCCACCCAGCCTCCTCTACAATGGGTACCGAGGTTCTTTCCCGGGGGTAAAGCCGGCCGGGGCGTGATGCTGACCACTCACCCCCATCTAGTGCCGAGGTCAAGGAAGAGAGGAGCTACACCTCCACTCCCCCCCAAACGCCTACATGGCGTATAGTGGGACTAACTTTACTTACTTTACTTTATGGGACTGATGTGTTTATGAGAATCCGATAGTCGCTAATGTGGTCAGATTTCTAGCCTTTTAATAACCCGCAATTTCATTGACATTTATCACTGCCATGTGTACAAAATAAATTCACAGTTCATGTCGCATCACTACGCCGTTTTACCTTTTAACCAGATCGTTGGTGTTATCGATTGTCTGCATATTTTGAATGCAGATATATGATCATCATCGGACCATGAAATTCTTACACGTTTCGATTGAAGTGAACTGTTGCATTATCGGTATAAATATATAATATTGTAATACTGTAGAATTTCACATTTTCATGGAACCACAAGTGTCCTACTTAGAGAGGTTTTACTGTACTTCCCTGTTATAGGTGTTTTAAGATGTCAATAGTAGTAGTAGTAGTAGTTATATTGCCTGTGTCCTGTGTTTAATATATGGCGTGAGTATGTAGAATTAGGTTTATTGTTTATTGCCTGGATAGGTCTTAAATTTCGTCCATTCTTTATTCCGTAGGGACAATCTAAACATTTGAGTTAGGCATATTTCGCTGTTGTTATATTTATCTGGTGTTGTTTCACGTGGGTTTCGTTTCAATATACGTTATGTCGTGTTTCTTGTTTTTTCATGATATTTTTATATTTTCGTCTCTGAAAAATATTGTGAGTATTTCTAATCCTGAATATGTAAATGTGACCATTTTTACATTTCCCTGCGTTTTGCGTGTTTTATTTTTTGTCATCGGTGTTTTTCCATTTTTACGTATTGCTATGTGTGCGTTGTGTAGGTTGCTTCGAAATGGTTTTGACAACTTTTAATTCAGTTACTTTTACCTGTCTTAATAAGGTGTATGTGTGTAATCTGTTCAATAAATAATTACTTGCTTATTTATTTTTACATGCGTGACATGAGCTGTTGGTGATTAAAATGTCAGTCGAAGTAGATTTTCTGTACGTTTTGAAGTTTAGTTTATTTTGCTCACGACGCCATGTAACCGTATATGTGGTCAACAACATTTCGGAGGAACGTATCGCCTTCATCTTCAGAGTTGAATTTAGTGAACTCTGACGCCGTGTAGTTTTGTGGGAGTTTGCTAAGTTCAGGAAGAACATGGGAATCATATCATAATCGATTGTTTCCGAGGTGGACAAGTTTATGGTTAGGTTTGCCACGACAGGCTTTCTGAAAACAAAATTATTGGCGAAAAATTGTGTTTACCCATAGCGTACCAGAATTAAACAGTTTCCTGAATTTGATTTTCGTTTAGTACTTCCAACTCTGGATACTTGCTTAATTCTGGAGTTGTACCTTATCCGTTGAGGCTTATTGTTCCTTCCGCACCAACAGAAATTAAAACTGATGAGACGTTATTAGAGGACTTGATAGTAGTGATGAGAATAGACAAAATATACGAGGCTGGATATCGGAACAAACACTCCATTTACACCACCTATATACTTCGCAGCTTCTGTCTTCGTGTCAGACTTACGTGGAGCAGCCATGTTGTTTCCACGCCTACTTTACATTATAAGAAGTTCGTACATATAATGAACATCCAATGATATTTAAGCTGGGCCTGACTGAAGGAAGCAGATAAACATCTGTAAACATCATAGCAGGAAAGTTAGCCCAAGTTACATTGAAAGGGCCTTCCGGTCTATTATCTTAGCCAGCCATGCGCATTCGGCTATGGCCCAACCGGACGTCTGGGTTAATTCAGATTCAGTGTGATGATTACCAGAAATGTGTAGACTTCAAACCGAACCGATCACCGAAAAGGGTATATAAATTAATAAAACACAGAAAATGTCACTCAGGGTTGTGAAATAAAAAAAAAACAACATTGAAGAATTAGACGGGGAGAATTAGAGAAAGAATAAACAATTGAGAAAAAGAAGTTATATTCAATATTTTTTTTGTTATCTTGTTTCTACTGTTCATGCAATTATCGCTCACTGTTTACATGCTATTTCTCACTTCTTGAGCCTAAAAGCACTAAGATTTCGTTCATTGGAAATAATAGGCCTACAACGTCTGAAGCTTTAAGATTGATGTCTTTTGGGATGTACGTTAAGTGAATATAGATTTTAAATTGATAGGGTAAAAATATTTCACGTACGGTTTCAGAATTTAAACTGTTAACAAGAAAAAATGTAAACGAATTTTATCAGAGGATAGTAAATTACTATAAAGAAATTATTTTATCTTCCGAGGCAGTAAAGATGGAAATGTGTAAGCAGTAATATGTCCGGTCGCTTGGTATCGTTTTTGTATTACAGGATCTAGTATAGTGAAGGAAAATATAATCAAAAGACGGTGCTTAGGAAAGTATGTGGGTCCATAAATGCTGATAAAAGTGGATAACTTAGAATAGTGCATGACGAAGAATTGTGTGACATCTGAGCTGCGGGGAGTCTAGTGTTGTTAATGTACTGAAATCGTAAGGCGTTATAATATTGATATGTAAATATATTTGAACGATGGAAAGAGATAGAGGGAAAAGATTAAGATGGGATAAAATGTCGGTTGGATTCAGACAATGTGAGGTGTAGTTTTAATGTTAGTATAAGCATTTTGTACTTATTTCATCTTTTACCTCTAATTATCAGTAATTTTCTGGCTAATAAAACATTTTAATTTGTTGACGACAGTAGTATATTCAAAAACAGCTCCCCGTTTTAACTTGTGTATTGCAAATTAGCCTGACAATTGTTTTTATTCCAAAACATTTTGCTCGTTATTTTATAAATTTTGTTATTTTACCGTGTTAAAATTATCAGTTAACTAAATAAAGCCACTTTGTTGTGTATACGGGCTAATATTCTTACGTAATCCCTTTCTCTAGATTATGGGACGTCGGAATGATTATAGACCGAAATTCGACGTGGTAGATCTCTGTTGTCATTACAGTCACTCACTACTTGCAAACTATTTATGACAGAGCTTTATATAACTGGATGGTCCAAATATGTAAATGGAAATTTACTCATAAAAGCTTTACAGAACACTTTGTTGCTGCTAATAATAATAACCATTACAAATTCAGCAAATATAGGCGCTCATATATTTCAGTTCCCAATATTTATAATTAACACGAATGAAATGAAAAATTATCATAATTTTGTTCCAGGGCTAATTTTAATTCTTGTGTGTTCATCGTGCATGTGGACTGAAAATTGTTATTATAATTTGTCGTACGTCTGTTTATTTTAATTTCCTGATCGAACAGCTGAGTCAGGAAATTTGACTGGCTACATGGAAGATTCTGTTTATGGCAGGGTTATGAATTTCTCGTTCTGACGACAATGTCATACGCTCTGGGACATTGCCAGACTTTTATCCAGCAACTCCAGGGACAAAGTGGCAAAGCGTGAAGCTCTTCAGAGTACAGCTTTAACTTTCCTCTCCCCGTGCACCTTCATGTGAGAGATGGGTGATTAAGTACAAGAAAGAATTCTGTGTTAAATTCGGTACACATTTTAATGATCGAATTAACGGTAAGAGCAAACTAATTGGACGATATATCGGACTCGTGTCTTCTTGAGAGATATACGTGGTTTAATAAAATCTATGCCTGTGCATATCGAGACAATACTTTTAGACCATCTTCCGTACCTTCAATCCACATTTTTCACCACTCACCACTGATGATCTCACGCTGCATAGACTGTGCAGCTGTTTTCAGCGCCGTTAGTGAGCGATTATTGTCAGCATGAAGGAAGGTTCTGGGAACTTGACAGTGATATTGTGGGGCATAAAATAAAAGAAAAAGCAAATATAATATTGAGGCCGCAAGGTTAACAAAGGCATTGTTTTGCAGTTTGCCTGTTTGGTTCAGTTGTAAATGGAGCAGGCTAATTATTTCACGGTACGACGAAATTGTGGTTGTGGTTTCCGCTACATTAACATTTGTCTCATACATTCTAATTTGAAGTTACATCAAAAGCAAAATATAAATATTTTCATTTGCGGTAAGATCATTCATGTATAACTAAGGTGCAGTTTCCATGACCACGGCTGCAATAACAGTTGTAGTTTCCGAAATGTAACGTTGAGGTGAAATATTTTATATAGTAGTCATGTACCTGTCAGTTCCACATCAGTAGAGAGTTGGGAAACTCAGCAAATTGTTAAATATCAGATAGAAAGTATCGTGTATGTGTAAACTGTTTGTACACGACGAGTATGTGAATACAGTCTATAAATACAAAATTCATTGCGATGAATTATTTAGTTATCCGTTTTTGTAAATAGTAATCTGTTATGCACTGAGGGCCTCACTATATACTGAAATATTGATAACTTCTAGAAATTTGTTCAGAACGTCAACTTAAATTATAAAATTACAAAATAATGACAATTATGAGAATGATAATAATTATTGTAACAAATACCATGGAGAACATTACATAATAATGAACTTAATAATTTATACTTCTCACCAGTGATCCAGTAGAAGAGAACGGCATTTAGTTTGAAAATCTGAAATCCCAGGACCACTTGGGAAATCTGAATGCAGAAGAGAAGATAGTATTCATACGAATCATTTTATGAAGGCGTGGATTGGATACTTCTGCCTTAGGGTAGGGTCCAGAGGTGGGTCTTTGGATCACAGCAGTGAACCCTTATGATTGACCAAGGGTTAGGAATTTCTTAACAAGCTAAAAGATTATTCAGTTCTTAAAACTTTGGCGCTGGAAATTAGTTAACAGGCCTAATTCAGTTGAACCTAATTCGTTATTATTCACACACTGATTCAAAAGCCAAGTGGTTAATCAAAGTTAATTTGTAAGTCGAGAGATGGGGCACAAAGAAGATGTTTATGCAAAAGGATACCATTGTATCTGTAACAAAAGTATTGTCAAAGAAACAAAACGGTGTGTTCCCGTATATGAGATGTCCCTGAGTTAGGAAATTTCGACTTAAAACTTTCGCACATACGAATTTATCTATAAAATGTATTTATTTTTAATGACGCAAATTGATACAAATCAGTCGCTATTCTTGGGGACTACTTGAGGATGTAGAGAGCAGCTCTGTTCCGCAAGTTGTTTGTTGCGATCAAAGCGACAGAAATGTACCCCCGTAGGTGATCCGCGGTAGTGCAGTTCATTGACGCTCTAGGTCATATGCAGATCCTATGCGGCTGAATATCGGTGTCGTCTCACACAGCCCCCTGCCTCAAAAGGACTCAACTCGCAGATTACCTAGGAAATACAGGCAATCTATTGGTATTTGTAGCTAGGGGTACGTATGTTGTCGTGAGTAGTCACAAAACAAGTTAAAATAAAGGTTAAAAAATATAGAAAAATGCTGATGAGACACTGAAATTAAATAAATCAATGTTCGTTCTACTTAGAGTTGACAGGGTAATTGGGGTTGATTTTTGGTCACCTTATGTTCGGAATTGTACGGGGTGAATCTACTCTTGTACACCATAACTTTCCCTTTTCAGTATGACCTTATATTGATCTGTATATTTGATATTAATGTTTGTTTCTAAATTTGTGCGTAGAATGATGTCCCTGTAGTGGCAGAAGGAAAGCTTTTGTTGAAATAACAAAATATTTGTTCTTTTGTTGTCTCTTGTTTCAGTACTGCCATTAAGCCAGTTTATCTTTCTAATGTTTTTTTTCAACATGTACTAATTTGAGCTTAGTTATGGATTAAATGAGACATTCTAAACGCGCCTTGAAGAATATGATGAAGAACTTCAATATTTTGATAAATATACAAGAATCGTCAAACACCTTTACAATATTACTTGTTAGGTTTAGTGTAAATATTGTTAAATTTAATACAGTTTTAACAAAAACATGAATTAAAAATATTTTTATTGAAAGGTTTGGTTGGATAATATTAGAGCGAATTAACCGTCGAAGATGGTCATTATTAGGTAAAGGATATTGGTTAAATACCTAATTTATTACAAAGTTATATTTGACTGTTACTATATAGCCAAGGACCCATGCAGTCGTTAAAACGTATCTAATGGTCATGCACAGTTTTTAATCCGTGTGGTTTATAAACAATTAATGTTTAGGAAGTCTGTTTACAACCTTACGTCACATTGAATCGAGATGCGTTTTGTATTTAAATTTTTTTGAAGAGTATCGGTTTTGTTTTTACATATATTAATATGTTTTCGTTCCTTTTTATGAAACCCATCCATACCCATACAAAACAACCAAATACAATTATAGTTTTATATCTTAAAGTTTGGTTTTTGAATGAAACAGCAAATATTAGAAATTAGGAGAAAAAAATATTGAACACTTTCTGTACTTAATGTTCTCATAATAATATAACATTAATTAATATAATTAATATAACAGTGCATTTGCTTAATACACTTCGTCCTTCAGAAAAGCCAAGTGCCTGGTCGGAGATGAAGCTCCTTCTGAGTACCAGGGTTACGATAATGTGCTCTTTGGTCAAGGCTATCGCAGACGTCATGGAGCAGTGTTGAATGATGATTAACAAGGGACAACCGAAGAAGTCTGAGAAAAACTGCTTCTCCTGCCATTTCTTCCACTTCATATCTCCCTAGAAGTCACCCGGGAACCATATCGTTTAAATGTAGTGGATGTGTTGCAATTTCCATGTCCATGTTGTTTGGTTACGTCACAGCTTCACGGAGGTTTCAGTACCACTGTTCGCAGTGTTGCTGTCAAGCTCCTAACACTGCACAGATGGCCTCAGACGCACACAAGTCTGTAATAATATGAATCAAGCCATGGTTTTATAGCAGACCATGTGTGTAGCTGTGCAAGGTTTGCCCCGAGATAACTCGAATTGCCAGCGTTAGTAATTGTTATAGTTGCTCTGAAAGCAGGAGGCCCAAAATAATGACTGTGTTTTCAGCAACACTTCTGGGAAATGCTCGTAGCCTCCAACAAACAATGAACGTGATTCTTCAGAGACGGGTTAAGGGACTATGTGTGCTCGTAGAGTGCACTTTTGTTTTAAGAAATAGGAGTAAGAAATTAAAATAAGTACTAGGGAGTTTCTAGACATTCTGCAAATGGCGTTATACTGGCAACTGATGTTTCGTTATTTCCAAGCGTACCAATAGATTTTAGTTGTTCGTATGTATGTACTGATGCATGAGGATTATGTATGTAATGTAATACATGTTTGTGCGTGCATATATGCATGTATATGTAGCTAACTAATGCACGCTTGTATGTATGTGTGGGTCACAATAGCTTATTTACGCATCCAATTTATTATTCGCAGTCCTTACAGACCACAGTGTAACACTTTTCATCTGAGTGAGCGTCGTTAAAAATAAAAACGACAGGCTATTATTTTACAAGGCGTGTTAGGGAACCACAAAGGGAGAATCCAGCCAGGAAACCCAAGGTAATAAATTTTATAGTACGGAAGTGAATTATGAAGTGAAGTTCATTAAATGGTTCTGAAATTTGTTGAATTACAGACTACTGTGCTCTTTGAGGATGGAAATGTACGTGTCATAAAGGATGCGTTTTGGTTAGCTGTGTTAAGTATCACGATTGTAAGGAGACGCTCAGCCATTTAGATGGGCAGGGTGACGTTTATAATCTTAGAATTACGCTGGAGGACCTCAGCAGAAGAAAAGTGATGGCGGTTTTTATATGAAACCACAGATTTCTTGCTTACGACACTGACTTTCAAACTGACAATATAAATCGATGGTTTACACTAAACGATTAATAATATTGTATTTAGAATTTTAATCTCTTTGACAAAGAATTTATTGGTTTAGACTGTATTCTTTTACTGATACAGTGATAGTAGGTTTTGATTGACCATAAACGCTTTGCTGACTTAATATTATTTCGTGAGCTGCGGGGCAGGGTCGGAGCCTCCCTGTCCTTAGCTGAGGTGAAACAGAGGAGTTAATCCTCGTTATAAGTCGTAGCCATAAACGTGTAGTTAAAAGTAAGGGTACATTTTGTTTAGTCGTAGTACCCCGGATTTCGTGTTTCGGGGTAACACAAGAGAAAAATAAATTACCGGCAATAGTGGTACGGAGGCGGCTCACATTACAAAAACAGATCTATAAATTTGGTAGTCCTGGCCGGCCGTTACGTTGTATAAGGGTCATCGTACCATGATAGCGAATTGCTGGAAATAAGGTTTGGTGGAGGGGTGACTAAGGGGTTGGAACGTGAAAGTAAAACGGCCAACCACGACGTCATAACTGGAAAGTGACATGATAACATTAGTTCCCATTCGCATTTGGAATTTTTCGGGGTTTTTTATTATGTTTCTCCCGAGCAACCAACCTACAGCCTTACTGCTGGTGCTTTTAAAGATATCTGTCCTGTTTAAAATCAATGAAGGGGGTTTATACATTACACTCAGGACATTTGGCGAATATGCGAACCTTCATCCATGCAACCCCTTCCTGAGATAACTTTCGAAATGTGCATTAGTACGAATAAAGATTCTGGATTTATATTTTAAAATTTAGTTCACATGATAAAGGAGAATAATGTACTAAATGTACATTTTTATTTTCAGTGATTTAATTTAGGAAACGTAGAAATGGCTGCCTTTAGGTCAATCTTTTCTTAAATTTCATATTCTATTTACAAGGTGGATTGGTACGTCGCTCACATCTAAGTTTCTTTGACAACTTCCTTTTAAGTGACAATGCAGTTAATAATTAATGTTTGTGGGTGCAACATCTAAATAAAACATGAAAATAACCCAACAATAGCGAATAGAAAAACCGATATGTCCAAGATTTGCCATGTGACTGACGATGGAACCTAAATGTACACATTCACGAAGCAATCTGTCAGGAAATATCCGGACTGGTTACATTGTCGACTTTACTATACACACATCGACCATTTGTACGCGATACGAGGCATATTTCAAAACCGCGAAGACAAGCACACGTTTATTCTTGCCATATCAGTTTTCCCTTTCTATATTTAGACGCTTATTCTATTTTGTTTTAAATTGTGTTTCTTTTTTAATTTATGCCCCCCCCACTAGCCGCTCTAGGAGAGTGCGTAGTTCCTAGTGGCCAAACCGTCAGTGGTTATAATGGAAAGAATATCTTTGTAAAATAAAGGGATAGATAAGTTCCCCTCGTCCTAAGAAAGGAAAATATGGAAAAGAAGTTTAATTTGCACCAAGGATGCATAGTCTGAAGTCACGTCGTTGTAGCTTAGTTATTTCTTGGTTCGCTAGAAGGAGATATTCCAGGGAGTAAGAAAGTTTCACATAGGATTCCATCCACAAGTCTCATCGCTGGTGTGGGACAGTTAGCGAATGGGAAACTGTAGTTTTTACGGTAGGTTATTCGGAGAAAGAACAAAGAAACCTGTATTTTTTAATCAGAATAGAAAGATGTATTTTATAATCAAGTTCGGAGTTTTCCAAATGAGTTTCTGCTATGTCATAATTCCTTGACCTTGATATCGAGGGCATTATGTCAAAAAGGGCATATCAACAAAATGGCATTTGTAGAAAACTTAATTCTTATGGTTATATGTTTTGACATTATTAGTTGAGAATTCACGTACTCTTGGTTGCGTTGTAACTATCCACATGTCCAGATGTGGCCGTCTGTATCACTGCGTACGGCAGCATCAACATTACACCCTTCTGGCATGACATACATCCCACTATTTTGTGTTGTTGCACGATAAATATCCGATTACGTAGATGTGGTTATACGCATTTCTATCGAAGTGCTCTATGATGATATTTATTTCAATTACTTCTTGAGTAGCTGATACTTGCTCATATGTTAAATAAATTACTTCCTTTAGTTTCCTGAATGTAATCGGAAGTTTTATTACGTGTTCACACCGCTAAAGGAATATACCATGAGCCAGATTAATCCAGTTTACACCCTTACACCATCTTTTCTTTTACATGTTATTTTGCAAAGCTAAACAGACTACTTACTGCTTGTAGCACTGCATAAAAGTCTGAAAGTATTTAGTACCTGTTCCCTTAAATAATCAATAAAACGTGTAAGCATTTAAGTGATACATATTTTTATTTATCATTTACGATTGAATGTTTTGAGAAGGCGGATTAATTATGAATTGATGTTAGAGTTATATTAGATATTCTATTATAGTTTATGAGAAATTTGATTATTTCTCTGCAATTTGATTTAAGAGAAATCCGCTAAAAAAAAGCCTGCATTAAGAGCACAAACAAAGAACAGAGTACATCCAAGCTGCAGAGAGAATAATGCTAAAATTACACTTCTTAAAATAAGAAACTATCAAAAGTTGCCCGTGCTACAATCCTTGAAGCAGTATGGGGCAGTGGAGTTCAAGCTCCACTCTTTCTTGACTTTCGCATTAGTTTCAGTTGAGTTGTCAGGATTACCCCTTGGCCTCTTTGCCCCCAAGAACAGGGCCCCTGCGCTCATTGAATAGGAGTATGGGTGTGCTTAGTGCTGGTCTGGAAGAAAAACGGAAGAATCTTTTGTCCCTATCGCAAACCGAGACTCGGCCGCAAGTCGCGTAATCAGCCACTGTACTTACTAAGCTGTCTAGTATTTAATAAGGAACTATGAATATTAAAAGTAACTCAAGAGTGTCGAAGTTAGGAAATGGAAGCCACTCAAGCTATTATGAAGAGAGATCGTTACTGTAGCAACGATTAGGCTACCTGCCTGCCTTGCATGACGGATGAGATGCCGCTAAATCATGGCGCAGAACGACATCTGGCAAATAACATAAAAACATTTACGAAAAGTAAGCGAGACTTATATACTAAATAAAGCCTATGGTAAATAAGTCCACATACAGTTATAAATAAGAAATTAATGTAAGTACTTTGACCTTCTAGTTGTTTAATAGTTCTTCTTAATTGCATTAATTATCACGTTGGAAGATAAAGTGTAAGAACTTAGCAGACTTGTGAAATGGTAACGCTCCAGACATTTATTCGGGAAGTATCCAACTCGAATCCTCATTAAGGATTGTTGTAATGTTCTTAGTCTCTCCATGCTGTGGTACATGAACCTGATACACCATGATCGCCTCCTTTCGAATTCTTCATGAACTCAGTGTTCATCTACGTCCTTCGATATAACGCCCGTTGCTTAATCTCAGTTAAAAGAACCAAATAACAAATGAATCAATACTATGTCATTTCTGAGCTCCAGTTTGGTTCTTTCTGAATACTGTGTCAGTAGTAGTGCATATAATGTTAATGTCATATTTAAAGTTTTGTATGAATTTTACCGTTCATTTCAAAACTTAGTAGCGAGATTCATCTGTTTCACCGTTCGTTGTCGAATTAAAATACAAACATTAGTTTCGTATAGAAATTTACCGATTTCCGTAAATGTGTAATTATATGTAAATTATTTATCTGAAATTATAAGATATTAATGATAAAATATTTACGTCAATGATATTTTATTAAATTTCCTCCCTCCAAGTAATACTATACCGGTGCTTATAAATTATAAGGAGACTAATCATGAAGCAATGTACAAATTCTTTAAAACCCAGTGTAAACCATGAATTTTATGCTGAATATTGTGTCTCAAAATACATAAAAACCCGGGTACATAATAGTGGGGCTGGCCATAACTGCTCCCTGGAGGCACAAATGTGGGTGGCGCTGGCTACATTATTTGCTGCTATTTCTATGACACAACTTCAACATTTTTATGCCTTTTTTCCCGTTAAGTTATAAATAAAAAATAAAGCGATTTCTCACTTGCTTCCAAACTACAGCCTTTCTCGGGGCAAATATACACACTGCATGCAGGCTTACTGCTCGCGTTCTCTCGTGCAGTGACACGAATGATCAGAACTGAAACATGTTCAGAGACAAGTCATTGTAAGTAATCGCATTTGAAGAGCTCAGAGTAAAAGTGTCGTATAAGCAACGGGCATTACGTTTCTAGTTTCTGGCATTGTTTCATGTCCAGTTTATCAAATATTAAATTATAAGTATCTACTCTCATTGTAAATTTTGTTCTTTATGATAAACGTCTACGTTACAACACATTTTATTTAAAATTATTTTAAATTAAATTATTTATGATTAATTTTATGTTGTTAACATTCTCCATGTTAGTAACATATTCCTAATTTATTTAACGAAGACATTTATTTTAGTGGTAGTGAGCTTTAGGAATGGTGTAGTCCGTTCTCCGACATGGTTGAACTATATGTAGAAAAAAAACGCATGGATGGGACAAGAGGTGTGCACCGGTTATTGGTCGGGAAGCCTGAGGGGAAGAAACCGCTGGGGAGACCTAGACGTAGATGGGAGGATATTGTCAGGCGGGATCTATGGGAGATAGGAGTCGAAGGAAACTGGATTTTGTTGGCCCAGGACAGGGTCCGGTGGGGGGCTTTGGTTAAGTCGGTAATGAACCTTCGGGTTTGTAAGCCATCTAGTTAGTTAGTTATATATAGAAAAATAATGTTAAAGAGTGTAATATATCGATTCGAGTATTTATTGCGACTACATATTATGTTGTCATACTTATAAGTTATTAAGGGAACAATAATGGTTGAAAGCATGCAAAACCATTGTGCCTTACTCAATCAACATAAATTATAAAGGCCTGTGTTTAATATTTTTCGAAATATGAATATTAAAACTATCAGGTATATGGTCTATTAATTTTTAATAACGATTATTATGTTCGTATGTGTCTGATTCCCATTTAACACGGCGTTACCTGCAGGCAAAATTTCCAGTACAGTAGATACATTATATTTTTATGATTTAAATAACAATTATTAAATGCAGTCTGTAAATATAAACTGCACTGTTCCTGAACCCTACGAATTTTCATTTTCCGTCGCTTCTTATAGTAATTACTAGCAGAGTGCCCATATTATTACCGCGGAAAAATTCGACAAATGCTAACGTGCTTACAGATGTTTAGCGTCGTTCTTGTCTTGCTTGCTTACCAAGCTACGGATACCACTTCACCAGGACTCAAACCTATGACACATTAACATAATTTTCCCTTTTTTATTGTAATCTCCTTGCCGAAACAAATAATTTTCTTCCTGAAGTCGTTCTTTAATTGTGTTTAGTTTCCTGCCGATAGATCCTTTCTCCATTGGGTCTCAAACCCAAGAATTATTTTATCTGAAGTGTTCCGTGTTTTTCTGAAGTATTTTCTTACCTATTCGTCTTTAATGATAAGTTTATTCACTTATTCTTAAAAGACTTAATATACTTCCGCACGTTGCAATAAAAATCATCAAAAATTACACTCTCGAAGCGTCTTGACAATTTTTAGTTGAATAGGTACGATTTTATGGTCAGTAATGCAAACCATACGGCCAAGAATCATTTGACGACGTTTTCATGGTTATGAATATTAAAGCATAAACGTGACATGCATTGGCTCTTATTTATTAAGTTTTGTATTGTTCGCTTCTTCCAAAAGCTAATCAAGTATTCTGAAAATAATTTTTCACAGATGGGTTTAATTATGTTAGGTATTATATGTTTTAGGGAAGTAATATACATTTTAACTATTAGACTACACAGTCAAGCTAACTTTCTTCTACTGTATAATGTTTAATTTGAATTTCTTTTCCGCAGTATATAATTTGCGTTCATTAGAAACAGTTTTAAAGTATTTTTTACCAATAGTCTTCTCGGGCTATCAGCCGTGTGATAGCCCGAGAAGACTTTATTAATGAAAGCCGCCGTGAAAGCTTCACATCATATACTTTTTACTATTTATTCTCGCCACTAGAGTTGTTTTAATAGATTTTTACACTTTATTTTTACTACGTGTTTGGAAAAATGAAAGACGAAGTAACTTCTCTTATATGGTGTGTTTTAACGACACATACGTAAATAAATGTTTGGAATCGCTGGTATGCGTAATGGTTCAGGTCTCTCACAACATTTTAAAATGTCGGCTACAAACAAATTGTATTTCTTTGACATCCTGTGTTTTATTAACATTTGACGTTGAAGATCCTCAGGCAGGCAAAAGATTCAGACATTGTGCTTCTCTCTGGTCAAATTGTAAAACTTTATGGGTGTCAGGAGTAAACAGCTGATGGGGATGAGAACAAGTAGTGAAAGAAGAAGACGGCACTTTAATAAAAGTCACACAAGGAGTGGGAAGGAATGAAAGACGGAAAACGAAAATGCTGGACAAAAGAGGAGACGCTAGATTGAATGACAGCTCGTAGAAAACAAATAAGGAAACATTTTTTGTGTAGTCGGGAAGAAAGACAAAGGAATGTTTCTTACTGCTGTATCGTCTCATTCTTGTCATTCTCGACGTCGTTTTGTGTCGTGTTTCTCTTCTCATTTACTTTAAGATTCGTATTTGCCCTTTTCGTCCTCCCACGCACAGTGGGTGGTAACTCCACAGCTTTGGAATTAGTCAACCAGACCGATCTTCTGTGTGAGGCCGCAGAGGACATGCTTTAATTTTGATCGATATAATAGAATTTTATTTTGATATCGATTCTCTGGATAAGAAATATGATTAGGTATATGGTAGCTGACTCTCTTCTTCTTCTTCTTCTTATCATCCTTCTTCGTCTTCTTCTTCAGAAACCATGAAAGATTTCGCTATTTATGTGGAACCGTTGGCTGAAGTTACTTCTTATCTGAGGGCTCTGCAATAGGTTAGAAGCGGGTTCTGCTGAGTAAGCATAAATGTACGTATGAAATTTGCATATTTACTCACGTGGTTTATTTAAAGACAAGAAATGTGAAAAGTGACATATGACAGAACATAAATTTTTCAGCATTTTTGCACGTGCTGTTTGCTGCTCTTATAACACGGACGATATAAAGAAATTTCAGCTGGCCCTCGTCCACTTGGATGGCTCGTGTAATCCGAGTCTAGTTAAGGTAGTATTCCACTAGAGACTGGGGAATATCATAAAGTCTCAGTCAATACAGCAAGTTTCCCGAGGGACATTTTAAATAGGTCCTTGAACTTTTAAAAGATTCCATTCGAAATCAATGTTTCTTTCAATTCCGTTTGATACTATTTAGAGATAAACTCTTCCCCAGCGTTTTAAAACAATTCTCCAGCTTTACTTTCATTTTTACTTCTGCTTCATTTCCTTAATTTGAATTACTTATTCGACAGTCTCCACGCTTTTCTATCAGAAGGTCCACTTAGTTCCAAAACTGAAGTATGCCACACTAAATCACAATAAAACACTTGCATCGTAAATATATGCTGCCCATAAACATGGGCATATGATAATAGTATACTTTTAATGTGCACAAACGGATTATTATATGCA
This sequence comes from Zootermopsis nevadensis, assembly GCF_977971745.1. Taxonomy (NCBI): domain Eukaryota; kingdom Metazoa; phylum Arthropoda; class Insecta; order Blattodea; family Termopsidae; genus Zootermopsis; species Zootermopsis nevadensis. The sequence continues at coordinate 12,862,733 of NW_028259142.1, forward strand.
TGTAGCTTAATTAAGTACTCGTTTTTATCCGCCATTTTCTTTAAGTAAACTACTGAAATAATTACATTGCAATTTAATATTAAATTCTTAAGAACGTATATTTATATTCACCAGAATTATCTCCGTTGGGACTTGATGTGACACATGACAATAAACATAAAAAAGTAAGTAATCACTTTTTATTAAGTTCAAGTACAAGAATGAAAGGATGTAACATAACACGTATTTCTGTTGTCTCTTTGGTGCCCCATGGTGATAAGGTTTCATAAATATTAAATATATCTGCGGGTTTGTTAAATGGCGTATGGTTGCCTAGTGACGAAATTGTGGCAGGCGTAGATCTGTTTATGCATTATACCTTATTTAATTTCATAGCAAACGTCAGACATGACAGAAGGAAACGGAGAAAAGGGAGTATTTCTTATTGGGCCTAAAGATATACTTTGGTTACCAGGTCGTTTTTAGAAGTTGCTTCCTCCAGCAGACATGCTCCCTGAACAAAGTTTTAAACTTGTCGGAGAAGTAGGTGTCATAGGAGTAAAGAAACCGCCACTGGGGGAAGATCAAATAGGTTTAGACGCAACTGTCGGTTTAGAATGAAAGCGAATTGTCGTTCGCATGCCAGGACGCGTAAGGAAACAGACAATACAATACGCTCCACTCCCTCTCGTTATTCCAAACTGTCCCTCGACGGCAGAGCATATCCGCCAACTTGACAAGAGAACAGGATGGATAACCGGCGCAAATACACTGAGAAATGCTTGTGTGTTACATCATGTAGGGCCTAGTCAGAATGTGCAATTAGTCTGTGAGTGGGAGCATCGAACAACAGTGAGAAATAAATATGTGAGAAATTAGACACCTTTATCGGTTCTTAATCTGTTTTTAATAAATCCTTCTGATGATGTCATTTTAAGTATATTATTTACCTTATAACGTTAAAAATAACAAACGTAAGCTTATAAAAGGTAGTATCAGCATCATAACACAAAAGCAACCCCACCGTTGCACATTTTAATTTTCTGTCGTCTACGCGAACTTTTGAAGTTTTATTTACACTGGTTCCGTCTACTATAAGGTCCCGAAATTGTTTCTGGTAATATTTCTTCAGCTTTTGTTAACGTAATGTTTTGTATAACAGGAACGTGGCACCTGTGCGAAGTACAATTTTAGTTTTGGGTTTCGTGGGAATAACTAATGGATAATTGTAGTTAGGCACTTCGACCCTTCATCCAGACAGTCTTCATGTCTGCAACCCGCTTAACTTTCTCTTAAGTACCGTCACCTTCACTCGTCAATTTCACAGTTCATGTCGCTTCATCATACAACTACTACCTAACTTTTAAACCTGGTTAGTGGTGTTGTCTTTCCGAATTACACGTTTCGATTATATTTACAGGCAGTCTTACGAGTAGTTATGTTTCTGGAGAGAGTTTTTAAAGCTAGTCCCTGTTTCCCCTAAGCTCAAAGTTGCAATGAAAGTTTGCGTTCCCGAACGAACGAAAAAATTAGCCAAAAAATTAGAAATAATTTTATTGCCTGGAACGAATCATGCAACCAACGGAAAAGTTCTGTAGACAACAGTGGAAAAATAAACATTCTTGTCTTAATTTTCTTTTCTCTTAGCTTAAGTAATTCCAGAACATTGATGTGGAAATCTATAAAATCTTTCACAAGATGCTTACCAAAGCAGTGCATAAGGGGAACTGACTCATTACTTCCCCTGGTTTTAAAGATTGACTTTGCGTCCTTTGTTTGCGTTCTGTTAGCACGTATTTGATTTTCTTTGGAAGGTATAAGATGAGTGAATTCCCGTACGGATAAACCAGGTTGAGGGTATGCACTTCATTATAGAAGTTCGTAGGAGAGAAATTTCATAATGCGAATCATCATGGAGGGAAGAATTGTAATCATAATCAGGCGCGTACATTTCAACTCAAGTGAGCCACTACAATATCTGTTATAATACATATGGTAACACAACTGGGTGCTACATAGAGTTGCAATAAATTTATCCTTGGAATCTCCATTGCATTGCACTTTATTGTTATATAGACGGGAACAGTAAAGTCACAAGCTTTGTTATGTTGTTTCTATTACTGAGCTCTGACAAGAAATGAAAGTGCTGTAGCTGTTATGAACCCCTATATATTCAGTCTGTACATCCTTTGACACAAAGTCGTGGGAAAATTATGCATTAAGATTTATGATAAGTCACCGTATTCTACTATTATGCTATCTGTAATAAGTGTTTATTGAAGTTCTCTGTATTATTCAGGAACAGAGAAGGTTTGTTGCTAAGTCGCCATATTACGTACCGAAAATTTAGGAGAGTTGACAGTTTGAAGTAGGTTTCATTGTGTCTCTTTGTAGTAGAATTTTCTTGTCTGTGCAGGAAACAGTTGGAGAGACAGAAAAAGCAAGGTTCGTTCGTAGTGGAGGGTATACATACAAATGTGTTGTCACCGTATCGGAAAGTTAGCATCAAACTTTCTCTAACGTGGAACTTTCCATTAAATTGCAAGTAAGAATCAAGAGACAGTTTGGTAGAAATCCCATTGCAATAACAGGAAGACGAAATACACTTTTACATAAGTAAAAGCCTAGGAAGTATGTGATGTGGAAGTTTTTGAAAGACTTTAAGCTCGAAGTATGTAGTGTTCTTGGGATTATCTTCTTTTCGCTGCAAAATGAAACTGGATTTGAAATTCAACTGTTTCGTCTAGATTATTCTGCCTGGTATGCCATTCGTCGAGTACTGTACATTGAATTTATTACAGTACATTGTACAAAACTTGGTTCCTTATCTTACAAAAACTAAATCTTTCATTTGTAACGCATTATCAAATATTGAATATTCAACGACATTGAAGAAAAGAATATTTTGAGTGTGCAGTTTGATTGACTTTGCAACGATGGGTTATAACGCGACGAAGTGAAAGTAAATGGCAATTAATTGCGACAATCGCGAAACACACTCTCAAAATGTGTGATTCAAACTGAAGCATTATTTTTCAGCCTTGTTTCTGTAAAAATTATTTATTGCGTTGTTAAACAGTATAATGCAATTGTTCTGACCTGTGAAGTAACAAATTAGAACGTATTATTACATTTTGCTTTCCAGCATGAGTTAATTACCGCATATCTTTGATTTTAAGACGCCATCTATTGAAAGATTTAACCTTGATGTAATAATATGTTTTCATATAATTAAAAGACGGTATATCGATTCTTAGACGCTATCAAATGTAAATGCACCCCGATTTCATAAAATTCAAAATGTGAAAAAAGGCGTCTTAAAATCGATGAAATACTGTAATTATATGTTTATTCGCCCTTCTTTCAGAAAATAAACAAATTGAGGGAAACATATAGCTCGCTGGTAGAGAAAGTATTGTTTTTAAACATATGTTTGGAGCTCTATGTGCACGCTTCGAACTAGGTTTACGAGTCGTATCAAAATGTTATACCTCAATATGCAGCCCCTGCTTGATGGGTTTAATGCCGGTAATGATGACAGGAAGTGGGAAGAATTGACGAGAGGCACGCGAATCATTACCAGGGCGTCGCCTCCTGATTTCGTTTCGTAAGGTTTATTAGCTAGACTAACGGGATGGATGGCCTGATCCCCTCTTTCCTCCCCACACCCCCTAAACTTACCACCTTCTCTAATACCTACACCGTACATCAGCTTTTCAGGATGGAAGGTTCCCCCACCACCAACTTCTTTTTCTTTTTAAAAAGGCTTCATTCTTAAGTGACGTCACACGAACCCCAAATTACCTCATTTGTTTTCACTTTTTTATAACTTCTTCTTTACTCTTCAGAGAACTTTTAATGTTTACACGCCTTCCTGAGAATCTTCCGGAGGAAATGGGTGTTCTGTCTTCTGGCAATGTGGAAGCTGCAATTGTAACCGCCTAATTGCGATCTGTAATAAAATGCTTTTATATTGCGTAGTGAATTAACAGCAGTCTTACAGAATAAAGGATTTTCCGTTCTAGTAGCTAAATTTAACTGTTCTCATACACGAGTCTCTATGCATGCAAGGAACTTGGATATTTTAAAGTTTAGCGTCAATGGACTTACCAAAGAAATATATATATATATATATATATATATATATATATATATATTTTAGCTTTGAAATTTCTGTGCTTCTCTGTGTGTGTGTAAGTTCATCCCCAACATATTTTGGTATGCCATATATTTCTTTGCATAATTTAAATCTTCTGTTGTTCCTGCAGTCCATTCGAACCTTAATTTTGTATTTTAATTCATTTTCATTCATTTTGTATATTTCTCGTCTCTCGATCGCGTTCTATTTTGTCGTGCGGAACAAAGGAGGAGGATGCCAAGGACAGGGCATGTAGCACAGATGCTAAAAACTAGAAATACATAAAAATGGTTTCGAGGGAAGAACTGGAAGAATTGGGAGTGGATGGGAGAATAATGTTCAGTTTGGATCTGAAGGAAACGATCTCAGGAAGGTGTACATTCGCGGGCTGCATGAAATCAGCTTGGGATCCGGATTCAAATCTCGGCAACGATATCGTCTATCCTGACTGGGTTTTCATCAGTTTCTTTAGGCATATGCCGGGATAAGTTCTTAAATCAGGCCACGACCGTCTTCTTCCACATCCTTTCCAATTCATTATTCACTATCATGCTGTCATACGACGCTATATAATATGAGCTACTGAGAAAGCGTCGATAAATAAACTATAAATAAATATATTTTGGGAGTTAACTGTATACGCGAGTAAAGTTTATTCTCAAAACGTCGTGTGTATCGTATACTTGTGCTTCAGACAATGGACGATGTCCAATATAGTACCCCTATAATGAATTAACAATTTGTTGCAAAATGTATATAATCACATGATTATAGTGTCAAATTTCGGTTAACATCTTAGTAATCTACATAATGTCTGATTTATTGTCAGTTTCAGATATCCGTACACCCCTGGTTTAGGTTAAATTACAACTGAGTACGTATGTGAAGTCCATTGAAATACTCGATACGTGCTTGTTTTTAGCTGCATGGCATATTTACATTTTGGCCCTCCACTAATAACGTATTAGAATTAGAAGCTATGTCACGGCCCGTAATCCAATAACAGGAGCTTTTTAGTTGTCAAAGTGAAAGCAAATTGTGGTCTTCTGCATTAGCACTCTCTGTTTCTGCCTGGGAAACAGGACAAAACAATCACATTACATTCTCACTCGGCTTGGGATTAAAGTTGGGGGGGGGGGGGAGAAGTATGAATCCCCAGAAATAAAAAGATCTTTGTCGTGGTACGAAGTATAGGCACGTTACGCATCAAAGTGTGGTTGTAAAATAGAAATATTCCATATGATGAGTGGTCAAATAGAACGCAAATTTAGGCACTTATTTTTTTATGGACTATAAAATCGTTAGAGAAAATTCTAACCAAACCTTCAGCAAAGTCCTTGTGTGGCTTATGGTTGCTCCGTTTTTTTTTAAAAATTCCCGCTTTCTGTCAAACACTTAATGTTCATTAGTGTTTGGAAGAGCTCATCGTAATTCCCTAACCCGAGCCAAGTGAATTCAGCCCATATCTTTCTATCGCATTGTTGTATAGTTCCTTTTAATATTAACCTCGCGTTAACTACTAGGTCTTGCAAGTGGTTTCTTTCCTTTATGTTTTAAGGCCAACAATTTGTATAGACTTCTCACCTCGCTTCTGTGTCTGAATATCCCTCAACTCTCATATTCATTTATTTGATTATCAGAACAACACTCCCTTCAACATGAAGTGAGATGCTGGAGAAACGTGGACTTTCTGTGAAAATGTTTTTATTACAACTAACATTTTCGCGTTATTCACTGCAGTACAATCATTTTAGTGATTTTTTAATGCAGATAATTTTGATATTTTGTTATTTTCAGCCGACTGTACCCTAATGATAATTTCAGTGGCTTTGTGAAAGCTTCTATTATATAATAAGTACGCAACAACGAGTAGGATATAATGTAATTATTGGTGAGGTTTTAGAAGCTTATGTGTATGAAGCATTATACAGCTTTCAAAATTGGTTTAACTCTGAAAATAATACGCTTTATCATTTATTAAATCATTCTCTTATAAAGAGACATTACAGAAGTCGCTACAAGTCTTTCCTTTGTGTGAATAAACGAGCTTATTATGTTATTAAGATATTAAATAAAATATAAATGGAATTCACGTTGAAGCTTTGATTAAGTATTCTCTGTCTTCGCAGACCTCAGCGGTTTCTTCAGACGTTCCATACTTGGCTATTTTTCTTTATACAGGCCTGCATATTTACAAAGCAGTTTCGTTAATCTAGGATCCTAAACTGTTACAGAAATACGATAAAATATTTATAAGACTAGAGTTATAGTCGCGGATGATGAGTTATAACTGTTATAGCTGTTTTTCAGAGATATACAGAACACTTGAATGGATTTATTATAGGAGGGGTAATTCTTACATCTGCAACCATACCAAAGAAGGAAGCAGATTCATGTAAAATAAATTTTTTATGGGAGCGAAACTTCAGTAATTTAAACAACATGATCGTGTAGCTCCATAATAAAAATATTAAAATAATTTTTAAAAGGATATGTATCTAGCTTATCGAAACTGACAGTAGTATATATATAGTAATGTATTTTTAAGTGTAAAGATCAGAGCATATTCTGCTTAAATGACGATGTAATTACAGTAATATTACCTTGTGTTTGCTTGGACCAAAGAAAATTAAACGAAGGTTAATTTCGAGAACTGCTTAATAAAATTAAATTTAGAATCGTTTGTCTTCCTATCCCTTTCAGTGGACCTAAAGATTTAAATACTTATACTTATAACTGCAAATTATATTTTTTATATAGGCGTAGGCTTAAAATTTGTCGTTTCACCTTAAAGGGAAGAACAATGATTGGAATTGTTAGAAAACAAATCTTGAAGAACAGTATTTGGATCTACGGATGGAAAAAGTTACTTGCGAGACCTGAGTGTAAATAACGGGATTATATTACAAATTCCGAAAAGGACGCAAAGTTGTAGTGTTGTATCATTTGCCATAATTTGACCTTTTATCTTTGCGAATGACGTCAGATTTATCGATCTGTGTTCTTCCTTTAACGTGAGAGACGAGGTCGTAAAATCCAACCCCAGAGACAGTACCCTATCCACATTTGCACCCTGTTCCTCTAAGACGCATTTTAATATTATCCTCCCATCTGCCTCTAGATCCTCCGATGTTTCGGGCCATAATTATGTATGCATTTCTTGCTTCCCATACACATTTCTTGACTCCGTCATCTTCAGTATCAAATGATTAATACAAATAATGAAACTTCTTATTACGTTATAATCTCTTACTTTATGCCTTTAAATCGGAGTATTTTCCTCTCGCATGACCTGAATCCATAATATTTTATTACAGGGACAGACCAAGATTTACACTCGTAAATATCATGAAGTACAAATTTAGTTTAATTCTAATATTTTCACAAAAACACGGATTAACAGTGCTTTTCACACACCACATGAAATATCGCGAAAGCAGGATATATTATCGACAGTTTCCGCTCCTATGGGTTTACCCATTATCAATGGACATATTATACAGCTGCGTTTTCAGACTGCAGTGCTTCAAAGTAAAATGTTTATTCAGAGCGATAATGTGAAATATCGGAATCTACAATAGTGAAAATGTTTAAATTGTATGGTATAACGTCCTTGTATTTTCGACATTAAAGGTCTTTACTCTAATAGCCACCCAGAGTTCGAAAACTTTCAAGAGACTGTTAAGATTAATTAAATGAATCGAAAAATGTTATAAAACAAATAATTGCATGTGGTGAATGATGGGAAATCGGACAGAAAGATTATGGTTTGCTCAGATTATTACTAATTAATTAGCTTACCTACTAGACATGGTTCCGGACTACATAAAATAGTTGGTGTAGATCGGCAATACCGTGCCACGGTGGTCTAGCGGTTAGAAGGCTGGCCTTGTAATCCTGGGGTCTCGGGTTCGATTCCCGGCGGTGCCCGAATTTATAACTTGTGTTGGGCAAGGCCGTGGTCTAGGCAACACGGAGTTTTCCTCCGGGGGCTTCCCCGGTTTCTCCGTGGTATCCCAACAATTACTCCATTCACACACAGAAGAAGGCAATGGCAAACCACTTCTGGATCATCTGCCAAGAACGTATATGAACAGGTCCCAGTCCGAGGAAAGGATGGAAGGATCCTGTTCATATGGACCTGTCGTCAGACAGCACACTAAAAATAAAAAAAAAGATCGGCAATAAAATATAATCGAAATGTGTCAAATAGCTTTAAAGAGTAAGAATGTAAGCAATCGAAAATACAGGTACGACACCCCTATTTTGCGTTATTTTGTTAAAATAGTACAAATAATCTTAATTTTGTAAAATAGAAATAGTTACAACTCTCACTTCTCTCCGTGCTGTAAAGTAGAAAATGAATTTTTAAAACATGAGTCACAGCCGGTTAAGGCGCTTTGGCAAGTTGAAATACGTAAAATGCGGAATTAATCTTGTTATTCTATCTTGTCCGTATATTACGGCATTGCCTTCAGTGTTAGTTTTAGCTGCGGCAGAAATGCATTGGTCTAAATTGCTTCAAATTGAAATGGACGTGTGACAACAGTAATTTCAATATTGAATGAATTCAGAAATCACACGCTCAGGAATTACAGAATGATGTCCTGCCATGTTAAACATAGGCTATCTTCAATTGCTGCAACGCGTTCTTTGTACCAAATGAATCAAAGCTTACGTATACATATCCACAAGTTATTTGTCCAGAATTACACAACAGGGATTAATATTGGTTCACGTGTACAAAATGTGACCAATACTAAACTTGGAGTGAAAATCAAGTTTAATGTTATTTTCTCAAACAACGCTTATCGTATAAAACACGGGTACCTCAGAAAATATGAATTATTGGTTTAATTAAGGAATAGAATTGTATTTGAAAATTCTTTCAGTATATTTGGTGAATATTTGAACCAATACATGGAATGACTTCCTGTTTTCTCGTTATGTTTAATTTATTATCTCTAGTCTGAATGACTGTAACATTACATTCTGTTTGTATCCGTCAAGACTGAATGTCAAGGCCAACTTTTTCTCTAATATAAATTTTAATATAATCCTCCTATCAATGCTTAGGTCTTTCATGTAGCTATTTCTCTCTTGGATTAGTGGCTAACTTTTAAATGCATTTTAATATTCCCCAAGGGTACTACATGCACCCGATATTACACTTCTTAATGTAATTACTCTAACAATATTAGATGGAGAGCAAAAACATTAAGCTCTTAATTATGTAACTTTCATAGTTTCCTGTTACTTACTTCAACTTTTGAAGTTCTCGGGACTTTATTCTCAAGTACCTCCAGTTAGTGATTTTACCACGTGATGAGAAACCAAATTTCACACGCGTGTAAAACGTATATATTTTAAAATTTGATTTCCAAATAGGAGAGGGAATGATGAAAGATTATCATGTACTTATTTATGCTCGTCTATGCGTAAGACACGTAGCTGCGTTCTGTGTTGTTTGTGTGGAAGTGACGGCAGTATGGAGATGACACTGAATATAAACCCCGCGCTGCTGGTCACATCGTGTGGCGGAGGTTGGTTTTGTATTCAAAGTCTTGTAAAACTACACAAGGCAATCTCGTGAGTAGAAAGCAGAGAAGCAACTAACTATATATGGGTAGGTTGCAGTAGAAGTTGCTGTTGAAATGTGCTACACTGAGGTGGAGATTTAAATCGAATTTTGGAACGCTAATGCACCCGTGTCGACCCTCACCTTGCCATCTCTTCCCTTCACGATTTTGTCCGCGTCCTAATTTCATTAGCCTTTATTCTCACCTAGATAAAACATCTCTTTGCCCCGGAAACAAGTGTATATCATGCATATTCTATTATCGTCAGTTGATTTATCATGTGCATGAAATTCTTATGAATTTGTCGTTTAGAAAGAGCCGATTTCAGATATGGCCACGTGTTTTGTGATATAATTTCCCTTTCTTGCTCGAATATGAAGGAGTTTTGGAAGAATGGCTAGAAGACTGAAGGCAAAGCAAATAATATGTATATGGAATTTACTTGGTATTACGGAAATAGAAGTGTAGGGAATGCAGACATATAAAAGTTAAATGTTCCAAGCCTTTTAATTTTACTGCAAAAAAGAGCTACAGTGAAGACGGAATACCAAAGGAGACCTAGACCACAAACCATTTAATAGAAACATCAGTCATACCGGAAGTAAATATAGAGAAATGGAGTACTCCTAGAGATCCTGAAATTCGACATTGGGGTTAATCCTACCTAGATCGTAAAACTACTGATGTTCATGTCAATACGGTTGTGAACCATACTATTTCAGTCATTTGTTATTTAACATTGCTGTTTTAACTACATCTGTAGATTCAAATGAGGTGAGGGAATGTAATGAGTAGTAGAGGCAAGGAAGAGTTCGTAGCTTATTTGAGTACAATGTATCAGCATTATCCTGGATAAATCGAGTAAAAAGACGAGAAATCTAAGGCATTCTATGACCCTATCCGGTTTCAAACGGGTTAAAATATAAATACGAGTGTAGGGCCTTACTGATACTCTGGCCTCTTGATGGTCATGACAAGCTATTTAATTAAATAATGCTTTGTGGTTTATCGACTGTGAAAGTATTTAGCACGTTGATTATGATTTCGTAATTGAGCTGTGACATGAATGAGACCGTCCCTTCATTAACATTCCACACATCAAATTCCCTTACTTCTGTCCTGATTTACAGAATCGGAGCTACCACAGGAATGGTCGCACAAGAGTGTAATACCTGGGTTAAAAGTTTCAGGTAGGCATATTAAATGTTCACTGATAACTCAACGGACATCATGTTAACATATACTGACGAGTACTTCAAGGGCAGATGATAATCGTATCTCCGCAATGTTAATTTTTTCATAATAAAATTGACTTTTCTAAACAGCTACAAATTAATCTGTCATAAAGTTTGGTGCACGTTCAGTTATGGGTTTATTGTTGTCTAATGAATTTTTCTATATCAATAAACTTGTAAAATGATGTTCAGAAAAGGTAACAAAAGTTCTATTTTATAAATATATTACCATGAAGGAAGTCGGTAGATACAGAAAACCGGTAACTACATGTGAATCAAACTTCGTGAATATAGATTCTAAAAGTTGTTTAGAGAATGTATCTTATTTTAATATGACAAAACCGACTTTGCGGAGACAGGGAATACCATCTTCTTTTAAGGGCGGTTCTGTAAGTGTTGAAATTATTATTGTGAGCCACTCAGAGCTTCAGAACAGAGGCCAATGTGGTCACGGTACCGAAACTTCGGGTCCCGTGAAAAGTTGGAGTTATCATCTCAAGATCTGTGTTCCATAGAATTAATTACAGCCTCGTTATAAATTGTAGTAGCTCAGACAGAGGTTGGTCATGGTGCGGACGACCGGGTTTCATTTCTTCGTCCGTACGTACAGATTGACTCCGAGCCCCATTCAATTTACCGGGTTCCTTTCACGTAAGTTGACGATAATGCTGCTGACGACTCGCCTAGTTTCCTTCTTGGTTATAGCACCCTGTAGTCTAGTAGAGGACGACGCTATGTCCCAGAAGACAGCCATCTTCGTGCTCAACCGCCGTTGAAACCTTAAGTCAGACACCTCACATTTACTGCCATGATCCAGAATACTTAAACTTCGGCTTCACTGTCCCTTTATGCCCCATTGACATGGCGTTCTAATACAGAATGCGAAATCTTAAAAGATGAAAATCATTCTCATTTTTACTCACCACGTATGTCAAAAAGCGAGAATTGGAAATTAATTAATAGGCTCGGATTACGGACGGTCCCCCGGCTGGAATTTATCTCGGTTTGTTTTTTAATGAAACATGTCTTATATTCGTACTGCCGCATCAGTATAATGTAATTATGTAGATCTTATATGTTCAGTAAGTGAAATGATCGTTAACACATACGTGTAACGCATGTTGTAGCTTAAACGGCACATGCGCAATGCCCCAATCCATTTGTGCCATGATAGATTGTAAGTGAAGACGAAGCAAGGCTTTTCAAACGTGTTTATTCATTATCCCTTGCAAGCTAACCAGTATTAACCTGCTCTAAGTGGAAATTTAGCCCCCTTCTATAAAGTTAATTAAGAATATCCAGCAGGAGTCGCGTCCTACTTGGTCAGATAGAGTGGATCTCCAAGAGTACTTTACATTGGAGTCTCTCTTACAATCTGCTTTAAGCTGACTACCGTCGAGCTTCATCACCGAATAATCAAAATTTGGCAGCTGGAAATTGTACACGGCTATCTGGATCCATTCCAGATTTATAATTTACCGTTACTACTGAAATACCATTCCTTATTATAGTTCTCTGCATGACTTGGTCGCATTATTATTCTTTTTATGCAAGGAGTCTCACAGTTTATGTGTAAGTATTTGTGTTACACGTCCAACAAAATTTAACATCCTTGACCTAATTTGTCACCTAATGTGTTTGGAGCTTGAATTTGAACATATTTGCTGATGCATTAACAGGAAAGACAGTTTTCATAATTTTGCCAATATAAATCCTGCATATTTTCTCTGTCTAATATAAAACTAACTTGTCTTTACCGTTTACTTCAGTTCTGTCTGTCTGTCTGTCGGTTGCTAGGGGCTCATAAATGCTGTAATACCTAAAGGGACCCGTGAACGGAAGAAAAAACTTATTAAAATGGTTATTAAAATTTTTACGAGATTTCAGTGGTTCAGAATAGACAGTAGTGGCGCACTTTTGTTAACACGGTAATTATTATTATTATTTATTTGACTGCAATTGGGTTTTTACCCGGTGGCAGTGGTCCTACAATAAGACACAACAAAACAATAAGACACAAAAAACATAAGACAACAAAAACAATAAGAAACAACAGAACAATGAGACACAACAAAACAATAAGACACAAAAACCATAAGACAACAAAAACAATAAGAAACAACAGAACAATAAGACACAACAAAACAATAAGACACAAAAAACACAAGACAACAAAAACAATGAGAAACAACAGAACAATGAGACACAACAAAACAATAAGACACAAAAACCATAAGACAACAAAAACAATAAGAAACAACAGAACAATGAGACACAACAAAACAGTAAGACAAAAAGACATAAGACACAACAAAAACAATAAGACACAACAAAACAATGAGACACAACAAAAATGAGTAATGACCAATCGGATTCTATAAAAGGCGATGCATTTCTTGACTAGCTCAGCAACTGCCAACCCTCCTCTGCTTCAGAGAGTTAGATATCTCGCTGGGTGGATGCATTGTCCTGTAACAGGAAGGGTGAAAATCGGCTGTCACAGAGAATCCGTATCTGCGTGAGAAAGATACGGGTCTTCCTTGGTCTGAGTTGACCAACGCCATGGATGGAAGAATGATACATTTTGACATGAAACTTTGAAAAGGACAGCCCTATCATCAATTATAAAGTCCTGAGCTGAATTTGTCTCCGGAGACTACTACTCCACAAACAACCCTCTACCACCCTTGATCCACCCTTACGTCCCTTTCTGTATACATGGACTTTATTGACTAACCCCTACCCCCATTTACTTTTGAAACTTGCTCCTTTCATTCCAGACGCATGCAAATCACCAACCCCCAGAAATTCTTCCCCATCAGTACCTTCAGTAGCTTCGCTATCATGTTATAAACATGCAAGAACTACATCTTCATTCCCTGTTTCTTACGTCATTATAGTCGATGTAAAATTAGGTCGGTTCATTAGATTTACGATGAAAAGAGGTTTTATCGCAAATCCTAGATGATAAATTACTGACAAACAGTACGTCAACATCTTTGAATTCTGTCCCTGTAACAAGATATAACTTTTGGTAAGTAGACTTCACGTCACCAACATTAATTATTATATCCTCATTTTGTGTTTAGTTCCCGACATTTACTTCAGCCTCATGTGGCAGCTGTTCGCTGAGGGCGGTGGGTGGGACCGGCAGTGTATTCGTGTTATGCTAATCAGCACTCTTATTACCGCGTTTACACGCGAAGGAATTTTTATGTAAATACAGATGGCAGCGTGGCTGCTTGCAGTGTTATTAGTTATTTAACAAGAAGTAAAGATAAACGTCTTTATTATTTCCCACACATGACAGCCGTAGGTTAGAAATTGATTTTTCCCCTCATATAACCATTAAACATTACCACATATTTGTAAGGAGACAGCATAAATAACTCCCATTGATTCCTCCTTAATACAAGAAGTCTTGTTAAGGTGTTTTATCTCAAATTTCAAACTTCAAAATGTTTACATCAGGCATGTGCAATTTTGTTTTCAGGGGACTCAATTAGCAAATTGTCTTTTGTCTTTAAACCTAATGATCGTTCGGTTGAGTTATTTAGCAACAACGCAACAGATGAAGATTTTCATAACGTTGACATGTCTTAATAAAGGATAAATGACTTATTTCTGTTCTTTCCAGGAACATTAGAATTGTTAGTGTGATCGAAGTGTAAGATACGATGAAGCAGTGCTGCAGGGCCACCAGGTGAAACGAAAACACGACATCTCATAGGGGAACGGTAAGTTACTGAGAATTTACTTGCCGTAAGACAGTACCAACGTCTCTGCCTACAACTTATAGGTGTATTAAACCCATGTTTTATAATATTGCAAATTATATTTACGAGTGTTACCATTAGTGTTAGTTATTCTAGGTAAATTCCACTATAATAGACCTACCTTAAATTAGATCACTAACTCTTTCTTCCAGTGTATTATTCTTTAATCATCCTATTATTCGAAAGCATCGTTAAATATGTCATCAGTAAATAAATACATAGGTATAACTAAAAAGTCCACAGGCCTATCTCCAGTGGTTCATTAATCGACAGTTAAACTCCTACAGACTTTACATAGCCACCGTTTATTGATTTCCATTCAGCAAATTTATTTCAACAGAAGTTAGATATTTATTCAAGATCTGTAACTACAAAAATATTTCGAAACGTAATGTCAAGTTTTGTTAGTATCGTTACCTCGTCAGAAGTTTCCGTAGTCTTAATACATTGTAGGAAATTCAGAAGGGCATATATTGCACGGTCACTAGGGGCATTATCTGCGAGAGAATTCGTGTTTGTTCAGACCTTTTACTTGTTACACTGGGAACTCAGACATGCAGACACGAAATCACAAATGTTTTCACGTTATCATAATCGTAAAAAACGTAGGGGTATAAGGTTGGGTTAAGAAATAAATGGTTCCCCTTAACACTTTCATAATGTTAACCACATTCCCCGCCTAATATGACCTTCACATAGACCTATACTCTAAATAATCCTTAATACGTCGATGTTTGGCTTATCCGTTTTAACGCCTTGAACTCGCAGGTTTATAGTGCAGTTTCGGAGGAACATTCTACCTCCATGTTTAGGGTTGAAGGCAGTAAGTTCCTTCGAAAAAGTCCGTACGGCGTTACATCCCAGAGGACCAACATCGAAGTGTTCACTGTCGTAAAAAGCAAAAATCTCAATAACAGGCTCTGAATAAAGAGGACACATCATAGATGTGGTTATAACGCGGCTGTAGGAACGTCCCTAGGCATTCGAAATGTTGAATTCGGCTTGGCAAGTAGAAGACAGCTAGCACATTGCGACACGACCGTCTGGATGCTGTCAGACGAACACGCCAGCAGCTGCTGTCCTGAGTGGTTAGGATTCTGGTGGCTGTCCGCGGCAAAGTGCCGCACGGCTCTCCGTGTGACAAGAGGGCTCACAGAAACAAGAAAGGAAGGAAGGAAGGAAGGAAGGAAGGAAGGAGACGGCAAAGCCACTCTTCGTTTCACATGTACAAAAGCCTGTCTTAAACGAGATATATAAATATATTCTCAATTGTCTCTTTCATCGAAGCTTAGTAATACGCGGTTCAATACACTGGGAAGTCATGTTAAAAATGTAAATGAACTTGATTAATATGTACTTTGGGTATGTTACTTGTCTCAAGTGAATGAATGATAAATTATTTTAGTATCTTGTGATGTGTATAAGCACTTTTGGCACAACATATTATTTTAAATTAATCGTTCGTGAATTTTTAATATCTGAAATTTGTCTTTGTTATTTGACGAAGCCCAAGATATTAATACAGTAGTGCACGTTGTCTCACTGACGGTGACTTTCCTTCAGAATTTTATTATTTTATTTATTTGAAATGTTGGCTGAAGCTCACAGCAAACTGTTAGACGTTATTAAGGGAAATGGTCTGTAAATATACACAAAAAATGATGTAGCTTCTTATTCATGGCCTGTAACCAGAATCTATGGCACAGTTACAGCATAATTTACTTACGGATACCATATAACCCCGTGGAAAATGAGATAAAATTCAAATACTTACGAACGACAGGAACAATTTAAAATTATATGGAAACATGAATAAGACCAGATTACACTCGGAAAATGTTTGCTGCCACAAATTTTAGAATCCTTCATCTCCCATAATTCTGTCAAATGATTATAGATTAAAATATAGGATACAAACATATAATTTTATCTATTGTTTTGTATGGTTTTGATACTTGGCATTTCGGCCTAAACGAAGAACATAAACTGAGGGTCTTTGAATATATTGTGTTGAGAAAGAATGAGTCTGAGTGAGGAAAAGTATTAGAAACACCATAATTTGTACTTTTCACCAAACATTATTTGAGCGATCAAATGAAAGAGGATTACGTAGGCGGGGTGTGTAGTAAACACGATGAAAATGAGACAATTTAGTCTGAAATTCCATCGGAATTTCAAAAACTCACAGCTGGTCTGAGTTCGCAAAACTGAAGGAAAGACATCCAGCTTTTGTCTTCATTAAAATATTGTTCTTAATATTCTCATGTATAAATTACAGATCATTCTCTAATAATATCTGAAATATAGCTTAATTTCAATGTGTATAAATGTAAATAAATTTAACTTCTAATATAAATTATTAAAACGTTTAACAATCGACTTCATAATTGATTTCTAAGTACAAATAATAGAATACTTAGCAAGAAACAACTTCTAAAGCGGCTCTCTGCTTTCAACAGACAAGATAATGGAACGAAAATCACTTCCTTTTATATATTCAAGACGTGCGCTTTTCAATACGAATACAGAGAATTGATTCTATTCATGCTGTGACAAAGTACAGTTTGTTAACAACCAGGCTCTTGCCACTTCAAAGGAAAGGTTTCACAATAGCTTTCAAAAACGTATTTCACAGCGTTACCACGCGTCTGCGGCATTGAAACGGCTTCTTAAAACTTAAAATTGTCTTTGGCTTATTCAGAGTTTCAATCGCAAATAACATTCAAGGAATAAAAGTAGTTAAATCATATAATAAGTACAATATTTTTTTACAGTGTGTTTCAATGTAGAAATTCAACGCGGAAAAAGACACAATTAAACGGAATGAATAATGGTTTGGTGCTGACAGTTTGAAAGGAAAAAAGGCTTTCGTATATCGAAATGCCAGTTTAGTTGAAGTGAATAATACGTAACTATCTCACTAATGAACTGGTCAACTGGATAACTAAGTAGGCTACTTAACTATGTAATTATTTGTTCAAAATCCGAAGTAAAATAAAAATAGTTGACTTACTAACCAGTAAAGCAAATTTTGACTTTTTATTACAAATAATTTCGTAGACGATAAATATTTAATCTAATTATCACCGAAGGTTTTTGACGATGGTGCATTATTAAAATGTCAAATTCCTCTCTATCTAAAGTTGAGGGCTGGCTCTGTCGACTGGGCCGAACAGAGTAGGTTTTACCTGAAGAATGAAAAAGAATACAGTCTCGGAAACGTCGTGCTGAAATTAAATTAAAACGACAGAAATATCTCCAAGACAGTTTCGTACGTGTTTTGGACCCATGTGATTTAATAGGTACCGATTTAAAATTCCAATCTTGTTTATTTATTCTACCATTGCACATGTAGGCTATTTAAAAATATGAAAATATCCTAGCTCAATCCCTTTTATAAATGCGACCCTTACATGTCGATGATTTTCCTGTACTTGACCGATAATTACGAAGATCAGTTCATGCCGACGACACGTATCAATGTGTCTGTGTGTCATATATGAAGAAATTATAATCTAATCCTCTAGTGTCTCTTACGAAGAGCGTAATTAATTGTGATCTACGTTTGACTTAAGCAGTTGTTATCGAATTAAAGACACGTTAAATTATAATAATAATGACATTTATATCCTCTACTCCCTAAAATGTTTAATTAATAAGGTGTGACACATTCTGTCCTAAAGTTCGTTTATCCTCTGTACTTAATCATGGGGATTGTGCGTTACGTCGCGGTGTAGTCTTGTAGGTGATTATCACCTTATCGCCTCATTTTTCTACCTTGAATATGGAGGTTATTAGTTCCTCCGCAGCACTGATAAAATCTTGCAGGATTTTAAGGCAACATTACCCAGAAGAACACGAAACTTATGCATACAATGTTTCTTCTTTGGTCTAGTTGTTAGGCGACCACGAGCAAACTGTTGCTGTAAACAAATCGATTTAATTTAATTTTACTTTGTTAAGGAATCACTGTGTTTCGCCACAGTAGTAACAGAAGGGGTTTGTGCTATCGGATATCTTTGCTTTGTACCTTTATTTAATCCTTGTTCGGTCCAAGAAAACACATTTCTCTGTTCTTAAGATTGTTATAATAAATAATTAAACTTGTTATTTGAGTGAAGTTTATTTTCCGAGGGAATCGGGGGTAGAATGCGTGTTTTCGATTAGTCACATGAAAAGTAATTTTTTACTTTAACTCATCTTAAGAGTTTTTTTTTAATTTGAACCGTATCGAATATTCTAGTGATATTTGAGTTCGGACAGCTTGTATAACATTTTGTAGTATTCCATTTAAATTGCTACTGTGCTAATGGGACGCGTTTATTTGCATAAAACACCTACGAAACCCATGGTTTTGAAATCAAATTAATTCCTAACTGAACAATAGTGTGCTTATCTGTCTATTTGAAAGTATGAACGGCGTGTGCCATAATGAAAAGCGTTGAAATACGGAATAATTACGCGTGGTTCGATTTAGGTCGATGCAGTTTGTTAACTGAATGATTGAACTAACAACAGAAGAGATCAGTCCACGTGAAATTTGATTACAGGCGTGATGGAATGGAGGCACTGAATGAAAACTTCGGCTTTCTTTCCTAATTCATTAGACCCCTATGGAACACTCGCGTTTTAATACAGTTCCACGAATTATTATTTCGGACAAAATCTGCCCTACGTTTCTCGCATATGCAGAGAGTGTTAACAGTCCGGGGCTTGATTTCTGGTAGAAGCAGTGGGCTGTTTATTAAGCCACAATGCAGCATTTAACCATGAAGTCTGTTATCCAGAGGGTATATGAGGTATACCAGAGCTTGAAGCTATATACCCATATCTATCCAGTATCGATGTTACGAATGCGTGGAGACTTCACACACGCCCCCTGTCCGTCTTCTAGTGATGCTAAGAAGTAGGGGCGACCAGGGGAACATGAGGCTGCTTGTGACATTCATATAATGCCCCGAAAAATGTTCGGATAAATTATCTCAGATTTGTGATAGAATTAGCCATTGATATGTTGTAAAGTAGTTACATTTCTGATTTAGTTATGCATGTCGTCATTACTATATTATTGCCCCGCTGAACGTAGCGAGTGATTATTAATGACTTAAAGTTTTTGTGAGATCTGGCTTCGATTTTTGCCTCTAATTTCGATTATCTAAAATTACGTTAATAGGGGTTTATGCAAATTCTTATAGGCATTGGGCCTGTTCTGGCATATTATTTTAAAATGTGCTACGACCGATTAATTTTAAATCGAACCAATTTGCCCATTCACAACAGTCTTACGATATATTTGTTTAAAAAATTGGTAGCTGGTTATTATTTTTAATTGGGGTTTTGCACTTAATACAATAATGATATTGTTATTCCAAGCACTATTTTTCTACTATTTGTAACCTTATCAAAGCAGATGATAAAGCGTCGTTAAAACACCAAGAAATGAATGAGTGAATGCTTTCAAGTGATAAGTTTACATAAATGCACGGATTAGATTTTGTCTTTTTCAGTCTTTAGGAGAAAATATTACAATTTCGCGTTATAATTTTTATCAAAAATACAATAATGAGCATTCGGGTTACATAAAAGACCGATGAATTGACTGGCTAAGCTACTGTTAGCTTCTTAGTGATAAATCTGCTCCATGGAACTAATTGGTTAGGTCAAAACAAATACATATTTCACTCTTTCTTATAAATGAGTGCATAATGTTACGTAAGTTTCTAGTAATTTTTCTCAGTTGTAGAAACAACTTATAAAAAGATTCGAAATAGGTCATTGTCGTATATGATAAATCATATCATCTCGTATTCATAGTCTCCACGAACCTCATAAATAAAATAAAGGTGGTTAAACTCCAGAACCAATAGGAACCTACTGTGTTTACGGATAAATTGAGATTTTATGTACTGTAAAAAGCTGTCGCCATATAATTTAGGGGATACTTTCGTTATTGGCATGGAAAAACTTGGTAAAATATTTGTCTTCAGGCAAGATAGAAAATAAACCTTTATTGCAAAATGTAAGATAAATGTCGTTGATAAATTACTCTTCTCGACAATTTGCTTTTTATTTCCAATGTACACTTTACTAAATCTCTTTATAAACAAGAAGTCACATATCAAACTGTCATGTTTTATGATGGTTACAGAGATATTTAAGATTTGTAACATTACATACTGCACAAAACGTCATGAATTTGTCCACAGAACTTTAAACGATATATTGGCTTATATGGGTGGAAAATGCCAGCGATTTAGATCTCAAAGCAATTGTTTGAACGTATGACTTGGCAGTTACAAAGGAATTTTCAGGAAAAATATGCTGCGTAAAATAGTAATCTTTTTCCAGGTTCTTCCGGTGAAAGTAAGAAATTTGTACCATTAGCAACATTAGACACAGAATGTTTGAAAGTATACTTTAGAAAAATTGTTTTGTTGGAGGAAATTGTATTATTTTTCACCATTACATTAGAATATAAATAAATATTTTTAAATATGCGTGAATAAATTTGTATATTGAAAGCCAATTCGGTTGCAAAAAAGGAACAAAATTCCTACATTTCTGAACAAGTTTGAGAAATTATTTCAGATTTTAAACAATGTACTTGTATGTAAGAGGGAATCAGAATGTACATTCAAAACTAAGTACTTACTAAGAGGAAAAAAAGAGAATCGTTTGATTTTGGCTTTTGTGCAGAGAGAAAATGTCATATAGAAAATACAGGAACATTAAATATATTAAACCAAATAATATCGGTTTATATTTTAACAAGCTCTTTATTTCAAAACACTCTTGTCAGAAAGAAAGCTCGAACACAGGGACGTAGCCCATAATTACTATTGCATCTCCAGTTATAAGATTAATCATCGTACATAGTTTTTCGTATACACCTCTACAAAGAAATTAAAGAAATGCAAGTCTTCTAACTTAAAGTCCTTCTTAGGCAAAGATCAATATTAAAATAAGGAGTTCTCGTTAGAATCCATTACCATATTGTAAGGATTTTCTGCCCTTACTGATCTTGTGTTTGTTAATGTTATTTATATGTAGGCCCAATGTTCGCTTATAATTTGATAGTGAAATTTAATGTAGCTCACTAATTAACGATCTGGGATTGTGAGCAGATGGTCGGCCGTACGATGAAATTTCCCTCTGGTCACGTACTTTTATTGTTTGTAATTATAAATGTTTTACAGAATGTTTTTAATTGTATAGGCATATTATTAATTTTATTTCAATATATGTTGTATTTATGGTAAAACGAATTGTCTGTGTGTAGATTCCGCGTGCGTAAAATGTTTCGGATATAATGTCAGAATCTCGCAAAGTTATTTCGCCATGTTCGTAACTGTTTGTTTATTACAAACAATATTTTACGCGTCATTTGTAAAAATCGCATTGGAGGCCAGTGATATTAAACTTAATATTATGTGACTATTATTATATTTAATTTGATCTTATAGAAGATCAGTGAGAGAATGTTGACAGAACTTGAGAGGCTTAGATGAGTTCAGTAGCTGACACCTGTGAACACGATAATGAACCTTTACGTTTTATTAAATAAACATTGTTTACTATAAACAATGGGAAAGGAACCCCCTTTAAGTTAATTCTCCTCAGTATTTAAAAGAAAACAAAGGGCTATTTTAGTTACAAGCGCTTTCATTTATGTGCCATTTGGCTTATTCAAGACAGAGTTGTGTGAATTGTTCTGGAAATGTAACATGCGCCATTATTATTATGATGTGTGAGAAAATAGTACATTTTAACATAATTATAAATGAAAAAACCCAGTATTTTGGACCTAAAATATTTCTTCGCATATACAAACAAAATACAAATCTATCACGAACCTGTCACGAATCTAGTGTTAAATTAGGAAAAATAAATTCTCACGTTAAAGGACACATTGCCGACAAACTATACGGAGAGTAGAAGGAAAAGTATTGGTCGTTCCCTCGAATTCTGGAATTTAACTTCCTAAATTACTTTCCTTGATTGAATCTACTTTGATATTTCGACGAAATCTAAAATTCATTAGAACGAGAAGAGGTTTATTTTCATTTTCTCATTCCCAGTGTGATGAGTAAAACACGTCCTTGCTATTATAAAATTAAATTAAATATGATTAAAATTTCAAAGATCAATTATATACCGTAACCTTAACAATTTTCTCTCCACTTGACAACATTGCTGACTTTAGTAAGCATTTGAAATTAGATTTCGTCGAATAAGTGGTGAAAAGCGGTGTTTGAAGGAAAATCTATTATGGCCCAGTGTACCGCACAAACTCAGCATGTACAGCCTGTACTAACCTAACCTAATCTAACCTGACCTGACCGTGCAGTTTAACCGGGTAAACCGCAGAGGAACGCAGCTACATCCCGCAGTAACCAAACCGCTACCCATTTTGTGTTGAAGCCCACATATCGCTAACGTGTTGGTGGCCACAGAAAACGCACTGATTTTATCACATACGTTTTATGCAATTCATGCAGATGAAAGTAAAAATATCTGCCATAAAACAGTTTGGCTTTAATGGTCATTATCCGATACATAAACAAACTGTTATCATTATAATTACATAGAATCGTCGTTCATTATTAAACAAAGAAATCGTAGTGGTGACGCTGTTGTAATTTTGATGGGACACACAAAACTGGTATGCGGTAATGTCAATAAACAGAGTGAATCGCGGAATTGAGTAATATCTCCACCGTTCGTTGTACGTAATACAACTAAATTTCGGCAAGTACGTTTGGTTTATTCGTAAAGTCGTAATAGTTGAATGAAACAAACGTGTTTAACTTTAACTGACGTTACAATTAAAGTGATTATTTTCTAAAGGATTATGAGAAGAATTAATGCAGTATATCGTTATTATTTTGAGCATTGTCCATTGTGAGATTTCTCTGCCTTTCGGAAGTTGATTCTATTTCAGTCTTTTGATGATTTCATAGAATTGATGAATTGTTTATGGATTTATCCCGGAACTTTTAAATGCGTTAACTACTGTATCAGTTGAGCGTACTTATGAATATGAAAGAAACAGGGTCTAGAGTACTGTGTCTCAGAGTATCCTTTATATTAGACAAGGGAAGACTATTTTTAGAGTGAACAATTGAAGTACAGCAATTAAAGTAATTAAGCAATCTGTATGTGGTATTTGTGGATACGTAATGTAACAAGTGTGAAGATAATATTGCATAATTGTAATTAATTATGTTAATACTCTGGTATTTTTTACCTTGGCCATTTGGCCTAATTGTCAGAGAGCTCCTATTACATGTCATTCACAGTTCTCCAATACGCAGATGAGACCTCATAGTAACGCACCATTAACGTTGATGTGTTGACATGATTATTCATTAGCTTAATGTTTCGTGACACAGAATACTACCTTTAAAGTGATTAATTTTCCTACCGCGAACCCGGGCTTTAATCAGGCTTCTTGTTCAGTGCATGTAGCTTTATGCTCTTTTTCTGTTGTGCTCCATAGAAAATCTGTAGTTGATTGTCATTTTTATTATTACTTTGAATTAAATTTCAGGCTCTGAAGTCCCAAAGAATAATTTCAGATTTATTTAAAATTTCGATCTGATTGTAATTTTATAAGTTTTAATTGTTCGTCAACAAAATGTTAATATTTCCGCAACACGTAGTGTAGATTTTCACTTCCTTCACCGGGGTAGTAGAGTAGTTATAAAAGATAATGAATATTTCTTATCAGCTTTGTATACTTATTATTTTTGCCTTCTTTTCTGGTAGATATTAGCAGTCCGAGTGTTATATTCGCCATATTAAGATCAGGGCAGTTAAGAATAATATTTAATTACCTGGAGAATTTAACCAACATTTCGTAAATTAATTTCATTCAACTCGATATGATGCTTTGGCCAATTATATCAATGTTCTCCATAGAAAAAACTTGTGTATGTATTATAAGATTTCTAGAAGAATAATTCAGCTTAATCCGAAAAGTATTTTAAATTTAAAGAAAAGAAAGGAAATAACGTCTATACGTCGAAAAATTTGGTTACTGCGTGACATGTTAGTAGTACCAATGACAGAGATGCAATTATAAGCAGGTGCATGCAGTTCACACCCTCACATGTTTGTATATTGAACATCCATTTTAATATTATTATACGGTCTGTGTTTTGAGCCAACCGAGTTGTACCTTTCCTTCACAATATTTTTCACGGATTTTGTTCATATTTCTCATCGTTATCTTGCGTCACAATACACCGTGCCATCTTTAATTTAGTCTTACATTTAAAAGTATGAGAGTACATTTTACGTTGATTTAAGACACTCATAAGTTGCTTTCTTTTCAGTACTTATTTTTATGTTTGCTCCACTCAATTCTTCTTATTCATTTTCAGTTTTGCTTCTTTTCATACTTCGTAATACCCTTCTTTTGTAATGAGAACCATTTCATTCCCCCGTCCATTAAATTTCACAATCTTCAACAATTCCTTATATTTACTTCTGAGCGAATAAAGACCACGGGCTCCTTTCCGACGCCTCCCGCCCTACCTCAATGACAGCCTTCTGACAATACCATAAAACACTTCATATATTGGTTGATGAAAGACTTGCCAGGAAATTCCTTTGGCAAGACATCACAATCAGAGAGAGAGAGAGAGAGAGAGAGAGAGAGAAGAGTCCTGTAGCTGTAGTGCTTGTCTTACAGTGGATAGGTCTGAGTACTATCGTAAAGTTCTGCTGCGATGTATTCAAAGGATCTATGGTTGGATGTTGAATTAAGTGTTACTTCCCATTTGGATATTATCTTCTTATGTAGATATTCCTAAGTCTCACAGATAGTCTCTTACCTTAAGTTTCCGAATGAAACGTTACACGAACATCTCGATTCAATTCGGTGTGCTATTATATCCTGCCCACCTCAGTCATTTAAATTTTATTTTCTATTATATTCGTGTTTCTCTGAAGACAAAAGTCACTAAATTTATTGCAATGTAACTTTTGATTATCTTGTTACTGCCACTCTCTTACGTTCAAATGCTCACAGATCAGTTTTAGACTTACTTTAAAAAAAAACATGAATTTGTAGTGTTGTATATTTTAATACTTAAGTTTTTAATTATCAGATGAAAAATGCGAATGTGAACTAAATGAATATTTCCTGAATTTAAACAGATAATCATTTATTTTAGATGTAATGTTTGTTACTATATTTCTAAAATATTTGAATGGATTCTTCGCTTCTATGGTAAACATTAATATGACTGTCAAGATTTGTATCAGAACTTTGGAAATAGGACAATTTATGAATTGCAAGATGGCGGGGGTAGATTGTGAGGCGCTTAAGTAATGTTTCGCTGAGTTTCTTTCTTCTTATCAGAACACAAAAAACTAGCATGCTGAGTAAGTCTGTGGACTTTTACAAGAAACAGTGTTCTTTGCTTGCAAGATTATAATCTTTTCCAGCATTTCTCTTTCTGTCATTGCATATTATGCCGTAAATCAAACTTCACGCTAATAGAAACCTAGGTCTAACTGCATCTAACTAGATTACGATTTCGAACATTGCTTTTCTGCAACCATAAAAATGTCTATTATTTTGAAATAATTTTAGATGTTCATTAAAATAAAACTGTGAAATGTACTGAATTGATAAGACATCTAAATCCAATAATATTAACATATAAATAACTTGGAGATTTATGTAATAGAATTTTATTCTTAAAGTGACTAAATTTTTATCGAAGATTCTCATCAACTACATTAACAATTTTATTACTTAAATGTCTGTCTCTTAGGACAAGTTAAATATAGGCCTGTAAGTAACTCCGTTGAGCAGAGGTTTCCTTGAGAAACTACATCTCTTAACTTGTCGGAAAATTCTTCACCCTTTTAGAAACGAAAAGGTTTATTATCGTGTTCACAACAGCCTCAACACTGGACCATATGTCCACCCGGTTGAACCCTCCTTCTCACACCCTGTTTCTTTGAGCACATTCATAGAATATCGAGTCACCTCAGCCTTCACATTTACAATGCTCATTTAGACATCGTGTCCAAAAACCTGGCTCCACCATTTAAGTTTGTAGTTTAAGCATTTGTCATCATACCATTAAATAACTTGCTAGTAAATTACATTTTTATTTATTTATGTGGTTTGCTCAACGACAGTCAGTATCTCAAAATATATAGCGTGGTATGATGTGGTGATTAGTGAACAGTGAATTATAAAGAATCTGAAAGGAAGCGGTCGTAACCGAATTCAATATACCTTTCCGGGGTGTCCGTAGAGGAACTGAGCAAATGTGCGAAAACAGGTATTATAGCAGATCACCATACCGAGATTTGATCCCAGCGCCTCCTGAGTATGAAATAGGTGAGCTTTCCACTTTGGCGTGACGTTCGGCACGCTGTTGTTTCTGGAATGTTCCAGTTTAATTCTTACTTCCGACAGCATCACACAGTGGTAGGAGCTCTTGGTTAGATCACCAATTGCAAGTCCTCAGTCTCTACAGGATAACACAATACATTTCCTTTTTATTTCACTCGGCAGATGGTAGAAACTTTACAAGTATCAGCTAGTTTGCAAAGAAACTAATTTAGGTCGGTAGTATTTTACTGTTGTTTCAGCACCAGTAAGGTATAAAAACTAGAGTCTAATCCATTGTAACCAGTACATACACGTAATCCAGTCTTAATCTTACAAGTCTCGTCCATTCGTTTCAATTTGTTCTTGGAACATCATTAGCGTTAGCAGCTTGTATGCCTTTAATTACGTGAAACAAAAGCCGAATAAAAGAAGAGAAACGAAAGAAATCCAGTATTAAAGAGGGGAGGTGGAGGATCTCGGATAGAAGCGTTGTTCGGGGATAATAGTTTGTCTTCAATTCCACCGAGAGAGTCCGCGACGGAAGCTGGCTTTGTCAGCAGTTGAAGAGTTGCTGGTATCCTACTACTGCAAGGTTTACACAGCTAGCCTCAACGGAGACGTTGCAGCCACTACTCTCACTTCATCTCATTCAAGAAGACAACAGGCCGAAGGGAAGATAAACACTTTACAGTCTAACTTTGCTTGCAGCATGTGTGTTAAATGTGTGTGCAAATTCAGGCAAGAAGACAGTCAAGTCAACTAGTTAACCACTCTTGGTGGTCAAAGTTACCCAAACCAAGGCCGTGTGTAGAAACAGTTCAGAAATCCGATGTTCTGTCTCCTATTCTGAAACTGCGAAATTGATCAAAAGTTTACGTAAATAAAATTGTGGGTTCTATTAAGAAGTACATTTACTTAATCATAATGAAGTGAGAGTATCTGTCAGCGCGTTAATTTTTAAAAAGTGCTTTTTACAGGTCGTTTCGGGCCCTCGTGTGTTGAAAATAACTTTCTCATTTGAAATTATTTATTTAACGACGCTTTTCAGTAGCTCAGGCTATATAGCGTCAAGAAATTGTGTTTTATTTATATTTTACTCTCCTGGGAATACAGCCGAAGTTCTCTAGCCCAGCCTATACTGAGTGATTATGAAGAGAATGAAATTAGTGTCTTATACGCCATTTTTCTCTTTAGCAAAGAGTCACCGCTGTGAACGCTGTGACGAAGAGATAGACCTCAGTCCCGGAAGGTTTAGTTCTGTTGTTTGTGCATTATTTTCCCAAAGTACATAAAATAATGCATGGTTAGGAGGTTGTATTTTTTAATGACTGTCCGTTGGAGTGGATTTTTTTTAAACTAATCAGCGTATAACTAGGCGTACTGATTGAGTATATTGTTGGGTGCTGCATTAATGTTTTTGCTTCACATCACTCCAATATGAAACCCACTTTACTTGAAGCTCAAATTGAACTCTATCTGTTATTTAAAAAAATCGAATAAAACTAGTGGATGGAATAAAATATAACCTAGATATAATATTACAAATGAAATGTATCGACATTGAATATTGTGGCCTACAAGTAGCCCTTCAAAATATATACCTTTATACTGCATATTTTATGAAATGCAACTAACAGTACAAACTCTATGGAGCAGACTCATTTCTCAAAAGCTGAAAATTGCTTAACTGGTTAAAATTTCCAGCAGTTTATTAAACCTAAATATTCATTGCTGTTGTCACAAGATCATGCCAGTGGACCCTATCCCTAGTTAGTAGAAGCCAGTGTACGACACACCCTGAAAATTCTTTTTTAGGTCGAAATATTCTGAACACTGCGCTCTCAGATACTCTAAATTTATGGTCTTCAGGGTGAAATATCATTTTTCATATAGACCTATATTAACTTTACATGTCATTCTTATTGCGAAAGGCGCTCATAGATATTGTACGTTTTATTTTATTTCAGATTTAAATTTAGAAAATACCTACATATACTAAAAAAATTTCTGTGCAATGGTTTGTAACCGTCTGTACTTTACGTAAAGTATGTGTGTCTCTGCGAAAGCCAAAGGTCCACTCCTGCTGACTACTGAACCATGGCGGCCTCTTGTGAACATCATAATAAACTTTCTGATTCCATAAATGACTTTAACTTCTCAAAGAAGAACGTCTCCACGAAGTTGGTTAAGAACGCAATATGCCGCATGAAACCAGGCTTCGTTATTTCAAGTGCACAAGCACTACCTCTTTTGAGCTTTCTTCGAATTCTAGAATCTCCTGTTGTGAGTGTTTTTGTGTGACAACAAAGCCATTTTACAAAAATAGAGAGCTTTTTCATGTAGCAGAGATTTACCCCAAGGTGATGTTGCGTTTGTAGACAGATTACTGGTTGGACGAGGAAAGCAGAAACCTTTCAAGCTGCATTCGATTTGCATAAAATGCCACAGACATGACGCGTCTATTTTTAGGACGTAACATAGAGCAGTATATACACTCATACGCTCGAACACTAGTACCTTATTTACAGAATATGAAACTCTCGTTTAAATAACTGTCAACTGAATCACGCAGTAATCTGTGACGCCGAAAGTTAGAATTTTCTCATGATAAAAATTTTTAGACGGTGATATATTACCGTCTTAAAATAAGAGAAGTTTATTGTTTTTGGAGTACTGAGTAATGATTAGTGTATAAAATTCATCAAGTAGGAACCAAATGTGGCCAAGTGGTTACCACTGTTGCTTCATATTCGGAAGGTCCACGGTTTGATTCTGTTCGAAACAAATCGATCCATTTTAATACAGTGCTTGCCTTCAGAGCTTATTTCTTTAATATCGATTTTAATATTATTATTTGATCTTAATTTACGCATCTACTCCCAGGTATCTCAAGTTTTCCTTTTTAATTTTGCATATATATCTTATCTCCTTCAAAGCGTGGTCCATCACACTTTCCTTCATTCGATCTGTAATTCTAAAAACATCTTTTGTTATAATCGATCCATTTATTCTCTTCCATCAATAAAAGGTAGTAATAGTTTTATAAGATAACACCTAGTCGTATGTTGTACTTTGCATTGACATATTTACATATTATTTAACGATTCAACGATACTTTGTCAGGTTCAAAAGTCATGTGACGTAGAAATACGTGTTAGTATGATTGTGAATTGGGTAATAGGAGAGAGAAGATTGCTATGGTGTATTTGAATGTACTATCCGGTCTCTGACCTGTACATTCTATCAAAATTTTGAACACTTCAAGCAGGATTTAGAGATACCTAGCTGAGATTTGAACGTTGTACGTATCAGATGAAAATGTGGTATATTACCACTGAAATGTAAAGTTTGGAATAAAAGGCTTCATACCATGCTAACATCGACTATTTTAGTTCTCAAATATTACAGGCGCATCATAAATTGTTTTGTTTAAAGTTAGGATTACCTGTAAGATTTGAGGTTTTCACAGCGGTGAGTATGAAGATTTCTGTCTTCTGGATTGTTGCGCTGTGTAGTCTGGTCGATGTCTACCAACGTTTCAGAGGTCATACTGCCTCCGTCATCAGGGCTATGAGTATGAAGATTTCTGTCTTCTGGGTTGTTGCGCTGTGTAGTCTGGTCGTTGTTAACCAACGTTTCAGAGGTCATACTGCCTCCGTCTTCAGGGCGATGAGTATGAAGATTTCTGTCTTCTGGGTTGTTGCGCTGTGTAGTCTGGTCGATGTTTACCAACGTTTCAGAGGTCATACTGCCTCCGTCATCAGGGCGATGAGTATGAAGATTTTTGTCTTCTGGGTTGTTGCGCTGTGTAGTCTGGTCAATGTTAACCAACGTTTCAGAGGTCATACTGCCTCCGTCATCAGGGCGATGAACATCGACCAAACTACACAGAGCAACAACCCAGAAGACGGAAATCTTCTTAGGATTACCTCTTTGCCAGTGTCCATTAATTACCATCCTTGGATTCTCCTAGCCTCATATAAAACGATGAATATTATTGTATAAACGTCAATAGAACAAAACGTTGGCCAAAATGTACTCCTTTATTAATGCGGACAATAATTTATGTTCGCTTTTCCATCCGCTTCTTTAACAGAAAAGATTTGGGATTAAAGTACAAGAAGATTAGATTCACAAAATCATGTTATATCCAATACGTTGTATTTTTATTTCCTTTTACCTACTTTATCGATAAATGCATTGAATGTGTGTTTTGGTCCCAAGGGGCTGCTTCGAATCCCACGCGACTCAGTGTAAGAAGATGGTCAAGGCGACAAATGCGTCCCTTTTCTAAATCAGGCTTGGAACGTGATCCGGAATACTGTAACAAGATTTCCCAAAGCTTCGTAACCATCAGTCAACAGCTTAACGGATTGGAAAGGGAGCAAAACCTGTATATAATCAAACTAACTACGAAGACGTGCCCTGTGGAAAAGAACTAAGGGTTGAAATTTAATATAGTCTCCGATTTATTCTACTTGTAAGTTAAATTAAGTGTAGATTCTACGTAAAATATTCTATGCCAGAACAATGGTTTTATATTTCTTCTTGTGAGGTGTGTTTATGCTAACCTCTTAGCTTAGCTGACTCTTATTACCTAATAAATTATCGATTCGTATTCTAGGACCAGTTGAAATTTAATAACGTAGGATGACGTTGGTGTAATGTATTTTAGTCGTATAAGGATACACGATGAAGGTAAATATATTTTTGTTATACTCATACAGAAATGTATCTCTGTAATTCTTAGGTATTTTCAGGTAATATAATTGTTACTGCGATTTGAGATCGTGACTTTCTTAACTGTCGATATTTCGTTCTGTTTACAATGTTAGTCGTGGAAAATGCCCGTCTGTTAATTGCAGTTTCGCATTCGTTGAAAAAGTTTAAATTTTTTTTTTGTTCAGCACTAACGTTCGTAGTTGAGCACAGCCATATATATATTTCTTTTATTTTCCTGTTCAGTTCGAAATTCTAATAAAATGTTGTATAAAGAGAAAGGGAGACTGAAATAATCAAGGGGAATGATGGGCGAAATGATACCGCAACAAGCAGGGACTCTTCTGCCATTTCTGAGTCTTTTCCTGTCACTGTATACGTCAAAATGACATTTCCAATGGGTCTATAGTATCAAGAAGAGATAGTGTTCGATTTATGAAGAAATAAAATAGATAACGAGAAATCAAAGCGATATCAACAAAGAAAATAGTGAAATGTTGATGTACCATATATTTCTACTTCTGATATAAGAAAGGAAATTGTGGGGATGTCTTCATTTCAGAGAGCACAAGTTGCGTTTCCTGCAGCGCTAAGTGAAGAAAACGTGTCATGTGATCAAAAGGAACAACAACTGCGCTGCGATAGGGCATTTCACTTTCAAAATAAAAGGGGAGTCCCCTGAGCATTTTGTTATGCGTTGGAAGTACAACTTGCAGTCGAGGACAGGGAGGAGACAGACGAGAAAAATGTCTGTCGGCTATAGTAGAGCGGATAATTAAATACAAATATTACAAATTACCAAATCTAAAAGTTCTTGACGATGGTGATGAGTCATTTGAATAAAAATTTTCTTGGATATTATTAATCGTCTAGTAAATAAAATATAAAACGTAAAACGACGTTTCGGAGATGGGGCTCTATCTCCGTCTTCAGGTTCGGAGATA
The DNA here is from genome assembly GCF_977971745.1 of Zootermopsis nevadensis. Taxonomy (NCBI): domain Eukaryota; kingdom Metazoa; phylum Arthropoda; class Insecta; order Blattodea; family Termopsidae; genus Zootermopsis; species Zootermopsis nevadensis. The sequence continues at coordinate 12,895,461 of NW_028259142.1, forward strand.
GGGATTAGCTCTATCTAGTGGGCCAAACTGAGTAGGAACCTGAAGACGGAGATAGAGCCCCATCTCCGAAACGTCGTTTTAGTTTTATATTTTATTTACTAGACGATGGATAATATCCAAGAAAATTTTTATTCAAATTACAAATTACATTCTGTGAACAACAATTCTAATAATCGACAACATACGTACACAAACTGGTGGCTTATATTCCGTACAAAGTGTTCTTTTTTCAGAATCGTGTATTCCGGGCTCTTACATAAAATATGAAGGTTTTCGTATAAAAAGTTATGAATTAGGTGTTGTAGGATTTGATGTTTTCACGGCGGTGAGTCTGAAGATGGCTGTATTCTGGGTTGTTGCGCCGTATAGTCTGGTATAAGTTTACCGACGTTTCAGAGGTCCTTGCTGCCTCCATCATCAGGGTGTGTGTATATGTATGTATGTATGTATAAATATAAAGGCGAAAAACCTGTTATTTTTACATACGTTTGTTTTTGGGCGCAAAGTGACTTATTTCCCAGCGTGCCAAGCCAAAAGATTAGAAATTGTAAGACTTTTGAGCGCAGTATTTGGCAAGATCTTCCGAGGAAATCACATTTGAATCCTTTCCTACACCACGGTGCTGATGGATAAACGAAATAATGGCAATGAACGTATCTCTGAGGCTTCCAGTAAACCCGATGCTTACGTCACTGTTTCTCAACTACTGGTCCACGACATTCTGATTTCAAGCGCATTTTCATGGATGTGACTATAGGTAGTTTGATGTTCCGTTGTGTTTTGTCAACTTATTCCTCTTTAAAATTGTATCACCTTTATATTTTTCATGCTTCTTCGTAATGATCCTTTTCGTAAAACCGACTTGTTTTTTTTATTAATTATAACATTTTCACATCTTACATACTCTTTTATATTTTACATGTAATGAGCTTTTTAAGAATAGCCTTCTGTTTTATTCTTAATAAATATTAATAAACCTACGTTATGTTCTTAGATACGAGACGAAAGCTTAGAATGTGTAGTAAAGAAAACCTAGAATTATACGTTGTTTGTTCAACGGGTAAAAGACCCGTGCCAAATACCTGACGATGTATTGTTTCATTGAACACTATTGATTTCGATTCGGAACAGGTATGGTGGCCTAATCCGTGAAAACTGAACTAGGACGTGCTTATCTCGTAAGGAATAATATTGTCGTTATTATTATCCTTAGGCCTATTTTGATCACAATCTGACAAGGTAGAATAATGTTGTCGGGAATCTGGGCTATTGATATTAATTTACCTGTATTTCGTAGTGCATTAGAGTAAACTGGTACCATATATAATAATAATTATTCTCTTTCACGTTGTTGATTTATTTTTATTTTTAGAGTGCATCCACAATCCACATTTTACTGAATAGCATCTCCATTCCCACAATACTGAGTACAACCATCCTTTCGTTGCGATGTGGCATTTCTGTTTCCTGAGCTTTTATGACTTGAATTTTCTCTCTTTAGTATCCCATTTGCAAGACCCATCTTCAGTCTTTCCGTTTTATTTTTCTGGCTGTGTTGTTAGTGGTTGCCTCCGTCTGACCAGATGGACTCGGAAATGTTGTGCATGTTTATCATGAAGAGCTGTACTTGCGCTCCTACGACGACCCACTGTAATTACGAGGCCAATTCCAACGAGCCACAGGATTGCCATAGAAAATGGATATCCATACTTTCTAATGGTGTTGGTGAGTGCAGCTTTGAAAATCGCATGCTATTTCTTTACTTCAACGTGACCACAAGATGAAATTTAGATAAATAAAAGGCTTCTGAAACTGTGCTATTTCTCATTGCCAGTTGGCATTACACTGACATGAAAGGCGCCATTTTCACCTCATTTACTCTGCTATCTTTTTAGCTCCGGTGGAGAACAATGCATTTACGGAGTCAACGGAAAATTCTCAGGAAAATTGTTCAACCTAGAATGGATAACGTTGGGGCAACATTCAAAATAAATAACTACAGACTTCATAAATTGCACAGTTTTCGTAATACTGTTGGGCGTTAAGATGGGTTGCATATGTAGCTAGCATTGTGAAAAAAGATATGCAGACAAGGATTTGACTGGAAGGACCTTGAAAATGCGTTCTCTTCTATTTTAGATAAGATGTAAATATGATGTTATGACCTGCATTAGGGTGGATGAGATTAGGAAAGAAGTAGCTTAGAACAGAATGACAGAATTTGTTATAAGAGGTGTTAACATTTCGGATCCTACTATAAAGATGTTAGTTTTAGAGAATTATTACAGACATTATTTGCGGGATTAATTATGACACTGGTATACACCCAGATATAATTTCTCTTCAACTTTGTACCCCCAAAGTTGTTGGTGTATAATTAAAGTTATACATAGTATATAATCTACATCTAAAATGAATTAAATAAATTACATTACTGATTATTCAGTGTTTATCATAAAATTATATATATATATATATATATATATATATTTTAAATTTCACGTACCTCCTAAGATGTTTTCGCGTACCCTCAGGGGTACGCGTACCCCAGGTTGAATACCACTGAATTATGAAACGGTTCGTAGGTAATTGTGTAAATGAACACGTAATGAGGAAGGATTCTGTATTTTCCACGAAACAACCCACTGGATCCAGTTAAATACGTAATTCCTGATATGCGCTAACAAGTTTAATAGACATCGAATGCTGGAATGCCAGTATAAAATGATTGCAAAATTTGGGGTTGTCTGAAGAGTCGCGTATTCCAGACGCGGCCTGCCACTGTTAACGAACAAAAGGCAGGTATCAGAGAAGTGATTCATCGCGTGTTAAGTATGTTAATTTTGCCAGGCGCTTCGGAGAGAGCGCCACAGAAAAGGGGAAATTACTGCATTCTGTTTTCAAAATGTGATCAGTATATGTATCAAGCTTAGTTTACAAGATTTCCGTTATGTGTTTGTGTCACTGTATTATTTAGTTAATGAGAAAGTTCACAAACGAAAATAGCCATTATTCTCTGTATATAATTCATGGAAGTGACTGGGGAGGCTACGAGCAGTCCAGAAGTGTTAAACCAAACCATCGGCATAATCTGGCGGTTGCGGAACGTCTTAATTCACTTATTGGAGAAACGATGTAGCCTGCATATATAATCCTGTGTTTTTGTTCATCAGATATGCGCTGATAAGACAAGGAAGCGATCCAGTGGTTATAGTATTTCAATCGAAGGTTTCAGGAAAACGCAAAAAAATCCCGTCAGTAATAATAGCCCGGCAGAGATTCGAGGATTGTCTGCGGAATATGGATCAGTTGAAATAACATTCGAAAAGAACTATTACAGCCTTATCTCTCTTAGACTGTTGCAATAGATTTATAGTACTATTTTCCTACGTCGTTAATTTAGAAAAGAATGCCGGTTTATAGTATATGAGGTTATTACAACGAGAAAACCCATTTCCAGGACAGTTTTTACACACTGCTTTCAACATGTACTTCAAAATCAATGCGTTGTGTAATTTTATCTGTCAGTGAACTTACAAAGGTATCTATCACAGTACACACACACACAAACACACAGGCCCTTGTTATTCAAGTGGTTTTACTTTACAGCTCGATATCAGGCAGCAGATATTTTATGACTTTTTATACTTCAACATTATACTGACCTCACTGTTCTCTTGATGCTCGCTCTGAAGTTCTTCCTGATTTTGAACGACTTAAATGGTCACAGATTTATACAAGCGCAGTCACAATACATGTTTAGCCTTCAGACGGATTTGTCTTAGGTTGTGAGGATAGAAGTTTTCACGGCAGTGAGGACGACAACGATGATGTTCTTCTGGTGTTTGGCGCCATGTGGACTCTTCGGTTGATACCATCGTTTCGGGGAAATATATTTTTCCATCTTCAGAGTTCAAGGGACTAACATTTTAATTAATCTTTAGATTGCTGATATTCAGTCTGTTTCTCGAATACGTGCCTGTTTCTTCACAGAAGTACTTATTCATTCACATCTGTAATGAGGACCAAAGTTGAGGAATTTAATTTATCACCTGATATTTTGAAGTGCTTGTATAATAGAAACGGTTCTTTGTTTCCATAAAGAAACAATTCCTAGTAAAAGGGTCAGAAGAAGTATTCAAATAAGATGGATGATGTGTTTAGACGGGAGTTTAAGTATTTCATCAGAATGATTACGGTCAGAAAAACTTCACTTCGTCTCGTTAATCGAATGGCTGAAATAAATGAAGAAGCCAAGAATATCCTGTAATGAGCGGTTGCGATTAAACGTGATGTGAATGCCATCAAGTTGAGTGCGAACTGGATGCTGAAGTATGTAGCTTAAATACTACCGTATCTGCTGAACTTTTAAATTAATAACCAACTCAATGGAGCACAGTCCCTCAGATAAATTCCACGCCTTTTGTTTAACCCGAAGGTTCATTCAGTGTTTACAAGATCGGTTATTACTCGTTCTAACCGAAGATTTGTGTAACTGGCTATGTTTTACAGTGTGATGATTTAACCTCTTGTCAATTTCCGAGCTGGAGGTCCAAAATTTTTCATGTGCCCCATCGTGATTATTTCGTACATTTGCAATTACTCTTCTTATCTTGTGGTCATAAATATTATAACCACATATAAATGAATAATGTTTTGTGCGATACGTCGTGTAACGCTAGATCTGAGGTTCACGCAATATAGGACTATATATAACCCTACCTTGACGTCTTTTCTATCTACAAACAATCTACTACTATTGTAAATTTAATTTAAATTTGTTTAATACTTCCTGAGATGAAACATAGACTGGTAGAAAGACAGATACTCCTTTCCATTATGTGGTCTACGCGTGCAAAGTTACATGTACAAAACCCAAACATCTATAGAAAATACAAATTAGTTCTTCACAAGACATTTGTAGAAATTGAAGCTCTAGACGCTGAATCGGTTAAAATATTTACCAATATCTGTTCATAGTAACTTCGGGTTTGGGACAAAGAGGAATTGAGAAAAGTAGATAAATCAAATATTATTCTTCGGTTTGTTATTTTTATCTTTGTTTTTCTGCACCGAACACAATCTGCTTCCATTTCTTATTGAGGTTCCTCTTCACCAATTTTGGAGCATTTTACTCTAATTGGAAGTTATTCGGGCGAGAAATTAAGTGTGCTTGGCTTCTCTTTGAACAAACAAATGCGAGGGAATTTAATGTTGTCGCTTTGGCAACCAGATGTTGAGCCTACAGAGGTCTAACAGTCCGGGCATCAGGGTGTTTAAATATGAAGCACACAGAGAGAGATAGAGAGAGAGAGATATGTAATTTATGAAACATGAGAGGGGAAGAGGTTAAGAAGAAACGAAAGAGAATCCGTAACCTCCGTTTCATTCTATCACAAAATGGCGGAATATAAACAAAGTCAGCTGTGTTTCTTCTCAGACGCTTCAGCCAACCTTTCGGTAGGTAATCTCCCTTACACATGCACATTCTCTCTCTTTTATCCGAGTTATTCTCTTTCTCTCTCTTTATCTCTGAGCCTTCATTGAGTCTGTCTCTCTTCTGGCTTGTTTCGCAGCTGTTACAACCTCATGCACTTTGCATACCGTTGACTTAACCTGCTACGCTTCTCATGTTGGCAACTTTGATGACATTGTCATATAGTAAGCTGTTTGCACCGCATTTCGAACAAGAGATCTACAGTCTAGACATCTGAAGGATTAGAGTTCTAAAATTTTGATGAAGACTTCAGGCCGAGAATTAACTTATTAAAGTAGAGGAAGAATACAGTCAGATTATTAAGTCCTGGACTTATTTTTAGTTTCCTCACGTGAAACGTCTTGATAGAGTGCGTACCACTCGAACGACATATTCGATAGGTCCGATGATGGATGTTCTCGGTCCGAAGACCAAGATTTATTCAATACTTTATGCAACGTTAATGCCAAACATCGGGATATTGGCCTATAAACAGATATCTCCTGTTTGCATCTACAAACAAATGAGTGCATAATATAAATTACAGGTCTCATTAAGATCTTCAGCGCTTACTTGAATCATTTTTTCATTCCTCGTATTTTCTGCGTACCAAAATACAAAGGAAAATGTCTGACTTTATCAGATGTAATATTTGTTGTTTAATTTTTCAAAAATTGGGGCTGTATCTGAAATAACATACTTAAGTCTGCAATGTCTGAACGTTATATTGTGCAAAAGACCTTTATTTCTTTCGTATCTTCTCCCTTTACACAGTTTCTACCTCTTCAATGTTACTTTCGTAACATCACCTTCTTTAGAAGTAATTCTAAGAGCTGACTGATTCCATCTAGTATCATTTATAGTAGATTATTATTCATACATATCATACAAAATTCATAAACAGTGCCCCAATATATACGTATACCCCATCGGAGTACTCTTGTTTGTTTCAGCGTCGGGTCATTGTTTAACGTTTTACCAAATAGGCCACTATGTTTATAAGAAACTTGTTATAAAATAAAAAATTTTCATCAGACGTTTCTGGTGCATAAAGCCGATATTATGTTTTATGCTGTTAAAACCTGTAGCATGCTTATTAATTCTCTTTTATAAGTCGTGGGTTGTTTGTGAGGTGGTAAAACGTCTTATAAAATCATGCTACAGTTGATATATCCCTTTCAGTTATATTTCTTTGGCTTGAAACTTTGCCTTTTGCAATTTCCAGATCTCCGGGGAATATATTTCAACCTACGAGGCAAATTAATTCAGTGTCTGTTCTAGAAACTGGCTGATTTATACTTCCATTTGTTTTCTTATTGTTTAGCTCATAGACAAGTGCGCGTTTTTCCAGTAACACAATTCTTTTCCACGCTAAGGCATAAATTACAGTTCGCGGAAATATAAGCAGAGGTCCTGCTACAGAAAATAAATGTACGAATGATGTAAATAACTCATTATATGTAAATACCAACAATTAAGTGAAGTACATTTGGTTAGGTGCAGTACGTAGAGTCAGAAAAATACCTCTTATTAGAGGAAGTATCTAGGAAAAAGAGTTTCAGTGTGTAAATGAGAATAGTTGTAGTTCTGCAGCACCAACTGCCAAATGGCGAAATATGACCTATTATTTTCTGTGAATTATGAAACTTCTGAATTTTTATCGCCAAAAATTATATGTGTTAGTTTCGTTCGGTCTGAAGTACATTTATATGACCCTTTCAACAAATTGATAAAAATACTTAGTCTTACTGGGAGCCCGAATGTAGTGGTTGGAACACCATGTGTGTTTAGTTTGGTAATTATAATAATTCTGTCTAGATAGGATTTGAAGTTTTCATGGCAGTAAGTGAGAAGATGGCTGTCTTTTTTTTGTAGTACCGTGTAGTCTGGTGGAAGTTTACGAACGTTTCAGAGGTCCTTGCTACCTCCATCATCAGGGCGATGAGTAAGTTCTGTCTAGAATTTGAATTTTCCAATTGAATATGCATTAAGGAAATACGTCGTATTATTCTAAAACCAAGCTTTACGTGTTCACACTGTATTAGACCTACATTTGTAATAAGGTTGTCATGAACATATCATAGAAGGTAAATTAGTAGGAAATTGGAAGGAAGCGATAATATGGGAACATAATAAAGGAACGAAATAAATGGGGTCAGACATTGCAGATGCCAGTCAGAGATATTTTGAGCCATGAAAGATTTTAAAATTTTCGGTAAATGGTATGACATTATCGAAATTTCAAACATGTGCGCTCCTAGTAGCCTGATTATGACTGAACCAAGTTCAATTTTAACAAAACAGAAATGGAAAATATACATTTAAAAGTCGTAATTGAAATTTGTACATTATTTAGAACTCATCTTGAAATGAGTTATTTCATATCTGGTCAGCCGTGTGATTAAACTGCATAAAGTTATCCCGTTCGTCCGTCTGTCCACATGTTTCACCTCAGAAATTACTGGGTGGATTGTGGTAAAAAATTGACATTGGGAAATCATTATTAAACATCTAGCGAATTTAATTTTGGCTTTTATTGAACGAATATAACCCCTGTTTAATATTAAGCTTTTATTACAATTTGTGACTCTTCTCACAAGCTCTTAATAGTAGAAAAATTAATGTATGCCATGAAATATAGTTTGTTTTATGAAGATATACAGTTTTAATTTTAAATGTGTGTAGTTGTGATGAATAACGGTTACTTTACAAAATACGAGGATAACAAGTTGTCTTTGTACAATGTGACTTATGTTGTGTTAACACATTTGTAATAGTAGATTGCTATATACATTACCCAAACATCTACTTTAATCGTGGTTAGTTTAATCCTGTTAAGATATTATAGTAGGTTTCTGTGTGTAGTAGGAACATCAGTATAGAACTTAATTGTTTTGTGAGAACATAGAATAAGTATGTTATAACAAAAGATAAATAGAGGTTTCAGTGTGATCAATTTTTATCCATTATTGTGTTTAATCGCAAAAAGCTAGATTATCTCCATTTTTTCTGGTCACAGTTAGGATGGCCTGATTAGGTCTCAAGATTTTATCTGTCTAATAGACATAATTGTAAATTCGTTAACACAAAGTAAACTTTAGTATCGTAATAACCACAGTAATAGTAGTAATAATATAATTGTGGTTGCGTTAAGAATAAATAACGGGGTAGCTGTCAGAGAACCGGGGTTCGATCCCCGACAGGGACAGAAGAATTTTCCTTCTAACTTCTGTGCATAGGTCGGTTCTGGGGCTCACACAGCCTCCTGTCCAATGATTATGGAGTCTTTTCCCGGGGGTAAAGCGCTGATCACTTATCCGAGATGATGAATGTGTAGGAGCTATACCCTCCTCCCCGCCCAGGCGCCTACATGGCGTGTAGAGGGGAAGCTTTACGTTGTTTTTAGGCTGTACCGGTACTGTGTATTTAAGAAGATATACATAATTAAAATGGTCCAACGTAATTAACCGATGTGGAAGAAATTAACATTTTTTTCTCTGTAACAGTCTTCGACGTATATGTTTCAAAATAAAGTAAAGAGTCGACATTGACAAACGAGGCAGGCAGGAATGAAAGATGTGTTACAAGATACTTGTCCCTGTAAAGGGTGCATAAAATATTTCACATAAAGGATCCTTTGTTCTGAAACATCGATGCCAGGTCTTCAAAAAACTAGCCAGAGTTCAGAAATCATCTCTAATTTTCAAGAACGTTGCAATTATGAAGTACCAACAGATTTTAATAAGTGTATCTGACTTGATTTAGGCTTATATATTTAGAAAATGTTGGTCCAAATACGAGTGGCGGTTATGATGGATTAGATCTGAAATAATGAATGAATATTTATGTACACTGTAAATTAAGTCCATACACTTAATTTGTAATTGTGAGATCGTACCTGCACGTCCATCAGCTTGGTCGTCTGCGTGGTTCACTGCAGAAATTCCTGGACGAATTTCTGTACAATTTTTTATGGGGAAGATCTTAACTAAATGTTATTTAGCATATTCATCATTTATGTTGGTTGAATATAACGCTTTATGAAACTAAATATAGCTTTATCTATTTATCTATTTTGTCATCAAATGAACAATTGACCAGTGAGATAAAACATAGATATCAGTAAGTTTTGAATTGTATTTCAAACATTTTTGGATGAGGTGAATATTTAACAAAGAATTTATTGCAATATGTCGTGTGATTAAGCTTTGCTACCGCCATACTTTTGCTTCAGTTAATCAGTATCAAGGCCAACAAGATGTGTAAAATATCATTGAAACCGTTTGGAAATTGTGTGTATAAAAAGTGGAGTACACTTCTCCCGCCTTCTATTATACGAATGAGTGAAATTTTTTTAATTATTTTTAGTAAATTCTACCATCCCTTCGCGCAAAGTATGCCAGACATTTATAAAATTAAGGTTTAGTGAAGAAAATGCTTTCAGAAGGGAGATGTTTAAATGAACAAAATGTTTTAATGGTCCTCTACGTCCTATATAAAATTTGGAAGTATGGCTCCACGCAATCGTTCAGAAACATAATGTAATCTATTGACCATTTAAGAAAATCTATTCGCAAATAGACGCAGTGTGCATCGTTTTATTCTTGTATTCGCCACTGGCCTCAGTTGATTCACCCTTGGCAATGGGCGAACGTATTTCTGGATCTCTTGCTCTATGCGTTCTGGAAAACGGTATTGAACGTAAGCATGTTTTAAAACAAAAAAAACAGCTCTTGGTACCCTTTGGAATTGGGCTTGTTGGACCTTACAATTGACCTGCACTTGGTAGTGAAGAGTAAAATCCCTGGTTTATTAGGAAATTGAACCTAGTTCGTAGCCAGCCACTTTACTGATTTGCAAAACTAGTAGGCCTGTATTTTATGCTCTGTAATAATTTGTAAATAGGTTGTCAGTTTATTACATATACCCATCTGATTTATATTTTACATACAATTTAGTCTGTCATGCTTTAATTATATATTCGTTGTTTGATTTCTAATCTTTGCCGAGTTTCTGTCTTTACTGATTTTTCTCAGTGTCTCGAGGAATTTCCGTGATCTTTCAATTTTCCGAGATACTTTTATTATTCATTGTTATCATTATATTTCCATCTCATACGATCTTATAAATTATAATGCATATATGTAACATGCAGTAGAAACACGGTCGTTAAATAAACTAATAATCATAGAGATTTTAGGTTCTCGAGGCGGAATATATGTAGATGAATATTTCCTGAGTTGATGCGTCGTGTGGTCTGGTAGAAGTTTATCGATGTTTCAGAGACTAAGAAGCGACATTCACTTGTTTCAACCTATAATCCGTAGAAGAACTGAGTAAAATATAAAAAACCTCATTCGGAATATCGTTTGCTGCAGTCGAGATTCAGATTGGGCATGTACCGAATTGTACTCAAACGCGTTACCATCTCATGTAACCAGTTCTATGTGCGTTACACACAGCAGAAACTGTTGCACGCCAATGATTCCTGTACATGAGCCCATGACTCGAAGTTTGTTAAGGATATCCCTGTAATGGTGATTTTACAGTTATAATTGAATACAACTCTTTGGTCTTTGCAACTCGTATGTTATGAAAACGTTCTGCTTTTGATTTCAAAATCATGGTAATTGAAAGTACTACTGGTTCATTTCAATTATCATTTTGCCTCGGTCACATACGGATGGATTTTACGCAACCAATGCAAAATTTAAGCAGACAAGTGTTCCGTGACTTAAAATACTCTTTACATGAGTGTATAAATAATAATTAACTAAGTTTTGCACAAACTTTATTTATTTTAACTTTTCCACAAAATTAATATTATTATCCATCCATTAAATATATTTATTATTACAATTATTTATTTTAATCCGTCTGATCACAATATTTAAAATTTCTTATAATGAAGATAATAAAATATCATTCATGTTCCATATCGATTGATCGATTTACATTTCGGAACATTTACACAACATGTTTCGGTTTTTATAAAACCATCATCAGGTGTAAAATATATCTAAGAACTTAAAACTCAATTATGATTTCTGTAGTTTTTTTTTTGTAATGAAACATCACCAAAAAAACTACAGAAATCATAATTGAGTTTTAAGTTCTTAGATATATTTTACACCTGATGATGGTTTTATAAAAACCGAAACATGTTGTGTAAATGTTCCGAAATGTAAATCGATCAATCGATATGGAACATGAATGATATTTTATTATCTTAATTATAAGAAATTTTAAATATTGTGATCAGACGGATTAAAATAAATAATTGTTATAATATTCACAATATGACGCAATTACACTATCTTATATTTATTATTGTCAGTCTTTGTCCCCCTCCCGTATGGGATATTACTTGATCTGTTTAAACATCTGGTAGAGCTCCTCGGACGAGTGATCAGCTCGTCGCAAGGAATTCGAACTCACTTTCTCAGTGTCCAAGCGAACAATGCCCACACCTCAGACCGATCGGCCACTGTGACCGTCTGTAATCTGTAGCTACATATATTGAGTCTTAAATTTCTGCAACCAAATTAAATTCTTCAGATAAGACAGTCTTATAACTTTTCCACTTACGTAAACGTCTCTGATATAAAATTTTGTTTGTGACGTAGTCCATATAAGGCGTCACACTAAGGTCTGCTGGTTTCAGTCCTGTTAAAGAAGTTTACAGAATCACTGTATAGAACACAGTAGCTCAGTTGGTCAAGGAATTACCTTCAATGCAACCCAAATGTTCTTTACGTTTACGATTGAATACAATCTTAAGGCTGGTTCTTTTAGTCTATCCATATTCTCACAGCATATTTCCTTCAGATACTCTTTAATATTGTTCTCCCATCGACGTCTGGATCTTCCAAGTAATCGTTTTCTTTAGATTTTCACACTAAAATATTCCCTCTCCACACGTGTTATATGCCCCGCACATTATAACATTCTTGATTTTATCATCCTAATAATGCGTGGTAACGAAGATAAATTGTGAAAATAACCTTTGTTAATTTCTTCCTTCTCTGTGATTAAATGATGATGATGATAAAGCCAAGTGTTGTTTGGGACCAAGCCAAAAAATATTCCTTTACTTCTAGATACGTTTTCTGCTGCCATTATCAGGGCTTTCGCCGTAATGATGGAGGCAAAAAACACCTCTGAAACGTAGGTAAACTTATATCAGGTTACACGGCTCAACATTCCAGAAGACAGTGTACTTCGCACTTGCCGCTGTGATAACCTGAAAACTTGCCTTCGTGTGCTGTTTGGGAAACTTCGAGAGAAGAGGTCAGTTGCAGAATCAAAGCGTATTTGTGATCGAAATGTTTCGTGACTAAATAAGCGGACTCTTGTGTGAATGATTATGAGCTCTGGGTTCCATAAAATCCAGTAAATTTCAAACAACTTAGTATAGCCTTATTTTAAATGTCTAAGGAATGTCTACCACAATTAATTTAATAAATAGTATATAATCAGCATCTATTAATCAGATAATTTGGGTTCTACTTTGTCATAATTCGTACTGTTTCTGGGGAATAATCCTGAATATTCGGTGTCCGTTTTTATGTCTGCCTCGGGGCTCAATTTATAACGTTCAAGTCCGTGGAGAGAAGTGGTTAAAAATTGTGAGCAAAGTCCCTTTTATTTTATCCAGTATAGTTACTGCGAGTAGCTGGTAGCGTTTGTTCGTACATACAGTGCGTATCGTTTCTCCAGGGACCGTCACAGCTAGCTATAGCTGCTAATTGCTAACTCAATTGTCTGTCGAAATATATGCAAATAGCAGGGCATAACTATGCAAAGTGTATTACGTACATAATTGCCAATCCTGTCTTTCTCTTTTTTATTCCACTCTCTCATCCCCACTTTCGCTTGCAAGTTCTGTTTTTTATGTTGCATGCAATCTTACGGGAAAAAAACACCCGAGATCCATCTCCGATAAAAATAAATTCACAGTTTAGCCTATGGACAGTGATACTGTTTCTGTATGATAACAGTTTAAAAAATATATAAATCTTGAGGGAATGACACAATATAAAACAATTGTTATGTTTGTATTCAATTTCAAGAGACATTAATAGTATTATTTCTTTTAAGGCTTTGAATTCTTCAGTTACGAACTTTATGTTAAACATGAAGCCCATATACCATGCCTTTTTGTATAAATTTACCTTTGCTTCCTGATGAAGGCAGTAATTTCCACTAAAACGTCAAACTGTTATTCCAAAATGAATTTTATGTATGTGGCATAAATATCTTTTTAAATATTGTACAATTGGTGACGCTTAGTATTTATTTCAAAGTCAGTACCCAGTTTATGTGACGAAACTTATAAAGAATATACGTAAGTAATACTTGTATAATTTACCAGTTTTCATTTTAATTTGTTTCACGAAAAGAAAATAGAGTATTGTTTATTTATATTTTTTCATCCACTTTTTCCTTCAAGATGGGACGTTTAGAAAGATAGAACAATTCTAATTCCGTAACCTAAGGAGTTAAAATCACAACCTGTAAAATAGCATAAAATACTTTATAACACAATTCTAATATATTTAGTCAAGGAAATTTAAAAGTTATTTATACAACTTTTATTTGGAAGAATTGTCCTAATTACATAAGGATATACAAAGAAAACTAACTATGTATTCTGTGCTTTAGACAACTCTAGTTCTTTTGACTTTGGAACAGTGTTTTTTGTTTAAAATATATAAAAGCCAAGACCATAGAAATACAAACACGTTTTTATAGAACAGGTTTTGGCTACTGCATTAGTGTAAAAATGTTATACTCTTGCTGAAATTATAAAAATGTAGATGACCCTTCTGGGATGTTGCACTGTTTATTCTGGTAGAAAATGACGAACGTTTTAGCGGTGCTTACTGCCTCCATTATCAGGGCTCATCAGCTCATTGCCCTGTGTACGGGGACAGTAAGTACCTATTAAAAGTCGGTCAGTTTATACAATACTACATAGTGTAATATCCCACAAGACACTCACCATTATACTTACCGCCATGAGAACCTGAAGCCTCCCCCAACATTTTTTTAAAACACTTAAATTAGTCAACTTTTGAAAAGAAATTATTTTGTAGGTTCTGGATTACATATTTATTTATATAACAACTATGCTAGAACTACTGTGCTGTACATTTATAGGCATGAAGATATCCGTTTTCTGGGTTATTGCGCTGTGTAGTCTGGTCGATGTTAACCAACGTTTCAGAGGTCATACTGCCTCCGTCATCAGGGCGATGAATCGCCCTGATGACGGAGGCAGTATGACTACACAGCGCAATAACCCAGAAAACGGATATCTTCATACTCACCGCTGTGAGAACCTCAAGTCTTACATTTATAGGCATGTTTGCAGATAGTAGCTCCTGGTTTATCTGATTTTCTGTATAGGCCTGGATATGAATAAGAATACCCAAATCCTAATATTGTAACCTACTGAAGTGTTTGCGATACAGACTATAACCCCGAACAAATACACAGTGAAACAAATCCACACTGAACGACTGGGGTTGATTCCCTTTAGAGGCCAATTATTTTTCTCCAGCGTCATTTCCACATCGACTCTGATGTCAACTATTTCCCTTATCGAATGAGTACTGTGGAAAAGGGGGACTAAACCTGAATCTGATCACTCACACCGATCTAGTGCTGAGATTAACAATTCGTGGAGTTTAACCTTTACGCGCCCAACACGTCGAAATCTTA
The DNA here is from genome assembly GCF_977971745.1 of Zootermopsis nevadensis. Lineage (NCBI taxonomy): Eukaryota > Metazoa > Arthropoda > Insecta > Blattodea > Termopsidae > Zootermopsis > Zootermopsis nevadensis. Next base: position 12,910,663 of record NW_028259142.1, read on the forward strand.
TATCAGACTCCACGGCTCAACATCCCAGAAGACATTCATCTACGGTTTTATATTTTGTCTTTATAAAAATGTAAATCCGAAATAAAAGTGATTAAACAGTCAGGCTGTCAATACGATTTAAAATAAATTGTATCATTCTTTTGTTGACCACAGCGCGATATTAATAGGATATCCAATGACAGTTATATTTCGCCGGCCCAGAACAATTTCCCAACACTGTTATAATGGATCGTACATGATAAATCTCGGCAGCCATGGAGGAATAGAAACGGAATCATGTGACTGTGGTGATCACCTCCTTTCAGTCATCACCAATCACTCGGTTCCTGCTCGTGTGACCCAATTTCAACCCTTCAATCTTCGACTCATTAATCAATTTCAACACGAACGCTTGCAGTTTGAAACTTTTGTATGGCAGAGGCAGAGAATGTCTTCTTTCTCATGGAAACTGCTCTACATAACTTCGTCTAGAACTTTATCCGGCGTTGCAAAAAGGAAAAATAGAAACGAAAGAAAATAACGAAAAATCGAAAGTATCTTCCACAATGTAATTTGCATGTCTTGTATAACAGTGATGTAGCATACAACCAGAAGATCTTTCCACTTCATCGTACGAACTGTAATGATCATGTTGTAAATAATTCGGGCTGTTTCGATTGTCCTGTTTAGAAACTTGGGCTGTATTTTGGGGTTTCTCAATCAGTGCACCGATACATTTTGCATTTAAGTGCGTTTGTAAACATTCAACAGTTCACAAAGTACTGTAATATTGTAAGACTTGAGGTTCTCACAGCGGTGAGTATGAAGATTTCCGTCTTCTGGGTTGTTGCGCTGTGTAGTCTGGTCGATGTTAACCAACGTTTCAGAGGTCATACTGCCTTCGTCTTCAGTTATTGTCAAGTGTTTAGCATAAATAAATTAAGTAGTTGCTGTCTTGATGTATCTCGTATTTGTATCGTAATGTAGTTAAATTTTAATACTAAATATCCAGGTTATAGAAGTTTGTCACTCATAGGCTTGGTATATTAAAATTTCTGTTAATTTATTCAACGCTGTACACACCTAAGAGATTTTCTGGCGGTGTAGGTTTTGTAAATAATTCATAATTAGTGTTCAATATAAAGCAGGTGTTTTGTGTAAGGACAGGGAAGGTACAGGGTTTATAATTAATTAATTAATTTGCCTCTTTAAACTAATTACGGCATTGCTTTCAGAGTTTATATACCAGTGGAACATTCCAAGGGCTTAATATTTATTTTTGTCTCTCTCTCAAATGTTAATTGATGAATCGATTCTCATTTCAATTAAGTAAGAGTTTGAAGTACTAGAATATTAATTTGATATGGCATTTATTTCATTGCAAGACAAATATTCCTAAGTAGGCTGATTGATTAGTTTCTCTTCACTCTGTGTCTGTGCAGACAAATGTAGGAACAGCTCGTTAAGATGTATCACAGCCGCTTCAAACCATTTCATCATCCAAAAATATTTCCTATTGTAGCTGAAACCACTTCACTTGTACCGAGCGTACAGAACCAAATTTCATAATACAAGTCATCAATCTACTCAGTGTTGCCTACTGTAACTGACGTTGCTATTTCATATAACTGTCTTTAATTTATACTAAAAGGGAACATAGGCTTGTGTCTTCAACCCCGCGGTGTGTGAGTTTCTTGTAGTAAGTTCTGAACTGCTTGACGGATGTTACTGTAACTTAGTACAAACATCATTCGACTTGAGATCTCACCACCTTTCTTTCATTTTTAATTCCACATTGAGTACTACCAATATGGCTGCCATGCGAACTTGTGAGCAACAGTAGCGTATTTTCATTGGATCTTGAATGCTTGTGTGTAAAGAGAGCTTTCTAAATTTTTGTGCAACTTTGGACCAAGTTATTTGTAGTAAGTAAATCAGCAATATGGCGACCGTACGATATCTAGGGCTGTTTGAAGTTTTCGGTTTGTCTGTGATCAAAGGATGCTGTAGGCTGGTAGAACATAAATGTACATAGAAAACGTGTTTCTTATTTATAATTACAGGTAAATAAATATAACGACGGTGAGCCACTTAGGTATTATATTGGATAAATTTAACAAACTTTTAGTCTTTGCTAGTGAAAATTATGAATCTAAATTTGAATAACAACTGAATTCCGGAAGTATAAATTTATAGATTATGCTAACATTAAGATATGGGCGTAGACTGAAGCATTTTAAGGAAAGAAAGTAACACAAATTCCTCCCAGAAATTCTGTTTAAATTTTCGGGTAATGAAAACACACGCACTGACCCAAATATTTATACATATTTCACATAGTAGCATAAGCGCGCGTAATTTATAGATATATGAAAGTTTTAAGTCCATTAGATTTTATCTGAATGTACAAATTCTTGTTCGTATATCATTTTTGTAGATGTCAATTCTATTTTTTGTCTACATTTGATAATAAATAGAAGTGGTCCTCGTGTTTTCTTTCATAACATGAAGAAAAATGAAACGGCAATGGAAAGAAGAGATTACTTCATTCAGAAGAAGGGAATTTTCTATAGAGCCGGCCTGGCACTCTTCTTATCACAAGAGGGCGCTCGCATCATCAATTATCAGCAGCTGTTGGTGACTGACTGACAGACATCCAGGCCGGGTCTCAAAATTTGCATAGTTCAAGATACTGAAACGCAAATAGGCCTATTCTCATTTAGAGCCGTGTTCCTAATTTATTTTAAAACTAACGTCCACGTCTATTACGTTGCAAGCAAGCAAAGTTAGTTTATTATGTTTGTCTCTGTGACCGACCTATTTAACATTCGGGCAAGAGTTAGTAGTCTCAACAGCGCCAGACCGTTTCTGCCTTCTCATATCGAGATACGTTACATTATTTCTGTAATATGGTAATGAAAACAATTCACAGTTCACTAATTTTGACTGAAGTAATAATATAATAATTACTTTGTTATTAATACTGACTTACTCGGTAAATATAACAGTGCATTTTACGAAGTCCCAGAAGTAAGGTAACATAAATTATTTGGTTTCTACTGTGGTATTCAATATCAATAAGCATGTTCATTACTGAAGCTACAAATAAGTGTTTTGAATACTGCAAAATTGTGCTCAAAGCTTAAAGAAGGTGAAATCCACATTCACGCTTTGTTTGAAACCGTATGTTTGTACTCCAAAGAAAGTTGACATACAGGTAATTATTTACATGTGACAAGTCAACCAAAATGGCTGTATGCAGATCTGTTCAGTAATTCGGATTTTGTGCGCAAAGGGACTAAAGCAAGCTCAATTCACAAGAGGGGAATGCCATATCAAAGAAACAAGTTTGTTTCTGGTGTAATGAATTAAAAAAAATGACGTGTTAACATTAGTGATGAACCAATGAGTGGCAGACAGCCAACGAGCGAAACAAATAACAGTACCGTGCGCATTGAGCAGTGTGTTTTGGTAGACAGGCGTGAAAATTTGAACATCCGGGCAGAAGGTCTGTTTGATCGAGTCGAGTATTCTATGTTTACGAGGTAGTCCACAAGAAGCCTGTTTTCAAAAGGTGTGCGCCCTCTGGGCCGCAAAGTAGTTGACAAAGTTTCACAGTACAGCACGCATTGGTATGTGTCCACAGTTGTTGAAACATTGCCGCAACGAAAGTGAAGGAGGCGATAACATAGAAGCATCCAGGATCCGCTATAGTCAAAATTTCAAGTTCACTTTATCTGCGAGGAAGGAAATACCTTTTGGCATCACTCATACATTCTATTGATTGGCTTCGTACATCGTAGGCCGACAATCAGTGTTAAATGCTACGTGCAACTACTGCAGCCACCCGTGAGCGGGTTGCAACGCACATTATGGTAGGTGTTGGAGCATCCAACATACAGGTCAGATCTGACCTCCTCCGCCTTTATTATTATTTGGGTTTGTAAAGCATTATCTATATGGAGGGTACCTCGACTAATGAGGATGTTCAACATTAAGCGCGTCGTTGGCTCTTGGTGATGAACCCAGGCTTTTGCTGCAGGATTATGGATGGTTTCGCCGTATGGTTAGACAGATATGTTAACAGGCAAAGCGACTATGATGAAAATTGGTTCAAATATATGCCTTTATTTATGTAAAATATCATAATATTTCGATTAAAAAACTTCATGCAGAAGACTAATCGTACCTTACATTTTAGACTCCATTCACTCAATCCAGCTTGGACAGAGTGGACCGATGGAATATTGTGATTAAGTATGGTCTCCCTTTAAATCTGGTGAATACTATTAAAATACTATATGATAATACCAGTATTATTTTAATAACGAAAACAAAGATATCACAGGGACTCCCCCAGAAGTAAGTCAATGGTTTATATATATATATATATATATATATATATATATATATTAACATTTCTTAGAAGAATGGAAACTAACAAATCCAAAAATATGCACCTGGGAAATAATAAATATACAAACACAATACTATTTGCGCATGACCAGATACTTTTGGTAGAAACCTAATACCATTTACAATAAAATGTTGCAAAACTCGTTAAATAAAAATATCTACTAATAAAACGAAGGTAGTGGAAAGTGGAAGGAAAGTACATGAGGAAAGGGAAGATTGTTATAGATCATATCGTGATTAAACATACAAGTTCGTTTAAGTACGTGCGATGTAATATACCAACATACAAAATTAATGTGGACTTAGAAGTCAATGTGCAAAAATATAATGTTAGATGGATGCATTAAAACATGCTTGTGAAAAAAACTACGATTGCATAACACCATTTCGGATCCTGCCCTACAGTATGGGAGCGAGAAAATAAGAGTATTTAGAGAAAAGAGAAAAAAGGAGACTAGAAACATCGGAAATTAGATTTCTGATATCCGTTTTGAGGGTTTCACTAAGAGATAAAATGAGAAGTGAAGTCGTAAGAAGACAAACATAGAACGAATGGTGGAAGAAATACGAGAATGTCATAGACATTTTATAATCATGAAGAGAAGATGCTTCTTGAACGCCTGCCGCGGCAAACATACTTCTGTCAGCATACTGGAAGACGGGACATTGTGTGTCCAAGAAGCAGATGGAGACAATTCTTTTAGTATCGGAACTGGTCAAAGGATTCAATCCTTGAATGGGAAGAAGAATACATTATAGATAAATTTACACTTTTTATATTTTAATCTTTGTCAGGAAGAAGGCAAGAAGATAACAGAATCCTGGCGAAGTATTAGCAAGGGATTTTCGAATTTAATATGCTCTTAAATTTATTTGAATATGATGTTGATATAGCCCATTACCGTCCCTTCCAAATATTTAAATTTGTCTTATTACAAAATATTTGTTATATTCCTTTATATTATGGCATTGTTCCACGTTTTAGAAAAAAATATTTAGATATTAGCATTTTTCTATGAGTTAATTTTTAGACAATCTGTTCATTATAATTGCATCTTACAGTTTAATTAATTAATAAACAGCTAACTAACTCCATGGAGCAGAGTTCTGCTTGAGTGACTAATAAGTACACTTAGCTAGTCAGGAATTCTTCCAATTTTATGGAACCAGAATATTACTTACCATATTCACAAGAGAGCGCCACCGGTCTAGCATGGGCCACATCAATCCAATCTACAATACAAAAAAAATTTTAACATCTGTTTTATTATTATCTTCGTATTTACATCTACGCATTGTGAATGTTCTTTTCCATTAGCATTTCCAACCAAAATTTTTTATGCATTTGTTATCTCCCCATGAGTCCTATATGACCCGTGCAGAATATCTGCATTGATGATTCAATTCAATTAATTTATTTATGTGTTTGCCAACAGCAAGAAGCCAATAACAGGCAAACACTGATAATACATACAATAATAATGAAATAATAATGAAAAATAGTACACAAACAGATTAACTAAACTTATACATGTACAGTATTAAATATAACTGCCAAGTACAGGCAGACCCAAAATAGGAACAATATTAACACAAAGCAAAATAAATGAAGAAATATAAATAAAAACAAATAATCCACCTAGGGAACACTAATATAATTGTAAAACGTTAAACAAATATAAAAAACAGATAACGATGCCGATGATGATAATAACGAAGGTGGTGATAATAACAATACTAATGTATCTCGGGGATAAGGTTTTCCTCCTTGCTTTTAGACAGATACCGTGTAGTATGGTGTAAAAGTAGAAATGATAATAAACTTGTAATTATCATCATTATCATAGTTTTGAGGTATCACATTTAGCAGTTTACCTTAATAATATCCTAATTTTTTGTGAAGGAAATATGTGTTTTCACCAGCGAATAAACTTCGTTATTACTTACTTATATTTACCGATTCATCTTCTGATCCGTTGGAAATGATGACATTTATAATTCCCGAATACAGTATTAGAAATATTCCAACTCGCTGAGCTTTGTCACAAACACATTTTCGGACCATATGTTTCGTGATAAAAGTGTTTCATGCCAAATTGGCATCGCAGCAGCAACGTAGATTATGATGATTTCACTGACGCGCAGTTCAACTGACGACTCGAACTTTTATCCGCTTTGAAGTGATCTCGGGACGTCGTCGGTCAGTTGCCAAAGCTATCTGCAGCGCTCCTCCGGTCTGTGTGTCTGTCTGTCTGTCTGTCTGTCTGGCAGTGCCAGCCCGTTTTCCTTTATCACAGTTCCAGTGTGCGGGTATTGGACGATGTGATGGATCACCAGAAAAAATATCCACGTCAAACGTGAGCAAAAAGTAATGTAAAGAAGAGAAGGACATATAGACCATTCTTCCTTTCTAGGACGTACCAAAAATCCTCGCAACAACTTGTGAATCTTCTGGTGCCTGTCTAGATTATTTGGACGTGCTTCTTTATAAGGACCTTCATGTGTTGTATACAACTAACGTCTTTTGAGCTACAAGTTTGCTGGTTTCCTTTACAGGGACTGATCCTTCCTAAAGGACCTAAGAAAAATTTTAGATGAAATTTCTGCAACGGATAATAAAGCAAAGCATTCAGTTGTAACTAATTCTGTGTAAACTCAATACCAAACAAAGGTTTCAACGTCCTCCGGCTCGATTGATTTAGAGATTATTTAACAACGCTGTTTAAAGTGAATCGGTTTATCATTTTGAATGTTATAGGGGCATGATTGTTAGTAGTGAGCATATAAGGGGTTTAAAAGAGGGCGAGTCGTAGCCCCACGTAACCTGCAATCCCGGTACTGAATAGTGAAAAACGAAGGAGAATCTGAAATGGTTTGGATATTAGCACAATAGAGATTTGACCCAGATACTTCTTGAATAAAATTCTGCAGATTTACAACATCAATATCTTATTTGTCTCTGAAGACTGTGATTTTATATTCGCTATTATTTCTCACGCTTCTGTAATAAGGGCGGTAAAGAATATGTACAAATTTGGAAATGATTTGAATTGTAGTTAGTGAAAATGCAAACACAATAATTGATTTGTTTTAAAGACTATTCGTTAAAAACGCTTCCACAAAAACACCATGATCTGTACAAACAATAAATGTTAAAATGTATTTGTCATTTGTGATTGTAGACTGTGTACAAAGTATATAGTAGTGGGTAGTCAAAGTATGTTGTTGTAAATCAGGTTCTCACGGATGCGCTTATGAAGATGATTGTCTTCTAGGTTGTTGCATTATGTAGTCTCGTAAACGTTTACCGACGTTTCAGAGGTGCTTTCTGCTTTCCTTATCAGGGTCACTCATCATCACCAATACTGAACACATTCATTTTCCACATAAAATTATCTAAAATGAAGCGAACATAAAAGTTGATGACGTAACGCAGCAAAAATAGAATTCAGAAAATGTGTGGCTACAACATTTTGACTTTTTTCTTGTTCAGATAACGGACGGTGTACAACGTAAATATTATTTTAATAGTGATTTCGCTCTTTAACTTTGTTTTCCGATATAATTACTAGCCCTGAACCGCCAAATAGATAATTTAGCAGGTAGGAAATTAAGTTCATGTGCAGCATAGAACAAGTAAGATTCATATTTTGGCTTCTTAATTCTCAAACACTACTTGATTATGTTAAACAGTAAGCCTTAAGTGTTGAGCGGGGTATATAACGTTATCCTTCAGGAATAATTTTACGTGATGCTGTACGAAGTGAGCGTATTCTCAATACTGAAAATTCTTCGGTTACCAAACCTCGACATGAAGTCGTGGAAGGTAATTATGAGTGTAGTTATCAATTATATGAAAATCAGAAACAGATGGGGCAGGTAGATCCAGAAGATCTTCAGTCTCAACGACTTAGAGAAAAAGAACTGGTTGACATAAGGAATGGACATTAATGCTTCCTCTGTCTTGCCTTAAGCGGGTAAAGCCATTGTTTCTGCCCTTGTGTATCTCATCATCACCCCTCCTGTTTTATTAATCTTCATTAATCACATTCATCCAAACGACTGCGTCCATCGCAGACCAGGGTGCCATCTGGATGTTACTAAGCGAACTAACTTTAAAAATGTATTAATTTTAACGAAAAGTAAGCTACTAAGTCATGTAGGATTTGAGGTTTTCACGACACTGCACGCAGGGACCTCCGAGACGTTGATAAACTTCTATCAGACTATACGGTGCAACAACCCAGAAGGCTCACCGCTGTTAATACCTGAAATCTTATTAGTAGGTTACACCATCTGAATGTTGTTTTCAAGGTTGGAGCCAATGTTAAATGCGCTTTTTTATTTGTATATTTGAGGAAATATTGTAAGATTTTATGAACAATGGAAGAAGGTAGATTTTTTCCGCGGGTTTTTCAATTTATCCTTACATCTTTTCGTCTAAAACGCGAATCGTCTGCTATAATGCTGGAAGGAATGTTCCAACAGACGACTGCATTAATTCTGCTTTGTGGCAGGCTCTCAGCTAATGGCATATAAAGTAAAACTGTTCGTTAAAGTAAATTAAAGAGTGGCATCCTTTTACATTTACACGTAACGTTCAAACATAGGCAATTTCTTAGCTTAGTAAAGAAGCAAACGAAGGAAGTGTTTAAACCTTTGAAGCAAGAAGTCATCTAAACAATTGCCAATTTAAAAATTCAATTCTTATCTTACATAAAAAAACAACGCTTCTCCAACACAAAGACCAGTTGACTCATGCTGTTCAGAGGAATAATTTATGTTTAAACTGTTCCGAGAATCATATAAACCGTACAAAACACTTTCGTGTGCAAAATGTAGAGTTATTGAATGTTAAAGCAGATGGTACACATGGTTATACCCGAGCTTTAAGAAACCAATACAAAAATACAAAAGATTATAGAACATGTAAACAATCAAACGTTCAGAAAACACAAGAACAATTCCCTTACTTTTTAGTTCTCTTAGTTGTCCTCCATGTTAGTGGAAAGTGAGGCTGACTCACGTGTGGGAACAAATTTACATGGGTGGATTAAGAAAGGAACATAGTATTTTGGATTTACTACAGAACTAAAAGAGTTTTAACCAAAATTCTGGACAAGAGAATAAACGAATATGCCACTTGATATAACTCAAACAGAGAGTTTATTGATGCTGATAATGAAATACAGACCAACTGGTACAAGAAACTGTCAACCTTTGAACAGATTGAAGATTTTGGCTAAGCTTCTAAAGCACGATGTAGCCGGAAAACCTTAACGGCAGCAACATGTAAGAGATCTAGACTTACATCGGAGGATAATATTAAAGTGGATCATAATGAAATAGTACGTGAAATTGTAGAATGAATTCAGCTGGTACAGTATATGGCCCAGTGGCAGGATATTGTGAGCATGATAATTAACCTTCGCGTTGCATAATAGGAGTGAAATTCCTTCGTTAGATAATTGACTACCAGATTCTAAATAAAGCCTCTGGTCGAGTCGGTTAATACGAGGCTCGTCCATAAAGTAAGTTTCCCTGGAACCGTTTACAGAAACAAAACACAATTTCATGGAAATATTTATTGCAACAGATACAGCAAGTGTCCAGCTATTTTTCAACATATTCGCCACCGGAATTGAGACATTTGTCATACCGTGGGACCAACTTTTAATACCTGTGTCGTAGAAGTCTGCCGCCTGGGATTGGAACCACTGTGTGACAACCATCTCCGCCTCTCTGTCATTCTCAAAACGCTGACGCTGACCGGACAAGAATTTCTTGAGGTGTAGGAAAAGATGGAAATCACTGGGAGCGAGGTCCGGGCTGTAGGGTGAATGATTAAACACCTCCCAGCTGAACTCCTGCAGGAGACTTGCTGTCCGTCGAGCCGTGTGCAGCCTAGCGTTATCACTGACCGCACTTCACAGTCGGCGGGAGCTGGAATAAGAACCTCCATCTTCAACAGCTGCAACGATGCTACTGTGAGAACGCGGGAAGTACCGTTAGTGCATGCGCCATGCTACGTCATTGCTCTATCACGTACGCACAGTCGCTTCGCGCAATATAAGGTTTGCTAGCTGTGGGACGAGTGGGAAACTTACTTTGTGGACGCGCCTCGTATAAAGAATGTTAATAAATAAATAACTAAATAAGTTTAATCTGTGGGTATTTTTAGGGTTTACATTAGACAGTGTGAGTGGAAATAAAGTTTTCCCAAGAATTCACGATACAGACCTATAACTTTAGTATCTGTAGAATCCATAGAGAAGTTTCGAAGTTGAAACATGCGGACGTACAGGCACGACATCCACATTATGCGTTTACTTTGCACTTCACTTCACTTCACGCAAAAAACTTATGGAAACTTACTAAACCGCCGTGTCCAATAATCCGACAGTCTATCTGATTTGTTGTACGCCTATTGGCGTAGGCTATTCTTAACTTGAATTCCAGTACATAATTCATCATCGCTCCGCAACTCCTACGGAATTTATAAACCAAGATAAATCCTAAAGTTATAACTTAATTTTTGTATTCACTGTGGCCCATCTGACTGTTGGTCAGCTCCATACAATAATGTTTATTAAATATCTTCATTGTGAACAGACTGCCTTTAAGGCATTTCAACCCATTGAAGAGGATTTATAACGCTCGTGTATTGAAGAAATATATTCGAGATAAGCTACGTTAGAACATTTTCGCTTCATTCTATTGAAATAAAGTCTAATTTGAATAGTTAGAAATTCTCTTTAAAGGATTTCCGATCTCTGTGATATTTTGACATCATTAGTGGTTGTCTACATTGAGGAACTACCTCGATTTTATTAAGCAGCTTTTTATTCGCTAGTATCCATTGAGACTGGAGAGTTGCTCATTGCCTTGTGTGGTCTTTTCATATTTGACTTCTCTTAGCCTGTATTCCAAGAATAAACTGAAATACAGACTGTTAGGTATCAGTGAAAATGCTGTAATAAAACGTGACTCGGTGGGGTTTCTGTTTGTATGGTTTTAAAGTTGTGCAGATTATTTATCCCGTCATTGTATGTACGCTGCAGCTATTAAAGACCGATTCTTTTATATATGTATATATGTATATACCTACTTGACATTTCAGTTTTTATTTTGCACTTTGAGAGTGTGGTTTCATATGGAGTATTTGGGTTTTGGAGATGAGAACTACGTCTACAAAACTGTAATTGGAAAACTTTAAGGGAACAGGCTACTTAAAAATCTTTGTAGGTTTGAGAATATTACTAAAATTTGTCGTAAAGTAATAGAGAGTGAGCGTTTGGACTTGATTCAGATGGCTTGGGATAGGAGCGGGCTTTTTTGATCACTGTTATGAGCATTCCGGTTACATAAATGGGGAATTTTTTTACTAGCTTGGTGATTACGAGCTCCTCTGTAAGCCACTTGCTGAAGTTAGTTAATTGAAAAATTGCAGTTTTCTCAGTTGAGGTTAAATATGTCAACTTTGATTTGGTGGTTGACGGAAAATTAAGTCTTGGATTTGTTACTGCCCACGTACCAGAAGTTTACAAAACAGATCCACTGATTCTTCGGGGCGTTAATGAGAACCTCGTTTAACAGAATTAAAGCTACTTAGAGTCAAGAAATCATACTTTTAAGTCGAATACTTTCGTTATGTATTAAGTCATATTTGTAAACATAACGCTGTAGAGAATATAACTCAATCTGTGATAGAAGCAAGAATTTGATTTCATGAATTTAAAAGACTTAACTAAGAATCTGAGATCCAACTCTAAAACAAGTAGTGATATTTAAAAAACTGATCGCTGTTTCTGAAATAAAATATGAATACATTCAGTCGCTGTAGGAAGTACTAGTACTTTTTTAGTCAGCGTAGCCTTGTGGGGAGGAAATGTGCTCTCGATCTGCTCGATTTGACGGGTGGGGCTCCCGAAAGTACTACCCGAGTTCGTGTCCACAAATGACTCATTTTATACGGGACACAAAAATCGAGGTGCTAAATAATGGATACTGTTAATGCAATGAAGTACTCATTTAATAATTTAATATTTATTTCGTTAATAACATTTATTCTCTTCATATTCAGTGAATTTAACAGCTATGAGGCAAATGAAATTCGTAGTAATTTAGTTTAGTTCAGTTTACTATTATTCGTGTTGCATTAGCAGCCATAATGTCAAATACAAATGCAGCACAACAAACAATAAAATATTAAAATTATATATGCAACATATTAGCAGGGAAATTTTGCAATTACGAAATTTTATGCACATTTCTCATCTCTCCTACGAGTGCTGCACAACCACTCTTATCTAATTCATAACTTCAGATTACAGTCGATGAAGTGTTCCGCCTATCCACTCACATAAACTATTGTTTGTGATACGTGTTGACCTTATGGTAGTTAACATTTGTTCCGCACACCTGCGTCTTCACCATGTTTCTGACGTTATTTGTGTGCGTGTTTAATTATGTTGATTACTGATTAGTTTATGTGACCCATGGCATCGGCTTACACGGTAGGTCGGCGGGGGTGATTATTTCTGGTGGCATCTACTACATACATGAGTTTACGTTTTCCCTCAGGCATGACGTGTCCTCCATCATCCTATGACGAGATACTTTCCTGCAAAAAGACTTTTTTAAAAATCTTCTGATGGTTCACTAATATGACCATCAAAATAATATATAGATATAGTTATCACGCTGACGCCATTAACATATTCCTTTGAGTAGGCGTGTTAAGTGACTCGTAGTGTCTCGTGCGTCACATGTCCGCACGGCCGCCATGTTGATGTTACTTACGATGGGGTAAAACGTGGTGCATGGTTTGGGACATCTGTGGTGGCATGTTGTTAACAAATGTTTCATCAAAATCAGTTCATTCGTTAGTGAGGGGAAGTCGCGGACATGACTAGCACATACACCAGAGGTTTTCAACCCACGGCCTGCGGACCGCCGAGGTAATGTGTAAACTATTTGCAATAGAAAGTTTTTTTAATACATGGCTATAAATTTATAAGAGTTTCACCTCATTAAAATCCGGAGGGAACCGAAAACGAAAAGTGAATACGAACTAAGGTCTTGAAAAGAGAATATGGCTTTATATGGTTGTCAAACTTTTTTGAAGACTATGATTTATGTTGTTTCAATAGGTGCTGAGAAGATTTTTTTTTCCTAATAGAGACGAGATATTTACATAAAAACTCCAAACACGTGTCCATCAAAAATTATTAGTGATAAAATGAGGGAAATGTAAGCCTAAGTGAGATAATAATTGCATATAATTGACTAATGTTATTAAAATGTAAGAATTTGCACTGGATTAATCTAACTTTGTAATAAATATTCTTCCGTTAAAGTGAAAACAAAACTAATTAAAAATTTGTCACAGTTCTCTTTGCGCAGTTCTTTTCGAATATGGAACCATTGTTGTCTATGCCAGTGGTATTCAACCTTTTTTGTTCGCTTACCCCCAGATATAATTTCTCTTCAACTTTGTACCCCCAAAGTTGTTGGTGTATAATTCAAGTTATACATGGTATATAATCTACATCTAAAATGAATTAAATAAATTGCATTACTGATTATTCAGTGTTTATCATAAAATAATGAATATATTTTTTAAATTTCACGTGACCCCTAAGATGTCTTCGCGTACCCCTGGGGGTACGCATACCCCAGGTTGAATACCACTGGTCTATGCAACTGATGTCAATGTGACTTGGATTACTGATCAATAAACAGACCACAATGAACATTATTATATTTGCAGTTGATCCACGAGTATTGTGTGTTGTTTGTTTGTGAAATTACTTTGCGGCGATGTATCAACTGCCGAACTTACCTATCGCTGCAGTAGCCTGTCTTATCGCTATTCATTCCAAGTATTACTTCAAGTTTTGTAATGTGCTACTTTGGTTGTTTACCGTTTTATAATAGCCTATCACGAGTCAGATGAATCACATCCGCACTCTATAACATTACGTCTTTAACGTCATTTTAATATTATCTTTGCATCTCTTCCTATGCCTAGGAGTTCTAAGTTGTGTATTTATAAGATTTAAAAAATTGTTTTAACATAGATTTAAGCGATATTTCCCAACTGAAGAGAAATAACGGACATGGGGGTAAACCATAGACCTCAAATTATTTCCCTTTGTTTGCTGTTCGTCGTTGACAAATTCGCTACAGAAAGTTGAAACCAGGGAGTAAGAAACAATTTTATTTTAAGATTGTAAATTATAACTTCTTATAACATTTATCTTCTAATGTAAATGTGAGATTTGCTGGAGTTTGCAAAGAAAATTCTAAATATTTTGGGAATTATATTGTATTATGTAATTAATAAGTTGTGTTTGATGGTGACAATATTTTATATATTTGATGATGAATACATCGGCGATAGTTACAAACATTGGAGTTGATCATCTCTTGTTTGAATGGTGAAACAAGGAGAGACTTATAACAGTCTCTGTCCAAATAAACTCCCCACTTAGCACTCTGCTTGTGTCGCTCGTTAACGAGTAGAGTTTCGTAAACTTGCATAGCATGCTGGGATCTCTCCTACATACCACGCAGTTCGCGTCCTTTCCATTGATCAGATTTCCAAGAAACTATCTTGTTCCACGTCAACAATTGTAATGCTTCGGCTTCTACGAATATATTCTTCGACTGCCTGATTCTAAATTGTAAGGGATCGATTTTGTTGTTGATCCCTGTTGTAGCGCAGTCCGGGGCAGACTGATTGCTGGGTAGTGGGTTTAGATCCCGCACAGGCCATGAATGTGTTGAGCGTCTCATAAAACAGCATATCATAGCACTCAGTCATATAATGTCTTGAAAATTGGGAGTGAAAATAAAACACTACGACCCACAGAATCATAAGAAGCGATTTAAAGATTGAACGAATTCTATAAAGCTTTAAAGAAATTCAGCTAATTTGGAAGTGGAATTTTTCAGGAATTTTTGTGTTCAAATCGTGTAAATTAAGGTCGATAAAAGTCGTAAATAGTTTACAAAATAAGATTTTAATTTATTTATACATACCAAGGTGTAATTTATACGTTTCTAGTGGCCAATAGAAATTGTACTTTTAATCGAAATATGATTTCAGAGGAAAAGTGTAATATTTAATTCAAATTTCTGCAGCTATATTTCATGATGCAGGTTAAAAAAAAAACTTTCAGCTTACTGTTTCCGATTCTGAAGCCTACAGATTAAAATATAGAAAAAGCATTATTATGCATGTTGTACGTGAGTATCCTGACTGATATTGTTCGAACCGAGGAATGCCGAGCAGATTATTTGGACCAAAGAGCGAGATAAATGAATAAGAATGTTCAGAGTTTGAAATGTCGTCATAATAGAGTTAATAGGGTGGTGATGATATTTTGGTTCACGTGGTTTAGGAAGCTTGAATGTATGAGATATTGATATAACATTTTAATCAGAAAACCTGAAGCTAAGGCACCACTTTATAAATGTAATCATTGATGGTAGGATAATATTAAATGGGATTTAGATAAATAGCGTGTGAAATTGGGGACTGGATTGGATTAAATGTAGGCAGGGTTAAATGGAGGGCTTTTGTAAACACAGTAATAAACATGTATGTTGAGAAATAGCATTGAAGTTCTTTACCCACTGAGTGACGATCAGCTTCTCGAAAAAAATCGTGCACCATGAAGTAGATTGTTTTCGTTGTAGGTAGTAGCTTCCACGCATGGTAAACGCACAAATATTATAATAAGGTTATTAATTATAAACATACCGCAGACACTATTTTCATTGTCTCCTCATGTTCTTCTCAGATATTAATACAGGTCACGGATCACTTAGGTTTTAATACATTCAAATTACCTCTGGCACTGTTTCCTAACAGGAGACGATCCAAAGTCTTCGAATTGAGGGGTGTTAGCGCAGTGAAATCGAACTGTTTGAGGACATGGCGAAGAAATTTAGGACGCATTATGACTTTTCACTTAACAAAACTCAGGAGGCAAGGAGAAATGAGAACTGTGACTCTCTGAAATACTTAATATGTCTCAGCAACTGTTCCGCATTAGTCGATCATTATATTGTTAACAATCATTCATCCTTGTAAATGTAATGTGGAAGATAAGAGAAAAGACTTACTATCAGCAGATTTCAAGCTTGTTCATATATTTTTTTTTTGTGAAAACAAATGTTAGTTGTGTCTTAAGATAATATTTATGTTTACATATGTATACTATAAATTTTAGCGTTTTTTTTGGCTTGCAATTTACTACGAAATTTTGATGTTTCCATAGCTTAGGCCACTGTAGTAGCATTAGAGGATTAATAAAAACAGGTTTAATAAAAATATTCTTACGAGCTCTTGTTTTAAAGTTCTAAGCTACAGTTAACATTTGTTTTTGCTCGGGCATGAACTGTGGAGACGAAAGAATGTGTGGGAAGCGATTCATCCGGTAAGTGCTATCCGTTTGGACTTTGGAATAAACCGAGTTACTCGTTCCAGTAACACTAGTTTGATGGAAGTGGAGGAGTGTGGTTTAGGGTGCTAGTCAGCATTAGTTAATTCTACATGGCGAACGAGAGAGAGAGATAGTCCAGCCAGCAGGAAGAGTGGATCAGACGGGGCTACGTAGATTATCGTGTTTTGTTAGTTCAGTCCTTTGGGTAAGCGAGTGGTGACCACACACCGGCATAGCCATTCTACGCTGGTGTTTGGTTATTCTCTGCTGAGAGAATGCTGGGGAATCAACAGACATTTGTGATATTAACTAAAGTTTAAATGCAGACATCCATAAAAATTGTCCGGGTTCTCCAAAGTGATATCTAAATTAATACGAAACCTCAATTGGTGTGTTTGTCTTAACATGCTAATAAAATATTACATCGATAGTTATGACTGTTGTTTATTCATGGCACCTACAAACGTTACATTCTTAAATGGATCATTTTGCAGTCATGGACAGATTAATTACCATACATCATTCTGCTATACTATTATGATAACATCAGTGATTTTACTTTACACTAATAGGTATGTCGATGTGGAAAATGGCATCTGTTGTAAATGACTTCATGAATAATTTTAGTTTACTAGCATACCATTTCTGTGGGCAGTACTTAATTTAAATGGGACGTTAATGCCAGCTAATAATCACCAGAGTTTGAAATAAATATCCCACTAACGACACGGCTCCCTCGTCAGTAGTTTGCAGCTGTGTTGCTAGAATAAGCACGTTCTTGTGTTGAAATAGTACTTGTGTAAGATGTGTAGCTTTCTTCATGCAAATGTTTTAAATTCGTTCACTCGCTGCCTCACTCATTAAATAGACCAGTGGTTTCCAAACTTCTTACCAGCAATTTGAGGTTCTCAAGGCTGTGAGGAAGATGATGTTCTTACGAGCTTTAACGTCGTGTAGACGTAGTAGAAGCGAACACTACGACCTTCATCCTCAGGGCTGAAGGTCAGCACTTAGGATGGATGGTTTATCTCATAGCCGAAGTTTTAAAATGAAGACAAGTGTTCATTAATCTGGCCTTCTGTTAATGTTACTGAAGACGTAAATGTAATTTTGGGCTAAGCGTTCACGTGGAAGGAATGTGTTTCGAACAAGTTCTGAAAATCTAAACAACATTTCCATAAACTTGGCTGATTTTGACAAGAGCAATAATATGAAGTGTGCCCTCGTCGAAAGCTTCGACTAAGCTCCTTTGATCTACCCAAATGATGTCCGCTCGATTTACAACATGTTTCACATACTTTGACAGTCCTATAGGCTACTTAACTATTTAATTGTGGTACTAAATAAAAAAGAACTCTTATTGTACTTTGGCGACAATTCGTTTTCCACTTGGTCCTTTTAATAAAATATAGTTCACACACTTCATTTTGATATATTCGTGTTTCTCTTTTCAGTAACAGCACAGTTTTGCGATGTTCTTTACATAAATAAACATGGTTTAACACAGCTCTTCAGATTTACCTTAAGAATGTTGTTGTTAAGAAATTGTTTTAAATTTCGAAATATAGGTCTGCCTACAGAAGTCCATTATCAGATTGGTTCCTTCGGAAATCAATGATCAGTTCTTTTTGAAACTCGCGTTTTCCTTCTACCAATCCATTAGTTGTTCAATAAAATCGAAAGTGTGTGGAAGCCGAGCGTTATATGTTAAATCCCACAGAAGTTAAAGATTCTTACACAAGTTTTAGAACAAAACATGCAGCTGCTACTTTTAGAAAACACTGTTGTTTTAATAGCAGATCCAAAAAGTTCAACACTGCTGATAACTAAAATGTCCACTTTGGGCATGTTTCTGAACATGTTCCATCGATCTCCCGTCTTATTTACGTGGCATTTGTGCCAGTTTTACTCTTTCTTTCCTTCCATCTCCTTCTAGATCTTCCAAGTACACGTTTTCCAAGAGCCTTTTGCACCAAAATTATGTATAAATTCTTTAAGCCCCTTTGATTTCATTTCACTAACAGTAAAAGCTTACCTTTTCAACTGATATTATTTCTTATTATGGAATATTCCAAATTACCCGCTTTGTCCTATTTAGTCTAAAAAATACATCATTACTATAGCATGTTTCTTAGATATCTTTAACGAAGACTTTATGATCGTCTCTATTCAGTTCACAAGAATTTGGAAAAGTGGTTTTGAGGTTAGACACTGGACTCATATAAGAGGGTCATGAGTATGATCTGCTATCAGATCTGTGTACGGATTTTTCTACTCATCTCACCTTTTCCAAAGATAAAACTTCCGAAAAGATTTCGCTGTGTATCGGAGGATTCTTGAATCTTTTATCGTGTGTAACCAAATCCGCAGGATATGCGCTGCACGCTCCAGATGTGCCGAGGGTCAAAAGAGATAGCAAATGTCACGATGTATATCTTTTGGGGGCATCGGCAATACATCAAATCATCGACAATATTTTGGCCTTTATCTTCGTAATGAAACAGGCTGGTATGCGTTCTAGTAGATATTACTGCGTATCTGACCAAGGTAATGAGTAGCCGTAAGAATAATTACAGCTTTAATTCCTCAGTTACTAAATCTAATCTCGGTTGTGATAGTGACATTATTTACATTAAGCTATAATTAAATTCGATTAATAAAGCAAAGGAGCAGATTTCTGATTAAAATAATATTACAGAGGTGGTACAGTCAATTGACAAAGGTTTAAAATTTAATGTCTGTCTGTCTAGTATGTACTTTCAAGAAGTTTTGTATAAATACTATGTCACTGGAAGTATTATTCTCGCATTTGTAGTACGCTTGCAGAGAGCTTATCATTTTAAAACAGTTTAATTAACACTTCTGGTTTCTGACAAATTGCCTGGGTGTTCAACTTTTTTTAAATTATATTTTTGCTATTTTTCCTTTACGTTCTCTTTCTTTGTCAAGCACGGGATATTCGCACTTCCTTAATACACCCGTAACTTTACATTGCATTAAATAGTCTTTCATAATCGAAGTTGTAATGGAAAGCATCTACCCCATCCCTCTATTTACGAACTTAATTAGTTCGATCAAAATTGTTTGTAAGCTTAAAATCAATAAATCGAAAATAAAGTTGCCATTAATTTCAATGTAAATTATTGTGAGTGGTTCCCGACTAACATAAAAACTGCCCAATATTTTCCCACATATGTCTGCCTGCCATAATACAATCATATGAATAAGAACAACATTATTACGTATTTATTTCTCTAAAGCACTACTGAAGTGTTAAATCAAATATAGCAGTTACTTTACTTACAGAATAAAAATAAGAAAGCAACGTTGACAAAGAATGAAGAATTATCTTATTTGTACCATAATTTTTGTATTTGTAATAGTCATAAAGAATCAGAGGTAAGATATTAATTGGTTCTTCGATGTAGCGAAAACATGCTTACAAAATTAAAAATGAATATAAATTAACATGTTTCGTTATAGCTAGATTTCCTAAATCGAAGAATGGGCACACGTGATCAGAGACCACTGAGACATTCCATCGGTATCAGCGTACTTTGGAAATGTGTCTGTTACGATTTCTTTCATGTACTTTATCCATTTGAACTTAAGCCTAGAATTCATGCTCTTACCATCAAACTGTAAAGTCAAAATTGTTGAACCATGCAATTTTGGGTTGAGAAGTCTGTAAGTCTCTTATCAAAAGGATATAACCGACTCAGTCATTATGCAATCTTAAAGATTGACTCTGAAAAATGTAGTAAAGCATTCATCTCGTTCTGTAACGTTTAGGATTGAAGCTGAAAACCAAGTCACTGCTTTGTAGAAAGTTGAAGCCCGTGTAACTGGAGGATGTTGAAAGCTCCTACATTGAAAGGCAAAGGTACTACACAAATTGTGTGCCAGAGTGCTCATAGAGACACAATCAAGGATAGAGAACCTCGCCTGAGTACAGTCGCTTACGAATCCTTCTTTGCTGTATATGAGAATGTTGGGCGTGTAATCTTGTCAGGCGATGCAGATATGTGTGAATTAACATGAGAACATGAATTATTAATACGTGGATCACGTTTCTATATATCATGTCGTCTTAACTTTGATGCTACTGATTTAGCGTTCGTGAATTAGTAATGATATTTTACGAAATTTTTGCTCAAAGTACGTATTCTGTATGCAGAATGGCATGTGTTTTTTCGTTAGTCCATTAGCATAGGCAATTGAATCTCTAATTTAAATTACGTACAACATTTGAGGAACTTAAGAAAATATTGCTTCAGAGACAAGCTTACTGCCGTTAAGTTCAGTTAAGTCTCCTATCTTAAGTCTAGAATATATATTTATGGCAGACTTAGGCTCGAGTCCTCGGGGAAGGTGGTTTGGTGGTGTTTGAGAACAGTGTGATTAGGAGAATATTAGAACATCAGAATTAGGGTCTAAGAAGATATAAAAAAATTACATAGTGAGCATCTTCATGATTTGTCTTCACATATATTATTATTTTAATTAAATTCTAGCAGTTGAGATGAGTGAAACATGGAACATGCATGGGAAAGCGAGAAATAAACGCAAACATCGGTTGAGAAGTCTGGAGTTAAAACACCCCTCTAGGGCCGTATGAATATATAAAAGTGTGATATTAAAATGGATCTTAAAACTGGTGGATCTAAGGATATTGACAGAGTTTATTTGGCTTGGTATAGATTCCAGAGACGAGCTCTTTGTAACACGGAAATGAATCTTGGAAATCTATGAAAGACATGTAATTTCTTCAGCTTTTCAATTACGACTTTGCTCCATGGAGTTGGTTATTAATAAACAAAAATCCTGTATTCGATATGTAACCTAATTTTCGAATTGCTTTACAAATAGTAGAAGCTATGATACTTTACACTTGTTGAAGACCACATGAATAGAGAATATGATTTGGCCACTCCTTAGTGGATAGCAGAACCAAAATTCTGATAGCAGTTTCCTCAGAGTAACGGAACAAGGTTCCAAGGTTGTGAGTTCATTACGAACACAATTTACAATATGCAGTAGCAGCCTGAGTTCTTCTTGCCAAGTTGTAAGCTCGGTGTAGTTTCAATTAACGCACGACCGGAGAATCCGAGATTCAAGTAATTACTGTAGTGCTTTCAGACAGGCTTGGATTAGATGAAATGAAAATAGCCTCTATCTAGACTGATGCAAGTTTTGTAGAAGTCTGAACTGGGGATGATGGAAAAGGTAAGGTCGTAGACTAGAACAAGTTTCCACCTTATATTTCTTTGTTTTCCGAATGAAATTTTACTTAGCGTAGTATAAATAGCAGTTGTACCTTGAAGAAACTTAAGGAAACGCAGACACAGCGACACATAATGATCTGTTCTCACATACTGTTACGATATATTATGCCAGTATTGGTGTATGATAAGCGAAGAATCCTTACATTTTGTTAAAACATAGATCCCGTAAAATATTTAAGAAGATTATTCCAAAATATACCCGTATGCGCTGCAAATTATTAACTTTTTACTAAAACTACAGGGTTTATATTATAATATCCGTTGATAAATTGGTCGTTTCAAGGTCAGAGCAAATTTAGTTTTTTTTTAAACCGAATACGCATATCTGAAATAGGACACTGCTTCTTCCTCCCACATCTCTTCACATTCATAATTCACTAATGCCGTACAATTTCTCTCTCAACTGCGTTACTTTCTGACGGCACCCGGGTCCATCCACCCTCTCACCCAGTGAATACCGATGGGCTCCTCCTTCGGGTGTGAAACAGCTGGAGCGAGAAGCTCATTTTTAAGTAATACTGAGTTTAAAATTGTATGGAGCCCTGGCCTTCTCGTGGGCCTACGTCTTAATACCGTGGTCCTCTGCCACAACGACGTACACTTGTGACATGTGCTTAAAATGTTATATTTCCTGTGGAGTGAAGTTTGTATTACAAAATATTTAAAAAAATAGAAACATAAATCATGGAAAGTGTGAATATTCAAACACACACACACACACACAAGCAATATATATATATATATATATATATATATATATATACATATACACTTTGACTGAAAATATACATGATTTTGTGTGCTTTCATACATTTTAGTGTCCCACCACATTAGACAGTCGCTGAAACAGGACTAAGGTACTGAAACAAGGCACTGAAAATTGTCTATTGATCTCACTTAATACAAGTAAGGCACTGAGTAATGAAAATAATGGAAGAAGGCTAAACAAACGAAGGAGTGTATGTAACTTTCGCATATGTTGGGAAATAATTATTTTATCTGTCAACATATTATCCAGTAGAAGGTATATAGATGATGATAAGACGTGGGCGCAAACTTTGATGAGAATACAATCAATAAGGTGTCAACTCCATGGAGCAAAGTCTGTCCTGTGTAAGAAGTAGTCGCATACTTGGTAAAAGTTTCTTCGCCTTTTAAAATACCGAAGATTAATTTCAGGATGATTCTCTCATACACTCCCAGGAAATACATTTTTTCCATTCAATATTTATGACAGAAATGTATGCTTTACTCATTTTCCCATACGTTGTACACGTCCCACCGATCTCCCTAAAATAAATGATGAAGAATGCACATGGAGCTCGTATTTACTCAATTTTTCATACTTCTCTGAGAGGATGGAACAGAAGGATGAAAAAAATTGATAAACTACAGTTATAAATAGTTACGAGGATTTTTGAAACAAAAACTACGACACACGCAGAAGTAAAAAAAAAAGAAGAAGAAATCTTGACCTTTTCACTACTCCGGACGGTGTCCAAATTATGGGGTTGGAGCGAATACGATACCAGTGAAAGCGAAATGTGAATATGAAGAGGAAGATAATTAATAACAGCAAAGCCTGCAGGGAGAAACGCTGTAGGCAGCAGGTCCGGTTATTGAACCGAGAAATAGAGTACGCCACTAGAAACTGGATGTTGACCCAACAAAAATTTGTATCTCTAAACACGCCAACAACAAAACCTATAAGAAAAACTGTGTATGGGGGCTTAATTAAGACATGTCTTAATTCATAATAGAGTTCTGGGTAGGCCTCTTTGAGACTCATTTAATCAACGGCACTCTGTGTGATTAATTAATTATCTCTTGCTTCCACGTTGAAGTATGAAAAAGGGCATACATTTTGTTAGTTGCGAAAGAACTTACGCTTAAAGAAAAAAGAACATGACGTAATGTTGCTAAGCAGTCCTCCTTCGTATCCAGTAGAATGGGAGTTCAAATCTCAGCTTGAACACCAGCTATCCTCACTGAAGGTTTAGTGGTCTTACTCAGTTCCTTCAGGGAAATGCTGGGATAATATGAGCAGAATACAATTTTTTCGGTTTTATCAATGGCGCCAACTTTACTCCAAGTGTTTCAGAACATAAGGTTACTTTAGTAGCAAATTCATTGATATTTTTTAAAAGTAGATTGTGCACGCAGACCTGTACAGTAAAGGCACAGCATGCTGAAGTCATTTGTATTGAATTGAAGTTAACCGAGTGTTAAATCTAACCCCTAAATAAGCAACAATACTTCCATCATAATTTTTAACTTGCAGCGGTTTACACTGTCACAGACGAGATATGCAGTTTAGTTACCCATCTATTCCCAATAATTTTACATTAATACATTAAATTTATTAAACAATTTTTTATCTGCGGAGTTTGAAAATCCTGAAATCTAAATTTCTATGAGGTAGAATAGGGTCTGTTGGACGCCTTTAACTTTGATTCGACTCTCCGCCACTTCATAGCATAGATTTCTGTCTTGTTTGTGTTCGGAAAATACCTATAACACATGCGTTAGTTTTTCAGCACACATCAACTGGTTTAAATTTTATTTAAAACGTTTCCACCTTCTGTTTGATCATTTTTCACACGGATACAATTTTAGTAGTTTAATAAATTCAGGTGATAAAATCTATTTTTCGCCTGTTTTACCGTTTATTGATTAAAATATACTATATTGGACATCACTAAATTGTAAACAGATCTTACGCTAGTCTTGATAATTTTTAAAACCTTGTTAAGTCGGAAAGTGTTAACTAACCCAGACTTAACAATTGTATTAGTACGTATGGTGAAGATAGAAAATTATGGAGGTCCCATGAACAAATAGTCCTAGTTCATAAGTAAGCTGTTATTAATCAGAAATAATATATAACCGATATGCGATGATTAAATATCTATTTCTGCCTGTATTTTTGTAGGGCTGTGATTGTTTTGACTAAGTATGGAATCTTCTCGATGGAAGGTAAAACAAAATATATCTTCATCTACCGAGAAATATCTTAACTTCGGAATGAATATTTAAAGGATTTTGTAGTTGCTTCATATAGCGAGAAAAAGGAAGAGATATATAAGCATATTGAAGACTCTTAAAGTTCTATAGACCTACTAGTCGGTCTCGCAGTCTTCATAAAAGTGGTTTTGTTCGGAAGTTTACAGCATGAAGTAGGCCCATTGCAAGATTCCTAAAGTGTTATCAGTATAGACTACAGCTAGAAAATGGCTGCACTGTCGCCCGATAATGTTCTAGATATGAGACACTCAGAATCGTTATTGCGTCGCCACCCTCATAGCGTCTTTCGAAGGAGTCAGTAAACCCCCCTCTCCTCTGTTCCATGAAGTTAGATAACACTTTTAAGGTGCATACATTGGATGAAATATAGACATTCTATGTAGTAGATATGAACGGAGTTTACATATAAAATATTTTTCGTGTGTTTAGTAAATCGACCTGTTATAGTCCTCCACGAAATAATAAATTTCACGTAGAAATAACTTAAGAAACAAATGTAATTTATTCTCGAATTTGTGACGGTAAAAATATAAAATAACTCGTCGCATACTGGATGGTAATATTGTCGTAAATTTAATTTGTGGTGCAGAGGAAAATATTGTAATACCGATTGCCGTGGTTGCGCACATAGATTGCATTGTCACAAATAAACTAACGTCTAGGTGTTTTCGTAACGTGGAGCCGAGTAACTCCACGCAAGGCAGCGTGACCCTTGCTTCGGAAACCTTCCAATAAAGTAGGACGCGTTACGGCTTTAGTTATCTGCTCGAGTACAAAGACTGAACTTATATTTTGCTTTTCTGACATGTTTAAAGTAATTCACTATAAGCGTAAATGTAGTTCCTTTATTCAAGTTTTTAAAACGAGTCCAGTGGCGCGTGAATAACCAATAGCAAAACTAAGAACATTGAAAATATATTTCAAAAACTGTACTTCAGCAATTTCCAATTTCACAATTCCGTTAGGAAATTAATTTATAACTTCAACTATCAATATGTGACATTCTTCGTTTCTTTGTCATTACATCCGTTAAAAATCCACCGGTACATATTTTCGGATTATTAAAAATTGGCATTCCTAAGCAAAGCAACCGGAGTTAAGTATGTTTAGATACTAATCGGTCACACTACCGCTGTTCTGATATATATATATATATATATATATATATATGACGGCAATCTGACAGTTTCGTAGAAATATCTGCATATTCGTTATGGCGATTTGTTTTCCACGTTAGTGGCGTTTCGACCGACCAGTCACTGAGGTGTTATTTGGAATCAAAGCGCCTTGGCATGGTAGTTTGAACCATAGATGAATTTGAACGCAGTTCCATAAGATTGTTATTAACTTAGGGTACGAAAACATGATAATGAATTCTTCTCGGGCTACCAGCCGTGTAAGGTGGTTTAAAGAAGAAAACACCGTTTCGAGAACCATCTTCGTCCTCGTCCTCAGGGTACCGTGGTGGCTGGTAGCCCGAGAAAAATTCAGATCATACAAAGAAACATGACGCTGAGCATTATGGTAGCGTATAAAACTAATCGATAGGAGCTGAATAATGAGAAACATTCTGTTGACAAAGATTAGTTTAATGAATAGTTTTACTTATTAAAGATGAAAATGTGTTTTCAACTGACAACACTGAGACGCACATCTGTTACATGGTCTGTGGAAAGCATGAAGTCAGAGTCAGCCATTAGACATGGCTCGGGAGTCAACAAGCCGTAACTCATTTGTCATATACTTGTATATCTGTCACAGGCTCTCAGTAAATATTTTATGTTTTAATTTTGTACAGAATAGAAGTCGTGTTTTGAGGTAACTCCTGACTAGTTACTTTGACGAACTAAAACGAATATCATACGAGTGTTTTTTGAAATTCGTATACTTGTATTAACAAGACAAAATCCTTTGTGTTTAAATTCAGATTTACATCTCTTTTCACATGATTGCTTTGAATGTCAGTGATCGTACCTCTGGCGTGACCTTTTTGAATGTTTTAGGTCAAAGTGAGACGCCATACTGACAACACAGGCCTTACGAGATTAATTACGAAGTTGGAGCTACAAGCTCAGCCTTTCCGCGTGTATGTAATAAAACTTTCGAGACTAAATTTGAAGTTCACCAAAGGACCACCTACAAGTATGTGACAAAAATGTTACTTTGTAAGTATGTGATGCTACACTGAACGAGGTAAATAATACGAGAGGAGAGAAGGTCGAGTGATTAATTAACTACTATAAAGGTTGGGAAGTAATTAGCAGTTAGTACTGCAGTTCAGTTGACAAGCTCCAGGTCAGCCCCCACCTACAACAGAGAAGTGTCGGCCTCAGCCTGCGCGTATCATGATCAAAAGAACCACAAGAGTGCCGTAAAATTATAAAAATTCGACAAGTATAAGGATATTTCTGGTTAATATCACCATAACGGCTCAGTAAATGAACCGATGACCCATATTCTCGGATTTACAGGGTTCGAAGTTCGGAAGCACGGGCTGGCTATACCATTAAATAAGTATTAATCCCCATTGGAAACTAAGAAAATGTATTTTTCTGTGTCTAAGCACCATACTACGCATATATATGTTGGTAACGGTCTGAGTGTTCTAGACCTCGGTTCACATGCAGGAAGTTATCAGATACAAGCTTCGGCCGTTCTATTCCGAAATTTTAGTTCAGAATTTGAGTAACGGTTGCCCAGTCCACAGTAACCTCCTTCATAACTAAAGCATAACGCACAGAGGACTTTTTCAGAAGCTTATAGTTGCTTATTTGTTCAAAGATTTTCCACTTCTTATGAAACCCAAACGTGTATTGCTATGTTTACAAGAGGAGCTACCTGGTCTTATACCAAATCAACTGAATCCAACCTATGCATTATTTACTTAAATGAATTCCAATATTTACTACCGTCAATGTCTAGATCTCGCAAGTGGTCTTTTCCTTCCGACTAAATTGCATTTCTCATCTCCATTACGTGCTATGTGTCTCCATGATATCCTCATTGATTTGGTAAGCGTAATATTTGGCCAAACTACAAATTATAAAACCATTTTTGTATTTTTTTAAAATTTTCGGTGACTTAGTCCTGTTACGCTCTTTTGTACCCTGTTTTGAAAAATAAAAAACAGGTAACCGTTATAAATTACGATGCATTTTATTATGTAATTCCCTCCATTTTCCTGTCTGAAGCTATAGATTGACTTATTACTAGGCTACTGAATAACGCTTTTCCAAAATTCAATGGGCGGATGATTGAATTGTAGTGTGACTGTAAATGATTAATTGAAAGGGATGTAAGAGGATGCAGTAGAACCTACAGCTGTCCACCATTTGCCTGGACGGATTTGAGAGAACGCTGTTATCACTGTTGTGCATAAACCACTTGCAATGTGTAACCTGTGTTGCACCTCGACGCCAGCTTTTGTCTTGGGATCTGTTGTAAGACTTTCGAATTTATCTCTCCATACAGTTGTTTGTTGAAGATGACTCTTCTGGGATTTTGCGCCGTGTAATTTCGTAAATGTTTACTGACATTTCAGAGGTGCTTACCGCCTCCATCAACAGGGCGATGTGCACCTCTGAAACGTCGGTAAACTTCTGCCATACTGCAAGGTGCAACATCCCAAGAAGACAGTTATCTTCACACTCGCTAAAGTGAGAATCTCAAATCTTATCTGAAAAAGATGTTTGTAACGAAGTTACAGGAAGAAATTGAACATATGATTATTTATGCCGTAGGACTTAAGGTTTTTCGAGATTATTCAACAAAAGCTTGAATTTGATATAATTTTATATTGAAAGTTCAGAGGTACTTTCTGAATCTACCATCAGAGTGGGAGCAAGGACTTCTGAAACGTCGGTAAACTTCTACTAGTCTACTCAGCGTTACAACCCAGAAGACAGCCATGTTCAAAGATTCTTTGATTTATGGATGAGTTTTGATTCTGCACAAACATTGTCGTGTGTAACATGTAAACGGGTAGGATTACATCAGAATGAAAGTTTAGTGTCTAAAATGGTATACTGAATTTTCAAATTCGTTTTCATCCGTGTACAACTTCTACTGCCGGGGATGATCGGCGTCGAATGGTGAAAGTTATGCAACGAATCTCAAAATATTTCAGTTTCCGTCGTCGTCACAGACATTCAGATTTATTTGTCGTCTTGATTTGCTGTTTTTCGAGAAGGATCGCTCCATGTTCTTAGTTTTATGGTAAATATCGGTCATGATGAAACTCGTCAGCCATAAAGACCTAAGCTAAAAAGTAATAAGAGAATTGTGCTTCACTGAACCATTTTAACACTTTTTTCTTTATCCACTGCCGTTCGTGACGCAGGAATATCAAAATGTACAAGATAAAGTACCGCTCCCCCATATTTAACTTGATACTTAAATAAATTAGTGTAATTAAGTGTGTCTATCCCTTAAGTTTAACATGACAGGAAGGGAAGAAACATGAAGTACCTTTATTTAAGATTACTTAGTGAAGCTAAGTATGCTAATTATATGCAGACTAATCAGAGTGACACAGTTAATAATACTCTGCAGATCCCGAGAACAAAGGAACATGCTTCTCAACTGAAAACAAATTTTAACCTTTGGGACGGAAATTCGCTTACACTTAGATGAGTCATTTTTTAAAACTTGCTTTCGTCTCACTTCTAGGCTGTTTAATTTCTTTACTTTCAATCTGTCTATATGATAAGCGATGTTGATTTCTCTTCCATCATTTTGTAGTACACATCCGTTTACACATATCCACGAAAATTCAATAATTACTTTTTCGTTGTGTCTTCCGACGTTACAATAGTGCCGTCTGTTTGCACTATATTAAATATTATAGATATATAATGATTTTAATTTTTGTTTGCCGCTGTGTGTAATTAATGCACTGAAACAAAATACTTCACTCATCCATGGCGTGCTATATCCATACACTTCTACACACCGCAGTGAAAGATTAAATCATATTATAATCATTAATTAAGCGAAGATAAACAACTACTTTAATTTTTATATCCTGCTTTGTTAGACTTTGCGATAAAAATGTGCTTTTTAAGTGCTACATTAAATTTTATAGTCATTCCTGACAGGTAGTTTGCTAGTTTGACTATACATTGCATAACAGCAAGGCAAAGGAAATACTGAATATCAGAAATAATGAATGGGGAGATATATCATTGTGAAACATACGTATTACAAACCACTTCTGACCTCTTTCAAGGCAGATGCATCTGGTGCCATGAGGTAAGGTCATATATCTCCAGTATGTTGATTCGGTCTGGTGACAAACTTTGAACGAGGTTCTAGTGCACTTTAGACGGGGCAGGTGTACTGTATATGATTATGTGTCTTTCTGCAGTCATCATTAGGGCTAGAATCTGATTCATTTTCTAACTCAGACGCTGAATGATTAACCAAATATCTGTTTGCCTGACAGACTAAATTCATTCCTTCAAAACTTGATAGCCGCTTAGCTAACCAAGAAATTCATTAAGTTTCTTTACTATTTTCACAAGATCCCACAAGTAGAACATTGCGATCTAATTGTTAGCATCCATACTTTATATTCCGATGGTCCCGGGTTCAAATTTCGGCTAGAAAATCTGCAACACTGGCTTGTGATTTCTCGTGGTTTTCCTCAGAAATTCCAGATATTTTCTTAAATTTTATTACATCCGCTTCCATTATCATTATTTCCAATTTATTATTTTATTAATTATCTTATTATTTAACGCATTAAAATCCGAAATAATGACGTCGTCGTTAAACAAATAAACATAAATAAAAAAAATAAGAAGTGCCGATTTCAGATCTTGTCTCAGACCTACTGTCCTGACCGTAATTTTTATGTTTTTTCTCAGGAACTCCAGGGAAATGTTAGTACTATGCCACGGTGTCTCAACTATTCCCCGCGTTCTTTATAATTGATTAAAATTCTGCTTTTAGCCGCTGCATGAACCATGTCGCTAAAATACGCTGCTAAATTGTCAAAGGATCAACCAGTCTTTGGTTTTCTTTGCGTTTCATCTCGGCATTAAGACCGGTTATCTAGACGAGACAAGACGATATAATCCCTAGCATGTAGCATGGTTTTAAAATGTGCTCATTATGAATTCAGCTTCTCCTGAAGTGTTCCGGCTTGCCGTGTCGGACGGCACTCGAGTGA
Source organism: Zootermopsis nevadensis (assembly GCF_977971745.1). Lineage (NCBI taxonomy): Eukaryota > Metazoa > Arthropoda > Insecta > Blattodea > Termopsidae > Zootermopsis > Zootermopsis nevadensis. Next base: position 12,941,994 of record NW_028259142.1, read on the forward strand.
AGACTTGTCTAGGAAACTTCAGCCCTCTCACTGAACCTCGCATTGCTGAGAGGGCGCTCTCAGTGGATGTGGCAGTGCCGGATGTTTACCCACTTACATTCTAATTCCTTTTCCACCCATCAGGAAAAAGAGGAGGGGTTATGGAGACTAAAAAAAATCGTCAAAAGGAAAGCTAGTGGCGGCAACTAATGGTGGAGAGAAGAAGCTCTTAGCCGGGGAGGCGAAGTAATTTGACTCTTGTTTGAGGAACGTCTAACATCTCTGTACACGAACATTAAAGCATAATTGCCGGGTATTTCGAAACCTTCAACTACCCCATTCCTAACTTCATACCCTTCTTACTCCATCCACCACTTACAATTAGGGGTGGAAATTATTTTTACTCGGAGGCCAGATGAAACTACTTGAGGTGTGCTATAATGCAGACTTTCGCGAGAAGTAATCCTCATTAAAAAATTTGAGTTAAATATCAGCTATTAACTGACTGAATATGCATTATTCATAAACCGTGGGGCAGCATTCATTAATCATTTATGAAGATATTTTAATCGATCACAGTTTAAGAACTATTATTCAAAGTAATGTGAGTTGAGGCACATTATAAGATCCTTGCCTCTTAGAAACAACACCTGTCAGATGTCGGCCAGCAAGAATGATGCACTCGATTCGATTCATAACACTATTTCGCGATTTTGCGTAGTAACATGACCGGTGATATTACATATGAATGCTGCCCCACTCTTTATAACACAAGCGATTAAAATAATATTATAATAATTATCAAAAGTAGGAACAGGATAAAGGAGAAAATTGTAATAATCATGAGCTTAATAATTTATAGGAATTAGCCTACTCCTTGCCTAATAACGTAAATGTACAAATAACACCAAATGAGAATTTTTTAAGTACATTTACACCCGTATTTTTACTCTATAAAATTATTAAATAAACTTTTATTGGAAAGTGCATTTTGGTGATATTCGGAGGCCCGTGTTGGCAATACTGCGAACGTACAAAAACACCAAAATCATGAGAAAAGCATGACGGAAAATTTTATGCTTTTATTAACGTCGTACAAATAATGGTATATGAGGGTTCGAGTTCCATAAAATGTGGGGAATTTCTTGACCGGATGAGCCACTGTTACAATATCAAATATGAATATATTGTATGCAGTTATTCAAGAATGTGGTAGTTATGTCTTAGTTGAAAGTAAGATAAAAGTTAAATATTTTCTTACGTCTGAATCTGAGTGTAAATGATCGTAACTGTTCCATATCTTCACCTGTTATGTCTACTTGGAAACGTGGCAGTTATTATTCCTGTGATCGAACTTTATTCTGAGACAGTCAGACCCTGCGCATCATCACAATCTATCCGCCCGTCATCTATTTTATTATTAGCCTGTTAGCGACTCCTAGATTTCTTAGGTGTCATTTTCATTTGAGATGTTTCTATCAAGACATTTCACAAAATCTGTATTATCACTGTGTATATTATGCAGAAATTATATACAGGGAAATTTATCATTGTTCTTCGTAAAACGTTTTCGATTCATCCCACTTACACGGCGAATAAAGAGCTAAGTAAAGAGAATCTGTGAAGTTGGTTAATAATTAATCAGCCCCCTAATTAAATTAAATTTAAGAATTTATTTATTTTTTGTAAGGTTTGCAAAGTATCACGACTATACGTTGTAAAGATTTAATGGCGAGGGACCTATCGTTATGTTTTAAAAACAGAGAGAGACAGAAGTTTAATAAAGTATAACATTAGCTAAGTCTTGGAATTGGGACTTCCAATTCACATTCTGTTTATGAAAAAAATAACTTAAGAAAAAGTTTTGTGTCCCCTGAGCTGTAAATATACGTACGTGGGTGGAATTTTAGAAGGCGCACATTTAATTATAGTAAGGCTTTGTACACTTAAATAGGAAAAAGCATACGGCAGGGAGGAGAGACATTTGGAAGATGCACTGTACGTGGGGGGGGGGGGGGGGGGGAGAGAGAAGCAAACTGCAGGTTAGGGATCTTACTGAGGAATGGGCTTATCTGTACTAGCAGGTTATAATTATTCCACATTTTCTATGAAAATTCTGTTATTTCAGAAATGAGACTTTCATGAACTCTGTTTTACTACGTACTTTGAGGGTCTGCTTTGTATACGTCTCTCTCCATAGTTGAGGTATTGGCATAAGTCGCTGAATATTCTATATTTATCTAGTTGCAGGATGGTTGTGGTTAGCAGTGTAACCCTGATTGAACTCTGGCCGGGAGATCAACTCAGCTGACTGAAATCAAACATGATTTTCACTCCAGACAAGTTCTGTTGCACAACAACAAAATATGCCATTGCCTTTCCATCAACCAGGTAGGTGTCTGTCTCTCTTCATCCCGAATATTGCAGAGTTGTTTTAAATAATTAGTATTGAATTTTGTCGAAATTCTATTAATCACAATTATCAATCTTCCTGGAAAACTCGTTTCGCCTTCATCAACAGCGTCATATCACCAGTGCTAGATCATGGGGCTGCCTTTAGAGAGGTTAATTACCACTCATTTTGTGGAGTCAGTTTATTGTTGTATTCTGTATTTTGTTGTGAATGTAATTGTTAAGAAACATATCGTCTTGTCCAGCAACACACCTCAGTGTTTTGTCATTGTTAAAATCAGTTATCCGATAGAAGTTTAAAATATTATAGGTTTAAAACGATTTAAAAGACGTCACCAGCTTTTACTTTTAAAAACTTACAGAAATCAAATACTGTGGAACGATGGTAACAAATCGAATTACAATAACGAAGAAATTAAGAGCTGGTTAAACTCCGTTAAGCCTTGTCACCGTATAGTTTAGATTCTTTTATCTTCCAGTCACCTTTCCCATTTGTTTATGGGTGTTAAACTTGGTGTCTCATGTTAGAGGAAAAGAATAAATTAGGGTGTTTAAGAAAAGGTTGCGACTTAGATTTCTGAAATGACAGAAGACTTAAAAATACAAGATGAAGAGTTCAAAATCTGTATTTTTTAATATCATTAAACAAGGAAAATGAGATGGGCGGGATATGTAGCACATAAGGGAGAGATGAGAATTGCATATAAAAGTTTGGTCGGTATACCTGAATGGTGTATAAATGATTGAGAGACATAGTAGTGGAAGTGATTATAAAATTGAGATAAATTTTAAGCAATGCTAGTGTACTGGCTGGTTTTACGTGACTCAGGGTTGGATCTATTGGATGTTTTTGTAAACAAGTAAAACATCGGTTTACACTAAACTCCGGCTATAATAGTTCTATTGATAAGCTGAGGGACTATCTACTACTCAAGAACTCTGCTAAATTGAATAAATTATTTAATTTGGAATACTTCCTGTTTGCATTGTTTTATGTGAAAAGAGTGTGGTTTCTGGGAGTTCACTGTTGTAACAGGACACGTTTCTTTCTCACGAATTTTCACTTTATCTGCTTTGATGATACTTTAACGCAAATTAACCTGTGTATACTCATTTAAATATGTAATTCCCAGAAAGATACAGTTCGTTACGAAATTTAATGTTAACGACCCTAAAGCTAAATATAGGACTTCCTGACATTAACAGAAATTAAACTAATTTCCTTGTGTGTTTGTCTTGGGTGGGAAGTAAAAACAATACAAAACGAGTAAGTTATGTGACAGATTATGTCGGAACACTACAATGAGGATTAGAGCCAAACATCTTGTCCTCTGATCGCAAACCCCGATCACTGGTTTCCTTGATAGCACGTGTATGAATTAATCAAGGGGTTTAATTATTCATAATTTAAAAGGAATAAATCATCTGTGAGCATATTTGTTTGCTGTTTAGTATATACGTGAAACGTGGTGATTTTTATGTAAAAACATGCTTGAAAATAAAGTGCCGAGGAAACACATTTGGGCTTGAAAAGTAAGTTATGATGAAGTCAGTGAGCAATTAGCTCCCTTCGTTATATAACTATGAACTCGAAATTTATAAAACAACCTAGGCTGGCATTGTTCCGGACTGGATACTTGGGGCATTTACATGTATAACATTTTGAATAGGTGAAAAGTCTTGCAGGATTGAAAAGGAGATGAACGGGTGACATGGAACTGGATTTTAGGGACCAGAGGTGGTTAAAGTGGCTTAGAATCGTATTCAATATAAGCATTTGTTATTATCGTTTCGAGTTTACTAATACAGAATTAGTCTATAGAATACATTATGTATTATTGCCTACTACCAGCGAAGATGGGCGCAAATTGGTTTTATGAAATGGTTTCCGAAACAAAAATTGCAACTGAAATCATATTTATTGTCATTTAAGTACTAAAATAACTCTTCCACCGCCACTGCCATCAATACTTTTAATTATTTATAAAAAAGTAAACTTATGAGCTACATGTGGTTTACCAACAGCTTGAGGTGGGTTTATTTGTTAGCTGATGACATAAAGACCCGGAGAAAGTACAATTTGTAAAATTAAACTCAGGTTATGTCGTGGCATCTTGTTGTGAAATATAGAAAACAATTACTATTTATTATTTGTTCGTCTTTGCAACAGAGTTTACATGTTCAATTGCTGTCAGTCGGACTCCGAATGACTAGTCATTTGTGCGAAGACGGACAAATATAATAATATCCTTTGAATTTAATAATTTAACTTTAATTTAGGTCCCGCGCCGTAGCCGCGCGGTCTGAGGCATCATGCTTCGGACCGGTGATACGGAATGCGCGCTGGTTCGAGTCTCGGGGAAAGAAATTTTCTCATGAGCTTTCGACCGGTGTATGGAACCGGTGCCAACCCAGCATCGTGAGGAAATTGGGGAGCTGCAATGGGTAGCGTAATCCGGTCAGGAAAACTAGCAATGGCTGGGGGTTCGTCGTGCTGACCACACGTCACCCTATATCTGGTTGGATGATCGTTCACCTCTGCTTAGGCATGTGAACGTGAGGCCAGCAGTCAAGCTAGTCGGCTTTGGCTCACTGGAGCTGTTACGCCACGGATTTAAACTTTAATTTAGAACTTTATATACGTCTTAATAATTACACATCTAATGCCAGGAAGCTAGTATACCATGGTCGATTACTCTTTTCTTGTTATTCTTCGATATTGAGTAGTTAGAACATGTTATTTGTTCAGCCAATCCAGATAGGGCAATGTGTCACTGGTTTTAGGCGTATATAGACGGTAATAGTTGGTCTATATTTGTAAATTCAAGGTGGATGGAAACCGAAGAAGAGTAGATTTGTAAATGGGCCTGCTCACACTTCTATAAAACTCTTTGTCAGGTTTGTTGAGTTGACATTCTCTTTTCATCCTGGGGGTTTCGCGGAAGCCGATGTTTCTGACTGAAGATTTTCATATTTATCACTCCCTGCAGGTAAATTCTGTGATATTATATAGGTCACGGTAAGAGCAGATCCGTTGAACGAAAGTTGTCTGTGGTCAAGGTCAGAAGCCCTGTGTATCATCCAAGATGTTATCTTGTCACTGACCGTAATGAACCACGTCATTGCTCTCCTTGGTAGTGAATGTGAAATTTGAGCTTTACATACGTCATCATCTGCGTCATGCAACACGTGACGCAGCTCAGCACCCCGGTAAGATTCAGCCAGCTTCCTTCCGTCCGCACGGCTCTTCGTTTCTCGTATTGATTTTTCTAACAGAAGGAGTTGAGTTGAAAGACTTATCCAGCTTCGGCTTCTGGGCGTGGGCTCATGTAATTTTATAGGCCGGGCAGTTGCGTTCTGTGTTTCATAATAAGAGACTGAAAGGAGCCGGTTCAAGTTGATGGAACGGAGCATTTGAAAACACAAATGACGTTGCGTTCGCAAAATAAATTCAGCATATTAGTTTAGAATTCTAATTCGGGATAGGTTAAAATTTGTTAGAAAAATGTTCATCTAGCACGATAATACACTTTCTTCAAAATCGAGTTTTTCAGCTGTAATTTCATCAAGAAATTTCAAACTGTCTTTCAACCGAAAGGTTCGCCGCTGTCCTCATAAAGTTTAGATGAAATCCAGTACACATCCTGATAATAATTGGTAAAGACTGCAAATTATTAATCTCCTCAGCAGTCTGTGTAATTCTTTCCATCCCTATGTTACTCCTGCTCTCTCTTAGGGATGAATTTGGTCCTCGGTACTTTGTTATCAAACATTTTGTTCACTATTCATTTTCTTGAAGGTGAGATGACATGTTCATTACCCACACAATGCAACCATTAATCATATTATTTTATATAAATTACTATTATGATTTTAGATAAAATATTCTGAGCTGAATTGTAACAAGCACTGCCTAAAGTTTGCCTCCCTTTTATGTTTTCATTAATTTAATTTCGATTTCTTATTGTTTTTCCCAAATTTCTATTTTTTCCACATTTCCCCAGATTTTTACTAGCTCTAGAGTTTTTAGAATCGAAGAGACTATCGATTATAGGTTACGCTATGACTGTTCTCGTCTCAGTCATGATGTTTAAATTTGTCTGTGACCATGACTTAGTTTCTGCCTTGGACAAACAATAATGTGATGCAAATTCTGTTCCTTTATCTATTCAACTTGGAAATTGGAGAAGCCTTCTATGTGATCAGCATTTCTATTAGTTTATAAATACTAAGAACGCACACGTGTTCTGCTATCTTATTATGCAGCGTGTGTCCGGGCGACCCCTTCGCGTATCACGTATTCCATCCCAGCGTCACTCAGGAAGGGCGTCGTTGGGATTTATCAGCAAATCAAAACCATTGAGGGAAACTAGCATGGACAACACGAAGTTCCATTACCGTTGGGAATGAGGAAACAAAAAGAAAGCGGCTGAAGGGGAAGTTGGGGAAGGAAAATAGCTGAAGAAGCTTTCCACAAACCAATAATGCCGTATGAGGGTGAGGAGAGTTGGGCAGATCCGGAGGGCGTCTGGAGTAAACGTTGTCCATAAAGTTGAAAACGGCCTGTGGACGGGTATGATCGGAGAAGTTAGCAGGCGCTTGAAGGCGTGAGTTTTCCGGTTCGAGGGGACAGAATTTTCAATGAAGATTCTTGCTGTGTGGGAAAAGAGAAACTGTGGATTGAACTGAAAAGACTGGAAGATGCAATACAGTGGCAATATCCTGTTTTGGAAATGTAATTGTCCAAAATTTTATGAAGGAAAAGAGCGAAGCAATTGGCTGCAAGTAGAAGAGAACACAGCATTTATTTCAAGTCGTAAATGGTTGTTGTTCAGAAGACTTTCACGTGAGCGTGTATTTCCAATCTGGTTTTTCCTTTAGGCTATTTCTAGAATGATCGGAGGTGAACCGAGTGTTTGAATTTCGATTGCAACATCTCAAATTCTCGTTCATGTTGCAAGTAGTTAGGGATTTAAAGTTGTGCTTCTACAATAACTGACTATAAGACTCAAACTTCAAACGATTTCCAAGACACAAAATGGAGTAATCAATTTCATGTCTGTGTGTGTTTATTTATATTTTCCGACTAAGAATTAGTGCATAGTGCATTTATTTTTTATTTTCTCTAAAGAGGATACGACATTCATCCATCTGAGCCACTTTGATGTGATCAATTTAATAATATTTGAGATAATACAATGTAAGATTTTTCGTATCATCATGTTACTTCGTATCTCTTGCGTCCAATTACTGCATTTGTTCTAAAACACCCTGAATATTTGATAATTGTAACAATATTATGTAATATATTAACTTATATTTTATTTCTACTGTTAAATTATGGTTGACTAACTTTCTAAGATTTATAATTAAAGCTTAGGCCTCTAAGATGACATTTCTTATCGTGTACACTTTAAAACTTTACACATGAACATAGCACGACTTTAAGTAACAAATATATTTGAAGATGGCTGTCTTCTGGAGTATGTTGCACCATGTAGTGTGGTAGAAGGCTACAGACATTTCAGAGGTGCTTGCTGCCTGCATCACCTCATTGAGGCATCAGGCGTCGGTGAACGTCTACCAGACTACATAGCGCAACAAACCACAGAAGACAGCCATCTTTATAGTCGCCGCGGTGAAAACCTCAAATCGAATATATTTTATATTAATTTTAAACTGATTCCCAGTTGCTTATCGTCATATCTTTCCTCACAGATGTTTGACAAATATCTGGATTTGGAACTAGCACTTACTACATTTTCTTTATCATAATTTGAATCGAGTTACACGAAACTGGAAAAGAGAGAGTGAGAGAGAGTATGAACTTAAACCATCACGAGGAAAGGTGACAGAAACAGCATATCGTATACTATTCTTCGTCGTAGACTGAAAGGCGCCGAAGATTGATACGAGTAAGGGGTGAGATGCCGTAATGGGTAAGGCTCCAGATCACATCGCTCGCTGGGGCTCGGGGCCGGACCTATACCCGTGTTGTTACTGGGTGCGTACCCCTATTGGAATACGCTAGGGTAGAAGATTCGGGTGAAGAACCCATCGTGAAGGAGATCGGAGAAACTGTGGGACTCGTGTTAAAAAAAAAAAGATCGTAAGAGGCAGGCGATAGAACACAACTTTCAAGACCCGAGTTTACGAGGAGTCTTGAAGAAAATGTGCGGTAAATGGGCAGTTAACGGTCTGTCTTGACCATACCAAATAAAAACGGGTTTCCCGACAGTGTGTGGTTGTGTGTTTTTGAAACAGGCTGCCTGGATTTATTCCAAGCTTTAGCACTGCATATTATACAACGTTAGAAACACGATATCAATTATATTTAAAAACTTAACACATAATGGCAATTATTTGTGTAGTATTGTTTAATACACTTTTGGGCACGCGTGTTTAAAACCTTCATCCATCACACAGCAGCAGCAGATTTTCATTGTTCCTATTATAGGCATTTTAAATCAGAAGATGCTAAATACACTATTTAAAGCTGTGAACAAACCTGCAGGTTGGATGATTAACTTAATATGTGAGAAGTTGCCAAAATTAGGCCTATGAGGAATAAATTATAATTTGAAAATTATTAATAGTAATAGATTTTCCGCAGAGACGCTGAAAATTACTTGTTGAACTACGTAGGCAACAGAAGAGGCATGTGATTGTAAGTTTAGTCGATTAATAAGATTGAATAATAGCGAGACCGGAGAGGATGAGTGAAGTGGGCGTGTGAAATCGGTAGGGGACAGTGAAATGTAAAATTTACCGAGTAAAGGGAAATATCCCTCAGAAACCAGGGGTTATGCGTGTTCTGTTGTACGTGTACTATGGTACTGGAAATAAATAGAATTACTATCTGTTCTTACTGACCAAGAAAATGGCCGTCTAAGCTCATGGAGATTCTTTAGAAGCATTTGGCATAGCTGGGATAGTAGACTACCTTATATTAGGCGAAGACTGTCTCCTTCCACATCTCTTGCGATTAATTATTCTTTTTCTTTTTTTGAATTCGATATAATGTCAGGTACTAACAGCGTCGGTAAATTAACCACAAATTAATAATAAATTAAAATATAATTTAAATCAGTGTATTAATAATTAGCGATATCATATTAAACTTATTTTACATGAGTATAAAACTTGATACCTTACCGCAGACTGAGTGTGCTCTAGAAAGAGTTACTGAGGAAAATATTTGGATCTATTGGTGAGGTTCATAAGTTCTTTTAACTAAATATGGCTGTTGTCAAGGAAATCAAATAAATTATTATGAGTTGCGTCAAGGAAACTAAAATGCTTTAACATTTAAGTATCAATAAATGTGGGGATGAGAGACCCGTATAGATGATTGAATGTCATTAAAATCTACTGATTAATTTAGTTCGCGATAGGGTCTAGTGTAGTGTTCTTATTAACACGGTAGGCTACAATGTCGAGTTTTTGACCGTCTGAGAGACTATCAGCTTCAAAAGTGGGACTCTGTGAAATTTGGTAGATTTGTTCTTCTGGTAGGAGTTTCACTTTTTTACTTTGCTTCATTTTTTAACAGGGGTAGAAGAGGGAGGAAAATCGATTAGGTAGACGCTTCACGGTTTTCAGAACGCCTCGTTTAAGCGGACACAGTTTTTGAGAGGCGCTAATGAAGCAGTTCTTGCGACACTCCGGGGCAGGTGTGGATAACAGACGTCGGCTTATAAATCCCACATGCCAGTGGAAGTCTATTAATTGGTTTGATTTATATTTCTGTCGTCTCCTACATTTATGTCGGTTACATTGGGATATTATTTTTCACTTTATTATCTTTGTAATATTCGGCTCTTCGACATCAGATAAAATATCTATCTTCATTAAGAAACAAAGAAGGAATGGGATTAAGATTAAATTGGATCTGACAAATACATGGCGTGAGGGTGTAACCTGAATTCTACTTGTTTAAAAATTTGTCTAGTTGTGAGTTTTCGTGAAAGCGGTAGTTAATAATGTATTCAATGGAATTTTAATCTGTGGTTCTTGTATTTCGGCTTTGGAAGCATATATTAATTAACTTTAGATAAATAAAATTTCTTTTTGGAACTAAATAGACTAGTTTTCAAGCTCATTTAAGAGTTAAAAGTTCTCTTCCGTTATCGCTTAGAATCATTGAAATCTCTTCATAGTTAATTTATGTAAGTAACGGAATTAAGTCCTATTCTATTACTCGGGTTCTGATATGTTACCTAAGCTACGTGGTCGTGCATTCTGACGGATGACTTAGTGTTACTTATTATTTATTTATTTATTTATTTATTTAGTGTTCTGTCTGACGACAGGTCCATATGAACAGGATCCTTCCATCCTTTTCTCGGACTGGAACCTGTTCATATACGTTCTTGGCAGATGATCCAGAAGTGGTTTGCCATTGCCTTCTTCTGTGTGTGAATGGCGTAATTGTTGGGATGCCACGGAGAAATCGGGGAAGCCCCCGGAGGAAAACTCCGTGTTGCCTAGACCACGGCCTTGCCCAACACAAGTTATAAAATCGAGCACCGCCGGGAATCGAAAGTAATTGGTTTATGTAACTGATCCTGAAACAAAAATATGCCAGACCAAACATTATCTGCATTATGAAAAACTCGTGCTTCATATCTACTTACTTCGGTGTATGTTTTCTTTCACTCAGTAATGATGCTAGATGGCAGCACGTTCCGTCTCGTAAGTGCTGCGACCATTAGGAAGGTTTTGGAAGTTCTGATTATGGGTGATGAAGTGTTAAAATTTCGTAGTGCGGTCGATATCTTCCTAAGTTTTACCCCGGGAAAGCGATAAAATCAAGAAGAGTAAAATTGAATGAATAAATGTACAATAGATAAAGATACGGGAATGTGTATTACTCAACCTATTTGCTTGTACCGAGATTCAGAACACGTAAAGCTTAAAATAATGATAATTTTTTTAAAAAGAATGTTTAAATGGCTAAAACAAATCAAATCTTTGCGACGTTTTGCCTTGAATATAAGTAAAATGTTTTACATATAATTGTAGTGATTTAATAAATGTGGTATTTATATCAGCCTAACACACCGTGTTACTGCAGAAGTGTTGTGATTATAGGCAGTTCACTTAACTAGTACAACTAATTTCTGTTACCTACTGCTCTAGAATATTCTCTTGAAGAGTTAAAGTCTCTATACATTTCTAAACGTATTTTAATATTTTGTTTGTTGAGAAAAACTTCAAAGTTATCGTTTTATAATGCCGCTCTAATAGGTCAATAGAGATGTGCAGTAGTTCTATGGAAAGATATTCTATTCTAGTTTTCATACTGATCATAGGTTGCATAAAAAGAGGAAAAATATGGAGGATGAAGACAAAGGCAAGGCGGATATTTGAGCGCAAAAGGGATGGATATCACGAGATACGGTTGGAACAAATGCGAACCGACAAGGGATAAGCCAAGCGTTAAGATGCCATTCGTGAAATTCTCTCATCCATGAAATAAAAACCTTTCTTCTTCACAATTCTTCTTAAAGAGTATCAAAAACATTTTTTCCTGTCTTGGCCGGTGTTCAAAATTATCCTTACAGTTCTGACCTACTAAGACGTGTATCTGTAATTCATATTTTATTATTTCAAAATTTAGTTTGTGATTAGATTTTCTGGCACTGTAAACGTCATATGTGTGTATAGTAACGAAGTAAAAAGTAAAATGAGATAATTATGAGCTTTACAGCTTTATGAACCCATCTTTAACAACAAAATAGTGTTCTGTTTCTTGATACTCAAGAAGTACTGGGGTCTGTATTACTAAGTGCATTTTATAACCTTTAATTTTAACCTATAACTTATTTTAATATCATAAACGATCCAAGATAAATGTTAGTATTTTTTCGTTGTTTCTTTTTATAATTATTTAACACTGAAATTTTCATGTTTGTATACATGAAATGTACAGGGTGATTCAAAAGTCTCCATACATATGGAATAGTCACCTAAGGGAACGCATTCGAAATTAAAATACGCGCATAACACCAGATTTGTTCACCATGAGTGGGAGATACGCATCCGTATGTGTTTTCAAAGGAATGGCAACCATGTAGACCTAGTTTTCTGAATTAAGTGACCATTTTCCCTATGTATGGAGACTTTTGAATCACCCTGTATTGTGCTTGTCAAAGAGAACATTACAGAGTTGGATCAAATTATAATTGCAAGGTATATGTTTCATAACAGCGTGTACGTTTGTTACAGCAACAGAAATAATAACAAATGAACACTATTATATTATTTTGTTACGTTTCAGATGGAAATGTGGGCCTAGTTGTGAATGATACTTATTTTATTTGTGTTCAGTTTTCTGTGGTTTGTTTTATAGTAACGTTCGATTTGAACTCGATGTGAAACATCACTCTTCTGACCACTCTCTCTTTTTTTTTCGTTAATATTCTCCCCTGCTTTTTTTTTTTCATTTCTCCGCAGACGGTGAACAGTAAATTTGTAACTGGCGTGGTAATGAGGGCATTTGTTACCGTTGGGATGTAGGAAAAGGATTAGAACGAAAGAGAATTCGGCGAATCCTTTCATTCATCACTCTGTGAATGATCCGACACTTTGTTTCATTTCGACTGTTTGGGCAGCTTGCAACCAGTGCCTTGACTTACCTCTCTACTTTGCCAAACTGTTGTGATCAGTTGACTGTCGGCGTAGAGAAGAAGTTCTTTTGTCTTTTATGTTATGTGGTGGTCGATACCCCGAAGCAGAGAATAAAAACGGCATTGTTAAAGCAGTTTTTATTTTAGGAGAAATGTCTGACGAGTAGGATTTTTGACGATGTTTTGGGTTATGAACCCATGAAGACTCGAAGGTAGATAAGTTTTTCTCAGAAATGTCGGTACCTATCTACTAGTCTGCACAGCGTCGTGATCTGTAACAAAAACATTGCTATCTTCACCGCCTTGAGAACTTTAAATATCTTTCATACATCTCTCTCTCTCTTTGTCGTCAGTCTTTCGACTGGTTTGTTGCGGTCCTCCATTTTCGCCTATCTTGCGCCAATCTGTTCATTTTCACATTTTTTACAGCCCACATCCTCAAAAATCTGCGTCACATATTCCAATCTTTGTCTCCCCTTACAATTCTTCCCTTCAACTGTTCCTTCCATTACCAAATTAACCAATCCTGGGTGCCTCAAAATGTGTCCCACCATCGTAAGATTTTTCCATAGACTTCTTCCTTCGCCTATCCTATTTAAAACTTGTTCATTTCGTACTTTATCAGTCCACTTAATTTTCAACTTCCTTCTATAACACCACATTTCAAAAGCTTCTATCCCCCTACTTTCTGGCTTTCCCACTGTCCGTGTCTCGCGTCCGTAGAGCGCTGTGCTCCAAATGTATAACTTAAGAAAAGTCTTTCTTAATTCCAGGTCAATTTTTGACACTAGTAGACTTCTCTTTTTGAAGAAGGCTCTTTTACATACAAACGCGATGTTATCATCATTCGTTCGTTTTATAAATTTTGTGAGAAGAAAATAATATAATGAACACAACAGAGTCAGATCCCACGAAACGTGATACATATGTTCAAGCCGTATAAAATCCAGAGAGTTAACAATGATGAATGCAACGCCGATGTCGTCATTGCGACATCGTTAGACGAGGTCAATTAAGTGGGAACGAGACACGCGGTTTTGATGGAAACGGCCCTTGGGATTCGCGGGGCGATACATTCTGTACTGCACTGCCATGGCCCTGCGAACACATTGCCCCCGTTATGTACAACATACTTCAGCGTGTTGAAATCTCGACATCGAGATGTTTGTCAGTTTTCTCACGAAAATGGCCTATATTTCTTTAAATGTCTTCGAAAATAATTATGGACGTCTTCTGGGTTATTGTGCCATGTAATCTGGTAGACGTTCATCAACGTTACAGAGGTTCTTGCTGCCTCCATCATCATCGCCTTGATGATGGAGGCTGCAAGCATTTCTGAAACATCGGTAAACTTCTACGAGACTGCACGGCGCAACAACACAGAACACGTCCATTTTTTACACGTGTCTTCCTTAGACCGAGACGAAGATGGGATGGTAACACTGAGTCGGATCATGACAAAATATATATATTTGTGGAATTAGGAGCGAAATCGACCACTCAAGAAAGAGGTTAAACTTTCGAATTTAATGATAGAAGACAACTGAAGTGATTAGTTTCTTTGAATGGAGTATGAGAGATATGTAAAATAAACGTTAAAATATGCATTAAATGGAAGTAGGAATTTAGGAAGACATCTGATAAAATGAAGACATCGAGAGTTGGAGGCGGTACAGGACGACTTTTGATACGTGACACTGTAAAAGAAGATTTCAAACATAGTGACGTTGTGATTACATCAGGTTATTTCAATTAGTCATATTCTATAGTACGTGCTCATTATACACGGACACGTGTTTAGAAGTTGTTTCTCCTATCCTAGACTGCAGATTTGAAGAAAAGGTTTTATTCAGTTCGTCCCAGAACTGATTGTGCAAGATATATATAACCTTACCATACCACGTGGATTAAAATCGCAGTTACAACATTTTCACAATAACACTATCTATAGAAAATCCAGAACATATAGTTGTAAGCGGAAGCCATTAGATACATTTATACATTATGATGGTAAAGCCTTTTTAAATCCCTCCTCTCGTGTAACGTAGAACAAAGGGTTTGGATTTCAAAAGTTAAATTCTTTCGTTTGTAGTTTATAAAGAGATTAACCATTGAAGGTTTTAAAAAGGAATATCACCAGTGAGTGATCTCATGGAGTAGGCCGTTAACTTCGCAGATGTTTCTGCTCATTCTTTTACGTGAAAGACTGTAACGATCAGATTCCAATATGAATATGGATGCGGGTTCTCAAGAAGCAATTTGCAATGCTAAAGCATAGAAGCAGCAAATGCACACAAATCGTCCGTCTGGAGGTTTCTCAGTGCTCGGTTCTTTGAAATCTAATACTGTTTTTATTTCCATAATATGATCATCGTTGCCCTAAACAACTGTTGCCTATATTCTTCTCCTGCACGAGTGTTTACCTACGTACTTATCTGCACCCTCCCAAGTTTCTTACATTTAATTTCCTTGACACCTTACAGATTGATTATTTTGTAGGTAAATTTTATTGATCTCATTATGTGCGAATACCCTTATGTCTGCACTAACATTTTGAACATCAAATTCGTCTTTACAAAACTTTGTATCAGCATTATACTAAGAGCCCAATTAATGCCAGGAATACTTGTTACTATTCGGTACAAAATGTTTTGCTTTTCCGTCTTCTATAAAAACCTAAGCAGAAAAAAGCAAAAGACACAATCAGTATAGAAGAAACAGGTAATTAGACAAGGAAGATATTAAAAAGTGCAGGCATCGAAAATTTTATGATTATTAGATGGGTAAGACAAATACCACGTATTAGAGGATGAGACCGCATACAATTTAATTTGAAATTTTGAAAGAAAGCTACTGATTGGAAGGTAAATCTTAGTAGCAGTATTATATTAAAATGGACTTTGAAGAAACAGGATGTAATAATGAGGATTAATTCATCTGGCTCAGGATAAGGACCAGTAGTGATCTCTTGTAAACACGTCAACGAACCATCGGGTTCTAAAAGTTGTAGGGAAGTTCTTGACAAGCTAAGCGACTGTTAGATTCTGAATTAAACTCTACTTCATGGGGTTAATTATTTTTTGTAATATCCATAGGCTTATTTCGAGAGTTCCTTAGACCTCCTGAGACGTCAGTAAAAACTTGTAAGATAAATTGGAGAACTTCGACATTTCCTTTGCAGATAAGTTGTCGTAACACGTATAATGAAGTTATTAGATTCTTGATATTTTATTTTGTGCAAAAAAAATAACGAATTTTCCATTTCTTTATCAGCTTGCCACTCCATCTCCATCCGTCGACACTCAAAAGACAGACGTCATGCGCTTAACGGGAAAAGCTTCTTTTCGGATTCCAAGAGACTCGGTATGTTTTATGCTAGGTATGAACTGTCAGAAAGGACAGACGAAACTAAACTCTAGATTCGACATGATTCTGCGCAGAAGATTGATTGTCTACTGCACATAAAACTGTTTACTGCAGCGTCAGAATCACAAGAGTAAATCAGGCGTGGGAACCTGACCCAGCCGCGCCGCATCTGGTATCAGTCAAAATTTTGAGTTTATTGAGAGTTTCATCTGAAAAATACCGAATGCATCTCACGGAGTGGGCGTCAATGCCGTCAAATCAACTCTTGCTATAAGCGAGAAAATTAAATAACAAAATCTCATATTTTAATTACGTATTTAAATGGCGTTTGAACTTCTCACGTTGGTGAGTCCGGGGATGGCTGTATTCTGAGTTGTAGCTCAGTGTGGTCTGCTGGATTTAATTATTTTGGATACCGAATGTAATATAATAATATCATTTTGGTCACCGATGTTGGGTTGCATGTGGGATACCACGGAAATATAAAATAGTGGGAAAATACACTTCCTTATCAAAACATTGGTAAAATAACCCAAGGTTCAACAGCCCTGGAAGACAAACAAAGGTCTCCATGATATAAGATCCAGCCTAAGTCCCATCCGCTTGTGAGATTTCAGGTTCACACTTTGGCGAGTGTGAAGATGGCAGGCTTCTGGGCTGTCACTCGAAACTTCTTCGGTTCGAAAATTTTTCTGAGTTCTTTATTTTCATAAACCTGGTGTTTATATTAGAGTTGATTTTCTCACGGTATTGAAGATGCCTGTGTTGGTCTTCTGTGGACTTGTAGATTTACCAAAGAGATTTAGGAAGATTTATAAATAAATGGGAAGCTAAATCATAAATATTTGGGCCGGAACTATTTAAGAGCTTCAATCCGTAACTCTAAAGCAAAACTAATTATTCAAATTTTGGGCATTTATTTATTTCTTCCTTCCTTCTCATTTTTCCTTCGGCTGTTTCTTGCAACTCTGTGTATAGTTTGAAAATAAATTCTCTCTCGAAGTTGATGTCTCGTAATGTTGCAACGGTTGATCCACTGCTCTTTAATTATGATGGACATTATCCATCGTCTGAGGTTTATTTCGTATATACGACTAATCGTAGTTTGGCTCTGCTCCCGCCTTCATGTTATTCTTTGTCATTAAAACAAGCTACTCGTATGTTGAACTGAACGTGTTAATGTAACTGTAAAGATTCGAGAAAATATTGAAGATTTAATCTGTAGATATTAAATTATAGCAAAGTAACAAATATAAATTAGTCATGTGGAAATTTTAAAAGGCACTAAATGTTGGGGATGCTTGCTAGGATCCACTTCAGAATCTTTTGTGTTCCCGTCTGCTGTCTAAAAACTTATGTATTAAAATAAGCACAGCAAAATGCATATACCTGCTTTTTGTACGGAAATCTCACCTTGAGGGCATAACATAGATTGAGGGTCTTTGAGAATAGGGTGTTAAGAATAGAAAGATGAAGTGATGGCAAACTGGAGACAATTACTTAACGAGTTCCATAATGTCTACTCTTCATCAGATGTTAAAATAATGGATCATGGAGGATGATATAGATGTTGCATGTAGTGCGCATGGGGGAGGTTAAAAATGCGTCAACACCACGCGGAAGATGTATGTATAGATGTGAAGATAATATTAAAATGAATCTTCGTGAAATAGGTTTGGTTTATTTTGGATTCGATTTTTCTGTCTCGAGACAGAGATCGATAATGGACTATTTTGAACACAGAAAATAACCTTCTGACTAGCTGAGCGTGCTATTTTAAGCTTCTTAGGAGGGAATCCCTTCCATGAAGTTACTTAGGAACGACTTGAAGCGAATAAATTCACCGAAATTATCTCGGGACATTAGCTGCATCGAAGTTCAGTCATAAGCAACTGTTTCGAAATTATACTGTATCGATCAACAGGGTCGATGTGGGGACAAGATCACATCGACCCTGATAATAAGACAGTGTATTTTTTTGTCATCTCGACTTTAACATGGCTGATTTTTCGAAGGAATTTTACTGTATAACAAATTCTTAAATGATGAGCCACACAGTCCATACTTATTTATTCAGAATGTTCGTTTCTTTGTTTAAACCCAAACAGATAGGCTTACAGATAGTGAAATGTATAAGGCATTAACGCGTTTTTTTTAATAAACGTTGGAAGCTTTTAAAGAATTACAAAACAGTTCTTGAATGATAATGGCATTGAAGAGTGTATGCAGTAGTTTTACCATTTAGGCATGTTTGTGTGAAGGCAGTTGTCAGAGACAAAGGCCATAAGAACCAATACTGTGCATATTGTCAGATAACATACCGTTGTTGTTCTATCAGTCTCGGTTGCATTTATGGGTTTTAAGTCTTACATAATATCCAGCAGTAACGTACGCTTTAATCGCGGACTGTGACATTTAAACAGTATTCAGGGCAATGCAAATGGTGAATTAAACTGCAGATTACAGAATGCAGGCTGAATTAATTTCCTATACACTGTTGATTTAATCTATATTCACAAATTTGATTGCTTGTACATACAGAATATTTTGTTGGTTCATCATCAGGCCTTTGATAAACCTAAATTGATTCTCTAGCCTATAACATTCTGAGCGGCAAAGCGGGAAAAAATAGTAATTTATTTTTATTTTAAAAGAACACGTAGTTTGTGCATATAGCGCAGTGCGGCAAAAATGAAAACTGGATTACGGAACTAATGATATTCATAAATTTTGTGTTCTTTGTAGTTTCTTAGCTGGTCAGGTTATACCCTGACGTCATTTAACCTAATCTTTCACAAAATGCCGCCGTTGGAATCTAAACCAAACAAAGTCTTACATTTGTAAACATACATACTGTAATTCTTCGCGATAATATTTTATTATTATCGTTTCAGATATTACGGCTTCGAAGTTTACAGTTAAATTGTTTATGAGTAAATTGCAGGTAAATTAAAACGGAAGTCGCGTTCTTATCAGCATCGAGTTATTGGCTAAAATACATTGTTTCAAAATAGTAACTCTGACCAGATAGCACAGTGATAACTTACATATTCTACCTGTTTCAACATCCAAACCGTCTATATTTTGCCTACGGATTGTATTTATGTTTTATGAGTTTTTCTAAATAAACAGCGATTATTTCTCTGAGCGTCTTCAATCTATTGAATTTTGTAACTGAATAGTGATGTTTACTTTGACGTATTATCTTAATTTCAACATTTTAATCCCAATGATAATTATACGTACCACCTGCTTTAACACTGCATAACATCGAATTTTGCGCACGGAATAATATTGACAAATTTCGTAATGGTTCTCAGAATAAACAGTGGCATAAACGGTGTTTATTTCCACAATGCTCATTAACCAATTTATCTGTTTTGTCTCAAAGTGTTAAATATCATTAAAAACTTAAATGTCAATGGCATTCATGTTAGGAAAGACTTAAGAGGCTTGCTATATTATTTTGATTGCCGTGCCCATGAGTAGTAGTCAATATCGATCTGGTAGGTCCTGTCAGCTTTCGTGTCGACATTGATTTTCCTGTCCAATCCCTGTCTCACCAATGGCATGTATTCACAACCATCCAGACTTACACTTTAGCCCACAGCTAACCCTCTGCAATTTTCTAAACTTTAATGCCTTGGTAGTTCATTTACGGTTATCCGACCTCTATAATTAAAGTGTGTAAGATTTGGAAATGAAGCATAATCTTAGAGCCATCGCTTGCTTTTGAGAGTTTAGAAGAATGTTCCAGAATTTTCGAGGACGGAAGGGAGAATTTGATTGGAATGCTGGTGTTGTTTTCAGTTAAGAACTCCTTGGAAGGGACATCACTCTACTGTCTGGCCTGGGTAGTACTCGGAGGCAAGTCGGAGTCTGTGTTTGAGATTAAATCTTCTGTATTTGTTTTAATTGGCAGTCGAGAGGAGCCGATTGGTTGAAACTGAGACTTCAGTAAGCCTTCCGCTCAAGGGTTAATGTTGAATGCCTCTAAGTAATAATAATGTGAGGACTAATGCATATGCACACACGTGTATAAACTACTGGAAGGGGCCCACTTAACAGCCAACGGGGAATAATTTGTTTCGTATATTTATCCCTACACCTTTCTTACTTTCCTCTCCCCCTACCATTATCTGTTCCTTCCATTCTCTATTCTTTTCCCACCCCTTTCAAAAAAGAACAACAGTGAATAATACCCACATACATCTAAGACTTTCTTAATTGTAGCAACAGTTTTAGAATTAATTTTTGTTTTACATCTGACTACTGTTCGGAAGGATACAGAATAACTAGATGAGAACAATATTTTACCATTGATAAGAGACAGAGAAAGTACATGAAGATGATAGCATATCATGCAATTTGACAGGATAAGAGGGGAATGTGGCGAGGATATTATCCTACCATTTGATAATAGATAAGAACTTGGCGAGGATGTTATAAAACCATTCGACAGGAGACAGAACCCAGTGACGATATTAACCCACCGTTGGATAGGAGAACGAGCAATTTGGTAAAGACACTGTCTTACCACTTGCCAGGAGACAAGAACTGGCGAGGATATTATACGACGCATTCGATAGGAGACAGAATAATTCGTTGAATACAGTGTCATAATTTTTCGAAGAAACTGAATAAATCGGTGAGGATAGTGTCATGATATTTGATAGGAAATAGAAGAACCGAGGGTAACTGTCAGTTGCGCCGATAAATTATTCTAAGTGGATACTTGCCGATTAAAAGTTTACTGACCTGACAAAGATAGTTAACAACATTGATTGCATAGGGACTT
Source organism: Zootermopsis nevadensis (assembly GCF_977971745.1). Taxonomy (NCBI): domain Eukaryota; kingdom Metazoa; phylum Arthropoda; class Insecta; order Blattodea; family Termopsidae; genus Zootermopsis; species Zootermopsis nevadensis. The sequence continues at coordinate 12,963,180 of NW_028259142.1, forward strand.
ACGTTTTATTAGGCTAATAGATTGCATTATTTGTGTTAGTTTGGACTTTGAACAGCAGTACGTACCGTTTGTTTGACGAACGAGAGAGGCGTACCATTAAATTAATTTGATATCATCACATAAAAAGAACGACGTTTTTTGGAAGTGTTGGGCAATGAACTGTGAAATTAATACTGCACCACTATATCCATGCGAATTCTCGGTGTATCAGTTCAAATTAATTCAGGTGCAACCATAATGGAGAACATGGTGGTTGTTATTGCAGTTCATTAATGCATGTAGTTTACCGGGGATATAAAATCATGTTTATCCATCGCTGTTTGATATATAATTGTTGTGTAATATCGCTCACAGTGAACATCTGGTATCCACTGTGACATAAAAGAATCTCATATAGACAAATTATGCCAAAAAAAATCCAGCATATAAATAAGTTCCTGGGACCAGGGCGAAATGCTATCAGAATTGAATTTTGAACTGAGTATAATTCATAAACGCAGCTTTGTAATGTATACTCTTTGTCAAATATTGTTGGGGTTATACAGTCATGGGGGATGAAGCAGGCAAGGTATATGGATGAGGGAGGAATGGAATAGGTGAGACATTTTTGTCGAAAAGCCTGAAGGGAAAGGACCACTTGGGACACTTAAGCGAAGATGGGAGGATAATATTAGATTAGTTTTAAAGAACGATGATGTGATAGTTGACTAGCATGTAGTGGCTAAGAATGTGGACCAGTGGCGGATTATTTTTAATACGGTAATGACTATTTGAAATTTATAGACTATCTGAGGGACTATTGCTTCCGAGGAAGGAATGTTTTCAAACTTTGCGGCATATGAAGGTTTGTCAGTCGACAGTTACTTTTACACATATGCATATTTCATAATTAGTAGCTCCATTAGTTCACAAAGTATTATTAGGATGATCAAATCAAGGATGTTGATATGGGCAGGGCATGCAGCACGCGCGGAAAAGGTGTTAAATAAATGCTGGTGGTAAACCTGAAAGGAAAATACCATTATCAATATCTAGTCGTAGATATGAGAGTAATATTAAAATGTATCTTAGGGAAATATGACTGAAGGTTGTGCATTGGATTCATCTGGCTCAGGGTATAGACCGATGGCGGTCTCTTGTAAACACGGTAATGAACATTCGCTTTCCATAAATTTAACTAATGGTGTCTGGAGCTGGGTTCCATACAGTTCGCTACTTTGGTTAGTTACGGACAATTGCTCGCTTAGTTAGTTTCCATCGACCCTCATTTCTCCTTATCGGGCTCTTCCGATGACCCAAGTGTAAATAAATGTAATTAATGAACGAATCACTTAATTGACCGAACTGTCCTCCAGCAATCATGTGTGGGGGTTCTTTCTATGGTTGGGGTGGGATGTGAGTTGCAGCGGTTTGGTCCGCCCGCTCGTTAGGGTCAGGTCGAAGGGATTCCTGTTTCCTGTCACTGCGCCTCGTTATATCGTATTTGACCGTCAGCCACAACCGCTTTGAAGTGCCCCTCAGTAATCAGCGGACAGCTCTTTGTAAGTCTGCCGAATCATTTCGATTTACTGCGTCTGTAGAAGCGTTGATGTCAGAGAACCTACTTACTCTTAGTTCGTTGGTCCGAAATGACTGAGACGGAAAAGGGAGCATATAACCGCGCTCGGAAACGGCAAATATGTCGAGGGCAGTATGGCATCTTCGCCGTTCACGGGGGTTACGTCGCTGAACACCCTCCGAACTGTAAATTCGCGATGCGGGAAGTCAAGGCCTTGTGGGGGAAATAGAGTTTGGGGTACTTAAGACACACGAAACATGATAATAATTGTAATTAATGATTAATAAACACGAAACCATTAGTGTTGTTGTTCACTGTGATGACGTCGGTGTTTCTGGCTGTGAGGATGATCGAATGACAATGTGTTACTTCCAGTCGGTTATCAACATGAAATCAGTGAATCTGTTAGATCATATAGACCTGTCTGTTTTATAAATTATTACCGAGTGTCTCAACACGTCTTGGGCTACATAAATTGTATTCAGTTTCTGAACAATCTTAAAAGATACCGAGTAGCAAAAACGGATACAGCCTCGAATGTTGAAATGTATAGGAAGAAAATTAACGAACGTGTTAGTTGGCTGATTGACACAGTTGATTCGTATTCTAGTTGTCCCAGGATCGATTTTTAGCCTAGTGGCATGGTTCTTCTAACTAAAACTTGTAGTTTCTCTGAGTCGCAGCAAACAGATATTGGGATACGATGCTTACTTCTACTTCGGAACACATTCATAGATATTCATGATTTTATTCGATAGTGTATAAAACGAACGGTTCAGAAAGCGTTCATAAATAAACTGTGGAAAACGTGCATGTTAAAACTTGCAGGTAATCTTTCGAATACATTATTACATAAATCTATGCACTAAAAACGTCATGCCATGTACAATTAACTTATCGTCATTTTATAACAGATACTGACTCATGCAAGGCGCATCAGAAATTCTCAGGTTTCTAATGTACACACATACTTTAGGGCAATCTCTTAGACACACTGTGCGCTTGGATGAGGCTGCGCAAGATAGAGTTTAACAAAGCGGTGGACTAAATTAATCACTGAAATTGAATGCTGGGCGATACCTTTCCATTATTCCGGGTGCTTCAAAATTGTTTATCCTGTGTGTGTGTGTTTGTGTTTAAGCTCTGAACACTGAAATCTGTTTTATAGCAAGTCTTATCTGAGTTAAATCATGCATTGAATTTCTCTTTAAAAGTAAAGTAAAGTTTGTCCCACTATACGCCATGTGAGTGGAGGTATAGCTCCTCTCTTCCTTGACCTCGGCACTAGTTGGGGGTGAGTGGTCAGAATCACGCCCCGGCCGGCTTTACCCCCGGGAAAGGACCCCGGTACCCATTATAGAGGAGGCTGGGGGGGGGGGGCCCAGAGCCGGTCTGGATGCAGAGGCTAGAGGAAAAATCCTCTGCTCCCGTCGGGGATCGAACCCCGGTCGTCCAGCCCGTAGCTACTGACTGAGCTATCCCGGCTCATTTGAATTTGTCTTTAATAACCGAAAATGGTGTTTGCAAAATAATGTTTATTCTTTGCGTTAACAGCAATTGTGTTTTCATGTGCACAAACTCTCGCGAGCCCTTCCTCAGGTATATATTTACTATTCCAGTTACTTAATATTGTGTTTACTTATAGAAGATAAGGTATGCATCAGCTAAGTTTATGGGGCAAAGACGTTCTGAGGTGATTGTCAATCATGTGACAAGGAAATTTCACAGATTTTATGGAACCCGAATTTCATTGATTAAAGACTCTCGGGCTATAAGCCGCGTCAGGTGGCTGAACGCTGAACAAAGCATGTCTTCTGTCAGTCTCCATCAGCTAGCGCCCAAGAAAGGAACTGACTGGTTACCCAGCAGCCCTGAGGATGAGAGCAGAGATTGTTCTCGAAACGCTGGCAGAAGATATGGTTTATTCACCATTCAGCCACCTGACGCGGCTTTTAACCCGAGAGTCTTTCATAAACATCAGTCGCTGCGAAAGCTTCACTTCATACACCAAATTTCATTGTTTCGCTCGTGAGAGATCTGTAATTAATTGTGAACTAGTTTAAACCAGCCCACACACTCGCATCTATCTCTATCTTATTTTTTTTTAATATCATCTACTCATCTGCACCTATCCCTGCAAAGTGATTTATATTACACGACTAATTGGGCCTAAGTGTCCTGGAGTGTTTCCAAAATAATATTAGGAGTATAATTTGTCGGTTTAATTTAAATGTAATTTTAATATTGCCTTTTTCATTCATATGTGTGTGCAAGGTTGCTGCATGTATTTCAACTGAGCAGTGTATGGTTAGGCCTAATAATATTCATCCTGGGGAGAATTTATGACAAATCAATATGTACGTTTTGGCTAACAGGAGCTGTACTTTAACAAGTACACAATTAAAATAATTAATTCATGCGTATGTTCCATACTCAACCTCACATTTTTGCCCCATCGCCATGTTTAAAATTTTTTAAATTATTAGTCTGTTTTGTACACAATTTCCATTTATGTTTGTTATCGACCACTATACTTCAATAATGGATGTTCCTCCGAAACGTCGATAATTTCTGTGCTGTGCCATATGAAGAAGGCTTTGCAATGAATATACAACCCCAAGAAAACTCCAGAATTTTGTCAGTGATTAATTTATAATTATTTTCAGCCTAGTACTCTGTTATGAATAATGTGAAGGGAAAATTTCAGAAATATTCCCTTATCTCATTTTTACTTAGGGGGATTAAGGAAAACCACAAAAACTTAGTAAAATCTAGCCACATTCCGAGTCCAGATAATTCCTTGTGTAAGTTATGTTTTTGTAGAGATCATAAAATATTTTTGTTAATTACGTATGAGAAAGTTCACTTTTATAGACTGTCGTTTTGTCCTTAAACACGGAATTAGTCAAGGCACGGAATGGATTCTTCGCGATCCTCAGTTTAAATACCTTTGCGTAACACTTAGCACACGCAACCTACACGGGTCAATTTTTAAGAGAGATGCTTCGTTTGTAGCGCGGGGACCTTTATGCTTACTCAGAAAACAAGTTTTCAGTTACCGCGGATCGGTCAGGTCTAGCACGACTGCTATTAAGCAATACGATCAACACTGCGTAGAGGCAGTGCGAACGGACAGCAAAATCTGTCTGCCGGTCCCCTCGCATCACATGGACCACTGACCGAACTAATCAAAAGCATTCTCTGAAGCCCTCAAGCATTTGTCATTCCAGTATCATGAGGAAGCTACATCTCTCTGTGTCGTGTGTCATATTTTGCTTTACGGCGTGATAGGACCTTCCACATTCAGGAAACTGCCGAGGTAAAATGCATGACAAGTAGACTGTATTATCTTTCAAAAACATGCGCCCCTTTCTCTTCACTTCTCTTCATAAACGGTTTCGCAATTGAAGACATTGGTGCAAAAAGGTGATAAGTCGCATTCTGTGTATTACTCTGAGGGACAAACACCCTTTTAAACTTTTTGTGTTGCATGTTTGTTTGTTTCTGTATTTATTCTTACAGACTTAACAGGTTTACGAATATCCGCTTGTTGAACCACAACATTTGGTTATTATGTTTTTTTTATGGTTTTAATAACCAACAACATGATTTGGCCATTTTCGAGTTACCCCATTTTTGTACCAAGACTTCGATTGAAAGTCGCAAAAGTAATTACTGGCTTCGACATATCCATCTGCACTTTCGTCTATTTGCATGTTTCGACTCAATGTGTTATTTTTTTGTGGGGGGGGGGGGCGAGAAGTTTTTATCAAAATTGTCAATATGCACCAGTATACATTTAAATAGTACAAAAGCCAGAAACATTTTATATGAAGACCTACTTCGCGTTTTTGCTGCCGGAAGTGACTGGGGTGAATTCGAGTGGAGAATCCCTACCCAGCCTTGCTACTGCGTGTGGGAATCCTCCATAATGACATCAGCACACAGCCATACAGGCTCCAGATATTCCGTCCACGCAAAAACCATTGCTCTCAGGGAACTCTGACGTCATTAGTTCAATTATCAGAAGTCACCAGCCAAACGGCGAACACGCCGGAATTGTTACGCTGTTTGCAAATGTCTGAACATGCTTTCTCTTTTTATGTCTTATGTGCCCTTTTTCGATGCTGAATGAAATCATCCTCCACATACAATTGTGCACACTGTTGATATTTGAATCTTTTTTCCCCATTTATGAGACAAATTCTTGGAAGCAAATTGTTAAATAAAATTATATGAAGAGAGAAACTGTATCAAAGGAATTCATTTTATTTATTTTTTGTTTACGATTTTTAGTTAAGCATTTGCCGTGCCATAGACGCAATTCAACTCTTGATTACTGTTTATAGGCAATTCTCGGAATACGTAGCGACCACTTTCGATAGAGGTAGGTTTTCGTTTAACCATAGTTGCGTCTTACATGACCCGTATTTATAATTTGTTTGCCATTTTTGTGCTGTCTACTTTTATGAAACAAATACCCATTCACAAGAAACACGTTTTATGTATGTGATTTCTTTTCACTCGTTAGTCTCAAGTGTATTTTGTCTTTGTAACCAGCTTCTTACGACCCTACACGTTTTTGCTTAATATTTAAAATAAGTTTATTAATTATAATTGAATATTCTACTGTTTTGTATAGAGAAACATAGCTTAAAGGACTTTTATATGTGGCTAAAAGGGGGAGACAATAAATGCGTAGTGAATTTTAATGAGGAAAACTACTGGAAAGAGACCACTAGAAGACGAATACGTAAATTGGAGAATACTATTAACGTGGATCATAAGGAGACAAGTGACTCTTGGCGGATTTTGATAATTGATGTGTTGAACCCACACAGGTTCTGTTGGACCTCTCTGAGTTTTGGATTTTCATCATCATCATTTAAGAGAATGCGCTGAATGTATTCCGCATAACTTTCCTTACAAAACTTCCAATTTGTTAGATATTCTTCTTCTACATGTGTAAATTGTCAAGACGTCGCGTAGTAATAATTTCTCTTTGTCCACATTAGGAGATTGAAAGTGTGTTAATATAAAACACGTTAATCGTCAGGCAGTTTTTGCCTACATTTCAGTGTACACACAAAAACGTGAAGTTCATTTCTGATTTAAGTTAGTTACTTACTACAGAAATAATAAAAAAACACATGTGGTAACCCGTATGATTTGAGGTTTTCACAGCGGTGAGTATGAAGATTTCTGTCTTCTGGGTTCTTGTGCTGTGTAGTATGGTAGATGTTAACCAACGTTTCAGAGGTCATACTGCCTCCATAATCAGGGCGATGAAGATTTCTGACTTCTGGGTTGTTGCGCTGTGTAGTATTGTAGATGTTTACCAACGTTTTAGAGGTAGCTTGACATCTACCATACTACACAGCGCAACAACCCAGAAGACAGACATGTTCATGTGGTAACCCAATTGCACAAATGGGAAACATTACTCCTAGAATTGATTGGAATGAATTGTTAACTCTCGAGGAGATTTTAATTCCAATGTAAACCACCGAGATGTGACACTAAAATATACGAAGGGATGTGTAAAGTTTCACTCGACGTAGAGTGATTGTATTTAATACGAATACCAGGCAGAAAATATAATGAATTATGTAAATACCATACAGTGGTTATGTCGAGTCGGTGATAACAGAGGTTATGTTAAGTTCTTAATTTATAGTGTGTACTCTGAACATTATTGAGTGATTTTAGAGGTTGAACATCCATATGTGGATAGAGCTAAAAGTTCAGACAAGATCTCTTCGTTTTATACGCCTTTTTGTGATATGAGCTGCCGTCTTCCTAACCACTGTAGTAACATGAGGTTTGGTTCACCCCTGCTACAGTTCAATATTTGCATCTGCGATAAACTAATTGGTCCTATTGAATAGTACGGGGTTTCCACACATAAGAGGCACCGAGCTGTATTTTACAGCCGGGAGGAATATCATCAAAAAGGGAAAGAGAGATTCCAAATACCCTCTCAAGTAATTACATTTTAGCCTCTCACGAGTTCCCAGCTGCTTTTCTAGAGAATTTAATTTTTTGTGTTTTCTTTGGTGAAAGAATCTTAAGTTATGGTTACTCCATCGTATCTCTTAAGTCTACATATTATTCCTCCTTTCCTTCGCTTTTCTTCTGTTCTCTATCATTTTCTCACTACTTTAAGTTCAGCTTTTATAAATTATCCCGACTTGAGTGAGACAGGCGTTAGTAATGCCGCTGTTATTTTATAAAGAACTGTAGTTGGAGAAGTGTATAATACAAAGCCTAAATAATTAAACAACTTCCAAGAAAATATATAGAACTGGCAGTCTTTATTCAGTCCTTCTATACACTAGGATAAAGACGTACTTGATACGTTTCTCATATTCGAGAATATTGTCTTAATAACAAGGCATAAGAGTTCAAAAATATATACTAATTGTACTAAAAGTTTTTGTTTTGTTCCCAACGCTTTATGTTTGATGCTAATTTTTTCACATGCAAATATAGTATTAATTTAATGAATATGTGAAGAAATATATATATTATTATTCATTGATTGCTTTTGTATCTTCATGCCTTACTCATTTTTTCCTTTATCCCTTTCATACATATCATCTTCACTCCGCTTTCTAATATTCCTATCCCATTTGTATTATTATGTCAGCGTTTTTGTAGTCACATCAGAAATACATCTGTTCGTTTTACGTAAAGACACTCGGACTTTATTTCCGGATGATAATAATAAATTGGAAAGGATATGGAAGGAAACGGTCATGTACTAATTTAGGGATCTGCCGTGTATTTTTATGGAGGAACTGAGGGATGAACGCGAAAATCCTGCCAGGATAACCGGTCTCCGGATCAATATTTGAATATGGGACCTGCAAAATACGTAGCAGGAGTGTTAATTACTCAGAAGCGACGTTCGACGACGTATTTCGACCATAGAGTAGCTACTTTGTCGTCATTTTGTCATGCAATTAATAACGTAGCCTAACGGTTCCTGCGCACCCAATTCACAGCGGATTTCTCGTGGCGAGCAATCTAAATAATATTTAAAAACTAAGTTCCTAGTTTAGTCTAAACACAGCTTGAATCCATTACAAAGATCAAGCTAGCTTCGACACAGAAAAAGGTGAGTGGTTCTTGCAGAATTTTTATAAAGACCTCCTTGTCCATTCAAAATTCTGTTTAGATTTGTTACAATATATTACTTGTTCTAAACTTTGTTTCGAATCAATTTTGGGATATTTATCTAAGTTTACATTTGGTTATTATTTAAAAGCATGTAGGGGATTCCGATTTCCTTCTGAAATTTCTAACTGAGAAAGTAATTAAAGCATTATCTTCGGCTTAACGCAGGTGATATTTATTTGAAATTATTCTCTCATTTACAAGCTGGCTCGTATTTTGTTTCTTGCGGTTTTATTTGTGTTCTCTGTATTACATCCTAAGTACGAGAAAGATACCTGAGATGTGATCTTGTGTGAATATTCGTGAGTCGCATGTCATCTGTACCTACGGCCCCCGTTCTGTACAACTTTTTGAGAGCATTATTTATTTACGAGTGTTCAAAACAATATATAACGCTAACTCTTTACTCAATACCAGTATCTCTAAGTTCCTTCTTAAAGTTATCCTCTTGGTGCATCTCCTTCTTGGTAGCAAAAGTTAATTTGTCGTGAAATTTACCCACCAAAATTCTTTATGTATTTTTGCTTTCCCCATCTTAGTGACATCTCAAATCCCTTATTTTTTCTAATATTTCACTACCATAACAACTCGTCGTTAATAATTTCAGTAGATACACAACAGCTTTAGCTCAGTATAGTGACTGACTACGGGTTGGGTGATAGGGGTTCGATCCCTGACATAGGCGGAAGATATTCTTCTAGCATCTGTGTCCAGACCGGTTCTAGGGCCCATCCAGCCTCCTGTCCAATGGGTACCGGGGTCCTTTCTCAGGGATAAAGTGCGGTCTGAGCGTACTGGTGACCAAAAAATACAATAGCTAATAACTTTTGTTTTTTCCAAATGTCACCGTTAGGTTACTTCTACAAACATGGTGTAAAAACTACTGAATTCAGCCTATATTGTGGATGCAGTGGAATAAACACGGTAAAATTAATCATCGTCTAGACACATTCATCAGCTTACAGTGATTCTGCCGCAAGGCATTACTGTGACTTACATAACTTCGAACTATCTCTGCAAGATGAATATTATATCAACGTTGTTTCATCATATGAAATGCGGTTTATTTCATTCTCTCTAGGGATTATTTGTTAAGTTACATCTCTGCTACGTTTCGTGCACTCGTTATGTGCCACAAATTGTGCAATTTAATGAACATATTTTATGGAACTGCAAGTTCTAAAAAACTTTTATTACTCATCGTGATAATTCTAGAGATGAATTAAATAATGTTATTTATTTGTTGTTTCATTCTCCTGCCTTTGATGACTTTTATACACTGTCTCGGTAAAACATTATTTTGAAAGTAATCACACATCTGTGTCTTTTCATATCAGGCACATCCAACTCGCTCCTTATTCCATTATTTATGCTTGAGTCAATTCTTAAATTGTACACAATTTGCGGCCGCAAATCCTCAGTTGTAATAAGTTTTAAGTTTTGAATGAATGTCAAGTTTAATATTTCAATTATATAAAAGTGTAATATCGGTGACTTACGCAGCCTGGTACACAAGTCATGTTGTGCGAAAGAGTAAATCTCCAATGCAGAAAATTAGTCTCACACGCGTTTGTTATTTTCCGTTACTCCTCAGTTCGTAGTATAGTTATTAATTTTGTTATTATTGCTATTATCGATAATGTTTTATAGTTATAAATTATTTTCTTTTAAGTTTATACATCAAATGGGAACAAGCATGACGCGTTCCTGTCTGCTACTAATACAACACGTGACTCCGAGGCCGCATACATCACAGGTGTTTACTGAACTGTCACTGACTGTACCCTGTGGTTTTTTATTAATGACTCGGTAATTTGCTTATTTTCATAGAAAATGAGGGTAGTGTAATATTGTTTAAAAGATAATGTTATTGTGAACATGTTATTTATTAGTCGTAATTACAAATTCATTGCTAATGGCGGATAAAATAGTTTTCATTTTCCTCGCTTGCTCGCTGTTTACAAAACTAAAAATGTGTTTTCCAAGAGGTAGAAAACGAATTTTAAAATATTTAATATTAGTTTATTAAGGGGTTCAATACGTACTGCGTTTTGAATGTGTTGTAAGGTGGCGAAAATTTCGTTTAACCTATGGACAAAAAGTCTGTGCATAGAAGCTTTGCAAAAGTTTTCGACCCTGCTATACAACTGCATGCCGAAAATGTTCCATTTTTCTTCAATGCAGAAAGCAATAACAATTAACCCAGATGTGAGGTTAACATGGACGGATTTTTTATGTACATTAATTACACTGGTTTATTTTCTACTTCCGAATGCTCTGCTTTACTGCTTGGGGCTTCCCCAATAAGAACTGTAGTCCTCATACCATGGTACTGCTAGAAATCTTTTCCATTTCGTATTTAAATCAGACCTTTGTATGCGGAACACAGCTCCTGCCTCTATTATGTGCTAGAAACGTTAATAATTCCCCAGTTCATGATTCTAGAATTTTGATTTGGATGTTTCAAATGTTGATATTATGACAGACTTACAGAACACGTACAAGAATGAAACCACATTACTTATCTTCAAATTTTTATGAGAGAAGTTGGAATTTTATTTCATATGCATAATTTGTAATTCATGAGCAATCTGTATTCATCATCTATTTTTAAGACAATTAAATCAATAATATTTAGGACAGTAGGCAAATTCTTGTCTAGACTTCAGGTCACGCGAAATTGCGGTCCATTATAAGACTCTCCCAACAATCACACCCAAAACATATTTGGCCAGTTTTAAAGTTTTAAATACATTTGTTGTTTAACGATAATTTGATTTTACTGTCGAATATAGTGATATGCTTCTGTTAGTCATAAATTTGTGTCGTCACGTAAAAGCTGAATTATACAAGTCGTTGTACTTTAAAAGAATATTGACAGATTCTATAAATGAGTTGGTTTCGCATTAGTTTTTTATCGAATCGTCCTGTAAGTTTCGCTAAGGAAAATTCATGAAGATATTTCGAATTTATCTCCACATCAAACAATTATACACCAAAACTGCCAATACCGCATACTAGTATGACGTATTTTAACTACCGAATGCGTATTGAAAATTAGCACTGCAGTGATGTTGAGTGTGGTCGTATGATTGTGACATCGCGTTCTTTGTAGGTGGTTTACCAACGTTTCGCAGGAATATATCGCTTACATATTCTGGGTGGTGTGAAGATGGGGACAACAAGTTCTTCCAGAACGTTTGTAAACATATACAAGATAAAAAGACATCACAGCCCACACGATCATGAGTGATTTAATGCGTAGTTACTGCTTTTTTTTTACCATGTATTCCAAGAAATCCTTACATGAATTTTGACTCTCGAAATCTGTTTCCAGATTATTTTCCTTTACTTTGTACGTTGATTTGAAAAACTTATTCATATTTCTAGTATCGTCCATGATGCCCACAGATTCCATTCATGAGCCTTGTTAACTTAAGTGGTACGAAGTTATTTCCTCTTCAAAACTTTCAGTCACTACAGGAAACAGCAAATAACGTAAGCCTGAAGCCAGAGAAACATCGAAATACGCAGCACCCACAATTTTTGACATAGATCCGATTCTGACAGAAATGTATTTTCGTGAAATTGAATCGGAATATTATTTGGTTATTATTTGCCCTATTCAGGACCTTAGTGCTTATAGGTCCATAAAATAGACTGCTCATTAGTAATTGATATAAATATAATTCTGTAACTAACGTCATGTACGGAATGTTTCATGAACATTTTTTATTCATCTTGTAATTAAATAACCTGGCACAACTACACAGCCTCACCGCATCGTAAATTAAGCACAGCCTGTTTTATAGAATCAGGAAGTTCGTCACCATCTTTACAAACTCCGCCATATGACACTCCACAGTCAGCTGAATCACTTCAAATACACTTGACCCCCGTTTCTTTAAGGCCATTTTAATATTATCCTCCTATCTACTTCTATTTCTTTCAAGTGATATATTTCCTCAAGGTTTTCCGGCTAAATTTTTGTATGCATTTTTCCGCTGGTCCTGTTGTTCGAAGTTGGTGGATACCAGTTTTACTTAACAGTGTCTATTTCTTGCATTCAACAAACTAACATAAAGATAGGACATATAAGACTCATTCATTCCTGGCTTGGCTGTAATACGTGTTGGAGGCTGTAAACACAAAACACAAATAAAACCAAATAAATTTTTTTCCAACTACAGCTTACATCATACTACCTTAATTTCTTTTCGCAGTGATTATATTACCATGACTTGTTTAACTGGAAGTGGATGGTAGCAAATCCTCCCCGCAAGCTGTTAACTGTTAGATGCTGTACCATCATAACACGGTTATGAAAGCAAAGTCCAGGAATCTATATTAAATACAGAACTTTACGCATTAATTTCCCTCATTTATAAATCATTACGCTCCAATTAAGAGCCTTGGCTAGGAGTAACTTCTCTGAGAATTTGAGGACCTACATTCAGGGCGACCATGAACGTGCGGTGTCTGATGGTAGCAGGCCACAAGACAACAGTGATGGATGGAAGTAAACACACGAGGCTTGTAGGAGGTCATAAGGGGCGGGAGGGGGAGGGAAGAGAGAGATATTCCCTCGGGTAAGTAGGAAAGAGTGACGAACGTACACAGTGAAACTGGAAACGAGGCGCCTCAGAAGTCTTCTTATCCGGGGATCGCGTTCTCAAACAGAACTGAGGAAATGGGCCAGTAAACAGCAAACTGAAAACGAACGAGTGGTCGTCTTCCCATCCCACAAACCCCCCGTTCCATCTTCCTCTAGTCAAACATCCTAAGTTATAAGTAAATACCAAGGAGTTGAATAGGTGTAAAGGGACGTAAATCAACAATTCTGCTTCAGATCCGTACGGTGGTCCAGTAGAAACGAGGACGATGTCTATAACGAGAGGTTATCCACTCTGACTGCAGCGTTTGTCAGAAGACTGAACAGTGTTCCCGTGTTCTTGAGGAACTGCTGAAGTAGGCGACTGGTGAGTAAAAAACAATGACAATAAAATTTTGTTCCATCAGCCTTGTCGTCTGCTCGGAAAAGAAGTCCTTTTCGGAGACAAGGTTGCACGCTGTTAGTTGCAGAGAAAGCTTCAGGTCTTTAATTATGTTCTTGTCGATGATAAAATTATATTATAATAATGAATAAAATGAACAGAGATTACGTAGACTTGGACTATCAGAATGTGAAAAATGGGACGAGTAAGCATTGTGACAGTGTTAGCAGTGCAAATAGAAAGCACATGGGAATTTCAGATAATTCGTGGACAGTGAATTCGAAAGCTGAATGCAGAACTTATCAACGATAAGGACAGTTTGACCATTTTCCGTTGTCTTACTTGAAATTGCACCAATATATAATTAATAAAATCTAAAATTTCCTACGTTTTGGGTCCGTGATCAATTAACGAAGTACCGGCCAGTGAATATTAGTTCTATTTTACCGGCCTCACTAAGTACCTGAAGATGAACACAGAGTAAGACTCCGAAACCTAATAAATCTTTGGAAGTATAATTGTTAATTTTTTGCTGTTATATTTGTATAATTCCATACATCTATTTTATTACGACCAAACAGAATAATATGATAATATTAATGCACGTTTGTGACAAATTTTTTAAAACACAATTATAATTTGTATCCTAAGTGCGTCATGTTTGTGTTGAATCAAATACATATATTTATTTTCACAGTCTATACACAAACTTATTTAAAATAATGTATTTAAAATAAAATATCGTCTCCTGCTATCAGACGTAGGATACGTCACAAATACAAAATTGGTATGTTTTTCATTATATTTTATATTTACAATCACATTAATATTTATTTATTTCCTATGTCAATTCCATACTCATTTACATAATAACACTTGGAAATTAATTCCACAGATAATGAACGTCTGAACACAGACACCAGATCATTATGAAGACAGGAAATTCTACAAACATACTAAAAGATCAATAAATGCAATGCATAAAAATGTATAATAGTTTTTAAAATTGATAAACCTGAAGATGATGTCATAAAACATCGAAACATGTCGTTCAAAAATAAAAGCGCTGAATAATGTAATGTCGTACTACGATAAAGGAGCGCCATAAATATAACATAATATACTTTATACTGTAAATGTTATAATATTTTAACAACATTATTTTAAATAAGTTTGTGTATAGACTGTGAAAATAAATATATGTACACAATTAAAAGCCCATTCGAATATACGTATAAGAAATTAAACTTACAATTATTGATTTGTCACAGCCAGAGAAGAACATACAACGAGGGTGTTTGAACACCAGGCATTCAGGAAATTGCTTTAAAATACAAGCGATATCAATTAATTGGAGGGCTGGAAAATTCGGAGCTTTATAATTAAAAGAACTTACTCCTAGACTAACCCAGTACCGGGTAAGAAATGAAGCCGAAGGCATATAATGTAGCTGATAATTAATTAAATGTGGGTGAAGTGTGTAAGACACGTGTCATGAATGTTTTAAGTACGCAACATTTTAGTTGGAAATCCTCAAATGATGAAACCATTTGAGAGACAGGCGTGGATAGAAGGGGAATATGGAAACAGATCTTAACACAAAGTGTGAGGTGTAGACTGGATTCGTCTAGATTAGAATAAAGTTCACTGGCGAGCTCTTTTGAACATGGTAATTTCCCTTCGAACTCCATAAGAGATGTGGGAATTTCATGAATAGCAAAGCGATTATTAGCTTATCAGTAAAAAATTTGCTACTTGGACATGATACGCTAACACAGTCCATAGTAAATTATCGTTTGTTTCTATGTGTACGGAGTATTCATACATACATACTAACATTTAGTACGAATATGCGTATTAAACACTCCATGAACCATACAAACACTAGTTTGCTAGTATTATACTTCGCTGTTGTTTTAATCGAAATATACAGCGGAGTGACAGAAGTAGGTTTTGCTTTGTTCGACTAATTAAAATAAACGGGGTACAAAGTCCACAATAAAACACGTGTAAACAGAATAGAAGGATAAAGGGGAACATACTGCGAGCACTTAAACAATTAACAACGCGTAATGTTAGTGCATTAGGAAACAGCAGCCCCATTTTCCGCTAGCAAATTGCCGCCGACAATTGCTACTTAAACACATTTATTTTCCATCCAGATAGACGCAGATAGGTAGATGGGAGAGAACGATTATTAAAAGGGGAATGCAGAAAATTCCAAGAGGATTTTGCTTCATTTCGTCTAACAGAATCTCATTTAAAGTTATTCCGGATTGAACCCGAATAACAGTTGTGTCTAGCGGCTAGCAGCGTTACGCTTATCGAATGGTCATCGATAGCCCAAGCGGTTATTCGCCCACATCTTACCGCGACAACCCCAGACAGCGCCCAGGTCCGTCCACGATGCACTGGGACGGGTTTCTTTCCAAGTCCTACGGTTTCCCCTTGAAAATATCATTCCACAGCTGTTTTATATTCACTCGTGTGTCAGGGTGATGAACAAAGGACCCATTAGCGGCACAGTTCCAAGGAGACATATTTTCATCCTATCTTAAATTAAAAATACAGCGATGATACTCTTCATTATAGTGAAATAACCGCGAATATGAGTAAACGCGGTAAGTCACATGTAACGAGTTACCTCTAATGTATGAAAACATCGCATTTATACATGTTTAATTGATAAATACAAATGTTTACTACGGGATTAAGAGAAAAATACAAGATATATTAAATTCTCTGTACCTTCCCGGTGTAGGGTATTCTTTAAGATCGCAGTCACACGGAATAGAAATTACTTGCTTGAATGAAGATTCATCATCGTATACATTTCGATTTCATTTCTTATGACACTTTGTAGTTTTTAGTTGGTTACTCAGAAGATGGGGGCAGAAGATATTCCTTCAGTAGCTGATAATCATCTGCATGACTACAGGGGTCATAAACTACCACCTACTGCTGTTAATTCTTCGAATCTTCTATTAATAGGTTCTGATAACCCAGTGAATGTAACCTATCGCGAGCCTGGTTAATCGATCCAATGCCTTTACGTCATATTTGTTTCATAACCATTTAATATTACAGGCCTATCCTTCTACGACTCTGGTGTTCAGTATAGAGCGTTTTATGTCAGCATTATTTTACTCTTTATTCTTTCCTATCCACAAGAACTGGTTGTTATGAAGTCCATGTCGAGGTCCAGACGTTAAATGGGCCTTTTCATGTTATAGTTCCCTTCTCTGTTCTTTTTCTTTGGGGGGGGGGGGGTGGCTCATATTGTGTATATCATATTACGAAATTTTGTCTCTTTGTATTGTCTACAAGTTGTCTTCAGTTCAGCTTAAGGTCTTTTAACGTTGTAAGTTGTATGTAGTTCGCAGTGTGTTTCTTTTTTGCTTATTTTGTAGCATGTCTCTTGAACTTACTTCCAGTAGCGATCTAAGAAATCTCACATGCGCTGTAAGTATCCCTGCTTTGTCAGTGTTTCTCATAACCCGTGTTTAACTTTGACAACAGTAGTTCACTTCGTATACAGTTATCTCTAACCTTAGTAAAACATCTTTCCAGTTTGAATTGGACTGTCTTCATTGCCCTGTTTAACCCGACACATATGAGTAATCCTACGTAAAAACTTTAATTTAAATTACTAATCGTATTTTGTTTGGTCCCATTGTATTTAAAATTAGATAATTGTTTACATAATTTTGTCACATAGGTTCAATTTCATTTAAAATTAGGCTCTTTTTCGATAATATTTTTTTCATGTTGGTCTCATTATTTTTAAAATTAGGCAATTTTTCGATTATATTTTCACTTTTTTTTATTATACTTCAGAACACGAAAATATTTCGGAAATTGCTATTGCGTATTTACAGAATGTATAAGATTATTTTAGCCAGATTTTTTAACCTCAAAGTCTGTTGACCGGTTTTTTTATTTTAATTGATTTTTTATTTTTGTCTGGGTTCCTGGAATCTTCGCCGTCTAGTATTACGAAAAGAAGACAACGCTTCGAAAAATGAATCGGTTTCTGTTCTCGGGTGAAAAAGTGTGGACGCATGAACTCAGCCGTGTCCATCAGAAAGAGCCAACATCAATCACTTGATAACCTACGTCATCAAATTATTTTTCAGATCCATTTTTCGAAACTTTGTGCTCTGAAATACCAGACGAGGGACGAAGCGCAGACACCCATGAATACTATTGTATTGTGAATATTATACGTTGCGTAATCGTGTGAATTCCGTCGTTCATAAGCCGTACTTGTAAAGGGATGGACTGATAAATGTATTATTACTATATAGGCCTATATATGGTTGCAGCATATTGTATGTTTTGTACACCGACTGATGCTTTCGATTTATGAACAGTGACCTAATTAGTTTGTAATCATCTTTGAATTTGAAAAGCCGCTTACCAACAGAAATTATATTTGTTTAACAAACTGTGTTCTGAAGTACGAAAAGATGCAGCTTAATATACATTCGTTTCTGTTCGGTTTTATTAAATTCGTTATTCCAGTTGGTTATAAACATATTTAATGGTAAGTTCTAAAGTTAGTAAAATAACTACAGATAAAGCGTAACAAACATTTTGCTGTTGTGGAGAACATCGCTGTTGATCATATTTGTTTTCAATAATTTTAAATTACAGCTTTCTTGTATCCTGGTTCTACTACGTAAATACAAAATACGGATTTATTGGACTATATGCCTGTATGTAAAAGTTTTGTGAACTGTGGGGTGGGGGATTATTCGATAGACTGGCAGTTTGCTAGTTTTGTGAAAGATTATGAATAACATTTAAAGTTTAGAACAGCCTTGCTCTGTTTATATGACGTATGCGTAATGCTTTGTCGAATTAGTGGGTTACGGAAGTTCGATTTCGTGACTTAAGGATTCTATATATTACTGTGTGTAAGCTCCTTTTTGAAACCTGTTTTCCACTTTAGTGGATGGTCAAGAGATGAACGTTTGTTTATAAGCTATTGAAATAAAATTTTGTCATGATTTGTCGTCCATGTGTCGAAAAGTTTAAATAATGCATTGAAAACGCTCTAAATTTATTTCTGAAGGCATTTAATTTGAACTTCAAGCTGTTTATCAGTTATGCCGTCGGAGTTTCTCAATATATTTAGTTGAAAGTTGCGTTTGTACCTTCAAATAGGCCACGACATCTTTATTTTGAGTATACTGTGTTCACTGTAACAAGAAACATGGGTGATGTCATATTAACAGTGTGACGCTGCTTGTGGTTGCTTGATTTTGACCTGAGCTAAAAACATTTACCACTTTCCTGCAGCTCCTAATGACCGATCTGAAATTAGGCGGCCCTATGTAATTCTCTATCATGGTCAGAGGAAGAGTTTTCATCATTGTCATCATAATGACTGTCACTTTCCTGTCTCCTTGCCATGTGTGAAATTACTTTTTTTGCGGTAGTAACGGGACAGACCGCAGTTCGCATGCGCTGTGCTATTCTGTCCCCTCTCGTGTGAGATTTCGCAATGGTTCTGAATTCTGGGAAGTCGATAGAAATTGTTTTCGTCATTTAAAATACATTCAGCCTCAAGAACTGAACGACTTGAATAAAATTACAACAGTTTTTGTCAATGTATTGAAACACAAACAGAGCACCCACGTAACTCACACTATGGTCTCGACTGCGTGACTTGAACTGCTGTGGAGAACTGAAATCAGAGATAAATGTTTTCAGTACGGCACGACCAAAACTTCCACCGCGACCGTTTCGAGCCCCTCGCAGCTGTTACTCAAGCACCAAGCAGTTTGCCGATATCTGTACACGCCTTCTTACTATATACTTTCGCCCCATTCAATGCTACAACATTTTAGCAGCTGAAATATTATCGTTAAATAAATAATTCATTTATTCATTGGAGATCGGAGTCGATATATCTGTTTGGAAATACTGGTAATAATAATAATATTCATATAATACCAGAATTTGGTGGCTCTCAAAAGTAAAATAAAACAAAACCCTCTCGTTGCAGGGATATTACTTGTTTTATTCCAAGACACGATGCAGTATACTTTGTAAATAAATGATCACAAGTGAATACATAATTTTAATACACTCAGGTTTGAAAATTGCAGCTGTACTCAAGACAAACTTTTTGCTTCACTTTGTTCATCTCCTATTATAGAAAAAACAATGAACCTAGTAAATCATTCGGTTTTGTTGGGATAGAAAATCTCCATGTTGTGGCATTATAGAACATTTTATTCTCCTTTTGCTTTGTGTCATTTTCAAAAGAAGAAATGTTCATTTTATAAACATCCATCTCTCTACTCTTCATTCTAAAGAGACGAAGGTTTTAATCCTTTCTAAAAGAAAGATTAAGGCGACAACCGTGTAAAATGGTTGGACAGATGTTCATGTACGTCCATGTTCATGATTGGAATAATTCTTTTTTGGCTCAAACAAAATATTTATATGAGCGAATAAAGATCATTATTAGCGGAGTAATTTCTTTTAAGTGGAACTAATTTCCTGTTGAGTGAAACAAGATCGTCATAAATGGAAGAAAATTACATAAGCCACTCTTGTTCTACTAGAATGAAATGTAAGAGCCAGAGAGAAGGGTTTTCAAAACATGGCGTAACATATTACAGATACGCTATCCGCTCTTGCACCACTTCAGCTCACTCGACATTCAACCCTCTTCCGTCGCAAAGTCCCAGAAGCAGCAGAAAGCAAAGCAGAGCACGAAGTGTCAAAACTTTCCCGACGCGAATCCATCTTGTACACCCCCCCTATAAGTCTTGCTTGCTTCTTGCATCCCATCGAAGTACTGCAACAGGAAATACCAATTGCTTAATCGCAATTCATAATACTTTCGTTTTGAAATTAATTGCTTTCAGTTCGAAAGACAGAATCATTCTTGAAAAGCTGGTAATAACTCGCTTAATCTTCCAGTTCTCCGCCTTTTATGGAAGCGAAGAAAATGATTCGTACTCACAAGAGCCTACAACTGGACTCATTCCAGCCTGTTCATTTCATTCAACACCCTCACACCTTGTTCGTAAAAGAGTTTTTTTTCACACAGTCTTACAATTTTCTTTCCCTAGAGACTGCGATTAAATTTGTTTATGTTAGGTTAGGGTATAGAAATTTATTATATCGCGCAATCTTGCTATTTATCCCACCATTCCATCATATGTTCTATGAATCACACCATATAAACGTAGGTGAAGTGCAGCCTACAAATAGATAATACAGTTTCCCTTTATTACCGACAATTTTGCGTTAAGTGATATTTTAGTTTCAACATGGCTGGCTATCTTTTGGGTTCCTTCACTTTGTAGCCTGGTAGATAAATCGCCCTGATTTTGGAGGCATCAGGCACGTCTGAAACGTCGGCAAACTAAACCAGACTACACGGCATAACAGTACAGAAGACAGCCATTTTCAATTTTTCACTCCCTTTACTATAAACGAAGTGTTTCTTATAAATGCTGGTTTGCTTTTTATGCTGAAGATTTTACTGTATTTACATATTAAGATTTATCTCCCGTTGTATCTAGTAAGATACGAATTATTAGTTGCAGGAGGTTAGAACTTGAATTGTACCTAATGAGAAAAGTGCTGTGCATTTATTTAAATACGTTTAAAAATTCCGAAGAGGATAAGTGAACTTAATTCCAACAGTTGACAGCAAAGTTAGCAACAGTTCGAAGGTGTTCTGCAAGTTGTACTTACATAATGTTTTGAAAAATTTGTTTCTGATTTTGCATTCCTCGAATGGTCATCATGTTCATTTGATGCAAACAAAAATGTGTTGTTGACAGAGCTGATCACAAGTACAGCCGTTAGATTTTACACATGAATAAATAATATTCCTCTGTATTTCATTAAATATTAAGTACATTGGGATTTGTAGGTTTTGGTGGCATGCACATTGTATGACAATATCAATATTTTTTATATTATGAGATGCTACATGAATTATATGTAAGTCAGTGAAATGGCTCTATGTGTGTAAAACATTAAACTATATTATTTATTGTAGGCTTTCCACTCCCAAATATCAAATTTAATCTAATGTGAGTGAGTTTTTCGAGATGAGAAGTTCACATTGACAGACAGGCAAATATGACTTCCTAATTATATTTTAACTTAATGCATTTCGTGGTACATAGTTGTAAACGTTCCGCTGTCATGGAGTTCTAACTTAACTAATTAACTCAACATAGCAGATTTGTTGTTGAGGAGCTGACAGTGACTCAGCCGGTCAATAATTTTCCCGCCTTTTATCATATTTACTAAGGCCCTCTATTAGTACTTATCCTGAACCGGTTTAATCCAGTCTCTGCTCTCCGATTTCCCCAATATTTAATTAAAAATAGTATTCTTATTTCCAACGACAATACCTACGAAATGTTCTATAGTATTGAATTTTGCTTATTTGAAATGTATTAATTTCTGTTCTTTTCCATCCTCCTTTATTTGATTACCATCTGGTGAAGAACGAAAATAATCAGTGTTCTCCAACACTGCTGAGTCTGTGTGCATTTCTTGGTTTATTTAACGATTTAGTATGTGATAGTTTGTTTGTGACTTACTTTACGACTCAGCCAGTACCTTAGACTATGTAGCTTAGAATGGAAGGAAGTGGCGGTGACCTATTTTAAGGTAGTGTCTCGGGAATGTATGTAAGGACTGATGAAAACAGTTTCCGTTCTCGGGAGCGAAGTTCGAAACCAGAACGAGCTAAACATGAAGCAGGAGTAGTAACAGCCAAGACAGTAACATAGTTTCAACGCATGAGTGACACATGAGGCTAATGAGGTTTCAGAAGAGAGTTTCGGTAGGTTACGATCCAGTCATTAGGTTCATAACAGCCGTTCTTGTGCTCTTGCACTCTCATTGTAGATAACTTATCGGGGAAGCCGAAATTCCTAACATTTTCTCAGTACCCTTTGAGACTACTAAGAGGTAGACAATGGGAAACTGATAGACCTTTATAATAGTCATCTTGACTTGTGCTTCATTGCTCCTTCATACCAGTGGTGAGGGCGACGTTGATCCCGCCCTGCTACAAGCTTTGATGTATGACGCCTCTAATGGACAGCGTGGGTGTATTAACAATTCACCGGTGCCAGGAGAATGGGGTTTAGATTCTAAAAGTTCAGCTTACTATAAAAAACTTTTGGAAAATCCTGGCAGTATATTGATTTATTAAAAACTATATAAACATTATTCTTCTACTTAGACATGAACCTAGGCTAGAAGTGCTTCGTTTTGCTAAATTAAAGGTAATGTAGACATTCAAGTAGCCGTCATGCTTCGAGTGTAATTTTTGGACTCATACTCTTTTATAATGGCACCAGCGAAATGTATCTCATAATTTCTGGTGTAATTTTAAGCTGCCTCCATCATCAGGGACCTCTGAAAATTTGGTACGCTTTTACCAGACTACAACTCAGAAAGCAGCCATATTTGTAATCGCTGTGAGAACATCAAATCCTACCTAAATATCTCACTGGAAACGGTGGTTTCAGCAAAATATCATAAATAAGATACACAGGAATTTAAGAGGAAAGAAACGTAGCTATATTAGTTCGTACACACACACAGAGACACGCACTCACAGCAGTGAAGAATCTGATTTGAATTCTAGAGATAAGAGGTTCGAATTCTAGTTGGAGATCGCATGACCAAGGTATCTGGAGGCTTTCCTCATTACCTCCAACGGAAATAATACTTACCATAAACCAGCTGTTTCTGACATATTCTTTTTTTTCGACTCTACATAATCTGTGCTGGTTCCGGCGCCGCTAAGTAAGTCATACATAAAAATGTAGCATCTCAGTAGTTAAAACAGGTCGAGAATATCGAGTGATATAATTTTGCTTTAAATAATTTTGAGTAAGTAACTCCTATATACTGGAGTGTTTTAATTATTATAATTTAAGTATACGCTTTAGTGATATAGCGTAATTTGTAAGTTGTACAAATAAAAAATAACACTTGGTGTATACCACAGATTTTAATAATTGCATTGCTAAATCGATTGCGCAATGCTCATACAGTCTCGATTTTCTTGCGTCAGATTTTGTCGTTCAAAAAGTGCAGTCTGCATGCAACAAGAAGCCCTGGTTAACTGCGTAACTTCGAGTCAGGTCCGGTTTGTAGTGTGGCAGAAGACCATCGTCTGACTTACTGTTCAAAATGTTACGTGTTGACATTCTACTAATTCTTTGCAATATACGGTTTTATTTTATACTTTAAGTTTACAGTATCAAATATATTTGAATTCGTTGAATAATTTCGAAGATGAAACATACAAACGGACATACAGAGGAATCGGTCGCCTTCCAACGGTGTGGTCGGTATGTGTATCCTAATTCGTTCAAAACTTCTAACGATCTGATGTAAGCAAACCTAAAAATCTACCAACGATTGTGATAAAATAAAATAATTTGGAATCGAACCAGAAGTTTTATCATACTTTTTAAACATTTCCGAAAGGGGAAGACAGTACGTGGCTAAAGCCAGAGGAAATCCTGAGATAGGGGAAAAGGGTGGGATTTTAATTATAAGGATTTTTCTCTTTAAAACACACACTAAATCCGCTTTCGCCGAGATTTAAACGAACCGAGAATAACTGCAGTGAAATAACACATGTCAGCATTAGTGAGGCTTTGTTCAGTTATATTCGCTCCATGACGAATGTAAGAACGCAACGTTACAGAAGAACATAGAAAGTTAATCAGTCTGAAGCAGAATGCTGGTTATTAGAAAGAACTTTGGGGGGGGGGGGGGGTTGAGAGGGACAGTTCGCAGTTCAAACACGATATGAGGCCCTTGCTGTGTAAACGCGAGTCCTTTAACAATTTCGTCTAAATGAAATCTTTTATTAAACGAAGTTGAGCTGTTCAGAGCAAACAGTCTGTTTAAATAGCCGAAGTTAAAATTGAGAGAAAGAATGTAATTTACAAGGAATGACGAAGCTGTTGCAAATCCAAACAAGAACGAAACGTCAGACTAGAATGAACGATAAATGAAGTTATTGAATTCAGAATTAGGGTAGTTCTTTCCTATATATATCACTATGAATGTGCACATCAGTTCTTACTGTTAACATTTAAGGGACAAATCTTGCTTAATAAAATCTAATAACTAGGTTTCTACCTCCGAGAAAAAAATACCACGTCACCATTAAATAATTATTTCAATGATCTTTCGTAAACGCATTGCTGTTCACTGTCAGAATTAAAACTAACTCATATTGAGCAGTGTAGGTGGATTGCCAAGCTTGTGAAAGAAGCAGTTGGTGTGTATGGGTACCACTACCTTATAAAGTGTTAAGCAGTACCACATATAAATTATACACCTAAGCTTCTGGCCTGGATTCAAAACCACGTTTATTCAAAATTTTAGAATCGTGGGTCCCGTCGGTAGGGCCAACATTGTTTAGAATAGTCTATTCTTAGTGTTATGTTAAAGATTGGCTGAAATAAACTGATTTATATCAGAGTATTTGACCTCGAATCTTCGAAGCCAAATAAAGAATTCAGCCCGTACCTCAGATAAAGCACAACTCTTAACGGTTACAAAGATCAGTTGTTTCTTATTGTTTAAGTGAATAATAGTTGTTTGAACCGATAATGGCACAAATTTCATACAGACAAAATGTGGAATTATTGGTTGCTAAATGAAGTAGCACATTTGTGTACCATGGACGTTGAAATGTATGCATGTGTCCTGGGCTGCGTCAAATGGCTGAGTCCTCCGCACTCAGACTGAGGACTTGTAGTTAGCATATTTTAACCAAATCACTTGTAGTACCGTGTTTGAGAACAGATACTGAAGAAAATATTTGAATCTAAGTGAAAGAAGTGACAGGAGACTAGAAATAATTACTTGTGGGCATGTCCATAGATTCGCTGTTTTACTAATATCATTTGGACAGTCAAACCAAGGAAGATGAGATGGGTGGGGTGTGAGTACGAATGAGATAGATGAGCAATTCTTACAAGTCTCTGTAGAAAGCTTGAATGAAGATAAGAGATAACGCGAAAGAAATTAGGCGTAGATGAAAAAATAATTTTAAAATGGGTTTAATGACTGAGGATAGGAATTTGTGGATTGGATTCATGTGGCTCAGGTTAGAGATCAGTGACGGGCTGTTTTAAATACGGTAATGGACCATCTTGTTTTATAAGAAGCGGGGAATTTATTATTCAGTTGAACAACTACCCAGCTTCTCAAGTTAAGTATGTTTCATGGAATTGTTTTATCAGCTAATTAGTCTGAGCTCATAAATATTATCTGATCCGAGTTCAGAAAAATATCAACCCAAAAATATATGCATTGACAAGCAAGTAAATATAGGCCCGTTGCCTCCAATTAAAATAGCGGGGTCCAGTAATTTGCAGTATGCCATAATATTCGTTCATACATATATTACATCAGATAAACAAAGAGAGAATATGGGGAGTATAAACTTTTCAAACAGACAATCTGTCGTTCCAATTTGCTGGTTTGTTTATTCTCGTCCTGAAATCACTACCGGACGCCAATACTCCATTACTGTACATGTCGCTGCAAACAGTAACAAAACACTGCCACGGACAAACTACCCTGTAACCTTATCCCGATATACATTATACGTCATGTTTATTAACATGTTGGATAATTTCCAATGCGGTTATCATAACTGTTTTCCTAGAATAATAATTTAAAGCGTCTTCTTAATCCTCGTTAATCAAAAGCTTAACTTAAGTCATGCAGCATTCAGTGTGGAGTGACTGAAAGCAGTTTGTTGCGGTTAAGCCGTTAAGGCATGTGAGATTTTATTCAGGTTTAACATGTGGTTACTTAAGATTTTTACAGGATCTGCATCATGTACCTAAGCTGTACACTCAATTAAGAAGAAATTATTCACCTTTTTTCTTCTTTTTAAGGATTTTATGACTTCACTTTATCGTAAATTACCGAATGAAGAAACTACATTACGATCCCAAACTGTAAAGCAATTTAGCAGTCGAACTGGCGTCACATTGTTTTTATAACCATGACTCACCTTGTGAATGCACATTTATATTATGAGGTCTTTCTTCCTGTGTAGCTACTTTGATATGATGAAGAGTTTCTGGACACGACATTGGCTCGTTGCTCAAAATCTTCATCAGGAAAACTTTATCAGCAAGTGGCACCTTGTGGAACTGGGGAGGAGACAGTTACAGAAGTAAGGGGCTAATGACAAGTGAATAACTCGTACCTGTTTTTTGCTGTCTGTATAAATGTATCTGTTTTCTGTATACATACAATAGAAATGCCATGCCAGAATTCCAACCTAACGCCTTCATTATTTCCTCATAATATTCGTAGATGGAATTAACATGAGGTATTGACCAATCTTTTACTCTTCTGAATGTAGCATTAATGACAGTGAACCATACCTTGAGTTGAAATTCTCAGTAATGGATAGAAGGTCTTGATTCGTTTGCGGCATCTCCGGAATACGAAAACATAATCTTCTTAATGATCATCATAATTATCATTATTTTAGTGACACATGAACATCTTTATTTTGGTTTTGTATACGAACTGCTTAAACTGAAGTCATAATGAGATGTCGAGTCTGTAGATCCTCGTGTTTCGTCCTCCAAATTCATTGGATTTATGTTAAATTTATGTTGGAGGTCATCACCAAAATTATGTGGCAAATTCAATTTTGATAACCATAAATTAAAATGAAGTTGAGATGAGATGTTTTAATTTTTCTTAAACAAGGTATATAGAGAAATTCTGTAAAATGTGCTTTTTATTATAATATATAAATCACAGCAATCGACAACTTTAATTTGAAATATGCCTTGATGTAATTATTACTTGACAATGCATTACCACCATACGATGTCAACGATTATAACAATCTATACGTTATGAATATTATTCATAAGGCCCAAAATCCCCTAACAGCAAATGATTATCTAACAACACTTCATTGTATTATATAGATAAATAAATAAATAGTAGGCTTTTTAGGCCTGATGAAAGCCACATCGAATAGGCATCAGCACAAAACATCGTGGCGTCACAGGCCTCTGAAACTGAAGCAAAAGTGGGAAAATTCTTCGATTTATATTACTTAATTTTTTCTGTTGATACATTTGCCAAAGGCTTAAATATTGTTCTCGCGGCAACGAAAGATTAAAATAACGTCTGAAATGTAATAGCTGAATTTCAGTAGATCTAATATTTTTATATTAAATATTTCTGTCTATCCATTTTCTCCCTATTGTCTTCACTGTCTGCTTTTGATGCTAGCAGACAATATTTACATTAAGAGGTACATAATACATAAAGCGATCAATGTCCTTCATTATTTAGTTTATAGGTTTTAATATGCGGTTCAGTACATCAGGCATCTGTTTGGAAAATAAAGCCTTGACGCCATGCGGCGCTACGGCTGTGAATAATAGAACAGATGTAGCATCACAGCCTACTGTTTTAGAACCTAAATTTTATGACAATTATGAATAATTCTGCCTCTCCTTCGCAGTGCGCTAACTTCCGTGTTGGAGTTAAGAAGTTAGTGTCCTCTTATTTTTCATGTTGTTAAAATGTTTTACTGAAGATACATTAGAAAATTATCTGTATATATATGTACTTTTAGATACAAGCTTGAAGTATGTGTTCGTTGAACGAGCGTGATAAGCTTACAGGAAGTTATATATTTCAGTATATTATTTAAAAACGGGCTCAAGATAGGTGGTTCTAGTTTTATGTGCATTTATGGCTCCATTTCAATAAAGTATGGATGTATTTAATTTGTATGATTTGAGGTTTTCACAGCAGTGAGTATGAAGATTTCTGTCTTCTGGATCGTTGCGCCGTGTAGTCTGGTCGATGTTTACTACCGTTTCAGAGGTCATATATCTTCGTATTAAATGTGGTTTAAAATATGGTATCATAACCAAAAAGGTCCCAGAAGTTGTTTAATGTTGTGGCAATACCATAATGAGGGCCACTCTATTTGGAAGTCACATTTCAATTTCAGACGAAAGAAGAGCATATGAACATATTTTTCATTTATCTTTTATTCTCAGACGAAACACTTACTGGAAGTCACAGATATTCATTATGGCACTGGAGGTATCGTACAGCATAAATGGAATGAGATATAAGGATTGACCATTCTCTCCTTTTCATGACGCAGTGTTACAACTTGAAGTTTTACATGAAACTTCGTACGTATATCTGCTTTAAAAGGAAGACTTCTTACACTTCCTCTATGCCTGCATTCCTTCTGACTAATGTATGTAAACACAAACTTTGCCTTCCTCAGAAACTGCTCTCTTAAATATAAAACATGATCTGTGACATGAGGTGTTTTCACATTCTCAGAATGCTACGAATTTATGTGTGTCAGCTACATTAAATTATGTTTCTTTCATGAGTTCCTGTCATGAAATGCGTAACATGAATATATTATGGAGACGTCATGTATTTTTCTCTCTTTCCCTAGGTACCTGTGTTTTATTTTCGAAACTACTCATTTATTGACGGTGACTAACTTCTAGGATGTTGAGTCACGTAGTTGAGTAGGATTTTACCGACGTTTCAGAGGCTCTCACTGCCTCTTTCAGGGCGATTATGATGGAGACAGTAAACACCTTTGAATTATGTCAGTTTGGCATGGCGTCGCACTTAACTCTTATGTACTTTATACAGAAGGCTTGTCAGAGAATCTTTGGTATGGTATTCATTTCAATTTCAATCACGTTTAGGTCTACAATTAAGAGGTGTTCTTTATAATTGCAGAATTTAAGCTATTTCGCTTTACTTTGTGCTGTTTTTGGTTTCAAAGACTTCACAGAGAGTTCAGGATTTCCTTTTCGGAGAACTTGACATTTCCTTGCTTCCATTTCTCAACTTCTTGCGAGTTAGTCTTATGTCGAAGTAAAAAGTGTTTGTAGGTGGCGTGGCGGGATGGGCTGTGTACTTTAGACGAGCGGCTTCCAATGTTTCATTTAATTTCATTTTATTTCATAAAAGTAATTTCTTTCGAAGTGTCTGACAAATGAAAGATAAATAAAACCACACTGTTGCAAGTTTTATCACATCATTTAAAATTATATTACCATGTTTAACAATTTATTACTGAAATATTAAATAAAATATCTAAGAGTAATAGAAGATTATAGGCACGCCATGTTGGCCCATTCTACCAAAGCCATGCTAACTCGTCTAGCGGGTCACGTGGAATGCACGTGCACGAAATAATAATAGTATAGATTTTAGAAAATTTGGGCCGGAAATCATCAACGGAAGGAAGAAATTAGGAGAGGATAATATTAAAAGGTTTCTCATAAAAATGGGGTATTAGAAAATGCACTGTATTAAATAAAATTACGACAGGATCAATTGTAAATAATGAAGTAAAATTTTGGGTTCTATAAAAACACTTAATAATTGATGAGGTGAGGAAATGAAGGGTTTCAAGAAACTCTCTGCTCTTTGGAGTTAGTTGTGATAATTCACGTAAATTTGACTAAGGCGAGGATAGGGAAATAGAAAATTCAGAACATTAGTGCCAGTACGCAGAGAGCATTAACAAGGAACGCGAGAAGTTAAACTTTATAATGTAGCCTATAGGAACTGCTATTGCGTGCTTTTGAGAGCTGAGTCAAAATAGACCTACGAATAAAATCCCTTAATTTATGTAACATACAAGCTGGAAGAGGAAATGAGAACATTAGGAAGAAATTTAATACTTCCTGAAAATTGAAAATCGAGATTGTAATCGAAGATTTGAAGGGGAAAAAATAAAAGAATGATTACGGGCATCTAAGTAAGTGTTAAAATATCGAGGCAGAGCGAGACGACAGTCTAAACTCATCACAGTAGAGAAGATTCTAGTAATGCGAGTTAGAAGAGACGAGTGACCTAGTATGAAAAAGAAGTAAATCAGAAGAGTTTTATATACAGAAGAGGAAAAAGAAAGAAACCAGATGGAAAGTTGACAGAGAGGATTACGAAGGAAAGAAGGTGACGAAACATAAGTGAAAGGAGATAGGGAAATTCAGAAATAAAATGAATGATGAATAACAATAATTGATGTGATAGGTAAAATGCATCTTACATTCCCAAATCTTTAGAATGTGACATGCAAATATTGTTTAGAATAAATAAATTCTACAGTATATAATAATTCCTTCAACAGTGTTGGCGGTACTGCCTTGTTATTTTTGAAAATAATTTGTCGGTTCCTTGGATGCATATAAAACGCTTTCAGGAAGAAGCTGCCACTTTGAAGCTGGGCGTAAGTCTCTATAAATAGATAAAAGAGACAACGTTCTATATCTATTCAAAACCTGTAATTTAATCATTCTGTTGATAACATGGTTCATTCTACATTTAAGTCTGCATCAAACAGGTTAATATATTAAATTTTGTGTGACATTAAAAGACAGAAGGTGGATGGAGTCCTGTTCATTGTCAGGATTTAGTACCGTCTGTGTTGAACCTTCTCGTTCTGCTGTAGAATTTTGGCTTTCTTGACAATTCTTTTTTGTCGGAGGAGAATATCGTTATGAATTAGATTACGGGATGATTTCCTGTGGTATTTGAGTGATGTGGCTTTCATCTAAATGCGTTCTGAACATGCCATGTTTCATATAAATCGTTTGAAATGTCAATGATCAAAATGTCAGTGTTAGTCTTATCTGTGGAAATGTCAGAATTCTGAATTATATATTAACACCTCTGATATAATGGAGTATGGTTAATGTGCGTCGTGTTCTTTATGGTTAACGCTTAAACAAACAGGGGCACGCAAAAATGTACGGTCAAAATGTGAAGGCGATTCGATATACGATTCTATATATTACGATTAATTACCGATTTGCGTGATTCTTGACATAGTCAATGGATGGGAGATTGTCAGATCGGTATCTGACGATGAAAAATGATCCTGACGCTGGAAGTGATAACTAGTCACGGCTGAACTGACGCCAAGAAGGCGTGGTCGCGCTGCGTGAATCCATATATTGGAAACGTTATAGCTGCAAGATGAAGGATCGTCAAAGTCACGATGCCAGAACGTGATGACATCAGAAAAAACTTCGATAAGACAAAATTTGTCTACACAGATTTGTTTGAAAGTGCCCTATTTTTACAATTACATGTTCTGATCTTCAGTTGATATATAAAAGTTTCTTGACTTTGGGACGTTTTGCGTATTCATCGTCTATAGTTAAAATATGCAGATACAAGTAATTATCATTGTTATTGTATATTACACAACAGAATGCTCTCAATTAATATTTATTTGTTATATTGAAATAATGTATAAAAATTGTTTAAAAAAGGCTTCGCCCTGCTAACTGGCAGAGTTTGAGATTTAACAAGTTCAAATCGATAACTAAGATAATCCAACTACAAGGAACAGAAGTTCGTAATTTCATAGCTCATCAGAAAATTGTCAGCTGTTTATGGGATCAAAAGGTTAATTACCTTTTGATATTTACAATGAAATAATTACCTGAATTACCCAAGACACTTAAAATCCCCCGAGAATAATTTAAGTGATAATTCAATAGGATGTTAGAAATTGAATCTTTTTAAACGAAAGGTGCCATGTTGGCGGTACAGAAGTGAGTGGTCAGCTTAATTCT
The DNA here is from genome assembly GCF_977971745.1 of Zootermopsis nevadensis. Classification (NCBI taxonomy): domain Eukaryota; kingdom Metazoa; phylum Arthropoda; class Insecta; order Blattodea; family Termopsidae; genus Zootermopsis; species Zootermopsis nevadensis. The sequence goes on from NW_028259142.1 coordinate 12,995,564, forward strand.
CGGATAAAGCCCCAGGTACCCAATGGACTTACGTTTGTGCACGTTCGATGGCCTGTGTGCATTTTGTGGCGATGAAAAAAAAAATTCTTCCCTTACTAGAATCGAACTCGTGTTGTCTAGCCATTAGCCAGTCAGTTTGCTTACAGAGGTAACGTAGCTCATTTCATAGTAATGTGTAGCAGTAAAAGTAAAGTAAAGTTTGTCCCACTATACGCCATGTAGGCGTTTGTGGTGAGTGGAGGTATAGCTCCTCTCTAAATGACCTCGGCACTAGATGGGGGTGAGTGATCAGCATCACGCCCCGGCCGGCTTTACCCCCGGTACCCATTGTAGAGGAGACTGGGTGGGCCCCAGAGCCGGTCTGGACGCATAGGCTAGAGGAAAAATCCTCTGCCCCCGTCGGGGATCGAACCCCGGTCGTCCAGCCCGTAGCTAGTTACTATACTGACAGAGCTATCCCGGCTCATAATGTGTAGCAGTACACCTACATTATACAACACAATTATAAACAAGATTCATGTCTACAAAAAGTGAAGATTGAATTTCAGGTCCGCTTTTTTTTACCTTTGGGCCATGGAGATTTTCATGAAAAGAAAATCTTGAAGGACTTTTTAACGAGCACGCTTCTAGAAAATATCTTCGTATTTTGCAACTCGTTTAGTATGTAGTACATAGTGTATATAATTCATAGTATATAGTTTAGGGAATGCATTGCAGGATGAGAAACGATTTCTGTTGGATCTAAATAAAAAGAACATGATGTTTGTTTTGCCTGGCGTCGTGAGGTAGAATTTGGTGAAGATTTTTTTAAAAAACTTTGTCGACAGGATGAATAAAATTTTGAAAAATGAAAAATGAAGAGATAGGTAGCGAAATAATCTGAAAGTATATAATACAAAGACAATAAAAGGGTTCAAGTAATATAAAATAAACACACACATATTCAGAGTTTTTCTAAAATGCATGAAGCCACGTAAAGTGACTGTATAAATATGGGTACTTAGAAGTTTTCTTTTTTGAGCTATTGCCCGGAAGATTACCGAAGTTAAACCAGTTGGATTTTTATTTACGGGGCCATTCACGATGTACGAATTTTTATTCTCTTTAAGGGAAAAAAAACATAGCACATGTTGGAGAGATGTTTCTGGTTGACAGTAAACTGGGTGCAAAATTATCTTACAAGTTTGTGACATTATCACTAATAAAAATACTTGCGCAACAAGTCATAATTAACACGTGCTGGACATACTTGTACATTAATCAATCACTAAGTCCACGTCATGCATATTACACTCATTATCCGTTGCGATTATATCAGTAGTTGTGGAAAATTTGGCCACTGTGCCGCGTATAGATGCAGTTGACACACATCCTGTACAATGTCATGGTGTGGTATCAAGTTTTATTAAACGTTCACTTAATTTCAGATTTTAATGAATGATTATCGTTTGAAATTCAGCGTTTAAATAAATCCCTGCAACACAGGAGGTTAATGGTTTCCATTCATGTTAATACACTGTTAGGTTAGTGCTTATATTCGAAATATGGAATTTTAAACAATTTTCTCCCAGTTTTATACAACGGATCTGATAATACCTATTTTCTATATTTTAACACAGCAACTTTACATTTTGTGGAAGGAAATTCTGTGCTAGAAATTGATTAGATTTTTTTTTAATGTTCCAGTGAATATACATGCGTCCTGTATACGATGTGTGAAAACTGAAAGTAAATATGAATATTTCTATTCGACAACCGGCGGACGAATTTTTATGAAATTTGGCATCGATATTACATCCGTGTAAGCGGTCTCTACCGGATATCCTTTATTTTTTTACAGTCGGTAATAAGATCATTGCGGACCCAAACATTTTTAGATGTGAGCGATAATAGAACAACGTGATGTTTAAGTCCTAAAATTATTTACGGTGAGAAATATTTAAAAAGTGTACGATGTTTATTGCGGAAATTTATTTGTAAAATGTAAAATAACAACTTTTCGCTGCAGAATTTAGTTTATTAATTTTAAAATTATGACGCCGTTAATGGAGTAGAATTAGTCATAAAAATATGACCTGAAATTTGTCCTGGTGCACTGTATTATGATATGGAATTCTAATAGCGGTTCATTCACTTTTTATGCAAAACTGAAAAAAAAATCAATAGCTGTAGTTTACGACGTGACGCCGTGTTAAATGCCAAACGAAGGCCAAAATGTTTCCTTGCCCAACAGTACAGGAATCTAGGAAAAGTGGAATAACGTATTTTTTTCGAGAAATTCCACGGGCCATGAATTCATAATTTCTCTACAACACGTAACCTTTCGTTTTCTGATTCATGACAAAACTGACCCTGACCCATCTGCTGGGTCACAGCCAACATGGTAGACCCTGGCGTTCACTACTCGGAAATGTATAAATCTCTCAAATTGGCAATGACAGTTCAGCCATGGTACGTGGTAAGAGCTAAATAAATTAGTGTCAGTCTCGTTTTGCTTCAAACACTTTAAGCATCCTTTACCGAGTCCACCAATTTTAAAAATGGCACTGCTGCAAAATGCAGATTTGCACTTAAGATTGTGAAATCTAGTATGACCCAGGGGACACGAAATAAATATTCGGTGGAATTAATGTGGTTAAAGAAATGAAGTATCAGTGATAGAGCTGAGTTCGAGTGAAATGATTGTCGTCATCGAAAATCGCGTGTCTCTCTCAGTCTCTCACTATAACTTCAGTGCACCACATCTCGTGCATCAATGAGTATCATAGTTAAGATATCTGTGTAGGTCAAGATTGAGTAGGAGCTATACCTCTCTCCCCCCCCAAACGCCTACATGGCGTGTGGGACAGCTTTACTCTTACTATTCTTAAAACACATTTTCCTAAAAATCCATTAGTTCAGTGACAACAATGTTCCATCTGCGTCAAAAATCAGTGACTCTTCAGTTTGTATTTGTAGGTTTCTCCTTGAACAGTATTAATCAGATGATCTTTTTGGTATGGACTGAATTATTAAATATTATTTAGACGACCTCCGGCTTTAAAGAATTAATTTTTCCGTCAACTTCGTTATTTCTGAAGGCCGTTTGCCATGAGATCCCACACCAACGGAAGCAGTCATAAATGTTTATCTGATTCCTGAAAAATTTCTCGTGCAACTGTTTTGATGGAACAAATCTGAGATGTCTACAGAAATGCTTCATTGGCTTCAGAGCGTAGCCAACGGTGAGGGATGTAGCGGTTGTTACCCTCTGATGACTTGTAATTTTATGAGGCATACATGTAAAACACTTGACCCTCGATCACTGCACAGCAGTTGGTAAGCCGCATTACCTCCCTTCCTGTGTAGTGTCTGTTACGTCACATTTCATGTGAAGTACAGTACATGGAATTAATTACAGAGACAATGACACCCAAGAAATATCTATTGGATTCTTCGCCGTTCACTTTATAATACGCATTCAAATCTTTCTTTGTGTTTCATTTCTGTTCTGACGATGTAAATTCACTATCTCCAGTGTTAAGGGTAGATCCACACCTGTACCATTAATTCTACATGTATATTTTAGGTTAAGTTTTCTCTGCTCTGGTTGTATGGCAGCGATTATAGTCTAATTTGACGATACAGAGTTGTGCCAAAATTTACCTGCTGGGGTGTAACAGTGCACGTGGTGACCTAATTGAAGAGCTGCCACTGTTAGTAAGAAAATGATCTTGTTTGATTCGGCACTGTTGGATCGAAGGCACAGCAAGTCGATAGTCAACTTTACAGCTATTAAGCCACATGGCGTGACCTCACTGAAGTATTTCAGTCATGCAGACTGAGGCCAGGGGAGTCTTTACGACTCGAACCGACAGTTGGTAAAGAATGTATAGTGACATCCCTTCCACTAATTGTTGATTCTTCCATGGCTAGAGACTACGTAAATCTACGTCGGCGTGCTTCTCCATACAGTCGTATAATTTGTGTACTGTTTACTGACTCCTGAAACGTCTGAGTTACAGACAGTAGCCTGAGTATAGAGGGAGGAAATAATTTTTAAATACCGTGGAGTACGTTTGACTAAATGAACTACACTTTTTAAAATTCTAGTGCAGAATACTTGGCAAAATACGGACTTCCAGGGTATATAAAAATATTGAGCGAAGTATGTTTATTTCACTTCATTTTATAAACTGGTTTTTAAACAAGATGACAGCCTTGTGGGACACTGTGTCACGTAGTCTTGTATAAGTTGACCGACGTTTCAGATTACCGCCCTGATGATGAGGCGAAACATACCTCTCAAACGTCGATCGACGCAATGTCCCAGAAGGCTGTAATTTACATATTCGCCGAAATTAGAAAATAAAATCTCATACTTTTTGAACAAGTTTAATTTTATGGATAAATCAGAATATTCGGTAAAGAAATTCATCGTAGTTAACTTTTGGATACGGGCGGTTCCCCCCCCCCCCCCAACTCTTTCTCTGCCCTGGTATCTTGCACTAACAACTTCGACCAGGGTTACGTAACCAACGTTTAAATGAGCAACTTTTATTCCTGTCCTATAACTGCAAATTCCAACAGGTAGTAACACAACGCCACATAAGTGCGAGGTGCAGTGCTTTGCCTGACACAAAACAAAGGTCGCGTAGCCTTTTTATGGTGAAATAAAATTCAGTCAGTATCAAGGTAGTCAAAAAAAACTGTACTACAATGCAAAAGAGAGCTCGTACATTATCGGCATCAGTCCTTTGATTTCAAGTTTCATCTTCAATTAGTTAGTAGTCTTTGATCATCAATTTACAGATGGACCTATGTTCCTCTACCTTTGAAATAACTTCAAAGGACATACAAACGTCATTACAGCTACATTTTTGTCTCTCACTGAAGTTTTATGTCATATGTCGAGCATCGGATTCAGTGATGGAAAACAGAAAAATCCCTTTTCAGTACTCAGTCAAATCTACGCTAAAGAGAATTTTTTAGTTTCGTAGTGAGACTCATCTTCTGTTTAGCATGCGTCTTAAACTAGAGGACAACCTGACATACGTTACTATTTAGTTGTTAACCATTTATAGCCCAGTGGTAACTATATGTATCGTCTGCTTTAACAGTCTGTGACACTGCATTTTACGAACAGAGTTGTATTTTTGTGTTCCGTATGAGTCTCAGAATAAACAGTTATTACTTTCCCAAAACAGAATTAACCTTTTAGTTCACAAGTTTTGCATAGACAAGCTACAGCCTGGATCACTACTTATTCTGGGTCAGTCTCACGGAGGTTAACACACAGCTTCCTCACAGGTCCGTCTCTGTTCGACAGGCTGGTCACCATTCACAACCCTTCTTGTCCAGAACTTTCTGCTATTCTTAAGGCCACACTGCGTTTATTTTCTCTCAGAGAGGATCAATTGTTCTTCAAACAGTTTCTATCCGTATAATAAATCGTGTTTGAATGCTTGGGCACAAAATGAGGCAAGTTAATAAACACACATTATCTTTCCCATTCATTAGGTTTAGTCACCATGTAGCGGTGAGGTGTTATAAGTTTAAACGCCGGCCAGTAGCTTGTAATTAAAAAGACCCAAACGAACATAAAATTCGCTCAAAGCTTCATACAAGCAAATACGAAGCCAGCAATGCGATTCGACTGACATCTTTCGATTAACGTTATTTGTGATCTTCTAATGACAATAGCGATAAATTTATTTCCCTTACGCGTCTGTTTACAATGGGAATTTTGTGTTTGTAATACTTTCCTCATGCTACTCATTTCAGGTTCTTTTGAGCTGTGTCTAATCTGTATCTGTTGTTAACACACTTATTTTAACAAGGTTTTGAAGCGATTGTTCTAACATCAAATGTTTAAACTAAAATCTCTATGTTTCTTAGTAGTCGTAAGTAAAGTGTGGAATTCACCAACCAAATTCTATGAATTTTTAAATTAGGTATTAATCTATTCTCCAAGGATGAAATTCAGGAAGAAGTCTGTTCCACTTTCAGAGCTGTCTCTGGAATTATCTATTCATGTTTACTATGTTCTATTGGTTTCTGTGGACTAAAGTTTAGGGTGCCGTTATTATATATTATTCTGTGTATTCTTTGGAAAGCTATAAAACTAACTAGAAATAATACAACAAAATGATCCATTCATTGACAGCGCTACACAATGTAACAATTATATTTCTGTGGAGTAATATTATAAAACTTACTTTGCAGATTAACGGCGTGTACTTATGTATTTTGTCTCACATAATCGTCGTTAAAAATAATAGGTACCATTTTGAAGGAAACGTTTACAAGGGCCATTCATTACTTGTATTACTTATAAGAACTGGATTTTGAACGCTTAGACTAAACCATTTAACATAAAACAGTGATGAAAATTAAAACGTTTTAAAAATCAAATTTTATATTGGAATGTGTGAGTAAGCGAAAACTAATAATTACTTCACTTCATGGAGGACTGAGTTGCTGAAGTTTTACAGTTGTACGTTATTGTAAATATTTATTTTGATTCAGAAATAAAATACATTAGCATGTGAGTCTTAAATCTTAATGAACTAACTTAAAAAATCTGTATTAAATATCGTCTTTCCGCGGGAATTTATTTTCAGATTGATAATGTACGGTATTAACTTTTCGTCCATTTCTGAACCAGAAGACAACGAATTATATTTATTATTTATTAGAACTGGCTCCATATGGAGGTTTATATTATACCTACATTTTCTTCTGCTGTCAATCCAAAATTTTACTCAAAAGTTTCATATTAAAAAATATGATATTTAAACTTAAAGTCGAGTCATAGCTGATATACTGCATCAGAGGAATTTAATAAGCACTCTGGGCGTTTACGGGATTATCAAGAATAAATATTTATTATCTGCTAAAATTTCACAGACCTAAAATAAAGTAAACGAAGAACATTAATCTCTCACTTTACTCCCTGATAAAAATATTACCGACTGTTGCGTTTTTAGTTTATCTGTAGCCTATGTCTTTTTTGATAAAATGTTATATTCTTCGAAAGAAACCGAAGACCATCCCCGGGGTTCTAAATTCCAGTTTAACACTGTTCACAGTGCATGCCCTCTTGATAAAGATGAACTTGTGTAGGCGGCAAGTATAGCAACTTACACATACCTGGAGCTAACCAACACATACAAGGCAAGATCGTCTTTGCTTGCAAATTTCTGCACTGAGAATCCGTGTTCTTGAATATTAATGTGTATCTGAAAACTTAACACAGACTTTACAAAGCATAGCTTGGATGCCTGGTGTATGAGTCTATACAGCTAATCATCTAATAGAAGATTTTCCCTACAAAGTACCAAAACAAAGACAAAGCACACAAAGTACATGATGTAAATGCACTAGGACTAGTTTATTGGATAGATGAAGGATTAGCTGCCTTGCCTTATATAATAAACTTAATTTCGTTCGTGTTTGAGCCAACCTCTACAAGAAAATCTTGTGTTGACACCGATTCATATAGAAGAACCGTGATTGGTACCCGTGCTAGGTTTATTTATAGTAGGTATGAAGACACTTTCAAAAGGAAATACACTCAAATTTAAACTATTTGTCTTCAGTGTTCAGGAAAACAATAAAAATAAGTACGAAACCTGGTTCATGATAGCTACGACGTGAAATTAAAACGCAACGTATGTCCTCTTGACCTCTAGACTTGGAAGTTCTCATAAGCGTGGTCCAAGCGATATGCTCTTGTCTTGCAGAAGAACAACAGACAATATATCAGTAATTTAAGAATAAAAACATCGTATGAGTTATTTTTCTTATTCGTATAGTTATTACTGTCAGATTAGATAAGATGCGATCATATATCCCACAAACGTCAGCTCACTGTAAATTATACATTTCATTTTTACCCAATGTCTTCCTCATTTTTATGTCAACTGTATACAAATCACGAGGGAAGTGTACCCAGAAACACAGCGCTCGTGTCCGATAAAAGACTGCTTAATGCGATGTTTGTTTTCTGTTGATTTAACCTAGGAGAGTGCGTACAATATTTCCCCACTTAACGTGGAACCCACTACCACAGATAACATTCATTTGGCTCTGTATAATGTTCAGTGACGGGCTGTTGTGGACTTTGTAACTTGCTGGTATCCGAATTTTTCTGGCGATGGTGCGTTTTAACATGTAAAATTATAAAGCTGGATCCTGTTTCTGTCTTCATTCAAAAAGAAATAGACCTGGTCAAAGTCTGAGGCTAGGTGAACCAAGGGGGCCGACAGAAAAGCTTCCTGTCCTCCGTTCCTCGCTTTCTATACCTGAAGACAGACACAAAAATAGCTTCCGAAACGTTAATTTATTATTTTATAATTTAAGACGTTGAGCAGAGTCCAAAAGAAAAATTTAAATATTAATAATGAGCTTTCGGATTCTGTAACAGACGGGGTATGATCAGATGAGCGACTATGCTCAGTGCATGTAATAAGTTAGTTAGAAATGGATATCAAGTCTAATTAATTATTCAAAATACGTTCCAACATAGTTACCGACCCGTATAACATGCAACACCATTAAATCGCATTTTTGTAGGATATTCTATGATTACATGTAGCTTACATTAGGTCCATTACAGTGTCAGTTGCATCTTTCGGATTTTCCTTCACTTGGTTTAATTCAATTTACATTTCATTTGCAACTTCCTTTTCGATGTAAACTGTGCCTTCTGTTGTAAAATCTCTAGCTATATCGTTATCTTGTTCAAACCTGACATCAAAGTTAAGGTACCTGTAATTATGCATGCGTACTCAAAGGTTTATTGAGTTTAGTGGAACCTGTCTATACAGCGTCTTCCTTTTACCCACGTGACTTTTAGAGCTTTGGAAAGCGACGCAGAAAATTGCTTATGTAGTAGTTGAGGTCGGTCGTTCGTAAAGAGGTAAGAGCATTTAAATAAAATTAATTTGATTTGGGATCAGATTTGTTTTGAAGATTATCCATAATAAATGCGGGAACAGCTATGTACTGATATAACATTAATATTTAAAATCTAAAGAAGCTGGAGTAAAAAAAATTCAGATGATTATGAGCTTCTGAAGTGGTGTTATTTAATAAATAAGTTAGTTAGTGATGTTAATTTTCCTGAAATTTTCTGAATTATTAGAACATCAATTCCATTTGCTTCAATATACGTAAGCGTTAAGGTGAAATTCCTGCTTCGAAAGCCATAACATTTTTCTTACCAACTCCTTTCTTTTTATCTGCGTCATGCAGTAGTCTGCGAGAGAAACGGGCGATATATCGCAACTTCGAGGGAAATGTAACTCGAATTAGAGGACGCGGAACGAAGAAAAGATTTTAGATAATAAATAGGGATATCCAGAGTCGCTAGGGGTTTACAAACATTGGGAAAGGCCCATGAGAATTAGAAACAGCGAAGCATAAGAAAGACAGATTGAAAGCTGTAATGCCGATCACAGTACACAAAACCTATGCAACCAATCTTGTCCCTGTGATTTGGAACAATTCTCATTTTTCATAGTGTATTTATTATTGATACAAATTTGGCATCACTGGTATAAATCCATTTTTCTACGTGGGGAGTCATGTTGTGCTTCAAATATGGAGATTCTGTGAACGAATTTAATACTGGAATTCAGTGCGCGTTTAAATGTCAGTTTAACGAATAATGTTCCAAAGCTGTTCGCACTGCACAGAATTACGAATTATCTTTTATGACGTTCGGTTTTAGGCTTTTTTCACTCTTTAGCGTCTGCTAAGAATACGTTATGGTTACTTTCTGTCTATCTTTCGCGTTTCAGTCGGAGGGATCGTGCTGCCATCTATCAATGGTCATTCATTGTCATTTAACTGGACAATGGAGCAACGAATTTTGTTAAAATTAATAAGGATGTTATGAAATTGGAGAATACTTCAAAAGTCTAATTTATAATTTCCTAAAATCGGTAGTATCAACATGACTGATGTTGGAACTGATAATGCCATTATTCATCGTGCTGCTATCTATTAGTGGCAGTAAGAACTATTTAATACCACACCCGTAGGATATGGCGTAAAGATCTTTAAACTTTTACTTACTATTCAGACAACACCTTTCCGATACTGTTTAAATATTCATCACATCCAAAAATGTTTTAAATGATACTTTGGGGCTTCAAATATTCTTTTACCTAATATAATGTTGTAGTTTACTTACGACGAATTAAAGAAACGATAAGAGGCGTATAATACTATTTGACCGATACAAATTATAATTGATTTCGTTCCAAAATTTTAAGATCAGACCCTCAAAGTCTAGATGTCATTGAAATCGTTCCCGAGAGAAAATATACGAACAGTGGGAAAGATATTCTTTCATCTTTACGCTTTCATTTCAAGCTCTTCCTAAAAATAAGGCGTTAAAAACAACCGTAAGTTGCTGGCTTCCCGTTTACTGTTACTTACTTGATATGTAGTTCCAGTAGTTGCTGAGAGTTACTTCTGACGAACTACAGGATTGGGGTTAGTCTGGCAGACAAACGAATCTTTTTCGGGCTGTGTGGGGGTCTTGTGACGTTTTAATCTGGGAAGATGTGTTACCTCATCCGAGAGAAGTCGCTTCCCAACAAAAGTAATAGACAGAAATAGGGAACATAAAACAAAGAGAAACATTTATCTGGACTACCTATAAAAACAAAACGTACCTCTTAGCGGAAACTGCAAGCGTACAATGCTCGAAAGGCATTAACAAATGTGGTTGTTCTTTGTTCCGTGTTCGCTGAATACTCGCATGAGTGAGACGATGAGTTCATATGAAAGTTTACTAGTAGAACTTAGAGAGAAGGGGCTACTTGGAACACAAAGGCATACCTTGATGATAATATTAAAAAAGGATCTTAAGAAAACAGGATGTGTGGATGTGGACTGGATTCATCTGGCTCACGATTGGAGCCAATAAAGAAGTATGTGGGAAAGATAACATACGGTGAACATGCAATCGTCATCTGTTTTAAGATATTATCAATGAATTTTCCTGTACATATCGATGAATGTAATGTATACAAAAGTAACGCTGGTTGGTTAAGATGACAGCCTTTTGGGATACTGCATCGTGTAGTCGCGTGTAGACACTGTTGTTAATCGTTTAAAGCCCAGTGGTAACTATATACACCACCTGCTTTACCAATAATTATCTCTGTTTTTACCCACAGAGTATGTATGTGGATTTCCTGTGATTCGTTGACCAAACAGCGATTATTTCCGTAAACGGCTGTAACCAGTTGTGTTATATTGCGATATGGGCTGAATTCTTTTAAATAATATTTACACCAAATTTGGTTTAGAGTGATCAGTTTTTAACGACTTCATACAGCCAAATTTCTGCTACATTAAAAAAATATTTTTTTTCCTAATTGTATTGATGTAAATAGAATTTAAAATTAAAGATCATGAGCGGTGTCCTAAATTACACCTTTTTTTATTGTCAATGCTACTTTCAGGATTGTCCGTAAAAATAAGATATGCGAATCATTGCTGTCTTTCTTTCTTAAGTGCGAGTCACTGAAATCTGCGTTTGTCTTTATTTTAGCCACAATTACACTTGAGTTAGAGGTGCCACGCAGCCCTTGTGCGCCTTCCTTCGCGTTACATCCTTACCAGCCCACCCAATCACCATATACACTTCATGCCTTTCCACCCTCTCCAAACATAATCTTGGTCTGTTGCCACGACACTTAATTTATTGTCTCCCCTGGGTGGAATTTTGGCCGTCTACTCCTCCAGTCCTCATGGTATAAAAATTCCCTCTAGTGCATTACATTGCTCGTATAAAACGTGGATGAAGGGAAGAAGAGGGTTGGTAAGATTGCATTCCCCGTTCTGTAGCCCCCCCTCCCCGTTTTACCCTATATTATACTATCACTATTATTTGTTGTTATTCACTGGATGTTACTTATTGGCAAAGTGAGGAACTGAATGGTAGTTAATAAATATTCTGTATAAAAAGTAAATTGTTCTATATTCTTAAACTGATTCATGTTCTTGGACTATTTCTGCTTTATATTAATTTAAAAATAACGTTTCGGATGCTGATTCTGCGTACTTCTTCAGGTGAAGTCATACATTCTAATCAGTTGGGCCCATTGGAAAGAGCTAATCTCAGTCAGAAGAACCGAAATCTTCTTAAATCTTATATGAGGCGATAGTGTGTTTAAAAAAATCGGTATTGGCGGTATATTTCGAACTTGTTCGTTATTATTTATTTTTTTGTAATGTGACAAAACATTATGAAGTTTTACTTTGACATTATGTAAAACAGAGTCTATTGTCGACATCTTCATGCTGAAATTAAATTTGCTCGCTGCTTTTAGCGTAAATAATCAGTAATTAATTTCGTTAAAATATGTTCAGTAGCTTTGAAATAAGAAAAAACAGACATGATCTTCCGAAAGTTCATTAATTTTCTGTGTTTTCTTAAATAATATACAAAAGGAGCGATTCAAGAACGAGTTATGAAAATATGAACAGGAATACACAAGCATCTTCCTGAGATTTTATCTCATGTCTGACTTTAAAGACCGTTACCCCGTAAACACACAGCGATTAAAAATTTTGTTTTGTCTTCAGTGATAGTAATCCCCATCCGTGCCGAAGAAACGTTCAAAGGCTATTTTCCTTCATATTACTCCCACAGGAGTTCCACTTTGAAGGGTTACAGCGGCAATTGAACCAAGCTGCAAGTTCATTCTTCCTTCTGTTTGGTGCTCAGATTCCATATTAAAATTCAATAATTCAATTATAACTATTTACGTGAGACAGCAGAAGTAACCGTCTTCTGCATAATTTTCACATGTTGAGTGCGCCCGCGAAGAATGTACAAGTTTGCCTACCAAGCGTTTAGGACGAAATTTAATTTCTGTTTTACTACAAATGTGTCATCTGCGGGTGTTGACAATTCATGCATCAAACTTACACAACTAGGGATTAATTTTCCCCCTCCAGCTTCTGTTAATGACTGATAAATGGTCCGGGCAAGATTTCGGGTGCAAAACATTTTACTGGATTGGGCATAGCTACGACACAAGTGCAAATTCTTTGAAAGTAAAATGCATTTGAGCTGGTTTAAGGTTACTCGTCAAAACGAAAACTAAGTATGTGATATAAGAATGAAAATATTCAACAGTCTGTAACAGTGTATCCAGTCCTGCCTCCGTAATCTCTCTGATGATGGAAGCAATAAGCACCTCTGAAACGTCGGTAAACTTCTACCACAACACAGCCACAGTCGAAATACAAAGCAGTGGAGATAGGACAGTATGCATCTAAACCATCAATGGATGTGTTGCCAAATATTTGGATGTCAATGGTTGAATCACTGTTCTTGTACCTTCAGCATCCTAGTTCTCTGTCTTTCTCACAATCTCTGTTTTCATCTCACTCGATTTCTCTCGATTGTCTCAATTCTGAAGCACGTTCGAAAACCGCAGCAGCAATTTGAAACCCCTACGATTGCCTTGTACGCCCTCACTTTATGGCTGCACTACGGCTTGGCTTTGGAAACCTGCAAGGGCAGGCTGGTGGTATATATTACAGGAGGAAGTGCTCCCATAAATATTGTTTACAGGAAACTCTGTCCATAAACTGTAGTTTGTGAAAGATTTATTGTTGGTTTATAGATCGAAGGAACGCTGAATTATCAGTGTCGATTTAGAAGGCCATTTTATGTATAGACAATAAATATAATGCATTTAATTACGCAGATTAAAAGTATGAAGAATTTCTATGAAATGTAGATGAAGAGATATTTATATATTCATAATGTTTACCTCTTATGATCTAGAAGAATTCGTGACACCAACGGCAAATGCAGAATTATTACTGTTAGCCTCTGAAGGGGTCATAATGGCCCAAATATTGTTTAAAAGAATGTCTAAACAAGGCTATAATATCGGTGTACAGTGCGGTGCCCATTTTATATGTAGACAATATAATGAATAATCTAATAGGGAAAAAAAATGTCAGAAATTGCTGTAAAATCGATATTGGAAGATACGTACTCTGATTTGTAAGTTGTCTATTTACGTCAAGTTATGCGACTATGATTTTATATAAATATTATACAATATGGTATGACTGAGTTAATCGTGTCCAACCTCAAACCACGTGAGTAAATACACATTGATACGTTTCCGAGAATAATAAAAATATGAGTTCAGTATTATAACATGATTTTAAATGTGGTCCAATTTGCTACGATGTGAGATTTAATTTATATTATGCGTGTAATCAAATTCTTGCTTTCAGTTCATCTCTGAGTATTCCTTGTGAGTGAACTTCACTGCTGGGTCTATATAGTATATGTTCAAAATTTAAATTTTCATTTCCTCTGAACTGTGTCTCTAGCTTCATTTCTTTCATAATATAAACTCTTTAGGATTTCAAATTTCCCACGGGAAACTAACAAAATAAAAGGTATGAGTTAGGAATTCTCTCCTCACTCAGTTATTGAACTTCAAAGAATAAGACAAACACGGAGTAAATTTTTAATTTTGAAGTGTTTGCTTATTCCGCATTTTATCTCTTCTCCGAAACTCATAACGCAGGTTGTTTCTGGCGACGACGAAAGTTCTCTCTTTAGGCATATGACAGGCTAAGCAATATCTGACTCCTAATTAGTAAACTCGTGGACACTAAAGGCCTTCGTTCTTCCGAACGGCCAGGTGTATGAAGATGAAGTCAGTATGTTCTTGAAAAATGTTAGTACCTTCTTCCAAGCCCATAAAGCTTTAAATGCGTTTTATTGTTTTCTACTTCAAGATTTAAGACATCTAGCGAGGGATCAAACTGATTCTGAACCCAGTGAACTAGGCTGATGGTGGGGGGTAGTCAAATTAATGTCCTTCGTCCTCTTAGACCGTGATGGAACAACACTGTGGCAAGAATTCTTCTGGAGAGATGATAGAATGTTTGCGTTACAGAAAGCGAGTCTATTATCTGTCTTCGTCATATTTTAGCCACCTAGAAACAGTGAGTCTCGGTTGGAAGATACATAAAATACATGTGCTAATCTTCTGTTTGAAGAATAATCCATTGTACAAAAATTAAATAACCGGTACAGCTCAGTCAGGTTAATGCATATGTTATACATTAATTGTATGTATATTTATTTATATATATCGTATATATAATATTCTGAGGTGAATGGTGAAAAACAGTCCCCGAATTTAATTTGCCCTTAACTACTACGCGACTCTAATTTAAGCTTGATACTTTTATTACCTAATATTTTTAAACTAACCACATATTTGTAAAACAAACCAAAGTGATCGATAACAAATTTCTTAAAATATATTATTATTTATATTACATTTGTACTGTTTTATCTGATGAAATTTGATGTACTTTAGAATCTATTCTTCTTAACTGTTTATTCATTACAAGAATTCTGATTAAAAAATAACTTGTTCTTTAGTTTTATCATTTGCATAAGAGTGTCATAGGAACTTGCCTGCTTATCTCATTACAATTTGCTCTTGATCTCCAAACATTAATGGCATCCTTTTACTCTCTCTCTCTCTCTCTCTCTCTCTCTCTCTCTCTCTCTCTATTCCATATTACTATGAATAAACAGGCATACGATAAATCTACAGACTATAAACAGGGTTTCAATAAATCCTGACTGTGAAATTGATTGAATCGCAATAACCCATAATCTAACACACCTGGTACGCAATCCGTCATTCTGTGATATATAAACGGATATTCCACGACAGGTACGTGTATCATATCAGTGATATGAAGACACCATTCCTAATTACAGGCGCATTATACGTATCGACGTCTTTCAACATTTTGATACATCGATTCACTTCATAGTCGAATTCTGTCTTACTGTTAAGAAATTCATATATTAATTCTTTTTTCCTGAGATTGTGTTTTTGTTTGTTCGCTGAGTGCGTAAGTATATGGTGTCTAATTGGCGTGTATTTTAGCCTTACCTTCTTTACGTCTTTACGAAAATATGCAGTTATCATGAAATCCAACTTCCTTTTCCTTTCAATATAGGTTCATAAAATGTGTGATAACAGATTTTCGAAAAATGTGAAATTTTCTTTAGGTCACACATATGTGTTTAATTGTTGAAAACAATATTGTAGTTGCACAAAATCTGAATTTAGTTTTATATTTACGGTGATAATTAATGATCCATTGACACTGGATGTACGAAATTTTCCCTATAGAGACTTATTATAAACACAAGATTGCACTACGAATAATAATATGGCTTCGATGTACAATAATTTAATGTTTCTGGAAAATTCTACGCAGTCTCAGAATCTCTACTTGATGTTCACAGACAATGAAAAATAAATTGCATTGTAATTAACAATATTATAGAAGGTATTTAATTTCAGATTTAACCTATTCCGAACAGGTACTGATAATATTCTAACCTCCCACTAATGAAGTTTATGAAAGTGGTCTTTACGCTGTATTACTCATTTATTTCAGCAGAATTGACGCATATATTAAATTTATGGTGGTTATATATAATTTGTGAAAAATGACATTCCGAATTTAGCAAATCCTTTCTTATATCTGGAAGCTTATTGTGAACTAAATTGTTACATATCACACCTGGATAACAATTAATTCAAAGCCAGTAATGCGATTTCGGCCATCCTTATTCACATATTATGAACCCTAACTTATAAACTTCTGTCTTACTACTTTATTTCTCGCAGGGGACAGTTATCTCATCAGTAAATGAGAATAAATATATGAATATCCTACTACCGTATATAAAAAACGTTTATATAATAAGGAACTTCATAAATTGCATTCTTAAATATATTATTAATGTAACCAAATCAATAAAGATGATACGGGCTTAGCATGTAGCACGCGTGGGGAAATGCTAAATACATAATCATAAAGAATTTTTGTCGGAGCACCTGAAGGTATGCTTGGAATACCCTAAGTTTAAATGTCACGATAGTATTAACATATATATACAACATACAAGGAGAGGGGGCAAGGCGTGGATTCTAACGTCGCAGGGTTCTAGTGGGCTTTTGTGAAGACGGTAACGAACTTTCTGCCCTTTAAAAGGCGGGAAATAACTTGGACAGCTCAGACACCATCATTTTCTTAAGAAGGCCTCTAAACCACAGAGTCATTTAATAATGTGACTGAGAAGAATCTTGTATCTGCAACGACACACACGTCAACAGATCGTCCTGCAAACTCACTATAGGAACAAAATTAAATGGAAATCTGTCATGACTATAATAAAATAATAATTTAAAAATTACATGAATAAATGAATACTTATAGAGTAAATAAAGAACATGACAATTATAATAATACGTGGCTCAGAAAGTTGGCCCTATGTTTTAAGCACGTTGCTGGTAGATTTTGTACACGAACTTAAACTGCCAAATGTTTTACGTGTGATCAACCCTTAGAGTCGCACCTCTGTGTCATAATACCTCCAAGTGTGAACATTTCTCGGTGGAATAATCACAGTATGAAAGAAGTGAAGGCGACTCTCAAGACACTTGTTGGGACGAAGCCCGTGTGTTTCTTGTCAGTCGCTTTGATGTGTAGCAAGTCATTACCAAGGAGTGCGAAAACTAGCTTCGACGTCGGAAATAAAAAGCAGGCTCCTGAGTACTGGATGGAGTGTTCTGTGGGTAGGTGCCATCTTCGAAAATATGGTGCATGGAAAAGGTGGAGACGACTGTCCAGGGAGTAGGCAAGTCTGCGAAACGATTTGCATACCTCAGGAAGAGAGGAAGAAGGAGGAAGGCATGAAAGAAAAGCAAAGGATGGTTTGAAGGCGGAAGTGAGTGTGGGAAGAAACTGGAACAACCAACATACACTTCGACAGAGAAGCGGATTCTTTTTATCGTGACGTAAGGGGACACTTCAGACAGTACTGTGTTCATGAAAAACATCGTATCCGAGGGAATAAAATGAGATTTAAATCAGAACATTGGGAGGGTTGGTTCGATGTGCTGTCTGAGAAAGAACAGTAGCAGTTTGAACTGCTGCAGTATTTCACGTTTCGCCGTCTAATGGAGGCTTCGGAAACTGCGAGAAGCTAAGACGTTAGTTCGTTGTAAAATTTTCGAATGCGCGTCGTCATTTCTAGTTACTGTGGTGTCCGTTTGAACTCTTGAATGATGCAGCAAAAACGTCAGCTTGAAAAGAATAAATTGCAATACAAATTTCAATTTACAAATTAATTGTGGCACACTTTTGTGAGTTGTTTCAAAATCTGAGAGACTATTATAAACGGAGCGAATGTTGTTTCCTCTGAGCTGTATACCTATCAGTAGGTTATCTGTCGCGTGATTAGTTTCACAGCAGTAAATTTAAATATACAGTAAATGAACATTATTGTCAATGAAATATAAAAAACCTAAAGGAAATCATAATGGATACTAAATATGAAATACGTTCTTATACTCTGGTAAATTATATGAGAGGTAAAGATGTATCATGGCAGATGACCATTAAAAATAAATAACTTGAGTCCTTTTTCCAATACAGACAAATGTACTTCATTGTGTGTCGATTGTAGCTCATGATCGAAATTGACAAGATACGAGGTTGTGGGGGCGGGGGTGACCTCGCCACAAGTTCTGTAGGTGACGGAGAGGTACGTTGTGGTGATGGTCACAGTTCGCTGCTACTGCAGCATAATGAATGCCCTTGGACATGCGACATATGACGTCACACAGATTGATTCGATGGCAGATGGTGGTAGAACAATGTAACACGGTATGGTGGCAAAATTACGCCTACTTGTGGTGAAAAGTACAGCTTGTTGAGCATAGAAATGGACTGCAGGGCCAGAGAACGTGTTAAAGGTCACAGAACAATGACCCCAACTGTAATTAACTCATTGGTACACGGCCCTGCTTCAGCTGTTCATAGCTACTTGGTACTTCAATAAATTCACAGATTGCGTGTGACACAGATGTTCATGATGTATGCGCAAAAACCCTGTTTTGATCCAATTGAAACTAACCCACAACTTTACACCTTATTTCTCTAATATGACCTCTCCCGAGGGTTTTATTCACTTCACCGAAGCTTTGTGTCGACTTCCCACCCACTCAGGCTCCTATCCAATGGGTACCGGGTTCGTTTTCCTGTGGTAAAGAACGGCCGGTGTGTGACGCTGACCATCCACCCCATCTAGTGCCGAGATTAGGAATGAGTAGCAGCTCTACGGTCTCTCCCCTCAAGCGCCTACATGGCGTATAGCGAGACAGCTTCACTTTAGTTACTTTGCTTTGTACCGAATTCTTATTTCCCCATGCACCAAAACATTTTAATCAAGTCTCCTAATTTTAATTTTATTTCCTGAAATAATTTTGAGTTCATATTGAACGCTCTAGGCCGAGGAAGCTGTAAAATGGTAACGTTCTCTACTTGTATTCAGGAGGTAGCGGTTCGAAGTCTCGCCAATGTAATCAGGAGAGTATATCCGGATATAAAATAGGCCACGACAATTAAATTTAAAATAGTTTTTTTTCCTGCATTCTTCATCATGTTGTTGTCATTCGATGACATGTAACTTTTAAAAGTGAAACGGTTTCGAAAAATAACTTTTTTGGTCAATGGAATAGTGTGACATTCTAATATTCTGTGATTCTGCAGCGCAAATTCGTTAAAACAATTCAAAGTCAGGTTACGTGGAAATTCAGACGATATAGTACCAGGAACCTCCCGGGTTTAAGCCAGGAGCTTTGTCTGTACGTGTTAGGTCGCGAATTTTGTGGTGACGGCGATGAGCTTTCTGGTTTCACACAGGCAGGAGGAAGGTGTTGAAGGGCTGAGCACGTACAAGCTGCTGAGAAAATACAAGATAACGTGTGTAGACTTACAAATTGTAACGACTGGACATTCATTATATCGTTGGTGCCACGGAAGAATGTCTTAAGTTAAACGTAACTTGTACTGGATAACAATGATTAAGACTGCCATCAACATAACTAATATATTATAATTCCTATATCATGGTCTTTATCATTTTTATCTCTACCTTTTATTATTCTACCACGTTATTAAAACTATATTTTAGAATTTTGACTTCCACCACTTGTTAAGTACGGATATATACCGCCGTATATTAATTATGTATTTTAGTAAATTATGTTTTGACTTTTAATAATTTCTGTGTATAACACACCTGATGATGATGACGATCCATGCTGTGTTAATTATCTATTTAATAATTGAAATATAATACATCAGTTGTGTTGGCGGTAGTCTTTGTTATCCATTATCTACACAAAAGGATGCAACTATTTATGTTTAAGTAACTTGTACTGACTTAATTCCTTCGAACTTAGGAAACATGCAAACGAATTTTCCTTAAATACTAATTTATTTTTAACTGTGTCTTTGACGTAAAAATAACTAAAATAGCTTCTTACTCCCCTTTTCCATCAAGCTAGGGGTGGCAAATCTTTGCCAAGTATTCTAGACGAGGTCGTCCTATTCGATTTCCAAAATTCTTTAGCACCTACCCAAGGGAAAATCTCAAAAGTAACAGAATATTAAGTGGTGATAAACTTTGACGTCACCACTTACCGGATAGAACCAAGACCACTAAAGGTAGTGCTGTAATTGTCTTGTGCTTTTGAGGGTTTAAATCTGCGGTTACTGCTGTAGTTAAAAGTGTGCCCACCATAATACTAATACGCAGTTGATTTCATTTCTTCTTATCAAGATTTTCTTATAGGACGAATGAAAAATAAGGAAAAATGTTTTTGGAAACGAAATATTTAAGCAATGATATAGTCTGGTATTTTGCTAAAAATTTGACATTAGTTACTTCATTTGACTGAGGTCCATGTTCTGTATCGGTTTTCTCAGTGAAAATGTGTTCGTATAGCAATATAATATTTCAAATTGTGTGTCACCTAGTTGTAGATTAATATGTTAATGAATGAGTCGATTTTCTATTTTGCGAATTCGTTAAATTTACATAGTTTATGAGAAAACGTATAAATAAAACAGTTACTTGCTGAATCATTTTGAAAACTTTGTTCTTGTAAACAGTGCGAATAGGGTAAAAATATGGTAAAACACGCTCTCAGACGTAGACTATAAATTATTTCTTACTAAAAGGTAATAGTGAACGAACTTGTAATTTCGCTTTTTAAACATAGGCCGGTCCAGGATATTTTTATTCGTTCTAAAAAGTTTTACTCCATATATGTATGTAAAGTTCTTTCATATGTATGAGCATAAAGTAACGTCTATATTTCTAGTCTTGTTTTTCGTGTTTGAAGTTTCGACACATTTGTCGGAAGAAATCGGTTGGACTTCTTCACAGAGTTTTAAAGTGATTCCTTTAATACTTTGACCACCCTTAAATGGATGTAGAACCACTACAAATTCATGTTTACAACTTAAAGTTGTTACAAGTGAATTACCAGTGTCGTTGCGGTGTGTAGTCTGGTAGAAGTTTACCGACGTTTCGGAGGTGCTTTTTACCTCCATCACATTATTGCCCTGATGATAGAGGCAGAAAGTAACTCTTAAACGTTAGTAAACTTCTACCAGACTGCACGGCGAAAGAGTCCGGGGGACAGCCATTTTCATACTCGATGCCATGAGAACTTGAAAAGTCACTGGATCACTAAAAATTAAAAAAGAATGCATTACATAAAGGAACAAAAGCCAGGGACATGTAAATGGTGTACAGACCTTTTTTTCAATATATTCCTAGTGAGATGATATTAAAACTAATTAAACCACTCTTTCTAGTGTTTTCCAGAGTGACACTATAAACACAAGATTAATTTGTATTCGTACTGTGTAACATACAGAAACTATTTGAAATTAATCAAACTTCACATTTAGTCTAGCAGAGAGATCAGACACACAAAACAGAAATGGTATACTGACTTTTGAGCGAATGAAAAACCGACCCGCCACGCATCTGTGAACAAAGGCAGGTCTAATTTTGTCAGACCTTCGATACAAACTGCGAGGAAATGAATGGAAGAACATAGATGACGTACCCGCACCGAGAGTCCAGATATAATCTCCCATAGTATGTCACAAAAGTCAGGCTATTATTCAATAGTCAGTGAAGCATAACCTCTAAAGGGCTAACTGTCACATGGTAGTGCACAATAACTGTAGCATGCTGCTTACTACGCCTATTCTAATCGCCTTGTACATCACACAAAGCTCCCACGAGACAAACGACCCTGATTAGTCAATCGATCCTGTGTGGTCCCTACTACAGTGCTTATTACCATCCTCTGTCTGCCAACCGACACCTACACCTCTCTCTTTCTCTTACCACACGGCTGTCCACTTTCCGATCGTCAGTGACTCCGTCTGGCGTTACAATGAACCAGTGACTTCAAAACAACCGATGGTTACTTTCAGACTGCACAACTACTTCATACGCGTTGACGCTTTATTCTGTCTGTATTACTTCTCTCAGATTTGTTTCATTACTTAAAACAGACTAATCTTTGGCATAAACAGATAAAGTGCTAGTGACTTTTCAGGATCTCACGGTGACGACTATTTTCTTGGATGTTTGTCTTTATATTTTGGCAAATAATAGAGTTCTCATATTGCTTAAGACTTGTGGGACACGCTCTATAGTGGCGAATGGCAGGATGATTGTGAGTGATATAGTTTCGTGGTACTATTCCAGCATTTGACTACAAGTACTGTGGTAAACCACAGACGAGGAAGTATTCGGTCTGAAGGCCGTTACTTTCGGAATACAGAATAAGGTGTAGTGGTTAGCATCCATCTTTCTTGTGCATGAGGCCATGGTTTCGAATCTGGAACCTGAGACAGGGTTTTCAGACTGAAATTTGTCGTGTTTTTTTAGCGTCTACTAACAAATGCAATATTATTAGGCTCCCGCAGAACAACGAACTATGTTTTCGTTCAGAAGAATTTCCTATTGATCATTCGTATTCAATAACATGAAGTTACATGTGAAAAGAATTCAGTTTCAAAATTCGTAACTTATAATCTTGGATGTGTCGCTGGTTGCATTTCTTATTTTATATTACGATTGTGGGTAGAGATTATGTTTGAAGACTATTTATCGTTGCAAACCAAAACACACAACTCATATCACACTGCAAACACCCATGAATGTTAAATTGTATTTCATTAAAATATGACTCAGCGGTGTGATATCAGTGGTGTACTTTAATAACTAGTGATTAGGAGAAAAGTACATAATAAGGAGGTCGAGAATTTATGTATATTGCAATAAAAATTAATATATATATATATATATATATATATATATATATATAGGTCGAAGTGAACGTACATTGAAAATATGATGTAATTAACATATTAAAACTCTCATATCCAATAAATAACATTTAAAACATGTTCAGCATTCCTTAGATAATAGACATATGTTAGTAACAATATATGATACAATAGACAGCGAATTACCGAAGTGGTTAGTTAATAAATACTTCGAAAAGATACAATATTTATAAAAGTAGACAAATCAATGGGAACATTTTAAATGACACATATGCCGAACCTCAAAATACAATATTTGGAAATGTCCACAAATTTAAAAAGTATAATATAGATGGCAGCACCTATATACGCACCGTACCATGCGCACATATACGCGACAAGCAGTACAAACCAGGACGGGCGTCAGTTAACTGCAGGCTCGCGTAAGTACTCAGTTCACTGATTCTAGTTTACCCAATTGGATTTGCACAAACACCTTCATAATTTAATCTATAACTACAAAAGAGAAAAACCCTACTCCAGCCCGCAATGTCTTCGAGCAATATTATATTCAAACTTCATTCAACCAACTTAAAATGTCCCCAATAAGATCCCCCATGCAGATCACCTGAACGTTCTGTAAAATTGGTTCAACAATTTCAACAAACACAGTTAACCGTACAGAAATATCCACAATGTAAACATTTAATGTAACAAATGGGCTTATGCAACACACAAATATTCCCATTAGATTTCTTTTAAAATTTAATATTAATTTTTATTTTAATTACATTTTAATGACCTAAAGATGTTTGTATAATGAATCATGTTGTTACGAATAAACTAATTGTTCTTAGATATTCATCAAAATATATTGGTGGTAATAATCACAATATACTTTTGTACACATTTTTATAAGCTTATTTGTACCCTTTATTAGATATTGAGATTATACAATTGATAAGGATGGGCATTTTATACCGCGCTGGGGGAGAGATGAGAAATGCGTACAGAATTTTGGTAGAAGAGTTTAAAGGGGAGAGGCCGCTTTGAAAGCGTAGGAGTTGATCGAAGGATAACATTTCAATTCAACTTTATGAGAATGTGTTTGGGGGTGTGAGTTGAATCTATCTGACTGAGGATAGAGGTGGTTGGTGGGTTATTGTAAACACGTAATGAACCTTTAGTTCTGTAGAAGGCACGGGGATTTCTTGACCAGCCACTCCATGTAGTTTGTAGTTTACGCTTCCTTCCTCTTTTCTGCGTCATCTATAGTTTTGAGTGTTTGCATTAATTAGCTGTTATAAATCACTTAAATACTTTCTGTTGTGTTTGGTTGTAATGATCTCTCTTATGGTTTGATCTTCTTTCTCTGTAGTTCTTGTCTGACCTCTTGCCTGTCTGGAGGTATTTTGTGGCATATTTTCAAATAATCTTTCAAATTTTTCAGGACTCCTTGAAGATCCTGTAGGGATCGGCCTATCGGAAGGTCTCTGCCTGCAGAAGCCAGTCTACACAAAAAGGCGGTGGCAAACATCAATGACTCGAGTGAGATTCGACCCCACGATCCCAGTGTTTGAGCGGCCAGGACCCACACCTCAGACAGCGCAGAGACTACGATCAGTAAATATATATATATATATATATATATATATATATTGAATTATTATTTTATTATTGTTGCTGCTGTTGTCTTATTTTGCTGGTCTTTGTAACGTTTGTGTCGTAAATGTGCGACTTTCGACAGTTTGATTTAACACACACACAGTGCGCCATAATGATGTATATAGAGCAGCAATTCTGGTGGCCACTTGTCAGGTTCTCACCGGTCAAATGTGCCACGAAGCTAACGGTAGTAATTTTGAACACCTGAACTAATTCGCTAATTTACTAAGTGCTAGTGCTGGCGGTTGTAATAGTTTAATTCATTAAATGCCTTTATTTTATTAATTGAATGTTCGTATACAGCTTTTAGGGCCACTGTGTTTTTTCGACTATATATTTTGTGATAAAACAATGTACCTTAACAAGCCTATGCGAATATACAAATGCGTATCTTCATCTGCGACAATTATGCGCGTATGCAGTAACAAGAATTGTGTTTTAAAGAAAATGACTGTGCCACTGAAATATGGAACTGAGTGACATCCGTCAAATGGCTATAATTGACAGCAAGTGGGATATTATAATCTCAACTCAAAATTTTGACACATGGAAGCTTTATAACATGGTTTTTCAATCTCATATCCAAGCGGGCTTTCGCAGATACATTGATTAAGTTGCTGACACCAAGCAGGAAGTCCGAATTGGCGAAGTTTCCACAAGACTGACATATGGGACGTAGATGCTCTACTTATGGATAGAGATCATAACATTGGCTACACAGACGGTGGCTGGTAAAAGCTCGCATGTGCTTTTTTCTGTAAATTGACTTGGAAATATGGGAATAAGCCGCATCCAACGTTTCGGTCATCAGTGCATTTTTACTTTTTCTGGGTGAATATTTATAGGCTGGGTGTTTCTTTTAGAAGACAAAAATAGCTGGCAGCAAGCAGCGAGTGAGATACGACGATTCTAATTGATGGAGCAGAACGGGTGGCTGCTATACAATTGGTAACGAGAACGTGGTTCAGTAAAAGAGCGACAAAATAAATCGAGGTTACAGCGTGTATCGGGAAGGAGATGAAAGGATTTTAGCGAATACATGGTTAGTGGAAAAGATGATTGTCAAAACGTCGGATAACTTTCAACGCTCGATAATGTTCATACCCGAAGGCAGAAATAATACATTTAACTACAGCCATGAAAATCAAAACACGTGGGAATCTATCTCGATTTTTCTTATTGATTCCCGTAATTTAATTTATTTTGAAGTAATTCAGACACTGGGAATTCTACTGTATCATAATATGGCTCTATCTTTACGTGGTCACTGTAATTTCAAATGTCTTCCGTTCTCTGTCGGTGAATTTCCTTCTGTTCTTACTTCACTCCCTCTCTTGTGTGTCCCCCTTCACTGAAATTCTTCTCGACGTCACTATCTGGGCGTCCGCACAACAAACGAGCTGAAGGGATATGTCTGTCTGTCTGTCTCTCTGCCAGAAATAAAGCGTGCCCAGAATGTTAGGATTTTGGTCCATGTCACGCGGCATCACTACAAATATATTCCATAGAAATGTAACTGATTACGATCTCGACCGCTGAAGTTTAGTCATCTCGTGAAATTCTTCCTCGGAATGGACGAATAAGTGGGACCCCTTCACTATCCACTGAATAGTCTTTGCCCGGAGGGAAAAATATCCAACGCGTGAAGTCGTTTTCCTATCTAAATTTAGAGTAGAAATCGAGAATGTACAAAGATACGTAATCGTGCTTAATTCCACTAACATTTTCTCTGAATGGAATTTAAAAGCCAAAGCGTGAAAGGAAAGTAAAACATTGCATGTACATTGAGACCGCATAGCAGAATAATCTGAAGTCCATTTAGTGTCCAGGTCGGCTGTAATTATTAGTCTAAGGATCGAAAACTAATCTAGACACTGCTACTAGAGGACCTAACACACGGTGGCACACTCTATATAAGGGGGGGAGGGGGGTAGAAGTGATGGGGAGATTCTGTTTCTAGCGGCACAAGTTACTTGTCTTTTCACATTTAGTTTCTTCTTCTAGTCATAATATCAGAGGAGACAGGCTTATTAACGTGCAAACCACACATATATATTCTGCACACACAGCAAGATATTCCGTCTTCAGGAGACTTAGAAAACAAAATACAAACGTAAATTTGGTTTCACGATAGACGGCTGTGTGTCTGGATAAACACGCATGTAGTTCATTCGTTGTTACAGCAATACGAAAACAAAGAAACAGTTGACAGTGGCTTGCTAGCAAAAACCTTACTGCTCTTCCAAGTTTTTAAAATAATATTAGCGAAATAAGTGAAACCATACACGATGGAAATAACTAGTAACATTTGGCGATAGGAAATATGATAAAATACACAATGGACGGTGTATAAAAGAATACTGCAACTTTCTTGAGAATTTGTGGCTTAAACTACACAAATTCGTAACTTTAGTCTTAACTTTCACTAGCTTCTCCCATAACCCAAATAAGTAATTCAAGATTACTTGAAATATTTTGAGAGGGAAAGGGCTTAAATATGTTTTAAACATTTTTAATGTACTACTCTTCATGAAGGAGAATAAATGGGCGGGGCATGTAAATAATTTACATATTAAATTAAATTTTGTTGTATGTATAAATTAAAATCATAATAATGTATGATTTAAAGTATTTGTGACATACTTTAATTGTATATTCAATTCCAAAATATTAATTTCAAAAAGTAATTATGGGTAGAAAATATTTTATCCCATTTGAACCACGCCAAGTCAGGGTTAGAGCTATAATGTGTGTTCTGGAGTTATATAATAAATCCGTTCGATCTTGATTGGTGATTTATTTAGCTATAAATTTTTCACTGCCTCGTTATGTTGCATGAGTTACGAATAATGAATTGGTCCTCGTTAAAAGTACGTGTACTATCGGGAATGTCTGGAGAGAATGAATGAAAACACGGACATCTGTTATCTTGGTCTGAGACTTGAACCCAGCATCTGCGAATGCAAAACAGGAATGATAATCACTCGGTCACAAGGTTTGATCAGACTTGAAGGATGTACAAATTATCAACTTAAAATGTAGATTTGCTTAGAGTTGGAGCTGTACGGTTGTGCATTACAAACACTTTCGGATTCGACCGCTTGATCACGGCTGTGCTGAAACTTTAAAACAGGTTGTTCAATCCATAGCGAGTCATTTTACTTGCTGAACTAACTTGGTTCATCTATCAGAGAGCGTTAGCAATCTGTGTGAAGCGAGAAACTTCAAATCGAACTGTAAGGGGACACGTTTCTTCTGGAAATGTGGAGGGCACAAGCCATTAAATAAAACACATTATACGAATTTGGGGAGGATGTCTAGAAGGGATTATTTTATGTAGAAGGGGCGTAATAACTATGAAATTGCTCTTTTGTCATGAGTCATGCATGCGTGGTACGAGCAGAACGCAATATTACATCGAAACAAATAAATATGAGGCAGATTGTAGGGACAAGCTATGAGAATTTTCCCACTATCTATGAAATATATTCATGGATCGAGCACTCACGGCCGTATTATTAAATCTGTATTTCATTTTACCATATAGAGATCAGTTAGGTTACTGTAACTGAACCAGAGATTTCTTCAAAGGATGAAAATATTATTAAGCAAGATAAAATTAACAGATTAAAACAAAAAGCACAGGACAATATTATAAATGTAAAAGCTAAAATGAAAAAGTGAATGAATGCGATCTGCTGGTTAACACTCCTGCTTTGTATTCGGTGGATCCTGGGTTCAAACCTCGGCCCGGAGGCCGAGTTTAATGGATGGGGCGTTTCGTGATCATCTTCAGTCACCACAGATAAATTGTGGAATAATTCCTTAAATCACACATGAACGCTTCCTTCCATATACTTTGAAATGTATTTCAAATTGGTCATCCTGTGTAGTCTGCGATACTGACAATATCGTTAAATAATCTACAAATATTTGAATAAATTAAAGGAACCAGACCACTGGGAAACTTAGACATAGATGGGAGAATAATATTGAAATAGACCATAGAGTCAGTATGTGAGGCTGTTGGCTAGATTAATCCGACTAAAACAGTGTCTAGCAGAGTTCTTCGGAAATTGATAGTCGATCACAAAGTCAAGAAATTCATTTCCTTTTATGGAGTCCGTGTGTTTCTATGACACATAATAGGGTCTGTTATGAAATCGTTAATGAATAGTTGTGTTCCATAAATTGTGGATAATTTTATAATTGGCTCACAGACTACTGAATTCTCAAGAAGTACTCATCTTCATGGAGTGAATTAGTTACTACACACATCAATCAACTACACCCCAGAACCAAGGACTACTTTCAGAAATGCCTAACCTTCGTCTGACCAGATTTAATGGTCAGAAAATGAGTAGACTCACGAGTGATAGTCTGCCTAATCGAATTAATATTCAAACAATGTATATTGTTACCTTTGGTATAGATTATCCGTGCTTAGCCTCCATGAAGGAAGCGTGCGAGGGTTCAATGGGCGTGAGGAGCCCTCTCTAGGACTGGTGTTACTCGAATATTGCCGGCTGCAAGAATGGTGGAGACCTCCCACGGCTTTAACTGACCAGTGCGAGGCTCCCCGCTGCATGCTTCGTGACAAGCACTAGCAGTGACAATGGTTAATTTAATGGGCAGATGATGGACTAGTGCGTTCTTGCAGAACGCAGGCGTGGAAGCTGACATTATACAGAACCAGATACAAAACGTCATGTCTACTGACAACTTTCTTATTTATTCGTATTTATTACAGTGTATGGTATTTATACAGTGGTGTTAACATAATTCGTGGAATGAAAAAGCCCGCCTTCTGGGTTCTGTGTAGTCTGCCTTGCCAGAGGTCCTTGCTGCCTCCATCATTAGGGCGATTGATGATGGAGGCAGCAAGGACCTCTGAAACGTTGGGAAACTTCTACCAAAGAACATTACACTACAACCAAGAAGGCAGCCATCTTTGTTCTAACCACCGTGAGAACCTCAAATCCTACTAAATTCAAGGAATATTTGATAACCTACAGATTAAAATCCGAGTTTAAAACTACAACACCATTTTGGTGAATATTATATAGTGATAAGCCTTATAATATCTACTCTTCACTAAATATTTTTATTAGTGTAGTGGTCAGTTCAAGGACAATGAGAAGAGTTAAACCAGATCTGAACTGACAGTCCCTTCTGCGAATCAAAGATCAGTCTTGTGGCTTGAAGCTAGTCAACTTTCTGAGTTACTTTAGTTGATGCTGAAAAAAGTCCTTTAAAATCATTAACATTAATATTTTATAAACCAAATTATTCCACATATTTTTTTGTAGTAACTTATTGCTTTCAAATTCATAACAATTTTTTGTGTCAAATGGCAGCTGAAACTAATTGTTTAAATTCTGTAGTTTCTATCTGTGGTACAAAATTGTCTCCTATAAAACTTTTGAGCTAGATGCTCTGATCCCACTACTCAGCATTTGTTTAACACGAGATTTATATTAGCGTAACTTCTCGTCATGTCTCTTTTCACTTGTTGAAATAACAGCAGTGCTGCTTTGGGCGTTATCCAGAGGAAGGGCAGTGTGTGTTGAGGTCATGGAGGTGCAGACAGCTATGTTCCGTTACAACTTAACTTAGAACTTGGTGGTTGTATTGGTTGCTGCTGTTATTCCAGGATGGAGAAAGGGGATGCAACGCAAGAGGTTTGCTCATTACTGTCAGCGTGAGCCTCCAGAAGGCACACCCGGACAAAGCTGTCAAGGCTTGGTGGCTGCGATATCGTAATTGATACAGGGTTACAATAAATACGTATGTTATTGTCATTATACGCCTGATACATTTTGCATTCATCCATTGTAAACAGAGCACATCATTCTAGCATCCCACTGATCAAGCCTCAAGAATACAGCGTCTTGTAGCCTCAAGAATACGTAGATGTTAGCATTGATTTTCGATTCACGGGAAAAATTCGCACGTTTTGATAAAGTAAGAATAATGTAATTTACACTTTTTCCACAGAATGGATCGTCACATCGGCATGTAACTAAAAAAAAACTACAAAATTCACGAAAGAAATACCCATTTCTCACAAGGAAATAATCAAACCTTGTAATCCCCAAAGCGCAAACGTGCGAAATTTTAAGAAAAATTTCAAAACAACATAGAATGTATTAAAAATTCTTAAACCGTTGGTCGAAGTATCGTGTTCTACCACAAATATTTTTTTCGAAATCTCGATGTAAATAAATTTGAGAGGTTATAAATATACAATTAAACGCTATTCCTTCTGTTTAAATGAGAATGTTATTAGGAACGTAATTTAGGAAGATGGGATTTGCATGTGTTTGGGAGGAATAGGAGAATATGGGGACCAGGAACTCGTAAGAATCGGAATCGGGTGTAAAGACACTGGAAGACAGATTATGTTTTTACAAATATGAGAGTACCTACTTCACAGATTGTTTGGATATAAAAAGAAAATGAGAGTGTTGTATTAGACACAAACACAAGGTCTGGGCGTGGTGGAGGCTAGGAATTTGGAAATTGAAGACTTGCTGAGAGATGTCCGGAAGGGACAATGTCCGATGTGTGTCAAGTTAGAAGGTGAAAGGCATATCCTATTAGGATTTAGTGAAACTAGGAATTGGATATTAATTTTGAAATGTAAAAAATATCTGCCTGTGCACGAAGAAATTGCCCATAAGAGATAGTCAGTTGTAATAACAGATTCTTTGAAGATTTTTGTCTTCTGGGTTGTTGCGCTGTGTAGTCTACTCACCGCTGTGAAAACCTCAAATCTTACAACCGATTCTTTATCAGACCTTGACGGTTGCTACTTTACTTAATGCAATTGTAATAATATTTTATTCACTGAGATCCTGTCCCGGCAACATTCGGGGTTTCCGAGGGGAGCAGTACCATGCAAGAGCCAAACAAGTCACTTACTCAAATACAAATTCTTCCCGCTGTTAGTAACATGTTTATAATGATAACAAAACCTTTATTTCTTGTTGTATAAGTTATTTTATTAACAGTTCAATAATGTTTCTGCGCAGTTTAGTTCGTGCTTGGATTAAATACAAATGTAGTTTTATTGCGGACAAATTCTTCTTGTCTTTGTTGTTTTAAGGCGTGTCTTTAAACCATATACAATAACTTAATATTTATTAAAGTTAGTATTCACTTCATGCGGTATAAACAGTTTGAAGAACGTGCGTGCAACTAATAAAAGTGAATGGGGTGGATTCATTTTTCTGCTAAATTACTACCAGGTTACACGGCGTAACAACACAAGTCATTTTCGAGATCTACCTAGTTTGCACTTACGTAAATTTAGGTGCTTTTATTTTCAATAATACAAATTCTTATGTCTTTACGATCATGCTCCATATTTTTTTCTCTAAAACTTATTTTTTTCATGTACACACAGTTCGATTTCTTGACTTTGACCTGTAACATATCCTAAAGGGAATGGAAGATAGTGAAAGAGGGAAGAAGAAAAGGGAATCAGTGAACCCCATATCAGAGCGGAAGTTTATGATGGCATTGCTTTAGATCACCTGGGAAACATCTGTTAATTATAGTACGTAGTACTGGCATTGTACCGCGTAGGATTTGTACTGCATCGCCACTGGACAAGTTTTGTCTGTCACTTTATTTATTAGCCTGTGGGTGGCGTACTAAGAACTGATGCTTGCTAATGTCACAATGTTCAACTATCCGCACTCGATCACATGACGTCAGTAATACTCTGCCATGGTCAGCTAACATGTATGTAACTGCAATTCGTATGGTAATAAATCGTAATTCAGTGGACGAGAAATGAAATAATACATGTAGAAAAGTGCGCACGCTCCAAATTAAAGTACACGTAATACAAACAGCCCAGAGATTAAGGGAGCGTGGAGCTATACCTTCCCTCCTCCACACATCTAAATGTGTGCTGCGAAGTGAAACATAGAGACGAAATACATTTGATTTTATTTAAAAATTCCATACGATTATTTCCATAGATTTGAATCTTAAACAGCACAAAATCCTGTAATATAAAGTAATTTTATAAATATTTTTTATTATTTTTGGATATAAAAATAACTTCTGGGGTAATAATAAATTTCTATTTGATCCTCATTTAAATTAGGCCAAACACTCTAGCTAGTTAAACCAAAATTAATTCCACCTACAACATTTAGCGATTTCAGTTATAATTTAATCGAAATCCGTTCGATGTTTTCAGAGTTAGACCATATCTACAGACAAACGAACGGACGGACACAATGAAAACGCCCTTCGTTAGTTCATACGTTTCTCTCTGCCGAAAATTCTCTGTACGTTTGGAAATCATTCAAAACTCTGGACTACCAACGCTAATGAAACAGAACTCCAAGTTTAAAGAACAGAATCGGCTTTGCGATTTGTATTTTTCATTTAAAAATACTTATAGGTTAGCATTCATAATGAGATCCGTAATTTGAGAAATTTATACGCAGAACCCCAGAGCAGTTTTGGGATCTCTGCATTTGTGTCGTACAAAGCACAGTACAGTTAGAGAAATCTGTTGCAATGTAAGTCTGCTAATGATTTGCAGTAAATATACTGAATAAATGTCACGTACCGAACGAAAGAGTTTATTTATTATAAAAAAAATACAATTCTGGGACGTCATTTCCCGCATCCCTCTTAGTATTAGTTTTAATAACAGCGTCAGTTTTAAAGCTCTGTAATTCGCAACACAGGTAGTGATTCCAGATGATTTAACTAATTACACCGCATTGACTACGGCAGAATGGCGAACATGTTCGTGTGTGCTGGGATCATAGAAACATGAGTAGAATTTAAACCCATATGTCGACCTTTATTTGCATTTCAGTATTTATGAAACGTATAACTTTGTAGTCTACACCGCGTTTGGCTTCCAGCCACAATCCACTAAGCTTACGCTGACAAACCGCAAGAGTGCCGAAACCATTGGTCGTAATGAACACAATCATAATCCTATTAATAAAGAACCAATGGTAGACCTTTAATGTCATACCGAAAATTCGCATTTAAAGATGGCTGAGTAATGCTTACGGTATAGACAGCTGCAGGCAGTTCTACCTGCAGGCTTCGAAATTCTCAGCTCGCAGGTTCATGTAGAGATGTATTAGGGTTATTAGGGTGCTTACTTATCATTTGTATGAAATCGAAAATAACGATGAAAAAAATTGCATTTTTTCAACAAAGTATGTTATGGACTTCTTACGATTCTCGACGTAATCAGCGATTATTTACTTTAAACAGTACTAACCGATTTATCTCTGTAATACTGATGGGTTATATTTTATTTGAGGTAAAAAGGACTTTTTAAAAATAATTTATATGAGCTTTGGCAAAAATCTGTGTATTTCTGTCTTTTCATTTTGACTTCATCACGGTAAAGTAGGTTTATTTGCTTGAAAATAGTATAATGCAATGCAAGCTCTCTTTAAAGTACTTTAATTAAACCTGTTAAGTGAATATTAGCCCTGCAGCAAATTCACTAGCCGCCACAAAACTACTTTTTAAAGGGAGAAAATACGTTTTTAATTAGAAGCTTTCCAGGAACGAAACTCGATAGAAATCGATTAAGTTGAAATATAAATAACTTGAGTGGTCTCAGTAAATTCTGATGAGCAACTAGGTCATTTACCTTTCCCTTATTCTCCATGACCATACGGATTGTGTGTTGCCGACCAGTACCGGCCGCGTAAATCTGATAATTAAACTGTCCATATTTTTAGAATCTTTTGTAATTCCCTTAACCGCTTTAGTTTGTGTGTTAATTACTGAAAATCTTATCATAGCGGGTTAATAAATCGTCTGACATGTTTCATATTGGGCAGTCTTCTAAGGGTGTGGAATAAAAAGTACTGACTGTACTGTAGACTACGCCAAACCAAAATTCCGAGTCAGATTTGAACCTTTTACTTGTGTTTTTACATATGTTATATGTAATATTTGGATATGACAAACCCAGTGTCTTACATATTCTATTCTTTTGTCCAACTTTCGCCCTATATTTTCATTTTACTGACCTGAAATTTTATTTATTTATTTTGTCCTAAATTAAATCTCGCGGTTTCCTTAAAAAACATAGCTACAATATTAAAATAATATTATATTATAAACATGATCATGACTTGAGGGTATTTAACGCATAAAATAAAATTAAGAGAGGTGACGTAACCGCAGAATTGAGAATATTGCGCGCTGAAGAACTTAATAATGTGTATTTTTTTAACATTGTCATAAAGTAAAGGAGGATGATAAGGGCAGAGCGTGTAACACGCATAAAATGTGTGATATGCTATGCAAAGAGACAACTTGGAAGAGTCAGTAATAAATGTGAGGACAATAAGTGCATAGATCTTAAAGAAGAGCGTGTGTACTAAATTTAGACTCAGGCTTAGGAAAGGATCCAGCAGTAATCTCTATTAAAAGGATAATGAATCCACAAGTTCTACGAAATTGACTGTTGGCTACTCAAGAATCAAAACAGGGGCGGTTTAAATTCAACTGTAGATGTATCTGCCGTTGAATAAGGAACCAGATATGCATGACTAGTTCAACAAAGGAAGATATATACATTTCTGGAGGCCACATTTACGTTCACGTTGTTTAAATCTGTCGAACAAATTCAGGTTCGAAAACTGTATTAATTTGTGTTACATTTTAAACGTTTATTCTTTAAATTATAATTTGATAATAATTATTATCTCCATCACTACAAGAAATTTGAAGATGCTCTTCGATAATAGTGAGTACTTTTATTTCGTTGAGTGTAAAGAAAAACAGGTCTGTTGGGTGTATTCATTAATTACGTGATATTTTATTACAATTTTAACACACATATGTTTTGTCACCGGAAAACAAAGTTCGATGAAAAATATCGTATCACATAGCGTAGTCTCTCCATGTGACTTACCGAGTTCTAGTTATTTAATTTTGTCAGATCTAACATCTGTTACATTTCGTACCTGTAAAAGTAAACATGTAATTAATTTCTCAAAATAAAGGACAGAAGAAAATTTTGTAAAACGAGTTCTGGGAAAACAGGTTCCAACGCGGAAAAACAAAATGGAAGCAAGAGAGTTTCAGATCAGATCATTAAATTCCCATTGTTTCTGGTCTGCTGTACTGTTAGATTGAACTGTACGTTGCAAAAGTAGGAGCTGTCTACATAAAAGGAAAAACATCAACCCATTTCGTTACGTTAGTCTAACGCAAATCAAATTGCACTTTGTTATGACGTTGCGTGGGAGTTGATGGCTTTACTTTTAATTAACGAACATTTAATGCGCAATCAATATATCGCATACTGTGCACATTTTAAAATTCTTCCAGGTAAAAGTGAGAGATATTTCCGCAGGGATAATGCAGCCGAAGCGTGAAGCTAATCATTCACCAACATACATTGCCGAGTTTAAGAATGCATGGAGCTTTACCAGTACTTCTGTACATATATTTGTACCGTGTTGGAAGCATAGACGCAAATTTACCTTTAAATTGTAGGTAATTATGGCGCGCAATTTTTTATGGCAACAAATAAAATTGTGTTCCTAAATTCCCGCGTTCACAGCCTTCGGTTGTAGGCTAAACAATTATTATATTATTTTCACCTGTCTTTCCGTCTCTCTGCTTTTCTGCATGTAACAATTCGTGAATCAATTTAATATTGAGTTTGTTAATTAAATTTACTATTGAGAAATTTTCCTAAAATCTATCAACGATGTAATGATGGTTATAATCGGATGAATATAACATGCTGTGTATATGAACGCCGACAAACGTCTTTGCATGCAGAAATAACTTGTTGGATAATCGCCAAGTTACTTTGGTTACCATGTTTATCTAGGGAATCCCCACGTAGTGGATTCCCAATCAGCCGCGCAATCATGCGTACTGTCAATGAAGATGTCATCACGTAGCCAGAAACTGGCGCTATTGAGAAAGGTCATTATTCAAACTTGATTTAACACCAGAATTGCTACTCCATTCACCGGTTTCGTAACGTTTTAAATTCTTTAATATGAGAAATGGAACTTTATTGGATGAGTAACCACACTTTGAAGCACTCACTGGTTCGGGGGCTGAAAATGAAAAGTAGGCTGTATGCAAACAATGTCTTGACTTGTTGAACTATCTGGTCCTCGTTCAAACACTGCTCATTGACAAGTTGTCAAACCGCTCTGCACTGAGAATTCAGTGCTGGTATGGATAGAGCGAGTTGCTATTGGAATGGCTGTCGATGGGTGGCAGCTAACTTCATTACTTCTACCGACTCTGGGAGAAGTAAATCTATGGAATACACTTTTGTCGAAAGTTATACAACAGTGACAAGGCTAAACTGAGCCCTGATGAAACACCTTTGATACCCAACTTTAATTCTGTGGTGAGGACTTCGTGTCCTGCATCCCGAAAGCAGTCAGCGAGACATTTTTTCGTCGCATTACTCACATGTCATTAACACAACGGTAATTTATTAATTTTAATCTGTCGTACAAAGGCAGGTTTAGTATTTATATTCGTCAAAGGCGTTCTCGAAAAGCTGAGAGTCCTTTGAGTGGCGAATGAATTTGCACGCATTTGTCAAACCCGTAGTTTCATTGTCGTGATCAAGAAAGCCCGCCACCATACACTCTTCTGACCCAGTTAAATCCGTCCATCACCCAACTTTTAAAATCAAAACGCGGATATTCAGGTGCGAGTCTAACATTCGTAATAATGTATTAGCTTCGCCGCATTAGTCTGTGAGCGTATAACTCGGGAACAGCTAAATGGAATTTAATAAAACTTGGAATTGGGGAGTTATAATATCATTTGTCGATACATTTCAGTTTAGCCACCAAATTTAAACATCTGTGAGCTTACAGAGGATGTTTACTTGGAATTAAAGCAGCCGTAGCGTAAAGCTAATACCAAAATCACTGTCGACGTTGTGAATGCGTGTATTTTCATCTCCTCTCTCCCATAGCGTGTCTTTATTTCACGGTGCAAAAGATCATTTCCTCTTTTGACTTTTACAAAAGAATTCAGGTCTCAATTTTCCTTAATCATTTATAAAATTTCTTTTTAAACGCACAATTTTTTATGATCTGAAATAAGCATCAAAGAAGTGGAAATCTTTTGGGATGCGATAAATGAAAGAAAGTTGCATCTATATGTGACTGAAAGATGTATAAAAGGATCCGTAGACTCTTTATTACACTTTCTATCCTCCGTTTTCATGTACCAACTCTCCTCTCTCCACCCCACTCACACTATAACTTCTGGCAAAAACTTACATCCACCGTATTTGAATGCCGAGGCACCCAGCCCCTTCTTTGAGATGTTCTAGTCTATTGCTGTTCAGGAGATTATATTGCTTTCATACGACAGCCTCAAACTTGTTCGTGTTTTTCTACAGCCATATTAGGAGACAACGGACTATATATATGCATTCCTATTAATTAAGTTATAGCGCATTACGTGACTGTTGGAATATTAAATTACACCCTTTCGTACTTTATATGTAGAATATTATCCTGTCTTTCGTTAACCATTTTTGCCATCAATTAAATAACATTTTCCGGGTCTTATCAGACCCAAAATGGGCAACCTACCAGTGTACCTATATATGTGTACATGTTTTTATGCCAATATCTGCCCATCTGTTGGTCTACTCGTTCATTTATCTTTATTATCCACCTATGCATTTATCAGTCTGATCTAGACCATTTGGTCTTCTGCCTTTGTGACCCTTTTTCTGTTTCTTCATGCGGTATCCATTTGACTCTCAGAGTTCCTCGAGATTTTAGGGCGCAGAGTTTACGAGCCAAAGGAAAATACGTTGAATGCCATCTGACGCTGTTTAAGTACATTAATCTCAATACTTACGATTTCCCACTTCACTTGTTTTCCAGAACTGTCGATAAGGCTGTGAATTCAACTTTCAAAGTCACTTTACTGCATCCCCCACCTGCAAATTATTACACCTCTGAAGTTAATGTTTGGCTTTATGACCTTCGCGGGGATTTAGAGAAATGTCAAATGTGTATAACAGTCATTTCATAGGGACATAAATCTACAGTAAAATTACACAGTTTAATATAACACTCACGGTGCTGTCAGGAAGTTCATTATTACCTGCCTTTCTACTGAACGTGTGGTTGCAACAGGAACACAAGTATTCCTAGAAGTGTGACATAAACTGTAAATTTGTCTTAATCAGGAACGCGTTGAACGATACATTAGGAATCAGTCAGGAGCGATAAGAGATGCAAGTCTTTGTACCTATATGCTTTCCCCGAAAACGTTGATTAATTGTGCTTTTGTTAATCAAATTCATAAATTTAATTGGTCTATAAACGTCTGCGGGGAGATTTAGGAATTTAATAATAAGAGTTAATGCAAAATCAACGACTGCCTCAAAGGCTCCTGACAAACAGGGATTTAAGGGGCAAAGTCCTTCCGTGACCTTGAAAAATGTAATTTGTAGCTTCATTACAGTAGCACATTTGAATACATTATCTTTTCGAAGCACTGGTGAATTAAGATTAACTGGCTGTTAGACCAATGTTCGGCAACGCGTTTTAACCTGCTGCACACCACAGAATTTCGTCTTACAAAACGGGGTTAAGAAACTCTTTATGAGCATAAATATTTATCAGTATGTCAATCCTTGCCCTATAAGAATGCGGGCATACGAAAACAAAGTATAACACATGTTGAATAAAACTATGGATGGTAAACCTGTGTGTATATTAAGAATTCACATTACAAATGATATATTGCTTTTTACAAATATAAAAAACAAATATACAATTTCTTATAAAATTTGTCGCGCACCTGAAACTTTGTGTCGGCACACCGATTGTGGAAGATTGTGTTATACCACATTCTTCACTAACTCAGGTACATTCAGTTTATTCTTCCCTGCGTGCCTGATGGTTACGTGTTTAGGAAGTTTGGACCCGTTAATTGCAAATCAATTTTTAATATATTAATTATACAGATTGCTTATTTCTCAGAGTAAGCTAAGCAATTGCAGCAGAAACTGAATCCGCGAAATAACGGACATGACCGATTTTATCTGAAGAAATTTGTAAACACAATTAAGGTTTCATTCATTTTTTATAAATGACTGACGGAAAGTTAATTAACATCAGCTGGATTAGCCTTATTTTTCTTCAGCTCCTATCGTCACAGATCACAGCAACAATACGGGACCTGTCTAAACCAAACTCTTTAACAACACATTCATTTAAGGTTATTTTGTGTATTGCTCAAGACATATTTTTATTTTCTAATTTATTAAATGGTAGGAAGTGGGCGAAAACAAAGGCTGAACGAGGAAAGTAACTTTAAGCAATTTCTTTGATGTCTCTAATAAGTCCCGAATTTATACGAAATACAATAAAAGAACAACGTGTTTTCAAAGAACCTACAGCTGTTGTAGGTTGTATCGTTTCAAAGATGTGCCGTAGATTATTAACTGAAAGAAAATTCCGCCAATTACGTTTAGACTAAATGCATTTATACAAAAGAGGGTCGTCTTGAAGCAAAACAATTTTCAATATCCTTTGTTTGTTTAAAGTGGAGGAAGTAATTTTTAATTAAAGGTATCCTTCCTGTGCGTTACTTTAAATATTCCCTGCTCTTTTACATCAGGTGTCAGAATTGTTTTCAAGAGAAATGAGACGACACTGACAAGACAGAACGAAGCAATTAATATTGATCCTTGATTCTTTTGATACGAAACATTTTAAATTGTTGATGCTGAAAAAGATTAATGATAGAAGCTCCCAGTGTTGAAACAAGCAGTAGTTGGAGCAAACCGAAACCATTTCCCAAATAAATTGGCTATTAAAAGATATGGGGAAAGCAAGAACCACGCCTCGTTAGCAAGAGGTTAGTGTTTGCTGACCAACACAGCGAACTGCTGCCACCATAAACAAGGCAATGAAACGGTCTGCGGCAACAGTAAATCTTACGTTGATCGTACGCGCGGCAGGGCTGCCACACTGACGACTGTTAATTAGCACCTCAAGTCTCAACCAGACTCCGCCGTTGACTTAGAATCTGATGGCTACACAACAGGTTCATTTGTACTTTATTTATTTTATTTTATTCTTCGTTTTCTTCTCTCTCCTTAAATTTATTTATATTTTTTATTCTAATACTTTTTGGTACTTTTGTGTTCAGTTCTCAATTCCTCTTTTCTGCCTGTTTCTCCCTGTTTTCCTATTTATTTATTCCTTCTGCTCGAGCACATTGTATTTCTAACGCAAGGTAAATGTACGTGACCATGTTATAGGACTTACAGTGAAGTTTAACACAACTTCTAGAGCTTGAGTCCTTAAAAAATTTTCTTCCAGATTTAAGGAGAAGATTTTATTATTATATCTGCGTATAAACTCCGATATGAATATATAAAGTTTGCAATAATAAGAATATAAATCCCACATTCGTTGTCCGTGTGTGCCTTAAAATTCTGCATGGTTCGCCTGATGGGAATTTATCATGTATAATTTACCAATGTCTGTACTGTCACTCTGTACTTGTTCTGAACTGAAACTGTTTCTTCTCTTTTTTACTACTGACATTTCTCATTCCATTATCGAGTCGTTTATGAAAACTGTCAAAGAGCAGAGAGTGAATAATTCATGACTCGGGAAGCAATTTTCACATAATATTTCTCTTGCTTCCGCTATAATGTACAGCGGTTTTGTGACTGACTGGTGCAAGTAGGACAGCTTCAGAATCAACAGACATATTCAGTTGGTTGGCTAAGATGACATTCGTTCGACTTTCACTGCAACAACCACTAGCAAGCTTCTGCTCTTCGCCACTAAGTATAGGGTCGAATAGGGTTTCTCCTTTACTGTGTTCTCTTGTAGAAAAGAATTTGCCAAAAAATACCCATTAAGCCTGAATTGTTTATATATATATATATATATATATATATATATATATATAATTTTTAAGACGACAAATTCTAATAAGTCGTCTGCTGGAAAGTCCGGCGAAATAGGAGGACAGTGGAATGAATTGCAAGGACCAATACATTTATATTACTCATATTTAAATTTCTTGTTATTAAGGTGTGTCTTCTGAATTGTGTGACTTGATGTTTTACAGAATTTTCTGATCCCCGAAATTATTATATACCGTATTTATGTGACCAGAATGAGTGTTTTACTTAAGTCAATATAAATTATACTTGCTCTCCTTGTCCAATATTAAAAAATTATGTTTTCATGTTTTACAAATATGCCTGCAAGCTTCCCTGCAATTTATCAAATCTTCAACTTTAACTCTTCAGCAATTTTTAAGACTTGTATTACCTCGCAGAATTTCAAGGATTTCCACAGCCTCTCTCTACGGAAGCCGTTTGCACTTTATAAAGTTGTCGGCTTTATATGTTGCACTAAACTGGTAGCGACAATCGCGTCATTTACGAAGAACTTAGTAATTGGCCCGACTGAAGTAAATCTTCACTTTGTGTCCGTGCTTCGTTATTCTAGTCCTCATTTTTCTAACTTTCAAGAACTATATCTTATCATCAAACCTTTCTTATAAATAACATTTCACTCCATATAGTGACATACATTATAATTCATTCCAAACATCTTCAAGACACAAGATTAAGGCAATGTTCTAAAGTGCCACATAAAAATATTTTATTGTTAATACAACAAAGAAATTATATCATCCTACACAGCCTAATTAACGTCATGCATTTAATTTAACTTTTAATTTGTCACACATCCACCTGTCTACTGGAGAAAATTATATTCCTGCAAATTAAATCGAGAGGCAGTCACTTATGTAGTAGGTATAATCGATAATTACACTGCGATACTTCAGGTACCATGAAGTAAAGTGTTCCCCAGATAAGGCCGATCCTTAATGTTGTCATGCCCCATTAGCGTAGTACAGTCAGAGTAAAAGACAAGCAGCCTCTTTGCATTAATGTTAATGGATGCTGGGATTCTCAATTGGGTAAAAATACTATAATGAAAATTGTTTAAGGTGAGTAAACAAATTAATAATGTACACTCAAAGATATTCTTGGTCTGCGTAGAAATTTTCGAATAAGGAGATGGAAGAACTTAATAACAAATCCAGTAAAGGATTAAAAAATGATGAATATATTAGAAAAAGTTGTAGTAATACTGTGAAGTTGAGTTGAAAATATAGAAACGAAGCTAGCTGTGTTCTGGGATGTTGAACTGTTTATTATAATAGATACTGATCGACGTTTCGGCGCAACATCCCAGATGTCAACCATCCTCATGCCCGTCGCTGTGAGAACCTGAAATTGTATATGGGATAGTAAATTTGAAGAGCATTCAAAGTTCTCACTAAAAGAAAACCAAAGAGAAAATATAAAACACTGTGAAGTAAGAAAAGTCTAAATTAGCGAAAGTTTTTACATAATGGAACTACTAAAAACAGTTGAAAGATTGGATAATATAAAATAGAATTTTAAAAAGTCAAAATTCATTAATACTTTCTGTGGGAAAAATGCAGGTTTATAAAATGTTACGGCGGGTGTTTTAAATTGTTAACTACAAACGTTTACTTCTAAGCTATTTTGGTAGGTTATGTACGGTATTACGCATTAAAAACCAAAACTTTTTTAATGTTTCTGTAATACACTATTCCGAATACTCCTAAAAATACAAATTCTCGCTGTGTTTACTGAATACCCGCTTCGGCTGATTCGCAGTTTAAGAAATAGCTTCTTTAGTGACTTCGTGCGTTATAGATAACAG
The DNA here is from genome assembly GCF_977971745.1 of Zootermopsis nevadensis. Lineage (NCBI taxonomy): Eukaryota > Metazoa > Arthropoda > Insecta > Blattodea > Termopsidae > Zootermopsis > Zootermopsis nevadensis. Next base: position 13,039,213 of record NW_028259142.1, read on the forward strand.
TAAAATTTCCGGATGGACAAAACAAAAATAGGTAAGCAGAAAACACGAAGATATACACAAAAGGTATGTAATTTCATGACTTTTTCAGGTTTGAAGTTCTCCAACTGCGTTTTTGTATCTGTATGCATTAATGCCAGCAATAACTGCATTATATAAAAATCATCAGCTGGCAAAGTAATAATTTAAAACATAAAGTGAAATTTAAGTTTCTTCTGTTAGTATGAATGTGTCTATCTTTTAGAAAGTTACGCCATATGTGTAGTAGAAATTTACCGATGTTTCAAAGGTGCTTACTGCCTGCTTCATCAGGACGATGATGATGGAGGCAGCAAGGACCTCTAAAACGCTGGTGAACGTCTACCAGATTACACGGCACTACAACCCTGACAACCGTCTTCATACTCAAAGCCGTGAGAACCTAATATCCTGCTGAGGTAATTTGACTGACCACACGAATTAGTTGACTCCAAGCCTTCAGAGGTGAGAATAAATGTATTGTTTTAATCCATATAACTATGCATTAATTACTCGCCCCTTTTAGTTCAAACACCAACATTGAAATCTGTGTACGTCTAGACATATTCTTGTAATAAAAGCAGCCATGCTTATCACGCCCATGGTTAGATTCATAGCTCGCATTTTCATCAGTTATAAACGCATTCCCCACGGCATTGCTAAAGCATTCTACCCTCTGTGACTTATAAATCGAACAATGGCGCTATCATATATGTCAAGTGACCGCTGTAAAGGCTCCCAAAGCAGCACAGAATACGAAATGGCGTGGTAGGACATGATGGTATTCTCTCACAGGGACTCAAAAGTTGGTTCTGTCTCTGCTGGAAGCCAAATATATTATTGAACTACCTTCATAAGTCATTAAATGTCGTTAATCTAGCATACACACTCACTTCACTAAAGGGGCCACTTACGTACATTATTATCACAAATCTAGTACAGAGTATTGAAATTGTCGATATATATGTTTGTTTAATCTCGAGAACGGATAAACCAATCTGCCATAAACCTGGCATGCTAATGCCTTGAAACCACGAAGGAATTTTATAAAGATCGAAACTCAGAAAAAATATGTTGGGTTCTAGTCACGGTTAAGATGTTTTCTGTAGTTCTGGAAATAAGAACTCTGAAAGAACAGCGCCTAGATCAAAGTTTTTGTTTCAGCAGAGAGATTATAAGGACGAAGCCTACGAGAACCGGTTATTATCATTCGAATAGGCATCGGTTATCTGTTACTAAAGGAATAAGCACAAAGTTTTATGCTGAATCTACTGAAAGTTGAGAATTCCTTGTAGTTCTCAGACATCCAACTTAAATCTAAAATAAATCAGCTTTCGCCAATTTTATCTCCGGTCGATGCAATGTCATCGAATAGACCATATGTCTCTTGTGAATAGCTTTAAATTCTGAACCAGGTGTTAGACTGTAACGCCTATTACTGAAGGATTCAGGTTTGAAGTTAACGTCTAGTTTTATAAAAGTTTTGCGAAAGACGGTCGTGCAGTCAGCAAAAAGGAGAACTTTGCGCCACGGATTCAGTGGCAGCGTTGGTCTTACATCTTGCAGTTACAGTCTTAACCTATCTGGTAACTTACGCAATTTAAAAATATCGCAAAGATAGAAAGGCCATTATACGAGACACATGATGCAATAAGCGTCCGTGAGTGTTCGAGACAGATAAGCAGTGTTAAGACCGTCAATCAAACGAAAATGGTGATTTTGAAGAAAGAGGTGAGGTTTTCTTCAGTTCCCTCTGTCAAATTTTAGGCTTACTTAAAATTACTGAACACACATTATTGAGTAGGTGTCGTTATTAATTATATAAAATTTACGTTCGTTAAAATTTCCCTATTCATTTTATATTTATAGGATTGTAATATCAAAAATGAGCAGTTTAAATTTATATTGAGTGGCTTCACCAACAATTGAATTTTCATTGCTTTATTTTATGATTAATGATTATATTGCTGACTACGGAGTGAACGATCGGGGTTCGACCCCCGACAGGGGAAGGGGTTTTTCATTTACATGTAAAACAAGATTAAAATTCTTTTTTAAACTTGGGCCTTTCTTATTTCTGACATTATTCATCAAAAGTTTAATGGAGTACGAGGACATCTACATTAATATATCCGTTTATTCATAACTAGGTTTGTCAAATATATATTTATATGTTGCTATAAATTAGTATTTTTGCCTCTGAATTTTGCCGAATAATCCAATTCAAGCTGTATTAGATAACAGAAGCCAAAACATATTTGTGTCTGGAGTATGTCTAAATTATCGTAAATATGGAGGAATGCGAGTTAGCAAGGAAAGAATTTTAAAAAAATAATTGACTTCTCTGGTAATTTCTTCGTTTCATCTTCTCCAACATAAAATCTTACAACCATGATTTATTTTCAGTAGATCAAAATATTTGCACCAGCCTATATCTGCGATTATAAAACCCTGAAATTGACGTTTCGCGGATAATAGTGCGCTATCGACAACCAAGAAACTAATCTAAACAAAGAAATTGACACCGCTCCACGAACTTCTGATGATATGAACTGATGCCTCCACTGTATAGGATCTTCCTTGAAAGCTGACTGTTATTCAGCCGTCCAATAAATGCTCTGTGTTTATGGAATACGAAGATCTATTAGCGTTTATAAAGCCCCCTCTCGGGTTGCAGCCAGTTCCAATCCACTTCATAAGTTCACATCTTATTTTCCTAAAATCCATTTTAATATTATCCTCTCAACTATACATAGGTCTTCCCTTATTCGATCAATTTTTTTTACACATTTTATATTCGTCGTGCCCTCCCCATCTCATCCTCCTTGGTTTAATCACCGATATAAGGCGAAGTGTACAAGTTATTTATCTCTGTTCATTAAGATATACGATTTCTCTCCGGCATCTTTGTTTGGTTCAGATGCACTCGTTAACAGTTTATCACCGACAATTGACAGGCATGCAAGTAACTTTGATGTTGAGAAGCTTTAAAGATGTTTGAAGTGTTGAGTAACTAACTGAGAGGCGTTGGAGTAGCAGGGCAGGAGGCAAACACAGAAAACAGGACGAAAATTGCAGATAAAGAATACGTTTAGTTCGGAATTTGCGCCCACAGGTGGCATTCCTCTTCGGTAATTTAGGTGAAATGGCGCTCAATGACATCAGTTTACAAAATATAGTTACAATCTAACGGCATAAAAATTATACATTATATGTGTTCGTATGTATTATTGTCATGATTATCTGTTTCATTTTATAAGTTTAATTTCTTATTCATAACATTTGTTTTTTTATTGAAATGTTTAAAAAATAAATATAATTTAGGATTGCATTGATTAATGCGGTGGTCTAGCGGTTAGAACGCTGGCCTTGTAATCCTGGGGTCTCGGGTTCGATTCCCGGCGGTGCCCAAATTTATAACTTGTGTTGGGCAAGGCCGTGGTCTAGGCAACACGGAGTTTTCCTCCGGGGGCCTCCCCGATTTCTCCGTGGTATCCCAACAATTACTCCATTCACACAAAGAAGAAGGCAATGGCAAACCACTTCTGGATCATCTGCCAAGAACGTATATGAACAGGTCCCAGTCAGAGAAAAGGATGGAAGGATCCTGTTCATATGGACCTGTCGTCAGACAGAACACTAAAATAAAAAAAAATAGATTTGTATGTATAATAAATGTACGTCATCACTAGAATATATGAGAAATTTCAATGAATGATCTTGGAAAATTTTAATTATTTAGTAGACTATTTTTATGACTCATATTTTATGTTAAGTTATTAATTGATTAACATATATGTTGCACATTTCTTGCTAACTTTGTTCCTCTGCGCAAACACGTCAATAAATAAGTTAATAAAGTTGGGGTAAAACATAAAGATGTCTCTGCCTGTAAGCTCCGTGTCATGAAGATGAACGGGTATTGAACGTAGAGGTGTAAGCTGTTCGTAATCCAGGCCCCTGCACTAGACAGGAGTGACCGATCAAGCCCCTTTGCCTCTGGGGCACACCCTCGGATATCCATGATATAATGCAGAGTAGATCCCAGGAGTCTGTCTGAACGTGGTGACGAGAAAAATGCCTGCCTTAGCTGGGAATAGATTCCCCATTTTCCTGTTCCCAGACAGTCGCTTAGTGGCCGGATCGTACCGACTTTACTTGAATAAACACATAAACAAGTAAATTTCATACAAAGATTTCTGTCTTCTTGGCTGTTGCGCCTTGTAGTATGGTAGATGTTTATCAACGTTTCAGAGGTCATACTGCCTCCGTCATCAGGGCGATGATTTCATACTACACAGCGCAACAACCCAGAAGACAGAAATCTTCATCGCCCTGATGACGGAGGCAGTATGACCCCTGAAACGTTGGTAAACATCGACCAGACTACACAGCGCAATAACCCAGAAGACAGAAATATTCATCGCCCTGATGACGGAGGCAGTATTACGTCTGAAACGTTGGTTAACATCTACCAGACTACACGGCACAACAACCCAGAAATCTTCATATTCACGGCTGTGAAAACCTCAAATCACACAAACTTCATACAAGGCATTCCGTGAAAAGCCAATATTTCCTCAACCAATCACGAAATTCCCTCATTTTATGAAACTAAATTAATTAAGCCCAAATCTTCAAGCATATTTGTCTCTTATCATCTATTCTTACATTATCCTTCCATCTACGCCAATGATTTCCATGCTGTTTCTTTTTGTTAATGTTTTCCGTTCGAAGTTTAGATTAATTTTTATTTCATCCATGCGCGCTGTATTTCCTGCCCATCTCAGCTTCCTCAATTTGACAATCCACGTTTAAATTGTGGACTACTATTTGTTCAAGCATTGCCTTACATGAGTAATTTCCACATGGCTAACTGTCCTTTGTTTAATACCTTAACGTTCGGTGAAGAATAGGCTACAGGTTATAAAACTCATTTTTATATAATTTTTCCATCTTCCTGCTACTTCTTTAGTTTCAAATATTCCTTCTAAAGTGTTGTTCATCTGTGCTTTTTCCTTAGGATAAGAGATCAAGTTCCACACAGATATAAAAGAAAGGGGCGAAATTAAGATTTTTTACATTTTAATTTTTAGGTTTTTAAGGAAGGACACATCTGCTCTTAATTTAATCATGATGATGATTTTTCTGTGTTGTTCTTCTGGATTCTAACGCCGTTTGGGCTTGTAAGTACCAATTATTCGGAGGAACATGTTGTCTACTTAAGCATTTTAGTTGATTCTCAAAATAAGGGCCAAAAACTTTCCCATAGATGTTGATGTATTTGAACGGGTATTGGTGATGTGTTGTGGTACCCGATGTGGTGTGGTGTGTTATCCTTGAGATAAAAATTGCAATTCGAGTATTGTATTTAAAAACTGAAATCACATTTTAACAATAGAATCCCAAAACACAAAACCAGCATCAGCGTCAGAGAGCAAACTGACTAAATGAATGATGATGTTCATAAATATTTCGCATTGTGTTCGACACTCGGTAATTTTCTCTGCGGCTTTGTATTAGTTCAGTTATCTGCGGTTAATCCATAATCTCACGATGACGCAACTTCTACCGCGGTTCGTGTGTCAAAATCTTACTAGTCTTTTCCTTAGTTATCAGCAATTTTTATTCGGGTATTTTAAACGAAGTGCCCATTAAATTATTTCTCGCACAATTTAGTGTGTCTGTTACAGTGCATAAAGGTAATTAAACACTTTGATCTGAGCCATGATTATTTTGTAGTATGCACAGCACTGAGTGCAGCAAATGAGTGACGCATGCGTTGTTAATTCATAGCAGCATTTCCAATAAGCTAGTGGCTAATTCCCATACTATGTATGTGGGATGCTTTACGGCGTTATGTGTGAAATGGCTTATAACATAATGATGGCTCCAATGATTGGGGGACATTGTGGGGAACATATGTCTCAAAGGGATGTGTGACGAAGTTTAAAGCAAATTTAACACACCTCCTCCTCTCGACTCTCACAACACAAATTCTCTCTAATACTGACGTCTGTTCCTAATGTTTAATACACGATCTATATTGGCATGAAGTGCTGTTAATATTAATAGATTGGTAATGCTTTAGCTTTATGGTAATATTTAAATGTCAGTCTATGGGCTAGAACACAGACGTTCCTATACATGGCTTAAAAGGAGTACGGGATAGACAATATTACTGTTAGCACTGTTATGATTTCATTTAATAAAATATGGAACATTTTCACTGTACATAAGCATAAAATTGTGCCAGTAAAAAGTAACATTGCGTATTTGTGTACGTTTACAAAATTTGACTATTAATGGGCTGTACTTGGTTAATAAACAAAATGATTGTATATCACAGTTTGGTCCATAAAATTCGCTTTTAAAAATCTAGGCAGCAGAGGCCTATCACCAATAGATTCACGTTTATAAAATAACATTGTGAGGTTTACGTGTTATAAGAAAAATTTCGTCACATACAGGTGCGTCGCTATGTAATAAAATAGAAATAAATGCACTGTCTTAGACAAAACGACAGACCGATGAGTGATTAGCTTAACTTTACACTTTGCCTTCTCAGAACATTACAGAGCAATGTAAATAAACATGCACCATGCGGGATTTAAACCCACGATCCCGGCGTATATCTGAATTGAGAGTGGGGCCCCTTAATTTTAATAATTATAGTTAATCTTCTTTAAATATGGCAAGGTCCTAAATGTATCTGATGAAAGAAATCGCATGAATTTCTTTACTTTTGTGTGCGTGGTTGCCTCGTCTTGCCTTCCCTTAGCGTTGAGCAAGCAGAGATACGCAATGTGGATGCGTCCCTCCATTATTGGTATGGGTACAAGGCGTCTCCTGGCAGCAATTTAATTAAGGAATATGATCTGCAGTAAGAAGAGAGTCCCGTGGTGAAGCTGTGTTTGAACAAACTTTCTCATTCCACACGCTGTTGGGTCTGTACTGACAGCACAAACATGCCATCAAGAAATGTTGGAAACTAAAAAGTTATAGCAGAGAAAAAACATGACTGAAGTTTGAGGCAGTAAATTTTCATAGCCCAGTCTTTACATTCATGGCATTGTGGCTTATTGATAACTCACAAAGTTGAGGCTTATATAAAACATATAAAATGTTTGGTCAATAACTGCTACTGCGTAAAACATTTTCTGACCTAGTATCATCGACTTGTGTCATACAAGGATGTTTGTATTGGGCTTTGCCTTACGCATCGCAGGGTTTAGCGGAAGGGTAAATGAAGACATGACATCTTTGAAGTAACTTGTATGTAGAAGAGAAGAGTTAGTATGAATGAGGAAAGTTTCCAAAACTCTGTTCTTGCCCTTCCTTTCTTTCACCCACGAAAGGCACCCCCCCCCCCCCAACACTCTAGCCCACTTCTGACAAAAAACCGATTCCTCATAAAAAGGAATTGAATTGTCAAAGTCAAGAAAGAAACATGACGTCTGTTTGATACTGGGGGTTCAGACTTTCTTTTCTAACCGTTGGATTCCAGTTTTCCCTTTTATTCTTCTTTTATCTTTCCACTTCTTCCGCTGTCACAATCTTTCGTTTGCTCCGGTGATCGCAGAAGAAAAGACTTGGCCATTGGGTGACGTACAAGCAAAGGCTCTAGTAGCTGCCTTAAAGGTCAGGGACTCTGATGTGCGGTCGTTATGTACGGAGAGGGAGTTGTAAATGTTCCAGCTGTAAACATACGACAAAATTGAAAACTTCACTCTGTTATATACAAATCTGACAAATTCAGGCATATATATTTTCGCTGTACTACTTACTGATTGTCACGTTGGTGAGAGTTAAACCAAACCAGCGTCAATCTGGCTTCTCCGTCTGAACATAACGCCTCCATCCAAGATTACAGTAATTTCCATGTCGCACTACAGTGTTGGACTGCAGACAGTGAGACATTTGTCTACAAAGAAAGATCTTCTACCATTGATGTTGCTTGGTTTTACTCAAGATACAGACTGTACACAGATTGTGTTTGCAATTTTGATTTCAAATAAAGAATTTCTAGGTGCACAATTTGTGTTCAGGCTGTGATATAAGATCAGTTTCACTGTAAAATTAGGCACGTTTGACTTTAGTGCCATCTGTTGGGTGTAATATGTCGAAAAGAGACTCAGTCTAGTAATTTCCTGTTGGATGAATCATAAACCTAATTTATAACACGAATAAAGCAACCCTCGTTCTGTGAATTGCGCGGAATTTACAAGCATAAAATACATATATTAATTATTCTCTTAAGACTTAAAGATAATGGTGATAAGGTGTGCTGTAAATTAAATGCAGCAGTCTAAACTATGTAGAAATATCATCCCCTTTTGTCGTATGCTTGGTTCTTCAATGGGAGTCGGGACATCTCGTCAACTAATTGTTACATTTTCAACTATAAATGCTACCTTTGCGATAATAGAATGGAGATAGCTGGATGCGATTTCGCTAATGGAAAGAGAAGATAAAAGGGCTCCGGTAGCCTACAAAATGGAAAATGGTTCTGCTATTTACAATCTAATTTAAATTTGGGATATATACTACATGCAGAATATGTTAATTTCTCGTCATATTCAAAACGGCAAACAATTTAACGCTTAGACCAATTAAATAAAAGATGAAAATAAATTAATATGCCCTGTAGTGTCTACTGCAAGGATAGGTAACCCTGCCTTCCTGCCCCCGGAATTGCTTCTGAATTTACAACTCCCAAAGTAAGTTACTTTTGTAAGAAAATGGCTTATTATTGGTTAGGAATTCTTTTTTGGTAAAACATTATTTGTAAGATCGTTTTATGTCAGAACACAACGTGAGAATCTATTCGTAATCTACTTTAATGTTCATTTTTATTCCGTATATTAATACTGTGCCCAATGTAAATACAAGATTCTCCTAATTGTCGGTAACCAAAAAGTTTGAAAACTCCTGGTCTAACAAATTTGAAATAAATATCCATAAACCATAATTAGAGTTTAAAGTGAGTTAATTTAATAAGGACTGGGATAAGGTATTCCAGGTGGAAATATAGATTATCCAGACGCGTTTCTTCCTCCTTCAGAATTTTTAATCTCCATTTATAAATGCGCAGCTGCATACATTAATTACTTTTATTATTATACAACATGGTTTTGTACGGTCCTTAGGGAATTAAAAAAAGTTCGAGCTGTGAGCAAGTGTACGACCGAGAAGAAAGTCCATGAAATTGTAGTTGAAAAACCTTTAAGGGAAGAGTCTACTTGCGTGACCTAGGCATAGATGTCCTGATGAGGAACAGGTAACTTAGCACAAAATTAATGGTAGTTTCGCGGTACATATTTTTGGGGGAATTTTAAGCGGGGAATATAAATCTTATTTTCTCTGCCTTCGAAAATATATTTGAATGCAAGCTATATTATTTAGAAGTAAAGTATTTGGAACAGTAAAGCGAAAATACATGCTCAAATACTACGGAATATTTAAAGTGGATCTTAAAATCGTAGAGTGTGAATGTGTGGCTAGTTTGTATTGGTAGGATCCTTTTAATATTCCATAAGAATATGTAATTTTCTTTGCTAGTTCCTTGGTACAGCCTCTTTCCGTGGAATCAGTTGATTTGATCTTGATATAATATAGGCAACTCTTCAAATATCTACATCTTTCTGTGGATCCGTGATACCATATTTTGTTGTAATGCGTTAAATAATTTACGTATAGCAAAATACCCCCTGACAAGTAGGAAGATTACAATCAGACTGACTTACCTTCTGTCTTATGCGTTTACTTCATCCAACGATTAGTTTTATAATTTCAAAATTAAAGCCTATAAAAATGTTAGGCCAAAAATATTGATACGTTTTTCTTAACTTCTTCAAAGCATGACAAAATAATTTACACACATTGCATAAGTGTGGGACACGTATCATGGAGGTCATTTCACTAGTTAATTAATTACTTTATGAATAAATTATTTAGTGATTCTGTACATTGATTTATAAATATGTAATTGATTAATGAAACTGATTTCGGCATTATGTTTGGCATTCAAAGTAAACACGTTGGATTTATCTTTGTACATGCTGAAATAACCTTTAATAATAAAGGACGTATATTCTCGTACTACATGACTAGTTTGTCGCTAACAACAGCTGTGGCCTATAAATGTTGTAATATTGATACCACCTGGTTAAATAAAATACTAGTTTATCCTGTGGTTAATTTAACCAGTACTGAGACTGCATTGAGCTTTGCAACACCAGGACAGTGAACAAAGGATTTTGTGGAATTTCAGTCGGCCGTGTACCGACATGCACTGCGTGTCAGATGTAACAAGGACAATCTCACTGCATCGTATGACACGTCACCACTGCAGTAAAATAGACTGCGTGTGTATTTTACCTATTATGACTAATTCAGATCGACTTTTGAGAATGGAATTATCACGCATTAACAGACAATTCGTATGAAAATGTACACATGATGTACGTTATCCTCTGTGACAGCACATTGTAACTTTAATGTTGCAGATTTGGATGACTATAACATGATCATAACAGTGTACGTCGTATTGAAGTAGGACGGACACTCAGTTTGGAATGCAGAGGTACAAAATTAACTAACCTGGCCATGTGTATTAATTGGTTGTCTCTTATCTTCTCGTCTCCTGGCTGCGTGTAAAAGCTAAATATTTAAATTTTGGTCTAAAAGCTTAAGCTCCTTACTTGCTTTCAGTGGGGTTGTAACTGTATCGGACTATTGGAATAAAATAAGGTTCCAGGCGTTCAAGAACAAGATTTGATAATCTGACCTTGATCTTATGTCCAGGCTCCTCAGACATCAGATCTCTGATAATGATAATCGAGTTGGTTCACGAAACGTCGGTTTTTGCGACCACCTGACGCGGCTGATTTCTTGAGAAGACTCAATTAAATTTAGTCTTAGCGAAATCTATATATCTTACATTATCACTAGATTATTAGTCTTATAACATACAATAAACCCACAGTCATACAAACTTATATTGAGTGACTCAGTTTTACGAATTTTCTTTTGTGTACATGATCAAGAAATTCATTACTGTCACGACCTGAATGGTTATTACCTTATTTAAAAAAGCCCTTGTATGGACTCTAAAACCGTGTGAAATTAAGTCAATTTGCATTTTCATGTATAATTTAACTAGATCCATTTTAATATTACACTCCCTGAAACGTTTTCCATTACAATAATTATTTTCTTTCAGGTCCTCCAAACAAAACTTTATATGAATTTCTTGTCTCCCCGTAAACATAATTCCTTTTGGCGTAATTTTCTTAACAATATTAGCTCGAGAAATAAAATTGTGAATCTTCTCATTATGTTATTTTCTCCAGTAAGTGGCTGTCTTGTGGATTTTTGAGGTCTTAGCATCTGTGAAGCGTCAGTAAACTTTTACCTTACTACACAGCGCAACAACCCAGAAGACACCAAATTCATACTCTGCTGTTAGAACCTGAAATTACACTTATCATTTTCTCCATTTTGCTGTTAACTTTTACGTCGTAGGTTCAAATGTCCTGTGGTAAAATATTCATATTACACACCCACACACGAGTTGCAAGAGCTGGCAGTAGGCTTATGTACAAAATATATATTCGAGACACAAAACTTTCTCCCCTGCTAAGGAGAGGCGTATCTATTTTCGTGTCTTATAATTCATAAATGACAATTAAAATATAACTTAAGGAATCGATGGTTTCTATAAATCTATTTAAACTAAAATTATGAGTGTTAAATATAGTCATTGCCAAAGAATAAATGAAAGCATAAAACTTTTATTACAACTGAGAGGGTGTAGAAATCCAATAACATCCGGAGTTTTGGTGATAATTTCCAATGTGGAAACCCATAAGAGCTAAGTGTAATACCAACCGTCAGCCAAAACGTTATCAAATGAAAATTCTGAAAGCTATCATTTAGTTAGCCGTATATATTGCCTTCGGACCTAATAATTAGTACTTCAAAGATTACTAAAACTTCTTCTCATTTTGCTTTCTCTTCATTCGAAGGAATTCATAATTAAACTTTCGTATAGAATAAAAGAAACCTCGGAAATGGGAGTAAAAGACTAATTTAAGGGCCCTTTAATAAGAGCTAAAAGAAGACTTTTACTTTGCGAACTGGGTACAAATTTCAACTTACGACAAAAGTAAAGGCAAGGATCTAGAAGCTCCCACATTTTTTAAAGGAGTTCAATTTTAAGGCACAGGTTTAATACTACATCGAAGATTATTTATGTATATACTGTTTAAAATGAAAAGTGAGATTACGGTTTCTTACTTACAAGTTTTGTAAAATATAACAACTGAAGGTGTAAAACAATATCGTTAAGCATTTCGGTCAGTTTTATTTTTCACAAAATCTTTTTCAACACGAAAATGCTATAATATTCGCATAAAGCTAGTAACGAAATATAATTTGTCACAATCAGTCACAACTAACAGTTTTGTGGTAGCTCTATATACACGCCCTCCAAAGTAGTGTTACACTCGTGAGCGACCATAATTTCTCTCTCTATAAGCACGTTTCAATCACATTCACGAAAATACTGAGGACAGATTAAATGTGTGGATTATGTGTTACCATTCACTTCGGAAGCTTGCATTTCCTTGTGTCCCGTTTTTGAACGTAATGATTGAAAGTTTCGAAATTATAATTGTACCCGTTGTTTTTTATGAGTAAGAAATTTGGTCTCCTTATAAGAAAATAAAATACGGTACTGACGATAGTATTTGGGCCTGAAAAATAAATTACAGGATGATGGGTAACACTCATGCACCCTCAACGTGTACGGGTTATTTAATTTTAAACGAACCCCCAACACATAACCATTTCGCGCACAAAACGATTACATTAATGGTAATATTATACGAGGTGCGATCGGAAAGTTTCAAGACTGTGTCAATAGAGGGCGAACCGGATGTAGTACGAGCTTCTGCCGCTAGGGGGTGCGGCCTACATTCATAGTGAATCAGTGTGCCAGCCGGTATCATCGAATTAGCATTTGTTTCTTAGTTACGGGCGTTTTGGTAGTGCATTACACCGACCCTCCTGCGATTTCGGAATGGCGTGTGCATCAAATTTTGCCAAAGACTCGCCAAAACGGCTACGGAAACCTATGATATGCTAAAGCCAGCATTTGGGGAGTCCGCAATGGGTCGTGCACAAACTTTTGTGTGGCATTCACGTTTTAAAAATGGCCGAACCTCTGTCGATGATGACGAGCGTTCTGGACGACCATCTTCGAGCACAACGCCCGAAAATGTTACGAAGATTCGGCAGGCCATTCACGAAGATCGACGTCTTACCATCAACGACTTGTGCGACATTGTTGGGATAGGCTATGGGACCTGTCAGCTGATTCTAAAGGAAGAACTCCACATGCGACGCATCCTGTCTGAGGACCAGAAGCAGAATCGACTTCTCGTTTGTCAGGAGCTCAAAGATCTTGCAAGAACCGACCCCAACTTCCTTTCTAAGCTCCGTGTGACTTCTTCCTCTTCCCAAAGATGAAAATTCAGCTAAAGGGAAGGAGATTTGAGACGATAGAAGAGATTCAGGCAGAATCGCAGATGGTGCTTGACAGGCTGACAAAGAAAGATTTCCAGGGATGCTTCCAGGCTTGGCAGCGGCGCTGGGATCGTTGTGTTCACTCCCAGGGGAACTACTTCGAGGGTGATGGATGAATTTAATACCTGAGATAAGTGTACGGGTTTTTTTAAATATATATATATATATATATATATATATAGATAGATATATAGGCGCAGTCTTGAAACTTTCCGATCGCACCTCGTATTCTTCCAGCCCTATACCGTTAATGCAGCTGATGAATTGGTTTAAATCGGTATGGCTGTTATATCATTTGTCACAGCCAAATTCTTCTTGTATTCCGAAATGTTGTTAGCAGTCCGTGTATTGTCTTATTCGGTAATTCGTTGTCAAGATACGCTTCGTTAGATGGTTCACGAACAACAGTAGACGATTTGATGCGAAGTTATGTTCGACAATAAACGCACGGTCTGCTCGTGAATACACCTCGTTCGCGCCTGATTTCAGGATGATTCCATGTTAGAGAATTCACTCTTAGTTTTTTTCCTGTGCCTAGTCACATGCTTAAATTCAGCTTGTAGTCTCTGATCTGAGATCAGTTTTGAAGTTATGAACTTATTGCACTGTATTGATATAAAAGCTATATATGTTTTGGTGATGATATTAAATTCCAAGCTTAAAAATTTAATTTCATACGTAAAAAGACAAATGCAAATAATGGTCATTTAATTGCTACAGCCCTGATATCTCGTCTGTGCTCTACCATCTGTTTTATGTCTTCAGTCTTTTGTTTACTATCCTCATCTATCTTCTGTCCCTTGGCATCGATCATCTGCCTCTGGCGTCTTGTCACCTTCCCTGTATTTGGTACGTCATCTATCCTCCGAGATCTATCCTTTCTCATTACATCCTTTCTTTCGTCTCTACTTCTTCGTTTATATACTATTTATTTGTGGTTTATTTAACGACGCTGTCAATAGCTCAGATTGTATTTTATAGCATCAAATGATTGGATGATTAATGAATGTTCGAATTGAAAAAAATTGTAAAAAATATATCGCTTAGTTGTTTGGAGTGACTGAGGATAACCAAAACAAATTTCAGTCAAAATAGCTTGTCAGAAGGACTGAAATATATCTTCTGTATGTGTGCTCAGCCCATAGAGATGTATTAATAAATGGAGGCATTTTCCGTTGTTTAGATAGTCTAAGTAGTCTTATATGAATTTGTAATTGACATTTTTAACTTGAAAATCAGGGGAGAGACAGTACGTACAGATGGCTGTCTTCGTACTCACCGCTGTAAGAACCACAAATCCTACTTCTTGGTAACTAGTTTTATTGGGACATACTGCTGGTACATAGCTCGGTTGGGAGACTAGAAGTAATTTCACCTCTGCCACTGAAAGTCTGTGGCTGTAGTGACTGTGTTCAGCACAATCCTTACGCTAAGAACTGTTGTGTTTATTTAAACTTAATCCGACTAACTAATCACTAACCTACCTCCTCACACATTCGAAGTGATGTTTCTATTTACTAACCATTGCAGGAAACTTGAATGTTATTTTCGGCTCTAGTAACGTCGAAAACGCTCCACAAGTTTGCAGCATGGAAACAAACTGTTGTTAGTCACTAAACATTTACAGTGTTTGCTCCTTGTCTACCTACGTTTCTCTCCTGTTTCTTGACTTGTCAGACTTGTATTTTAGGAGCTTTCATATCAACTGATTAAATAATCTACGCTGTTAACACTTCGCAGCGGGATGCTCTTATAACCAATGCATGTAACCGTATATTTAAAGATCCGAGAAGCAAGCTTTGTCTCAATACAAATTCTAGGACTAATAGAATACTCTGTACTACGAATCAGTTCATTACAAGGCTTGTACCGTGACAGAGTATCTCAAAATAGCACGACTAACATCAATGCGCTGACAACCAATCGATGCATCGAAGACCATTACGTACATACAATACTTAGTACAATTACACGTGTCTAATAAGCTGACAGGCTGTAAGCTCCTAAAAGAAAATTTGTTCTGTACAGTCAGCTATTTATGAATATTTTATAGCCTAATTACTCTTTGTATCCAAATTGTAATGAATATTGTCTGATGTGTAAGATGCACAAATATTTAACACTTTCCCTTATTCGGCTCTATTTTTCTCCCACGTTTGCCCGGTGGTGTATTATTTATTTGCGGTTTATTTAACGGCATTGAAAATTAAACATAGAAACTTCAAATAATAAAATGACGGTGAATAATGTATTGGAAAAACATGGAAGGAAGCTGTTGTCGCCTAATTTAAGGTACTGTCCCAGAATTTGCCTGAAGGGGCTGAGGAAATAGAGAAAATCTCAGGCTGTTTATCCGGTCTTCAGAAGAAAATTATTGCCGGGACCTCCCGAATATGGAGAAGAAGACCCAACGTCTAGGCCGCCATGTTTGGTTCTTGCCTAAGTATATGTGGTCAATATTGTGGGACCCAAGTAGGTATACAATGCCCCATTATATTTGCCAGATTAAAACTCTTTTGCCCTTAACAGCAATACGACTTATTGGAACATTATCTTTACAAATTACATTGAAAGTAAAACATTTATAAAATGTCTTTATAGAGAAAATTAAATGTGAGAATATCTTCACGACGATTGAAGTCAAATTCTTGTCAAACACAAACACAAATCCGCCCCTCCCTGACTACATACTCCAGACTTCCGAAAATGCAGACCCCACCATAATTATCACCATAAACTCGTTTGCATTTCTTGCTTGTAGAGTCGTTACCGTCAGAAATTACTTTAAATGTTTCCGCCCAGCACGAGGGGCTCATTTGTTTCTATTTAACGCGACGGACACTGGCTGTTATGTTAGGAAATACTTTCGTTACGAAAGGGGCATTTTTCAAGCTCTGATATGATTCAAGGAAGAAACAAACATTAAATATGTATAAACTTATCCCAAAGCGAGGACTGAAAAGAAGACTGATACAGCTAACTGACGATCTGAAACAGGGAAAGAAGATGAAGTTTCAGGAATTAAAACGAGAAGCTGAGAATAGGGAAAACTGGACAGCTCTTTTTGGGCAGAGCAATGGACCTGTCATCAGACAGAACACTGAATAATAATAAACTTATCCCAGGAAACAAAGCCATAACACGCTTTTTCAAACTGAGTTTCTTTTAAGAAGTGGAAGCAGAGTTTAGTTCCCAGGAGACAGCAAGTACGCGCAAATTGCCACGTGTGCTGCTCATCGTAATCCAACGTGACTAATGCATCGTCTCCTATCAGTTAGACTGTCTCGCGCTGCAGAGCTTGAATACATAGGAACAAAGAGTCCAGAGGGACGAAGGAAAACGGGCAAAAGAAAAGAATAAACCACTCGACTCAGCAAAGTGGAAGAAGGAAAAATAGTAGAGGAGATAAAAGATTTCGCATGAGAACCTGACTAACTCAGGAGAAGTCCAATCTAAAAAGAAAAACGTATCAGGAAGTGACTGAGAGAGGCAGAAAAAGTCATCCTATTCATAAATACGGCACGCGGTTAGCAATTCATGGTTGCTACTTGGAAGTGTCTGAATGAAACTTCAGTCAACGTCAAAATTGTAGCTCCCTGTCTCGCTCTCAATTAAAAATTGTCTCAGCGCAGAATTTGATTTATATTTGTTCCAACTTGCACCTTTCTTTGGTTGTAATTCTTATCGATGCAGACAGCCAAAAAACAAGCTCGAAAGTTCATTACACTTTTCACAATATTCCGTTACTTGACTGTATTATGAGACATGTCAATCCTCTATACAGTTTCACTTCTTACTGATTTAATATTCGTTTTAATATTATCCTCAAATCTATGTCTCCAAGTCGGTCTCATCTCTTCAGGTGTCTCTACTAAAGATTTATTCACATGTATTTATCATTTCTCCCATACTTTCAACATGCTTCGCGCATCTCATCCTACTTGATATATTAATAATACATGATAAAGAGTACAAGTTGTAAAGCAATGCATTATGTAATTTATTGAGCCTCCATTATTTTACTCCTAATGTCCAAATATCCTCAAGACTCTGTTTCAACACAAAGAACCTCTGAAATATCTGTCAGTATGTACCAGACTACGCGACGCAATATCCCAGACGACAGGTATCTTCATAAACAAATTAACTCATTATTACGCGTTTGTAAATGTATTTTGACGTTTGTAGAGTTAATACATACTCTTATATAAAGTTCCACGCATATTTTCAATACCAAATACAATAGCCAAATTGCCTGTACACTGAGAACGCTGGTTATTATAGGTCTATTATCATCGCTGTCCCTAATAAAGCTTTACGGGATTATTATAACTAATGGGTAAAGGTATAATAAATATTTAATGTAAAATCGATCTCACTCCAAGATTTTTCTCGACGAATCTGATCGGTGAGGAGTATAAGCTAATCACAGAAGTTATGACAAACGAATATATTTAACGAAAATATACAAGTAATGGATAAATCGCATTTGACGTCGAGTCAGTAGCTTTACATAGACTTCGAAGAACTACAATCTGATAGTGAAACAGCGATCAAGACATTAGACAGTTTGCACTAAAACCGACTTTTACATAAAGGTACTGATTTATTTCTGTCCTGATAATTAAGTTACGCCGGGGCATGAAGAATCAAGTCTTATTACTGTACCCAAAAGGAAAAAGTTTGCTATCTCTACGTAAAGTTTCTTCGATAACTTTAAAACCCATAATTAGCTTCCTCTTTCTCGCAACTATCCTGGGCAGACCGAAGTTTAAATTTATCAGTGTGCAAGTTAATTTTATCTTACGGAACAATCAATTATGCCCAAAAGAACGTTCTTTTTTTTCTTTCGAAATAGAAAAATTCGAAATTAAAACCTCGCAAATCTTAAAGCAACATATTATAACTCGTAATCAGAGCAACGTATTACAAATAATACCTGAAAATAAATACGTACTAATCACAGCTAAAAGTGACGTCATACAAATGTCTACCGAAAATAATATGTAACAAATCATAACAAAGTTCTGAGGTATTCGTTGCGGCGATGATGATTTTGATGAATCAACACTGCGCCAAACCTAGAACAACATCTTCATAACCGAAAGGATGAGTTTCAATGTCTTGGTTGTAATCAATAACTGAAAGTATTCTAACACTTCACTAATCATGACAACTACTGAAATTAATAACAGCGTATTAAAACGCATAGATATGCTCACTTTCCGAGTTACAGTAGGCATATCATGACTCGCACTAGACTCGGAAACACGCTAATTTTCCTTTCTTTTCAATTCTTAAACAGAATAAAGTGTGTTATTTACTTTGATACTCGTTTTGGGATATGGACTATGGAATCTATACGTCTTAATGAGAGAGGCGACGAGGACTTTTTGTAAAACCTTTGTCCAGTCAAATTTTTATCCAATTGTCAGAGCTGCAGTTAGGTGTCAAACATCGTTTTTGAATGTGTCAGAAAGTTAGAAACGTTACAAAGAAATATGTCAACTGAAAAACAAATTACATAAAGGGGACTTTATTCGCATGAGAGGTTTATATAGGCGGCTGAAGGCGGAAGCAATATCGTTTAGAACCACTTTCTGAAAGACTCCGCCTCAGCTCATAAGAACGCCAATCGAAGGGCCGAGGGATTTGTAGTGGACAATAAACTGTTCCTCAAAGCAAGCTCATCCCACTTCAACAGAGCTATATTATTTTTATAGGCGGCTTGCAGTTCATTATTTATTTGCACTTGTTCCGATATTTCGATAATCGATAACACGTGCTTTGATATTTGGAATTAGGTAAAAATTACCATCGTTCTTTTACTATATTAGGATTAGGTCACTTGACCTATAGGATAAATTTTTAAGAAGACTGGTATTTTTAAACTAAACTTTTGAACCCAAATATCTCCCAATTCATTAGGTGTTACTGGAATATACTAAAGTGACATTGAGAAATTCCCAGCGTTTTGACAAACCCGAAGGTTCATTACAGTTTTCACAAAAGCGCGCCGTCATAATCTCCTAGAAATTTTTTTTAGGAAATTAAAATCGAAGACAATTAGATGAATAGGGCATGTAACATGGAAGGAGGAAATAAAATATGCATATACAATTTTATTCGGATAATCCGAAGGGTTGTGATCAATTGACAGCCGTAGTTGTAGATCGGAAATTAATATTAAAATGGATGTTGTGTAAATATCACGTAGAGGGGTTGAATCTGGTTCACAACATAAACTTATCAACGCGCGCATGAGAGCTTGAATACTAGGGTTATATAAAAGGCGACAAAATCTTTATTAGCTAAACCACTATAAACTTCTCAATAAGAATTCTTGGAGTAGATACACCATTTTGAAAGGACTAATCTTAGACCATCATGCCATTATTTGTTACGCATTTCTAACTCTTCATTATACTCACAGCAATAAAACCGTAGGATTACAGTGTTCTTCGGCGTATAATGTGCAAGATTTAAGGTTTTTCTTGTACCCAAGTACAAGAGTAAGAGTTCGTTTTTCTCTAGATTAATTTATCATGCACAGCCTGCAGTACATCATGTTTCCAGGATAATACGTTTTATTATGTATTAATTTCACCATTCGATCGTTGTTACCGATATATCGATGTATCAGTATTGGCTGCAAAGAAAAGACCTATTCATAACTTTCCCAGCAGAGTAAATACAGCATTGCTGCACTACATGAAGCAGACTCTGATAATATTCGCTCTTTAGAGCCCCCTTTGCCATAAAAGACACGCTTTTCAATGGCACACAAATTTTTTACTCCATCCCATAATGTACAAAGTATAATTACGTTATAACGTGCTCAACATTCATAATTCCTTAGCTGTATTAAAATATTTATAATTACATTAATTTATAGTTGTAAAGATCAAAGATAAGACTGCAATAAATTATAATATTTGTTATATTCTGATATGAAAAGATGGCGAACCTCTGCCAGGCTTTCTAGCGAATCCTTACCAGTTACAATGTTCTAAACTTTAGAATTTACTTGCTAATTTAATTATATATTTTGTCACGTCTTCAGAACCAATGCTTTAAAAAAGAAAAAATATGAACACATCCTTCTCCGCATAAATCCCTAACTGTTATTTTAATACCGCTCTTGCTGGGGGATAATTTTATCAACTTGTGTGAAGTACGTTTTATAAAAAGACCACGAATTAAGTGCAAACCAACATTAATGGAAGATTACTACCAGCAAAGCAACACGGCCTTGCCACTGAACTGCGTAGTCTTCATGTAAATATCAGCAAAAATAAATAAATAAAAAAGAAAGGCCTTTCTGCCTAAGGAGTTGTTTTCAAACATATTTACGCACTCAGGCTTACTTGATTTCCTTCTTTTTTTCTTTCTTTCTACGTAGCAGATAATCGTGCATTGACGAAGTGGGCCCACTTAAAGCCTCTCGTCTCACATCTAATTAAAAACATTGAAAAGTGGCAAGCTGTTTGAGTTCTGTATTCGATTAATCTGCCGGAAATAAGAGGAGTACAAGAACATTTTACAGCGATACACCTAACAGCTTAGCACAGCGGTAGTTTCTAGGGCTTATATTCAAGAGGTTATACGAAAATTCCTCAGCCGACCAATCTCGGTTTTCGTAATTGAAGGATTCATGGATTTTCTCAGTTGTTCTCAGCATATTCATTTTATTTTTCATAAACCTAATAATATCTGTTGAGGACTAAGAACTATAAATCTACTATTTAAGAACGTAACGAAAAAAAATATAATATAAATTTATTTTAATACGTAAGGTTGTAATATTACGATTATTTATATTTGGAAATTATCTCATCCGGAAAGAAGAACATAGACAGAGTCCGAGGTCAGGTTGCGGGTGGATATAACTAACTAAAACAGACGTAACAGGAGAATGAAGAAAATTTCCACAACAAATAAGATAACACGTAAAATAGCCCACTAGTCTCAGTAAATTACATAATTTTAAACGAAAACATTTATTAATGTTTAAGATATTCCTTGGTAAGGGGAATTTTCTCTCGGTCAGAGATTAATTGATTCTTACGCAGATTAATGACTCCATAGCAACTACAAGGGTATATATAATGCTGGTATGAAATTTTCATGAATAGTGAACAAAAGATTTGGAAGGCGACAACTGCTGTGTATTTCAAGATATTCGCGTGCAAAACTGACGAAAATCGCGATATCACCAGGACGCCAATACCCAAACCACAGACCTCACAAATACAAATGAAGTTCTTGTCGCTGCCATGGCATGCTTTGTGATCTCCGTTAAGATTCACAGTAACCGTTAAGTGGATTGTAGTCCTAGCTACGGGCTATTTCGTTAGTCGATCGATTCGTGTTAATGCTAACCCATTATCAGGAAAACCCACGAATGCAACATCATCAATGATGATGGAAATACAGTGCCATCTGTGTTGTGTTATGTGATACTAAACACACGTGCTGCATTTGCGTCGATATGGCTTACCTGCACAAAGTGCCAACTCATGTTATATCGATCTCCATCCCTACACTACGTCATATCCATACGAATTTGATCACCTTTTGACAGATCGGCCTGATGATGTAGCAAGTTGCAATTGAAACCCTGAAATAATTATGGCCGCGTGTCTCTGCTATGAACCGCTGTAATTCGAAATCTGCTTACAGGCTGATAACATATTATTTTCATTCAGTGCAAAAATTACGTGGGGAGTATTTATAGTTAGTGGTTATATCGATGTTTCAGTCACTGGTTTGAATCCCGCATTGAATGTGTAATCAACATGCTTTTCTGTTGACATGTCTCGACACAGGATTTGTAATTTAACTATCCGTCGTCTAAGAGCTTTTAAATGTTAAGGATGTGCTGTATTATAAGTAAATCTGACTCAGGAAAGTCACAGTGTCTAATTAATGAAAACTGAAGACGGCGAGAAACAAGTATCGTTATTTTAACGTTAGATTTACTAATTACGTATGTTGTATATAATAACGGTCACTTGCCAGCACAAGACATGAGTTGTCGTCTACTGTAATAAGTTTCAAGAATACGTTTCGGAAATTCTGAAAACAATCCTTGAATCTAAGAGTTAGTAATAGGAAAGTGGGAAAAATTACTTAAGCCTGACGAGGAGTTTCATCATTTTTCGCTATTTTCATAATAGCCATATTCTGTTAAATTTAAATTGGCAAGACATTTAGTAAGCTAAAATGTGTTGAGAAATTCCTAAATATTTTTATCTTATATGCGTCATGTTTGTGTTTGATTAAATATATTTATTTTGTACAGTCTATACACAAACGTTTGAAGTTTATTGGTGTTGCAAAAATTATATAATATTAAAACATTTTGTTGTGTAAAATATTATATTAGCGCTCTTAATCGTAAATACGATTTTACATTATATTTTTTAGCGCTTTTTATTAAAACGACATGTTTCGACGGGTAATACCGTCGTCTTCAGGTTTTTATCAATTTAAAATATTTTTAAAATTATTAGATATTTAATGCAATATATTATAATGATCCGTAGTTCTGTTTGTAGCTTTCCATTTTCATGGTAAGTTGCTTATTGTAGTAATATTTTACACAACAAAATGTTTTAATATTATATAATTTTTGTAACACCAATAAACTTCAAACGTTTGTGTATAGACTGTACAAAATAAATATATCCTAAATATTTGTTTATAAAATCATAATAGAATAGATATCTTGGGAGAGAAATAGGCTTATATAGAAGGATAATATTAAAATGATTTTAAAATTAATTAGTGGGTGTTGATAAGTTATTTATGATAGGTTCTAATGACAGGTTCTTGTAAGCATGATAGTGAAACTTTGGGTTCCATAAAAAGATGAGACTTTCTTTACCAGTATAAACTTTAAAGAAAGTCCCTGCAATATGTACTTAGTTATATTCTGGCCAAGACTTTTAAGACCAAGTGAAATTATAGCACTAATATAAGACATGTGTAACATTGTTATTTATTTAGTTGCAATGTAATAGTTTCACACTGGAAGCGCGAAAGCGAATGTTTAATTCTCCCAGTAGCCTTTTACGATGCAGAGATTAGAGGAAAGCTACCATTCTCCGTTTCACGAATTCTGGGCGTCTCACTTGCCTTACGGATATTTTTTGTCGTTCGGGTAACAGCAGACGACACTAGAGTTTAACAAAAACAGACACCTACAGCCTTCTAAATGTTTTTCTTCCAACTTGCACTAGCTTATTCAGCAGTTACCAAATGTTTAAAGATAGCCAGTGAATTGGAATGGAACCAGTATGAGATAAGAAATCGTCCAGGAGACAAAATTTTGCCAGAGATAGAATTTGTTCGTTCGAAGGAAACTCGTGTTTGTTACTAAAGAGAATTAATTAATAATTATATTTTGCTTTCACAATCTCTACAGGCCTATATTAAAGTTTTGGGCGGATGTAAATATGAAATTTCAGTATCTTGAGAAAATGGCGTTCTGAAAGATTTTTAAAAACATGTAAGTTTGTCAAGCATATTCGACAAAAGTAAAATTAAAATAAATAAGTAAATTTGAGTCTGTCGAGAAAAACATTATACAAGAATTTATGATTAAGACGAAGTTGATTCTGGAGACAAGAATATTACGAAATAGAAGCAGGAAGCACGAACGAGCTGGAGGAGAACAGTGAAGTGCAGAAGATTATAGAGATAGAAATATTTCTTCTCATCGCTGTACTTGTATAAAAGAAAGACAATCACTCCAACTGCTCAAGAAATTCATCTTATTTTATGGGATCTATGGTTTATAATTACCATTTTATAAAATCCTATCCCTGAGCACTGTCTTTAACCCCCCCCCCCCCCCCGATTTCTTAAAAATCTATTTTAATACTTTTTCTCCACACTACTCCCAGATCTACCAAGTGCCTTTTTCCGTCATGATTTCGACTAGATTTTCGTATGCGCTTCTAATTTATCATTACGCGCAATCTTAATATCATTTCAATATCTTTCATCTTAACGCCTTCACAATATCTATTTAAATGATACAAATACAGGTGGCTCTCGTTATACGCGCTTTTACTCTCCTCGTTTACGTTCATCCACGATTCTGCTTAAGCACTATACGAGGAGCATCAGTTTCCTAACCACGGCCGATTTTAAAGCGTCGATCCTTCTCTACGCTTATCATAGAATTGTGAGTTAAGTTTAACATTAAAATGGCTATTGTAATGTTTCCTCCATATTCGCATTTTCAGTATACGCGGCGAATCACATGGAACGCACTCGCGATTATAACAAAAGTCACTTTTATTATAAAAACTCATTATTTCACAGTTTTCTTCTCCATTAAGTTATATTCTCCAACTAATGTACGATACTGCGTCTGTAATCATAAAATAATGTGGAGATTTGTAGTCTTTTATTCGTAAATAATATGTGGTACAGTTCAAAAATGAATATTTGGTACCATATTATGAAAGGAGTAAGTCATTGAGCGTTTTATATTTACAAATTCACATGAACATTTGTCATTAACTGTGGATATGGGAACTTAGTTTAATCCACAACAAGTGATTTGTCATTATATGATTCAGAAGCTTATTATTGGCTTCCGAAAGACAGAAAAATATATATGATTTCTAACTATTGCGGCGAATAAAATCTTGCCGGGCAATCAGCCCCGTCAGATAGTTACATGGAGAAACAAACGTTTCGAGAAGGATCTTCGTCCCCATCATCAGGGTTCTGATCGGAAAAAATGGTTCCCGAAAAGAATTTATCGAGACAGAATAAGACACGAAACTGTTGAAGCAAGAAATCCCAAGGTCACGTTTCTAACTCATACAAAAACTTAGAGGAATTTGTCCCATTTTGTTTTGAAGAATCCTGTTTTTTTAAATATATTTACAGGTCATGCTCAATGACGACATTTGTTATTAGAGGTGTTAGAAAATTTTACTTCCAGATAGGATTTTTTTAACAGGTGAATTCGTGTATTCGATTCCTATGACAGAACTATAGTATTTTCTTTGAATTAAGATTCGAACATTCTTACGGAATTGTCATACCGATTCTCACACATATAAATGAAATAGTATAATCCATCTCATTTTCCTACTTCTTCTGCATGGCAGAACTGATTTAAATATGAAACGTTTCTCTTATTATTTTATATAATACGTTAAATAAATTGCTTCTTATAAGAACTTGTGCTGAAATAAATTATCTGTCTATGTTTGGTCTGTATCTTACTTACGTAATATTAGATATGTTTTATGTTGAAGGGAAGCAATAGAGTGGCTTATAAAAAAGAACGGGGCGCCGTCGGGACTCGACTGAACTAAGTTCCTGCCGTCAGATACTCCGGAATCTTTCAGATTCAGGATTTACATTATTATAAGTAAGACTGCTCGGATTTGGAATTTTGTAGAGCACTAGATACCATTCTCTAGTTCTCTATAAAAGACTAGCATCAGTTATAATCATACACATAACTTTAAAAATATCGTAACTTACCTTCCGTACTCTGGCGAAAACACACCTCTTCTGTTGTATTACTTTGCGACCTTTTCCGATCTACATATTTACAAGGTAATTCGCAACTTTACATGCAAAAAATTCATATGTCCAGGCGTTTGGTATTGGTGTGATCTCATGTACAGCTGTTGGAAGAATTTAATTCTGATTAAATATCACTGCAAATTCCTGCTATCTCCAATCCATATTTACCACTTGTTTTTAAATCTATTTATTATGCGTAAGATTGAAACACCATGCAAAAATATAAATTTAATTACAATCTGAATTTTTGTTTAAGACAGTTTTTGATTTTTTAATATCTAGCGAAATACAAGGTAAATAATATCACCATGTATTTTTAAATTTGATTTTGATTTTCTCCTCAACAGATATGTTAACAGAAGTAATACACACATCTGGAATTTGGACATCAAGATCATAAAACACCTTTTCACCCTCTGTCCTTTCATCCTCGATGCGAACACACGTAGGTCATGCCACCACTAATAAAGCAGCAACCATGAAAATAAGAGCTTCTACAAGAAATGTGGGTGTTGTGATCTTTGATCCCGGTATATGAGGTTTGGCAAAATAAGAGGTAATCCAGTGGCTTTTCCTCCCGTTCCAGAGTATGTAGAAACGTAATTCTTTCTTACTCACTTATGCTTTTCTGACCTTTAGCGTAAAAGCCATTTATCCCCTGGTTTAAGAATCCGTCTTTGTCAAGAGGAGGGGAGCTCATGTCCGGATACGACGAAGCAGTATTTATGTCGATATACTTTCTGTCCAGAAGACAGACCCGCTCACGTCAATTAACTTCCAACAGGTCTGATAGCCAGACGTTCTTCATCTCACCTTGTCGCGTGCCTCGTACACATTCTCTATTGCTAGTATTTGTTGGTATATCCGCAACTCGTACGGATTTGAGTGGAGATGATAGGGAACTGTCCAAGGTATCAGCTAAATTTTTCTTTAGAAGTTTGTAGTCGTTCAGCTTGTCAGTTTTTATTCCTATTTTATTAAACCAGACATTTCATGTCTGTGATTATAAAACTCTGTGCGTCTATATCTCGACTAAACAAAAACCAGTCCACCAGTTGACACTTTACTTCAGTGGGATTCGTTTTAATATTATCCACCAATCTACACCTGAATAGGCGTTCAATTTCAGCGTCTTTTCCCTTTTTTATAGAAAGTATTGGTATTTAAAACTTCCGTATTAGATTGTGATGGTCGTTACAAATATCAAAATTAAATAATAAAATGTCACTTTAATAATTTAATTACGGGAAGTCACTCGATTATATATTGTTTGATCTACTGACAGCTTTGTTAAATAAATCACTAAATAACGTGAAGTAACAAGCCCACAACTGTTACTTCTTTAGAATGCTGTGTCTCTGTCACATCTACAGGGTGGGTGGGAAGTAAGTAGGCATTAAATAATCGCTTATAACCATTTATAAATGCCTACGTACTTCCCACCCACCCTGTAGATCACGTGCTTCATGCTGTGCGAAGAGAAGAAGGTTCTAGACACCCGTCGTGTTGTTAATTAGCACCCGGTGGAGGCTCGTCGGGTTGTCAAGACTACGACTTGTGGACATCGCCGCGAATTCACCACACGCTTTACCCTCTGAGACAGAAAGACGCACTTCAATAAACACTCATATGAAAACATCCCACAAAAAAATTTGGTCGGAATGTCTTAAGGGCAGACACTTGAAAGTCATATCTGGCCATTCGTGTAAGGATGAAGAATACTGGATATTAAATAAAGCGTGGATTGGTTTCAACTGGCTCAAAATATGGTCCAGTGGTGGGGTTTAGTGAACAAAAAAATATGGTTCCATAAATATCGAGAAGATTCTTTCTTTTTTACTTTTTTCTTTTTTTTTATCAGCTTCTGAAGAGAGTCCTGTTCCATAGAATTGCTTATGATTGGTCTAATATAAAATGACATAGGCCTATATAGAAAAAGTATATTGGTTTATTCATTGACGTACCTGTAGTCTGGTTTGAATTGCAAAATATACGCCTCTGTAACGGCAACATCTTCGGATGAGTACATAGGCCTACACTAAAAACATACTTAGTATTTTGTAAGAAGGCTTAACCCCGAAACGAAGGTACAATTGAGCACAATTTTATTATTTTCAAGAAGACGATAAATTTTCGCAGCGTGAAGAAGTGATTTACGTCTGTCGGTAATTTTGTAATGTCGTGGAATTTAGCATTGTAAATGGAAATATCTGCATACAGTGCTGTACATAAAATATCAGAACATAACACAACAGATGATGACTGTCTTCTTGGATTTTGTGCCATGTAGTTTGGTAGATATTTGTCCCTAATGGCCTCTATGATGGAGGCAGTAAACGCATCTGAAACGTCGGTAAACTTCTACTCGATCCCATGAGAGCTTGAAATTTCACTTCATCAGTTTGGGCCACTTATACTTACCACGAGTTAATACGTAACGATAAATGTGGTACAGTGAGATTGAAGGTTCCAGGAATGTGTACTCAAGCCAGGTTACTATATCATAAAACATTTTCTGTTTTAATTTGTGTTCTTATTATTCCTTGGAATTTCATCTTTTCTCTTTCAAGAGTTATAGAAGTAAAAAAATTCTCATATCCAAGACAGTCATTTGTTGCAGGGAACGCTGCAGAAAATTAGGTCTTTACCAGTGACTGTTTGTGATTACTTATGTTTTTTGTAACACCGGTGGAACAACAAACGGCTAACACGCATAGATAAATCACTTTGGGTCACATCTCTTGTTCCAGTCCGTATAGCAACTTGTCTTGATTTTACTATGGCATAAACCGTATGAACTAAAGTTCCTTCATTTTCTCCTCTGCAGCTTCCGTAGACATAATGATATTTTATAATAACTATCCCATCTATGCATAAATTCTTCTAAGTCTTCATCAGGATTCATAAGATATTTTTCTGCCACAATCTAAAATAAACTTATTACAAATGATATTTTTTAAAACGCAACCAACGCTCTAGTAATAACATTTTATATTAAAGCATTCCATTGTATATGGTTCGTTTGTTCGTTCGTTCGTTCGTTCGTTTGTTTAATGTGTAGAGGTTCGACTGTTCTACAGGTTGTGCGTAAATATGTTTACGTGTGTGTAATTTCCTTCTACACCGCTCATACTAAAACATATATTAAGTTTAAGGTTTACATGCGTCATGTTTGTGTTTTGGATTAAAATATATAATAAAATACAGGTCAATACACAAAACTATATTTGGGTGTTAAAATTTAAAATTTAAATGTTAAAATTTTAAATTTTAAATTAGCGCTATTCATCACTATAAGGATGTTACATTTGAGCGCTTTCATTCATTTCACAACATGTTTCGATGTAATACATCATCTTCAGTTATTGTTTTTTATTTAAAACTATTTTATATTATAATGCATGCCTTTCAATAATTTATTATTGTAATATGTGTATGCATTATAATATAAAATAGTTTTAAATAAAAAACAACACCTGAAGATGATGTATTACATCGAAACATGTTGTGAAATGAATTAAAGCGCTCAAATGTAACATCCTTATAGTGATGAATAGCGCTAATTTAAAATTTTAAATTTTAACATTTAAATTTTAAATTTTAACACCCAAATATAGTTTTGTGTATTGACCTGTATTTTATTATATATTTTAATATATTAAGTTACTGACCAAACAGCGACATTGATACACTCTATGATCTGGATATGTAGTGTAAAAGAGCCTTTGGTGACTTCCTGTTACTAGCTCACCCTTGGGTCCAGATATTTTAATGACAAAGTTTCTTCTTTCTTCATTGATTTTCCACATTATCCAGTGTAACCACCCGGTATCCTGAAATGTACAACCGGAGACCGAGAGGGCCAGCTTGAAACTTTCTCGAGGCATAAGTTGGGGACTGATGACAGTAATTATGATAATTACTGGCATTGAAAATACACACAAAACACCCAAGCCTCTAACCAGGAAGCTGCACTAATGAGCACGTATATTAGCCTGGCAAATTCTACACGCACGCACCTGAAGTATATTATCCTAACTTCGTATTAGGACACACGCACTTATAGGCCTACAGATACAGAGTGTTCGTAATCATTTTCAGAATAGGAAGTCGTCCGTCGTTTCGAAGAGTGTCCTGACATTAAAATAAAATTAACATAAATTTAGACATACAGATGCTTCAACTTATACGTTGCCTGGTCGTAAAAATTGAATATTTTGTGGGCCGTTTAATTTGTTATTAAATTCTGCATTGAAAAGAGATTTATGTATTATTGTTAATATTACTATTAACATAATTAAGATTATCG
Organism: Zootermopsis nevadensis; assembly: GCF_977971745.1. Lineage (NCBI taxonomy): Eukaryota > Metazoa > Arthropoda > Insecta > Blattodea > Termopsidae > Zootermopsis > Zootermopsis nevadensis. The sequence continues at coordinate 13,069,688 of NW_028259142.1, forward strand.
GTATATCATTATTATTATCTGTGCGCTCTAAGACATTATTGCAGCTAAGTGCGCCATTACTGCAAATAATACGCACATTTCTGGACATTTATGGCAAAAATATTGTCTCCTTTAACGACACTTTCTCAATATGAGGAAGTGCTTTGATTGATAAAATATATTTAGTTTTATCTTATTTTAACTTTTTATTATTTCTTCCTGTTCTTATATTTATTTTACATTCTTGCGCTAATGTGCTATTAGCCCCTGTACCTGTTATCACGTTAAAATATAGAACTGACTTGATTTGCAATGGGACCTCATTATTTTACTCAAATGAATACGTAGCTTTTTTTAAAACTACATAATGTGTAACATGTGTTTGATATATACGCTGTAGTTAAAGAAAATGATTTATTTTACTGTTCTTTATTTAATATTCCCACAACATTTGGAAATTTTACTCCCCCATGCGCTAATATAAACCTCATTAGATCCTGTATTCATTGGAAAGCATTTCGGTAAAAAAATTGTAAATTCATTATCGAGATAGTGTCTCAGCCGAAAACCAAACGAGAAACAGACTTTTGTTCGTTTTGTGTAAAACTAAATACCCAATTTGACTGAAATTAGTTTTATACTCGTAGTTTTAGAGATCGAACACGATAATACATAGACAGAACCTGTTTATTTTATGAATGTCGTACAGAGAACGTGTAACAGATGTGCTCAAGACAGAAGAGGCAGTGGTGATGATAATAACGAAAGTAAAAATAATTAAAACTTATTCACTTCTGACTCCGATAATAATGATAGTCATCTAGTCTTAAGGAGCCATGCCTATAAAAAGAACTGAGGTACCACGAATTTGCATTGTAAGCTCATAGTCTTTCTAATAAATACGCCATCTGTGATATCCCACATACTCTATAAACCATCGAGATTACACAGAACACTTTCGACATTTTATCTTCACTGTGTGGTTCTGTAATGATGTTTGGATCTATTTATAAACTTTGTGTATTAGTCACTTTCATTGGCCGAAGAAATTTCTCTTAAGTAACGAATATCTCCATCCTTTCTCGCTTCAATTCCAGAAATCCAATTGCTATCCTATCAGATTTAAAGACTTAAATATTTAACATCCGATCCCTATCCTGTGAATCACACTGAGATATATAAATCAGACTTACGAGGTACGATCTTTAAGAGTGAAGTGGCTTCAATTTCAGGTTTCCTAGTGGAATAAAAACGAATGAGATGAATTCCAACACCCAACAGACGTCCGTTTTGTAACTTCGAGAGGAATGTGAACAGTTTGCAGCAGAAATTGGTATATATTACACGTTCTTCGCGCGACGTCTATAAAATAAACTTACAGCGCGGAGGTCGTGAATATTTCTCCCGCCACCTGGCTATTATTCCTCCTCTCTCCCACCTCATCAATTAGTCAATGAATTTCTATTAAATTTCATATAACGGATCTACACCAGGAGTTATTTGTCGCATTAAATTGCGATATGACTCTTAAGATACATCAAACTTATACCATAGGTTCTTAACGAAAACAAACACAGTGTAGAGTGCAGATAGACTGGTACATTATTTAATATAGATGACGTAAGATTCGAGGTTCTCGTGGTGGCGATTATGAAGATGGCTGCCTCCTGGGAGTTATATTTTGAAATATTAAAGCTAGTAAGGCGGTGTGCATTTGGTCTTATTTAAGTTTCTTCTCTGCTCCTTAAGTTGAATGATAAGTTCATTTTTCAATTCTTTTAATTTTCATTGCATTATGCAAAAGCTTTAGCACAGTAACTATAAACACGAACGTTTTGTTTTCCGTTAAACGTATTGGTTCCAGCGACCGCTGTAATTTTGTGAATGAAAATTAGAATGTAACAGTCCTATTTTCTTTCCAGCAACATTTCTGCATACAACACTTGTAATTAATTTACGTGAACCGTGTTTCAATCGATTCGAATTGTCGTGTTCGCGAAATTACGCCTTGGGGTCTTGTAACTACTCAGTCAGAAACTTCATAATCAACTTCTCCAAGATCAAGTTCTATTTCTGTACTTCCTACTGGTTTTGCTATTATAACTTGTTACGAAAATGTTAATCTCCCTTTTTATTTACGTACCTTATCCCAATCATTCTTGATTTACTTTTTCTAACAAATATCATAGAAAGAGGACAAAATATGATGCTCTTCACTGTAAAATGTTCTCCATTATTTTTCTCTTACTATTTTTTGCTTTCAAATGTTCTCTCCCTGCTCGTATTACAAACTACTGTCACCATATAGAATCAGTAACGTACCTTCAATCTTGAACCTATCTGCACGTTATTACGTCGCTGGATTGAATAGACTGCTCTACTTTGCGAGGAAATTAATGAATAAGATCTAGCAGTGACGCGGGTTGCGATCCAGCAGACACTCCATCTCCAGAGATGAATAAAACACGGGAAGCGGAGAACTCCATACAAACTTACTGCAACAGCAAGACTTGCATTATGATGATACAATTAGAGGTTTAGTTTACATATTACTTAACTATCTAACTTGGCTATGGTTCGCGGATGGGTTCAAGTTTTGATTGGCCATGTTTTACAGATCTTTGTCAAAATCAGTTTTACGTGACGGGGATGGATAAAGATAAATCAGAAATGGAGATTGGGGCCTTACCATGCGTGTTCACAAGAGAACGCTCTGTCAGATAATAAAGCGAGAATGCTAACTTTCAGCTTCGAGATATCTGAAATTAGCTTTCTATTACGTGAGGTTTCAAGTTCTTGCGGTGACGATTATGAAGATGATTGCTTCTGGAATATCTCTCCACATATTCTGTTGGAAATTGACAGTTTCGCAGGTAATTACTGCCTCCATCTTCATAGTCGCCATCGTGAGAACATGAAATCTCAGCTTTTATAATAGCTAATACTGGAAAGTTTTAATAAAATTTGTAAACACATTTTACGTTTTGTTAAAATAAGTACATGAAGATCTGCATGTCACGATATGTGATGTGCACATTTCCTAACTTGTTTAATTCAGTTAATACATTGTGTTTCTATTAATGAAGTTGATGGTAGTAATTAATGTAGAAATTATCCTTCGGCACAAAATATTTTAGCAAAATTAATTTTAATTAACCTGTCTTCCCTTTTTGTTATAAGAAATTCAATTGCAATGCCACACAATGGTACTTTTGTTCAGTTCTTTGTATCTTTTTATCTACGGCTGAGACTTATTTTTCTGAATAGTGTGAAGGAAGTCTCTAGCGACTGTGAAATGTGAGTTGTAATGATAATGCTCTTTGCTTCTTCCCGCAGTTTCATTCAGTGACGTAATAATTATAGCAATTTTGCTTCAAGCATTTCTCTACTTTTGCTAACGATTGCACTGTAGGTTCTACGTTATTTCTGAAACCATACCATAATATTAAAATTACATCTTTTTGCTTTTGTGTGCAACGTGGTGACTGCATTCCATCTGATAGGGCAAATAATTAAATTTAATTAAATGGAATTACTTTTTTGCTTACTTTCACCTTCCTTCTACCTCATTGCTGTTACTTTTATTCCATTATTTCCTTCGCGCCTTTGTGTATTTATACAGATATCCGCGAAAATTTCATCTTCATGTGTAGTACTGGCGTGTTTCCAATCGAAATCCTACGCGTCCACTACTCACATAAAAATACTGCTATGAACAGAATAACCAAATAATTAACTCCTTGTCCAGTCTAGTTTAAGTTTGCATCTACATGTTTACTAATGAAGATTTTGACATAAAGTTGTCTCTGACAAAACAGGACACGTCATCAAACCATCAAAATATTGAAGATTAAAGGAAATCATTATTGACTGGCTTCGAATGGAACACATTACCGTTTATTCTATGCTGACTATAATTTGTTGTGCTAAAACGTTACAACGTTCCTGGACTTATTTGATTTTTAAATGTTTTCTGTTCTAGCTAACAAAGCGGTTGTGATTATGTGTTAAATGCAATTTTCTTATCATTCTTGGAGAAGAACACCTTATATATACTGCATGTAATTAAGAATTACCCTACATAAGGGATCAGTCCAACTTCAGGCATAGCACAGGGAAACGCAACAAAACATCCATGCCAAAAGCGAATTTCGAACACGGAATGCCATTGCGTAGATTACGTTGAGACCACGACTATACGTGATTAGGGACGACTAAAGAAACTGTTAATATAATGATATGGAGTATTTGCATACGAACAAGGACGAAATTCAAGATTCGTTTGGAGTACGCGCTTCTGAAGACGTTAGTGCATATCCCCTTACGTACAATACGTAAAAGGCTTTGCTGTTGTTGATGCTTCCAGGAAGAAATGGAAGTAGGGCGATGTCAGTGTACCGCTTGGACCACGGCCAGGAGAAGTCTACAAATATAAGAAAACAGTGGATGCAGCAAATATAAAACGGATTAAAAACTATGAACGAAACGAAAATCCTGCCAAAACTGTGTAATGTCACACTTTTCTTTCTTTGACTCCACAAACTGGAATAACGAAGTGACATTGATCTTTGAACCTGGCATGGACGCACACTAAACAATACTAACGAATTAATGCCATAGCTGTCATACACACATTTTGTATATCCCTTGAGCTGAAAACAGTTATTCGCATTGTTTTCGAAAATCCCTCTGTTGTTAAGGTGTCACAATTACACAGCATCAATCACAGTGACGGCCAAATTGTCAGTACATTGTTTCTATAATAGCAGTCACAAAATTACATTTTTCAAGGTCACATAAACAACGTATAGAGTTGTAACTGGAACATCATAGCCCAGGTGATCAAAGACATCTCGCAACTCGCAGCGTAGCACAGCTGACAATGTTGTACCGTTGATTTAGGGGTGAATTCCTTCCATAATTCTTAAATCGTTTGTTTTGAATAGTTTTTGAAGATTATTCGTTATGTACTATGGCAGTAGTTTGTGAGAGAAGCCGTGTTCTTATTTAAACCGTCGCTAACGCAAAATCTTGCAGTAATCGCTCGTCCATTCTTCTGCATCACCTACCGTACGTTTGTGTGCACCGTCGTAACTTGTCTGGCTTTGCTGCTTTTGTTTGTCTTTGATTAATGAATGTCGCTGAGGGCGAAGTCACGTGTGTGAGATTGCATAGGCTGCTGACCAGACTATGTGGCCCTGCTTGAGATAAGAGGATGAGCCTCATAATGACAGATAGGGCGCGAAAACATCGTTGAATGTTGGTGCTGGGATCGCTAAATGACCCATTTCCGTTGAATAAACTGTCCTTGAACTAGTACAGAATCGGTACCCGGGAACGCTGATACTTGTCACATCGTAGCGTCGACCTATGTGAAATATCCTTCCTCTTTGTGAAATCGAAACAAGGCGGATCGCGATACTTTCATATCTAAACCGTTAGGTCATGGTCGGAATGTTTATTCTCGATTAAGGTAGTGGGATTTTTGCTTTAGACAATTCAAATTCATTTTATTAAAGTAATGTTACTAAATGGAGTTAACGTAATCATTTGTCAAGACTACAACTTAAATTATGATAATGTTAATTAATTTTAAATTGCAATATCAGATTTTGATCTCAGAGAATAAAATAAAATGTGTACATAAAGGTCGAATTTTTACACAAATTTTAATTTTCGAAGGTTTTTAATTGTGATCCAAAACTTTATGTGATGGCACTATAACATAGCAAGGTTTATACCCTAACAATTAATTCGTCTTCTATTACAGGATGTACCTATTTATACTTGTGTAATAGTGTAAAGTAAACTGAAAATAATTGGGAACTAAACGATGATGCCTTGGATCAATTCGTTTCATTAGATCCTATACTGAGCCAGCTGAATGTAATCAGAGTTCTACAGAATAATGCCTACATATCGGTTCTTGTATTTAAAAAATAGAAGTAGTAGAAGTCTATTTTTTAATTTCCTCTTAAATTTTTCTCCTCCAACTGCAGACTCATTACATTTAACTAATGGATTTTCGATTTGATGTCGCTCCTGCTAACAAAACTCGTGATAATGACTGTGGCGGGGCAATATTGGTTAGCTGTAGACAAATAAGGGCTCGCAGCTCCCTCAAAGGAAACTAACACATTTCTCCGTCATGTCCGCGTCGCTTCTGGGACTGACGTTTTTGGAACAATGTAACATTTCAGCGAGGGAGCCTTGTTAATTACATTTGCGCGTAGCCACGAGGCAGAAATACTAACAAGAGATCATAGAACGAAGGTAGGATGGGCCACGCTTTCCAGCAATCACACTCTGCTATTTTCAAATACTCGTTCTCTATTTGTTGATACGCGAAAACTAGACTCACTGAATGAGCCCTTTTAAATAGACAGCTGTGTAAAGGAACTACTGAATAATCTCCCTTTTCCAAAGGGACTCTCACAAAGATGGCGTCATATCCCATTCCCTTTACTTATGAAAGAATATGAACTTTAAGATCTTTGAAATATGTGCATAGGAAACATATTGACCTAATTAACAGAAGTAAAATCCTTAGATCGAATTTATTCTATAGATGATAGTCTCTCAACTGATTAATACATGTCCTGCCTTATAAGAAATTCGAAAATTAATTATACACAAAAAGCAAGCTTCTAGGCTTTTTTAACCAAGAAGGGTGAAGGAAGCGTGCGATTTAATAGACTGTTAGAGGAGTGGATTATAGCAGGCAACGACTTGCTAGCTGGCAGCTCAGAAAGAGGAGACACGGAATGGAAACAAATATTGTGGGGAAACCTTTAAAACCACCACTTGCTAGACCGAGAAAGAGATGGTAGAGTCACATCAACATAAGCTTATCGAGGAAGCGGGTTGTGGGGATTGAAGGCGGGCGGAATTGTTTCAGGATCGTCATAAGTTGTCAGGGACGGATTGTTCTCGCTTTTTAAATATGTTGTATTCTTGGACATTATAGATGCTTTTTGTGTTAAATGCGTTATATTAGAGACGTGAGTTTGTGTGTGTTGCTAGATAGTGACTAAACCATTCTGCGAAGGGATCGTTCGGTTTTCCAAAGAGTTCAGCTTGAATAATTTAAGGATTTATACAAGTTTAATTTCTTTGTTTATGTATCTTGTAAAATATTTATAAATGTGCTCCCTCCACGCCTGTTTATTGTGATGTGTCGGATCATGAACAATATTGTTCGTAGTGTTTACCGAGTGTTCTGGCCACTTTATCGCCAAAGAAACACCTCGAATTTAGTTGTCTTAATTTAAGTAAAACATGACTGTGATTTGTTAATGTCGTTTTTAGATAGTACTATTTCAATTTTGCCATATTCTAAAAAAATAAAATTTCCATTTCACATTATGATTTTGTTCTGTTTCTGACAACAAAACGCAGATGTTTTATTAAGTTTATGACTGCACATATAGACCAGCCTGATTATTAATTTCTAGCATCTCGATTCTAAGCACTGAGTCTAAATCCGTTTGAGTCAACGATTTCTTTTTCAAATCATGACATGAGATGTGGGGCGCAAGGCCTCTCAGTGTATAAATCGTCACTTCGTCTGGTATATTCCGAAGGCTGCGCTGTGGAACAATGCCTCTTGATCGAGATCTCTGTGTCATTCAGTGTTGTACACGGTTTACATAGACTAATAACCCTATCCATTTCTAGGGGACAGAAAATGCAACTCTAACAAATGAGCTGACATACAGAGTAAGCAGCTAAATATGAATGTGACGCTCGAAAGAGTTTTAATTTCACGGTTTCTGTTATTGCATTCCTCGCTTCAATTTTACTGCGTTAGAATAAAAAGGAATCTGCTTCTTTATCCGTTTCAACGTCTTCGTGGTCCGGTAAGTTCCTTTTCAGCTCCTTTCCCGTTTATGAGCGCACACAATTTTATTTCTTCAAATCTTCATTAATTCTGAAACAAATTCACTTTATTTGCAGTCCCTTCGTGCTGGAACGTTGTTTTCTTCCTTTGGTGCTGGTATCGTCTTGCTAAGCCTTTCTGACATTGATAATAGTCTATTATTCTTCTCGTATGAGTCACAGCGTCTGAGTATAGTGGGATTTTGCAGGCTACTTAGGTACAGTACAGACCACAAATTAAGGGCAGAGCCAAATAAACAGTCACGTTTTAAAACGTATCTCTTTAATCTTATGGTCAACCTGAAGTGATGTGCTTGCATTATAAGGAATTCTAACCACTCATCGACGACGTTCGGTATAATGAATTGAAAGGTGTCACTAATGGTATTTTTCTGACCATTGACGTAACCAACACACCTTCTTTTCCTTCCTATAAATGTTTTTAATTAATTCATAATTAATCATTTTACAAGAAACCGCGAAGCTCTGTGTGACAGACGCATATTATCCTATCGTCAGAATCTCAGATAGTCCTAATGTAGATGGGATTAAAAACCAATCATGTATCAAATTTCTCGCAACTTCCAGAACCATGATATGATTTTTCACAAGATGAAGTTTTTAATAAATGTCAGGAAAACCAGTTCCCTAGTTTCTCATATCCTTCTATTATTCTTTAACGCCATTGTATCTATCGTCTGTTTCCTGTATTATCCGTCCATGTTCTAATCTCACGGAATTCGTAAATATGACTCACAGATCGTGTTGGTGCGCCTTGCGCTTCGCTCTTCCTACAGAACTGCCGTTGTTTTGCAACTCAGTACTACACTGAAGATTTTTAATTCTTTATATTTTTATAATAAAATCAGTGGTCACTTCTGCGCAGTCAGTTACGAAAGCTAAGAGGTCAAGCGTAGTCAAGACTTTTGAAACTAAATCGAAAAATTGTAATGATTTTGAATTTGGAATAAAAGTGGTCATTAGAAATGATTTTCGCTTCTACAAAGAAGTCCTCTCTGAGATGAAGAAGCATATAATCCAATCAATTGTATAGTCAAGAAAACTGATTATTCTCAGCCCTCAACGTCTGCACTTTAAATCTGTAAAATAAAATTATTTAAATATTACATATTTTCTTAGAATGTAATTCTATACATATCTGAAAGCATATGATATGTGGACCCCTATGTGTCTTATAAACTTTTAATAAATTAATCAAAATCTATGTGTTTATTTACCCAAAAGATGAGTTTCGTGCTCAATTATATAACTTCCCGAGAATTAAGTGTCATTTTAACATAACATTCAATATTTTCTTGTCAGTCCTTTCCTTATCTAAATAACGATGAATATCGATGGCTTAATGTGCATCGATCTTCAGTGTGACTGACTATCGATAGAGGAACACCAGCAGCTGTGTAGCCGTAGCATTAGCCCAAGGGACGTGGAACAATAAACCACGTATGAAGTGAAGTTTGCCCACCGATCATTTCCAAGTGACTGGAGAAGAATCCTACTAACCGAATAATCCGCGTCTCGAAACATGCCACACACCGCATATGTCATCTCCTCTGGATTCCCTGCCCTCCATTTATAAGTTCCAGGATTGTTAGCATGTCAGACTATCAATAGAACAAACACTTTATGTAAGACTGGGTGCCTAGGTACAGCACTGCTACGAAAAAATAATCACAGTGTTCGAACATTGGTAAATAAATTACTAGATAAATTTCAGTCTTATCGTAAATGACTGTTAACTTCGCAACCTTAAGTTGGACGACGCGAAACTTAAGTCCTTACTCTATATTGAAATATTTTCAGTGCAAATTATGAAACGGTTTGGTGTAGCTGAAATGTTACAAAGTTCTATTCAGTTAAAATCTCCGTCAGCGCATCGGTTGTCCTGACTAAGGTAGGCCGCACACCGGCATGCGTCAAGACACGATGTCTGCGACATGACGCAAAGAAAGGAGCACAGTTGAAACTGAGATTATGAAAATCGCCGCACACCGGTTTGAGTCAAGATGCTGACGTCAGCTTCATACTGCAGACACGTGCAGCGAGGCTCGGCATGTTCCTTTTCTGTGCGTCAGGACTGAGACATCAGTACTCAAGTAACAGCGCCAGTGTACGTTATCGACATGAGTGAAGGGTAAACAAATATTAAGATAGCGAAATTCCCGGTAATATACGATTATTCGTCCCCGGGCCACTCAAACAAGGAGGAGGTTGATAAATCTTGGCATGCAGTTTCAAAAGAAGTAAACGTAGATGGTAAGTGCACTGATTAATTTTATTTTAATGAGCTAATGACTGAATTATACACATTGAGCTTAAGCTCGTTTCGTACAAGTCTGCTCTCACTCACACACAAAACGAAAAGATTTATGTTAAAGTGTACTTGTTCTGCCAATGAAGAGCTACATTTGGTTTCAAAAAGTAAGAACACAAATGGTTCCTCATTTCAACGGCCTCAGTAGTTGCTCTTCTGCAGCAGGGCTGCAAGTTTTGGAATATAGATTCACATGGTCATCATCATCTTCACCCAGACTCTGCTCGCTAAATAAGCCGTCCTTTAACCTGATGAAGTTATGGAGGACACAGATTGCCCGTATTACAGCGTCTGCTTTATTAGGTTTACACGCTATAGCCGTTCCAAGAATTCTGAATTTCGAGGCAAGCATACCGAAAGCACACTCTACACTCTTTCGGGCTCTGCTAATTCTGTAGTTGAAAATCCTTCTTTCATTTGTGAGTTCTCTGTGAGGATAGGGCCTCATAATGTGTCTCTGCAATGGAAAAGCTTCATCAGATGTGATAAGACGCAGCCACGTGCTGCTTCGGTGTGCGGACTCGAGTCTGAATCACGAATGAAGCAAGAATACGTCTTTTGTCTCATGTCTTGATGCTTGTCTTGACGCAGTTGGTGTGCGGCCGCCCTAAGACTTTCGTGATTTATTCATTCCCTCAAGGAAATCCCGGGTCATACACGTTAAGCAGGCCACAACCTATTCCTTTTGCTGTTGCTTACAAAGTCTCGCAGCTTATAACCAGACTGATTTTGTTCTGAGTGTGGTCACCTTAAAAGTACGAGGGTCGCTCATTAAATAATGCCCCACATTTTTTTTCTCAGCCAATAATGAAGATAGAAAAGTGTACTTTTACATGCTTGAGATTTGATGTTTCTCGCGTTCGTGTACGGAGTTTCAAATGATTCCAACCGATGGCGGAGCTGTAGTGAACTGTTAAAATGGCGTCTGTGAACGACTCTCGTTACAAGCAACGAGCTGTAATTGAATTCTTTTTTGCTGAAAAAGAAACGGTGGTGAACATTCATAAACGTTTGTGTGCTGTGTATGGAAGCTGTGCAGTCGATAGGAGCACTGTTGGTCGCTGGGCTAAGAGAGTTAAAGCTTCAGGAAGTGAAGAAACCGAGCTCCATGATCTGCCGCGCTCTGGGCGTCCTGCCACAGCCATCACTCCAGACATGTTGAACCGCGCGGATGCCATTATTCGTGAGGATCGGCGCATCACAACTCGACAATTGGCCCAACAGCTTTCAGTCAGCAATGGAAGTGTGATTGCAATTATCCGGGCTCTCGCATATTCAAAGGTGTGCGCAAGATGGGTTCCACGAAGTCTCACAGCAGACCACAGGATTCAAAGGAAAACGATTTCTTCTGAATTGTTGGAGCGTTTTGATGCTGAGGGAGAGGTCTTTCTGTCCCGGATCATTACAGGTGACGAAACCTGGATACACCACTTTGAGCCGGAGACAAAAAGGCAGTCAATGGAGTGGCATCATCCTCAATCACCGAGAAAGAAGAAATTCAAGACAACTCCCTCCGCCGGGAAAGTCATGATGACTGTCTTTTGGGACAGTGATGGGGTCATTCTTGTGGATGTGTGCGACCATCAATTCAGACGCGTACATCAGGATCCTGAAAACCCTCAAGAAGCGTTTCTGACGAGTTCAGCCTCACAAGCATCCAGCAGAAATTTTGCTCCTGCACGACATTGCACCCGGGAAGAAATCACCAAATTGGGTTGGACGGTGCTGCCCCATCCACCCTCCGACTTCCATCTCTTTGGGCCACTCAAAGATGCTATCCGCGGAACAAGGTTTGAAGATGACGAGAGCGTAATTCAAGCAGTGAGGACATGGCTACGTGCACAGGACAAGAGCTGGTACCGGCAAGGCATGCATGCACTTGTTCCACGCTGGCGTAAAACTGTACAAGTTGATGGGGACTATGTGGAAAAATAGTATGTGTAAAGGAAACATTGATTTATATTGTCACTAAATTTCAGCCATCTTGAATAAATATATTCTGAGGAAAAAAATGTGGGGCATTACTTAATGAGCGACCCTCGTACATGCCCTCTGCCACGACATAGAATATTGCTGGGGAATATGTTCTGAAATTATTTTAAGTATTGGCATTACATTTCTCTGAGTGTTTTCGTCTGATTTATAATGAGGGCCTTGTAAGGAGATTTGTAATGTCGGCTAATAGAGAAGTCAGACGAATCTCTCTTCCTCTTATTTCAGCAGCAATTAATATGTTTCGGTTGTTGGTGTTGATGTTAAATGTAAAAAAACTCTTACGATCTAATTAACGTGAAGGAAAATACTAATCTTACATATTATATTAGTTCTGTAATTGGTCATAAAACTTTGCACAATAATTTATAAAAACAAAATTTAGTTTTCACATTCCTTTCACGTCAGTAGGATTATATTTAAGAAGGCAGAGTGGTAGTGTTTTGAAAATTAGTGTAATCTAAATCAGACCCACAAACTTGGTTGCACTTCTTTTTTAATGTCTCACCCATCGTAACCCTTTTCATTAAATCTCGTTAACAAAGTTATTTGGAGATATAAATTGTGAAAGTAATTATTTCATTTTTTATTTTAAATATAGTACGTTACTACAGGCCTGGATCACTTGCAGCTAAAATATTGATTTTAAAACTTGATATTTCAACATACTATTCTCATACCGTAAGCTTTATTAACTTTAATTTTGAAAACTTCGTAACCGTTGCGTCTAGCATAGCTTTCAAAGTTGCATTTTTAACTTTACATGCATTGCAACGAAGAAAAGAAAAGAACGATTTATTTAGAATGGTTCCACAAACTCGAAAACCGTACAACGGTTTCAGTTACCTAAGTTTTGAGACTAGATAGCGGTCCCGTAAACTTTTATAGCTCTCTGATAAATACCACGCGGACACATGAGTCGGTGCTATAAACTCTGAAGCTCGAGTTAAAGTAAAAACAGACAGGCTGAAAAGCATTCCAATCAGCGAGATAAGGATACAGCACAGCTGACGTCACTAAGAACTACTGAAGACCGTGTTTGAATCAGAACCGCTCCTAGCAAATATTCTGCCCTCCACCCATTCGCATTTTATCGCTAATATGTGAAGAGTTCTAAACAGAATTTTGTGTATATGCTGGTCTGCGATTCGAAATCTGGTACTTCTACCACGAAATCTAACCTATAAAGTCGCTTTGTCACCATCAAAAACACAATCTACGCCAGTCTTTGAAGAATTGTGGTAATTTGTGTTTAAGAATCATGACACCTCCTCACCTATGGGTTGTTTCCATAACGTGGACAAAACAAATGCATAATAACTGATAGCTATCTACAGGATATTGTGAATGCTGATAAAGGAAAACGAAAGAAACCTGACAGAATAAGCATAATCGTGCAAACAAATTTCAGCTAGCCTACTGAAACTGAAATACATACAATTATTTCTGATTTCTGAATATGTATTTATTATTGTTAATTCATGAAATATTGTTATAAGGTTCCGAGTAACAAGAAATAGACTTAATACACGGTTAAAAATTGAACGGATTATAAAATAGTTGGCAAGGAATGTTCGAAAAGGAAAAGGCCTATAAAATATCTTAAAACCAGTAAGCGTCAGGCACTGGCCATTTACGAACACCAACTAATTAATTCCATGAATGTAATAAACTGTAAACTCAACTAAGCAAGAAATTACCAACCGCTTAAGAAAACCGAAGGTTCATACCGTGTTTACAAAAGCATGCCATCTGTCCTTATACTGAGCTGCAAGAGGCCAATTCACCCCCCCCCCCCCCCAATCCATTTATCTAAGGTTTAATTTAAAATTATTTTCCCATTTACAATTAGGTCTTTCGAGTAGTCTCTTCCCTTCACGCGAAATTATAGTCCTGTGTATTTATAAAAAACTATAAACTTAGAAATGTTATTATCTAAAAAATATATTTAATGTTAATGCGATGCTATGCAGATATTTGTGATACTAGATTCATTTTTGCAAACATGTCGCAAAACATTTGGCTTGGTCCTAAATATATGGGTCACTGAACTAACCATATGCGTTTGCAGATGACGGATTAAACTTCAAGGAAACCAAACATGCACTAAAAAATCAAAATCACAAAGGAGGCAGAACACCGAAACGATACAAACAAAAGTCCCGTCTTTTTTCCGTTCATACATCCCCTCTTATACCCAACCCGGCCGTGCAAAGTGAATGATCCACTGTACACACATTCAGAACAACAAAAGTGTCACCCAGATGTCCCTCAAAAGAGACAATACGCAGGTCTCCTCAATAAGCGGGCTATTGGTAACAAACCTGCCCCTATAGAATCGTCACCAGCGAAGGGAATGCTTAAGTACCAACGTGATTATTCTGCTTTGTTCGGGGCGGTCTCGCTATTAAGCATTGTATATGGCATTATATAGCCCACAGGCAGCGTATCGGATTCATCTCAGATTGAACAAAGTTCGCCCTTGGGGCCAGATGTGAACCGGGGAGACGCTTTGTCGATTGTGGTCTTCTGGGTTGTGACGTCGTGTGGTCTTGTAGTCGGTAACAAACGTTCTTCGACTTACAACACCAGACGATGTCACAACCCAGAAGACCACAATCGACATATTAAAAGCAGTGAAAAAATATAATCTGGGCTAGACGCTTCAACAAAATTTCTGTGTTGTTTGACACTCGGAGAAACTTCACGCAGCGACTCAAACAGGTCTATCTATCAAACACGCCGTGTTTTCCCCAAACTGTTTAATGATATCTACTTAACGAGTTTGTTTTTCGAAAACTAAATTCTGGTGGTATCTGTACAAATAAAATTCATTTGTCAGTCTTCTGATTTCTGGTTATAAGGTGACTTCTTTGCTGTTCAGAAAAATCAAAAAGTGACAATGGGCTAAGCATGAGGCTAGAAACATAAATAATGATGCATACAGAACTTTAGTAAAGAAACATATTATAAATGGCCACGTGGAAGACTGACAAAGATGAAGACACATACAATCAAGATGGTTACTAAGGTACATAGAGACTATGGCAGGCTTGCTCAGGTGTTGTGAAACACTGAAGAAGACAATAAGAGTAATATTTTATCAAGGAATTGTCCAATAACGTTATCTATGTTCACTGCTTTTAACTGTAATGTTTGTGTACACCCGGAGAATTTCCAGGTGCTGTTTCTGCAGAACTGTTTCTTATTTTAGGCATTACGACAAAAAGAAAGTGGTGTGCGAAATGATACAGTTCTCTTTGTTGCACTAAGAACATAGTTTCTCGAAGTTCCACTGACTTCCCAATTGTCGCTTCTTACAACTTGCTCAAAAGTGCTCAGTAAGACAGAAAGTTTTGTCTCGCGTCACTTTCTAAACGCTTACAAGAACAAACAGCAATATAATTGATAAGAAACACATGTCTTGTTGCTACAACTTATGAACTAATAAAAATATTATTAAACGCAGTTTTTCGATTGGTGTTTTGGAGTATGAAACCGTTTCGCCTTCCTGGTGGTTACACACGTATCGTGGGATTGTATGAATCTAACACTTCCAAATTCAAGGTTCATTCTTCCCCATTGAAGAAGTAGACAATATGGTTCTCCGAAACGCTTGTAACCCCTTGCAAGACTACATGTCATCATGACCCAGACAACACATTTACCGCTGTGAGAACCTTAAATCTCACACGTCCAGTCTTATACTTACACAGTGTTTCGCTTCTGTGATAATAAATACTGTTAGGCCAAGCAAAATATCGGTTAACTCTCTCAGCAAGTATTCAAAACACTGGGCATCATTTTTTCTCGTTGTATTGTATACGTACATTGTTCAATGATCCACAGACCTTGAACAATATTATTGCCATAGTTCGTACTTGTGAGGATGGCTGCTAAATAGAAATGGATCGAGTTCGTGGCCAATAGCGGGCTTTTTGTATAGCAGCAGTAGTAGTTTGTTAGCCACTCAATTATGAATTAATATTTTGTAAGAAATTTAAATTAGGAACTCTCCTAATGTAAAACCCCTTTGATGGACAAAGTGTATTTTTTCCAAGCCCTGAATCTCTGAAAAGTCCTCACCACAATAAGCCAGCAGACAGAACGCGTCCAGGGGACACAGTTTGTTGTGGTTTTGTAGTGTGGAGTGAGGAATAATAAATCTATGGTCTCCTTCATTGTAATGTGCCCTTTTCTTAGGGCCCCTCTCTGTATGCAGAACGATCAAGTACCAACACGTTGAGCAAAGACCCGGTTCTAGAAAGCCACTTGAAGAAAGTTTACAGTACTGGGTTCTTCAAAAATTCATATTGTAGGTGTTTGAGTGAAATAACGATATTTCCTACATCGGCCATTTTAAAATATGTAGTCTGCATAAATCTATTTTTTATGGTGTATAAATGTAAAAAAGTGACAGTAGTACTATTTAATTTGCATATACTGAATATAAATCGTTAAAAATACACAATTTTGGTACCGTTGTCAAGAATATATTCTCAGCTATTAGAGATTATAATAGTGTATTTGATATGTTGTATGTTTGACATTAGTCACGTTCTGCAGCTACATCAGAACGAAACAATAAATTTACAGCATTTATTTCCACAAAGCGAAACGTTCTTTAACGATATGTGTTAAAAACAGAGAAGGTTACTTAGTGAGAAATGCGATCTAGTGGCGTTTATTCGTACTTTAAATTCAAAATTTTCTGAGCATGTTCCACTTTTCTGATAATATGTTCTCAGTTAATTATAATTAGGCTTATTTTATGTTATATCATGAAAATGATTATTTTATATGGATTGGGAATAAGGAGCCTCAATATATTCCAAGGCATTGTTCTGGTATTCGAAAAGAATAAATCAGAAAAATCACAACAGAAACGTGTTAACGTAACTGGTGTCTTGTCCAAGATTAGAACCAGATACAGCCAGAAGTCAGGGGCATTAGCGCTCCTCAAACCTGCTGGGATTTCTTCATTTACATACAAAGAGAAAAATGATGTGATAATTTCTTTATAAAACATACGGATAAGTAAGAGCCTGTATCAGGAAGAATATAGATGGAAGATGTTTAAGAATCAGGATTCTTGCGGCGGCAAGGATGTCTATCGTGGTCATCTGGGTTGTAACGCCGTGTAGACGTGTGCCAGAATTCTCCGTTTCGGAGGACCGAATCGCCTCCATATTTATTAGAACCGCCTACAAGATCACACTGCGTCAAAACCAAGAACAAATTCTTAAAACACTAGTGTCATACACGTTTCAACCTCTATGAGGTCATCTTCAGTGGCAACAGAGAAATTAATTCATTTAACCAAAATGGTTTAGAAAACAAACACTCTACTTTATTATTTGATTTTTAAACCATTTTGGTTAAATGAATTAATTTCCCTGTTGCCACTGATGATGACCTCTTGAGGTTGAAACGCGTATGGCACTAGTGTCTTTTTTATAGTGTTAATAGTTTGTTTGTTTATTTTATATTCAATAACAAAGTCCTGAGAAGGTTATTTGGACCTCAGACAGAGGACGCAAGAGATGGTGAATTGTATAATTATTATTTTTATGATCTGTACTTTCCACCGTGTTTAACAGTAATGATGAGATTGGCAGGATACGTAGCACGCATAGGGTAACTAAGAAATATATTAAAGAAATTAATTTACTTGAGGTCTGAAGATTAAGAGCGCATGTTTTTGCAAAACGTTAACGTCTACCTTCGAGTTAACACGGCACCAAAACCCTGAACAACAACAACAAATAACATAATTATTCAAGGATATTATAATCATTATCAGAAATAAATTTTCTTTGGCTTTCTTTTTATATTTCCGGGTCGGATAAATGTCCGATTGGGTACGTTCTAATGGAATCCACTCTCTGCTCTAGACTTCGGTGAATTTTGTCCTGCACAACGATTACAGATGCTATCAAATATAGTGCGTTTACATGTCTGTCTGAACACATTCTTTAAGTCTGCAGCCAAAGAAATCTGCTACTATGACACGTTTATTTTCAGTGAATGTTACTAGGTATAATTTAGTTACCCTGAAGTTCTTTCATCTGCTTTTAAAAAACTTGCCTTTTCGGCTCTCCTCCTAATGTCTTCAAGACACTCTCAATTTCCTTTCTGTTTTTTTATTCTCATCCCTTACACTCATAGAAAAGTTCCCAATTAAAATAACAAACTTCTATAACTCTTTAAAGCAAAAGTGCACTACTATAACAATTTAAAAGAAAACTTCTACGAAAAACTGACTGCGAAGTTTTACATCCACATGGGATACGTCAGCTAGCTCCCTCACAATGAAGCGAGAGAAACCACTGGTGTTCCTTGTACACGTAAAGTAATTATTGCGCTTTATGTTGCAGCTCTTGAGAAACCTCGGCTTGTATAATATGCGTTAGTTTCTAGCAAATGAAGTTATACGCTCATATGCCCCGTGTTGCTGAAAATTCTGTCTGAGGAAAATAATAAATATACAAAGAGAGAGCATAACAAACTTTCGCAGTAGGATTAACAATGTATAAAATTTAACTGCAAATTAAAGATAACTTCTGTAATTTATAAGAGATATATTCCTGCTGTTAATTTGTAAGTCTTTTTTTCAGAAATAACTTTTTAAGAAAAATACGAAATTCATGGCCCAGGCATTGAAAGCTAGAATACAAGAAAATGAACCGGTAACTACAATTCTTCGGTTGAGGGCCTTAATTCTCTTCTAGCGACAATTCTAGTAGGTATTAAATTATAGGCATATTTATGTCTCATTCAGAGGGCTAATAAATAATACGGAACGTCACTATATGGTGTAGCACTCCTGTGTATTCGAGAGCCCAGAGTTCATATCTTGATCCGGAGACAAGATATTTTAATTTTGAAATTTATATTTGAGGCCCAAAGAAATGTTAACACGGTTATTACACTCTTTTGGGTTTTGGCGCCGTATATACTCTTCAAAACATGCCAACATGCATGTCACTACGTAGGTTTTACACTTGTTAAATTAATTAATACCGTAATTAGAGTCAAATTAAAATAATTTGTTGGGTCGTCGTTTATATTCCATTTAAAACTACTCTGAGATAAAATTTTGCGTGTTTTAAAGACCCCCATCTATAATGCCGTAAATATTGTTATAACGTCGAAGTTGGCAAGACTGTCGTGACAGTATTCATGGCAGGAAGTTAAAGTGTCTCCAATGGCATGATGCTCCTACCAGTTCTACGACAATCTGTCAATTAGTGTCTATAACAATTATGTTCATAATTGAATGAGGAATTGAAGGGCAGACAGGCAGCTGTCTATTAGGGTCCCGATGAAGGAACGAGGTTTCTTCTGAAACCTAATTAAATCTCTTAAAGCTTTTAACAAACCTATTTATTTCATGAATTAGAAACTCTGAACATATAATTTTCTGACTCAGGTGACTTGCTTGCTACAAGCTACGAATACAAAATTTTAGTAGCACCACTTAGTCAATATATCGATTAACCATTTTATCGATTGTCACGCTTAACTCTTTTAACTTACTGGTGTAACTTCTGGTTTTATTTAGAAATTTATAGAAATTCAGCTAGCCGAGAAATTGCCAGATTTTAAGGAATCTGAAGGTTCTTTGCCGCCTTCACAAAAGCCTGTAATATTTTATCGTTGGATATTTCAGTCCAGTTCACACCCCCACATCCATATTTATTTTATTCTTCCGTTTATTTTTAGATCTTCCAAGTGGCGTCTGCACTTAACGTTTCTATATATATATATATTATTCCCATAAATATTTATAATTTTTCCGTGTTCTTCACAGTGGACTACAAATCATACCACTTGAAAACTTATATTTTTATGATGTCTTCCCTTGGGCCGTCATAACACAAAGGACAACGACTTCTGAACTTTGCTTTCACTCATACAGAGTTATCGCCATTTTTCAGAAATGCTACCAGTTCTCACAGATATCGGGACATAGATCGTTGTTGCTATTTGGTACACATTTTCGGGTTCTTATGACGATGAATATAAAAATGGGTAGTATGTGGTGTTATGCCGTGCAGCCTGGTAAATGTTTACGGAAGTGTCAGAGGTAGTACTGCCTCCATCGTCAGGGTGATGTGTATTTGTGTTATAAATTACTACTGAAACAGATGAAACCATGGGACTTTCTGCTACAAAAGGCTGTTTTACAGGTGATCAAGTTTTATGCAAATCATATTTTCTATATAACCTTACATGGGATGTCTACAGACAGATACTTATCTTGATCGTCAAGTAATTTATATAATAACACGGAAGTAAACTATCATGACCGTTATCGTAACTGTAAAACTCGATAACAGAAATTAGAAACGGGAGTTAATTATGTAAACATTTTACAAGTTGTGTGTTGAAATGTTATTTTACTCTGTTCCAAATTGCAGCTGTCGTCCAGATGATAACGCAGAACAAACACGCATTTATCCTATATTGTTACTTTATTGCCGCTATAACCACTCTGAGTACCATCAAACTAAGATGTGTATTTATTTTCTGCCTATTTTTCTTTTAAAGATTATGACATTGTGTCGCTATTCCAGTGTCTGTGTGCTCGTTGAATTACTTCTGTACTAAATGAACGATTTTCATAAAAGATGGTATAAATACCATACCGATGAATGTAATTTAAATTGTGCACCACAGCTAATACCATCATGGCAACCTTACGAACTTGTAAGATAGGAACATTAGCGTATTGGTGTAATAGGATCTTGATGTTTTGCATCACAATTAGATTTTTAATTTATTAAGGCTACTGCGTAGATCCGTATGTAAACTTCGGCATATAAATGGGCCATAAACATATGAAAAAAGGCGTCATTGTTGGTCTTCTTTGATTTAACACAGCACTTACATAACACGTTTCGGAGATACATACCACTTCCATCTTCTGGGTGTCATGCCTGTAATCTTTTCCGGCTTCTTGTTACTTCTGTTTCACATCATCATGGCAGACGGGCGTGTTGATAAAACAATTGATTTGCACCGAACTGATTTCTTACTCCTACTTGATTTAAATAATAATAATTATTATTTTTATTTATATGTTCACATGTCTGTATCACTGTGTACGGCAGCATCAGTATTTAACCCTTCTGGCATGACATATATCCCACTATTTTGTGTCGTATAAACCAAATATCTCCTATAATACAAATATTTTTTTTTTAAAAATGCCCTTCTGACATGATGTCCTCGACATTCTCATCAGCAACAAGTTCTAATTCATTCTCATTCCATGTTCTTCACGCGATGAGACGAGCTACCGTAGCTCCAGCATACCTAAACTTTAACACATTTTCAGCGAATTTATTACGTAACATTATGCTTCGATTTATCATAATATTGGTTTACGTAACAGCGTTACGAGTAGCAGAGACTACATAGTGTCGAATGTAAGGATAATTAATAAACAATGAACTGGTTGTAACATAATTTAAGGAGGCACACTATCCCAAAATATTCCTAGAAAGTCTGGGGAAAACCACGGGAACATTCGGCCAGCATTTTTTGTCTCCGGGCCGATATTTGAACCCGTGACTTTCCGAATACGAAGTTGGAGTGATAACCACTCACCGCCACATTCTGTTACATCAGTGTCTTCTCGTGAACTGTTTACGCATTTATTCCAAAACGCTCATTAACGTCTGGCTTTTTGTGTTGCAATGAGCGCCACAAATGTTGTCAGGATACGCGCATGTGCTTTCAACTTTCTTTTCCACCAAACTTAATCCATGAACTTTGCAGGAAAAGGGCCGTTACAGCAGTCCCTTCTCGCCGTTAAAATATTATCGTTGCAAGACAGATCCGTAGGGATGAACTACCATTACTTGCCCTGCTGATGTGCTGTAATTTCCGGGGTAATCAAACATTGATGTTCAGTGAGGCATACATATTTTACCTCCATATTTCCGACTTACAGATGTGAATAATGTAATCGTAATGCGAGAGAGTAGTTTATTTCTGACTTACAGGATAACTAACTAACTAACTAACTAGATGGCTTACCGAACCCGAAGGTTCATCACCGAATTAACCAAAGCCCTCCACCGGACCCTGTCCTGGGCCAACAGAATCCACTCTCCTTCAACTCCTATCTCCCATAGATCCCGCCTGACATTATCCTCCCATCTACGTCTAGGTCTCCCCAGCGGTCTCTTCCCCCCAGGCTTCCCGACCAATACCAGGTGTACACCTCTTGTCCCATCCATGCGCGCTACATGCCCAGCCCATCTCATTCTTCTCGACTTAATCACCCTGACAATACTGGGGGAGGAGTACAGATTTTTAAGCTCATGATTATGAAGTTTTCTCCATGCCCCATCGTCTTCTCTCTTAGGCCCAAACATCCTCCTCAACACCCTGTTCTCAAACACCTGCAATCTGTGTTCCTCCCTCTGAGTGAGAGACCATGTTTCGCACCCATACAAAACAACAGGATAACATTAAAATATTGTTCCCTTCGTAAAACACTGTATTACAACTATCTAATCGTGTTTATACTCCATGTATGTGGCCTATTTAAAATTTATTTTTTCTACCATATTTTAAAACTGAATAATAGTTAACTTTACCAGCGGCAGATTCTTTTTAAAACATAATCAGAACTGTCACGCTAGTACACAGTGCTACACGCTAATTCTAGTCTCTTTTTTCACTGTATGTTCTTGTACGTATATAAACGTCCCTGAAGAAGTGCGCCGCCTCCCCGCGCAGCTTCAGCGCTGAAATTAGCAGAGTAGAATATATGACCAGATATTTTATGTCATCTGTGGTGGCTCTAAAAAGCACTGTTTCCAATTCCTGTTCCATATTGGATTGGAGTGTAAAGAAAGACACCGTTTACAATTTAAAACACTAACAGCGGTAAACTTATTCAAATTAGAATTGTCTGTATGTATCTTTCTTAGGTCACTGGTTTAGACATTTTAATTTTGAAATCTGATCACACGGTTTTTAATTCTACGCGTTTTCTTAACGAGAAGAGAAATGTCTGCTTTCTAGGAACGCTAATGGTACAATTTCGTAACACTGGTGTAAACATAGGTATATATATATGACTATGAGTTAGAACTGCAAAGGAGAACGTTTTAAATGCGAGAACTCTGGAGCAACTTTGTTTTATTTATAGGAGTCTAACACTGAGACGCTGGGGAACTGAAAGTAAATACTGTACTGGTTGTTTATAACCACTGCAGTCATCAGACGGAGTTGTCGGTAAGTCCCGGGAGAGACAGTTTAATAAGCTTTACTTTAGTTACCAATCCCAGGCAATTTCAGTAAATGGACAGAGGACACGCAGCAAATACGATGCCAAACGTTTGTGGCTTCAGATGTATGTGGAGGGTAACTTTACTGTTGGGGGTTAGGTTAGGTTACCCCCAAAAGAGCGCTTCTGACTTACCCGGACTCCGTCCAATTAAGACTGGAAAATATGTGGTCACTGCCTGAATATAAGTAGGGAATGTTGCTTTCAAATAGACAAGAATCTTAGTTTTGAGTTTATTATCCAGCATTCTGCTTTCTATAAAATGAAACAGTAAAAGCGTCTTCGGTTTCGTTTTATAGTTACCGATATTTATAATTAAGAATTCGCGTAACGGATTCCAGTCGCCTTCTTAGGTAATCCCACCTTATACGAGATTAATCTACTTCATATACACACATACAATTTTAATCACAATAATTTTGGTTAACCAACGCGAAATTCGCCGAACGTTGATGATTCTGGTACATGGGTAATTTCTCTGTAGCGCCTTACCAAGAACCCCTGTGTGGACGAGCCGAACATCGAAAGGACACTCTCAATTAGGGATCGGTCATTGATTGTGACTGTACTTGTTACATTATATCTAAAGCAACAATTGTCACACTTGTATATTGTACTCGCGTGTGCGAACGCTTTGTTCAACAAGACTGTTTTATCACCTTCTTAAGAAATGATAAACTGAAGTTCAATTTGAAATTTTATTACAAAGTTAAATGTTATGAATTTATGAGCGTGACTGAAGTTGCAGAATCTGGCAGCGCAGTATTAAGTAGTGCCACCTGGATTACACATATGGCAACGCTTTTAACGAACACAGTGTCCATCATTTTCCTGTTTGGTCCTGTTTCCCTGTACCATTCAGTAGGAGAGTGTAGCCTTTTATTTTTTTTATTTGTAGTGTTCTGTCTGACGACAGGTCCATATATTATGAACAGGATCCTTCCAACCTCTTCAGGTTGTCAGGGAACTGCTTATACATATATACATTCTTGGCAGAGATGATCAGAAGTGGTTTGCCATTGCCTTCTTCTGTGTGTGAGTGGAGTAATTGTTGGGATGCCACGGAGAAACTGGGGAAGCCCCCGGAGGAAAACTCCGTGATGCCTAGACCACGGCCTTGCCCAACACAAGTTAGCCTACATAAATGTAATTGAGGGGAACTCTCAAATTGTAAAAAAATATTCTTACATACGTAAATAAAATTGAATTAGGCAAAGGGAAATGTAGACGGGGTCTTTTATACTTCAAAATGTCTGTCCTAATATTATTTTACAAACCATGCGAATTTATTAATTCGAAATTAATATTATAATTGACTAATAACACGGTGGAGTGACATTAATTAGTTAAGAGTTTCTCAGCCATCAGCCTGTACACAACACAAAGGTCTTTTACGGTGTTCTTAAGAGCTCTCTTCTAGGTCCAATACTGAATCAGTCCAATTTAGTGCATATCATCACGGTCTAAGATATATTTTGATTGTATTTTCTCTTCTAAGCCTAGATCCCTAAGTGTTTCGTGTTGTAACTTGCTAGTTTCTTACGGTGACATTGTATCTGCACGTCCAACCCCTCCATCATGAACTGCATGAAGTTTAACGTGGCAACTCGACGACGGAACCTCTCGTAAGATGTCACAAGGACCTGTAACATAAGCTCTGCTCGGCCGCTCGCTGGCTTGTTCCCACAAATTGCTCTCATCGTTCTGGTGAAAGCATTCAGTGAAAGTACAGCACAGCACAGCTGCTCGTGAGAGAAAGCAGAGCCACTCGCGATATTCTGTTAGCTAACGCTCAGTTTTCTGGTTTATTTCCAAGAAAAATTCTGCAGAATATATATTTTATTTCGGTGTATAGATTCTGTACCGCTACATAATCTAAACTCAGATAGTAACAGACTTAATACATTTTGAAAATGACTATAAAAATAATTTTTTAGGCAAACGTTACACCTACAGGTTTGCTTTACCTTACACCAATTCGATTAGAAAACATGTTTTTAATGCCGTATTTGACGATTTGACGCGTAGTTGATCGAATGGTATTGTTACTTTAATAATTTTAGGGCTGTAAAAATCACAGGATGAAAGTAAAACAATTTTCTTGAAGATAAACACATTTAATACAAGAATATATTAGTTTTAAAATAGCACCGAGTTATTAATTTAGGAACGGGATGTCTTTCCAAAGCAGGAGGAAACATCTTTGAAGAAGACGCAGGAACTACAGGAAACACAAATTAAACAAAACAGCAACGAGTAGCGAACTGTCATGTCAACTTGACAACATAGCTGTTACCTTTTGCAATTAATGATGTAAAGAGTATAGCTCCCCAACGGCTTGTCCTCGGTAATAAATTTCAAAACTTGAGACTGGAAACATATGATTTTCAACAACGTTTGTCTCTTAATATTTTTCTGTAGTTTGGCAAATAGCAGAGTTATCCCGTGGCTTGAGACTTATGGGGCATATGTATAGCAATGTAAGTTTGCCCACGACACAACGTAGACCAGTTCAATGTCAACTGCAGACCTTAAATTCCTACAGTTGTAAGCTATCTAATTTAATGCAAAGTGGCTCATCACATATTTAGTTTAATCTTTCCCTTGAATTCCTTTTTCATATTTTTTCCCCGCAAAATTCAAAGTACCGGTGCTACTTATTTCTTTGTCGTACTGGGGAAGACATTTTGTGCCCAGAAGCAGCTGCCAGAACCAGCGATCTACTTTAATTCAGTACATACAAGTTCACTCGTGAGGAAAAACACTAGCATTGAAGAATCCTCGCAAAGAGTAGTTTTTTAGTACACCTCCTTCTTGCTGACAGTCAGGTGGTTGGTATATCTGCCTCATATTAGCAGAGTCTTCAGATTTGCGTAACTAGAACCCTGACATCGACAATCAAATAATATGGATGAGCTCACTTTACTTGTTAACAGCGACCCATAAATCTAAGCTAAGATTAAAACAAACAATGACTCAGAAATCTACACTCACACTATAGAAAACTATGTTTTCCTTTGCTTTATGTAACTGGTATTTGTTATAATTATGATAGAATGGCGGTAAACTAAGAGATATAAGAATGTGCTATGTACTATTCAAATGAAACAAGATTGTAGGTTTAACAATTTAAAAAACATTTGCGGGTAAAGATGTAAAGAGTGGTTTGGACAATAATAGACCGGTATCTTAGCGGAAATATATTTTCACACTTAAATAAAATAATATCTAGGAACATATTTCAAAAAGTAATTGGGAACTGCGTAATTTGACACAAGGTAATAGTAGAAACTTAATGGCAAAAATTAGCATTATAATAACATTTTTTTGAAAAATAAGTGTTCGAATACACTGCTACGGGCCGACGCCGAGTAAGGACGGGTCGGCTACGTGAGCGAGCACCGGGTACGTGGACGGGGGCGGCTGAGGAGCCAGCGAGAGTCCAGTGGGGTGCTACGGGCCGACGACGAGTATGGACAGGTCGGCTACGTGAGCAAGCACCGGGTACGTGGACCGGGGCGGCTGAGGAGCCAGCGTGTGTCCAAGTGGGGTGCTACGGGCCGACGTGTAAGAGAAGAGTGTGAAGAGCGGAGCTCGGGGACCAGATAGACTCGATGGACAGTGCGAGAGAATGTGTGTGTTGTTGTAGAGAGAGACTCGAGTGTGTTATTGTAGAGAGATGACTGTATGTGCAGACCACTGTAAGTGATTTAATTTGACGTGAATAAATCAGGGTTGACAATCCAAGGTCGTATACCGACCCACGCTACATTGGTGTCAGAAGTGGGATTGTCAACAATGGAGTCTGCACTACAGGATAATCTATAACGCACATAAACATGCCGCCAGCATCTGAAGATGGACAGCGCCCGGATGATGATAGTCCACCTGGACAGGTTGGCGTAGTATTCGGGTGCTGCTCGGGACGAGCAGCTTTAAGGAGGGGGTAGTGTGACGTGTTGCTTTGAGAGCAGCATAACAATGTCAATAAACAGTTTAGTTGTCTGTTTATTGACATTGTCGCGTCTGGCATTGTTGTAACCGTTTATAGACATTGTTGTATTTGGCATTGTTGTATTTGTTTATAACCATTGTTGCGTTAGACATTATTGTGTCTGGCATTGTTGTGTCTGTTTAATGGCATTGTTGTATTCATTTATAATTGTTGCGTTTACCATTGTTGCGTTTAGCATTGTTGCGTTTAGCATTGTTGCATAGACATTGTTGTATTTGTGTATAAAAGCCGGTTGACAATCGGCTTTAGAGAGTAACTATAGAGGTTGCAGTAAGTGGAAGGAAGCCAAGACGGCCGCTGCACAGCGTGCGAAAGGGGATCGCGGCCGAAAGGACGACGTCTCCACGCGCCTGCCAGCGCCCAAATCGGCGCTAGCTAAGCCTTCCCTCGAGCAGGAGAACTTGGGCCCTGGGTGGAACCACGTGGTCCGTGGTGGCCGCGTCGTCAAGGCTGCGGCTATGAAGAACCCCGCCCCAACGCCAACTGGAGCCATTGTACAGACTGAGCGGCAGACTATCCCCAAGGGCGGCCGTGCCAAGCCCGCTCGTCCTGTGGCGCCGGTGGCAAATCCCACAGCACCTGCTCTCAAGAAGACTGACCCCACCCCACCCAAGGGTCAATCACCGCTCCAGGACATCTCAGATATCCTGGAAACCCTCTCACCACGGGTCTGCATTGAGTTGACACGACGTCTCCTCGCCGCGATCCATTCACTCCCCCCCGGGGGGTCTCGTCCGCGAGCCCTCCTCAAAACCGTTCTCCTCTTCATGGCCGACAATGACTGCACGGCCTAGAGGACACGGTAGCAAGGCCTTGCGGCTGGCTTACTGGAACGCCGACGGTGTCCGCGACAGGAAGCTGGAGCTGGAGCAGTTCCTCGGTGACTACGGAGTCGATGTTTGCCTCCTGAACGAGACGCACCTCACGTCGGGTCGGGCCTTGAGGTTCGCGAACTACGTTTGCCACCGTACGGACCGCCCGACGCTAGGGGGTGGCACAGCGATCCTTGTCCGCAGGGGCATTGATCATTACCCTGTGCCGGTATCGGGTCTACAACAACTAGAAGCAACCGCCATTCACCTGGTACTGGCAACCAGGAAAGTCAAGCTAGTGGCGGCATACCTCGCACCCACCCGGCCATGGATAGAGTCGGACCTGACCGAGTGCTTGAGCGGGGGTTTCCCGGTCCTCTTGGCTGGTGACCTCAACGCGAAACACACGGACTGGAATTCTAGCCTTATCTCTACTAGGGGCTCGCTCCTGCGTGATTACGCCAACAGAAATTCCTGCTTCATCTACGGGCCGGATTCTCCAACCACGGCTCCCTACACACACAACGCCACACCTGACGTCCTTGATATTGTCCTCATCAAGGACTTCGTCCTACCGGTGCACCTGACTGTCTGCCCCGCACTCAGCTCAGATCACCTGCCCGTCCTCGTCGACACCACGTGCCGATCGTCCTTTCAAAACCTGCCTGATCGCCCGGACTTCGCGAGAATGGACTGGGCTGCATTCCAGGCTTGCCTCGAAAGCAGACTACCGGGGAACCCCGTGGTAAACGACGAGGAAGAAATTGACAAGTGCGTCGAGGAGCTGACCAGTGCTATCCTGGAAGCCACAGCAGCGTCCGCTCCCAAGCTTCGACCCCGCATTGACAGGCGACCGCTTCTACCCGCTAGTATTCGAGATGAAATACGCCTGAAGAACCGGCTGAGGAGGCGATGGCAGGTCACAAGAGACCCCGCTCTTAAGACCCAGGTCAATCGACTCCAGAGGTCGGTGACCTATCGTCTCAACGAGTGGCGGAACGAACAGTGGAGCGACACGCTCGAATCCTTGGACTGCGAGGACCAGTCGCTTTGGAAAATGACCAAGCGTGTGATGCGAGTCCCCACTCCGTCGCCCCCCTTCTTAGTGATGGGAGGACTGGCTCTCTCGAACCCCGAGAAGGCAGAAGCCCTAGCCGACAGCCTTGAGGTCCAGTTCCAGCCGGTAGACTACCCGTCGGACCTGACTACAATTGACATGGTTAACGAGGCGATGCGAGCATACGAGTATGCCCCTGTAAATGAACCAAAATTAACCAGTCCATCGGAGGTCGCCCAGGCCATCAAGGGACTCAAGCTTGGCAAGGCTCCGGGCCCCAACGGTATACCGAACAGGGTCCTGAAACATCTCCCACGACGCGCGGTAACCTTTCTCACGAAAGTGTTCAACGCGGTCCTTCGCAGGCAACACTTCCCCTCGGCATGGAAACACGCTCGAGTGGTGTCCATACTGAAGCCGGGGAAGGACCCCACGCTACCTTCTTCCTATAGACCCATCAGTCTTCTCGACACGGTCGGCAAACTCTGCGAGAAAATCCTACTAACGAGGGTCCTACACGAGGTCAGTGAACGCGGGCTGCTGCGCGACGAGCAGTTTGGGTTTCGACCCAGACACAGCACATCGTTACAGCTGGCTCGCCTCGTCGAAAGGGTCAACAGAAACCTTGATGAGAAGCGGCTAACCGGCGCGGTTTTCCTGGACGTGGCCAAAGCCTTCGACACAGTCTGGGTCCAAGGCCTCCTATACAAACTGACCGTCCTCAACTTCCCGTCGTACTTGGTAAAAACCATCTCTTCCTACCTCGCTGACCGGACATTCCAGACATCCTTCCAGTCGGCCATGTCCACACGTCGTACCATGCGGGCTGGAGTTGTGCAGGGCGGAATTCTCTCCCCTGTGCTCTTCAGTCTGTATGTCAACGACATACCCACACCGTCCCGCCACGTCGAGTTAGCACAATACGCGGACGACACGGCTCTAGTAGTCACGTCCCGTAGCCCAACGCTTCTCGTCAGGTATCTGGAGACCTACCTCAGTAGACTTGAGCTCTGGCTCAGGGCCTGGAGGATTGCTATCAACGTCTCGAAGAGCACCGCGGTTCTCTTCATTTCCGCGAGAAGACACATCCAACAGCCCCGAGCAGTGCAGTTCCTCGGACAGCCGATCCAATGGGTCAAAACAGCACAGTATCTGGGGGTCACCCTTGACGCCGGGCTTACTTGGTCGGCGCACGTCAACCAAGTGGGAAAGAAGGCAGCGCAACGATTAGGTGTGCTAGGCCCGCTTATCAATAGGAGAAGTGGCCTGTCAATCAGGAACGGTGTACTACTCTATAAGCAGCTCATCCGTCCCATAATGGATTACGCATGCCCGATCTGGAGGTCAGCTGCCCACAGCCACGTCCAGAAGCTGCAAGTTCTGCAATCCAAGTGTCTTCGAATTGTTACTAACGTGCCCTGGTACGTTAGTAACAGGCAAATACATGAGGATCTGGGGGTCCCTTTCTTTGCCGACCACATCAGAGCACTAACTGAGAGGTTTGACTCGAGGTTAGCTGGTGTGGGGAACCCCTTAGTTCGGCAACTCGGAAGACACTCGTGCCGAATGAGGGCTGCCAGAGTTCACCCAAGGGCAACCGAGGGCGACTGATGTTCAGCAGGCCAGCCGAAGCCATCCCCAAAAGACGGCCAAGTCAGCACAACGAGTGGTTAGACTACTCGGCTACCCTGACTGAGGTTTTTCGTGCTTTCCTCAGTTGTAAGGCGAATGCCAGGGTATAACTTAATAGGGGCACGGCCCGCCACCCTTCCCCCCGATCATGGAGGCCATCAGCTGAAGTGATCTTCCCCCCATGCCGCAGAGGCCTTCAGCCGAAACGGCCCCTCCCTCTCTGGGTTCATACCCCAGAGACCCAACCAACCAAATTCCTTCGACAACTTGCCTGACAGGATAACCTCCCATCAGCAGCAACAAATCCCAGTTTGAATGGTCGAGGCTCCCGCCACGACGAAACCCCGTTAGCGTTAGCAAAATTTCCGTTCTTATATTACGACCGTTTACCATTTCCAGCAATGCGTCTTGTGCGCAGGAATGGTTTCACCTAGGTAGGGACGATGCTTGCGCTTGCGCAGGCCTCTGCCCTCAGTTAGCTTCTTTGGTTGGTTGGTTGGTTGCTTTAGAGAGTATGCTAGGCCCGCTTATCAATAGGAGAAGTGGCCTGTCAATCAGGAACGGTGTACTACTCTATAAGCAGCTCATCCGTCCCATAATGGATTACGCATGCCCGATCTGGAGGTCAGCTGCCCACAGCCACGTCCAGAAGCTGCAAGTTCTGCAATCCAAGTGTCTTCGAATTGTTACTAACGCGCCCTGGTACGTTAGTAACAGGCAAATACATGAGGATCTGGGGGTCCCTTTCTTTGCCGACCACATCAGAGCACTAACTGAGAGGTTTGACTCGAGGTTAGCTGGTGTGGGGAACCCCTTAGTTCGGCAACTCGGAAGACACTCGTGCCGAATGAGGGCTGCCAGAGTTCACCCAAGGGCAACCGAGGGCGACTGATGTTCAGCAGGCCAGCCGAAGCCATCCCCAAAAGACGGCCAAGTCAGCACAACGAGTGGTTAGACTACTCGGCTACCCTGACTGAGGTTTTTCGTGCTTTCCTCAGTTGTAAGGCGAATGCCAGGGTATAACTTAATAGGGGCACGGCCCGCCACCCTTCCCCCCGATCATGGAGGCCATCAGCTGAAGTGATCTTCCCCCCATGCCGCAGAGGCCTTCAGCCGAAACGGCCCCTCCCTCTCTGGGTTCATACCCCAGAGACCCAACCAACCAAATTCCTTCGACAACTTGCCTGACAGGATAACCTCCCATCAGCAGCAACAAATCCCAGTTTGAATGGTCGAGGCTCCCGCCACGACGAAACCCCGTTAGCGTTAGCAAAATTTCCGTTCTTATATTACGACCGTTTACCATTTCCAGCAATGCGTCTTGTGCGCAGGAATGGTTTCACCTAGGTAGGGACGATGCTTGCGCTTGCGCAGGCCTCTGCCCTCAGTTAGCTTCTTTGGTTGGTTTTGGTTGGTTGCTTTAGAGAGTAGAGATGTCCTGGTGGAGTAGGGAATAGAGTTGATTGTTGAGCGAGTTGGTAGTGAGTGAGTGGTAGGAGTGATTGGGAGTGGACGAGACCCCCACCGGCACAGCCTGGAGAGAGGTAGGGACGATGCTTGCGCTTGCGCAGGCCTCCGCCCTCAGTTAGCTTTTTGGTTGTGTCCAGTGGGACTCGTGATGAACGAGGGCTGCCAGAAGTCGCCCAAGGGCAACCGAGGGCGACCGATGTTCAGCAGGCCAGCCGAGGCCGTCCCCAAAAGACGGCCAAGTCGGCACAACGAGTGGTTAGACTACTCGGCTACCCTGACTGAGGTTTTCCGTGCTTTTCCTCAGTTGTAAAGCGAATGCCAGGGTATAACTTAATAGGGGCACGGCCCGCCACCCCCACCCCGATCACGGAGGCCATCAGCTGAAGTGATCTTCCCCCCATGCCGCAGAGGCCTTCAGCCGAAACGGCCCCTCCCTCTCTGGGTTCAAACCCCGGAGATCCAACCAACCAAATTCCTTTGGACAACTTGCCTGACGGGATGACCTCCCATCAGCAGCAACGGATCCCAGTTGTAATGGTCGAGGCTCCCGCCACGACGAAACCCCGTTAGCGTTAGCAAAATTTCCGTTTTTTTAAATTAAGACCGTTTACCATTTCCAGCAATGCGCCTTGTGCGCAGGAATGGTTTCACCTAGGTAGGGACGATGCTTGCGCTTGCGCAGGCCTCCGCCCTCAGTTAGCTTTTTGGTTGGTTGGTTGGCTTTAGAGAGTTGGAAAGAGAGTGTAGTAGGTGAGAGTGTGGAAGAAACACCATGAAGAGAGGTTGGAAAGAGAGAGTGTTAGAGTGAGGTTGTATTGTGAGGAGACTGTTGGAGGTTGTATTGTGGAAGGATGTAGAAGTGAGTAGCAAGCGGTATGCTGTTGCGGACATTGGTGGAGTCGAGTGAGTGGAGCCAACGAGAGGTCTGGTGCGACGCCGAGTAAGGACGGGTCGGCTACGTGAGCGAGCACCGGGTACGTGGACGGGGGCGGCTGAGGAGCCAGCGAGAGTCCAGTGGGGTGCTACGGGCCGACGCCGAGTAAGGACGGGTCGGCTACGTGAGCGAGCACCGGGTACGTGGACGGGGGCGGCTGAGGAGCCAGCGAGAGTCCAGTGGGGTGCTACGGGCCGACGACGAGTATGGACAGGTCGGCTACGTGAGCAAGCACCGGGTACGTGGACCGGGGCGGCTGAGGAGCCAGCGTGTGTCCAAGTGGGGTGCTACGGGCCGACGTGTAAGAGAAGAGTGTGAAGAGCGGAGCTCGGGGACCAGATAGACTCGATGGACAGTGCGAGAGAATGTGTGTGTTGTTGTAGAGAGAGACTCGAGTGTGTTATTGTAGAGAGATGACTGTATGTGCAGACCACTGTAAGTGATTTAATTTGACGTGAATAAATCAGGGTTGACAATCCAAGGTCGTATACCGACCCACGCTACAATATATTTGGGTCTGTAACAACAGAGATGCTACATACATAGAAATAGTGTCAATGTTTAGAATAAGAAGTACATAGCTCGACTTCTGACCTTCATGATGAAGCACATTACAGCCGTTGTCAGAACTTCGGACTTAACACGGATTATTTAAATTCGGCCTATAGGAACTCGCTCTAGGACGGATTCCAGGCATTAGCCACCGTACGACTGAGCTACTACGCTTCCTTTAACCTTTAATACTTGATCACTCTTATATTCACATCGCTAGACCTGGCTACACACATGAGACGTTGAATAGTTGATGATTCATTGTGAATTAACGAGAAGCACCATGAACCACGGATATGTTGTAGAAGAGTATCATGGCTCTTTTATTTCGCGTACTGACCCCCGCTCTCCAAGGAAATGAGACCGCGAACCTTCTGAATAAATGAAACGCGGTTAGAACTTCCGTATTGATAATTTTTTATTTCATTGCTACCACTGTTTCAAAGCATACAAATTCTGCAGTCTCCCAGATATTTTAATAATTAAAAACTTTACAGTTCAAATGTTTTGTACCAGATTACCAAGCTACTTTGCAAACAATACTGGCATAACTTTATACTCCCTCCGCACTTCACTGTAAAATAAATAATGAAGTCTCTCGGGAAATGTACAGTAGATCAACAGATGCGTCAGACATGTTGTGATTCGACGTGTTGGTCACAGTGTATGAGTGCGCCATTCGTGGTTTGCGGAAAAAGTTGAAATTAAATTCTGAGGGTGGTGACTCTGGTAGAAAAGAAATCAGTCGAAAATGGAGTCTAGTGCAGAACGGGAAGGAAAGATATGGAACAGAAGAGAACTACCAACGTCCATGACGCTTTGTACACAGGATGGTTGATGATACGCGTCCTGGGTGACTTTCGACCGTAACATTTGTCGACGTTAGATGCAGATCGGTCGTAGTGCCTGGGACAACCGGAAAGTTCTAGAATGGCCTAAGGTCGAACTGGAAACATGTTATTTTAATGAAATTTGGAAAAATACTGGGCACTAGAATCTGAAGGCAATTCTAATAGAACGTATGCACAGAAATATGTCAATACCTTTATTTTCATTAATGTACAGTTCTTGCTAACCTGATGTGTGAAACATATGGAGAAAAGTAGGCAGCATGTAAGTTTTCACCAGAAATTAATTGCCGTTTTCCACAGAACTGACTCTCGCTTCCTTGACCGTTATTCCCCATGATATGTTGCCAGGGTAATGTGCGACTGAGGAGAGCATATTTTATTACGTGACACCACAATTTGATTTAAGTGACAGACAGGCACTACGGAAAGCGTAATTATGATGGACAACTCTGGGAGGGAGTTGAACTCTGAATCTCTCGAATATGAAAGCGATTCTGACAGATATCGATCTCGGTTTCTCTTTTCATCACTCATTAGTAGAAAAGCTTTCAGGCATTATCAAATAATTTAATTGGCATGTCCATTAAGACACATTTTACAGACGTTGATATTGATAATATTAAGACCACTTTTGGAAGTCTGATTTTACTACTAATGACAAGAATGTTGGGCATTGCAGAATGGAATCTATTAAAACATTTCCAGTGATGAACATAAAGAAAATTTTAGAAAGTAACTGGTTAAAAACATAGTAAAATCGTAGTGAAATATTGCACTCTATTTAAATATGTGTTCAAACATAAAATACATTCTTGTGCTTTGAAACAGGGAGAATCCTACGTATCTATATTACACAAATATATGATTTAGTGATTTACGAGTACATCTCCTTTGAAAAAGACAATCTACTCCTTGTAAGCTAACTTGGCTCTAAAGCCATTTGTGTTCGCGTGTCTGTCCTAAGCGCAGATTAGAAGTTTTTGTAGTTCTACTCAGACAAATTCTTATAACTTACCATTATAATTTACCATTAAAGAAATAAGAATACGTAGGCAAACATGCATTCCTGACCGGAATTTAATTAGTTTAACGAAGGCATTCACTCGTGTCCCACAAACAAGACACGTGTCCGATGGAAAATACAAATTATCGACGAACTCCATTTAGTGTAATACCTCATTACTCCCGGTGGGCGGGTGAGACCGATTCCAGTGCTCCCAACTGTTACATGTGCCCCTCACTGCCAAACTATTTTGACCCACGGGTATGGATGGCCAGGCATGATGAGATCCTGCGCTGCCTTAGGAGGAAGAGAAGGTGCCCCCAAAGACTAGGAGAGCGGAAACCCGTAAGCAATTGATGTAGGCCTAGGGGTACAAAGGTGGCACCTCTGCTACTGGACTACACAGCTATCCGCTGGTAACCGATAATGGATAAAATTAATTGCAATGCTCCCACTGATAAGTTTTTATGATATTACAACATTATTTCACTTCGAAAAATCCCAAACTTATTACAATAATTAAATTTATCAACAAATTTGTTTTATTTTTCTCTCCAAATTATTAGATTGTTTCGACGGAAACAAACATTGACTTGTACGATACGAGTTTTTACGTTTCGCAAGGTTTAACAAAAAATTTACTATCGTGTGTTAGCAGAGATAGGCCTAATCTGTTATAGCATTTGCTTGAATTATCGCACGAACATTCACTGTAGACGATACATATAACTCCACGGAACAGAGCCCTTCTTGAGAAGCTGATCGTCGTTCACTTAATTAAGAACCTAAAG
The DNA here is from genome assembly GCF_977971745.1 of Zootermopsis nevadensis. Classification (NCBI taxonomy): domain Eukaryota; kingdom Metazoa; phylum Arthropoda; class Insecta; order Blattodea; family Termopsidae; genus Zootermopsis; species Zootermopsis nevadensis. Next base: position 13,106,294 of record NW_028259142.1, read on the forward strand.
GTTCATTACTGTGAGCCTGCCATCGGTCTCAATATTCGGAGTTAGCACAAATGATTTGGTCAGTTTCAGGTATTTATTTACGGCATACAGAAAATTAACTTATAAAAGGAGAAATTCGAAAAAAATTGTAGCTGGAGAAGTGACGTAATTGTAACGGCAGCTGCTAGGAGCGCAACTGTTGACATGGTAGTAAAATGGCGGCTTAACCATTTTGTGTTCTTCAGATTCATTTTACAAAATCTGTGACCGTTGTTAAATTGGGATTTCGGATAAAGTTCCGTGAAGATCTTCCGTGTGCGAATTAGGTACTATTTTTCGAGTTTCATTTTTGTACCCCGTTTAGTTTTTGTCGAAGTGATATTTGAAACAGCTCAGACAGTTCACTCTGTATACAGACCAGCAGTTCTTATGGAAGAGTCTGAATATGATTTGGAAGGTAAAACGACTTTCAGATTCCAAAATAATGTTAATATTCCAGTTTCATGTCAGGTTATGTACGCGAAAGAGGGAGCAGTTCAGATCGATGTGGCAGTAACTCTGATGACGGTGGTGCCATCTGCTACAACTTGCAACTATCATATCTATCGTCTTGTACGATATTCGCTGGCCAGCTGGCTTGTTTGACCCCCACAGTGGTTGATACATCTATCATTGGCTCAGTGGGATGGTATTTTCTGAATGCCACAAAGCACGTTCGCTTGCGGTTTACGCTGCAAAATTTGTCTCCATTCGTGAAAAGGGTTACTTGCAACTGTCACAGCCAGGACGAAGTAAGGGGAGGTAGACTACAAGTCGAGGATGGGCCGAGGGATGCTGCGTTTAACAGATGTCGGATGCGAGAGAAACAGCTTGTTACGAGTTTGGTCCTTTTACTCGTAACCTTCAACAAAAAGTCATAAATCAGTTTACACTAAAGTTCACGTTTTTAACTCTTTCTCCCAGACGAGGCACCTGCAAAAGATTTATATTCTGGAATATGAGCTGTTTTCTCCCTCCATTTCCAGAACTTGATATCTGGAAATATTTATGTATTGTATAATATTTACAATATACAATGACAGTTTCTTGAAAACATATTTGGATAAAATACTGAGACGATCGCGAACTACTTTTTCGTTGTGTATTATTTACTTAATCGTTAAGAGTTAAGATTAATCCAAAATGTATTTTAATACGCGGTTCGTTTATCCAAGACATCATCTTATCACCGTCACAAATGTGTTTTATAGGTCATCGGTAACAATGTATACCACCTGAATAGCATATTTTCTCTGCATAAATGTCACCAAGGCTATTAATTTAACTCAAATCATAAAACGCAAACATATTACTTAAAATAATATAAGTAGGCTACATTTGAAACGGTAATGTGGTGTGTTTTTTTTGCAGGTTAGTCTACTTTTATCCTTTAAATTTTGTAGCCCAAATTTGTCTTTTTCAGTAAGTCACATATATGCTTCATTTCACACAATGCGCATATTAACTTTACGTCACAACGAGTTAGGTTCATTCCATTGAATGACTTGCACGTGGAAACAGCAAAGATGTGTCTTTACTGTAACGTTTGTCTCTCATACATTTCTCACGCGTTAAGGAGTGGAAAATTTGTCACCTAAATGAGACAGAATTCCTTCTTACAATAATATGCGAGAACTGCGAGATATTACAGTAATAATTCACGGTACACACGTGTACTTTATGTTCTTTTCTTTTCCCGTCTCCATTTCCTCGGAATTCTGTTGTAAATATTTCCTGAGCACAGCAGTCCATATAAAAAGGGACCTTTTGTTTCTTGGAACCACTGTTTCTGTGAAATGCAGTGTGTCCATAGGTTGAACCATCTATTCCAAAAACACATACGGCTATGAGACGACTGAAGAACACTATCCTCTGTGTAGACCAACTCAAGTTTTCACAGATGGATGTGCAGTACAACTACCACAAACGTTGGGTTGGGCGATCCTGCGTTATGGTTAAGTTTCACCTCAGCCTCAACACTACATGTAAGGGCAGTTGGAGTTGAAGGTGAATCATTTTGGTTAAGTAAAACTCCAACCCCGCATCCAGACGATTCCCAGGTTATCATAGCAGCACCGAGTCATAACCTAACCCTGGTTAGTTATTATAGTTTAGTTATGTCATATATAAAGACACTTCATCCAATTTTCTTCGTACCTCCCATCTCAGGTCTTATCGATGTTTATACAAAGATATGTGCTTACCACTGTTTCATTATTATGCAAAAATTTGTTGTAAGCAATACCACGTGAGTTACTACAGAGTCACATATATAAAGTAGCTCACACACGTAACTGTCTTGGAACTGGCTGAGTTTTTTTTTTTTTTCAAGACGTCTCTATAACTACGTAATGCGAATTGCAACGAATATTACGTTCTTGACAATGATTTACAATACTGAGACAGAAAGGGAACTTCAGTTTTTACATTTTTCTATTGTTATTACATATAACGCTACGAATTTGTTTCATTCGGTGTTTGATGTTCATTAAGTGCTTCCATGACTTCATATGTAACTTTTTAAATCTGCATTCCTGTTCTTCGGGGTGTTTCTTGAAAACCAGTGCAGCCCTAAACTGAATTCAGTGCTCGACTTTAATGCTTATGCAGTTTGTAAAGATCGTAACTTCATTAGTTCACTGACGATTTCAAAGTAGGCATTTTATAAACTCGTAGTTTTAAAAGGGAGTAAAATTATGAATGATGGATTCGAAAGGATGCGGAAATATTCTATCGCGGTCTGTTTCAACGTCTTAGCTTGAAGGAACTGAGGAATACCACGAAATTATTTACGGTAGCCGGCATATATTATTTTTCGAACATCCGATTGTTTGTAAATTTGTAATTTGTTTTTGTAATTCGTTTCTTCTGCAGATTTAATTCTAACCTGCTTCCTTTTCTAGTAGGGCTTATTGCATCATGTCCATGTGTTCATGGATGTTCCCCTTAGAAACGTGTTAGATAGTGCCTTACATTTGTATGTTTTAATTTTCTACGTTCAATAGGACAGGCATGGAGACTATTAGTTTCTCAAGTGTCAGTGAAAACAGCACTACTTAATAAATAGTCCTACAATTTGATAATAGGTTATGTTTTGTGGTTATACTTACAGGTGTCAAATTTTGTGTGGGGACAAATAATAAACATAGGCCCATCTACAAATTTTCGGTGGAAAACTGTATAACATTCCTCAAAATTACAAACATAACGATGGTACGAACTTTGAGACGGACATTTCATCTCTTAGATTTATTGTTGACAACTAATACCATTTGAATCTATGTAGAGGAGTGGGCAACTAAATTGTAGTTAGCTTCTAATAAAGTGACCTTAGTGGCTAATTTATTTGAAGTAGACATTGCTAAGGCCTTCTCGTAATAACAGTTTTTTACCACGGTTCTGAACTTTGACACTTACTTGATTCTTTTTATTTTTCCAAAATGCCATACAAATAAAACTTCTAAAAATGTGAACAGAAATGTAGGCCTATGGATGTTTCTAACAGACTGCTGCTAATTTCGTAATTGATCGTGCGAACAATAAATTTTACAGCGTTTAGACATTTGCATACTGATATACTGACATCAATATTGCGGTAAGTAATTTATATTAAAGCAATAAAATCAGGAGTTTTACATATCTTTCAGACATCTGATGATAGTAGTTTTAATTTCAAATACCTCTTCTCTCGGACATAATACCGTCCATCAGTTAAGCTGTTCAGGCTTCTAGAATGGCGCTGAATACACAAGTAACCACTGAAACTACAACACCGCTGTGGCAGTTAATGGAAGGGGCAATGTAATTTTGCAGTTAATATGAGTGTACTCCAATATTATACAATGTAACTGTTGACCTAGGTCAAACTGAGAGTTAACATAGTGTTATACGAAGCTTTTAGTAGTATCTGGTTTATAAAGCCTTTTGCGTACAATGCGATGTTTGTTGTTTTAGGTGTTATATGAATTATGGTTACTGGTATGTTATAGTCTCATAATTATTGTTGTCCAGTTACTATTCTTTTCCTGTCAGAAACTATGTATTTACCAACTCGTGTGCGTGTCAGGGTTCAGTTACATTATATATATAAAAAAGGCAATTCGTGGTTCCTTCCATAACTGGTTCGTATATGAAACAACCGTGACTCGTGTATTTTAGAAATAAGCATACAATGATGCATGGCCTGTGGACAAACAAGGCTGCATTATTACATCCAGCCACGCAATATATTCAAATATTAAACACTGCAGCCACCCCGAAGTCTATATTCATTAAAAATGGAAACAATGTTTATTCTATATCCCCACTTAAAATAAAAGCTGTAAGTAGAACATATATATATGAGGCTGTTTATGTTTCTGTTGAAGAGATAATGATACACGATTAATCGAACTCAGTTCAGGTGCTTTTAACCACCAGGAAATACAGGGCATATCATTTAAAACGCAACCCGACAACAGTCACGTGTTCTATATAAAAATTAAAATAGAAACAGATCCACCCCTCCCCATATAAAAGACTCTCCCAACCTCCTGACATTCGAGTTAAGGTAATCTTAGTTGCTAGGCCGCGTACACGTCAGTTGAGTAAAAATTTTGAAGATGTGAACACGGTGTATTCACGAGAAGAACTCATGTTAATTCTGGAACATTACTTCTCATGAAGCATTCAGCAACGCATATCCTGAAACAGGAAGTGTTGAATAAGGCAGTAAACCAACTGGTAACAAAATTTTGGAACACAGAAAGCGTTTATCTGTGACAAATGCTCGTCATGTGGAAAAAACGAGTTGAAATTACCGCCGTACCGATTTCAATTAAAGCATCGGTTGCAACAACGGAATTCCTTTGCAAGAATTCTATATTGCACATTGGTTTAGTCGTTTTGTACGTGAAGGGATTCATGCACTGCAGTTAGTGTTGCATTTTAAATGGTACATTCTGTATTATTCAAAGAAATACAAGGTTGTAATTATCAGTCTGGAGATAGACTACAGCTATAAGTATTTAAATATTAAGGAACACCTGCTGGAAAATTACTTTACATTTACATTCGCTTACACAGACACGTAAGTTAGCCTAAGGTTGTGTATTTGTTCTGAATCAACAAGGCAATCATACATCGTATGCCTAAAGTATAGAGTTTAGGTTATTTAACGGCTCTGTTTTAACTTCCCGAATTTTGGTCTAGAATTTTACCATTACTTCAGCTTGTTGAGCAGTTATAATGTTACACTGACATGATTAAGAATTGTAAGAAGCGATAATAACAGGAATGTTCACAGAGAAAATGAGTATAGGACAAGTTTGCTTTTCCTCACACGGCAATATCGCCATGGACACGAGGGATCTGTGAAATCATATTTCTGCCTTGAAATGGATCATTCGAAGCGGAAAGCTTTATGACTCGCTTAGATTAACAACATAAAATTTTTACGTCGACACGATATTTATAATCAACGTTGAGTTTATTCTTGTCTTCTTGCAAGTAAAACTGTTATATTTTGATTGGTTTTTGGTTAATTTTTCAGTTGCGTAGGTTATAAATTGGAAATATGATGAAGTAAGCGGTCATAGTCTAAGTAACTCCCTTCATTTTTTTATTGTTATTATTTGCGGTTCGTGGAAATCTGCTTCATTTCTGTTTAGTCCTACTGATACAGCCATCTAGTGCGATTGTAACCAACTACTCGTTGACGTCACGCCAGCTGTTCACACGTAAGAATACCGCCATTTTGATAGAGCCCATAACACCAAGATGATCAGAACCCGACACGACATGTGCTGCCATCTGGAGCATTTACTTTCGTAATAATGAAACCCGCCTCTCATCTATTAACAACTGGCATCAACTCCGCCTATTTAACATGAGCCAATCAACCAGCAGAGTAGACCAGAGCAAGAAACATTGTCCTTAACGTCTGCACCGACAGGTGGTAGGAGAATGAAGGGTTTAATAAACTCCAGCATCCAGTATTTATTCTTCAGAAAACGTGAACAAAACGAAGATCATTTGGCTAGTGCTTAATTTGCTATATAGAAGTCTTTTTTTTTTGAGACCTGAGAGTCAGTAAAAGCAAACACGAGTTATAAACTTATAATGATTATACCTGCGTTGAGAAGACTTTACAAAGTGGGTGAACACCTCGCATATCCAAACATGACACGTCGCTACCGCCAATCAGTTCAGTGACTCCAAAGCAGTTTCAATGAAGTCCGTACACCTCAGTATTTTTATTTAGGGTTTCAAATATGTTTATACACATTTCACTACCGCTCACAAAGTTTGGTACTACAACAACACTGTTCCGTTATCTCATCGGCCTGCGATACTGTTTCTTTGTTATATTGTTGTTGTTTCGATTAACATTTGTAATTTTGTCTCGTGTGTTATTTTACTCAATAATTACTTTTGTTTTTAACATTTTATTTTCTGTTCTCGTCATTAATAGATGACGTCTTCGTGAAACAATGTTGTTGTTCTTGAAATAGTTGGATTTTAGCTTTTTAAATCAGTACCATGATTTATTATCTCTTTCTGGAAGAACCTCTTTTAAAACGCTGTTAACTCGTTCGGCTTAGATTTCACTATGAACTGTAATGTTCATAGCAAAGAATTTTTTTTGCAGGCCTAAATTGAAACGTAACGGAGTGTCCAGAATAGTTTGAACATAACTTATGTATACATAAGGGATTCTATATGCATATGCACGTTACAGTATGTATAATAACATACTTTGTTGTAAGGTGAAATAAATATCTGTTGTTTAATGTGCAACAGCGTGAAAACGACTAAATTTGCTTCTTTTTAAAATGATTGGTTTAGAAACTTCAGCTGTGAACCAGTACTTTTGCTGGTATCTGAGTGAAGGTACTTGGATGGTTTATCTTGAATGTTTAACCTGAATTACAATGGGATAGAAGAGGCTTGATAGTAATTTACATAATCCTTAAACATTTAACTGCAATCATAATGCATTTATTTAACTTATACAGAGTGATTCAGAAGTTTAGGGCCAAACTGAAGGAGCGTATAGAGGGACTCAGAGAGAACAACTTTCGAATAGGAATCCATGTCCTCCGAAGTTATCCTGAGTCAGTCGAGGCCATTGAAGGCAGGGAAGTCTGATAACATACCGCTGAAATAATCGTACTTTTCTATTCTCCTACTAGCTTAATTTGTTTTTTTATTAATGTACAAGGATTACATTAGCAATCTTACAAACCAAATTATTATTGACAGGTCAGTGAAGTGACCAGGAGCTTAATGGTGTTTAATCTCAATTCTAAAAGATTTTGACGACGGTAGTTCACACTTAAAATTATTCATTATCAGGATCCTTTCCATCGTCTGTTCTTTAAAACCACGACGTTTCGGAGGCTGGTTGTCTTCTTCTTCAGGTGAGAGGTACCTACTCTGTTTGTTCCCTTAGGTAGAGCTAGTCTCTGTCACTGGACCGTAAGGGACCCAACAGAGTAGGCACCTCTCACCTGAAGACGGAGACAAAACCAGCCTCCGAAACGTAGTGGTTTTAAAGAACAGACGATGGAAAGGATCCTGATAATGAATAATTTTAAGTGTGAACTACCGTCGTCAAAATCTTTTAGAATTGAGATTAAACACCATTAAGCTCCTGGTCACTTTACTGACCTGTCAATAATAATTTGGTTTGTAAGATTGCTAATGTAATCCTTGTACATTAATAAAAAACAAAATTAAGCTAGTAGGAGAATAGAAAAGTACGATTATTTCAGCTGTATGTTATCAGACTTTCCTACCTTCAATGGCCTGGACTGACTCAGGATAACTTCGGAGGACATGGATTCCTATTCGAAAGTTGTTCTCTCTGAGTCCCCCTATACGCTCCTTCAGTTTGGCCCTAACCTTTTGAATCACCCTGTATTTAGTGTGAAGTAGAATGAAGAGTGACCTAAAATAACATTTATGTGCATGATACGAAATGTCAACGTTTTAAGCTGAAATACATCTTCAGAGTGAAGAGATTTATGAGATCATTTGTTGGTCCATGCTCCTTGCTTTAGGCGTGTATGATATCTTTGAAAGGTATCGAGACTTAGGCTTTGTCTGGCTGAGAAATAGCAAGAGAAGATATTACTTGATAAACCCATGCAGTTATAATGAATTTTAAGGGTTTGGTTCATGGCTTAATTGAACATTTACGTGTACCTACTCAGAATTTTAACAGATATTTATAGAGTTAATAAATTACACTTTCCTCAGACCTGTCTTTCCGAAAAAGAAATGGGACTTATGCCCACAACAAGACGTTTCTATGTTACAAAGAAAAAGAGTGTACTTTTACGATAACAATATAAAAAAATCCTTTTGAATTTCAAATAAAATGCATCAGTTTCCAAGAGGCGTGTCTGTCAGATTTGTAAGCAAATATTACAACCGCGTCACCCAGTGAGTCTTTATTGCCTCTAGTTTCTGTTCCTTTGGGTTGTCTGGCCGTGCCGCTCCTGACAAGTAGGTCTACTGTAAGTTCTGAGCAGACACAAGAAGGAAATCGTTTTGTCACTACGCACTTTGCTGAGCGATGGTTTTTTAAATGCGGGTGGATGGAATTTTTCCGCCCCAGTTCAGCTGTAAAAGTTAGAACTGATATCGATTCTGGACAAGTAATACGCCCAAGCGAAAGACGAGAAACAGCAATTGAATTGCCAACTTAAAGAAACTATTCCTCATTTTCGAACAAAGGAACAAGCATAGTCTTTCTGCCCTAATGCTTCATAGCCCAATAACTGATAATTTTCTTTCCCGACCAACAAAACTCATATTCGTTTCTAATAAAATGTTTTCTTTTTCCAACAGATGTTCACGAAACTCAACCAAACACTTTCTGTTAAGTCAAAATATTTGGATTTCCCATGAGAATGTAAAGATGTGTAAGCTATACCAAAATTTTACAAGTTTCTACAGTATTTGTCTTTATCTTATTGTTCATCAATTTGCAATTAGGTTGACTTTTTCTTTTCAAAGAATATCATTCCGATCCTTATCGACGTGTAGTGTACGAGATGTAATCCTTTCGGATGTATACATTTTAAGAGTACGTCCGCAAATTTAAAAAAAGAATAGACTAGTGTGTTGATCTTCATGTTTATTAGATATTAGCTACTAGGTTTGCCAAGCTATTAACCTTCCACATAGTCATCTGACTAATATTTGTTATGACTAGAGAACTAACTCCATGTAGCAGTCCTTCCTGAAGATGGCCACCCAAATTATCAGTGAATTTTCAGTTTTCTATGCGACCCGAAGGTTCATTACCGCACTCACAAAATCCCAACACCGGTCACTGTTCTTAGTCAAATCCAGTCCACATCGTAAGATAATAAATATCTTAATAACAGGCCTAAATGTTATTATCCAGGAAATTATTGAACATTTCCTTCCTGCGTTCGTAAATAATTCGAGCAGATTTTTGTACCCTACCATGTACAAAAATGATGCTTGGAGCAACTACTGATCCGTAATGCTATTGGATTAACTGCTTCAAGCTAACAATATCTTAGATGGTGAATTTTGCATTATATTATAAATCTTTTCTTCGTAAAATTTAATGTATTCTGGTCGGCGAACAATACGATGACTGTTTCCTGTGATGTTGCACCGTGTAGTCTTATAGAAGTTTATTGACGCGTAAGACATGCTTACTGCCTCAATCATCAGAGCGCCCTGAAGACAGTGTTAACGTTTCCTTTAATCCCTTCTATAACCCAATCCACTTAATTCTACCAAAACCTTCTCATGTCATATCTGCAAGACGCCTTTTTAATATTATCCTCCATACTTCTCATTCGTGGTCTCGTAACGTATGTTCTCCAATGAATGTGCTTTACGTAATATTTCTGCATATTTTGCCAATCATGTTTATTGTCTTATTAACACTGACAATAGTATGAAAGTCCCCCATTTATTAAGATGACTGATCGTATCTACATCTTAACCGTGTTCAGAGTAGGATAGCTGAAGTTTTGGAACAGCGTTACCGTTGCAGAACATGAGACGTTTCTTTAGTAATTTCAGCAGACACTGTCTATTGTACTCGAGGGTGTAATCTAAGAGCCTTCAAACTCACCCCGGGTTAAGTAGCTGCCTAGTTCACTTTAGTGGCTGCTTCCAGCCTGTCTGTCTGTCTACTTCTGTCCCGGAGAGGTCACCGTTGAATAGCAACAGTCTCTGTCAGTTCAAAATAAGCTATTTCAGCAACACATCCAATGTTATACCCGCGATCAGAATCAGTCCCTTTCCCTATCACACGCAACTAAAATCTCCTCACAAGTGTTAAAATCACTAAGCATTAGCGTTCTGGGTCCTTTATAGTCTCTATTTCATTACCACTAATTTACCCCAACTCGACAGACGTATTTATATTAATATATTTTGTTTTTATTTTAATTAATATATTTTTATCGAATTTCATGCAATAGCGCCCTGCTTGAGAAGCTGATACCTCTCAGCTTTCCCTTTCTAAAACAAATGTTTACCACCCTCACCGGACTTTAAGCTTAACATTAGCTTAATATTAGTGACCTAATATCATTAGGTTGATTAAACATAGCAGAACGGGCTGGGGGCTCGTACAACGCATGTTGCAATGTAAAATAAACGCAAAACTTTTAATCGGAAAACCTGGAAGTAGACAGTTACTTGAAAGACCTAGGCTTACACGTAGACAAAAGGATAATATTAAAATTGAGCTTAGAGTATTAGAGTGGGGTTGCGGGGTGGATAGAACTGGCTGAAGTTAAGGTTCAGCGCAACAATCAGCCTTTGATTTTTCTTGAATAAGAACACTTCTTGTGTGTCGAATATCATCTTTCCAGGAACTCAGTACCTTGACGCTGGCACCTAGCACAGGCATTACAGCATCGAATGAGATACAAAGACGATTACGAATAGTTAGTAGCCTACACAAACGCTCAATCAACTGCGTAAGCTATACAGCGTTGAATGGCAGGATGATTGTTAAGAAAGTAAGTTAAAGTAATCGATGTTGTCCAATGTTAAAGTAAGATCGAAAAATTTTATTCGAGGGAGAAAGTAAAATCATGGAAATATTCATCCAGGAAAGCCAGTTTCCGAATCTAGTTTCGAACCTGGGATCTCCGGAATATGAACCAAGAGTGTGACATTTGTTGGATGAAGGACGTTGCCCTGTAACGTCTAATATTTATAAGTGTGCATGCCTTCAGAATGTACAACTCATCCTACCAAAATAGGCAGATAGCATCGTTTGCTGTAGAAACCTCAGTGAAAACAAAACAACAGTCTGTTATTCCACAGAATTAACTATAAGCGGGTGGAGGGGGTAGACAGGCGAAAGTGTAACTTCTGAGTGTAGAAATAACGAAGCCTGCACAACAACTGTACAGAAACCAAATATTCTACACAGCGATGAGTTTCTTCGCCAAGAATCTCCTCGCACTAAAATCCACCCTAGACCATCCGCTATAACATCGAGGGTGATGACGACACAGACTGCTGAAACTTTTTTCCTAAAGTGTTCCACTGTATTCTTATCACACCGCCCCATTTCTCGGTGAACGTGATGCTTAAAGGGAACAGCGGTACAATGATATTAGACTTTCGCTATGAAAGAAGCTATAATAAAATAAAACTGGAAACCGTAATGTAACAGTTGGATGTTCTGTGTTCAGTGTAGTGTTATTTGTACTTCACACAAAATAAAACGACAAGTTTCTAAGTAAAGTAAGCTGTTATTTTAAATTCAGACAGTAAAACACAATTTTCACATACAATATGTAATGTAAATGAGAATAGCGAAGGGGTACCATAAGGATAAACACAAGCTATTCTGTTTTGTTGGTCGTGTCTTATTCGGTACTGGTTAAATTAAAACTAAAAACAAGCTTAGAAAAATATTATAAAATAATTTGTGGTTCTAAATAAGTAAAACTTAAACACCATTGGAAAACATAAACAGAATATCAGGTTTGTTTACTTTTTGCTGTTATAATTTAATCATGGGAAATATTAACTATATCATTATACTGTAGTAAATTTTATTTGTTTCTAGACGACTAATTTTGTACTAGTTTCCAAACTGAATTATGAAGATGGCTGTCTTCTGGGTTGTTGCGATCTGTATTCTTGTAGAAATTTACAGACGTTTCGGAGGTCCCTGCTGCCTCCAACGCCACAAGAACCTCAAATCCTACAATTTTGTTTATTTCTTCAAAACTTTATAGCGCAGTTACTCAACTGATTAAGAATTTACCTGCCACTTATGGAACTCAACATTTTATTTTGTTGGAAAGAGACATTCATTGTAATCTGTCCTAAACCAATTTAATGCAGTCTATAACTCATTTTTAAAGAGCATTTTTAATATTATCGACCTATTGACGCTACGTTATTTCTTCGCTTGATGTCACATGGACAGTTTTTCTTCAGCCCACCTCAGTCTTTGACATAATAAGATTAGGTTAAGAGTAGCCTAAAAATAATAATATTAATAATTCAAGGACATGTCTCTCTATCAGCAGCAGGTCGAATGATCTTCTAAAGCAGTTGTTGACGGTAGCTTATCTCCAAAATCCAGACCAAGAATATGACAATGAATAACAACCGTGGAAGGTGAAAGTGATGTTATGAATATAGCAGCCATGACAAATGTTTAAAAACTTGTACAGCATAAATAACAGAGAGGAATAGAATTCTGATACCAGGCTTGAAACTCCTCCTTTACGCGTCCTGCGTAAGGAAACAGGTTAACAGAAGCGAAAAATTATACCACACTCGGTTGGCCGACATGTTTATTTTCTCTTTCCGCACCAGACTCACTATACGCTACTCAATTTATGGGTTGAATATGAGGCATTAATAAATTGCCTTAGTAAGGAATTAGGAACACAGACATGTATTGAAAATACAGGAGACAGAGATCAACTTTGTTGTGGCTTAATTAGCTGTCATTTATGTTGCAACAGCACAAGCCCCAGACGGACATCACTTCAAATTACAATTGTCCATTATATACAAACGTAAGATTTTTATCCGCATGGACAATCTTATTTCCTTTGAGGGTGCATCCTTCTTCCTTTCAACTAAACCCACACAAACTTGCCACTGCTTCATCATAATGACACGCATTGTCTTACTAATAACGCCCTTGGTTTGAAACGTTAATTGCAGGTTGTAGAGGAGCGACCATGTTGGTTTCTCCTGCCTTAGCCCCTCCCATTGCTAGAAGGCAATCTTTCTAAACGGGCAAACCGGCTGACATGAAACAGCTGTAACATCCAACAATTCTTGTACGAACTAAATTATGAAAGTTGCATTGCGCTGTTCCTTATCTCAGTAACAGTTTTGATAAATTTAAGCCTTCGTTCAAATGACGACGCTACATCAACTTCAACTGACATTCGTGTACATCGAATGAGAGCAGGGGATAATTGTGTAAGGTTATGTTTGTTTCTTAGTTCGTTTGATCGGTCATTGAGTACTTGAGAGGGCAATGGAGTAAATCGTCTGAAGAGAGTTTCTCAACCATTGTTCCGCAAATTAGTCTGGTTTATTTTGAATTTTAAAATCAGATCCCTTCCCGCTAACTCCACGGAGGAGAGCCCCTACTTAAAAGCTGATGGTTTCTCATCTTATCACAAAATTCTCCATCCCTTATGGAGCCCTCAAGGATTCAAAAGAGACCGCCACGGGACTCTGTCCTGAATCCAATCCACATACTCATTCCTGTGGACATAATATTTATTTTTAATAGCGTTCGCAGCGCCACTGCGGAGCACCTAATAATTTCTCTCGGTTCGTCCGGAACGCCTGAAAGGATTGCTATGAAATCTGGCGTAAAGTTCATGCTATTGGAGGCTACTACAAACTCATAATTTTCAGTTTCCTACGAAAGCCAATACCAACTTGACTCAGCCTCAAATTCGTGGGCTGGGAGGATCATCCTCAGTAATGGCGGCACTACTCATAATCCTTTGCCCGTGGTAGCGTCGTCGTTGGCATGTACCACGTGCTGCCACGTGAAGAAGATTGAGTGAGGAAGGTTAAACAAGCTTAATATGCCAATAGGAATACGTTTCTTAATTATCTAAAACTCTCAGTCTTCAAACAAAGTAAAATCTAACTTATCACGGAAATTCACGTGCAACTAATTCATATCACAGGCCTATACGAACTCCACAGATTTTTCCCCCATGAGTATATGCAACTGTATAGACATTTAATAAGGTTTATTAACTTTCCAATAAATATGCACTGTTTACTGCAGTCTCCCACTAAATCTATGTAGCCATATTTTATACTTTACTTAAACAGCTATTATGGCCTCGCAACCATATTTAAATTATGAAAGCTGCAATTAAATGAGATTTTTATAACATCACAACGTAAGTTAACCATTTGCCTTACACTGTATCTAAGGAATGGATTTATTGTCGTTATTATTCTAAGGTAACTAACTTAATACATAAAGACGTTAGGCAAACTTTGCATTATAAAACTTTTACAGTACATTGTGAATAAAACTTAATTTCAATTTACAAGTATTAAATAATGTGGATGGAAAAAAGTTTAACATCTTTTATGTTTATAAGTTTGACGACTTAGTGTATTTTTCATTACTATTCCGCCATCAAAACTTACGAACGAAACAAACTTTATTTCTGAGTTTGATGGGTTTTGCTAATTTAAAAGATGGTTTCTAATGCCACTGTGCGATATTTAATCGAATTGTGAAAGCTTGATCGTGTACTTTTACAGATAATCATAGCACTGGAGTAGCTGATTTCTTCAAGTAACTTCGATAGAATCAGGATATAAACTTCCGCACACATTACAATTTGTATGTTCGTTTACGACCACAGTTTTCTCCTTTACAGTTAAATACCGAACAAGTTTTGTAGCTGACAGGAAAATGTACTTAAAAGCCTGTGGCTCTGTTACCGATAACGACTCCTATTTCACAGGTTTGATGATTTGTGTACCGCTTAGATAGGACGTGTCATACCTTAGGCATCTAGTTGACGGCCCGGGTTCACCCACAGGGCATTCTATGTGACAGTCTAACACAAATTTTGCCTAACCTAACGGAAAACTTTTATTTGATTGTTAGCATATGTGTCACATTTACGTAAAGCAGCACTCGAGAAAAGAATCAAGATTTTTTTCAGATTCATCGGAGTGAACAAAATAATTAATCTTTTAGTAATTAGTAACAAATTAACAAATAAAGTGGTCTCGGGTCCGATTTTGCCCACGCGGCGACAGTTAATTTATAAAATTTATCACGGATCTAATAAGTATTTGCATTTGACTGTGGCCCTTGGGATTTTAACACCGTAGCTACTTGATACAGGCCTATATTGGAAAATTTTAAACAAAATGCATCGTTAATTTATTTTCAGAAATTTTTGTTTACCTCATAATTTTTCTTCCCGTAAGTAAACAGCCGAGGTCGTTAGCATATCTCTGATATAGTAGAGCAGTATTTCCCTATGTATAAGTTTTGAAAAAAAATACGGAGCAAAACGCCATTTCTTTACCCCATGCGTTTAATCTATCGTTTATGCAACCCGTACTGCTGGCCAGACACATGTAGGGAGAGCAAAACGCATGAGAAATATCAATCACATTCCTCTATACGTTATGCACTGCTTCTAAGGGGGGAGAAATCTTATAAATCCCATTCAAAGTTCTGTAACTTCCCTTCAACTCACTTCCCGTGTGTCGACATTGAATTATGACCCCGCTGCAGTGCACTTAAGGTCAGACACACGTACGTTTTATTTCTGTTATATTCGGAAAACAATCTGCCTTCATCATTTCTTGAATTTTTATTGCCACTCTTCGGTCATGCTTTTCGTTGTCTGTTAATGCATTTTTATTCCTTGTCCTTTTTTCTTTTCCTGCTTATAATTTACAAACTTGTTCCCTCTTTCGAGTCATATTTATTCCCTTCTCTCTTCGTTGTTTCGATCCGTAATTATTATCTTCTTCTTCTCTCTCCTTTCCTTAGTCATTTCCTCGTATCGTACACATCACACGCTAACCGGACACTCAGTTGTTCACTTAAATTATGTAATAATTATTCCACGTTGATTTAACGAAGCTGATTAAAAAATGTGAAATGTGGTGAAAAGGTAATCATGAATGACGAGAATGTAAGATAAACTAAAGATGAAGTGACTAACGAACTAACTAGCTGGCTTAGGGAACTCGAAGGTTCATCACCAAAATAACCAAAGCCCGCCACCATTCCCTGTCGTGGGCTAACAAAATCTACTCCGGTATTCACCTAGTATAATTGAGGACTCAGGTAGAATATTTAGTAATCTGGACGATATTCGAGCAAGGAACCATCACAATAAAAGCCCAGTAACTACTCCAGGTTTATATTTTAATGTTTCCTGGTCATTAATTGTTGTAAATAATTTTCAGCTGGTAAATAATTCATTTTATGCTTTCTGAAATTAGTGATATGGCGTATTTATATTTTATGTTACTAATTTAATAAACCTGAAATCGTGATTATCGTAACTGTTATCTGACAGATAACAGTAGAGATAGTATTTTCGCAGATCGCGAGACGTTTTGCAGATAGGGTTGATACGTACCAACCTACCTATTTTTGTATTCAACGCTACTACATAGACTGGTTATTGCATCAAGATAAAGACCATCCTTTGACACCCTCTCCTCCGCCAACTGCCCAAAAATTATTTTGTCATTTTTCTACTTTCATTTATTTTTATTGCCACGGTGTCTGAAGGCGCCTTCCCTCGAGCTACTGACGTAACAAATTCTGCAAACTGTCGCCGTCATTGCAACTTCTATCCTCTAACAATCAATAACATTTCAGTTCTTTATTATTAGTGCGATGCGTCAAGAGCCAGAAGGCCGATTCAAAATAATAGTAATAATAATAACTGACTTTTAGATCTCAGACTGTCTCTCCCTTCCAAAATGTAAGTAATTCTGGGAGATTTCAAATAACGTAGTGATTCATGTGGGTCCCACAGCCAATAAAATACTCCCCGTACTACAACAAAACAATTTAATAAAAAATATGATGTATAAACCTAGCCAACATAACCCTCCTTTAATGTAACGGCAATGCCAGGCACCATTTGTGGGCCATCAAGGGGGGAGGGGGAGAGTGTCCATGATGACGTCACTTATGTCCTGCACTCTGTATATATCCAAATTACGGCATCTGTTGCAGCCCAATAAATTCGTTATACGTAGATAATGCACATACAGTTGGATAGTCTAAACTTTTATGCGTAATAGACTTAAGGAAAACTAGTTTCTGTAATGTGTTGTCCGCAAGATCTGAAACGCTTGGTGAAAAATCTATGCTAACAGAACCAGAAGAATCAACACCCCAAAACCATAATATGAGTTTAAGAACTTGAAGGGATGTCAGTACTTGTGAGGTAAGGTGGCAGAATAATATTAAATATTATAAATCATATTAATATTAGGGTCTTAAATATTGTGTGAGGATATTTATTGGTTATAAGAGTCTCAGCGGCAAGGTTATTTTACATGATAATGAACTTTCTGGTTCCATAAAAGGCAGAGAACTTATTGACCACATGAGCGACTATCAACAAACAAATTAAAAGGGTAAAAATTAAGATTTGAGGTTTTAACGGCGTTGAGTCTAATGAAGACAGCCATCTTAAAAACATGCAATTAAACTCACTGTTTTACGCTTCTGTTATTTTCTCCCAAGAATAATTACCAACTATCTAATTTTTATGGAATTATAGTCTACTAACATACGGAGCTAAAGTTATGTATAATTTTTTATAAGTACCCACACAATATTGAAGGAACGTTGTATGACTCATGTAGTTATGTCTCTCTATTCACCTTTGAGGTGACTTATTTAAATCGCTGTGGTTTGCAGTGGGTCTCTTTATGGTCTAAACCTAAACCAAAATACAGTTTTAAATCAACATGCCTCCAGGATTCATGTTGTTTTGCCGGGAAATGCAACAGATAAGCCTGCGCACTCTCAATAAAGGCTTGGAAATATGTGATTTTTATGGTAAATGATACATTTGTACCTGGTTATTGTCATGTTAGCAATAGCTCAATTCTCTCACAAACTAGTTCTGTAAGTGACTTATTAAATTTAGTGTAGGCCTATAGCGAAATCAATAGAACACTCCATCCTTGGCCACTGTCCCCTGTGTCTTCCTTACCGGAGTCACTAAACTACGGTATTCAGTATTTAGTACTGGGATTTTATTTTATCGCTGGATCCTTCATTGGTGCCATGCTTTAGAGTAATTTATTACACAAAAACACGCTATTTCGGAAGATTAAAAATATCAACCCTTATTACTTACAGTGGACTGGAGAGATTGCCGGAAAAGTTACGTACGAGCAGAGGTTATTGGAAATTATAAAGCCTTAGCTGTACGTGCCTTTTTAAAGGTTCCATCTACCGGCTCAGTTAGCCCATAACTGATCTCTCCTCTGCGTACATTGTCCGAACCCTTGCAAGGGGCAACATATCTTTTAGACGCTATGAATTATGATGCATGATCATGAAATAAACATTTATAAAACACGCGTTTAGAAGAATAATTACTAAAATATTGTTCGGGTTAGTTACGTGAAAAGGAAAGATGCGTTTTTAAACAATTGTGTTTTATGACGTATTCCAAAGCCAAGAATTGTCTCCCCAGTATAGTCATAATATGCAAATGAATAAAATATGCATACAAGTTGAGATCTTGCTGTAGTAGAAGTCACGTAAAATTATTTTAAAAGACTTACCAGATTAGTGTAAGCCAAGAAATTAATGGTAGGGAAAACTCGCTCATTCGTATGATATGCCCCTGTCCGACCGAACGTATAACCCTCAAACAATATTTTTCGTCAAATTATATGGTTAGGAGGAACGATAGGGTATATACAGTTTAAAACTGTGTAAAATCTTTATCCTAGGCATACGCGGACTGTCGGCTGAAATAAAAGCTCAGTCTCCTTATATTATACGTAAATAAATGCATTCCATTTTGTGAACGTAGCGTGTTGAAATGCCAGATAGGCATTCAGAGATGATGTGCAATGTATTACACAGAAATAGTGAATTTAAAATCAGTTTCACCAATCTTAATATACACTGAAACCTGGGTTTATTTTCTGGATTACACAGAAACGTGCCCTTAACAGACTTTCATTCTAAAAATAGATTTGAAATTAATATTAATTTGATTAACGGAAACTGTTTATCACGTAAGGGAAGATGAAACTTAATGGAAAATTGAACATTAATTAATTACCATATTATCTCTACTGTAATGCACACTCTTCATTTAGTAATAGGTTTTCGGCAAAAAAAAAACGCTGTATCGATTCTTAGGCGCCATCACTTGTAACACGCAACTCGATTTCCGAAATGTTAAAATGTGAAAAAGTGCTTCTTAAAATCGAGGAAATGCGGTAATTTACTGTTAGTTCAGTTCTTTTTTTCCGTTCTCTTTCTGGAATTTATCTGACAAGGAACGTCCCTTTCAAAAAATATGAAAGAATTAAGGGCGGCCATCGAAGGATCAGAAAAAAGGAAAATAGTGTGTGGAATGTTAGAAGAACTTAAGGAATTATGAACAAAAATAAATAACGTAAGAAAGAAAGAAGAAATAAAGAAGGAAAGAAACAAAAATAAACGCGCAATTCAACACAGACGCACAAAGAACTACAGAAATGAACGCTCTGGTTCTCCATATGCAAACCATTTATCGTGTTTGTGGCGTAACGTAATAAAGCCATTTTAGAATGGTAATATCGACTGCCCTGTCCACCAAACAGGAAGTCCATTAGTGTTCGCGCTGTGCTCCGTATGCAGACATCAGGGGCCATCAGAGTCAGAAGTGGTCTGTCTAAGTGGATTCCGCAACGTCAGTCAAGTTGCATCACTTTATACATTAAGATGCTGGCTTCTAACAGGTGGACGGGCGAATAGATGGATAGATAGATAGATATATGGGCTGGGAAATGCTCTCAGACAGAAATACATACAGACAAGTTGTCAGCTCTGAAGCGGGATTGTACGTACATCAGCACTCCGAAGAAATTCCCAGAGGACAAAAGAGAAAGTTGCGCTAGAGTAACGTGTTCCTGAAAATGCGAACTTGATACGTGTTCAGAAAGTTTAATAAAAATGCGGTGCATTATATCCTGGACAGCAGTCCCAAAAATGTAATTAAATTCAAATCTATTCAAGAGAAATTTACATAATTTAATTACATACGTTCCACAAGAAAATACGTCAACCTGGTTCTTTTTTAAATGACGTGGTTGATTTATAATTGAGAGGTATCCAGTTTGATTCTCTGACAGGCCACTGACTATCTGTCAGAACAGGTTAACGGTACTCATTTAAATACAATTTTAGTCGAAAGGTATCGAAAAGGAATTGATTATGAACTAATTAAGAATTCGATCGGTCATATTGGAAAGTTATAAGAACTGCGATATATATAAAATTAACTCTTCATATCTAATACCAAATTTTTCCATCAGATTTTCGTAATTTGCAGTAAAAGTTGTGAACATGATTCAGAAAACAGCAGCTTTACAACTTTGTTACTCGTGCAAGATGGAATACATTCATTCGCTGTTCTCGGAGTGGCTGTTATTGTGACGTGGTTATTTGCTACTTCAGTGGGATAAATAGGTAGGAACGACAAGATGAATGTTAGCTCAAAATACGGATTTATGCAGGAGAAATGTAACTTTCATTGCAAAAAGCAGTTTATACATTGTAGTTATTTGTTTTAAAAAAACCTGACAAAGACCCGTTATAAATTCTGCCGGAATTGGATTAAAATAGGGGAACAGAGTACAAGATTTCCCCTTTAACACAAAACCTACTATAAATAAGCAAATATGTGACAGTAGACTTTTTTCTTAAAATAAAATGTGCTCAAATAATGAAATTGTTTACTATGAAAGCTAGTAAATATATTCCCATTTACAAAGAAAAATAACCAACTTAATATAGCATCTCATTTAGGCTTATTTTAAATCCTTAACTGACACATGAAAATTATAGCAAGAAACAATTCCTTGCTCAGTCTTGATTGTTATAAGTCTAGTTGTATAAACAAAAGATGTGACACCGCATATATTTTTATTATTCGCCTCCATGTCGCAACATATTGACCGCATTTTCCTGGAAACGGTTGCTTAGCGACAGAACTATTGAGTATATAAATGTTCATATGTATTATACAAACCTCATATAGACTCGTATGAAGCAGATGTAAGAACACAGACAGAAAGTAATGATGCAAATGAAGGAATTAGAGAAAAGCCTGTATAAGAAACATTATTGAAAATTTGGGTTCCAGATATTATATTCAGTTAGCTAATTAGTAGCAAGGTAAAGGTAAATTTCTTTATCAAGCACCACGCCATGGAGACGTATGAAGAAATGGAGGTATTTCTTCACACATTCTTAACCTTAACACTAGATGAATATGAGTGGATAGCTTCACGAGAAAGATCACTTATTGCACATCGGTTAAGAGGCTGGGTGGACGTAGGGTTAGTGAAGACAAAAATGTCTACTACTTTCGGAAATCGAACCCGGTCTTTCAGATCATAGATCATTTATTAAACCGACTGAGCTACCGAATTTCTCAGTTAAAGGATAACATGAATGCGAGCTCTGCAGGATAAATAATTTGAAATGTTTAAAGAAAGTATTTTGCACAATGCATGACATGTTGCAGTTGTTAGAAACAAAGTTGTGCCAGTGTTGTTAGTGAGGTTAGATAATGTAATTGAAGATTCAACTCATTGTTTCGACTGGAGAGATTAGCTCATTTTAACGGGCCACGCAGAATATGTGCCCCATTCACTACACCTTGAAGGCAAGGACAGATCCACTTCTCTAAACGTTGTGTGTATTTTAACGTCGGACGATGAACAAGGTCCATAACCTAACAATCCAGGATTTAAGAAAACACGGTAGGAAGTAGATTGTGCTTCAGTTCTGCCTATATTGACAATACTACCTTTCTGACATTTATTTTTTACTAAAATTCCATGTTTCCTATCCGTTGGCCTTGACTGCTTCGATGTCTCGTTATGTATCGTGTTTACTGCGATCTGTCCTTTCTCCCACAAAGGCTTCGTTAGTCCTGAGTAAGTAACAGTACCACTACAACAAAGGACGACTGTCCTTTCTGTATATGACATTCCGCTGCAAAGGGTGGCACCCCTCTGCTTTTATATTTATTCTAGATATCAAGAAAAGTTTTATAGCCGTAGGGGAAGCACTTACCTCCATGCATATTTTTGAATAATTTGTTCAATACAGATGTTTGTTCTTCGCTACTAGCATTTACCAGTAGGATCGTTTTTAATTACAGTTTTCTAGTACGAACTATTGTATTCTAAGGGCAAATACTAGATTTCCATACCTTTCCCTTGTACCTCTCCAATTAACTCCGTTTTCAAATTTTCCTCCATTCCCTCGTTTTCCTTTTTGACTTAATTCTTCTTCTCTTTCATCCCCTTTTCTCCTTCTTCTGTTCATGCTATATTATTCAATTTCTTATCTTCTCCTCTTACTCTTCAATTTTAGCCTTTTCTTCTACGTCGTGTGCCTTCGTCTCTGTCTCTTCCTCCTCAGACATTATTTTTCTATTTCGTCTATCGTCTTCACCTATCTCTTTTTCTTCCTCAAATTCTATCTTCTCCTTTCCCCACTTTTTCTGCATAAAAGGCACAAACCCCCCCCCCCCCCCCCCCCATAAGAACTCTACTCATTGGTATCTCTCCACCTGCTACCTGACATACACGCTTTCAACCACTTCAAGTTTACCCTGAAGATGGCAACTGCAGTATTCACCGAAAGTTTAAAATATTTTCGATATTCGACACTGTTCATCCCAAAAGCTGAAACTGCACGCAGAATCTCACGTTGCTTGTCTGGAGTTCCATTCTGGGCAGAGGCAGGAGTTTTCTGTTCTGATCCATAGTCAGGCCGACCAATCGGCTCTGTGATCATTCCCAGTACCTCCGTTCTTCTATTCGCTTATATCGTGATGCTTAATCTAAAGGACTATACGTGTATACACACGCTAAAATCTGCCGGCGCTACTATTTTGCTACATCAACCCCAATAAAGAGTCAGTCCTATCAATTTATTAGGGGTCAAAATTGTGTGGTCACTTTATAACTCATTGTACATACCTAAACTAAACTGAAGTGCATTTTCTGAGGTTACCGATGAGAACAATACGAATGTTATGCCATTTGATGCAGTCGGAGCTCTGAGAAAATGAAACGGAAAATCCAAAAAACAGGGAAATACAGAACGACATCTCTCTCGCTCCATTAAATATTTAAACAGTGTAATAAGGTCCTTTTTTAGTTTTAAATTAATAAAAACATAGGTAATCGAATTTTGTGGCCCCTTGTCTTATTATAAGATTGACCGTGCACATTTTACACCAATCAAGGACTACGATAAAGGGAGAAGTAATTTTGTGATTGGCATCCAAATAATAAAACGTTCTGAAAGGGGTTGATCCTTCGAGACTGAGTCTACCTGCCTTATATCGTATATTTCAGGGTGTAAACTCACATAAATACAGACTCGTTGCAGTAAAAGTTTAATGAACCACTTAAACATAGGTTGTATATCTTCAAGGGAGCCATATAACGTCTGTAGAGAATATTCCTTTGGGATAAAGTTTTGACAGTAATGGCTGTATCAGCCAAGTCACTTGCCAGTTAGGGTAGAGACCACAAAATTTAGCACAGTTATAAATAATCTTTCGTAGTTAATCATATCACTCCAAAATAGTTCACATCAATATTACAGCTTTACAGACATGAAAATTGAAAACAAATTTTACTTACCCACCTAATAGTTCAGTTGCACGACATTTTTTGATATTGATATGTGTGTTTGTGTGTTTATGATGCCTCGTCGTCTCATGTTTCAGGTTGAATGGACAGTAACCTTCCACACTGAAGAAAAAGGTACATTCCATGGGGTTTAGTGCCATACTGCAGATTAAGACATATGGACCACGAATTAAAACAGCCTTGATGACAACAGAAGTCAAAAGGTTAGGTCAGCTATTACACGTGTGTAGCCTGGCAGGCGCCACATAAATAAGGAGGATTAAAATAACCAAGGACCACTCCTTTCCATACCCTTCCCTGCTCATGTATATAGTTCGCAATATATTTCGACTCTTCCTGTCTTACGTAATTTGCACATCGTCCTTATGTCCTTATGTTCCGAGCCATGCAAAGGAAAGCCATCCCTTTATATCCCCGGTTCACTTCTATAGTCGTGCTGATACATCACAAATATGTATGCAAGTAGCACAAAATGCATGCGACCCGCGAGCCTTGTGTTGGAAACCCATTCTCTGTTGCATCACTGTAATGCACTTTGGTCCGGATAACCGGCCCACAGGCCTAAATTGGAAGCGACGCCCAAATATGAAAAACGGCTGCTAACCTAACCTTACACTCCTTCCCCTCCGACCCTAGTTCTTTGTTCTCTAGCTACAAGCTTTCTCCTCGGAACTATGTTTACAAGGGCCTTCAATGCAGTTAGAAGACTGTCTTCTGGGATGGGACGTTTCAGAGGTAGTTGCTGCCTTTAACATCTTGCGTCTCTGAAACGCCTGTAAACTTCTACCAGACATCCCAGAAGACAGATATCTTCATACTAGCTGCCATGAGAACCTGAATCTCACTCACGTGTATGTTACATTTTCTGTTAAGATTTAATTAATGTTTCACTGTCATATAAAATAGGTGAAAGCTATCTTAATCTTTACAAGGAATTTTCTGAACTTTGTCTGCTATTCGTATTAATGTGAGCATGGATGGGACCCAAAACCGGTCTGCATCTTGTGGCAAAGAGAAAATTATACCCTACCGTGCATCAAGTCGCGGTCTTCACAGAAGTGACTGATATATACCAGCGCACATTCAACGACTTTTTTTTACGAAGGATGAAGTGGTCAGAGTTTTAGGAACAGCAGGAGTATTTTAACAAGATAAAACAGGCGTAAATTGTTATGCACAATTCAATTAAGCGCCTTTGTAGCCAAAAAATTCCTCGCAGAAGATGGCTGGCTTCCAAGCAGAGATTCAAAACCGGTACGCCTTGATTACGTCGTAGGATTGCTAAGTAATACGACCTTCGGTTTGTAGCATCAATTCTGATATTATATGCCTATTTTTAAAACGTGTAACTTCCCGTTTCAGATGAATTCTGTGACTACTAAAGTGGAGGATATTTTCTAAAAAGCATCTTTCTGTGCGAGGAGAATATAGTATTTAAGAGATCTGTGTCTTTCGGTCCAGAGAATTTCCAATTACTATCTGCTGTAGTTCAAAGGCGTTTATGAGTAGTACACACACACACACACACACACAAGTCAAGCAATTTCAGAACAGGAAGCGGCAAGTCGGGACGCTGCGTCTGGCAAACATGGCAACTGATCCTTCCGCCTCCATGCACACGTAAAATGACTGTCGCCACCAGACTCGTCTGTCTCTGTCCCGGGGGCTCGCGGTTTCTGCCACGACCTTTGCCTGTAGCTCTTGCCAGTACTGCAGTAAGTACCCGTTTGTGTCAAGTTTAATTAAGGGGAAACGGGGTTAAATCCTCTGCTGCTCCTTGTCTCACATTTCTGCATGGACGCAAACCACAGGTCTGCATCACACAAACACAGGGGTCGACTCCACAGAATGGCAATTCCTTGCACAAGAAACACAGAGCGAGGTTTCTGCTACGTCAGCTAACCAGAGAACCTGGTCTCTGGTGTGGAAAGCAACTTTCCATCTCAAGGACCCCGGAGATACCACCAGGATGAAAATTATATGTTGTTTCTCGTCCCCCAGACAACCATTCAAGTCACCTTATTCACCCACTCCACCTCCCAGAAGACTTTCAGAGAACTTGCAGAGCATTATCACATTCTTCATATTCAAACAACTTGGCATGTGGGTGATGTCATTTAACATATTTACGTGATTCTGCAACTGCTCCAGTCTCGGAACTTTGAGAATCCAGACTACAATCTTACATCGTATTTCTTTAAGTCCAATTGTAATATTATCCTTCCATCTACAACAATAGTCTAAACAATAAGCGGTCCCTACACTGAAGGTTTTCAGACGAAAATACATAAAATTCCCGATTCATGTTACATATCCCGAAAATATTTTTAATTTATTTGAAAATTCTGCTGATATCTGGCAAAGAGAGCAAATTCTGAAGCTGTGAATTAAGCAGTGGTCTTGTGTTACTTCCTGCTACTTTGTGCACTTTCTAGATAATTTCCATAATTTTTTGAAAATTTTGAAAAATTTTCAAAATTCTACCCCAACCAGATCGCTATCAGAATCGTGTTCCGCCTTACCCGGTCTTTGACGTAACATTTCTCTGACGAACTTGGTCTCTGCAAGATGCGGTCTCTGTATGAGACATGCCTCTAACGGGTCGTCTTTGCAAAAACCGGTAACAGAAGAGACCGGGAGAGGCAGAGACCGAGTCCCGCAGAAAACTGGTGACGCAGAGAACGTGTGACAGACGGAGTCCAGAAGAGACAGACTTGTCCGAAAGAGAACGGTTGTGGTAGAAACCGGGAGACAGTGAGCGAGTTTGGCTTAGATCGGATTTGGCAGAGACAGGTTCTCGTGTGCATGGGGTAGGGAAATTTTTTTTAAAAAGAATAACAAATTTCAAATTTATTCGAAAATAAAAAATTCTGGAAATTGAGATGAGCACAACACCAAAAAAGTTTGAATTTTTTTAAAAAAATTTAAGATCAAATTTTTCAAAATATTTTTTCGCTTTTAGCGCTTATTGGATAATTTCCAGAATTTTATGATTTTTTTGGAAATTTTGAATTTTCTTCAAAACTCTCCCCTATCGATCGCAGTCAGAGAGTTGCTCCGCCTAACCAGATCAGTTACGTAACTTCTCTCTGACTGACTCGGTCCCTGCTAGTTCCGAACTCTGTATGACAATGTTTCTAACGGGACGTCTTCGAATGACGGGTAACAGCAAAGACTGGGAGAGGCAGACACCGAGTCTCGAAGAGAACGGGAGACGCAGAGAACGTGTGAGACACAAACGAAGTCTGGCAGAAAACGCGTGAGACAGAGACCGTGTCCGCCAGATATCGGTTGAGGTAGAAACCGGGAGAGAGAGGGAGCGAGTCTGGCGAAGATCAGATTAGCCAGAGACCGGTTGTCGTGTACATCAGAGTGTGATAATTTTGAAAATAAATTTTCAAATTTTTTAAAATTATCAAAGAATCAAAAAATGGTAAAAATTGTCCAAGAGGCGCACAAAACCAAAAAAATTAAAAAAAATTGAAAATTGTTTTAATAAAAAATTTCAATTATTTTAGTTTTGTGCGCTTATAGGATAATTTCCAGCATTTTTTGGATTTTCGAAACTTTTGAACATTTCTTCAATAGTCTTCACAAGTGACGAATTCCAGACTCGGTGTATTCTTCTCACTGTCTCTGCAGTCCTCAGCAACTACCTACCTCGACTGTCCTCGGCAGGGCATGGTCTCTGACAGACCGTGTGTCTGCCTGTCTCGATCTCTATCACTCTGCCTCGATCGGTCTCTACATTACGTATTGTCTGCCGTTCCCGGGCTATGCATTCGGCACCTCAGAGACCGTCATACAGTGACCAATTTGTGCAGACCGAGGTAGGCACAGACCGCGTTGTACAGAGAGGCAGTACGTCTGAGACGGTCCGACAGAGACAGGTTCTCCAAGGTAAGTGGTGGAAAGAATTCTGAAGAAAAATTCGAAATTTTTGAAAATTTTCAAAAAATCAAACATTCCTGTAAGTTGTCCAAAAAGCGCACATAACAAAAATTTCTTGAAAAATTTCACATTAAATTTTTTTAATTTTATAAAAAAAAGTAGTTTGTGTGCTTATTAAACAATTTCCAGCATTCTTTGATTTTTCGAAAATTTTGAGACATTTGATATTTTTTCAAAATTCTTCCCAAGTGATGACTACCAAACTCGGTGTATTACACCCTGTCTGCCGGTCTCGGCATCAACAACAACCGGTTGCCACCTGACTGCTTCGACTGCCCTCAGCATAACACGTTCTCAAACCTAACACAACCTAACCTAAATTTAACTAACCTAACCTAACCCAACCTAACCTAACGTAACCCAACTCGACCTAACACAACCTAACCTAACCAAACCTAAACTTACCTAACCTAACATAAAATAAACTCTCCTAACCTAATTTAACTAACCAACCTAAACTAAACTAACCTAACCTATATAAACTTAACCTAACGTAACCTAAACTAAACTAACCTATACAAACTTAACCTTACATAACCTAAATAAAATAACCTAACCTAACCCAAAATAACCTAACCAAAACTAACCTAACCTAAACTAAACTAATAACCTAAAGTAACCTAACCAAAACTAACCTAACCTAAACTAATAACCTAAGCTAACCTAACTATCCTACCAAACATAACCTAACCTATACTAACCTAAACTAACCTAACCTAAACTAACCTAACTTAACCTAACGTAACCCAACCCAAACTAACCAAATCTAACAACCTAACCTAACATACCCAAACAACCTAACATATCCTAACCTAACCTAAGCTGACCTAACGTAAACTGACATAACATAACCTAACATAAACTAACCTACCCTATACTAACCTAACAAATCCTAACATAACCTTAACTAACCTACCCTAAACTAACCTAACCTAACCTAACTTAAAATATCCTAACCTAAACTAAACCAACCTTACCTAACTAAAATAACCTAAGTAACCTAACCTAAACTAACCTAACTTAATCTAACATAACCTAACGTAACTAACCTAATCTAACTTCAGCTAAACTAACCTAACCTAAACTAAACTAACGTAAAGTAAACTAACTTAACATAACCTAACCCAACCTAAATTAACCTAACATAACCTAAAAATACCTAACCTAAACTAAATTAACCTAACGTAACCTAACAAAACACAAACTAACCTAACCAAACCTAACCTAAAATAAACTATCCTAACCTAACCATACCTAAACTAACCTAACCTAACTTTAACATACATTACCTAACTGACCTAACCTAACTAATCTAACCACACCTGACGTAACCTAACCTAAACTATACTAACTTAACGTAACCTAACATATCCTAACCCAACCTAAACTAACCTAACAAACTAACAACCTATCCTAACCTAAACTAACCTACCCTAACCTAACCTTACCTAAACTAACCTAAAGTAAACTAACCTAAACTAACTTAAACTAACCTAACCTATCCTAACCTAATCTAACCTAACCTAACGTAGCCTAACCTAACGTAGCCTAACCTAGCTTAACATAAACTAACCTAACCAAAACTAACCTAACCTAAACGAACCTAACCTAACTTTTCTAACCTAACCTAAACTGACCAAACCTAAACTAAACTAACCTAACATAATCTAACCTAATCTAACCTAACTTAACCTAAACTAACCCAACCTAAACTAACCTAACGTAACCTAACCTAACCTAAATTAACCTAAACCAACCTAACCTAACCAAATCTGACCTTAATTAACCTAACCTAACTTTACTCAACGAAACTACCCTAACCTAAACTAACCTAATCTAACCTAACCTACACCAAATTAACCTAATCTAAACCAACCTAACCTAACGTAACATAAATTAACATACCCTAACTTAACATATACTAACCTCACGTAACCTGACCTGACCTGACCTAACCTAAACTAAAATAAACTAACCTAACCAAACCATACCTAAACTAACCTAACCTACACTAAAATAACCTAAACTAAACTAACATAATCTAACGTAACCTAAACTAACATACCATAACCTAACCTATCCTATCCTGACCTAACTTAAACTAACCTAACCTAACATAACCTAACCTAAACTACACTAACTAAACTATACTAACTAACTTGAGCTAAACTATACCTAACCTAACCTATCCTAACATAACCTAACCTAACAAATCTAACCTAACCCAACCTATCTTAACCTAACCTAAACTAACCTAACCAAAATAAAATAACTAACGTAACATAACCTAAACTAACCTAACCAATCCTAACCTAACCTAAACTAAACAAACCCAAACTAACCTAACCTAACAATCTAATTTCAAAAAGCGCACAAAATAAAAAAATAAAAAATTCCACCTTAATTTTTTGGTTTTCTGCGCTTTACAGACAATTTTCAGCATTTATTGATTTTTCCAAAATTTTGAAGATTTCAACTTTTTTCAAAACCTTCCCTCAGGAGCTGCATGCCAGCCTCGGTGAATGGCACTTCCTGTCTCCGCCGGACTTGGCCTCTCTCCCGATTGCTGGCTGCCTCGGTGTCCGCAGCAACCCGCCTAGCAGGACTCGATGTGTGACTGACCGTATCTCTGCCAGTCTCGATCTCTGCCTAACGTGTTGTCTGCAGTACCTGCGCTTTTCAGAGACGGCACGTCAAAGACCGCGTGAGGCACAGACCGCGTTCGACAGAGACACAGTACATCAGACACAGTCCGAAGCGTCCGGTTCTGCAAGGCATCAAGTGGGGAGATTTTTGACAGAAATTTCGAAAACAGAAAATTTTCTAAAATTCAAAAAATGCTGGAAATTGTCTGAAAAGCGCACAAAACCAAAATGTTTCGAAAATTTTGAAAAAATTTTGAAGATGGAATTTTTCAAAAAATTTTGTTTTGTGCGCTTTTTGGACAATTTACAGAATTTTTTGAATTTTAGAAACTTTTTAAATTTTCAAAATTCCTTTCAAAAATCTCCCGAACTTATGCCTTGCAGATCCGGCGGCCGTCGGACTGTCTCTGATGTACTGTGTCTCTGACGAACGCGGTCTCTGACGTGCCGTCTCTGAAAATCCCAGTTACTGCAGACAACTCGTAAGTCAGATATCGAGACGATCAGACACACGGTCGGTCACACATCGAGTCGTGCAGAGGCCGGTTGCTGTGCAGATACCGAGGCAGCCAACAATCGGGAGAGAGA
Source organism: Zootermopsis nevadensis (assembly GCF_977971745.1). Taxonomy (NCBI): domain Eukaryota; kingdom Metazoa; phylum Arthropoda; class Insecta; order Blattodea; family Termopsidae; genus Zootermopsis; species Zootermopsis nevadensis. The sequence continues at coordinate 13,137,412 of NW_028259142.1, forward strand.
GAGGCCGAGTCCGGCAGAGACAGGATGAGGCATTCACGGAGGCTGGCATGCAACTCGTGCGGGAGAGTTTTGAAAGAAGTTGAAAACTACCAAAAGTTTCGAAAAATAAAAAAAATGCTGGAAATTGTCTGTAAAGCGAACAAAATCAAAAAAAAATGAAAATTTTGAAAGAAAAAAAATTCAAGGTCAAATTTTTCAAAAAATTTTTGTTTTGTGCGCATTTTGGAAACTTTACAGGCATTTTTGATTTTTCGAAAATTTTTCAAAATTCTCCCCACCTGATGCCTTGCAGCACCGGTCGCTGTCGGTCTGTTTCTGATGTGCTTTGTCTCGGACGAACGCTGTCTGTGCCTCACACAGACTGTGACGTGCCGTTTCTGGAAAGCCCACGTGCTGCAGACGACACGTATGGAACAGAGCGAGACGGGCAGAGACACGGTCGTTCACACAGCGAGTCCTACAGAGGCCGATTGGTGCAGACATCAAATCAATCAGCAAGCGGGTGAGATAGAGGCCGAGTACAGCAGGGACAGGATGAGGTATTCACCGAGGCTGGCATGCATCTCTTGGGGAGAGTTTTGAAAAAAGTTCAAAATTTTCGAAAAATCAAAAAATGCAGCAAATTGTCTGAAAAGCGCACAAAACCCAAAAAAATTGATAATTTTGAAAAAAAAATTGAAAGTGGAATTTTTCAAAAATTTTGTGTTTTGTGCGCATTTTGGATAATTTCCAGCCATTTTTGGTTTTTCGAAAATTTTCGAATTTTTTCAAAATTCTCCCCACCTGATGGCTTGCAGAATCTGTTGCTGTCGGTCTGTTTCTGATGTGCTTTGTCTCGGACGAACGCTGTCTGTGGCTCACACGGTCTGTGACCTGCCGTTTCTGAAAGACCAACGTGCTGCAGACGACACGTAAAGGTGGCGACTGACTTGTAACATTTACTCGTAATGTAACATTCGCGGCGAGCATGTTACATTACACCACAACTGGTGAGGCGCATCGAATGCTCGTTTTGAACGCTCGGCTCGACTGTGCTCATGTGTGCTCCATTCATTTCATTCAATATGTCGGACGTGGAGGTTGTGTTATCTTTGTTTCATTTAATACGCTACTCTTATCTAAAGAACTCGTGAATGCTCGTTACGACGCCGCTCGACTGACTGACTGACTTGTAATGTAACACTCAAAGGGATTCGCGAAAAAACCGACAACACGATGGAGCGCCCGCGAGCGTGAGCAGCTCGCATCGAGCGGCTCCGTTCGCTGTCTTCACTTGTGTAATGCTCGATTTGTAACACGTTACATTACAGGCAAATGTTACAAGTCAGTCGCCACCTTAAGGAACAGGGTGAGACGGGTACAGACACGGTCGTTCACACAGCGAATCCTGCAGAGGCCGGTTACTGCAGACACCAAGGCACTCAGTCAGCAAGCGGGAGAGATAGAGGCCGAGTACAGCAGAGGCAGGATGAGGTATTCACCGAGGCTGGAAAGCATCTCTTGGGGAGAGTTTTTAAAAAGTTGAAAATTTTCAAAATTTTCGAAAAATCAAAAAATGCAGGAAATTGTCTGAAAAACGGATAATACCAAAAAAATTGAAAATTTTGAAGAAAAATTTAAAGGTCTACTTTTTCAAAAATTTTGTGTTCTGTGCGCATTTTGGATAATTTCCAGCCATTTTTGGTTTTTCGAAAATTTTCGAATTTATCAAAATTCTCCCCAACTGATACCTTGCAGAATCTGTTGCTGTCGGTCTGTATCTGATGTGCTTTGTGTCGGACGAACGCTGTCATTGCCACACACGGTCTGTGACCAGCCGTTTCTGAAAAGCTCACGTGCTGCAGACGACACGTAAGGAACAGGGCGAGACGGGCAGAGACACGGTCGTTCACACAGCGAGTCCTGCAGAGGCCGGTTACTGCAGACACCAAGGCAGTCAGTCAGCAAGCGGGAGAGATAGAGGTCGAGTACATCAGAGGCAGGATGAGGTATTCACTTAAGCTGGCATGCATCTCTTGGGGAGAGTTTTGAAAAAAGTTGAAAATTTTCGAAAAATCAAAAAATGCAGGAAATTGTCTGAAAAGCGCACAAAACAAAAAAAAATGAAAATTTTGAAAAAAAAATTTGAATGTGGAATTTTTCAAAAGTTTAGTGTTTTGTGCGCAATTTGGAAAATTTCCAGCCATTTTTTATTTTTCGAAAATTTTCGAATTTTTCAAAATTCTCCCTACCTGATGCCTTGCGGAACCGGTCGCTGTCGGTCTGTTTCTGATGTGCTTTGTTTCGGACGAACGCTGTCTATGCTTCACAAGGTCTGTGACCTGCCATTTCTCAAAAGCCCACGTGCTGCAGACGACACGTAAGGCACATGGCGAGACGGGCAGAGACACGGTCGTTCACACAGCGAGTCCTGCAGAGGCCGGTTACTGCAGACACCAAGGCAGTCAGTCAGCAAGCGGGAGAGATAGAGGCCGAGTACAGCAGAGGCATGATGAGGTATTCACCGAGGCTGGAAAGCATCTCTTGTGAAGAGTTTTAAAAAAGTTGGAAATTTTCAAAATTTTCGAAAAATCAAAATATGCAGGAAATTGTCTGAAAAGCGCACAAAACCAAAAAAATTGAAAATTTTGAAAAAATTTTGAAAGTGGAATTTTTCAAAAATTTTGTGTTTTGTGCACATGGCGAGACGGGCAGACACACGGTCGTTCACACAGCCAGTCCTGCAGAGGCCGGCTACTGCAGACACCAAGGCAGTCAGTCAGCAAGCGGGAGAGATAGAGGCCGAGTACATCAGAGGCAGGATGAGGTATTCACTTAGGCTGGCATGCATCTCTTGGGGAGAGTTAAGAAAAATGTTGAAAATTTTCAAAATTTTCGAAAAATCAAAAAATGCAGGAAATTGTCTGAAAAGCGCACAACACCAAATTTTTTTAAAAAATTTTAAGAAAAATTTAAAGGTCTACTTTTTCAAAAATTTTGTTTTGTGCGCATTTAGGAAAATTTCCAGCCATTTTTGGTTTTTCGAATTTTTCAAAATTCTCCCCACCTGATGCCTTGCAGAAACTGTTGCTGGCGGTCTGTTTCTGATGTGCTTTGTTTCGGACGAATGCTGTCTGTGCTTCACACCGTCTGTGACCTGCCGTTTCTGAAAGGTCAACACGCTGCAGACGACACGTAAGGAACAGGGTGAGACGGGTAGAGACACGGTCGTTCACACAGCGAGTCTTGCAGAGGCCGGTTACTGCAGACACCAAGGCAGTCAGTCAACAAGCGGGAGAGATAGAGGCCGAGTACAGCACAGGCAGGATGAGGTATTCACCGAGGCTGGAAAGCATCTCTTGGGGAGAGTTTTGAAAAAATTGAAAATTTTCGAAAAATCAAAAAATGCAGGAAAGAGTCTGAAAAGCGCACAAAACCAAATTTTTTCGAAAAAAAATTTAAAGGTCTAATTATTCAAAATTTTTGTGTTTTGTGCGCATTTTGGATAATTTCCAGCCATTTTTGGTTTTTCGAAAATTTCGAATTTTTCTAAATTCTCCCCACATGATGCCTTGTAGAATCTGTTGCTGTCGGTCTGTTTCTGGTGTGCTTTGTCTCGGACGAACGCTGTCTGTGCCTCACACGGTCTGTGACCTGCCGTACCTGAAAAGCCCACGTGCTGCAGACGACACGTAAGGAACAGGGCGAGACGGGCAGAGACACGGTCGTTCACACAGCGAGTCCTGCAGAGGCCGGTTAGTGCAGACACCAAGGCAGTCAGTCAGCAAGCGGGAGAGATAGAGGCCGACTACAGCAGGGGCATGATGAGGTATTCACCGAGGCTGGAAAGCATCTCTTGGGAGGAGTTTTGAAAAAAGTTGAAAATTTTCGAAAAATCAAAAAATGCAGGAAATTGTCTGAAAAGCGCACAAAACCAAAAAAATTGAAAATTTTGAAAAAATTTTGTGTTTTGTGCGCATTTTTAAAAATTTCCAGCCATTTTTGATTTTTCGAAAATTTTTGAATTTTTCAAAATTCTCCCCACCTGATGCCTTGCGGAACCGGTCACTGTCGGTCTGTTTCTGATGTGCTTTGTTTCGGACGAACGCTGTCTGTGCTTCACACGGTCTGTGACCTGCCGTTTCTCAAAAGCCCACGTGCGGCAGACGACACGTAAGGCACAGGGCGAGACGGACAGAGACACGGTCGTTCAAACAGCGAGTCCTGCAGAGGCCGGTTAGTGCAGACACTTAGGCAGTCAGTCAGCAAGCGGGAGAGATAGAGGCCGAGTACAGCAGAGGCATGATGAGGTATTCACCGAGGCTGGAAAGCATCTCTTGGGGAGAGTTCTGAAAAAAGTTGAAAATTTTCAAAATTTTCGAAAAATCATAAAATGCAGGAAATTGTCTGAAAAGCGCACAAAACCAAAAAAAATGAAAATTTTGAAAAAATTTGAAGGTGGAATTTTTCAAAAATTTTGTGTTTTGTGCGCATTTTTAAAAATTTCCAGATATTTTGGATTTTTCGAAAATTTTCGAATTTTTCAAAAGTCTCCCCACCTGATGACTTGCGGAACCGGTCGCTGTCGGTCTGTTTCTGATGTGCTTCGTTTCGGACGAACGCTATCTGTGCTTCACACGGTCTGTGACCTGCCGTTTCTCAAAAGCCCACGTGCTGCAGGCGACACGTAAGGCACAGGGCGAGACGGGCAGAGACATGGTCGTTCACACAGCGAGTCCTGCAGAGGCCGGTTACTGGAGACACCAAGGCAGTCAGTCAGCAAGCGGGAGAGATAGAGGCCTGAGTAATTCTGAGGCAGTATGAGGTATTCTCTTAGGCTGGCATGCATCTCTTGGGGAGAGTTTCGAAAAATGTTGAAAATTTTTAAAATTTTCGAAAAATCAAAAAATGCAGGAAAGAGTCTGAAAAGCGCACAAAACCAAATTTTTTTTAAGAAAAATTTAAAGGTCAAATTTTTCAAAATTTTTGTGTTTTGTGCACATTTTGGATAATTTCCAGCCATTTTTGGTTTTTCGAAAATTTTCGAATTTTTCAAAATTCTCACCACCTGATGCCTTGCAGAATCTGTTGCTGTCGGTCTGTTTCTGATGTGCTTTGTTTCGGACGAACGCTATCTGTGCTTCACACGGTCTGTGACCTGCCGTTTCTCAAAAGCACACGTGCTGCAGACTACACGTAAGGCACATGGGGAGACGGGTAGAGACACGGTCTTTCACACAGCGAGTCCTGCAGAGGCCGGTTACTGCAGACACCAAGGCAGTCAGTCAGCAAGCGGGAGAGATAGAGGCCCGAGTACTTCTCAGGCAGTATGAGGTATTCTCTTAGGCTGGCATGCATCTCTTGGGGAGAGTTTCGAAAAATGTTGAAAATTTTTAAAATTTTCGAAAAATCAAAAAATGCAGGAAACAGTCTGAAAAGCGCACAAAACCAAATTTTTTTGAACCAAAATTTAAAGGTCTAATTTTTCAAATTTTTTGTGTTTTGTGCGCATTTTTAAAAATTTCCAGCCATTTTTGGTTTTTCGAAAATTTTCGAATTTTTCAAAATTCTCCCCACCTGATGCCTTGCAGAATCTGTTGCTGTCGGTTTGTTTCTGATGTGCTTTTTTTCGGACGAACGGTGTCTGTGCTTCACTCGGTCTGTGACCTGCCATTTCTCAAAAGCACACGTGCTGCAGACGACACGTAAGGCACATGGCGAGACGGGTAGAGACACGGTCGTTCACACAGCGAGTCCTGCAGAGGTCGGTTACTGCGGACACCAAGGCTGTCAGTCAGCAAGCGGGAGAGATAGAGGCCGAGTACAGCAGAGGCATGATGAGGTATTCACCGAGGCTGGAAAGCATCTCTTGGGGAGAGTTCTGAAAAAAGTTGAAAATTTTCAAAATTTTCGAAAAATCATAAAATGCAGGAAATTGTCTGAAAAGCGCACAAAACCAAAAAAAATGAAAATTTTGAAAAAATTTGAAGGTGGAATTTTTCAAAAATTTTGTGTTTTGTGCGCATTTTTAAAAATTTCCAGATATTTTGGATTTTTCGAAAATTTTCGAATTTTTCAAAAGTCTCCCCACCTGATGACTTGCGGAACCGGTCGCTGTCGGTCTGTTTCTGATGTGCTTTGTTTCGGACGAACGCTGTCTGTGCTTCACACGGTCTGTGACCTGCCGTTTCTCAAAAGCCCACGTGCTGCAGACGACACGTAAGGCACAGGGCGAGACGGGCAGAGACACGGTCGTTCACACAGCGAGTCCTGCAGAGGCCGGTTACTGGAGACACCAAGGCAGTCAGTCAGCAAGCGGGAGAGATAGAGGCCCGAGTACTTCTCAGGCAGTATGAGGTATTCTCTTAGGCTGGCATGCATCTCTTGGGGAGAGTTTCGAAAAATGTTGAAAATTTTTAAAATTTTCGAAAAATCAAAAAATGCAGGAAACAGTCTGAAAAGCGCAGAAAACCAAATTTTTTTGAACCAAAATTTAAAGGTCAAATTTTTCAAAATTTTTGTGTTTTGTGCGCATTTTTAAAAATTTCCAGCCATTTTTGGTTTTTCGAAAATTTTCGAATTTTTCAAAATTCTCCCCACCTGATGCCTTGCAGAATCTGTTGCTGTCGGTTTGTTTCTGATGTGCTTTTTTTCGGACGAACGGTGTCTGTGCTTCACACGGTCTGTGACCTGCCATTTCTCAAAAGCACACGTTCTGCAGACGACACGTAAGGCACATGGCGAGACGGGTAGAGACACGGTCGTTCACACAGCGAGTCCTGCAGAGGTCGGTTACTGCAGACACCAAGGCTGTCAGCCAACAAGCAGGAGAGATAGAGGCCGAGTACAGCAGAGGCAGGATGAGGTATTCACCGAGGCTGGATAGCATCTCTTGGGGAGAGTTTTGAAAAAATTGAAAATTTTCAAAATTTTCGAAAAATCAAAAAATGCAGGAAATTGTCTGAAAAGCGCACAAAAGCAAAAAAAAATGAAAATTTTGAAAAAAATTTGAAGGTCGAATTTTTCAAAAATTTTGTGTTTTGTGCACATTTTTAAAAATTTCCAGATATTTTGGATTTTTCGAAAATTTTCGAATTTTTCAAAATTCTCCCCACCTGATGACTTGCGGAACCGGTCGCTGTCGGTCTGTTTCTGATGTGCTTTGTTTCGGACGAACGCTGTCTGTGCTTCACACGGTCTGTGACCTGCCGTTTCTCAAAAGCCCACGTGCTGCAGACGACACGTAAGGCACAGGGCGAGACGGGCAGAGACACGGTCGATCAGACAGCGAGTCCTGCAGAGGCCGGTTACTGGAGACACCAAGGCAGTCAGTCAGCAAGCGGGAGAGATAGAGGCCCGAGTACTTCTGAGGCAGTATGAGATATTCTCTTAGGCTGGCATGCATCTCTTGGGGAGAGTTTCGAAAAATGTTGAAAATTTTTAAAATTTTTGAAAAATCAAAAAATGCAGGAAAGAGTCTGAAAAGCGCACAAAACCAAATTTTTTTGAAGAAAAATTTAAAGGTCTAATTTTTCAAAATTTTTGTGTTTTGTGCGCATTTTGGATAATTTCCAGCCATTTTTGGTTTTTCGAAAATTTTCGAATTTTTCAAAATTCTCCCCACCTGATACCTTGCAGAATCTGTTGCTGTCGGTCTGTTTCTTATGTGCTTTTTTTCGGACGAACGCTGTCTGTGCTTCACACGGTCTGTGACCTCCATTTCTCAAAAGCACACGTGCTGCAGACTACACGTAAGGCACATGGCGAGACGGGTAGAGACACGGTCTTTCACACAGCGAGTCCTGCAGAGGCCGGTTACTGCAGACACCAAGGCAGTCAGTCAGCAAGCCGGAGAGATAGAGGCCGAGTACATCAGAGGCAGGATGAGGTATTCACTTAGGCTGGCATGCATCTCTTGGGGAGAGTTAAGAAAAATGTTGAAAATTTTCAAAATTTTCGAAAAATCAAAAAATGCAGGAAATTGTCTGAAAAGAGCACAAAACCAAATTTTTTTTGAAAATTTTTAAGGAAAACTTAAAGGTCTACTTTTCCAAAAATTTTGTGTTTTGTGCGCATTTTGGAATATTTCCAGCCATTTTTGGTTTTTCGAAAATTTTCGTATTTTTCAAAATTCTCCCCACCTGATGCCTTGCAGAAACTGTTGCTGTCGGTCTGTTTCTGGTGTGCTTTGTCTCGGACGAACGCTGTCTGTTCCTCACACGGTCTGTGACCTGCCGTTTCTGAAAGGCCAACGTGCTGCAGACGACACGTAAGGAACAGGGTGAGACGGGTAGAGACACGGTCGTTCACACAGCGAGTCCTGCAGAGGCCGGTAACTGCAGACACCAAGGCAGTCAGTCAGCAAGCGGGAGAGATAGAGGCCCGAGTACTTCTGAGGCAGTATGAGGTATTCTCTTAGGCTGGCATGCATCTCTTGGGGAGAGTTTCGAAAAATGTGGAAAATTTTTAAAATTTTCGAAAAATCAAAAAATGCAGGAAAGAATCTGAAAAGCGCACAAAACCAAATTTTTTTGAAGAAAAATTTAAAGGTCTAATTTTTCAAAATTTTTGTGTTTTGTGCGCATTTTGGATAATTTCCAGCCATTTTTGGTTTTCGAAAATTTTCGAATTTTTCAAAATTCTCCCCACCTGATGCCTTGCAGAATCTGTTGCTGTCGGTCTGTTTCTGGTGTGCTTTGTCTCGGACGAACGCTGTCTGTGCCTCACACGGTCTGTGACCTGCCGTACCTGAAAAGCCCACGTGCTGCAGACGACACGTAACGAACAGGGCGAGACGGGCAGAGTTACGGTCGTTCACACAGCGAGTCCTGCAGAGGCCGGTTAGTGCAGACACCAAGGCAGTCAGTCAGCAAGCGGGAGAGATAGAGGCCGAGTACAGCAGAGGCATGATGAGGTATTCACCGAGGCTGGAAAGCATCTCTTGGGGAGAGTTTTGAAAAAAGTTGAAAATTTTCAAAATTTTCGAAAAATCAAAAAATGCAGGAAATTGTCTGAAAAGCGCACAAATCCAAAAAAATGAAAATTTTGAAAAAATTTTGAAGGTGGAATTTTTCAAAAATTTTGTATTTTGTGCGCATTTTTAAATATTTTAAACCATTTTTGATTTTTCGAAAATTTTCGAATTTATCAAAATTCTCCCCACCTGATGACTTGCGGATCCGGTCGCTGTCGGTCTGTTTCTGATGCGCTTTGTTTCGGACGAACGCTGTCTGTGCTTCACACGGTCTGTGACCTGCCGTTTCTCAAAAGCCCACGTGCTGCAGACGACACGTAAGGCACAGAGCGAGACGGGCAGAGACACGGTCGTTCACACAGCGAGTCCTGCAGAGGCCGGTTACTGCAGACACCAAGGCAGTCAGTCAGCAAGCGGGAGAGATAGAGGCCGAGTATAGCAGAGGCAGGATGAGGTATTCACCGGGGCTGGAAAGCATCTCTTGGGGAGAGTTTTGAAAAAAGTTGAAAATTTTCAAAATTTTCGAAAAATCAAAAAATGCAGGAAATTGTCTGAAAAGCGCACAAAACCAAAAAAATTAAAATTTTGAAAAGATTTTGAAGGTGGAATTTTTCAAAAATTTTGTGTTTTGTGCGCATTTTTAAAAGTTTCCAGCCATGTTTGATTTTTCGAAAATTTTCGAATTTTTCAAAATTCTCCCCACCTGATGCCTTGCGGAACCGGTCGCTGTCGGTCTGTTTCTGATGTGCCTTGTTTCGGACAGACGCTGTCTGTGCTTCACACGGTCTCTGACGTGCGTCTCTGAAAAGTCCAGGTACTGCAGACAACACGAAAGTCAGATATCGAGACGGTCAGAGACACGGTCGGTCAAACAGAGTCGTGCAGAGGCCGGTTGCTGCAGACATTGAGGCAGCCAACAATTGGTATAGAGAGAGGCCGAGTCGGGCAGACAGGATGAGGCATTCACCGAGGCTCGCATGCATCTCGTGCGGGTGAGTTTTGAAAAAAGTTGAAAACTTCCAAAAGTTTCGAAAAATAAAAAAATGCTGGAAATTGTTTGAAAAGCGCACAAAAACAAAAAATTTCGAAAATTTTGAAAAAATGTGAAGGTGGATTTCTCAAAAAATTTTGTTTAGTGCGCTTTTTGGACAATTTCCAGCATTTTTTCAACTTTCGAAAATTTTCAAATTTTTCGAAATTCCTTACAAAAATCTCCTTACCTGATACCTTGCAGATCCGGACGCTGTCGGCTGTCTCTGATGTACTGTGTCTCTGACGAACGCGGTCTGTGACTCTCGCTTTCTCTGACGTGCCGTCTCTGAAAAGCCCACGTACTGTAGACAATACGTAAGTCAGATATCGAGACGGTCCGACACACGGTCGGTTCACATCGAGTCGTGCAGAGGTCGGTTGCTGTGCAGATACCGAGGCAGCCAACAATCGGGAGAGAGAGAGGCCGAGTCCGGCAGAGACAGGATGAGGCATTCACCGAGGTTGGCATGCATCTCGTGGGGGAGAGTTTAGAAAAAAGTTGAAAACTTTCAAAATTATCGAAAAATAGAAAAATGCTGGAAATTGTCTGAAAAGCCCACAATACCAAAAAATTTCGAAAATTTTGAAGAAAAATTTAAGGTGAAATTTTTCAAAAAATTTTGTTTTGTGCGCTTTTTGGACAATTTCCAGCATTTTTGAATTTTCGAAAATTTTCAAATTTTTCGAAATTCCCTTCAAAAATCTCCTCAAATGATACCTTGCAGATCCGGACGCTGTCGGACTGTCTCTGATGTACTGTGTCTCTGACGAACGCGGTCTATGCCTCACGCAGAACCTGATGTGCTGTCTCTGAAAAGCCCATGAACTGGAGACAAAACGTAAGGCAGATATCGAGCCTGGTAGAGAGACACGGTCGGTCACACATCGAGCCCTGCAATCGGGAAGAGATTGAGGCCGAGTCCGGCAGAGAAAGGTTGAGGCATTCACCGGGGCTGGCATGCCTCTCGTGGGGGAGAGTTTTGAAAATGTAGGAAAATTTTCGAAAAATAAAAAAATGCTGGAAATTGCCTGAAAAGCGAACAAAACCAAAAAATTTCGAAAATTTTGAAAAAGTTTGAAGGTGGAATTTTTCAAAAAATTTTGTTTGTGCGCTTTATGGACAATTTCCAGCATTTTTTGAATTTTCGAAAATTTTTGGATGTTTTCGAAATTCCTTCCAAAAATCTCCTCACCTGATGCCTTGCAGATCCGGACGCTGTCGGACTGTCTCTGACGTACTGTGTCTCTGACGAACGCGGTCTGTGCCTCACGTAGTACCTGACATGCCGTCTATATAAAGCCCATGAACTGGAGACAACACGTAAGGTAGAGATCGAGACGGGCAGAGACACTGTCGGTCACAGATCTAGCCCTGCAGAGGCCGGTTGCTGCAGACACTGAGGCAGCCATTAATCGGTAGAGAGAGAGGCCGAGTCGGGCAGAGACAGGATGAGGCATGTTGTGGGGGAGAATTTTGAAAAATTTGATAACTTTCAAAATTTTCGAAAAATAAAAAAATGCTGGAAATTGTCTGAAAAGCGCACAAAACAAAAAAAATTCGAAAATTTTGAATTTTTTTTTAAAAATTTTGAAAATAATTTGAAGGTGGAATTTTTCAGAAAATTTTGTTTTGTGCGCTTTTTGGACAATTTCCAGCATTGTTTGAATTTTCGAAAATTTTTGGATGTTTTCGAAATTCCTTTCAAAAATCTCCCCACCTGATGCCTTGCAGATCCGGACGCTGTCGGACTGTCTCTGATGTACTGTGTCTCTGACGAACGCGATCTGTGCCTCATGCGGTCTCTGGCGTGCCGTCTCTGAAAAACCGATGTACTGGAGACAACACGTAAGGCAGAGATCGAGACGGGCAGAGAGACACGGTCGGTCACACATCGAGCCCTGCAGAGGCAGGTTGCTGCAGACACTGAGGCAGCCAGCAATCGGAAGAGATAGAGGCCGAGTCCAGCAGAGACAGGATTAGGTATTCACCGAGGCTGGCATGCATCTCTTGGGGGAGAGGTTTGAAAAAAGTTGAAAACTTTCAAAATTTTCGAAAAATAAAAAAATCCTTTAAATTGTCTGAAAAGCGCACAAAACCAAAAATTTTCGAAAATTTTGAAAACAATTTTGAAGGTAGAAATTTTTCCAAAAATTTTTGATTTGTGCGCTTATTGGACATTTTCCAGCTTTTTTGATATTTTGAAAATTTTGAATTGTTTTCAAAATTCCCCCTTACGATCACTGTCAGTGTGTTCCTCCGCCTGATACGGTCTTTGTCGTAACCTCTCTCTGTCGAACTCGGTCCTCTAAGATCCGGTCTCTGTATGACACTGTCTCTAACGGGACGTCTTGGAAAACCGTTAACAGCAGAGACTGGGAGAGGCAGAGACAGAATCTCGCAGAGATCGGGAGACGCAAGAGAACGTGTGAGAGAGTGACGAGGTCCGGCAGAGAACGGGTGAGACAGACTGTGTCCGCCAGATACCGGTTGAGGTAGAAACCGGAAGACAGATAGAGAGAGAGAGAGAGAGGGGGGGCGAGTTTGGCTTAGATCGGATTTGATAGTGACCGGTTGTCGCGTGCATCATGTAGGGAATATTTTGAAAAAAATATTAAAATTTTTCAAAAGTATCGAAAAATCAAAAAGTGCTGAAAAGTGTCCGAGATTCGCACAAAACCACAAATTTTCAAAAATTTTGAAATTGTTTTGGAAGATAAAATTTTTCAAAAATTTTCTTAGTTTTGTGCGTTTATTGGAAATTTTCCAGTGTATTTTGAATCTTTGAAAATTTTGAATTTTTTTCAAAAAACCCCCTTACGTTCATTGTCAGTGTGTTGCTCCGCCTACACGGTCTTTGACGTAACCTCTGACTCTAACCGGCCAACTTGTAAAGACCGGTAATAGCAGAGACCGTGTCTCGCAGAGAACCGGTGACGCAGAAAACTTGTGGGACATTGACGGAGACCGGCATAGATCGTGAGACAGACCGTGTCCTGCAGATACCGGTTGAGGTAGAACCCTGGAGAGACAGTGTGCGAATCTCGCAGAGATCGGGAGACACAGAGAACGTGTGAGGGAGTGACGAGGTCCGGCAGAGAACGGGTGAGACAGACCGTGTTCGACAGTTACCGGTTGAGGTAGAAACCGGGAGAGAGAGAGGGAGCGAGTCTGGCACAGATCGGATTTGGCAGAGACCGGTTGTCGTGTACACCAGAAAGTGGTAATTTTGAAAATAAATTTTCAAATTTTTCAAAATTATCGAAAAATCAAAAAATTCTAAAAATTCCCCGAGAAGCGCACAAAACCAAAAAAATTGAATTTTTGATTTTTTTAGAGGAAGTAATTTTTCAATTTTTTTGATTTTGTGCGCTTATTGGACATTTTCCAGCTTTTTTGATTTTTTGAAAATTTTGAATTGTTTTCAAAATTCCCCTTTACGATCGCTGTGTGTTCCTCCGCCTGACACGGTCTTTGACGGAACCTCTCTCTGTCGGACTCGGTCCTCTAAGATCCGGTCTCTGTATGGCACTGTCTCTAACGGGACGTCTTGGAAAACCGGTAACAGAAGAGACTGGGAGAGGCAGAAACAGAATCTCGCAGAGATCGGGAGACGCAGAGAACGTGTGAGACAGTGACGAAGTCCGGCAGAGAACAGGTGAGACAGACCGTGTCCGCCAGATACCGTTTTAAGTAGAAACCGGGCGAGACAATGAGAGTGTCTCGCAGAGAACGGGAGACTCAGAGAACGTGTGAGACAGTGACGGATTCCGGGAGAGAACGGGTGAGAGGGAGAGACGGTGTCCGCGAGAGACCGGTTGATGTAGAAAGCTGGAGAGAGTGTGAGCGAGTCCGGCTTAGATCGGATTTGGCAGGGACTGGTTCTAGTGTGCATCAGGTCGAAATTATTTTGATTTTTTTTTCAAATTTATCAAAATAATCGAAGAATCGAAAAATGATGGAAATTGTCTGAGAGGCGTACAAAACCAAAAATTTTCAAAAAATTTGAAAATATTTTTTGATAATTTTTTTTAGAAATATTTGAAATTTTTCAATTTTGTTGTTATGAGCGATTTTTGGTCAATTTGCAGGAATTTTTAAACTTTTGGAAAATTTTGAAAAATTCTCCCACCCGATCCGTGCCAGAACCAGTGTCTGCCGATTCAGGTGTCTGCATACTCTGTCTCTGATGGACACGGTCTCTGACTGTAGGTATGTAGCCTAGCCATCATCATACTGTGTCTGTCCGCAGACCTATCAGTGGAACAGAGCCTATATGTTTTGGGCATCGGTTCCGTAGAACTAGGGATATCACAAGGATCTTTAATGTGGTGGTTTCCCTTTGCCTTCCACATCCTACGCCTTTGACCATATCTGGTTTATATGCCTTTGGGGGTGATGTCTCACCCCCGGGACAAGAGGGTGTCCCTACTTCATCCTCCACCCTCCGAAGAGGCTATTGGCACTTGGTGGCGTGAGTCCACTTATACAGGTGGTCACTCGATTTGCGGACGCAGTTTAACGTCTTACCCGTGACACGTAGCCTAGCCAAGCCTAGCCTAACCTAACCTAACTTAACCTAGCCTAACAGCTAACCTAGCTTAGCCTATCCTAACCTAGCCTAGCCTAGCCTAACCTAACCTAACCTAACCTAACCTAGCTTACCCTACACTGTCTCTGTGGACTAATTTTCTGCAAGATCAAATCTCTGTATGACCATGTCTCTGACTGGAGGTCTCTGCAAAGACTTGGTGAGGCAGCCACCGGGTCCGGAAGAGAGGCAGTGTTCAGGTCCAGCAGATTTAATTAATAGACGTATCTTAACGTAATTGTGAGAAATATTAAATTGATACCGGATTTAAAATCCAGACAAATTACAAATTTGATGATTCTCATTAATTAAGGGAAAAAGAGTATAAGGTCGATATCAGATTCTCAAGGCGGCAAGCATGAAGATGATTTCTGAGACGATGCGCCGTGTAGTCTGGTGGATGTTTACCGACGTTTCAGAGGTGATTGCTGCCTTCGTCATCAGAACGGATGATGATGGAGGCAGCACCAAAATAAACTAGAATTAGAGTAGACGGCGAAACACCACATACAATAGCCATCTTCAAGCTTTGATAAGGTTTATCTAAGCTTAAGACTTCATCGGTTGGCCATTTTCATATCCTACATCTATGTAGAATAAATGTATTTAGAATGCGCATTGGCATCCAAAAAAGAAGCGCTGTTTCACTTTGTATAAAACAAGGTAGCGCTGTAACAACCGTGAAACTGCTTTCAAAATTTAATGAGATAAAACTGTAGTTACTCCGAAATGAAAATGTACAAACTGACGAACTTGGAAATGGATGTCATCTTCCCACTCACATGCTGTGCTCCGTGACAAATGCACACACACACATACAGATAAAGTTAAATTAAACTCTGTGCGTGATGGAATTACATGAGTCTGTGGGTAAACGCATCGATGCCGATATAATTAGTTAATAAAGTACTCGGTGCTACCTCTCACTAGGCCTAGTTATTGACAATTATCTTATTTAGGGTCTGTAATAATCAGAACATCCTTTTCAGGTGTGATTTGCGCTTTAGCGTGAGCGAAGGACAACTCATGACCATTGCATATCTGCTTGTCACATCTTTAACTGCAATGTTGCAACAATGACCTTGAAGAATATTATTTCCGACAATGACAGGTTCTCCGTCACAACAATTAAATTTAATCTCATTTTTACAAAGACGTCAGTGGGTCACACTGTTGCAACAGACTTTGGATAATGTTGTTGCCCTTGGTACTACGCCAGTATAAATGGTAAGGATGGACTTTAGCGAAAACGGTTGTGGCCTATCTAAGGTTCTGTTCCACATTTTGTCTGGAGTGAGTGAGGAAAATTATGAAAAGCTTTGGTCAAAAGGTAATGGCCGGGCTGATATTCGCAACAGCACCTCCCGAATAAAATGCTGAAGTGCTAACCACTGCACTGCGTCGTTCGGAAAGTTATATGCGCGTATATATAAACAAAGAAATATTGTTAGATATTAAAATTTATTCAGATCATTTCTTACAAGTATTAACAGCAACTTAACAAGCCTTCGTCTGGCTTTTTTAAACAATTGTGGGAGCAAATGTAGCCAGGTCGACCTCACCATAGCTGACCAAGCTTTGGTATTTGCGAGAAGCGAAGTCCTCCCTCTCGAAGAGCATAACGATAGGCAACGTGCTGAGCGAGATTCTAGCTACAGAGGAGACCCGCGTGTTCTCAGGAGCCACGACCTTGACGATGGGCAGTTCTCTCACTTGCTGCAAATTCGGGTTAGTGTCGGCGGCGAGGGTCACTGGGTTAAAGATCAGAGCCGTTTTATCGTTTTCTCTCAGAATTTCGTTCAGACGAAGGATGACGGGGCTGAGGTCAGTTACCAGAGATGTCATCCCCTTCTCGAGTACGTAGGCCACAATACCACTTCTTTCTTTGACCAGAGCAACCACAGGCTGGGTCATAATTCCATTGATGCCTATTGCTTCATTCGCAGTGGGTTCGGGTGCCTCTGGTAGAGTAAAATAATTTTAAGTTATTCAGTTACAATTTGATACTATTCATTTTACGGTGTTTTAATACAATTTTATCTGTTTTTATGGATGTAAAACTTCGTATGCTTTATTACGGGATACATAAACACTAAAGCAGAAGGTGTTGATAATACGAAAGAAAAAATAAAATCAGGACAAAAATAATAAACAACTTCTTTGTTTATAATACTTAACCTCAAGCTATTACAATCATTAAATCACAGATAACGTCGACGTGGTAACGAAAATGTATTTAATCTTATCACTAAACTAACCCTAAATCCTTAGAGACCAAGACAATTTCACCCCAGAAAGCACATACCACCCCACAAATAAAGGACTAATGATTATGCTACTTTTGAACAATCAGATTACCGCGGTCCTTCAAAAGGAACAGACCACATGGTAACAAAACCGGTGCTACATAAACAGGGTGTGAATGTGAAGACTGGATATAACTGATTCAGGATGAAGACTTCAGCTTCAATTACAGTGGTAATTATTGATCAGCTGCGTGACTATCAGCTACTCGGTTAATTAATCAGTATATCTAAGTTAGCTACTTATTGTAAATTACGCGACAGACATTATGGATGAAAACCCGAATTAGATTGATTAACTCACCAAAGAATGTGATCTTGGTAGTAGCGGGGGCTGGTACCTGCGTAGCAGCGACTGCCCCAACCATAAAGATCAGAACGCAAACCTTCATCACGGCTATGCAAAACTGTCTGTCTGGTACGAACGAAGGGAGAACCTGACACTGTTCGACGATGTCTTCCTGGCTCATATAAATGTGACATTGACAGCGTCTGTTAGCCTTCGTAATGGAAAGTTCATTATTACTACTCAAAACAGATAACTAATGATGTTGCACGTATCTCAGGTCAATGAACAGCCCATGCGATAAGAATATCATTTTACGTATCTTACCTAAGATGTTACTTGTTTTTTTTCAAACTTGGAAAAATAACAACTTAACAGTAAGTTTCCTGTAATACCTAAACGTCCCTTCTTCAGCATCTGGTAGTCTCCCAGTAGACTAAGTGATCCGGCTAAATCCGACTCTGGCCGCTGGGCCCTTTCTCAAACCCAATCTACTTCTCACATACTACTACTTTCAAATCCATTTTATTATCCTTCCATTTATGCCCTGGTCTCCCAAGTGATCTCTTTTCCTTCACCTCATACCTCTACCATGTTCTTTTTGATTTCATTATTCTTAAATCCGCATTGAACAATAAACATTTGACACCGCATAATTCCAAAGAAATAAAAGGTACTTCATGACGCAGGCAGAGTTATCTAACTTATCTTGCAAGCCAGTGATCGGCCCAGAAATGAACATCCTACGTATGTTTGCGGAGTGCAGCATTCACGCCCTCAGGCCGTTAATGCTTTTATGTCCATGGGCAGAAAATACTTATCGTCTGGAAATAACCGTCCCACGAGTCGAATTAACTATTCTCTTCAAACATTACATGGACCAGATTAGCCTTCAGAGGCCAAAAGTACTCTAAGCTAGACAAGAAATTTGTCTCTTTCTATGGAACCCGAAGGTTCATTAACGTGTTCGCTACACAAAGCCACGGGCCCTATCCTGAGCCACATGAATTCAGTGCACAATCTCCAATCCCATTTACCTAAAATTTATTTTAATATTATCCTGCCGTCTATACCTAGGTCTTCCAAGTGATCTGTTCCCTTCAGATTTTTCAACCGAAATTGTGTACGCATTTTGTCCCACCTTCCTTGATTTGATAACCCTAATAATATCTGTTAAATAGTACAACTATGGAGCTCATTTATTGTATAATTTTCTCCATACCCGTATCAAAAAACAATCACATTCACTTTTAAAAATTATGTTTTTTCACGGGATTATTTGGAAAATTACGCAAAACTCCTCTGTTGTATATTCTTGTAGCGCTTTATTGTTTATTGTCACGTATTTAGATTTTTAAATTGTAAATAAAATATGAAAGGACGCGATTGTGCACTTAATGACGTACCGTGCCTTCCTGCGCGGTCCGGGAAAATCACGAAAATCTGAATTAAAATAACCTATATCCGGTCAATATTTGAACCCGGGACCTCCCGAATACTACGCAGTATTGACAACCACCCACACAAGACGCTGATATAACGCATTGAAATCTCGTATTTAGCGGTTTTGAAATTTCGGGGTTTTACAATCAGATTCCACTTAACTGGATAATGGTTTCATCTACGATGCTCAGAACTTTGTGTTGTATGTTTCATGAACTGATCCATCATAGGGATAATAGACCTGTCTCGCAGTTCCACCGCTGAATTTACATTTTTCCTTTAGCCTAGTTTGTGGGAAAGGGTGACCAAGCACACGCGATGCAGTACTTGAGACTTGTTTGAACTCACTCATGAGTATGAGAAGTTCAGAAAAATATTACATTGATTAATGAGAAAGTTTCATGTCATTATGATGCACTAATTTCACTTTATCTACAGCAGCGTAATACTATATAGCTCTTTCAAATGTTCAATCTATTACGATCACACAAAACACAGCAAACACGTCTCTCTTGTTTATTCCTATACATCCCAGACAAACAGAAGTGTTATTGATACTCAGCTCAAGGTTACTGAACAAGTAGTTTACGGATGAAGTCTACCTGTTGGAAAAATAATTTAGTATGCGCATTCACACTAGAGATCGCGGGCCGAACGCGGTCCATATGAATGTTGAATGAAACTCATTGAACCTCTAATATCTGTATTTTGTAGTGTGGTGGAAATAAATCAGCCTTCCGTAATAGTGGTCTCGGGTTCGATGCTAACAGAATCCACATCGGAGCCATCATTAATGCCTTCCTCTCCTCACATTTATAGAAAAGTAATAACTATGTGTATTTTGGAAATATATGAGTCCCAAAATTGTGAGTACTTTCTGCAGGCTAAAATCACAATCAACAACAGATGCATCATGTCACATTATTTCATCAATGTCATTATTATCGATATTTATTTCTGATATTAAAAGTGATGACCGTGTTACTATTTACTAGGTATCTCTATTATAGGAAAACCAGATGCAAAGAAGAGAATAAGTAGCTTGTATACATATTTATTTATTTTTTATTCGAATTATCTTTCATAGTGTGATTCTGGTTCGATCACATAGTGTAAGAATGCTGGTGTATCTTCTGCTTTGTTCTTCGTTCTATTGTCTTGTGCCTCTAATGTTGGAAGTAGGGGTAAAAGACACCGGGATACAATTTTACAAAATAACACCTCAATGGTCTGTTTGTAAAACTGAGATTTTATCTGATGGATAATATAATATATATGAAATGCGTATTACGAATAAGCAAGCGTACTTCAGTCAATACTTCCTCCTTCATAAGTTCCTTTGCAGTATCAAATCTGGACATTACATCATTGTCTTCTTATATTATCCATTCCTGCACTATCAAAGAATAAAATTAAAAATGTTTAATATCAACAATGTTTACGAAACTTCGACAAAATTTATATTCTACAAAACTTAGGAGGCGAATATTCATATTCAGTAGGTTCCTGGTTTGAATCTCGACCCAAAGACTTGCTATCCGGATTGAAATTCTTCATAGTTTTCCACGGTCCCTTCTAGTAAATACAGAAATAGTAACTTAAATTATGCTTCGAGAGCTTATCTCCATACCCTTAAGAATTCATTATTTTTTAATAATCGTATCATTCGACGATATATAGACTAAGCTACTGACAGCGTCATTAAATAAACCACAAATCTAAGTATATCAAGAAACTGATGCAGTCTACACTGGACACTATGAAATACTACAGATATTTAAAAAGTGGACATTAAAACAAATCTTCAAGTACGTAAAAATAAAATATTCTAAAACAAAATAATAAAACTGCTACTTCATGTTAATTGTGGTCTTGTTGGTCGTAACACCGCCTGGTCTGTTAGGCGTCACAAACGGTGAGAAAGCCTTCAACATCATCGCCCTGAAATCCTTACATCTCACACACGTATGTCAAGTTCGATAATAAGTTTGGATGTGTTTTCTACCATTATAATAAATTTTGAAACTCACTTCTCTTTCATTTATCAAAAGTAAAGTAATTTAATTAATTAAGAGTAATATACCTATACGTCGAAACAAACCCAGCTCTCTATATAAAACGTCAGTTTTCTTGCCTTATGATTAATATTCATTCAGCTACAACATTTTAAAGTTTATCTTAATTACAAAAGTTTTTATATCTAGTTCACGTAGAAAAGTTTTTACTTCAGTTTATAACATGGCTTAGACACTGCATGACCCTAAGGAAACAGGCAATCAAAATTCAATAACAACTCCAGAGATTAAAAAATATCTGTCTCTTGTCTGTACAGTTAAGTACATCATTCATATGCTATCAGCCTTGTAGAAAAATTCTTATCGATTATTAATGTTGCGACTTAGAAGTAAGTATATCATTGTAAGATAAGATCATAGTCTTCCGTTAAAGACAAATACATTTTTGGAACATTCTTATTGATGATAGCCATTTTCCAATATCTAGCGTTAAAATTTCTCTTTTTATATTACATACTATTCTTTTCAGATTTTCTTCCTTCTTAACACTACGACTTATAATAATTTAAGTCGGTTTCATTTTATACAATGTCTCATGATGATTAATATTTTTGCCTGTGGCTCTACAGTTCTTGGAAAAACCAGGCCGCCTTGATGTTGAAGTGTAACACAATCATCAGCCTCTTGAGTGGATTTCAAATCCATATTCCCAGTACCCAAGTGGCCAAGACCCACGTTCTAGGTCGAACAGTCACCTATGATTGTCCACGAAATTACGCAAAGACAGATCGGGTTTCGATTTCTAGGAGTCTGGATTTTCTTTCTAAGCTTGCACGTCCAGACCGATTTTGGGACCCGTTGGGGTCTACAACCAACGAGTATCGGGTGCTGTTTTCCTGCAGATAAAGCGACTAAAAATCACATCCATCCATTACTTTAACTCCATTCCTGCATACATTTTCATGGTATGATGGTTTAGAAGAGGGAAAAAAATACTTTTTGTTGAAACTGTTACAACACTTCTGACAGTGTCAAAACTGTTATTCTTGTTTCCACGCATCAGCGCAGACCGTAACGATAAATATATAATGGGAAATTGTAATTAGAATTTAAAAGTAAACTGATTTCGTCGCATATAACTGTAGCTCTTGAAGCGACATCTGGAGCACATCCCAACCAATTACCATGAAAACAAACATGGTGCTCAGTAATAAAATTGAATTCTGTCATACCACGTTAGAAAACACGTTTCAAAAAATCTGAGGGACTGACAATTTGTGGATCGTAAATAGATTCATTCTGTGTAGACAGACAGAATACGAAGCATCAGATTAAATAATAGGCATCTATTTTAATTACCGCTGTAATTCAAAGAATGGTACATTTAGGATTTGTGATTTTCCCGGCTGCGAGTCAAAACACAGTCCAGTGATGTTCGCTTATCATTTACTCAACCGATCAAAAAATATCAGGCTTTTTCACACACCTAAAGTTTAAAAATCTGTTCAAAAAAGCACGCCATTTGACATTTGGGCAACAAAGCCCACAGCCTCAAAACCCTGTTTTTCTAAAAACAATTTCAAATTCCATCTCCAATCAACTATCAGGTATTTCAAGTGGCACGTACCCTTAAAAATCACAACAAAAACTACATATATACTTCTTTTGTGACAAATGTCCGCTGATCTAACCCTTCTTGATTTATTACAGACTACAAATACAGTCTCGGTATTTTTATGATCTATTTAATGTAAAATCTCCAATTGTTCATCGCACACTTTACGTTATCAGCGTTTGTCAGGAAGCTGTTACTCGCTAATAATTTGTTTAGGAGTGTTAAAGTGGCATTAGTAGCAGCTATGCAACTTAAATAAGAGTCTCTATAAAGTAATCAACCGAAACTGCTTAAATTTTTAGAATGTCGTTATTTAAATTCTTAAACCGTTCTTACGTACACCCGTCTTTAATCGTAACAAAACAGGCGTTACGGGTCACAGTACACCGGATCACAAACAGCACTGATCCATTCTCGCCAACTGTTTTCTTCTACAAGTGGAAAATACCTTCAGGTGGGGGTAACGAACTGGTAGAGTATATAACCGCGTGTCTGAAGGTCCTTAGTCATGGGTCAAGTTTTCGAACAACCAGCAACAACATGAAATCCTGCCTTGTTTTTCTCTTCGCGTTGGGGCTTACCTCCGCCACGGAAACCACCGTCAAGAAGCTCACTGTTTTCGGTAAGTCACCGTTTGCCAGATCGCTTTTAGAACTTCTCAATATGTATTTTGTCAACTTCTTTCGTTTAGAGTATCGGATGAGAAGTGAAAGTTATAAATTATATGTTCGTAAATTTTTGAAATGTTCTGTTCATGGTATACTCCATTTAGGGTACCATAAAAGCATTCGCTTGACATAACTGTACAAAATAACAAAAAAAACCTTCATCAAAATTTTAACTGCTTCCTCTAGAATACGATGCAGAAATATTATTTTACATTTTTCCTTGCTTTAATAAATTTTTATACACGTTGTGAACAGTGACAGGGCAATAATAATTAAACGACTCTCACGAAAGAATTAATTGTCAATAAGTGACCGACTAACCGAGTGTTTCAGAATATGGTGGCAGACTACACTACAATACATTAACGGTACAAAAAATCAAGTACTATCGGGGGATACAAGATTCATACAGGATTAAGATACATAAGTGTTCTGAATAGTGGCCATTTCACAGACTAAGTAGGATACTATGATAACATATGTTAAATATTAGGAAAACAGGGTATGAGGACGGGATGGTACTAAACTGGCTCAAGTTAATCTGAAATGACCGTCTTCGGTTACTACTGAGAGAGAGGAGAGATGTTTCTGAGAAAAAAATTGTTAGAAAAGTCAGTTTGAAAGTGCGGATAACATAAAAATTGATCTTAGAATAGCAGCAAACGTGAAGTGGTCTGATGTGATTCAAGACCGTACCTACTAGAGACAAAAATCATTTCATTTCTGAAATACTTAGGTTTTCATGGCGGTGAAGATGATGTTCTTCATCATTCTAGACTGAAAATGGAGAGGGAATGTTTCCCCGAACGTTGGTATCCAGCTATGAATCACACGGCATAACGTCACCTCCCAACGAACGTCATTCTTCGTCATAAAAAACATTTCAGGCCTTCTAATAATAAAGAACCCCCCCGGCGGGGAATGGAAACCCGGTCTCCCGCGTGACAGGCGGGGATACTAACCACTATACTACCGAGGACGAGAAGCTGTCGTAATTATTTACGGAAGGTAGCTTGTGAAGATGGTTGTTTCTTGGGATTTAGCTTCATGTAGTCTGGTAGAAGTTTACCAACGTTTCAGAGATCACTTGGTCTGTGGCCACAATCGAGGCAGCAAGGACCACAGATACCCCGTTAAACTCAGAGACAGCCATCTTCAGACTCACCGCCGTGAAAACCTTAAAGCCTACTTCTTCATTATCTTATTCACAAGAGTCCGTCACCGGATAATATCCTGAATCTAAAATATTTTATTTTATAGATTACATTTATATAGCATCTATTAACAAACTTAAAATGGAATGAAGTTCCATTTCCTGTCATTAACAGTCATGACCATGATTTCTTGGTAATGTTAAAATAATGTGACACGTTATAACTGAGAGATTGTAAAATCTGTGTAATCTTTTCAGGTGTTCCAGGAGTATCGTCCACGTCGGACACTGTCGGGTCCTCATTTTTCGGCTTGAAGTCTGTTTACCCGTACAGCATCCCCGTATCAGCAAATCCTTTCATCCCATACAACATTTACTACCCATTCGTGCCCAACGTACTTCGCAGTGACTTCCAATCCGTTCCTATCAGTATTCGTGACGTTTATAACAAACCCGTCACGATGATACTGAAATCAAAGTCGGGAGTTGAAGGGCTGACAGCCTATATCTTGGAGAACGGGCTCTCTTCATTGGCAGAGAACCCTGAAACCAAATTCATTCACGACCTGATAAAGACCGGCTCTGAGAAGACTGCAGTCGTGGTACAACCCACTGTGCTGTCCAACACCCCTGCTTTCAGGATCCTGAAGGACATGTCTGTTGTTAAGCTTGAGGTTCCCTCTGGAATCAAGTTCTCGAACCTAGTTAATGTCATCAGCACCAACATGCCTTTCGTATTCATCCATGACAAGGAAGACGTAAGCACTTTTGAATCTGAAGGCTTGGTAAAAGTTGGAAGCTTGGATATCGCAGATGAAAAAGTGGTCTGCGCGTCATGCTTTTAAATACAAGAAATTTTGTCCATATTCACAACAACATACTCTTGAATTCAATAGCATTCCGTACGCTTTATTGCAAATAGATATAAATAATCAGAGCATATCTTTCTGACTTAAAATAACAAGTCAGCTCCCTTTCGTGTTCAGAAATGTGTTTCAGATATCAGCATTTTACCATGTTTCTGTGAAACATTAATTCTGATGTTCAGCCACTTAATACCAGCTATTAATCAAAATGCTTATCATCTAGTCTGAGCCCTGACTGAATACCTTAAGCGGTAAAATATGTACAGATTCTGATATAAATTGCTGAGTAAAATTTATTTTACGATGTAATAACAAATACAAAATATCCAAGAATTGCCCTTCATAAAATGACAAGAAACATCTGTATCACTATTCCCACATTTCATCAGCATTGTAATACGTGGATCTGGTAAAGTCTGAATTATCAATGACTATATGTTCGATTCCAATTCATAAACTGTTCAATATTTGTGAATATAATAAATGTACTTGATGGACTTTTGAAATAAAATTATACCTTGCAGTTTTTTTTCCTCATTTCAAGTAAATAATACTTTCACAGTATTTTTAAAATGCATTTACATTTAACTTAAAAGATGAAATTAAACGAAGATGGATGGTTGTAAACTTCTACCAGACTACACGGCACTACAACCAAAAAGACAGCCATCAATGTGTCTGTTCATATCACACATACTAACATTTAGTCCAATAGTATTATTATGTAAACACTGATTAATATATCAGAAGAAAAAATTATTTCTGCGAAAATTTCCGGTATTAGCTTTTACTTAATTAGTAATTTAATTAAATATTATTCTTAGTCTATCACTTAGGCACCATTACTTCCCGCAGAGAAACAAAGCAGACAATGAAATCGTCTGCCTTCTATGACAACATCGGTGTAAAAGACGCTGGTTCACTTTAGAGGTCACTGTAGAGATAAAAGTGTGCTGTTAAGTACGATACACATATTTACAAAAGTACGTACTCTAATTGCATGTAGCGGATTCCACCCTGAGAAGTTATCAATCGCTCAGCTAGACAATAAATTCCCTTTCTTATGGAATCCGAAGTTATTTACAACATTAGACCTTAGCCAAAGCCACGTAAAGCTAGTCCACATCGTCAACTTGGCTGTACATTTTAATATTATCATATTGTCTACGCCTTGTTTCAGGTTTTCCGAATGACGTGTATAAATTTCTAATTGCCTGTAAAAGTATTACATACGTAGGCAATATCTTCCTACTTTATTACGTTACCTTCATAATTCTTGGTAAAGAGTAAAAAATATAAAGCTCATATATATGAAATTTTCTCCATTTCCTCTTATTTCGTCTCTCTTAAGTCTAAATATCATTCTCAGCACTTTGTCTTTAGCAATCTCAGACTGCATTATACAAAGGAATATGGGCCTGTAGAGCATATTATTAATTAAATCTGTAAGATGAAACTTGGTGAAACTAATTTAAATTACCAAACAGACTGTAAAATTACACATATGAAGAAGTGGGGCTAGATGAGAAACTCGCAGCTCCATGTTCAACTGTCTTATCATCTTAATCTCATTTTCTTTACGGCTCGTAGTTTACTTGAAAGTGCAGACAAAACCTCAGTTCAGATAACTCTCTAATGCTGTAAGAAATCCTCCACTCTGGCGAAAAGGAAGGAACCAGATGGTATTTCGTACTTATAACACGCAGACGTATAAATGCCTACGATTTGAGGTTTTCGCGGCGGTGAGTCCGAAGAAGGCTGTTTTCTGCCTCCATCATCAGGACGATCGCCCTGATGATGAGGCAGCAAGGACCTCTGAAACATCGGCGCAACAACCCAGACGACAGCCATGTTCCGGATAAATATTTATCCATGACTAAAATACTTTTTATAGATTTAGTTTACTGAAATTATTGACGTTTTATTTCTAAACATTGCTGAAATAGAAAGATTAATACTCTCTCCCTCCTGTCCTTTCGTATTCACGTCTCGACGTTTGTAGCTGACAGCTCTGCAAATGAGAATCAGCTGCTGTTCATTTCCAAAAAATTCTTCACAGGCGTCCAAATACCCACACGTCTCTCATTTCATAAAAATTTGCATTTTAACAACTCCCTAAGTCTGAGTATAATGAATTTTTAAGTCTGCCGTCGAAATAGCTCAGGCCATTCTGACACAACGCTGTCACATATCCGTCAATGGCGGCGGCTGGAACCCTGAAGATGGAGTAATAAACAGCCGAGAACTTTCTACTGTCTGTTAAAACAGGCTCAGTTTTTCATAAAAATCTAAGAATTATATACAATAATAAATAACGAGAGGAAAAGTTTTTGAAAGTAGGCAGTTATGGCCTATTAATGGTTGCTATCCAAACCTCGGAAGTGGAATTAAAAACAGACTCGTGCAGGATAGCAATATTAGAATCGCTATACTAACCTGCCCAGTCACAGAACGATCTTATGTGTCAGAACATGTACGCCTATCCTTCTCTCACTTCAAAAATTTCAAGGAACAATCATCGATACTGAAAAACTGATTTGACGAAGCTCAGCAGACAAATAGAGTCTTAAATGAATGAATGGCTGAATTTACGAAGTATGTCACATACATGTTATATATATATATATATATATATATATATATATATATATAGTCCATGCTCACAAACCTCCACCTTCTGAAACATCCTTGACCAATTCTATTTATTTATATAAATATGTTAGTGTTACAGACACTTAGAATTAACTTAATGAGAGTCTGTAGTTGCTACCTTATGTTCTATACTTTTTTTAAACCCTCATTTCTTTGCAATGACCACTCCATTATATTATTTTCATATACTTTTTAAATGAGTTTATACCGTAAAATATTGTTTTAAACTACGGTATATTTCTAACCTGATATTTTAATGGCACTGTCAATTTTTTGCATTATATGTATTAATATATGTCCCGGTCTTATGCAAATTTCTTCGTTACTACATCAGAATATCCTCTAAGGACAGTTGCACAATTCTATTGATAAATGTAAATATAGTATCTCAAGCGTCTACCTAAGCGTACCAACAAGTGAAATGACACTGACCCTTAATGTTTATTTGTATAATGGAAGATATTGGCGTCTTCCATGTAAATAAACACGCGATTGAAATAGACTTCATGGGATTTCCTATTTCTTATTATCGAGGTGACGTAGGCTTATAATTCTTAGACTGAACTTCTTTAAATCAACAATCTCATTTGTTTTACGTTTGCTGTGTACTATCATCTAATATTATATTCAGAACGTATATATAAGTGAATAACGTTAACATTCACCGTGCTTTCAATACAACTTACATAAAGTATCACAATAAATTATTAATTAAATAAATAAATACCTTTTATATTTTCTTAAACAGAAACAGAAACAAATAAACATCACATACTCGTTAAATCAGGTAACAAATATAAATGTATTATTGCACAGCTGTTCACACCAGCTGACCATCCACAAACTGAGGACGACCCAAAATGTAAACAAACTACCCGGAGTCGGAAATTACATTTTCTTTCTATAATCATGTTGTTCACGACGGATGCTCTATGCACCAAGAAGTTAAAAGCAAGGATAGCCATGGCCAAGGCAGCTTTCGTCAAGAGGATACTTCTCACTAGCAAGTTGGGCTTGGAGATGAAGAAGAAACTAGTGAAGTGTTACGCGCTGTATGGAGCAGAGACTTGGACACTCAGGAAGAAGGAACAGAAATACCTGGAGAGTTTTGAAATGTGGTGTTGGAGAAGAATAGAGAAGATCAGGTGGACGGATCGAGTGACCAACGAAGAAGTATTGAGGAGAGTCAACGAGCAAAGAAACATTCTGCAGGCGATTACTCGAAGGAAAGCTAACTGGCTGGGACATATTATGAGAAGGAATGGGTTACTGAGTGATATCATCGAAGTCCAGGTTGAAGGAAAGCGAGGACTGGGAAGAAGACTGATACAGCTAACCGACGATCTGAAACAAGGAAAGAAGATGAAGTTCCAGGAATTAAAACGAGAAGCTGAGAATAGGGAAAACTGGAGAGCTCTTTTTGGGCAGAGCAATGGACATGTCGTAAGACAGAACACTGAATAATAATAATAAATCATGTTGTGCTAGAGAGTGTGGTAATACAAGGCATCTGCCGGTAGATGGCTCTGCCAATAGTAGCTATACCAGCCTACCTAATTCTGACGGTAGTTGGTTCTCTCTACATTATATTACAAACGTAATTATCATTCATGAGATAATGGTAAAAGTGACTGCGCGTTATTTATAAACAGTAGAAGATAGGCAACAAAACAACAGCGCTGACATCTGTGATTGTACCAGGAACGGAACGAAACGGGGAGGCTTTGGCAGAATTGTGGCGTGTAGCAAATATGAACGGAGCTCAGGTAGACCACGACGAGCTACTCAATGACAGGAATAAGTTATTGGATATGGTAGAGCAAATGTGTCCGATGAACATGAAATATTAGCCTATTTATAATTACTGTTCAGGTCCCTCATTTTTGTCTCTGAATCCCTGAAACAAGGAGAGGCTAAGGGAGGGGAGGAAATTTAGGAAAGTAAGAGGAAGGGGGGAAGGATCAGGCGCCATGACGGGGCTCGTGAGTGACGACAGTAGGGGAGGAGCCCCTAGTTATTAAACATGTACCACATCGACAAATTTTTCATATAAGAGCTATATAACTTCTTACAAACTGTAGTTTTGTGTAAAGCGGTTTTTGCAATTGATGAATATGAATAAAATTAATTTTCCTTGATAAATTTTAATATGCAGTCACAGTAATGAATTTAACCAAAATCAGAGTCGTGTTAACGAAGATAAAACACGCATACTAACAAAAGTGGCCTCCCATTATGCGTTCAGATGTAGCTCTTAGTACAAACAAAGCATAAAAATGTAACTCGTGTTATGTATTCACAGTGCTAATAAGTATGGACTTATATTCTGTTAATTAAAAATCACCAAGTCCCCTTTTCCTACTGGCATCTCGGTTAGGGCATTGGTCGATCATTCCATACGCATATAATTTCAAGGTCAGGAATATGTGGAGCTTTACGTCCAGTTCCACTCTGCACTTCTGTGGAGTAATTCTTAGCGACGAAGACAACAGGGCAGTCCAACTTCTGTAATTCCCGTTAATTCAAAGCACGACAACCGTTTAATGAAACAGAAATTTCATTTATATGATTTCACATTCGACCTGCAAAGAGTTTCCATCTTTTAAAATTGTCCGTATTTTAAAAGAAGTATATTCATCACTACACTAAACCATAAAAATCACATTAAAGCTTATAAATTAATTCAGTCTCAGTATGACGTTGAAATTCTATTAATTTATCAAAAATAAAAGTATTTTAGTGGGTTCCTGTGTTGTTCTGATGGAAACATTCCAAGAAGGCAGATCTCGTCACTCAATTTTCCAAGCGTAAGTTGATTTCTGTGAAACCTTCAACTTGACTGGAGAGTACTTACTCAATTCTAACGTTACAACTTTACTTAAACTTAGAAAAAAATTTAAAACCCTACTTACTACTACCGAAACCGTACATAGGGTGTCTTCAAACAGGCAACGATCGCGTGTTTTCACACACTATTTAATTAATCATCCTCGCAATCATGAGACGCCCCATAACCTGGACAATTAAACCATCGATGAATAAACCAAGGATCAGTAATTCAAAGAAATCAGTGATTAAAATGGACCAGTAGCGTTTAAAATTAATTTTGTCCTAACAAGTTTAACGTAGACACGACAAACAATTTCAGTAAAGTCGGTCGAGGGCTTGAAAGTTAAAAATGAGACGGACGGACCGACACAAATTATCACTTTCGCTAAATTTATGATCTTAATATAAATAATATCAAAGTGTTTTTAAATTAAAGATAACAATTAAAAATTTAAAGCTCTTTTCAGAAGTGAAAAATCTTCGAATATTTAGCAGGAAATAATTAATAATTTACGAAATGTTTCTGTATATTTCATAATCGATGTCTATATTGATGAAAATATTGTCTTCAAAAATTTCCACTTGTCTTAGACTGAGCTTAATTAGTAGTGGAAAAGTATGCTTCTCTAACAAATACGTGTTGGATATGCCATAATATTCATTCAACGGAAAATAACCACAGGTTAGCAGGCCACATATTTGCAGGATATATAAACTATAGGTTCAGAGTGTTTGGAACAGTTAAAGAACATACGAGCAGCAGTATGAAGTCTTGTATTTTTCTTCTGGTCGCTTTGGGACTGGCTGTGGCGATGAGCCCTAGCAAAAGAAAACTCCCTATCTATGGTAAGTCACAATCAGTTTGATTAAAGAATAAATTAGTTAGGAAGAAAATTTAAGTTCATTCTGTAGTGCCCATTTGATTTACGTGACGTTCCGTCTATATATGTATGTACATTGAACTAAACATGGCCAAGTCGCGAACAAATGCGACAAATTCATAATTAAATTTAAAAATTCGATTCATTTATTAATGTACGTGACACCGACTGAAAAAAAATACATCGTTCCAAGGTACTTTAAAAATGTAATTATTTGGAAGATGATTAGCTCCGTGTTGCAGATTCCTTATTAAGAAGCTGATGATCGCTCAGCTGGTCAATAAATTCTCCGCTATTTATCCATACAAAAGTTTCGTTACCGTGTTAACAAAAGCTTGTATAATATACTGTGACAAATATTTTCATCCGTGATGTAGGCAAGAACAACATTAAATATCTTTGGTGTCCTGTAGAAAGGGCTCAAGTCAAACGGAATTTATATTGACTTAAGTCCTTCTTACAGAGTCCCAATGACATAGTAATTACATTATGAAAACTAAATATTAGGGAAATTGGAATTATAATTTCGTTCAAAAATTTATGTTGTTTTGTTTATTTTCAAATCAGCGACGGACTCCACGGCAAAGTCTTTGTTAAAAATCTTGACATTTACTGAGTTGTTAAATAAATTTCTTGCCATTATGTTGCCCGACTGTTCATAACAGCTTGTAACTGCCCTCTAACATGAAACATTTTAATCCACTCCACAAATTCACACAATATTTCTCTCGTGTCAATTTTAATATTATTCTCTCATCTACGCATTGGTTTCTCCCTTTATGTTACCTGATCAGAATTTGTAAATATTTCTCATTCGCATTCACCCTCCATTTCATAGTCATATGATTATTTAAATAAAATCACCGAATAAGATAAACATATATTTCCTCATTAGCAATGATCTCCATTCTCCTGTTATTTTCCTCTCGTGAACCCAACTATTTTCCTAAAGCCGCGGGGCCCTCTCCTAGAGGGAGACAGACATCAAACTTCACATCCACTCACAATAATAGATACGAATGTGTCTCGGAATATATTTACTTCAGGTTTTGAGATAGGTCTTATAATAAAATGTGAACAGGCATTTTCATATCTGATCTTATTATCACCTTTGACTTAAAAATGATTTATTACTGACGTTTCCAAGTACAGGCTGGCCTACTTGTACGATGTCATTCAAAGGACTTATTACGGGCATTTTAACGTTGATTTTGCTCTGTAATTCATTAGAAGTTATATTAAATGTATTAAGAAGGCGTGTTCTGTGATGTTTCTCGTATAGTATACTAAATACTGACCGACGTTTCAGAGATGATTACTGTCATCATCAGGGCGATCGAAGTAAGCATCTACAATAAGGTTCCAACGTGATTTCTCCCTTTACATTTTCCAAACAACATTTTGTATGCATTTACTATTTCCTGAATGCGTGCCACATGTAATATACATTTTATATTCCGATTAATTAAATGTTATTTTACAAAATAAGGATTCACAAAATATTGCAACTAATTGCTACAATCACTTCACAGGTCTTCTAGAAGGAAATTCCATCCGAAACAATTTCTCTCCATTCCTGGAACTTCGATCCTCTTACCCACAGACACACATGTTCAATCTCCCACTGACTCCAGAACTTCTTTCCTTCAAGAGTTTCAATGACTTCCAGTTCTCGAATAATCACCTCCGTAACCAGCACGCGAGTCTTCGAGATGTACTCCATGAACCAGCCGTCCTGGTGATGAAGAGCTCTCCCGAGGCTACAGACCTTGAGGCCTACATTCTAGAACGCGGCCTCTCTTCCTTGGCAGAAAACCCTTCCACCCGCTTCCTCCACGACAAGATCAAGAACGGGGCGGATAAGAACGCTGTAGTGGCTCATCCCGCAATGCTGCTTAAGACTCCGGCCTTTAAGACCCTCAAGGAAATGCCAGTGAAAAAAACTGAGATTGCTGGTAGCATCAAGTTTGCTAATCTCGCCCGCTTTTTAAACACAAATTTACCATTTATTTTTATCTACGATGAAGAAAACCTCGACAGTTTTGATTCCGACGGTCTTATAAGATTAGGCAGTTTAGATGTCTCAGACAATAAGATTCAGTGATCGTCATGCTACTTAATTACTAAAATCAGACGTAATCTGCCACTATCAACGTGTCCTTATGACGTCAAATCTATGTTTTAAAGTGACTTTATGATCCTTAAACTCAAGTTATAATCTATCGTATACTGGTATGACGACACACATCTTTTACATAAAACATGTGTTTACAAGTATCTTCCAGTGTACACTAATATGTAATTTAAACGTCAAAAATTCTAAAAATAAAGCATAATTCATATAAATCGTTTCATAACTAATTTAAATTATAATAAACAGACTTATTCTAATTCCTAGTGCCAAACTGACCCAGAAAATTTAATGCTGTTGTTAATTACCTAATTTCCTGGTATAAGAATTCGAAGGATCAACAACTATTTCACCCAGAGCTAGCCACAGATTGAATTGGGATACTTTCACAAATACATGTATTTAATATCAGACTTTAGCCCTGAAAATGGAAGCAGTATGTACCTGCAAACGTTGCTACCCACCTACAAATTCTTTTGGCGTCACAACTCAGAAGACCACTATTTCCATATCTGATCACTGCTGAGAGTATACATGTATATATGATATAAAACGCCTTCAGGATATTGGTTATTAAATTATTACAGACGTCATAATCATCCTCACTGGATAACCGCAATTAAAAGTGATACATGGGGGCATGTGAAATAATTAAAATTGTCAGAAATTTCCCGTTGGTACATCGGAAACAGAATCAGTCGTAATTGGCTTTCCTACTGAGACTGACCGGGTGCAAGAAATGTAATGGTCAACCAGAACTATCAAGAAGCTATATACTTACTTAGACGTCCCGTTCTTCAGTGCCTGAGCACTGCGGGTCCCAACTTTCGTTGGCTTGATCTATAGACATTCGGTAGGACTCCTTGGACGAGGGATCGGCCCGTCGCAAGGCCTCTACCTGTACACAGGACAGCACAACGCAGGAAGACACGGACAAACATCCATGCCTTGAGTGAGATTCGAACCCACGGTCCCAGTGACGAAGCGGCACAAGGCCCGCGCCTCAGATCGCGCGGCGGCCACTGTGACGGCATCAAGTAGCTAGAGGGAAACGAAAGATAGAAGAGTTGCTAGCCCACTTTCTCCATCCTACGTAAAGATATTTTTATAAGTACTCCTACGCTGCGTCCACTCTATTTTAATTGATTTTGTTTCCTGAGGGTTAAAGCCCACGTTTCACAATTATAAAAAATAACCAACAACACTGTTTCTTTCGTAATTCTATCCTTAGCAGGCGGAAAAATATGTATTTTGCAACTGGCTGGTAACAAGCATTTCCTGAGTTCCTATTTCGTTATCTGTGTTCATTATGTTGTTTCCATGTCTCTGTAATTGTTAGAGTAATTTGAATTAACGTAACATGAATTTAGACATCGCGTGGCCTTGAGACATACACAAATAAATATAAGCTTACAAGGTTTTAAACATATGAATATACTTGAGAATTAAAAGCTGTAAGCTACATAAATGAGTCTTCTATGAGATCCCCATGGAAATTAACGTATAAACCTTATGAATTTAGAGACCGGGGTACCCACAACTGGATCTTATTACAGAAAATGTATGTTAGCAGAGACGAGCTTAAATAAAAATCTTAGAAATATGTGTTTTCAAATATAATATATAAAACTAACACAAAATGGAGATGTGTGTTTGTCGGTCTGCAAGACATTCACATAAGTCTAGATAATAATTATTAACAAGGCAACTTCCTTGTACATAATAAAGAGAAAATATTGTTATAGCATACATCATTACAGTATTTAAAAATATTTTTAAGGGATATTCATATTTGTTCCTTAACACAGCCATCTGATAATTTAATTTACCATGGACCAACAATTTGGAGCGAGTCATGCGTCCACTACAAACTCAGTTTAATGCGTGTCTTTAACACTCGAAAACATTCATTAAATTTTAGGTTATTGTGTCACAATTAATTTTATATAATGACATTTTTGTGTAGTTTCGTATTCGCAGATGTTCTCG
Source organism: Zootermopsis nevadensis (assembly GCF_977971745.1). Classification (NCBI taxonomy): domain Eukaryota; kingdom Metazoa; phylum Arthropoda; class Insecta; order Blattodea; family Termopsidae; genus Zootermopsis; species Zootermopsis nevadensis. The sequence continues at coordinate 13,172,817 of NW_028259142.1, forward strand.
GGGGTGTCTGTGGTCCGCCATCACTTCGAAATAGACCCATTCGGGCCCCAAGATTAATTCGATAGACCATTCATATCCTAAAATCCTCTTTAAAAAGATTGAAATACAAATATATTAACCCGTAATATAAGATGTGTATTTATTTACGATCTACGGATCTTATCAAAACAGAAAAATACTCCGCACGGATAATACTTGTGAAAATACAAGAAATATATTAACGTTCTTTAAACGTAATTTGGCTCACATAAGTGAGCATAAATCAGAGAATACGTAGTTTCTTACAGCAAATAACGCACTGTACTCCAAACTCAGCATCATTTTTTTAAACTCTCGTTCTTCTATATTTGTAACTATACAGAAACAACATAAATCCTTCTATATTTTCCCCTGATTTCTGCTGTATTGTTCCAAAGGCTTCTCTTGTCCGTCACCACATCAGGTTGAGCAATTAGTATAGCGTATAATTAGTTGTGGCTTATGGCACTGTGTGTCGCCGTCATTAATCTGTTGCATTATGATGAGAATTAATGTAGATCGAGCTGGCTAATTTATTATTATCATCACGCTGCTTCTACCGTTAACATGAATATATATTACGTCTGTCCAATCCTATGCAGTTATCACAAATTAGTCAAAGTCAGGCCGACTATAATTAAGTCTAAAATGCAATAATTTGTACTCGGCATTCTAGCATTCGAGGATTAGATTAGTAGTTCCTTAGTTAGTAACTAATGATTTAGTTCAATAGGAATTACACGTTAGAATTCATCTTTGATCATGTGAAGACCAATAATACACAAATTTGGTAGGCTTGACGAAATTACCCGCTACAATTACTGGTACTCCGCTCTCTGTAACTACTAATCAACTACACAGAGAAGAATCCTTCATAGAAAATTAACAGTCACTCAACCGATCAAGAAATTCCTCACCTTTTATGCAACCTTAAGGTTCATTACCGTATCATAACCCAGTTTAATCCAGCCACAAACATTTTCTTTATCATACATTTCGAATTACAAATGTAACTCCATCTAAGTTTTGGTCTCCCGGTAATTCGTAACTTCTTTTGAAATTTCACGACCAAAATTTTCATCTCTGCCATTCGTTCCACATGCCTCGCCTACAAAATACAGTGAAGCGTTATAAAATTAATTTTAGTTTGCCAATAGCCAATAATTTATGCCTATAATACAATTACTGAAATGAAACAACGTTTCGCTAAAAAATATCTCATTGTACGTAATACATTTAAAGATAGAATTAAACCTACATCACAGAATGAACTGAAATAATTATTTCAAACCTTTTTTGGGTGTATTAAAATTAAGTGATAAGAACAGACACGTCAGAAATGTTTCTTCCGAGCGATCGCACAATACAAACAAATGGACTCTAAACATAATGAAGATACAAAAGACTGGCTGAGAATAACATTTGACATTTCGGGTTCTCACGGCTATAAAAATAAAGATAATATTGAACTACGTATTCTGATAGACACTGATCCCACTGCCTTCATCACTATGGCGTCCTGATGTATACTTTAAAATTTGTTATTTAACAAATTATAAGACAGGACTTCAAATAGCCAAAAATTAATTTCCTACGTTCAGCCTATTTCCAAATGACCCAACACTTCCTGCAGCTAATTTCCCATAATGCCCCTCTTTTTCGCTAATACTTTTATGAGACCCAGAAGAACTAAGGAAGAGGCTTATTACTTTTTGCTAATCGCTTAATTGGTTTAGTTGTAATCGATAACTCTCTTCTCCCTTCTACGTAAAACCCTTTTAAGTGAAGAAATTAATTTTTAGTTATTCTACTGGTTTGGAGGTTCCACTTACTTGTACTCACTGAGCTGCATAAACTAAGAACTGTCGATAATTGCATGTTGACGTACTGGTATTGTGCGTCATTTTGTGTTGAAATAAAAACAATGACACAAAATGGATCTAGGAATTAAAGTACTAATTTATTTGTAATGACCACTCATGTTCATGTACCGATGTACCTCCACTCCTCCATACGTCCGCATGTCATGGCGTTCAATCAACTCACAATTGTGGCAAGTGTTTGTACTCCACATTGTTCTTAACTTCACCCCCGATGATAAGCAATGCTTCTCCATTATAGTCAACTAGGTCATTTGGGATTACTAAATCTTTCAGCCACTTCAAGCTGATAACACCGGGAGAGTACCCGAACTAATAAACAGTCTTATCACATTCTATTTTTAAGGCAAATGGGCGATTTTAATTATCACTGTGGAAAATTACTGGTATACAAATTCGTTTGTTATCTACTGTTTAAGACCATATAAGGGCCGTGTTGTGTTCAAGTCTGGCTGTAAATGAGCCATGTCCGTGGCACGGATCATTGTATTTGGCCTTATGGTCACATCAGCCTTCAGCTACGGGCGGACAGAAAACAGCAACGTCACTGTCTACAGTAAGTCGCATGTTTACTTCGATATTTTGTATTTGGAGTAAAGTGTAACATGTTTTCAGAAATGCGTACTTTTCAACAAACATAATTCTGATTCTGACTGTAAATGGTATAACAACGAATAAGGCCTACTGAATACGTACATTGCTAGTGGTTTGTCATCCATAAATGTATATGACGTACAATTGTGAAGTCAATGTTTGTTTGTAGTTTATTTAACGACGCTTTTCAGTAGGTCAGACTATATACCGTCGAATGGGAGGATGATTGTGAATTGGAATGGTATCCTGTGTTCTTTGGCTATTTTGTTGTATGGCGAATGGTTGGTTGTCTTCTACTGGCACTAAACTACGATGGTGGTAACAATAATAGACATTGTTTATTACTGTCATTATGTTTGTACTGCATCAAACGCCGGCTTAATAAAGTACATTTGTTACTACTTGACAGTGCACAAAATTACGCCTATTAATAGACTTTTGTCCATGTGTTTGGGGAGCAGCTAACACATTTCACACGTCTGTTATGTTACTTCATATAAATTCAGGATGTTATTTTACTCTGTGTTATGGAATGTCGTGTTGTAATTTGTCAAGCCATGGATCATAGTTTAAATTACAAGATAAGTTGCTTATTTAATACGTATTTTTCTACACTGTAAATAAAGCGTGTTGATATAGGTGGTTTGATATAGGCCTACTACTGGGATCCGGAGCAAATTCCAGATTTGTAACCACTTCAGCTAACCGGATCCCACAAATGCATCGAAGTATCTAGACACAGTATTGGTAAATTGTGATGTGAGTTATAACTTTATGTAGTTTTACAAGTGGTTACTGACGTCCTGCATAAACCTACCGCCTCATCTTGAGGGTAGGTGAAGACTACAGGTTTTTCCATTTCAGTGGGAACCACTACATGACGTCATAATCCAGAAAAGCACGATCTAAATTTTAGACGCCGTGATATTATAGTTCATATTTAGAAATCAACTAATCCTCCTGTGCTTAGCAACGAACTCGGTCACTTTCAAGATAAAAAATAGGTTAATAATAATTTGATTTAATTTAATAAATAATAATAATAAACTGGATCTTAGGTTCGTATAGATTTTCTTGCTGTAGATTGGATAGAACTGGCATTAATATTAAACATGCTGAAACTTTTTACTGAAAAAATATCATAAAGTAGTTATAATGCAAACAATTTTATAAACTACTGACTCTTCATGCATTGACCGAACACACTAGGCCTAAATAAAACAGACAGGACATGTAGAATGAACATGGAACATGATGCACTACCGCGACATTTTGATCGGAAAACCTTGGGGACTTATATCACATAATATACCTAAGAGTACATGGGGAGACACTGATAAAATCTATCTTACAAATCTACGGTATGAAAGTGCACTGGCTAAAGTCACGGTCCAATGACGGGCTTTTATTTTATGACTATTGATATTGGGGTTCCACAAAAATATTAAATATCGTGATGATCTGAGAATCTATCAGTTTTTCAATAAAACTATTATATCTGGAGTATAGAACACATAACATATACTAAAAGAATTGGTTTGCTAGAAAATCCTTAAATGTAAGATTCATTACCTTATGCATTAATTGCAAAACTTTCGTGATTTTTAGGTTATTTGAGGCAGTCCTTCAGCACAGACGACGTCCTTAAAAAACCACTGTTTGTTATTTCAAATGTGAACCCCGAGGAAGACGAGCTAAATGGCTACGTGGCTGAAGGTGGTCTCTCAGCTCTGGCAAGCGATCCCAATGGACAGGCAACTTACGACGCGCTGCGGTTGCAGGGCGGAACGGCATTATTGATACACCCGAATTTCGTGTCCCCAACTGCGCTGGAGTCAGCAACAGAAACTGCTGCTGTATCCCCTCTGCGTCTTCCAAATCTTGCAACATTGGCGGTCTTGGTGGCGTCTGCTGTCGGCATCCCTTGGCTCTTGTCAGGGTCCTCCAAGAAAAACTCCACCAACACCACAACTTTTAAACACGAAGGGTATCTTCTTAAGTTGTGCAAACTTGAACTGTCCGACGATTCTGTTCGTGTTATTGAAGGCTTAAATCAACTCCCTGCGTCCGTTATCAATAATGAATAAAACTCACTGTCAAAGAAACATTCCCATCTTTTATGGAACTCAAAGGTTCGTTACTGTGCTCGCAAGAATCTGCTATCGGAAGAATAGCATTGGATTACAACAAAGCTGACCAGCCAATTTACAGAATACTTCACTAAAAACTTTCAGATATCTAAACTATTAAATCTGGTAACCGGTAACAAGTTACGTAGACCTCAAACCCTTTTTATTAATATATATATATATATATATATATATATATATATATACACATACACACATAAACACATACATAAATCATAGGCCTGTATCAGAAAAATATATGATGCAGAGCACTAAATTTCGTGTAATTTAAGAGCTTAAATTGCTTTGTTGTTATGGTTGTAAAGTATTCATAGAGAAAATGAGTCGTATGCATGTGGCTCTCGTTATACGCGGTGTTGCATTGCTGCGAATAGCGAAATGAAATGGTACCGTGTAAAACGGGAAACGTTGATATTCTCATTGATACACCATCAGAGGCCTTAATGTGTGGTCCCAGGAGTCAAAATAATTGGGGGGGGGGGGGTCAGTGAAATTGCTCGTGCAACTTAGCGTACCTGCGCGGCAGCTATTTACTGTGGCCGCGGATAATATATAAATGCATACTGAAATAAAACGGCGAATATACGAAAACGTGGATGTGGAAAACGCAAAAAAAAAAAAAATCACCTGTATAGGCGTGCAAACATTTAATGTCTTATTAAATACAGGTCGTAAGATATAATCAACAATTATTTCCGTATAATTAATTTTGAGAAAGGCCGAAAAAATTGCAGGTAATCTAGCTAATATAACACATAATACATATAATGTGTACTATTCCTAATTCTAGTCTGTTCCCTGAAGTAAACTCTGATAATTACCGAACCATTCGGTGGAGTAGTTATCACTCTGCTTATATTCTGGAGGTCCCAGATTTAATAATAAAATTTGTAATTTACCATCTCTAAAAAATGAAGTAACACGTGTTGAGTTAAATATCGCATTAATAAACCAATAAGAATATTCTTTGACAACCAATTTTCTTTCGGATTGGATTTCCGTTACAAGCACGCACATGCTAAAGCCCATGAAGTGGTAGCCTACCTGGAGACCCGGACTTTGATCGCTGTGCGTGAACGTACTTTCCCGTAGCCAAGAAGACAAGTTTTAGCTTTATTAGCAACTTCGCTGGCTTTCAGTCTCATGTCTAATTTGCTTACTCCATGCGGTGCATCATTAATCACTTTCAGAATTGAGAATCCTCTTTTCCAGCTACCGGATTCTAGCCATAATCGATCTTCGTCTATCTGCTCTTGTCCTACCTCTCGTTTGCTTTCCTTTACCCACCTCCTTTCCATCAATTTCTTTTTACTCTTTGATAACTCCTAATCTATTTCACCCACTGAGCTTTCCATTACAGCCTGCCATTCTGTGATGTCGTCGAAGTACCTCTTCATTTTTTGACAGCGAAGAAAGAAAGAACGAGCCGTGTTTGTTCGACGCTGAAACCCTTAAAGTTATAACTAAATTCTGTTCCTGAATCACGACTGTGCCTAACTTAACACGTTTATCCCTGTATCAGGTGCTTACAATTGCAATCACACGTGCCGTGGATAACTGCATACGAAATATTGAATATGTACTTTTTAGTTATACACCTACTTATATAGTCTTCCGCTCAAAACAATTCGTTTAGAGCAGGGATTCTCTAACTTCAAGACGCCGAAGATCAAATTCTTACTTGCTTTCTTCTCGAGGGGTCGCAGGTTTATAAATGAGGGTAATTTATTGAAACTTCCTGGCAATAATCTCCAATAACAACATTTCGAGAAAATACGTGTATCTGTTCTCGAACTGTTTCATGTATGCGGACGGACAGGCAGTTAGACGAACGAATTAAATTTAACAGAAACGTCGCAGGCTTGCCAATGTGCCTAAAAATATATCAATGAACTACATAAATTTTCAGCTTGTAATACCATATTCCTTTTATGCTCTTAAAAATGTGAATGTATATACATATGACACGCTTTTACAATAAATATCGTAAATTACAATTTATTACTTTAGAAACTGTAGATAGAAAAGATTAATCTAATTTCTTTATTTTAAATTATGGTCCTACTGGGAAATATTCGCTGTGCATCTGAACGTTTAGATGAAAACTGTAATCCTCACGGGAATTTCCAACGGCATAATTCTAATTCCAGAAAAAATGGCTAGACTGAGTTGGAGATTAATTCCATGAAGACCCTTAAAAGCAGACTACACAGTACTCGGTTAATGATCATGAAACTTTATTCAATTTACAATCTTCTTAATAAAATACTCACGGGAGATACCCGCGTCACATGACAGAAAACGTTAATTTAAGAACACGAATAAAGATCAATGTCAATACCGGTAGCTTATTATGATTTATCTTAAAAATAAAAACCGGCTGTATATTCTGACGAAGAATTATATCATGTCACATATTTTTTATCAAATTGTTCATTTTTTAATCAAAAACCCTAAGGCATAAAACCACTATATCAGAACATTAATTCAATATACCTAATAAAATTTGCTTAACAAATCCATGCACGTAACTTTTCTATTCAAGGGTTAACACAATTCAAACCCCACACATGACACTAGCTCTTTCTGTACTCAGCTTTGATGCATTTATTCTTGACTTATTTTACCTACACATTTTTAACTACACAGATTTATAACCCCTTCAGTTTCAGATCGAATATCATCGTCGACAAATATCACTGCAGCTAACCCATCACCGTTACACAAGCTAACAAACTGTGCACAGTACCCACTAGAAGGCTTGGTTCTTGTGAAGGGGCAACATTTAAGATGTATCTCATTTATTTGTACTGGCCCACTGCAAACGCCGAATAACTTGCTGTTATACTTAATGGACGTAGCGCGTATTTCCTTATTTACTTTCAATCGTGAATCCATTTTAAAAGGCTAAGGAAACATTTGAATAACGAATCTGCTACGTGCTTACAATCTACGTTATTCAATAACGAAATTCTTTCTTTCACTAAGAATAACAAGAAATAGCCTTAGGATAACTTTAAGACTGAACAAAAATGGAAAAAAAGGCTTGTAATATAAAATTCTTTCAACCAAAATTTATTGAAGAAAACACTCTAGTAGTTTATTTGAAGACAAACGAAATGCAATTTCGCTTTGAGGCATTTTTAAATAAAAAGAAGTCTGTGAAGTACGTTTGGGAGGAGTTTCTGCCTAGTACTACTCATTATATATTGATTTAGCCACTCTCCTTTTGCATTTTTATGTTTTCTTAAGAAAAGAAAATTTCTTCCGCCCAAGAAACCCTCGAAAGCATTCCAAAGTTATTTGCGAATTTAATAGAATAATAACAGTTGATAAATTGAAAACTCTGGCCAACATCTAACTTCCGTCTACGTTCTGAGCATCTCTGACATATTCTTATGGTACCACGCTATAGTGATGAAGCGGGTAGACGAGCTTCCTTCTGGAACAGGCGCGGTTTACTGGGTAGGCCTACAGTTTTTCCTTTAATAAACAAAATGAACCGACTGATCTTCCATTGAAATGATATCACATGACCCTGGTAAGCGATAAAGTATCTAATTCATATTCAGAAATTCCCTGCATCGTATCCTAACTATGGTTTTTGATGCTAAAGATATCAAATTTCGACTTCGTGGCTTTCCTCAGCACATCCAGTAAAATGAGGGGACATTACCTTAGATCAGCATACCATAGCCTCCTTTAAAACCCTTGCTTGTTCAGAATTTATTAACATTCTTCAATATTCTTTAAACTTTTTAGTAAAAAAGCAACCTCTATATTTTTTCTTTCATTACAGTATAAACGAAATGCAGCAACCTTTTCACGTCATTTGGTATTTAGAACATAGTATGAATTACTCTGTTGTCAGCGTCAGTTAACTTGGACTCTGCACCTACTCAGCCGAGAGAGATTTTGGCTCGGCTCATTACGGCTTGGTTTATGCAACGGGACGGCAAGGCAGCGGTGTTCTCGCCATTTTTATATGTTTACACCGCTCATATTGTGCGTACGACGGAGACATTTTATATTGGACCGTAGTACGAAGACGAACATGCTTAGAATGTGTTATTCTAAGCTTCCTCCCGAGTCAAGATAAATGATGAGGAAAATTCCGTTACAGTCTATAAAAACTATAAATGTCATAACATTCAAACAAGTCGGCGGGTTACAGTTGCGCCACGACACTGATTGTTGACGTCACTCAGGCTATGGACATTGTACGGATTATCTCGCCACTAAATTAACTTTCTAAGTAGAAGTACTGACATGTGTGTTGTTAAACTTGGATTAGTGAAATGTATTACAAGCACATAAAAATGCAACACATATATAACATATTTATTCATAATTTAAAATATTTTTGGTCATATGATATTCTTAGCATTTCACGTTTAATTGGAATTAGTATTGTAAGAAATAATCAAAAACTTCTTGTCTCTTTCTCTGAGCGACAAACTCATTCCCTTGCAGTCCTTTGTCGTACAAAGTTGTGAAGAATCTTTCGATTTAGCCTTCTCAGTATTTCTTTCCCTTCATTTCAGTCTTTTCCTTCTCGTGTTTTTGCCCAGGTTTCGTTTAGAATCGGTCAATGGCATGCGTTCACATGTGGTACAAAGAACTGGTTCCACTTCTGTCATTGCAGCCTAACCGGAAATACTTTAAGAAACTCACGCAGTGTAAAAGAAAGATATATCGAATCAAACTTGAACAAAGAGTTAGTTTTTTATGTTTTATTCTTTCATTTGTAGACTTTCATTACAGAATTGGAGACTTGGGATTTGCTTCTTAGCACGACGCACGAACTTGATGGAAAATTACCGTTTGTGACTCGAATATAACTTAGCTATCTGACCAAAAGGACTTAAATTAAAGGAATGAGTTTAAAAAATAAGTAAGTGCCCCCGAACGTTAGCATTGTTACCAGAAAGCTTAAAAAAACTCTGTTCCATGGAGTTAGTTGCCTACCAGTTATACACAATAAAGCATAAAATAATATTCCTTAAGTGAGTTATTTGAGATTTTTCTCACGTGAACTTGAGACAAAATTCAGGAAGTAAATGCCCGTTTCTGAGTATGAAATTACTTGACAAATTTTAATAAAATTTTATATTGAATGTCTACACTAATCATCGTCCAGCAGATGAAAATGTTTGTTTTTACTCGATCGAACATAATTTCCGTTTTATAATTACATGAAGCTCAAATCAGTTTCCTCTTAAAATTGCCATCGTACTAAATATTAATACATGTCACTCAGATTTTCTTAAGATCTACAACTTTAATTTGAAACGCCTTTGTGTGTCGTAATTAAAGCCGAATATTTAACGAAACACAAGAAAAACTACGTCCAGGCACTACTGCAATGCATATTTTATACGATTAGCTTTGCAACAGTGAGTATGTCTGCAATAAATTAACAACGCTAGCCATGCACGAAAATTCGCGTAGGACGCATTTGCACAATATGAACTCCATTTTGTCTTCCCGTCTGTTTTCTAAGAAACTCAAAATTAAAATATACAAAACAATATTTTTGCCTGTTGTTCTGTATGGGTGCGAAACATGGTCTCTCACTCAGAGGGAGGAACACAGATTGCAGGTGTTTGAGAACAGGGTGTTGAGGAGGATATTTGGGCCTAAGAGAGAAGACGATGGGGCATGGAAAAAACCTCATAATCATGAGCTTAAAAATCTGTACTCCTCCCCCAGTATTGTCAGGGTGATTAAGTCGAGAAGAATGAGATGGGCTGGGCATGTAGCGCGCATGGATGGGACAAGAGGTGTGCACCTGGTATTGGTCGGGAAGCCTGGGGGGAAGAGACCGCTGGGGAGACCTAGACGTAGATGGGAGGATAATGTCAGGCGGGATCTATGGGAGATAGGAGTCGAAGGAGACTGGATTTTGTTGGCCCAGGACAGGGTCCGGTGGAGGGCTTTGGTTAATTCAGTGATGAACCTTCGGGTTCCGTAAGCCAGCTAGTTAGTTATCTTGGCATTTGCCTAGAGAGTCTGAGGAAAATCAGGATAGCGGGTCTCAGGGCTGGTATTTGAACAAGAATCCACCGCCCCATTATGAAACGGGAGTATCAGCGTCTCCCTCTGCAATGGTGACCGCCGTCCGGAAAGTAATTTGGACTTACACTGCGCAGAACAAAGTATTCTTTCAGACAGACTGAACTGCTTAGATTGTGGAAGTTTAGCAGGGACTGAAAGTGGGCTTCGTAAATAGTATAAGAAAAACACAAATACTCGAAACGCTTAGAATAATCTTTACATAAATTTACCTCACATTAAATCCTGTTTATAACAGAATCTCAATTGGTGTCGATATTAATTGATTTACAACAGACGCAAGCACATAACAGGGTTACCAGATAAATTGTAGCTAAGAGAAAAACATCCTTTTACCCGTCACTCAATTTCACTTTCTTTCAAAAATCTGTTAAATTATTCTGCAGATATTTTGAGGGGACAGTTTATTTTCTTTTACTATTTGCAAGATGAATGTTCCGTCTCATATAAATTCCAGGTAGAATGTAAGGAACGAAATTACACTGAAGAGAAAATAAATGTTCAAGTATACTGTTTTCTGCTGGAATCTTCTCAAGACGAAATTGCACTAGGAGTAGCATATAAGTCTTCAACATTCCTTGTAATGCGACTGTCTTTAATACCCAGTCAGTTCATCTTCCCCTTCTATGGAGAACAGCGAGCCTGGAGAAGCCCTAATCGCTTATCTAGTCAAGAAACTCCATTTTGTGGAACCAGAATATTCATTGCCAAGTTTTAAAAAGCTCATCACACGACCTTATCCCGAGCCAGTTCAATCCAATCGACACTCACTCCGTATTTAAGAATCGCCTAAATACTATCCGTTTATCTCCGTGCCTCCCAAATGGTCTCGTACATTTAGATTTTTCAATAAAAACGATTTATAAATTCCTTCATTTAATCGCTCCGACACCTGTTAGTGAGAATTATAAATTATTAAGCTCTTCAATATGTAATTCAATAATACTTTATCTTACAAAAAACTGTTACATGACACAAATTGTACACCTCGTCAAATCCTACAAAGTTTATTTTAAAATATTTTGGTACATTAAGTATTTAAATAAATACAAATAGTAATTTATACCACCATTCTATGCGATATCTGTAATGTAATTGGTCTTGTGATAAAAGATTTGAACTTGCGACTAATTAACATCAAGGTCAATGAGGTAAGAAAAACCGAAAGAATGTATTTGGTTTATATTTGTACTCCATTACGATGCGTTTTCGTCTTTTATTGACGTAGTCTCATTACAAAAAACTGCATGCAGAGACGACGAACACCGTGGCGGTATCTATTGGCTGACACGCAGCCTCCCTAGCAACTTTAATCTTCTTAATGTCTTCCGGCTCCGGTGGCACAGTCGGCAACGCACCTCGTTCATAGTATACTTAAGACGTCAGCGAAGGCGACGTAAAGATACGTGAATAATTCACATAAGGTAGGCTTATTAATTACTGAAAATTATACAATTCAGGTGTTGTCCCGTTCACAAATGGCGTTTCTTCACGAGATACTTGTTTGTGGCATGGAAATAATTTGGATTTATCGGTAAAAACAATATAAATTAAAAGTAAATGAAATTACGCACTGTTGTCTTTCTGAACCGTTATAATTATATTTTTTCTGACTTTAGGACCACTGTAACTCAGTTACAGAATTTCATAAGTGTGAAGATACTTGTGACTTGCCCTGTATTTGGCTAAATGTCCCAACCCCTGCGAAAGTTTATTTTTGGAGTCGTTAACTCAACTTGTACCGTATCTTGTCCCAAAACGCAAAGCTAACTTTATGCCGTAAAGACAGGCCATTGTTCCCCCCCCCCCCTCCCCCGCACCCTGGTTTATACAATATGGGAGCTGCACATTTTACTCTGCGCGATTATGCTTATTTTCCTTTGCACATATGTTAGCACACTCTGTAAAATGAGACACTTACGAAGTTATTTCCATATAACAACTCCGATATGCTTCTGAATGTTTCTTTGCCCTTTGTTACGTAGTAAAGAAAATTACTTAATCTTTCCATGCACACAATGCCAAGTACTAGCCATTATTACGATAAGCCGGTTTCTGCTGGTACTTTTAAACTTTTGTTATGTCTTGGCAAAATACTTTACAGGCGCCTTTAAAAAACCCTCAAATTTATTTCCTTTAATTAGTAGCCCTATGTAGCGCGAGAAATTTGGACCGTCACAAAAATGTTCTCAGTCTCGCAATGACTGTAGTTATAACACAGAGCATATATCTGTTTATTTGATGTTAAATGTGTTTCTGAAAATATAAAGAAGCTGGATTTCTACAAGGCATCACAGATAAAATTGTCCGAACCTTCTGTCAGCTTTTTTAACTGAAATGAAAAAAATTTCTTATTTGTATTATTAATATATATTATATATGTATATTATAAATATACACATATGTTGTCGGCGTTAGTATTCTGGGTTGTAAAATCATTTGGACTTGCAGGTAGCAGAATTTCGGAGTAACCTATAACTTCAGGGTGAATTTAAGCTGGAGGCAGGGTATTTTGAGTTAATTTAAAATTTATTCGACAACAAAATATGATAAGTTTTTGAGTGCATGTAATGTAATTATTCAACCTGAACAGTGGTGTCAAATAAACAGGAATAAAGGACAAAATAACTTTTATGGAATGTTAGACGTAAAGAACTTCTTCAATGATATGATACATATGCTTATTTGTTGGGAGTAATATTTATTCATTAATGCAATATATGGAATAAATTACAGACATACTTGACTCCCAGCAGAAGTTTTTAATCTGTTAATGTTTTGTGGACTAGCAAGGTGTTTCTACAAAAATATGCACGAGTTAAGTCGTTGTTCCGTAAAAACAATATACACTTCAATCTTTCGTTTTAATAATATCCCTCCAAGTTGTATTCGTATTTTTTAAAGAAAGTTCAGAAGAATGAGATATTTAGTGTAGCATATACCTAACAGATGGTGATACAGTATAATGATATGAGCTAGTTTCGAAAAGTAACATCTGTCCATGAGAAAACAGATAACACGAGGCGAGACAAATTTACGTATATCTGAGCACCTATATACCGGGTTTCCATTTTACGAGGCTGCGGTCGTTCTTGCATTGCGTGATCGGCCGGTGCCCCGTTGATGCGGGCGAGAGTCGTGCCCGATCTTCCGGTGGGTGAACGGCGAATCAGTTTCAGTGCCGCTAGTAACAGCGAACTACAAATATTTCTCGTCACTGATACATGTTATTACATTAATTTTCTTACCTTAATTCACAATAGATGTTCAAAGTGACTTCAATGTGCTTGCATGCAAGCTTCACATCTCGTTAACATATTTCTAAATACTCGACGAAGCTCTTCTTGGGATATTGCCGAAATGAATTGTCGTTTCCTGTTCTTTTTATCCAAAACTGATCCCGTACTACGAAATTATTTTACTAAGCTCTCTATCATGGGCCTGCTAGAAACACTTACACCGGGAAAATGTCTGCGATATTTACGGCGGCATCTTCCGTAGGATGAATATTTGACATATGTTTCGACTAAGAACACACGTTGCTTAATACTATACACCATATTATCAACGTCAATCCGCAACGAGAGACGCAATGAAACTGATTCGCCGGTGACTCATGAGAAGAACACGCTCTAGTCCTGCTGACGTCAACAGATCGCTAGCCGAACACATGACCGCAGCCTCATAAAATGGAAACCCGGTATTTGGATATGTGTCATCTGTTGTGCAAATAAGATGCAGTCCCCATAATTTGAATACATTATACCAAGTTTAACTATAATGGTACACCTCAGAGCTTCAGTTGATTACCATATATTCACATGAAAATATGTACCTCTTCAAGCACCATATATTGTATTCGTATAAATTATTTAATATGTATTATTTTATTAAAGCGTGTATACCTGGTCTCTTTAAAAATAAAAACATTTTCTTGTTACTTGAGTTTATTCTAATACAGCGGGTCAGCCAGTAGTAAGGTATTTAATTCTGACGGTAGATGACTCTACGAACAACATAATAAAACGTACAGTAATTACGTCTACGTAGAGAGAGATTATGGAATACTGAGGCTTTGATAGAGTTACAGTGTGCAGAAAATTTCAATGAAACTTAGAACGAGCAGTTAATATGAATGAAGCTCAACTACACTTAAATTTATTATCTGTTCATTGCCCTCATTTTTTGTCTCTAAATCAGTAGAATGGGGTAGAAGGGGAGGAGGAGAGTAAATGGAAGGAAAAGATAGGAATGAAAAGGGGGGGGGGTAGAGAAAGGAAGGATTGGAGCCCCTCGGCAGGGTTGTCGAGCGAAGCGAGTAAATGGCAGACCCCTAGAATTTCATTAAAATTCAATGTATACAAATGGACCGACCAGGTATGTCTACCGGTAGGAAAGTGTCCGGTTTGAACATCGGCCAGATTCGGTTCTTCTACGGTACACATTCTCTTGAGATGCACAGTGGAACAGTATAATGAAGTAAGCCACGGCTATCTCCTTTCAAATTCTTATGTACATCCCATTCAAGGACATCTTCCCATCCTAGTCGACTATTACTTGTCTCCTTTTTGCAATTAATTCAAATAACATCAAATGATTGCCGAACTTCAAGATTTATAAATAACTAAATTATAAATGTGAAGTGTGGAGGTGTTTAAAAGAACAGTGGGAAAGAGTAGAATCTCTAAAAAGTAATGTAAAAACTCATTAACCTGTTGAACATTCATGAGTTTCTTGTGGCGCTGTCATTTAAGTCTGAGCGTTTTTAGTTTCTAACGGATGCTTAAAAAATGAGACCCAACCTCAGAAGAAATCTTATTACCTGCACAGAAACTCAGAGATAAAAAAAAGCTTTCCACTTATATATGCATAGAATGATCTTCCTTTCGTAACTCTTCACCTCAAGTAGTACTTCTTTAGACGTTTACAATTTGCATGTCGACTACACACTGTGCCAATTACAACATACAATATACTGCTGATATCATAGTTATAAATTTATTAGAAAGAAAATTAATATTTTTATCAGTGATTTAGACTCACATAAAGAATATCAAAGAACCGGCTAATGCAATGAACACCATGTGGTGTTACTTCAAAAGGGTTGGCGCTTCTTTACGACTTCCCTTCTTATTATTTAACCCGTAACTGCGTTGGACATTGCCTATTTTATAACGTATGTTCGATACACACGACGTTTCGAGAGTTACCTCCACCTTGGTCTTAATGTAATTATGGTGGAATAAGATATGAAGATAGTTTCATTGGTCTTTGTGTCAAATTTAGGCCGGAGTTTTAACAAACTGGCAGCATGCTAACGAATTTTCAAAGTTCGGACAGTATTTTGACTTTATCACAGTTGGTGTTATATTTCTTTGGCCAGCATTCCTTTCTAATTTTGTCCATGACAACTGTATAACAGATAAATCTTTCATAAACAGATGTATTCACACACATGCACATATATATATTTTCTAATTAAAATTTCTCAAAGTACACTAAGTTAAATGGTATCATATAATATCCGACATTCAAAGTTCGATGGAATTTACTTTAGATGAAATACTTCAACCACGAAAATGTTAACATTAACCGCTTCCTTCAACATCATTCAAACTTAACATTCTCGTAAATTCTTCAAGCCTCATTCACAAATTCCTCGACATTCAGCTCACTGTCTGCATAGAATAGTTTCCTTTTCGAGACGCTAATAATCGCCCATCTAATAAAGTAATTCCTGTCGTTACAACCGAAAGATTTATTGTTTCCTCACAAGAGCCAACCAATAGACTCTATCCTAAGCCACGTGAATGTAGTCCACACACACGCACTTCATGAAGTTCCATCTTAATATTATCCTCTCATCTATGCCCAGGTTTTCCAAGTGATCTTTTCCTTTCAGATTTGGGACCGAAGTGTTATAGGCTCATGTATTTCTCATACTTGGTGTTTTAAATATTCCACATATAACCATACACAAACGGACAAAAACTATATCTCTTTAGTTATTTCTCTACACTTTCTGATTGCATAAGTTACACAGCTCTGACTACGAAAGATAAAATGGGAACAAATATGGCCATTGCTTATTTTGTATATCTCCAGCATTTACCTGGCGGTACTGAGGAATAACAAGAAATGCTTCTGCGCAATAATTAGAACTGCATCTTGCGAAAACAAAGCAGGGGTGTCTATCATCTTAACCATGACTACATGTTCGAAAACAATGTCAAAAAGTTAATTTAAATATGCGGAAACGCTAAGCAGGTTAGTATGAAGTCCACTGCATATAGCAGTATTTAATATCAGTGAACAGGTAGAGAAGTTATATACATTCAAATAACAAAACTCGCGTGTCTAAGAAAATATCTAGTATTTTCAGTGCCAGACATAATATATACACCGCCACATCGCATCACAGATTGCGTGTTCCTGAGGAGGTACATTTATAAATACATGTGCGTAGATCAATATATCACAATGGAGATCGATACATTACAAGTAATTTCCAATAAAATTACTAACGCACAAGAACACTTAGACATTCCGCAACGAGGTGCATGTTTATGAAGGTACGAGGAAGGTAAATGGGGCAGTGATCGAAATTCGTCACTAGTCACGCAACGAAACTACGACCCGCTACAGTGTAAGTGATGCTGATGGATTGACGTGCTCCCATCGCATGCATATTAAGAGTTTATAATTACTGTGTTGAAGTTTTCAAGCGAGCTGACCCCACCCTAAAAACCTCCATTCAATTTTCATTTACATCGTGTTTTGCATTAGGTTAAGCCTATGGCAAATAAAACGACTCCCATCTCTGATTCCATGAAGTGAACATACAAAAAATAGGATATTGATGTTTTGATGTTTAATATTTTCCAGTATGTTGTTTCGTATTTTACATTTTTATAGAACACTACTTACATATTCCATTACCCATCACAAACGCGGTACACGGCAATCAAAAGACCGACAGGGCTGTCCAGTGACCTTTTAACAACTGAGAATCGCGCCTTATTACGTTAGATTCACTGTTAAGATGACAGGAATTTGAAGTTAATCAATAATTTTGCATGACTGTCACAGTTTCTTCCCATGGAATGCAATAACCACTGAATTGAATCATCGTCATTACTATTAATATTAGTATTTTTGTATCCACAGCATGTTACAAGGTATTTGTCCGTGAGCGAGCGTCGAACGTAGTCCCCGTAGCTGATTAGACTGCATAACAGCTTCTGGAAAATAAATTTGAAATGACCAAAGCCTCAACATATGCTCTGTTCCCATAAGAACAGCAGTCATCTGTAGTTCTGTGTTGAAATGTTTACCAGAAATGTCATTCATAAGCTTTTAAATGGTCACGACAAACTTAAAGTTGCAACAATAATTACAGATATTACCTTCAATTGCATATTCTACATGAGCAACACTTCAATCAAAATATCAATATTTTACTACTTTCATCTGCTTTTTCTACATTGAATTTCTGTCAATATATACAGAAATGTCTATTAATAACCATAATCCGCCTGCACCTCAAACTATGATGTAAGGTTTGTGGTATGTTCTAATTTGTTGGCTCCAAACTATAGCAACTTTTTCTGGCATTCAAGATTAGGCTATAATCCGTCCTTGCTATCATAATCATCTGTGCGAGAACATTTCTTATACCACATCCTCACGTTATTTTGAGGTAACAGACGTATATTTTTCGACGATAATTACTGAAAACTTCCTTAGATACGTCAACACGTAAATGCATGTGTGTATAGGTCTAACATCTATCCGCATGCTTACAAATACCAAAACCGACCTACAAACTTACAAAGACTTCTGTGAGTGAACTAAAACAATTCGTAAACAGTAATTTAATATCTAAAGAAACTTACAGGTTATATTTGACATATTTAATTGTTTATAAATTTTTCATAGAAATGAATCACATATGAACATAAGAAAGCTGACATCAAATTTCGTAAAACTTGAGTCAGAGAAATCGCGTTGTTATTAATAGTACAGGAGTAGCCAATTGTAGGCAGATGCAACAAGATATGTAAAATATACATGTCAGCTGACACGGAACTTTATGAAAAATGTGCGGAGTGGGTTATGAACCTGACCGATGGTTGGTGTGGGCGTACCTGTATCCTGTTGACAAACGAGGCTAATTTATCGAAACTACGGTATCATAGCTCCCATATGGTAGCTAAACATGAGCCAACTTCTGTCCCTAGGAGCTACAATTAAATTTTATTTTTAAATATTCGTTATATCAGCAATTATTTAATATTTATTATCCCTTTGTATTTGGTTTTTGGTGGCTTTTACTTCAGACTTATTTTGGTAATAATATTAATCCACGTAAACTTGTAACCGCGGTCAGAAAATATCGTGGATTTAAGAAATATACCGACATGTAAATTGTTGGCAAAGAAACTTGAACGGAAGTGACAGCTTGTGTAGACTGGATTCATAATAATATCCACTGGCGGGTTCTTGTGAACGCTTTCCAGAACCTTGCAATACCATAACATGAGGAGAATTTCTTAATCAGCGATGATATTAACAGCTTCTCAAGAAGAACAATGCCGCATGGTGTTCGATGCAAATAGAAACAGTACAGCGAATGGTTTTCTTAGAGGTACGGGTCTGACTTCATAACAATGACAGCCTTCCCGCGCTTCGCACGAGTGTATAACGTGATTCCCGTTCAAGAAAGTTCACAATTACAAGTGGACTAAACTGGCACTGGGGAACTGTAACACGAATGCTGAGCATTCAATAATAAAGCTTGCGATGCAGGCCGTTCAAGTAAAACATTCTATTTTTTCAAGCTTGTTTCTTGAACATACTGATTACAATTTATAACATTCTATCACAATAAATTATTCGAATTTTATAACTTACGTGCAATTTACCTGTAACATTAAAATATGTTAGTTTAATAAAACATATCACCGTTCGATATTATCTTTCGTATACACATTTATCTTTGAAAATTCAACACATTTCATTCTTCATTGATGTTCGATTCATTTAACAACACTTCTTCAACTGCCTAAGTTCTGTAGCTCCAAATCATACGCGAAAGTTATCAAAGAACTGAGCAGGTCAGGATTTGGAGAGAGACAATTGTAAACTAACAACATGACACAAAAATGTTTTAATCCATTACTTAATTTCTCAAATATAACTTCAGTGCAATGGGTTAAAAAGTAGCTAGAACCCCTCAAAATAAAGGCGTATAGGGGAAGAATATGTAAAGCTCCACGCATTCTAAGTCTTGGACAGGCGTAGATAGAAGGCTAAAAGCGTTTCAAATCTGGACTGGACGAGGTGGAAAAGAGAAAACTTTTTGTGCGGGTGTTAGGGGGAGGGGGTGTTAAACCTCGGCCCATCGTCCGGCAACTGATTAATTTGCTCGCAGATCTACGCTGCGCACCTGAAGCAATATAAAAGCAGATTGTAAAATAGAAAGCAACGGAAACCAGGCTACACTTTTCGGGCACTTGCCCGGAACTATTTCTTCTACACCCTCTAGCTGAGGCTAGCGTACCCACAGAGACCAACCAGTTCATTAACTATGTAAATCGAATGCGCCCATAAATAATGATTTATCACGTTCCCGCTTTGCTTAGCCAGCCGATGTTCGCTTGTCCGGAACTTGAATAGTTTTTTTGCCTTCGTAAATCAAAGATTCTGTCTGAGATAAACGAGGGGTTGACGGTTTAAGGGAAGGAATGGGGGGTGGTGGGGGCACAAGGCCTCCCATCAGACAATTTGAACGATGGACGTATGAAAGGAACAAGTTAGAGTTTAAATGGAAACCAAGAAGACCATTACTGTGGGCAAGTTTTTCCTCCCTAGAGCGTTTTTCTTTTTAGTGCGTTCAGCCTACTATTCGTCTCGAGAACATTGTGTCTCCTTGACCTCGCTCAACATAAAATTAAGTCTTATGTATACAGGCCTCACAGCTTCAAGGAAGACAGTATATTTGCATAACTTCGGCTTTCGGTTAGCTTTCATCAAGGTCACATACCACATCAAGAATCTCAAAGGATGTACATGGGGCTGGACATGACAGGATTTAATCTTTAACGAACTGCATCAACATTTATGTCTGACGAAAATATGACTATCTTCAGTCAGGACAGTCGGTCGATGGGTCGAGAATCAAACCCAGAACCTCCCAAATGCGAATCAGGTGTGATAACCACTCGGCCATGATGTCCGTTACTTTTATTCAAATCGTCGCATCACGCTGCACATTAAACATTGTATTAATTCAAACTACAAGAAGTAAAAAAAGAAGGAATAAGCATAACCCAAATATATTGACACGAGCAGTATTAAAAATAGTTTTCAAAATGTATGAATTAAAATTTACATAAGCCCATTAAACTGTCGTTTGCAATAATTTATTATAAATAATAATTTATTTGTTACAGATTTTCTTCTTTCAAGAGAATACGTATGACATAAGCTATTAAAACTTTCTATTGTCGGCACAAAGATTTGTCGTTCCATGGAAATCGGTATTTGACAGCATTACCATGGCAACAGTTATAACACACATTCATAAATATTATCACATAAAGCCCACAGTCGCTTAACAGCAAATAATCATCAACCAACCGAGATACCAAAATTTCCTTATCGCTTAGAAGATTTACGAGAATATGAATCGGTTATGACACATGAACTTATGATTTTGATGATTCAGATTTGTTGTATGTAAATTAAACGGGGGTCCACCAGATTAAGTGTTTAACTTTCTTCTACCTGAAAACAGTAGTAGAGTCAATTTACGAAACGCTTTAATTTGAATAACACGTAGACGATAAACGAAGACCAATAAATATAACGCAGTGTGTGGCTCCATCACCATAAACCTTCAAGTTGCCCTTTAAAGTGTGAAATTAATCCCTTGTGTCGGGCATTTGAGCTTTACAGGGCCAGCATGGTCACGTGGTGTTGTTTCGACACGTTACTTGTTTGTTGAATCAACTACAAGTCTGTGTAAGTTGCAGCCACTAACGCTGCATCCGTCGCATTCAAAGAGAAATGTCTCAACGTTTGCCTTATTTATTAGACGCAACAGGCATTTTCGTGGAATACAATCGGAGACTTGCATTTCAGTACGGAATATGAAAATGACACAAAATCATCGATAGAAAAAGACTGAAGATGATCGATATGACATTAGGAATTATGGACGCCATACTCAGAAATGTGCGTCACCTAGTATCAACCCACGGTGGGTTAGCATGTCGGTAAAAATATCGTACATAATGCGTTTCTAGGTTTTATTTTTAACAAATTATAAATTTACTCCATAAAATAATTCAATGGAGCACAATTCTTCTTCAGAAGCTTAAAGTCACTCAGCTGGTCAATAAATTTCCCATCTTATAGTGAACCCGACCGTTCATCACCTTCTTCACAACAGCCCACCAATAATCGCTATACTTTGCCATGTTAAGTACACTCCGCACCCCCGACCATATTGTCTTAAGACCCATTTTAATATTATTCTCCCATCTAAGCCAACGTATTCCAAGTGGTACCGTGCTTTACTCTTCAACCAATGTTTTCCGCACCGAAATACAAACTGGTAATTATGAACTCGAAGAGAAACTTACTCGACACAAAGAACCGATGCTAATAACAGGCCCACGGATACTGTACTGTAATTAATTTCTGTATGAACAAATTTCACACAGTGCATGTTTTATGGGTAATCTCATATAGACAACTAACAAAAAACAAATATGAGATTTAATAGTAGATGATACGGCTCGTCAAGCAAATGTATGGGAAGATAACGTGTGCCAGTTATTACGCATCTGTGGACAATGGCGCACCAAACTGATCAAATAATATCATAAATGAAAATCAAAACTATCTCTG
Organism: Zootermopsis nevadensis; assembly: GCF_977971745.1. Classification (NCBI taxonomy): domain Eukaryota; kingdom Metazoa; phylum Arthropoda; class Insecta; order Blattodea; family Termopsidae; genus Zootermopsis; species Zootermopsis nevadensis. The sequence continues at coordinate 13,195,450 of NW_028259142.1, forward strand.
CATAAACGAGCGCATTATCATGTATAAATTACTGATCGAACGCAGTCACCGTTTAATGCAAGTCACTTAAAATTATTGGAGACTGTACAGAAAACTTCGGGGCAGCACTTAAAAAATAATTGATAACTTTAATGACTGATGACAAATATCTGAGAACCAGGATATACTCTCAGCTTAGGGGAAAATTTTATTATCAAAAACTGACATAAATCATAAGGATCTTTCGCAAGTAAATAACGATGTGGAAGAACTCATTCGGTTTATCAGAAACACGTGTTAATAAAAAAGGGAAGGTACAGTTACGTAATCAACTGTTTATAACACAACACAATTTACGATATGGGGTGAGTCAAATCAATTGTAATACGTACTATTTTTACAACATTGTAACAACAAAAAATTGTTCTATAAATAGCTATATATAATTTATAGAACGTAACACAACATTGTACTTTCATAATACCAAACAAAAAATCAAAGTCTGTTTCTTTAAATTAGCTCATCAGATCAAGAAATCACAAAACAAAATTCTAGAATAGGTCTCAGATTTTAATTATTTACGCTATCAAATATTAATAATAATAAATCGCGGTTCAACTCAATATGTGTTATCATAAAAATAACTACGAAAACTCAGAAATCATGTTTATTGTACGACGCTGTAGGATTATCTGCTACAAGATAACGTCCACATTTGTCACTGGAAACAAACCTATGCTATTTAAACTCCGTAACATACAAGCACAGTATCCTGTGACTTCATATCAATACTTTTTAATCCTATTCCTGGGGTAATTCCCAGTCAGAAACACCATGTGAGCGGAACACGAGTTCCATTTAACGGTTATGGAGATACGGACTAAAATTCAAGATGATCTAAATAGATATAAAACATCTACACATAAACTTCCAGGGTGAAGATGACGGAAAACCTCCATGAGCGGTTCCTTGGCCGATGGACTAGTCCCTGTGGTCGGTGGAATTTGCTACTGAGGTCACCGACTGACTCACACAACATGCAAAACATCTCTATCGTATTAAATGTAAAAATAAAATAGTATTAATTGAGATTAAATATTTATTTTCAGAGATACAATAAAAACAAACATTAGAATGCTTAACTGGTGTTTAACACAAACAAAACTTCTACATTTCTACACACATGAACAAGTTCGACAACCAGACGCAGCCAAATACTTGTTCATGTAAAAACTTATCAAAAGGATTTACAACATTTAACAAACCGTCACACGATTAAACTATACTGCTATAACTTAGTTTCACGAACATAATTTAAAAGCTTCTTGGGCAACTTTTAAAAATACAAAGTGTACCAACAAACCTAGAACTTTGAAATAAACACTGAGTCAAATACGTCTGAATAACAACGCTTTCCACCTGAACAGCACAATATTTTCGAGATATAAGCTCAAAATACGTTTAGGATATTGAACAATCTCAGACGTGAGTTAACAAACATTGATCTTTTTATGGTGACCATAAAATGATCATGAAAAACTTTAAATACATCATGTTGCTCGATATTGCTGGTGTCCATCACATCGTGTGAGTCTAATGTCTATATTAATGTGCAAACCTTGGGTTCCTAAGAAGAGGGCGGAATTTAGCATATATTGCAAACAGTAAAATACTTTCGTGGAAAAGGAGTGGCCCATAATTTAAGTTAAGTGCCATAAAATGTTCTGTGGGACAGGAGATGGCATTCTATGAAATGGTCACCCGAGTGTCGTACTCTACACAGAAACAAACTCCGATGAGCACTTATTATTATTACGATATTTCAACAGACAGAAAAATAATAATTTAATATCAGGTGTTTTAAAATGTCAAGTCAACATCTATATTCAAGAAATAACATCGTATTGGACAGAAATCGAAATCATCAACGAATCATCTATTTTGAATTGAGGCTTCATAGAGCATGTAATAATTTTTGTTTCCAATAAAGTTATTACACACTCGGTTAAGAGACGAATCCGTACAGAAATACTGTTCCTAATTAAACTGTACGAGCATTCAACTTGACTTAGGGTAGTCAATTAATATTCTTCCTTACAACAACATTGAAAATACCTATCTCTTCACGAAAAAATTATGGCTCAACTTAATAAAATTATTAATAATAATATTTTAGTTCATTACCTTAGGGTTATAAAGCTCGGAATGAACACATGTATCTTAAAATCACACAGATTTTAAAGTTGCGATATATTACACCTGGTAACTTGTATAGTCATTTAAAAGGAGGCTTCAATTTACCTTATTTTAATTAGAACTATGCTAAATACTATCTCATATAGACGGTAACTATATTTATGTATCACACAGAGATGTCTTATTAATAAATACACCAAAAATAACTGTCCTTTGGGTGCACAGCTATTGTGCATTCTTTTCGTGCTGTATTCGGAAAATATCGTGTAATAAATACACGTGAAAAACTATACACACACACATACATACACACACACACACACACACACACACACACACAACTGGGTATGAAAATGTAAACTTTAATCCAAGCCAGATTTCGTTTACTGAACGTCGTAACAAGTACAGCTTACGACATCCTCTTCGAATTAACTTTGTTAACTAAAGCATTTTCTCTCAAGGCTATCAAGTCGAAGGTCACTTCGAAATAGGCGCACATGGCCAAAAGGTTAAGAAATAATTGCCCTCCTATGGTTTCGACAGACAAACGTTCAAAGAAAAAAAAGTTATTCCCTTTCTGTACGCGTTTCTACATCAGATTTTCATGTAATAACTTTCGTGTTTAAAATCCACTGGATAATTTATATCAATTCAGACAATGAAATATGGTTTCAGAGACCATATTGGAAATTGCATGAGTTGCAATAAAAGAGGAGTGTAATTTCGATTGTTTCCTTTTAATGTTCCCTGACCATAATTGAAGGACTTTGTTGCAGTAACTTCTTCTTTCTACACACACACACACAATCATCATTTAGATAAAGTATTACATCTAAGTTGCGTGCTTCTTTGAACATTTAAATCGTAAAAGCCACAAATTATTGCTGATACCAAAAAGTAAATAATTACGTAAAGTAAAGTTTGTCCCACTATACGCCATCTAGGCGTTTGGGGTGAGTGGAGTTATAGCTCCTCTCTTCCTTGACCTCGGCACTAGATGGGGGTGAGTGGTCAGCATCACGCCCCGCCCGGCTTTACCCCAGGGAAAGGACCCAGGTACCCATCGTAGAGGATGCTGGGTGGGGCACAGAGCCGGTCTGGACGCAGAGGCTAGAGGAAAAATCCTCTGCCCCGGTCGGGGATCGAACCCCAGCCGTCCAGCCCGTAGCTAGTCACTATACTGACTGAGCTATCCCGGCTCATAAATAATTACGTAATACGATAAAACAAAACTATTTAGTGTTGATTTCTATATCTCTTTTCAACTATTGCATTGACCTTATGAAGCAGAAACGCAACATAACTCAATTTCAAAATCCCAATCTCCTTTATCCAAAAGTTTGTAGGTACCAACAGATCGATCCACATTACGTCTGTTTCAGCAGAACACCGACTGGCGGTGTTAGCATTCAGACAACGAATCTGCACACGTCAGCAGCTGCAGAGAACTCTCAAATTCACGCTGCGGGCTGCATGGAGCCCCCTGAGGGCGGCTGACGGGTGCCGGGTGTGGCGGCGGCGGCGGTGGCGGCGGCGGTGGCGGCGGCGGCAGCAGGAGCCGGCGGTACAGGTGGCATAGAGTATGGGCGGCCGGTAAACTGGTCAGAAATACGACCCCCCTCACGTAGCCCACTCAGGAATGCTCCGTGCACAGTAGCTGGGTAGTTTCTGATCGTGTGCTCCCCTGTAACACCGTCCAATAACGGAAGACTGCAATGCGCATCACCGTAAGAAGGATGACTGACTTTCTGGTTATTTTAGGACAATGCGTCGTTTGTATCGTGAACCTTCCAGATGAACAGCAATCATAAAACAGTAAGTTCATAACCGAATCTATCATTTGCAAAACCAGACGCGTCTACAAAACTAAATTTCGAGAAAACTAAGCAAACGTTATTCATTTCACGCTTCATTTATTTTTCCCCGAAAACAATTTGCAAGCATCTACTGTTTTCACAGTTACAGTTCACGTTCCCACTTTCAATACTGACGTGGACTGATCTCGTTTTTATGGGAACGATGCCCTGATAATGGAGGAACCAAGTACTACCGAAACGTCGGCACACGTCTACCAGACTACACGGGGCAGCACGCCCGAATTGGAATCTTGTCACAGAATTTTCTCGAACCCAGTGTTTCTCAACTAACAGACCAGCTGGCTGGCGATATATTACAGACCTATTTCTTTACTTAAAGTTGAAAGATTATTAGCAAGTTACAACAAATTCTTTCTACCAACCCCTAACCAACCTAAAAGCTAAGCAAGGCATTGCCCCTTGGTAGATTACCAATCCTGCTTACGAAAGGAATTTCTGGAAATGGTAAACAGTGCCTAAAACTAAAATGTGGGAATTTTTCCCCGGCGAAAAGCCCTGGCTGTTCAGTCTAGGGTCCACTGCTACTGGTGGGAGATTAAACCACTGGGGAAGTTGTACTTTGAGAGAAGGTTTTTGGTAGAATGGCTCTCTGGGACTTAAACCCAGAAGTAGTGGCGATCGCTTTGACAGATGGCCTCTGTGCCTTGGGAGGGGGAGTGTAAATCACTTCAGCTGAAGGCCTCCATGATGGCGGTAGGCGGGCCGTGCCCCTTTTGAATATTACCCTGACATATTCTTCGTCTCGCGTGTGGGCACTTATATATGGAAGCAGAAATCTGGAAATTTCGCGAGTATTCCCATATAGATATTGTGCTGCCATCTTTATTTCTTAGGTTCTGTGGAACAGGTTGGCAAAGCAGCAACGCACTCTCTCGGCCACGGCCATGTTCCTAGTAACGTGCTGCACTCTGCCTTCACCTGTTCCAACCATGGACCATAAACGTAATTATGCAGGTAAGAATTTCAACCTGCCAATGCAAGAATATAAAACACCTCGATATTTTACACATCAAATATATTAAGGGTGCTAATTAAGTGTTAAAAAACCGTAAAACTTCACGCAGGCTGAATAAAATGCGGACCCCAGGGTCGGGGGTTGCCCATACCAGGCCTAAGTAATAGAAAATACGTGATGATGTAACATACTCCCCTTTTTAGAGACAAACCAATAAGTAAGAATGATTCAGTGTTTGTTTCTGGCAGTGTATTATTTTAGGTAAGTAATTTTACAACTCGTAGACCCAACAGGTTAGATTTTTGGTCAACACGCATAAAACAGTCGTAAGAAATTAGCAATGCCGTTATTTTGTTACAAACGGCATAAGGCACAGATACTTTAGGCAGGACAAATATAGGAAGAAAGTAATGTGAAAATCTTCGTCACCCGCCACTCGCAAGACCATAAGATCTGAAACGCACAGAGACAAACGAGAGCGAAATGGCGAGGAAATAAACAAGTTGCTGGACATAATATTTGTCTTCCAGCGTCACTTTCAAATCGTCGGCATTTTATATAGGAAACAGCAGCTTACGAAAGAGAAGTTACGTAAAAGATGGAAGCTCTCAGGAAAAGACGAAATAAAATAAATCTAAGTAAGAAAAATTAGGTCTTGTCAAAAAGGAATTTAAATTGTTTTGTTGTTTATGTTGTGTCGCCTTTTGTACATGCACGTTCCACCAACGTACTGATACTGAGGACCCTATTAAAAACATAGAAACGCTTGTAACTTAATTTTGTCTAATTTAATCAAACGACAGAAGAAAGGAAAACATAATTACCTACACAGATATCTCGTACAAAGGTTAAATTCGATAACACCTATCCGCTTATGGACTGTGGTCTTCCTGTATGCGATTACGTAACGCAAGGTTACCAGGTGACACATCGCAGAAAACCACAATCCACGTAGGATTTGAGGTTTTCACGGCGGTGAGTTTGAAGATTGCTGTCTTCTAGGATGTTGTTCTTTGAAGAGTATATTACAGTCTTGATAAAGATACTTTTATTTTTAAAATAACAAAACTCTAAGTGACAGATGTCAAGACGTTCTCAAGATGTCTGCGGTAAATCACGGTAAAAATCGCTGTTCGTAATAAATCAAATCATCGTAGCGGCGAATGAGAACAAATGCAGTTCCTCACCTCAAAAATACGATTTTAAAGAATATAAGTTTACAACATAGCTACTCACACACATAATCTGTATTTCGTAATAATATCAGGATTATTAAAAAATACACCACAGTCTTATACCGCAGTTAATAAAACGTAACTGCCATATTTCCAGTCTTCCTGTTTACTTACTACAGTTAAGCCCCTACGAAAAAAAGCAATTTTAACTAAAGGAAGTGAACAGCCAATCCCTCAAACAGGGGTGTAAAAATATACTACGAAATTTCATACACGTGTCACACACACTTGCAGCTACTTCAACCACTCTCAAACGAGTTTTCTTCATTTATTCAGCGACTACTGTTTGTCTTGGATTATTCATCGATGCTTTCTCAACTGTAGATGTTATATAAATTATAATCATAAACAGAATGATGATTATAAATGGTCACGGCCGGAAACGATCTGAAAGGAAGCCTTCGATATTACTGTAAAGGTCAGCACTGGCACCTGAAGGAACTGAGAAAAACAAAGATTGTATGACAACATGTCTCTCAGATTAGATTCTAACCGGAGACTCCGAGAAGCAAACAATGAAGATGTGATAACGACTGGACAATAAAATTTAGTTGTTATTATAATAAAACTATATGTTAACATTTTAATAAGAGCACATGTAGACTACATGCTCTTCTTAAACTAATTTAGGATGTCAAAATAAGGTTAGGCCTATTGCATTAACAGAATTTAGCGCAGCGCTCCCCACGAAATATTGACATTGCTTTACGAACCTGGTACAAGGTTTCGACTAAATACGTATAAGGCTCCTACGCTTCGGAGGGGGGGGGGGGGGGGGGTTATTTATGATTTATTCAACGACAGTCTTTTACTAGCTAGAAATACATAGTGTCGAGATTTTACGATGTATGAAATATTTTCTGCACAGCGACACCTTAAGCGCCCATGCAGTATAAATGTAACATAAAGCATATTAAAGTACAGAAAATTAATATAATTCTAGTATCGGAACACAGACAAGAATACGATTTTTAATAAACATACAGCTTTGTGCCAGTAATATTAAACTTACAGGTTACATTTTTATATCCTTTCTTTTTATATATTTATTTCTTATTTATTCATTTATAATTTATTTAACGACATTTTTTGAATAACTCAGATTATACAGCGTCGAATTTATTTCTTGTACACCTTTAAATCCTAAGGAGGGGCACCGAACTCTTCTAGGGACACTTTTGCCTCTAAATAAGATCCAAACTTGAGAATCACAATTCCTTACGGTTAATATATCTGCAATTATATTAGTAGATTCAATAAGAATTCGTAATGGCAAGTGAGCACAGTACTTATACGAACTTCTATAATAGACCGTTGGCTTAAGGGAGGCATTTTAAAGAAGCAATCCAAAATGGCCGCAGGTAAAGTTAAGGAGCAGTTCTACTTCAGGCTTCAACGTCATCTTGCCAAGAGTCTCTAGACAATGAAATATACCAGACACAACGCCACTGTTGCCCAGTATCATTGTTAAAAGTACAGGATCTACGATCAGTAAAAAAACTGAAATACTGCGGTCACAGGTAACATGGTGATCGCTTTAGTGACAGAGGCAGTAAGCACCTCTGAAACGTCGGTCTACTTCTGTCAGACTGCACGACGCAACATATTATAAAAGTGATTTTATAAAAGAACGTATTTCGAAAAGGAGTCCTCTGTCAGGAGAACTTCTTTTCACTGAAGTTATAAAAAAGCCTCGAAATATTGTTAAGACAAAAGAAAATCGAACACGAACTTACCGGCGAAGAAAAGTCTGTATTGTTGGATATGAGCTAGTCCGGGCTGGTGCTGCTGATTCTGGCCTGCGATAACGGGGGCCGCGAGGATGTCGTAGTCGCTTCCGGAGGAACCCACAGCAACGAAAGAGTACGATCCACGGGACCATGGATCCGCGCGCCATCGCGTCACCACCGTTTCCTTCGGCTGCAGCAACACCAGCAGGCCGCACTTTATACAGCGTGTTCCATTTAAAATGACACTCTAAGTACAACAATATCTGTAACCTTTGGTAAAATCCACATAAAACAACAAAGGAGATGCTTGTTTTTTTTATTTGTTACGAAAACTTACAGCACAGTTCGATGACGATCACGTTTCCTGACACAAACACTTTCTGCGTCCCGAAAATTTCTTAACAATCGGTGTATCGTCGTCTTATTCAGTATTTCTTTGTCAGGACAGACACTGTTAAGTGTTTCATGAAGAGCGAAATACTATTTCAATGAAAGTAATGTCTCGAGAATTAACACACGCTCTCATCGCGAGCGCCATGTTCGCACCTGCAGAGTTCTTGCTGAACTAGCGAGAGAATCGGCCTAGCAATTACGATGACCTTGACTCGAGTGTTACTAAGGAGGTTAAGACAGTCAATTACACGTGGTGAAGATGATTCTAGCTTCATTTTTGTACATTAATACGAGACTGTTGTTGGTTTGTGTTTTAAATTATAGAGCCTGTTTACACTTTATGAAGCGTGTAGGCTATTTATGGAATAATTAATTGTGGAATATTTTCTTTTGTATCCTCTGAGACCATTTCTCTTAGGTCGAAAATACTCCGCAGAATTCTGTTTGAAAATCACATTGCATGCGATTTCTTGAACTGACAGAGATTCATAGGTTGGTTAATGATTTTTCTTAAATCGCATAGGTTGAGTGAAGTGGAAAAATGTCGTAATTTAGATGTTTACAAGATTAAAATTTAGAATGAGGTAAGGAATATAGTGGCCAAGTGGTTACCACTCCCGATCCGTATTCGGGAGATCCCAGGTAAAATCTTAACCGCGGGACCGACTATCCTGGCAGGTTTAACGCGCGTTTCTTCAGTCCCTACAGGCAAATTCCGAGACAGTGCCTCAAATTAGGCCATGACATCTTCCTTCCACATCCTTCCCAATTAATTATTCACTGAGATCCCTTGTCATTCGACGTTGTACGCCTATAATCAGAGGAATTAGCCAGTGCCAAGGTAAATGAGCACAAACTCTAAAAGTTTAAATTTTTTTCTAATTGGCTTACCTGCGGCACTGCGTTGTTACCGAAGATACCCTTGAGGACGGCAATGCAGCGACCGACTATGACGTCATCACTGACGTTCTCCATAATGGCCGCCGCTTCTCCGGCCACTAGGGCCAGAAGCACTGGAGCTCGGTATAAGTTCCAGAAGAGAAACAGTTCACCTGGGAATACAAATTTGTACTCCGTTATCGCTCCGACAATTCAAAACGCCTGACATATTTTGGGAGAGCAGCTGAAGACAAAATGCCACACCCACATGTCCTTTTCTAATCAGTGGATGTTACTAATTAATATAGAAATAATGCTATAAGTGACGCGCACGTTCAACAAATTAAGGACACTCATTAATGAAAGGAAAAAGAAAGAATTTTACCTTCGTGTTTAAACACTGTCACTTTCTTCACGCCTCGTTACTGGCCGTCTCTCATTCCTTGCACTACTATCAATTAATAATACTGTATATATGTTTTAAAGACTTTGATGATTTTATTGAACATTTTATACTAACTAACATGTGCATTGAAATGCACAGTGACTTAAGTGCAATCTACGAACCTAAACATGAAATTCAACATCGATTGACTCTTCACAATATTGTAAGGAGTGAGGCAAGACAATAATACGGTGTGAAAGACTGAAGGTATTTAAACACTAAGACAGAACAGACAACACTTTTACAAGGGCTGCATTATGAAATCTTTGGGCAGATGGTAAAAATTAATTTCAGGGCACTTATCTTATGCCTGTATAAATATTTGTATGTATCAGTGTCATTTGCTTTAATTCATCTGAAACTCACGTTACTCGAGGGCCTAAATAAATTGTTGGCATATAGAGCCAAATATTGACGTGTTAGAATATATTCAATACCCACCACGAATGAAACAATATTTCAACATAAGTAGTTACTAATTTAGAGAAAATTAGTAATGTAATTTAATAACGTTACCAATTAAGAGTACGACATCGAAAGCGTTGTCCAAAATCCGTGCCAGGAATTATTTCCTTAAACTGCATTAGCCAGATCTTTATTCACTTTGAAGTACTAACTGACTTTTTAAAAAAATGTATTATTTAGACGAGATTCGGCTTCATAGGGCTAATGGTTTCATTGCACGTCTCCTTCCGTATTATGAATGTGCCAATATTCGTACCTAATCTTTCCTTTGCCACCACATCCAAACCGGCAACGGAGAATCCCCGCTGGGAAAATAAACCCCTTCCTCAGAGTAAAATCGCAGGAGCATTTACAGAGTGCCGAAGTTTAATATAAGTGGAAGTGGAGCACTAACTCCAAACCCTCTACATGCCTTTCAGGCGTGGTGCTGAGGCAGAAAGCAGTTCTGTTTATAAACGCACCTCTACTTGCCGTGGTGCTACCCACATGCCCAAACAGGTTTGCATTGGGGTCCCAGAAGATTCGTTCGAAGCACAACACTACTTTGTTCAGGTTCCCAAAACCCAAGCGTTGTATGGCTGCCACCTTCCAGTCGGGCAATGGCGGGATGAACTGCACGGTGTTGGGCACCCCCTGAGAGTTGGCCGCAGTGCACTGCTTCAGTACACCTAGTGGCAATGTGCACAGGACAGCATCTCCTGAAAAAACATGTGTCATGCTTCAGTACACCTAGTGGCAATGTGCACAGGACAGCATCTCCTGAAAAAACGTGTCATGCTTCATACACCTAGTGGCAATGTGCACAGGACAGCATCTCCTGAAAAAAACATGTGTCATGCTTCATACACCTAGTGGCAACGTGCACAGGACAGCATCTCCTGAAAAAAACATGTATCATGCTTCAGTACACCTAGTGGCAATGTGCACAGGACAGCATCTCCTGAAAATAACATGTGTCATGCTTCAGTACACCTAGTGGCAATGTGCACAGGACAGCATCTCCTGAAAAAAACATGTGTCATGCTTCAGTACACCTAGTGGCAATGTGCACAGGACAGCATCTCCTGAAAAAAACATGTGTCAAGTCCTGTGTTCAGACAATTGTAATAAATATAACCGAAGTCAATGCATTTTAAACACTGACTGTGTACGCGCGTTTACATCCTTGCGACCACTATGAAAACAAAAGAGGACGATACTAATTGAAACAGTCAGCCACAACTACAGCTCATTATTCGTTAATCACGTATGTCTCAGAATTTGACGCACAGGCCAAGATCCACTTCACATTCAATTCTCCAAGTTAACAAGTTTACTTTGTCTCCTGCAAGCATCAGTGTCGAATCCCTGTCTTGAACCCAGGTAATGTTGAAACGCATTATTATTAAATCACCCAACAATCACAGTGTTAAGGTATTTTATTATTAATAATTTTCTTAAGCCACTGTTGCATATAACAGTACAATATTCCTTTATATTCCTCCAGTTTCAGTAATCTAGTAGCTTTCCAAGAGCCAGACCGGGGAATCCGCCACTGGTGAACATACTCTTCTTCAGACAGAATAAATAATTCGGGGGCTACTCCACGGTGGGCTCCTATATAAAAGAACCCATCTGTCAGAATCTACACCACGTATTTTACATTTTTCCTCTACCGACTGTTTATCCTCTTCATATATCCGGGCGAGTTGATCTTTTATGGACTCTTAAACACATAAAATAAGATCTGCCTGTAAACAGGTTGGAATGCATGGACAGCAAGTTTGTGGGAACGAAGGAGACTACATTACCTACATTACAGGCGGTAGACTTCATACCTCACTCAACTTTATTCGGCATAGCAAGTCAATGCAAAACTTCCAGCGTTTATACCCTTATCCTAATAGCAGATTAAAACTGCGTGGTTACACTGATTTATTAGGCGCAAAAAATATCAAAATCAAAGGAAAATTTAACGAAGCCAATTGCTGTAATTTGAAGAAACGGCTGTGACAGATGAATGGAGCGGGATAAACTAAAGACCATGTCCAATATATAAATCAATTCTGATTCGGCCCGTTATTTCTTGTCAATATTCACACAAAACACTGCTCAAACAGATGGAAAATATTAAAACCAGTCAGCAACGTTGTAGGCACTGCAATGAATATAAGAAAATGCTTCCTATACAGAAACGTGCCTTTACCTGTAAGCTATACAAAAGCGAAACTTAATTATTACTCGTTTTAAAAGCGTGACATTAATTGAGGGTGTTCAAGTGCGAAGTGCCGAGTTGAATATCTAAGAAACAGACAGAAACAGTATGCAGTAAAGTTCGTAGCTTACATACTTAAGATAATGAAATAAATAATGATTAACTTGGAAGGAGAAAATTTATACAACATTTTTAGAGGACAGTCTCAAAGAAAGATACCACTTAAGAGACAGACACTGATGCACGTTACTATTAAAATTCGTCTTAAGGTGGCGACTGACTTGTAACATTTACTCGTAATGTAACAATCGCGGCGAGCATGTTACATTACACCACAACTGGTGAGGCGTATCGAATGATCGTTTTGAACGCTCGGCTCGACTGTGTTCATGTGTGCTCCATTCATTTCATTCAATATGTCGGACGTGGAGGTTGTGTTATCTTTGTTCCATTTAATACGCTACTCTCATATAAAGAACTCGTGAATGCTCGTTATGACGCCGCTCGACTGACTGACTGACTTGTAATGTAACACTCAAAGGGATTCGCGAAAAAACCGACAACACGATGGAGCGCCCGCGAGCGTGAGCAGCTCGCATCGAGCGGCTCCGTTCGCTGTCTTCACTTGTGTAATGCTCGATTTGTAACTCGTTACATTACAGGCAAATGTTACAAGTCAGTCGCCACCTTTAGGGAAACAGGACCTGAGAATACAGATTGGATTAATATAGAATAGGATATGATTCACCGACATGCTTTTTTTTTGTAAACAGAGTAATTAGTCTAATAAATATACGTGCAATACTTATATTATTCTACAGGGTGGGTGGGAAGTAAGTAGGCATTGAGAAATGGTATTAAGCGATTATTTAATGCCTACTTACTTCCCACCCACCCTGTAGACTCAATCTATCATTTCATATTCTACAATAAGACACTAAGTTTCGAGATCCGGTTGTGCTGCCGTCTCCAGGTAAAAATCCTATTCTGGTGAGTCCAATAGAAGGACCTGGAATTGGGATTACAATTCGGAATGTAGCGTACGCGGTACAACAATATGCAGTGCAAGTCTTAATTCCACTATCCCTCATTATTTATATCTACAACAGATTCGTATTAACATTTACTACACATCAAATCGAATGTGTAAAGTAAACTCGCAAAAATTAGTTCGTAAACTGAGTCGTAAACCTTCAGTTTTGTGCGACTAATCAAGAAATATCTATCACTGCTAATTGAGTAAACTCTTCAGGAATTTTAACCCAAGCTACATATGACAATAACATTGAGATTTAACTTGTAAATATTTATAAACCGAGACCTGCTTTTAAAATGAAATTTGTATTATACACAGCACAGTTTCGTTCCTTAATGCCTTCTTGCTCTGTATTTAAATGGACGCGCGGACCCCATACAAGACGTTCAAATAACGTAACACATAGCATAAGTTATTTTTATTGTTCTTCTGCGACACGTTTTCAAAAGTGGGTGGGGGGAAGATAAGAAAGGGACAGAGCGAGGATGACGGGATGGATAAATGAAATGAACAGAAAAGGAATAAGTGAGAAAGGGCAGTGAAGCTACGAAAAGGCATAAAGAAGTTAAAGAAACGGGGGAACTACGATAGTTCGGACAGCTGAGATAAAGGGAAGGAATAAAAATGACGAGTGATGATGATACGAAATAACTTATTTCCCGTTTAATTTAAACGGTCTCTTTACGTTAGTAAATCAGAATTGTTTAGAGATCTATAATATTTGAGGTTCTCACGTCAGTAAAAGTCTGAGGCAATTCATGTTCCTCCAAAACGTCGGTATACATCATTACGTCTGCACCCACATCGTTATTTTAGAGTTCATTTCTATTATTTCAACGCAGACAACTGTAATTTACTGGTGACCCGCGTAATAAGCGTTTCGGCTGACCGATCCTTCAGAGTGCTTGATTCCCTTCCCCCACTTCAAAGGCGCAGAGGACGAACTCAATTAGTGTCCATTAACGCCGTGCATTACCTTCGCTGCCAGACGCCACACGTCACAACTCTCCAAGCAGAATTATAATGACATGCTCCAATTCTCCAGTCGTCTCGTGTTCCTCGGATACCTGTTTGTTGTTCGCACTACTTCTCGACGCTTTATACTTGCTGAGATTATATAGCGCCAAATGAGACACAGTAAAATGATAGGTAAAGATGTGATGGAAGCGGAGACGTGATGTATGTAAATGATAGGGGAAAATCACGACGAGAAGACCCCGATGTAGTATGTGGCAGTAGTCGGCATCCGCTGTCCGCGTTTAGACGAAGAACGTTTCTATGAAGATTTCCGTCTTCTGGGTTGTTGCGCTGTGTAGTCTGGTCGACCAGACTACACAGCGCAACAACCCAGAAGACGGAAAACTTCATACTCACCGCTGTGAGAACCTCAAGTCTTACAACGTTTCTATGTTTACTAACATCGTGAAAACCGTGCTTGAGACGTAGAAAGCAAACAGCTCACAGACCTGTGTTTACTTTAACTTGAAACGGTAGCATTTCAGCTGTGTTTTATCAATACATGAAAGCCTAATGGAATAAATACTGCATGACATACAAATTAATGTGTCCCAAAGGTTGTTTTTACTCCATACATAGTTTTAGCGAAATATAGTAAAAACAGGTTACTACGTTTTGGAAATATTAATTTAAAATCTCTTCTAGCTCTGTGTATGGATTTAAGCACTTAAATGAATGTGTTTTGTTAATTTCTTTCCAAAACTTTTTGTTCCAATTTTTTTTAGAGAATACGACCCATTCATGGGTAACTCGTAAATTTCATGAGACAACTTATTCCCTCCTAAAATACACAGAAAGAATAATTACAAAAATTAAAGAACTTGTCGATATGTCACCCACTTTTTAACAGAGCAGACGATTATCTCGGAATCAATGAGAGAAAATCCTATTGCAGTAAACTTATTAGTTCCCTAGCCTTTAGTTCAAATTCAGAAAAATGCTTAAAAAATTCTATTGAGCTTCCTGAGGTCACCTGCACTTGGCACACACGCGCATGGCAAAATATTTTGAATCTGATCGACGATTTGGTTTGTAAATGTAAAAAACATCGACGAACTACTTTAACGTTATGAGTACCCTGGACTTAAATATCTTAAACCCAAAGTTAATCTAAATAATAGTTAAAAATACAGTTTTCAGGCTGTTATAACTCAACACAACACGTCTCTATCATAAGTATCAATTTGTAAATGTTGTTTGAACAAATAAACGCTGTTTATTTTAGAGACACATGAATATGAATTAAAGCTTTGAAGGGCTAACAAAATGCGATATTTTCATAAATTACTAAGTGAATTCATCGACAGATAATAGTCTGTGAACAAATCGAGAAGGGCAGAATGGGTTTTAATGGAATTGGATACTGGAGAGTTTCACGAAAGTTTATCGATACTTTTCAATTTTGGTTAAAATCAGACAACAATGACGCGCAATTTACATAAAGACCCACATGTGTTGCTGTACTCCAATGTAGGAAATTCCCCTGCCATTTAGATAGGTCAAAGGCCAATTTCTGTCAAAAGCACCATTTCTGTTACGCTATGTTATATTTCATAACTTGTTGCAATATGAATTCCGTGAAGAATAATTCAATGTATTGTTTCACGAGTCACTTAAAGAAATTAAATTTTGCCGTTGTTGTTTACACTGCTTGTTTCATTCACTGGAGTTGCATTGAGTGCAGATCTAATATAAGTCTAGTTTCAAAATGTGTGATATAACAGTTTCATGGTTTCAAAAAGACTTGATCTAATAACCACGTGATAAAAGATAGCTTCAGCTGTGTCCTACCTTTGAAAGTGACAGGATTACTGTGATTTCGAGAGTTGGCAGTTGTAATCTCCACCCCATGTGGTCCGTATCGTATCTGACGAACACCAGTGTTCAGCCTGATGTCCAGCCCCTCAGACAGCGCCACGGGTACGCATGAGTAACCATTTCTCACTGAAAGCATAAAACATAACAGTTAAACACGTCCATCTGTAGTATGGACAGGCACTATGTCGTATACCGCGTACCAAGAAACCTCACAAAAAATATATCGATGTTCGTCTTCTGGACCGAGTGCACTCGTAGGCAGATATAATTTCGGAGGAACAGTCCTGAAGAAGGAGGTAGAATGTCCCCCAGGAACGTTGGTATCTGCCTGAGAGCCACAAAACATTACAACCCAGAAGATAAACATCAATATCATCACAGCCGTGAGAACCACACATCTCACTCACGAGCGCAATTAAAACAATTCGACAAGTGCTAACCTGAAGATTGCTGTCTTCTGGGTTGTTGCGCCGTGTAGTCTGGTAGATTTCCACCAGACTACACGGCGCAACAACCCAGAATACAGCAATCTTCAGGCTCACCGCTGTGAAAACCTCAAATCCTACAAGTGTTAACCTTCGAGTTTGGGGCTAGATGTAGAGGGAGGGGGTGGCTGAAACACCCTAAAATAAAAATCAGCATGTTATGAAACTCCACAACCGAAAATGGGCGGCACATGTAGCATACGTGTGGGAAGTAAGAATTGCATAGATATCTTGGTCCGAAAAGCTTAACGTAAGAGACCACGTGGGAGACATAAATGCAGGGGTTATATAATGTCGCTTTGCATGCGAATAACATGATGAATGGTGAGTATAGGGATCGAGGAGGAGACCTATATCGTGCTATTATCCAGATATTGTTTGGCGAGTTTAAGAAAAAAACAAACAAGAAAACTTAAGGTTCAAACCGGATACATCTTCAGTACTATTAAATCATTACCGTTATACAGACTTGTTCAGTGTCTATTAAACTTTCAGATTTTTGCTGCAGAAACCCATTACTCAAGCGGAGCTATAGTTCTCGTACATTAATTACCAAGTTCGTGTTTATGATCAAAGTTGTTGAATTAGAGCAAACGTACAGTCAGCTTCTAACATGTTAAGTTTACATCCTATTGCTCTGTAACTGTCAGTACAAACAACCACTTCGTCTGGCTTAGAATAAACTTTCATCGACTTGCAATGTGATATCCGATTCAATCTAACACAAGAATCGAACGGCGTATAAAACAATCCGGTGAATCAAAAACAAAGTAAACATAATTTTACAAGTAGTTTTGCTCTGATCTTAGTATCTGTCCGTAGCATCTGTTCGTAACCCATAACACTTGTAAGTACACGCAATGCAAACATATTTCTTTAAGAGAATTCAACAACTCAATAGCTAATTTTCTCTTTTTCTATGTGTAACAAGAGTGTCTGCACGAAAGAGGGTTAGGTGATTGGTAAGAGGCGGTCTGAGGAAATGTTTGAATCTGTATTCCTTTTTCAAGGCAAAAAAAAAACAAGCCTTGTGAGATCAGTAGGCTGTATGCAGATCGGTGTATCCCTCGTTTTAAATTTTCAAAGAATTTACCAATTTTTACAAAATCTGCAACGACTATGTAATTATAGAAAATCAAAATCCATTACTACTTTAATTTCCTACCATTTCAAATAGAATGGTTTTGTATATATGTACATCGCTTACTTCCTGAAGGTATCCTCTGATTTATCTGCTTCTCGGTCTTATCTCGTTCTCCTTCCACTTCAGCACTTATTTGGACCATCTTTGCCACATTAACTGTTCTATTCTTACATAATCTAAAACAGAAGTCTGTAAGCCAATTTCTGAACAGTTAAAATTTTCATCTTTCCTATCGTTTTCTATAAAAACTGAAATACTTTTAAATAATTCGATATTCTCATGGACGTGAAAATGTCGATGTTTGTGTTCTACGTATTTACGCCGTGTGAACTTGTAGGTATTTACCAACGTTTAGGAGGAACACACTGCATCCATCTTCAGAAACGCTGTTATGTATCTACAAGTCCACAATCCAGAACACCTACCTCTATATAAATAAAACATTTCTTTTCAAAGAGGGTTTCGAATTCAGTTGCAGAACGGTTATAAAACGCTAAATATATAAATTCCCTTCATTCCTTTAATAATGATAAGTAGTTTTGTAAAACAATAGGGCAATAGATATTCGGTTTATTATCATGCTGAGTAATGTGAGTTCTACGATAAATGAACCAAAGCCGTTGGCATTAAGAAGAACGCGACCACCCTATCTGCAGACAGTTCACTCCGGATCACATACCTGGTCCAGACACATAACTTTTATTACTGTTAGCCACATACACTGCTGTTTATAACCTGCAATTAATATGTCCCACAGAGCGCTTGAAAAAACAAAGGTAATAAATCTCCAATTTATTTCTATGTGAATGCCAAATCACATAATAATTATTTTTCATCCCTTCTAAGACAAACTCCATACAATTTATGGAGGTGTAAAAAGATACAAGAAGGAAAAATAAATGCAAGCCATGTTATACACACAGTAACTGAGCATCTGTTATGTTTTATATTTTCAACTGATCGCAGGGTTTTAATTAAATATCACAAGCTTTTGTCGAAGGATATGGTTACTCTAATAATGATGAAGTGGTTTTAGTGACTTTAAGACTGCCAATGATCAGTCCAGACAATTATTATTGTATTGTTTTTAGCAGTAAAAATTAATGCTATTACCAACATAGAAGCATTACGACTATCACACTGCATAAAGTCAGATGACATTTTTGTTATATTTTCTTAAATATTCACCGTATCAGAAAAAATGAAGTAAGATTTTGGGTATAGGCGATAGGTAAACTACAATTTACTTTGTCATATATCAATATTTTCTGTACAGTTTTTAGTGCAGTCCCTCACTATGTCAAAATTTCACCGACAGAAGTTAGAATACCAAATATGCAGACGGGCATATATTACTAACGTCGAGCAACGGATGTATATAAATTGTGTAAACCATCTCTGTACTTTATATGGAAGAGAGCATGGTGAGAATAAGACAATGATCAATCAGTATGAGTAAAAATTACCAAGAAAACCTCGCATGAATTAACAAGTCTTAACAACTTTCCTTAAGAACGAACGGTTTTGAAGAAATCTTGAAGACGAACAAACATGAAAGTTAAAGTATGAAAGAAAAATAATAAATGTCTTCTCACACTAATGCCATATGCTGAAGTAGAAACGTGTTCTGTGTTTTGCGTATTTTAAACACATACACCAACGCTATCTAGTAGTCACCCGCAAAAACAACTCTCCGATCTCTGGGTATGAATACCAACTAGGGCTACTTCAAATGGCCACGCAACGTACCTGATCTGTGGAAAGTTGTGGGTTCAATCTCCGATCAATGGCCACTGTATAGAAAGTCCAAAGCCTCAACACACGCATACAATGCGTCCTAAATTTCGAAATCCTGATTCGCTGAACTTAACAAACACATGGGCCGTCAGGCCGTATAAGCAGGTGGACAGGTGATGTTCATGAACTCGCGTGTCCTAGCTCCGCCTCGAGTATAACCGGGCGTGATGGCCATCTTTATCACGTGACCCCAAACACTGTGCGGTCATTGGCCAAGGGGAGGAGAGCACGTCACATACACTAACATCCGAGGCCACCTGAAAGTGGACATGCAGGTCTCCATCCGTGATACAATCCATCTAACGTTTTATAACTGTAATAAGCGAACACGAATTCCAAATTGGCCTATTCCATGCTTACAACTATCAATGCAATGATTTCTTTCCAGCTAACATCATATCCTGGGGAGGAAAGGTTTCTCTCTCGCGGAAGATTCATGCCGTTGCAAACAAGACAAGCGATTTCAAACATTGTGGAGTGCGTAATTATAATAGTGTCGACTAGGTCTGTATAATGATTAACGTTTCAGTTCGTAGGACACATATACTTTATGAAGCAATGCGAATTTTAATCTCGTGTTCAGCGCTTGGATTCTGGATCAGAGTATTACTAATTATGAATATCACAAACTCCAGTCTAGCAGCAGTTCATAAAACAGCACAAGTCAGCTGTTCAGAGTCACTTCTGTATTATTAAAATATGCTAATCAGTCACTTCTAATTTTGAGGACGGAAAAGCTTAGATTCTTGTGACAAACTTCATACTTTTATAGCTAATATTTATTACGTAGCTTTCAGTCTACTCATTAAAAGGAGAGATGTAAAACTGAGTCTACTTAAATAAATCGACCTGTAAACGTAACAGGTGTTCTAAATACATATCGCTAACTAAATACTTAATCATCACTTAGCAGCAAGTTAATAGACTGGAAGCAACTTTCTGTACTTAACTATCAATTAATAAAACTCTCTGTTGTCACAGTACTTAGCTATGACTTAGTAGCACACTGACAATTTCTGTTCTTAGCAATCGCTAATTAATGCTTGTTAAGTGACTGTATGTGCTTAAACATCTCTTACCAGTACGCTGACAGATCGGATGTCACTAACTGCACTTAAGCTTCGTTTACTAACGCTTGGTGAGGGGCGAGAAATCACCTGTTGTGCTTAACCATCAATTAGAAGCACTCGTTGAGAGACTGAATGTCATTTTTACCCATAACAGAACTCTACTTTTCAAACCCATGTAATTCTCCTTGATTCTTTTATAATAATAATAATAATAATAATAATAATAATAATTGAATTCATTTATTTAAGTGTTTGCCAACAGCAAGAAGTCTACAACAGGCAAACACTGATAATACATACAATAATATTGAAACAAAAATAAAAAATATTACAAAAACAGATTAACTAAACATATACATGTACAGTATTAAATATAATAGCCAAATACAGGCAAACCAAAAATAAATCAAACAATATTATACACAAAGAAAAACAAATGAAGAAATATAAATAAAAGCAAATAATCCACCTAGGGAAACACTAATATAAAAGTAAAACGCTAAAGAAATATAAGTAACAAATGACCAAGCCGAAATGTTGATTATTCTAAACGATTTCCTTTATTTTTTTTCTACTAGTAAATGCACACGAAACTTCGTTCACATCACAGTAAAAATATCGCTTTGTGTTGTAATTGTTTTTGTTCCATAACACGACTCTAAAAGACTTCATTTAGACGGTAGAGTAATTGACATAATGCCATGCGAACGTAGATCACGTATTTCTCTAACACGTCTCTTCTTTTCAGCGATGTAGTCATATATATAGCAAACACAACGCAGTTGTCATGCGTAAATAGCCTGATTTCTCAATTTGGAATTCAAAATTTCTATTCAAGGCGTTATAATATTGACACACGCTCCTTTTAATGTCCTTTGTCTCTCCAGTACTTCATTTGCGGGCTTCTAGTGTAATCTATCCCAAAGTGCATACAATTTCTACACATACACACACACGTATACAAGCAACTTGAAACGACGTTTTAATCGCTTCTTCAACTAATCCCACCCACCTCCTTCGCCTGACATAACAAAGCAAAACTGTATTTAACGATGTGTGCAATGATTGGCGCTTTGGGGCAAGATGTTATTGCAGCTCAACGTGGATGTCACAGAGCGTTTTTTTTCTCCAAATAATATTATAATAAGGTGCAGGTTAAAGCTAAAATATAATTGAGTCCTGTACAAGACGGGATACACAAATCCATGCATAATGCATAGTGTACTGTAAAGAACGGAGTGTTTTTTTTCTCCACGGTCTATGTAAAATCTATAGGCCCTCCACGGACACAAAGCCAAGCACACACAAGATGCGTTCCATAGCGAATAAGAATACTAAATAAACAACGTAATTCGTATGTAAATTATATGCTAAAAAGACTCTTTGCCTTAATATACAGTACCTATAGACCACGACATGTTTTTGACACTTTAATAAGAAGCAGTTTTTGAGAAAGCATAGCAGCGTAGGAATCCTAAAAGGAGGAAAACAGATAAGTTCGCTGTCCAAAAAACGCAACACAGGCCACAGAGTCATGGCGCTTTAATTATTTCACTGTACGTCTTTATGGCGTGGTGCTGAATCTCAGGGACTTGTTTAACTTATGTTATTATTCCTCGAGCATACTTACCCTCCGCATTACAGAAGTGAGTAGTGAGATTCCGCTTCGGCCATTCTACTCTCGGGGTCGCAGTCTCAGGAACCTATTTTCGAGAAAACGAGACCCCATCTGCACGTGGTGGTGACGAACAGAAGAAAAGAAATTACTTATCCAGCCGTGAGTGGACTGCAGCCAGATTTATCCAAAACGCAGTCTGACTCCAGACTCCCGAGAAACGCTAACCCCGTCAAACCCCGACATAACCTCTTTAAATTTCTAGCTACCAGAGTCGTCACCGTCAGAACTTAAGGCAGAATAATGATTATGAACTGATCCGCAAAATTTTTTTTAAGAACTGTACTTGTTGCCTTCTTACAAGTATTTGCACTATCAGAAAGTTATTAGATAAAACCTTAGAGACTCAATATATCGTCTTCAAAATCTAAGTAGTACAAATTATGACTATGGACAGCTCGGATGTAAGCCACTGCGTAAGTTAGGATTCGGTCTGTGAAGCGTAACGTGTTTTTATACTATTAAACTATTAATTTATTAAACATTCTTCATAAAACAACTTCATTCCTGTGATAGATTTAATTATATATTAACCGATTTCCTAGCCATCCTGTGCTTGCATACTTTTGAATGCCCAGCCTCTCCGAGTCAACCGTTACAGCTTTCAAAGGAAAAGCTATAGATAGGCCTGTGGATTTTCCCCATAACAAATTTGTACACATATTTGTTCTTTGATAAATCACCATACAGAATGTTACGGATCTGTAACAAACGGCGATTTGTACTTCATTTTGAAGTTAAACAAAGCAACTATGTACCCAAACAACATCAATGTAAATTAAACTAATATGGCCGACTGGTAAACCATGAACGTTCAAATAAACACCATATTTACAGCTGAACAAGAACACAATTAGTAAATAATTAAGGAGAAAGGATTATTCTAAATACAGATTTCTGCTTGGTTATATGTAAATTGTAATTTATTAGTCAGTAACACTGAGAGTATAGATCAAACATACAATCAGCATAATAAAACCAAATAAATAAGGCATGATCTATCAACAAATTTCAGTAATCAAACTGCTATCAAAAGAAACTTCTTGGTAGACATAAATATGAAGAGTGATTCAAACGTCCCTATGCACATACACGTCCTAGGCGGTACACGAGACTTGCGTATGTAATGTGACTGTACGACACTGATGACTTGTAACCCTAAGTTCACCATGAGAAATATATCTGCGTTCTTATCGGTACACAGGAACTTTTGAGTCACCCTATACAAAGTACGCAAAAAAACTCTCAAATCCTAGAGAGCGGATAAAGATACTTCAAGTCGTATTTCTTGTGTTCAGACCTTGTGATAAAACAGTATATTTTAACACGAGTATTTCAACGCATATTTGGCCTAAGTTATGTTTCAGAGAAGTTGCCAACTTCGGCTATACACTCAATATCGACTGGTCTATAGCCTATAGGCCTATAAATCAAAATAAAAAGGCATTCACATTATTGCTTATGTGCATGAATATTTTTACAAAATATTTCGAGCGTAAATTTGAAGTATCCATAAGTCTGTCTCTGTTCCCAAACTTTACGGCTTCACACCGCGTACATATAAAACGAAATGAACCTTACACAGGACACAAGAATGAAAAGAACGAAGCTGTATCCTTCCTTTCTTTCATTCTTTCCTCCTTCTTTATTTTCCTCTCCTTCTATATTTATTATGTTCCTTATGTTTCCTTCATCTACCTCTCACCATTAGTTATTTCTTTCTCCGTTTCCTTATTCTTCCGTCCTTAAAAGTATAAGCCACGTTCTCGAAGTGAAACACAAATTGTCATTGGTGATCGTACACCTGCTTAATTACACTAACATATTTTGTCCCTTCTGAACATGACGCAAAGATCATGTTTGTTAAACAAATTTAATAAAGTCCATAAGTATATGGACAGCGGAATTGGAGTAAGAGGGCAGATGTTCTACAACTACACAGACTATAATCTGCTACTATAATATAATATAATACGGTATAAAATTCAATTCAATTCAATTCAATTAATTTATTTACGTGTTTGCCAACAGCAAGAAGCCAATAACAGGCAAACACTGATAATATATACAATAATAGTGAAATAAAAATTAAAAATCTTACACAAACGGATTAACTAAACTTATAAATATACAGTATTAAATATAACTGCCAAGTACAGGCAAACCCAAAATAGAAACAATATTAACACAGAGCAAAAAATGAAGGAATATAAATAAAAACAAAATAATCCACGTAGGGAACACTAATATAATTGTAAAACTTTAAAAAATATAAAAAGACAGATAACCAAGCTAGATCATTTCCCTTGTTGAGAACGTTCGCTCAAGGGAGACAATGTTTGTGCTAAATACGTCCAAAGATTTACATACGTCATTTGCAGCGATGACGCACCTGGCTGAAGGACTATGCCTTAGTGCACTGCTCACACTAAAAGTAGAAAATTCTCTTATTTGCCTCGCCGGCACACGTAAACCAACAGCGTCCATAATGGAATGGCAATTTATTTTGCCCTTAAATACATTAATAAGAAATAACGCATCGAGATGTCGTCGTCTGGAATAAAGTGTTCTAAAATTTAAAGTAGATAGGATCAGTTCATATTTTCGGGGGATATTAAACTGGAAAAATCGGTAATTGCATAAACTGGCAAATTTTCTTTGAATATTTTCTAATTTATTAGAATCTGTCTGTGTAAGATTATTCCAAACGACCGAGGCATACTCAAGCTTTGACCTAATTAAAGCATTATATAAAACAACAAGGCTGTCTAAAGAGGAAAAATTATAAGTAATAAAACGAATAAGCCCTAAGGTCCTTAGTGCCTGGGAATGAACACAATTTACATGACAGTGAAAATACAGTTTACTGTCTAACAAAACACCAAGATCTTTTATACAGTCAGTACGGGAAATTAAAATATCACTGACAATGTAGTTAAATAAATACTGTTGGTTTTCCGTGTGAAAGATATAATTTTAATTTTCTCAATGTAAATTTCCATATTGTTAACATCACACCACTCATGTACGGAGTCGATATCTGTTTTAAGAGCTCTGCAGTCATCCACAGATTTAATATCACAATATAGTTTCAAATCATCAGCAAATAAGAGAAATGTAGAATACTTAATTTTGTCGCAAAGGTCGTTAATAAAAATATTAAATAAGAGAGGTCCCAAGGTAGAGCCTTGTGGAACTCCAGATAACACCGCGTAGAAAGAAGAAGACTGTCCTAAAATGCGAACAAAGGCAGATCTGGATGATAAATAACTTTGGAACCACTTGACATAAGGAGAAGATAGTCCAAATTTATTTAGCTTTTTCAAAAGAATAGAATGCGGGACTGAATCAAAGGCCTGCCTAAGATCAAAATACACAGAGTCGATCTGTCCCTGTGAACAAACCGACGGCTGAACATCATTAAGGTAGGTAACTAAATTAGTTACCGTAGATTTTGATTTACAAAAACCATGCTGACTGGGGTGTAATTTGAATTTGAAATAAAAGGAAAGGTGATCATGAACAATGCTTTCAAAAATTTTGGAGAGGTTATTAAGGATCGAAATAGGCCTATAGTTAGATACTAAGGCGCTGTTGCCTTTCTTAAAAATCGGCACAACAGCCGCTCGCTTCCATAACAAAGGAAAGTTCCCACTAGATAAACTAAGGTTGAAAATATAGCGTAAAAGAGGAGTTAAAATCTCAGAACAACCTTTTATGACGAAAGTCGGGATTTCATCGGGTCCGACGCATTTCGTCGAACGGAGACGACTAATTGCCCGCGTAACATCATCAACAGAGATACGAGGAATATTCAAAACATCAGAATAGGCGAAGTCAGAACTAGTCGTAACATTAACGCAAGAAGGGGAGTTAAAAACAGAACGAAAGCGGTCAGCAAAAGCCTCAGCGATTGCCTGGGGTTCCGTGATAAAACTGTCTCCAACTTTAATTTGTGTAATCGACTGGTCTTTCTTTTTGAAATTAGAAATATATTTCCAAAAGTGCTTTGGTTGGGTTTTCAAATTTTCTTCAATAGTTTTTAACCAAACCAATCTATCTGATTTAATAGTCAATTTAACTAGTTTACGATAGTGGGAAAAAACGCTATAATGATAATCAGTTTTAGATTTTTTGAATTTCTTAAGAGATGCATTCTTCTTTCTAATGTAGTAGACAAGAGTTTTGGAAAACCAATGAGGAAATGCAGAATTTCTGGGTTTTACAAGGGGAATAGCTAGGTTGATGGCCTTCGACACAGTAGCCGTGAGATTATTAACTGCAGCATCAACCGAGCTTTCATTAAGAACGCAAGACCAGTCAGAGTTTTCTAGGGTATGGTAAAGTAATAAGTAGTCTCCTTTCCCGTAATTGCGTCGAGGAGTAAGCGAGGTATGTTGATAGTCAAGACTTAGTTTAAGATTAAGGACAAGAGGCGGATGATAGTGGTCAGGAGGGACCAGCGAGTGAGGAGAAAGGGAAATGCTGAGATCGCTGAAGTTCGTAAAGACAAGGTCGAGCAGGGCATTGTTAGGAACGCAGTCGTTGCGCTGATTTAGACCAAGAAAGCAGGAGGTGGCGTAAAGAGAATTTCCTTTAATTTTGCTATAGTAATAACAATTAGAGGAAGGGGTGCCGTTTAGCCAGTCAAAATTGGGGACATTAAAATCTCCTAACATGACCACCCGATAGAGATGCGAGTTTAGGTTTACTTCTAAAGTGTTTAGATAATTTTTAATTGCTTTTATATCACAATCCGGCGCAAAGTAATGATTCCCTATAAGTAGACTGTGGTTGTCTCTAACAGGAATTTCAATCCACACACACTCTTCAATCGTTTCTAGATCATACCTTCGTTTAACGCCACGGAAAGACTTTGAAACTGCAGTCAGCACTCCGCCTCCCCGTTTTTTATTGGAGCTTACGTAATCCCTATCGGCACGAAACACGTAATAGGATTCAGGAAAAATATTATAACTTAATATAGAGTCATTAAGCCAGGTTTCCGTAATACAGTAAATTCCGGACGTGCCAGCGAAAACATTGTCAATGAATTTACTGCATTTGGTTCTTAGACCCCTGACATTTTGATAAAATATATCAAAATCACAGTTGTCAAGAACCATACTCAGTGGGAATCCGAGCCGCCCCCAGGCACAGTAGCCACACTGGCCGTAAAATAATAAGCGATATAATTTTGTACAACCTAAACCTCACATTACTAAGAACTTAAATACACTTCTGGGGTTATCTTGTTAGGTAGTTACTTGAATAATATTTGTAAGTAGTGCCTATCCACAAAACACGTGCTGCTCTATATTTTATAAAATATTTTCATAAATATGGATTATTTAAAGATTGTATAATACCAATAAACAATAAATGTTTGTCATCTAAAGAGTTATCCAAAATCATGACGTCCTGCAATGCGGTCCACTTAATGCCCGCTCGGTTTAAACACGATGGTTATACAGGGTGATTTAAAATGAACCTGTCCATTGCATCTGTAAAAACAAGTGCTGTGACGTGACTTATAACACACACAAATCACGTTCGCCACCTAGGGCGTATGTGCGCAAAGCAATTTTTAATCACTTCACACCCCCAATGCCTGTTAATACCACACTTACTAATCCCATAGACGCCTATACAGATGACAGACTGACGTCATACGTAAACAAAACCCACTTTTAAATATCATGTGTCTATGTAGCTATACATTTTAGGTATAAAACAACCCTATGTCAATGTTTATCCAGACCCGTTACAGTAGTTTATCCAGTCATAAAACAGATCGCGCCTGATTTCGCAACACTATACACAATGCGCTGTTTGAAAAACAAGGCGACCGGCAACATGTTTCGGACCGTGATGGTCACTGAATAAACTCCCGATACTCGATATACCTAATGAGGTGTATCAATGATCTTCATTCAGACATAAACTAACAAGAGACTACTAACAGCGTTTTGACTAATTTCTTGGCTCTAGGCTATTAGCTAGAGATCCCATAAACAGAGTAACTGAGATTCCTATCAAATCACGATTCATTTCTGAGAAATGAATTTATAAACCACAATCTGCTTAGGAATATGTAACCAGTAACTAATTACCTAATACTTAATCTTAAACATCCATATCTTGATCCAGAACAAAGTACTGAGGTGCCACGGTGACTGTGTTGGCAAAGAACTTTGCTGACTGTCTGAGAGTGTCAAATGAGTTGTGAAGAGTATCACGTTCCACGAAGCAAACAGCAGTGATTTATTTCAACAAACTATCGTCGTATTTGGTTGGATGTTCTAAGAAAACTCAAGTCACGATAGCCGATAACGCAGTGGAAATTTTAAAATTTTACCACGAGACCATAATTCCAAGATCGTTGCTCTTGGACCAAGATGAGGTTAAACGGGAAGTATTAAGGATACGAACGACTACGATATTTTTCACTGCAAATTTAACATCAATTAATAATAAAATTAAACAGACGGGATATATCAGTCAGTATATTATGTGTCACACTTCTTTAAAAATTAAACTATACGATTTTAAACGTCTCGGTACATGCCTAAGCAGGCACTTGGGAGGGGAGCGGAGGTATAGCTCCTCTCTTCCTTGACCTCGGCACTAGATGGGGGTGAGTGGTCAGCATCACGCCCCGGCCGGCTATACCCCCGGGAAAGGACCCCGGTACCCATTGTAGAGGAGGCTGGGTGGGCCCCAGAGCCGGTCTGGACGCAGAGGCTAGAGGAAAAATCCTCTGCCCCAAATTAACGATAGGCGTAGTTTATTAACCTCCAAAACACTCTCTGATATCTGAACATGGTACTACTTGGAATAGGTTAATATGCATGGATTGGATGGTCATTCAGTTATAGCTGCCACACCAGATCACTGTTTAGAAATGTCAGCATCTGACTCGTTATAACGTCACAGAGAATCGAACCTATACCTTCATAAATCAGAACTGGGAGCAGCCTTCATCACGACCCGACCACACTCGTAGCACGCGGTAATTTTAACAAAAAAGAAGTGAACAAAACCAACTTCTGTTCTGTTGGCAACATGTATTTATATCGATACTATCAGGTGCAAGCCCTCAAGCTCCTTGTACGGACATGGCACTTAGTCCATCCTGAATGAGGCTAGAGCGAATCGTGAGGGGGCATTCCTGTGAGTGGGTCCACTCAACCCCGAAATTTGGGTTCAAATAATATCTGGTGGTAAGACTACGTCCGTAATTGACATAAAATATTTCAGAGCATTTTAAGCCTATGGTACAGAATGCAGGACAAGACAGCTAATATCGAAATACAGCCAAGTTAACATCTTTGGGAAGGGCAATAACAGATCAAAATTACAATCATGACGAAGTTAAGAGTAGATAAGATTATGGGATTCGTGATACAGTTTAGTTCAAAAATTCCGTCTCCCTTCTCCTGCATAAAAACAGAAAAAATTAAGATTTCTGTCTTCTGGGTTGTTGCGCTGTGTAGTCTGGTCGATGTTTACCAACGTTTCAGGGGTCATACTGCCTCCGTCATCAGGGCGATGAGTCTGAAGATTTCTGTCTTCTGGGTTGTTGCGCTGTGTAGTATGGTCGATGTCCACCAACGTTTCAGAGGTCATATTGCCTCCGTCATCAGGGCGATGAGTCTGAAGATTTCTGTCTTCTGGGTTGTTGCGCTGTGTAGTATGGTCGATGTCCACCAACGTTTCAGAGGTCATATTGCCTCCATCATCAGGGCGATGAGTATGACGATTTCTGTCTTCTGGGTTGTTGCGCTGTGTAGTCTGGTCGATGTTAACCAACGTTTCATAGGTCATACTGCCTCCATCATCAGGGCTATGACCACACCGCGCAACAAACCAGAAGACAGAAATCTTCATACTCACCGCTGTGTAAACCTCAAATCTTACACAGAAAAAATTAAAATACATAAAAATATAACAAGAAAACAGACTGAGCGTGATTCAGAACAGTGCTGAGGACAATATATGCCCATAAGCCACAGAAAATAATAAGAGAACGGACATACATAATCAGCTTCATAATTTTTAGTCGTCATCACATGTTGTTAGAGCATGGTACTCAGTCTAAATGAGGACGAGTTGGACTGGACATATAGCATGCATGGAGAAGAGCAATGAGTAATCTAAAAACCTGAAGAGAAGAAACTACTTGGGAGACCTATACGTAAATGGAAGGAAAAATAAAATAAATCTTAAATAAACTATGTGAGGGCATGGAATGGATTAAACTGGCTAAAGGTAGTGACCAGTAGTCTCAGCAACGAAGGATTCCACAAAATACAGGGAAGTTCTTGAACATCTGAGCGACTGTCAGCTTCTCAATTCTGTTTCGTTTACTTAGTTAGTGCTTGATACTAAACACTTTACACATTTTTTTTAAAATAATTATGAGTAGTGTGTGGAGCAATATTTAATTGCGAATCGCGTAAAATTTTACAGAATTACGATTGATAAAGTTTATTTTACGAAGTCGCAACAATTACTAATGTTATGAACTGCAAAGTTCTGAAAGTGATTAAACAGTGTGAGATTTTTAAATTTAATCTTGGCATTTAGTCGGCGGGACTGAAGACGATGTCTCCAACAAGCAGTTTAAGAACTTAAGTTTCCCTAATTTGAACGAGAGAATTACCAGCTTGTCACGCACTGTAAGGGTCTCATTCTTGCGAGCAAATCGAAATCCTTAAGGAGTTTCATTATAAGATTAACAAATACGGTCTGAATAAAGCAGCGAGAACGTTTCACACAATTGCCTCCCTCCCTCCCCCGTGCAAAATACATATCAGTTGAAAAGATGAACAAAATTACATAATATTTTAAAGGACTTCACCTTCGGAGGACCTCGAAACTTATCACACATTTAACATATTACTGGTCCAGAGAATGGTTTTAAAATTACCATATGATTTGATCAGCTTCTGCTTAATTTTAAGTACTATCAAGATCTAAAACCATTCTTGTTCTTCCTACCCATTTAAAAATTGCGCTACGGCTATAGGAAGTTAGTAAGTAGCCGGTCTACGGCCAACCTTCCTCACAGAAACGAAAGTTTGCCTTCAAGCGTAAAAATCTAATGGTAATGCATTACGTACCTACTACACTATCACGCTTTTTGTAAATGCTAACGTGTATCTACAAACCCTTCAATTCACTGAAAGCATCCGTGTGAACGTATCAATTTGTAAATCGCTTCAAATAAGTACGATATGAAATACGCATTGAAATGTAGCCACGTCTACTGGGTGGCTAGCCGACAACTGCGTCTTAAGTACCACTGCTTCTTATATGAGAAAAAAAAACATAATGCCTTAAATAGTAAGTTTAAAGATTTATTGGACGAAGACCCTATTTGAGAACATGACGGAAGCCAGCTGTAATCAAAGGAACGCGTCTTTCAAAAGGTTCGTTTATGAAACTGTTCGTTGAAGGCACCATAAAAATTTACTTATTGGTAGAGAATTTTCCTGAAACGGATTTCGACCATTCCCCATACGTTACATTCATCATATCTTCCTTGGACAATCACCCAACAATATTATAAAAGAGTACGCATTGTTAATTTGTTATTCTTCTACTTCTACCAGACTCCAAGCCGCAAAACCCCAGGAGATAATCATTTACACAATCAGCGTTGTGAGAATATGAAACATCTTACCAAAGAGGAACTAATTTTTGTTTTACCCTATTTGGCTTTCAGTTCTTTTGGAAATCGAAAAAGATTGAACAGTTTCTGAAAGAAACAACAAGAAATATCTTAAGAATCTATTCTTACACCAATATCTGAAGCAATATCTAATTTATTTCACATCAGTTCAGAAAATACTGAGCCACTAGTGACCCCATCTACATCAAAGTCAGTCCCAAACATTACGTTCTGAATCGCAGTATCAAAAGACATTCTGCATCAAGGGTCATGGTATAACGCAGGAACAAGAACAGCTCTAAATCGCATCACTCTTCTAGCCATGGAATTAAATCAGAGTTTAAGTCAACAACCTACAACAGTTGCTTATTAATTACTTGAACAGTGTTAATAACCTTATTACGCCGGCAAATACACAGCGTAACGATGCGTGCTGCGCTCTGCTGGTGACTCAATCACTCAGCTTCGTTCTGTATCACGTATTCCGAGCCGCTGCCCCATTGTTTATCGGCAATTAATCTAAACTGAGCAACCTCTACAAAACATTGGCTGAACCAACCAATTAATAGATTCATCTTTTTCTCGTATAACATGAGAAAAATAGGTTCATCGCACCAACTGCTTGAGGTCAGAGACCTTATGTATCCTGAAGGAGTGTGCCGGAGGTTTAAAACTTCTCGTCTTCAAAATATTCCCCAAAAGGAAGCAAAGAACACGAAAAGCAGTTATAATTTTGCAATGTTATCTACCGGCCGAATTCACTAAAAATATCAGAGAATGGACGGAGATTAAATTAATAAAGAAGAACTTTTTAAGTGGATAAGAAATTCGTTATAAAATGGCTGTCTTCTGGGATAATACGCCTCTCAAACTTTGGTACACCTCCACCAGATTACATGGCACCATCGTCATATTCGCCACTATCAAATTTTAAAATATTTTAGAAATCTGGAAGGTACGAAATAAATTAGAATAGGTTGATCTAACTTTCATCTTCCATCGGATCAAGAATGGTTTGCCCGTTGGACTCAAGGGTCAAGATTCCCCTCCTAAAACTATTTTTAAAAACTCACACATTTATCAATAACCCTCCCCCTTAAAATAAGAGATTACGTTTCACATCCATATAGAATAACTAATCTAATTACATATTTAAAATCTGAATAACTATAAAATAAACGTTACGGAGAGAAAGGTCATGAACTTGCTCTAAGAAACTTTGGCTTAGTTTTAACCAACGAATCCATGTCGGTCATGAACTGTATAGGAGAAATATACACATTACTTTGGTTAAGGGAGAGCCAATTCGTGACGAGACGGACATGAAATTAAATAGCTGCTGGAGCACGTCCCCTTTACTGTTCGTACTCCAACATTGATTGCCTCGTGAAGTTTCAGCTATGGCTGTAAATTGTGATTAATGATTTGTGGGGTGACTCTGTGCCCTGGTTGACACTGACACCCCCCCCCCCCCCCCACATATTTGGTTCTGACCTTGGTCTTCAAACTGCCCTTTCTTCCTAGAAATTTGACAATAAAGAGTACGTAAGAATAAATGTGTATTAGAAGACAGTAAATGAGGGAATCACGACTCATAACAAAAGAGTGACAAAGTAATCCAATGAATGCAACTGCCGTTTGGAGTGGCATCTGGTGTCAGTTCTGGGAATTTGACATGTTTGACAGACAACACTCTATTACATGAACAACTTAAAGAGTACTAGCTATATGCAAACTATTTGTTAAGATCATCAAACATCGCGTCTTATATTCAATTTATCCTCCACACTATGAACTTAGTGGGACGCGTATTCAAAAAATTAGTGTAAGAATTTTGTGTCTTATAAATCAGCGTTTCTAACCTTACTCGCACCGCGGACCACTACCCCAAAAATACCTCGTATATTTTTGATTAAATAAAATATATACTAATTAAAATATAGACAGGGACTACAGTCAATAAAAGTTTTTGTGTAAAAACAAAATTTTTACTAGCATTAATTCTAATAAATCTAAAATGAAAGCATAAGTTGACTTTGTGTTCTACTGAATGGACAACTGAGGAAAATTAAATGAATTGGAACTGGATTCCCAGAATTGTGCCTGATAATATAAAACCACGCCATTTGACATTCCGCTGTATTTGGCAGACACATCAAGTAGAAATGACAATGAAATAACCTTCAAAGAAAAAGTTCTGGGAGTGACTTATAAAAAGGGGAAGAAACAAGAGGATGAAGAAAGTTACATAATGGGAAACCTCATAATTTCTATTCTCGCCCAGAAATTATTGGGGTGATCGAATCAGGGATGATGAAATTGGTGTGACATGTAGCATGCATAGGAAGGTTAGAAATACAAACAAGATCTATCAGGAATGTCACAGGTTGCAGCTACGAGGAAAATTTGATGTAATGTAGTGATGGGCGGCGTCTTGTGAACACGGTGATGAACCTTTGGAAATTTTCTTGGTCAAACGAATAACTATCAGTTTTCAAGACAGCCTTCGTATAAATAAGTTAGTCGTTGAA
Organism: Zootermopsis nevadensis; assembly: GCF_977971745.1. Classification (NCBI taxonomy): domain Eukaryota; kingdom Metazoa; phylum Arthropoda; class Insecta; order Blattodea; family Termopsidae; genus Zootermopsis; species Zootermopsis nevadensis. The sequence continues at coordinate 13,230,047 of NW_028259142.1, forward strand.
GATTTCGCCCTGATGACGGAGGTAGTATGACCTCCGAAACGTTGGTAAACATCTACCAGACTACACAGCGCAACAACCCAGAATACAGAAATCTTCATCGCCCTGGTGACGGAGGCAGTATGACCTCAGTAATGTTAACATCTACCAGACTAAACGGCACAACAACCCAGAAGACAGAAATCTTCATCGCCCTGATGACGGAGGCAGTATGACCCCTGAAACGTTGGTAAACATCGACCAGACTACACAGCGCAACAACCCAGAAGACAGAAATCTTCATCGCCCTGATGACGGAGGCAGTATGACCTCTGAAACGTTGGTTAACATCTACCAGACTACACAGCGCAACAACCCAGAAGACAGAAATCTTCATCGCCCTGATGACGGAGGCAGTATGACCTCTGAAACGTTGGTTAACATCTACCAGACTACACAGCGCAACAACCCAGAAGACAGAAATCTTCATACTCATCGCCCTGATGACGGAGGCAGTATGACCTCCGAAACGTTGGTTAACATCGACCAGACAACACAGCGCAACAACCCAGAAGGCAGAAATCTTCATACTCATCGCTGTGAAAACCTCAAACCTTACAAGTTAGTGGTTATTTGTTAGTTATAATAGAATGCAAAATAAAGTAACGAAGAAGATCACCAGCACAATATCCAGTTTGGTGTGTGGCAGCTATTTCAAGCTTGTGGTTCACACTTAGTCTGTTTGACGTAACTTTAGCACTGGACTGACAATCATGTCACAACATGGAATCGAAATTCTAAGATCATCAGCCGCCCCTAAACATATGCCATGGTATTTCTTGTTGGCTATTGCGGGCTTCTATTAAAAGCCTGTGATGCAGCCCAAATTTAAAGCTGGATTTATGTACACTCAGGCAACTGTCATTTCAGTCGAGACCTCAGCCCACATCAATTAGACTCACAACTCAAACCGGCTTTTTGGAAAGCATCAACAATACAACGACGTCTTCATTTGTTTTGCTGAATTATTACCAGTTAGTTTAAAGGATCTAGCGATGAATGTAAACAACTTTTCACAAACAGGCTCTGAGGCCCTATCAGCCCTCTGTCCAATGGGTACTCGAAGTCCCTTACCGGAGTGTAAAGCGCGGCCACCCCATCTAGTGCCGAAATCAAGAACGAGTAGGAGCTATACCTCAACTCCCCCCCCCCCCCCAAACGCCATCAAAGCGTGTAGATTGGTCAGCTTTACTTTAATTATTGTTCCATGTATAAAATTATCAGAATTAAAAACATCGACAACAGTAAAGAACGATATAAAAGGAATTTAACTATATTCAGTCTCATAAATATTTTACAACTGAATCGATACATCTCTCTTCGTTATGTGAGAGATAATTGTCATCCACTACCTAGTATCACGTTAACTAACCAGGCTATTATTACATTTTAAGATTGTACCTCACATTCTACATACACGCAGATCAACTTGTCTTCCTGAAGAAAGACGTAAAATGCGGACGACCGCCTTGCCGCTTGCGTTCTCGTGGTGATATCCTCCTTAATCATGGTCGACCAACTTCTTAGTGTACATTTAAAACTCAATTATAATTTGTCAAGAACTTGTCAAGTCCCAAAGTATTGTCTCAGGAGGCAGAATACAACATCCTTAATGCAAGCTAGTCCCTCTCTTTATACAGTCACACATTCATCCTCGTGTGCTTCTTCGTACTTTAAATGATCTTAGGGAAGACATTTTAAGAGAACTGTCAGGGAAAACATCAAGAAAGCCGTGAAGTGTCGCTGTCTCGTCAACAACTCAAGTACAGCATCAAGTGAGTGCGGTGGGAGTTTATTACAGCCCATAAAAGATGTCTTCATTAGAAACAAGCGCCACCTGGTAGAAGGTAATTCAAACCAAGCCTTAGCTTAATTGACGTTGTCTTAGAAATGTTGGTAGCAAACTGCTGGCTTTAACAAAACAATTGTACAAATAACCGTATATATGCGTACGGTTTAATACTTTACTTCGCGTTTGTAATGTACACATATGGTACGTATTCTTTTGGATATCGTGAATTGATACATTTAAGAATTTAAGACTTATTTGTGAATCTGGAGTTCGATGTGTATATTCGTCAACTACCTGAAGACGGTATCTTGATATGTCCCACCATCTGTGAGCAATGGATGCGTAATTGTGCAATGCTATTTTATTCTATTTCATGTATATCATACCATAAATTCGAAGAGACAGCGATGAGTTTCTGCGGTAAACATTGGCCTACGTGTAGTTATTCCGATGTTCATGAAGGGTAACTGCACTCTACAGAGTTAGTTCATAACTTATTGCTGATATGCATTACAACATTCTAATTTATTTCAGAAATGTTTGTTCCAAGATAATTTCCCAGCTCGTTAGGCATTTATGAACGTTTTTAATATCCATTTCTGAGGTACGAAGTTTCTGTTTAGGCATATTATAAAAAAAATATATTACTTTCATTGTATATTATTTGGACCACAAAAATATTCCTGTAAAGACAAAGTTCCACTTTATTCAGTTTCCATTTTACTTGCCTTTGCTGTAACTAAATATCAAAATGGACCACGTAACGAAGCAGAGAGCACCATGCCTCGACCACTCCATACAGTTTCAGAAGCTTTAGGCTGTGGAACGTAAACCGGTCTGAGCTGTGATACAAGTCTGCATATTTTTATAAAATATTGCTTTTGCCCTCTGCGTCAGTAAAGTCATTTTCAGAAAATGTATGACAGAATTAATTTCGTAAATTAGTTCGTGGAAACAGAGATCAAGTTGCGTACGGATCATGCATTTCCAGGAATTTAATTACAAGCCACTTCAATATAAAGTTTCAGACCAACGTACAATAACATGAAAGTTTAATCAAGCTCGATCGAAACGCCGGTTCCATTCGTTCGGCATCATCAGCACAGCTGTTTCAACAATGCCCAAAATATTGTAAACAACAATAAGTGTTACGTAAAAATAAAAACTTAAAAGTTTAATCGTAAACTACAAAGTTCACTCTCTCATGTTTTAAAATATTGCCTTTACATTTAATTTCGGAGGACACCCATGTAAGTTAACATCTCCTCGGATTACAATAAAAAACATAAAATTTAAAATTCTTTAACACAATTCATAAGTGGCCTGTATTAAGAATTTCACATACTATCATGGAAAATAAAGATTCAGTTCATTTAAAATATTAGTTATTGGATTAGAAGTATGTTGCTATTAAACACAGCAAACTTCTAATCTGAAATATAAAATTTGAGAAAAATTCGTTCTTTCAGACACATAAAAGTCGTTAACAACGCAAACACAATTGCGCTCCAAAGTTTCCAGTAACCTTTCCAAGTCGATTAAATGCCACTTAAATTGCATTCCAGTAACATGGGACTGATTTCGTTAGCATAATTAAAGGCACAGAACTGGAACTCGTGGCCTAGTTTAATCTACTATCACAACGACATTCACATGTCCTAGCCAAGTAAAATCATACACAGAGATGACTGTCTTTGTAGGGCTGTGTAGTCTTATAGAAGTTGCTGCCTCCATCATCCGGGCGATAAGTCATCTCCCGGATGATGGTGACCGTGGTTTTTCGTAGTATTCCTAAGTACCTCCAGACGCATAATGGGGCAGTGCCTTAAATTATGTCACGACCACTTCCTTCCAAGTCCTTTTATATTCAGCAGTCATTAATAGACAGTCTTATCTACTGATAGCGCCGTTAAATAAACTATACATAAAATACATTGAGATATAAAGGTCACGCGGAGGTAAATCTCCACACATTCTAGACCTTGAAAATACCTGGAGGTGAGCAGAGTGGTCCTTATGGCGGGGGCTAGAGTGACGGTAGCCCCGGGTCCCGCGCAACTTGACGTCAGTAATATCAAGTTCACAGGTTACCGGCTTTCATATTATTTTGTACAAATTTTAAAGAGGGGCCCACATATGATTGCTTCGCCCCAGGTCCCCCCCCCCCCCAAGGGATGACTCTGGGGGTTAGTGAGCTTCATATTCCAGTCAATGTAACAATTCTTTCCCTTGAGAGAATTGAACTCCGGTCTTCCTACCCATAGTCTACTAACCGAGTTCCCGGCTAATTCCTTAGGTAGATGTTAGGAAGAAACTCGAGGTGGTAGGGTTGCACCTTTTGATTCACGGCATGTCCCACGCCTTCGGTCACTCACAGCTGTTATATCAACAATGATCAAGCAAGTTTGCGCTTCCAAGAATTCTGTAACATCAGGTTTTCAGTAAACTCATTATACCAAGAATTAACTTGAAAGATATAAAAAACATATGGTTTTAGGTTCATACATATATTTTAAAAGTGTACTTGTATGCTTCAAATTGCTCAAGAAAAATTAGTGACCTAAATGATTTACAGAACACAAAGAATTTGAAGCACGAATAAGCCTATCAAGTTTCCTGATAAAAGGTGGTTATATCTCATAACGTTAGAGTAAAGACACGTACATAAGTCGTTTAGCTATCTTACAGCTAATCATTAGTCAAATGAAGAAAGCATGTTCAGCATCGTGTGAAATGGGATAGAACATGGCTCTGGTATACTCCCTCAACCTGTTCGACATTTTTCAAAACCCATTCATGTGTATGCATGGCCTTTGAAACTAAGATTCTTTCGTAATGGTCCCTATTAATCTAGTACGGAGTTCAGTATCTGCATTTGAAGTTACAATTATTCTGCTGACTACTGTATAATACACATAAAGGAACAAGATGTCGAGCATCGTAAATTATGTTCTAACCTCCCTTAGAATACAGGTCTCGGTGATGTAAATTTTAAAGAGTTCAACGACAATTTTAATGCGTATGAATTAATTTGACACCTTAATTGATCTTATGAATGAAATCCTCCTGCACTTGATAGAACCGGATTCGGTAAACGGACGATCCACGTGGAATATATTTCTAACAATTCTATTTAGTGCATTCAATAAGGCTCTGATGACGGAGTCTTAATAGCACATGCCTATTAACATTTCGTATGCAGTTATAAAATAGAAACAAGAAAAATAAAGACTTAGATGATCCTATATTTTTAATATTACAATACAGCATCCCGGTTGTGTTTTTACAAAATTACAGTCTATTATTTGGTAAAATTATATTTTGTATGTGGCTATATCAAATTATATAACATATACTATAGTTTTAATCTGTAAGTTTGATTTCATTCGATGTATTATAAATATATGGACAGAAACAGAATTTTTCGACCATTAATATATCAGATTAACAAGTTTAGTGCCAATATACTAAAAATCGATACAAACAAAACAACTACCATATTATTTGTTGTATTTTAATTGTTCAAAAATAGAAGGATTGTATTTCCTGCCAGAGCTGATGTAGTCCTTCTTTGCCATCAAGGACGGTCGTATTTACTAATACAAAATGGCAGATGTCAGACATGCAGCCATCTCAAGGCGATCAACGTTGCAAGAGTGAAAAAATTCCTTCTGTTCGGTTAGACCTAAGTTTCAAAGTGCCTTCTTCACTCACCTATTTGCCACTAATGGTCATTTATTGCGTAAGTAAGCACACTGTTGCAAAGATATTCACATTAGAGATATCACAGCACCAGCAATTATTTTCGTTGTATTTTGTTACATACGGGCCATATAAAAATTCGGTCCAATAAGAGTTAATTCTCTTGCTGACAGATTAACAATATAACATGGATGCTTCAGTGAATAAGAGTCACTGGGTCTAATCTCTTTTCGTTCTACATTTCTGAGCGCATGAAAATGTTCCAAGGGCAAGTTAAAATCTGAATTTGATTCATATTTTTCCAAGTACTCAATTATATCCGAAACCACTTTCAATTAATCTCATGTCTGTCGATTAAGGATCTGAGCAAAGTACTAGGGCCAGCCGCAGTGGCCACGCGGTCTGAGGCATGAACCTGGGACCGTGGATTCGAGTCCCACTCAAGGAATGGAGTTTGTCCGCGTCTTTCTGTGTTTGTATAGGTAGAGGCCTTGCGTCGGGCTGATCACTCATCCAAGGAGTCCTACCATTGTCCAAATAGATCAATTGAATAAAAAAAAACCTCGACACCTACGGGTAAAAGAGGATGAGAGAAAGAAAGAAAGAAAGAAAGAAAGAAAGAAAGAAAGAAAGTAATAGTTATTAAGAAACAACTAGCAAAAATAAAACTAATCTGACAACTTTCAATGTCAACCGATACGAAATTTAATAAAATTCCGTTAAGTGGTTAGGGAAATGAAATATGCAACGGAACATACACGAGTTCCATGTCTTCATTTTATGAGCTTTGAGTAAATGATGTATCAACATTCATGTACAAACGGTTGTGAATAATTTAGATCCTGAAGTACAGTGGCTGAGATTTTTTCTTTTGTAAGGTTCGTTTAAATTAAAAAACTTTTAAACAACACACAAAACTAATTTTCTTGTTAATATTTGGCACTTTCGACAAAGCTTACAGCGTTTATTCAAGTAGCTTCCATAACTCTACTCGCCCTATGATTCAATATTTATTATACGGTCCCACACTTCAAGTTCGTCGCTATCATCTGCATACAATATATAAAGACACATATAATCCCGCAGTATATACTGCTATGTTGTTGTTTGGACTGGCAGAAAACGTTCCGCAAAGAAGCTAATCCGCTCCGATCTGCAAAATTAGACCAATAATTATGTGAGCGGAGTTACTGCATGATTTATGTAATACTTATAAACTAATTAATTTGCAATGTGTGTACTGATTCAGGTACATTAATGCAACTTTAAAAAAGTTTTCTTAATACAAATTATCACCTTCTTCGAATCTCGTCTTTAAGTAATCCATTAAGAAACCTCTGAATAAAACATCAACACAAGTTCAACTAGAAAGGTTGCTCACTACAAAGAAAGAATCGTACAAGTCTGACAGTATCTCTTAACAAAATACACAAATACATTAAAAATGCGTAGGTTTATATACCCACATCAGAACGCTTTTCTGTCAGTAATACTAATCTGAGGTATCAAATTTATGTAACAGTTTTGTATGTAGGTTCAGTAATTATATGTGGAAATCTATTTTTATCAACAAAATCATTCATGAGTCTGAAGTGTTATACAGTACGTTCAGAAAGTCACCGTGGATTTTCGGTTATGTTGTAATGTACAACCTGGCAACACTCACAATGACAGTGTGGTGACTCGGCACTGACAATACTGCCAGTCAGTGGTTAATTGGACAGTGATTTATCGAGCACCCTGTATTAAACAATGTTTCATTGCCAGATATAAGTCTATAGAAAAACCTACGCCATTCTGTTCTGTTTATTGTCTCACATCGGGTATGTAGAATTTCACACAAAAGTATCGCCCTAAAGGAATGTATTTCATATGGTTCGTCGAACATGTGTTCGAAAACTATAAAAGTTATGCTTTGTGTGAGAGGCTGGGTGCGAATTGATGGGTGGCGAGTATACAAAATGAAAATTCGTTTACTGTACTCATCAATCGTTACATGTTTGACCCTGTGTAATTTATTCTATTTGAAATAGCGTCTGACACGTTAAGATGGAAACTGCCTGTTGGCACGATATGCAGAGGAAATAGGAGTGTCTTGATGAATTTCTTGATAAAAATAAAAACACCAAGTTTTCGTTGTTTAAAGTTTGGCGCTTAAGAGGCGGCAAACCTCTGAGATAACTTCTATAATGAGATCCTATAAAGCTGCTAAAACAAATTCTGTTGTGGATGAGAAGGAAAATTATTAGGGTTCACTACTGATCTATTAACTGTCTGATTTCTTTCCTCCAAAGATTAATCGGTCACAACGAACGATAATACAGTTTTCAAAAGTAATAATGCAAGATAAAACAATATATTGCATACATTTTCTGAAATTTAAGTTATGTATATGATTACTATTAGGTATATGTCTTATTATCCTATCAATTATTACAATTTTTAATATTTATGATCATAATCTGCATCAAAAGATATTTCCACTAACTTAAAGAAAAATAAAAAGAACGGATGAATCCCTTAGTCGATTAACTGAAAAGTACGTTTCGTTTACGTGTAACGCCTACCTGTTGCACAGTCTACATACAATATGTTCTAATTAGTGCAGCCAAAAGCAGATGGCAGATCAATAGCAAAAGATTGGATAACGTCTTCGAATTGCACACTTAATATATTCTGTTATATTTAATAGTAACCGTTTTCAATATCGTTGAGATGTATACAAATATTATTTATCATGTCTCTACGATACGCCTGCTTACAAATATATGCAATTTTCATACAATACATGTTCCTCTCATGTGAACGCTTGGTAAGACACGCCCAAAAATGTATTTCGGAACTTAGATAAAATAAACCTTAAAATAAATTTCCTCGGGTGTTTCTACTAAATTTTTAAATGTCATATAAGATAAGCGAACAACACCTTATGGGGTCGACAATGTGCATCTGCAAATCTGTCGCGTCTTTCGCCACACTGTTACAACGACCACCTCGAAACATTGTTATAATATTGTTGTGTTCCTTTACACTGTAAAACACAGACAACAGAAACCTTTCATAAAGGCATTCCACAGGAAACAATTTCTGAATCACCTCCAGACAACCTACAGGAAACGGGATGGATTTAAGATTTATAGCAACCTGGACGTCATACAGCACTCATTTGTATCTTCCCTTTTAGTGTTAAATCACAAATCACGGTTAGGTAAGCGGCCACGCCCTGGCAAAGAAGTAACTAGCCTATAAACACATGGAAAGAAGAAAAGTGTTAAAACATTACATCCTTTTGCAACAGCAATTTATACACAGTAGGACCACACTTCAAATATGTTTCAACTTGAAAGACTAATATTAATCAGTCTTCCATGCGCCATGATTATGAGGGCTACTACTGCTTTTGTCAAGCACACTGTATCGGCAAGTATATTTTTTACAAACAACTTAAGCTACTGTTGAATATCTCAATGGGGTGTAAAGTCGTACGCCAAAGTCATCCGAATAATGACCATGACAACATGATTTATTCTGCACGGCACAATTCAGTGACAACTCAGATAAAAAGGTAGCGGACTGTCCGAGGATCGGAATCCTATTTGTCTCACAGTCTAATTACGGTCAGAACATTTAGATGTTTTAAAATGTTGTCTTCTAGGTTGTTGCATCATGCTGACACGTGAGAGTACAACGCATTTCAGAGGAATTATCCCTCCCATCTTGAATATGGACAGAACATGTTCGTCAGAAGATTTGGTGTACAACCACAAGCCTGCACCGCGCAACAACCTAGACGATTGCCACAATCTAAACACACACTGCCTTCAAAACCTCAAATCCTGCATTCAGAAATTTATTTACAGCTTTATGTAATATTAAAATAGAAGAGACTTCATAAGCACACTGGATATTCGCATTTAAATGTCATTCCCGAGTTTAATAAGAATTTAGTTTCAAATAGGATAAACGGGGTATGGGAGGGAAAAGAAATCCGTATCAAATTTTAGTCAAAAACTGTAAGATAATATACAAGTTCAGAGATTTTAGTGTAAATAATAGGGAAAACTAAAAAGAAAATCCTATGGTACAATATGGACCAATGGCGAGGTCTTGTTAAGACAGTAATGAGCCGCTGGGCTCCATAAAAGACAGAACGTTCCCCGGATAACTGACCAATTATTAGTTTCTCAAGAAGGAATCTGCTTCAAGCGACTATTAATCGATATTCTAACATTATCTAATATGCAAATTAGGCTTAATTAGAGGCATATCAGATTTTGCGTGCATTTTATACCAATCGACGTTATGGTGCCTTAAAACTTGAACATATTTCCGCTTTCTATACACATCTATAAGTACGAACTAAAATTCAGGTCATTATTTCGTCAACCACAAGCATAAAACGATCTAATATGAAATATTAGTGATTTGAAATTGGAGAAATAATTTATTAAAATGCCAGACTGTAATTTTAACAGCCTTATACCTGTCACATAAGCATCTTTCCCGAGTTTTAAATACACAAGGGAAAAAACTTGTAAATTACTCAGCTAACTTAGAATTGTTGGGGGGAACTTAGAGATGGACATTTAGGCCAGGCGGGAAAATAACATAAGCTTAGGGATCAGTTACTTGTAAGACAAGAAATTAGGTGTTAATAATGTAATTAATCTCAAGGAAACAATGTAGTAAAGTGAATTGACTGAACTGCTTAGGGTATTAGCGTTATTACGTTTCGTCTTTTACCACCCAAGGGTTATAAATCGATTTATATAATACGCAATTGTTGGTAGCTTGGTTAGCTAGTGATCATAAATATATGTGTTGTTACAGCCGTTGCCATTACAATGCTGTTAATGGATTTGGGGTCTGTATGCTGGTTGGTCGGTGATGATTTGTCTTATGGAATAACATTTATTATCATGTATGTTGTTACAGCCGTTACTATGATAATGCTGTTAAGTAATTTTGGGCCGTATGTCTTCTATATGTGTTGCTTGATTAGTTGTCAATTGCTGTTAAGGGATTTTAAGTCTTATGGTGTAATACTTACGGCTGTGCGTGTTTGCTACAGAATTTTCTGTCACTCTCGACAGGTAATTTACTAGCGTCTACATGAAAATATTTAATATAGGTGAGAAGAATGAAGAGTCAGGAACATTCTGATTGATGCATTTATCTGATTGAGACGGACTTGTCATGAATGTTTTAAAATACCGGCCCGACAACTTTCTGGCGAAACAGATAAAAGCTACGAACATGTCAATCACGTATTCCCGTCCCTAGATTCGACATAAAGGCCTTTAGAATATCAATCAGTCAGACGCCATTAACGCTGAATCAAAAGTTTAAAGCCACCACCTGCTTTAATAATTAATAATTCTGCATTTTGTCAACAGAGTATATTTATGGGATTCGTATGATTCTCAGTACAGACAGGGATCATTTCCCTTAATAACATTAACAAGCTGTTTTCTTTGAGGTAAGAACCAAATATTTAAATACAGTTGAATGAGCTTTGGCTTCAAAGGGTAAACTGATTATTGACTTAAAACAATTTGTAAAAAAAACAAATTATATCAAAAATCTTACAAACACTTTATTTGATTTACGATTTATTTAAAGATGTCATATCAAATGCATGTGTTATATATTACATCGAATAAGATGGGAAGATGACTGCAAATAGTAATCGACCTGCTTGTGGATTTATTTAACGATAATTTCTCATCACTGAGTGTCATATAATGTCGAATGATAATGAATAATTAATTAGAAGGGAAAGAAGTGTTGTCACTTATACGAAGGCACTATCATACAATGTTCCTGGAGAAACTCAAACACAACTCAGCCACAACAACCAACAAAGAAATAATCAAACCCAGATCCCACAGAATCAGAAGCATTAGAGAAAACCACTAAGGTTTACCAAGACGGTTGGCAGCTAGTTTGGAAGGAGTTCGAAGGCGGTAATTATAGCCTATTTCAAAGCTCCGTTTCGACATTCGCGTAAATATAATGGAAATAATCATATGAATCTTCAAATAGGACAGTTTTAACGAACCCGAGATTCGAACTCGGTACCTCTCAAATACAGTGTGGTGTGTCGAGCAATACAAACGTAATCAGTGATCTCACACAATACGACTGGATATATGATGAGGTATCGCATCTGTAATCCATTTCCAGAACAATTCCAATTCATTAAACGTTCGATGAGTGGCCTGCAGCGAAGGCTGTAATTCCGCCCATCTGGCATCGGTAGGCGATATCTCCGAAACTGATTAAAGTCTAGAATTTCCTCATTTCGAAAACAATTAACGAAAATATGTTCTACTTGTAAAATTTAATTACATTTTTACTGATTCTGAGTTCAGGTCTTTCTGAGATCACTGGCCTTGTTACATTGTATTCCGAGGCCGGTCGCGTTACAGTAGTAATTTACTGTTGTTTTTGCATAAACCTCACACACCGACTGCTCAAAGCACATCACAGCGATACACAATAAAGAATACAACCATTAGCATGGATGATCTGTCAGCAGCGACTACGCTATCGACTAGAAGACTGAGGTTCGATTCCCGGCAGGTCTGGATTTTTCTATTCACCACAACGTCCACACTGGTTCTGGGGCCCATCCACGGCTCCTCAGGGGTAAAGCGGTGGAGTTTTACTTCTCACCCTTATTCGTCTGTATAACGTAGTGTTTAGTTAAGCACAAGATACGATTCAAAAGAAATTTTATACACGTCACCAAATAGCAGCTTTCTTATCATTTACATAGGTACAAGTACCAAATACGGAGAAATTAGAAATATATACAAAATTTTGGCAGGAAGATGCAGACGAATTCAATTAAGTATGAAAAGGGTGTGAAGTTGAATACTTCATTAAACTACACGAGCAGGCCCACAGGCTTTTATTAACATGGTTATGAACCTTTGAGCTCCATAAATGTAATAAATTTTGTCAACAGCTCAGTAACTATCTAGTTTCTTAAGAAAGACCCTGAATCATGCAATTGCACGTTTATATTTCTAAATGTGCCTAGCCCTCGGAAATAGATTTGTTGAAAACCTTAACATTACTATGACTGCACACAATATGAACAACAAAGTGCATAGTTATCCTCCATTTTCCGTAGAATAGCATTAATGGAATGTTTAGACATTCTAAAATAGTCATGAAATTTAGACGCTTTATACACAAGTTCTTTAAATAAAGTAACGTATTCGACCTCAAGTTTTAGCTTTCACCAAGATGCATTAACCCATTTGATATTACATTAACTTCTTGCATTTAATCTAGAAGCAAACCAATCACAGGTAAGATGGCTGTCACCTGGGTTGTAGCGGCGTGTAGTCTGGTAGAAATTTACCAACGTTTCAGAGGTGAAGAGTCATCACCCTGATGACGGAGGCAGCAAGGAACTCTGAAACGTTGATGAACTTCTACCAGACTACATGGCACAACCCAGAATACAGCCATCTTCGGACTCACCGCCTTGAAAACCTCAAATCCTACCAATCACAGCTAATTCTTCAAGAAGAAACGATATCATGTTCATATATCGCAAGTATACAACCAGTAACAAAGCGTGGACTCAATAAAATTTCGAAACGGCCTTGACACGACCCTCAAAAGTAAAAAATCGTCTTGATCGGACAACTCATGCATGAATCTGAAATGTAAAGAAGCCCTTAAGTGGAATAGCTACTGGCAGGTGAAAAATGTTGCTTCATAAAGTATGACGGAATTATTGTCAAGATTTCTAGGAAGCTGGGAGCAAGCAGGAAATCATGTCATGAAATCTAGATTAACTTCTAGTAGGAAAGCCTGCAGCCGACAGAGAAAACGGGAGACTTAGAAGTGAGTGGTAAGAGGACAACATTACAATGGTTTCTTTAAAGAAACGGTCAGGGCGTGGACTGGATTCAGCTGACGCAAGTCAGAATTCTCTTATGGACTTTTATGAACACAATAATAAACCTTCAACTTCACAGAAGGCGAGAAATCTTTTAAACAGAGTAGAGATATGATTCACAATAAGGACTCTACATTAATATATCTGAAACTGTATATATCATCAAATTCTTCTTTTGATTTGAAGCGATTGAGTTATTTAACGACCTTTGTTCATCTACACAGCGTCGGATTTCAATATGATCATAAACGATGACCTGGAAATGAATCGGAAAAAATCAGTCGCGGTATATTTTACGGTAATATCCCAGAATTGAGTTAAGTCCTAGGAAAAATTGAAGAAAACCACAACAACCACATACAGGATCGCTGATCTCTGGCTGACTCTCGTCTCCAAGAGATTTGTGTGCCAAGTTCGAGATTATCTTGAGAAATGAGACTTCTCTGTCATCCACGCTTCCTTATCCGCAGCCTCAGAGCAGCCAAGGGAACGACAAAGGTAGGATCACTACTGTAGTCCCCTCAACAGGAAAGACCCATATGGACAAGGGTCACATTCACGCCTCACATATGGGACTCAAACATTGGGCCAATACACCACTGTAGAACAGGTCACCCCTAAACTTCACTGGGCAAGAGAACGATCAGTTTTAACAACCGTAACATCGAAAGGCCGTCTCTAATACAGGGGCATCGAAAGGATATCTTATAACAGGGACCTTCCCCAGCAGAGACAAAAGATTTCTCTTCACTACGACGTCAAGGTCGCTTCTGACACCCACTTACCATCCTCTTAATGAGGTATCAAGGGCTTTCCCCCGGGCGGTAAAACGTCGAAAGCACAATTTAATCACTCATCTTCATCTAATATTGTGGTATAAAATGCTTAACCATCATGTCATAAAGATGTATAGGGGAGTGAAAGTAAAACTCCATGCATTCTTAACCTCGTCTCGGTTAATTTCAACCCTGGTCGCTCAGCGTATAAAGTACTAGCACAACAGTCAGTCAGATTAATTTCTCATATGCTGCATGTACGGATTCAGCACGTCACTCAACAAAAACTGTCAGTTCTAAGTGATTTTTCAACATATTATCAAACTAGGTCTAGCCTCTGTACGTTGTTCGTATATTTGCAGAAAGAAGAAATCAAGCAACCCACCAATAGACCTTTCCCTCGGCAATTAAAACCCTGGTTCTCTACTTCTCTAAAATAAAATGTTATATTATACTCACATCTATCCTTAGGTCTCCTTAATGGCACTTTTCCAAGGTTTTCCGACTAAATTATACAATAAGATTACACTATTAAGTTATATATTAACCAACATGAATCATTACTTTCTTTCAGCGAGCATTTGTACTAAATGTAAGAATAGCTTTTTCTTCAGATATTCAACGCTCAGTACATTCCTTTTATACACAGACTTGACCATCCCGGTCACGTTCCTGATATTGTGAATACAATAAAAAGAGTCTCAAGTATCTGTCGTACATCACATCTTGAAGATGAATGTCAGTACGTTACATGGTGTTCCCGTAGAGGGCCGCCTGACAGATAAGCTGATAGTGATCATGTGGCACGATTCTGGCCTCAATAGAGGTGTCAGTCACTGCCCTACAGGAGGTGTTCTTGTCCTCCGCACTGGCTATCTGGCTAAATCATTATCAGGACAACACATACAGGCACGGTTTCGTATTTGTGGCCCTATTTACAACATAATAACCACGCCCACTGGAAATAGAATTGGTCTCTTCAAGCTAGTTGGTTATTTGATTACTTTACGATGTATTAATGTGGTGTCGACTGAGATATGGTACGATTATTGTGAGTGATGAATTGGGGAGAGGTGTGACAAGTAGTCGAACCGGGTACCGTTCAACTAGAAGACAAACGTTACAACCGCTCCAAACAAGTCCGTCTTTCTTTGAAGACACGACGCAAACTGAGTTCATTAAGATGAGATGAAGGAGTTAATACAACAGCGCTACATTCTTCCGCTCAAGTTAGGGCTTGCTACGTCACACGAAAGCTAGGTCAGGGATTTTTTAGATCGCACGCTGATGTTAAGGTAATTCCTCGGATGCGGGATGGGCTCGGTGCAAGACCTACACCTTATACAGAGCAACACAAAACAGAGAAATGCAGACAACTATCGACACCCCGTGCGAAATTCGAACCAAATTATCGAGAGGCCGAAGACAACACGAGATTAGAGCGCGTGGACACTGCGATTCGTACTTTTATTACGCTGATTAATTAACAAATGAGAATGGACGGGACATGTAAAATGCATGGGTGCCGTAACATTTTATTCTCGAAACCTGAGGGTAGGAGACAACGTGAGATACGCTAGCATAAAAAAAGATAATATTAAAATTAATCTTATAGACATAGATGTGAGGATGTAAACTATATTCAGTTGACTCAGGATATGATTCAGAGGTTGGCTTTTACAAACACAGTAACTACTTTCTGCTTCTGTAAAAGGTGGGAATATCTTGACCAGTTGAGTAACTGTGAAACCACAGCACGTCTGTGCCCTCTGCAAGAAATATGCCTATAGTTAGGCGTTCCTGCATCACACCGTCTTGTCGGAATGTCAAGGAAGGACAGAAGTCTGACCTTTCCAGCAAAAGGTTAATAAGGCTATTCTAATGTTATAAACAATTACATCTGATGTCGCTTACGGAACCACCTTCATTAGAAAACAAAGCTCACGATATTTAAAGCGACTTTTATAGAGAATAAAAAAGGGACTATACAATAATTGGGTCCACCTAAATACCTTTTGTTTGTAGCAAAGACAGCTGCCGCGTCCTTGGTAAACCTCAATTACAAGAGACCTCACCTACAGCGGTGGGACAGCCAATGAAAGCAGAAAAAAATCATGGAACCATGGAACGTCATTAACATTCAGTACACTTGACCAATAATACAAAGTGACACGAAGCGACACCCGCCCACTGGCGTAAGTAAGAGATGCAGGGTCATCCATGAGGCCACATCTCAAGGTTTTAACCCGCGGACAGTATTACAAGTACGCAGGTACAGTAGACTTCATTAACTTCACCATACACACATCAGAGGAGCTACTGGTAACTCATATATCTTTTGCTTTGCGTTTCGTTAAAAGAAAACCCTACTCACTTTGTTAAAAGGGTGACCAAACCTCATGAGGATCATGGAAATGGTGGGAAATTTGTTGCTTCAGAATTATTTTGTTAGTCTTTCCCTGATATTTCTTTTACTCTGCATTTTGTAGTCTTTTAATTCCGGTATTCTCGAACACCTGCCTTAACTCTTTATACCCACACGCTATTTCCACTTGTCTCCAAATTGTACTGTTAGTAATATCTTACATGTTCAAGTAGTTCTGTTTCTAACTACGTAAGCCTTCCGAACTCCACCTAATCACTGAAATAACCAACGAAATGCATCAGAGACTACGGAACACGATGACACAAGAGAAAAGGGTTTAATTTATTTCTTGGAATGTCTGAGTGATGAATATAATAACAGTGGGAGATGCATTTCTCACGGCGATGCAGATGTCTACGGTGATCTTCTGGGCTGTGACGCCATGTGGACTTGTAGGTAGATGACTACGTTCCGGAGGAACACACTGCTGAAGCCCTGAAGATGGTGGTAATATGACTGGTATCACCTAGAAGTCTAAGTGGCCGGCCGCGGAAAAACAGAGCTAGTCGTATAGTGCAGTTGGGAAGCATTAACCGCTAATTAGATCTAGCATGAGATTTATTGGCATTGTATCATGTAGGAGTCTTATAACTGACCACTGAATCTCTTGTTCGGTTGTGCACAATTTTACTTTGTAGTTTATTTACTGTGCGTTTATGTATACACGTCGCGTAGAGAAACTTCGATCGACCATCTTTTGTTGAAAATAACAACTGCGAACTAAAGACCTCTGTTATTAGAAGATAGCTAAGCGGAATTCGCAAGAAGTGGATGATCCACCATATATCAAAAGAGTTACAATGCTTTTATGATGCTTAAAGCTGTAATTATGAAAATCGTTTTGTATCACTTCGTCACTCTATATAACGAACATGCCACGAACACAGGAAAAATAACTAGATGTTCTTTCTGACAGCTTATTCCCCCGGATGTTTCGAGTTAAACACGGAAGAACTCGATCTGTATGTGACCAACTCCAAAAGTGGGCGAGTTATGGCGATTTTATGAATACAGGCGCTGATGAAAAACGCACGTACCAAACACATAACGTTTCAGATTCGAGAGCTTTTTGACTCATATCTCGATCTGGAAACCTTAAAACATATCACTACAGCTCACTTCCAAATCCCTACCACTTCATTACTCATTCTTATCCCATCATTCGACTTCATATAACCAATGCAGTCAAAATACCGCCATTAAATAATTCAAGATTCAATCGATGCATTGATCAACGGACGACAGTATATATTATATAACCTTTGCATACGGTTAGACGTCATTAAGAACGTTTTAATATATAGTTTATCATTATTTATGGACATAGGGAAGGAGGCCCTTAGTGCAGAGACATAGAAGCAGGGAAATGAACCTGACGATGGTCATATTGGATCGAAACATGTTGTTCAAGTGAACAGAAAATGAACAGTGTGTAAAAATGACGTGTAGAAAAACCGAGAAAAACACCCAATGTTGGTTCTGGGAGTGCACAAAATAAATTTGACAACGTTGGATGCCGTTCGTTGGCTTTTTACCATTGCTCTACTGAGCGTCAAACGCCATCCTGTGTGCATACGTTAGCTGCATGACTACGTGCTTTGAAATGTCATTAAGCCTAGCAACGCTGATTTGGAACAAGTGGCTTAGCTTCCTGCTAGACATGTCCTCAGAGATCATTGCTCTCAACGAACAGAATGGAAATGTGCGTCATGACTAAGCAGTTTAGGAACAAAATGTCGAATAAAACGAATCTCAGGCCCTAACTACAGAATTCCATTAATGTGATATCAGTGCCTGATTCAGGATTAGGTTTAATTGCCTGTCTCTAAATCCTCGGGTCCTTTTTTCGGGCGCAGAGACTAATTTCCTCCCAGTGTTCTTTTAATTCCATATTTTCACTCTTTATTATATGAAGGCCTATGTGTTATAGCTAATTCGTATGTAGCTTTGAAGTTCACAAGCACAATCTAACAAACCCCATATACCAGAGTCGCCTTTGACAAACTAAGTCTCTTAGCTGGTCAAGAAATTCCTCACGTTTCATGGACCCCCTTGGATCACAGCCATGCACACAACAGCCTACCACAGTATCACATCATGGACCATTTCAACCCATAGACACTCACATATATTCATGACTCATTTAATGTTATCTCACATTTAAGTCTCCGTTCTCGTTTCGTCTCATATGATTTTCTTATTACATTGAAGAAACAGGAAACAAATAATTTAATTTTTCGAGCTAATTTTATGGGTTTTTTGTGCTTTCCGATTTCATATGGAGAAAAAAATCTTATAAATTGATGCTATAATGGAATAAGTCCATTGACAGTACACGGCGTTAGAGAGAAAACAATCTTACATTACTTAACAAGTAGGCGACATTTTAACACGATGTGTTGCACCACAAATTTCAGAAAACTTCAAACTTTCTACTGATATATCATCACCTATATATGAAACGTCAAATGAAAGAAGGAACTAGTAAGAATGAAGATCAAAGCCGCCGAGATTTATATTAAGGTACAGTGCTAGACTGAATTCGTCGGACGAAAGCAAGAAGAACGCTTTACTTCTGCAAGCGATCTGTCGGTACCATTGTGCACGTATGGCGCAAGTATTTCTGACAACTGAACACAAATACTCCTCGGTCATTCGTAAAGCTAGAAACATACTTCAATCAGACGGGACAGTCATGTCCTACATGAGACGGATTCTTTCCACTTACTTCAGCAATAAAATGTTCTTGTTCCCAACTCGTATCCCTACTTTGATACATGGAATGTACTTTGAAAGGAATTTATCTTCAGTCTTATTAGTTCAGTAAAACATTCCTGTCTCTTGGGGAAATTTCTATTCATCTGGCATGGTCTTCCTTCCAACGCAAGTCCGATTCTAACTTCAGCAAATCAGACAAACGAAGAATCCAATGTGACGTATGAACATGCTTCCAGATAATTTTCTTATTAATGATTTTGCTATCAGCCCCGTAACTCGATATAAGCCTTAAAATCCTTCAATTACATACAAGTTACAAAAATGCTATATCCAATCAAAGTGGTCAAATGGTCATAAATATTTTTTCGTACTCAGAAGGTGCCGGGTTCAAGTCGCAACCCGGAAAAAGGTTCACTAAGGGTTTTATCCTTACCATCAGTTCCACCAGGAAAATGATAAGATGTTACTTTAAATGGGCCACGACCGCTTCCTTGCACAAGCTTCCCATTACACAATACGACATTATATAACTCTCGGATCTGATAGACACGCGGAAAACAAACCAGGATGGATGTTCTGAAGCTTCTACATTTACAAGACAATACAGAAAATTTTGAAAATGTTGGAGCGGGATTCAAACCCAGGACCAGTGTATTGAGGTGACCGAAGTCTGTGCGTACACAGAAAGCAAGACCATCACAATCGGTGGCTTTATAAATTACTGATCCCGTGTCTGACTTGAATTCGAATGCAAAGTAGCCATGTTTTTTAAAACTTATTTGAAATAACTGCACAAAATTAACAGCTGAGGGATCATGGAAGGTTGTATCTGTTTATGAGTTCGCACGTTTCAACTGCAAAACGGGTTAATTAATTTCGATAAAATTTAATACTGGCTCCTACACCAAAATTTGTCGAGATCAGTTAGCCCGTAAACCCTGCTTTGCATCAAGGTAAAACACAGTACAATTTTACACATATCTTTGAAGTGGTTCATTGCACAAAAGTAACATTTTACAAAATATTTACCTGGGATTTCATTGGATTCCATAACTTTTATTTGAAAAGTTTCTCGGTACGATTAATATTTAACAAAATATAAGGAAAATCAACTTCAAGTCTTTGCATAATTGTGATCGGTCTGTTTATAGTGTCATTGCTTTTGGAACAAAGGGTTTATTTTTTCAATAAATAAACATGAAGATAAAACTCCAAAAGACGCATTTGAAAAACATGTGCACTCCGCATGTGTGGTTCTACTTGTAATAAATAATACACAAGTAACAACCCTTCCTCTACATTCACTGTCACAGCTTTGCATCTCTGCTTTAGTCTCCGTCACCTAATTGCACGGTTCAATGTCATATCAAAATCGTCTGTTACTATGTTTAAACACAAATGGGGGCTCCTAACCGAATAAAGACAACTCTTAACTCGTAGTTAGCAAAGCTAGTAACGCTTTGCCGTTGACGTAAATCCGCTGGGGGGGGGGGGGGGGGGGAGGAGGAGAGAGAGAGAGAGAGAGAGATATAGACTCATGGAGCCGAACGGTTTCCTGTAACTTTAGTTTGGTTGGAAACGTTGTCATACAGTGACATCTTGCAATGTACAACGATGACCTTCGGATTCCATAACATCGGGTTATTTCTGCTAAATTTTCAACGACGACACCCTCACATTTCTGAAACGATTTATCAGCATTAAATTAACAAAATACCACTTGTAATAATTAGAAAATCGACTAGAATAACGGTCCACGTTGCTAAATTTAAGATTCACCAATCAGTTTTGTAAAATAACTTGAAATCAGACCAAATCAGACCGGGTTTGCAATGTCGTATCACAAGTAGAATGCACCATAATGTAAATGCAGACAGCTGACCGATGTATGGACTGAATGTTCCGGATGTATCCTAAAAAAGTATGATGCTACTAAAAAAAATAGGCTTTGTGTGCTGGAAGACAGGCTGTCAGAAACGAGAGATCGACTTGTAGAGATAAACAACGCTCTTTCCAGCAGCTTCTCCCTCCCAGGCAAAGGGCCGAACAGAAGCCGAACTCTTGGTCATCATCGCCGTCAAGCCCTTTGGAGATCCAATTCATCCTCACGTGTCCTCGTTCACTCGCTTCGCTTTCGACCAAATTTGTAACTCGCATCGCCGTTAATTTCTTCCTACGAAGAAGGTGTGTGAAACCAGACGAATCACAAGAATACAATTATGCTGGTGTAACTGTAGGAATGTGTCCAGGAAATAGCCGAATCCGACTTTATTGTCAATTACTGGCAGAAATTTGTGATAGACCTCACTTACCAGTGACGAATCCAATGTAAAATAGATTACCACCTTTTATTTCCAAATCCTTACCTATTCAACAATCAGCAAGCTAGCTTCAGCAGTTGATACTAGCTATGTGAACTAACTCGACGGGGCAGCGCGATCTTTAAACATCTTCTCTCTCAGTTCAAAAAAAAAAATCCCGGACTTCATGGTATCCGAACGAATATTATCGTGTTAACTTAAGTCATCCCTTCAGCCAGTTCAGTATAATCATCCAATCCTATTTCTATATAATCCTCTTTACTATTAACTTGTCATCCTACGTTTGTTTCTCAAGTGGTCTCTTCCTTAAAATATCTCGACCAAAACATCGTATTCATTTTTCAGTTCCTCAACGCGTATCCTGCCTTCATATTCGAGAGGTTTCGGATTCCAATCTCGGCCCGGGTAACGAGTACCTTTGTTTCCATCACTCCTTCCAAGAAAATGCTGGTATAGCATACTGAAATCGGCCATGGCCGCTTCCTTTCATATACGTCACCTTCCAATTCACAAATTATCCCACTACTATACGCGATATATAATTTCAAGCAATGGATGAATGAATAAATTATGTTTGTTGTACAACTGTTATAGATTGTGGGACATGACTTCTTGAACTCACGAATAAAAAGGCGTCATAAAATAAACCAAGAATCGATCAGTCACAACTTGTCCCCTGCTAGCTTTATCTGGAATCACAATATCAATATAACAGTTCCAATCGTTAGCATCACCTTACATTTCCCATCATAGCCGACGCGTTCTGGCGTAGTGGTATAACGTTAAGACCGTCAGCTGGCTGTTTCCCTGACGTCAGCAACATGGGGGCACAGCGCAGCTCCCGTCTGTCCGGAATGTGAATATTTCTCCCTGCTTGCACGCCTGTCGACCCCGCAGCACGACTCTCAACTCTTACTTTATAAATTGAAAATGCTGTGAAGATTTTATCGGCGCTTACAATCGCTAACAAGCAACACATAGGTCCAGCCGTGGGTATTTCTATAGCCAACAGACTTGAAGGCAAAACGTAAGGCAGTAACCTTGATGTATATTTTACACCTCTGCAGAAGAAGGGAGATGGGTGAAGCATGGCTTAGCAAAGACAGAGAGATATAAGAGGATAGAAGGTCTGGAGATAAAACAAATGGAGAGGACAGAGCAGTGGTACAACTGAAAAGAACTTGAGGAAATTAATGACCGTATCCCCCTCCCCTTCCCAAAGCACAGAGATTCATGAAAGAAGACTATTTCCCCATACATCGTACAACAACTCCATTCCATATTTCATGTGCTTTGTGCCTTATTAATGGCTTACATCGTTAGGCTACATAAAACGGTGTCTCTTCAATATATTTGCTGTGTTCCGAGGCAACAGCCAAATCAACACCGACAAAGATTTCCGAAATGCCGAAAATAGTTGGATAAGTTCGCAGAATATCTATTCTTTGCATGTGACTTGAGTTTTCCACACAGTTTAAAATTAAGCAGATCCACGTGTTCGCGCCTTGTGAGGAAACTGTGTGACAAAATCATGTTATTTTGTCTGATCTGTCACAAGAAAGCCAACGCGCATGTGATCATATAAGTACGGTGTTTGTTACACTATATTTCAATGTATTTCACTTCTAAGTAACCGAAAATAAAGTCTACTACTAAAGCACGCTCAAGAACCAGTGAGTTATGGACAAGAGGTTTTCGCTTTACGCATTTCACGTTAGGAAACTTTTACAATGACTGCAATTATCTGGCTAATCGATGAATAAATGAGGATTTTATTCTGGGTTATGACTCCGTGTGGACTCGTAAATATATATATCATTTTAGAAGAACATATTATCGCCATCTTCAGAGTTTCAGCCATCTCTTTGTGAATATTTGCGTAGCAGATCTGTACCATCTACCGACAGTGGGTAAAGCCAACACAGTCATTTTTGGTACTTCATGATCTTGAGATGATATATGATCCATCTCTCATTGAGTACTGTTGAACGGCTTCCACATACCATTGTGTCAATGACCAAGACAACGTAACAATGATAAGAAGAATATTGATCACAAGAAATGAATAAATTCGACTTCTTGACAGAAGAATCGTGCAGCGCATCTGGAATGATTCCAAAACACGTCTCCTGAATGAAAAGCTACTTGCCCTTTCCATAACGAAGACCATGACCCGTCCTTGCATTTCGATTGGACAGGCGGGGTTTAAATTGCGAGATTATCCCCAAAGCAATGCAGACAACTGCTTCGTACACCATCTTTGAACATCAGTACTTAGTTACATGTACTTAAAAAACAAGAAATAAGACATAACACAACGCAAGAATTTATATTATTTGTGAAAAAAGATAACTCGATCAAGAACACTACAAGCGAACAAAGCCAGACCCAAGGAGTATTAAAACCTCAGCGTTGGTGCAGCGCGTTTTCGAATCCTAAGCATAAAAATTTCAATTCTAAAGTTTTTTTCATACGTACAGATAAGTAGACTAATCCAAAGCTGAAGTACGAGTCCTTTATGCACTTTATGTTCTGAAATATTCATTTTTCTGTACAATCAACAGTCATATCCAACAGACCTATTTCATTTCGGGGGGGGGGGGGGGGAGCAAATAATGAACATAACATAAACTACATTTATAAATCAGCTTAATGGGTACGTGGTACAGAGCTGACTCTAGTCATTATCATTAATACTCCTTCTAATATTCATCACAAAAGCTTTGTTCTTGGCTTTCAAGGTGGACTTAAATATCTAAGCTCGGTAAGAAATACGAGTCTGTTGTCTTGTTGTTTAGATTAAAAATTGATCAAACGTAGCGGTTACGTCCTAAGTCTTTAATGACGTATCATTCAGAGTAAGAAAATGGATATACGTAATGGTATGTCTCACATGTAAATTCTATCTCAGATTCAATGCGGAGATTAAGTCCTGAGAAAGTGCTCAACTATATGGGGGTTCCAGCAAGACCTAACTACCTGAGTCCGAATTTAACCTAATCGGATTCCTACTAGAATAGGATCGCAAAAGGAAATTGAAAAAAGAGAGAAGAGTTGGGAAGATGGGAGGCTGGGTCTAATGCAATTTGTTGGGAGAATAGAAGCGGTTAGGGTCGACTGCCCTCTTGATTGAGTTTGAAGGAGGAAGGAACAAGCTGGCACAAACGCCAGAAGATATCTCAGATGAGCGCGCGCATCCTGAAATACAGCCGCGAGTTTTAAAAGCTTAATCTGTGACCGAAAAAAAGCTTTGCTAGTTCATCATAAATTACGTATTATAAGAACATTGTAAATTTACCAAAACGACTTTGCCATTCTTTTAAATTTATACTGAAATAAAATACTGTAACATATTTCAATCGTCACCTATTCCACTCAATGGCGACGGAGCTGTAATCAGTCCACGGTACAACTTCAACAGACAGAGAAGTATAAATACAAGATTAGGTTGAGGGACGGCTAGATGAGTGATCAGCTTAACGCAATGCGATGAAAAGTAAGAATAATGGCACGTTTATGTTCAGATAGTTTCATAGAGAAAGCCAGGAATAGTTGTCATAGAACCAGGTACTCTCAGACAGAATTAGTTGTCATCAGACTGTAATTTAGGTTTGTACCGGGTCACAATTTAATACCTACTTTCAACAACGTTCAAAATGAACTTTTTCATTTTCACAAAAGCCGGAAAGTATTGGTTCATAATACAGACTACAGTTCAAGTTGACGTCTTAATGTTTTATTTAGCACGTTTAATATCGGCCTACAATAAAAAAAAATAAGTTTGGGTTTTGTGCAATATAATACTGCTCGAGATAAGAACCGTTGGCGGGTTCTTGTGAAAACGGTAATGGACCTTCGGGTTCCAAAGAATACGGAGAAGTTTTTGAGTAACTGACAGTATCATCAGCCTGTCAAGGACGACTCGGCTCCATGACGTTACTTATAATTTGATATCTGTGCAGTTAGCTTTGGGAAAATATATTTTATCTGCAATAAATTGACATAAACGCCACTGGCAAATAAGTGTACTCAACTGTAGTAACACCTTTCATGTCGTGTCAATTTCAACGTCCCCATTCCCTTGCATCAATGTTTAACTGCGTATAAATGAAAGAAGGTGATACTCAAAGACGAGTAAAACTGAGAGGCAGTATTCGAGGAATGGTAAAGCAAAAAATGAAAAACGAAAAAATCAGAGGGCGAAGGAAAAACCCTTGGCGGGTTGACGAGAAGCTGATTGACCCGTCAGAAGCAGTCGAGATGAAGGAAGCTCTGTAGAAGACAGAACAGAACTACAGACGAGATGAGTCTCCCAATTTAAAAGCAAGATCATTCAAATTACTGCAATTGACAGGGAAAACTAAACATTATCTTCGCAAGCGACTATGTATATGAATCAAAATCACAGTTTTCTTAGCATACGTCTTCAATACTGCCATATTGCTCATAATACCTTCATCTATATCTATACTCAAACACACTTATTTATTTTAGAACCACAGACAGGCCTGTGGAATATTCTAGTTTGTCTGTCCCCAAATAACAGACCTACATTTTTAAACAGAAGACGGATTTTAATCAAACTTGACATAAATATCATGCCACTAGAAGTCACATACTATCGTTATCCTTCTAAATTTCCTACTACCAATCACACAAACAAACATGGTAACTGTGCGAACTTCTGAGGCGAAAGTCATACTAATACTCGTCACTTCCCGAAGCGTTCTAAAGTTGTGTTTGCTAACAGATCTCCGATAAGTATTCAACTTTTGTTCCGACTTTTCTATCGCAAAGTTTTAGGCAGATAATCGGGATACCTAAATGCAAATGGGAGGATAATACTAAAATGTATCCTAGAGAATACTGTGCACAGATAATGGATTGAACTGTCTTAGTGATAGAGGTCAGAGGCGGGTTGTTCTGAACACGTAATGAACCTTCCGGTTTAAGAAAGGCTGGCATCTCTTTAGCGGTAAGCTTTCCAAGGAAAGCTGTGCACAATATACGATGTGTTTCTGAAGCGAGATCAATAATTCTATTCTCCCTTACCGTTCACCAATCAACTGACCAATGGGGAGACGAAACTTAGCAGAAAATCGGTGTTCTGAATTGTCTTCTGGGTTGTAGCACCGTGAAGTTTATGGTCGAACAATTCTTACATACCAATAAATACCATGAATCGAGAGTCTAATATATTAGTGTTTCAGTACTAAATTTCGGACTGCAATTCCTTTATATAGGAAACAAATGCCGACCCCATAGCGATTAACATCCTCTCAATTAGAAATTAATTACGCCTGTTACTGAATTCACTTGGACCGTGTTAGCCCTGCTAACATCTTGAAAAACGAAAAATAAAAAGCATTCTTACTTTCGTGATTCAGTGGTACATCAGACCCTGGAAAATAATAGAACTGATCAGATAGAATGCATCGTTAGCCAGCTGTAGCCAGCCGGCCAACCAGGCTTTGTTAGCCACCTAGTTGTGGCTTACGCTCGCGGCTAAAAACATAGCTGCACCTATGACGTATAGTAACCGACGTCTTCCGGGTTGTGATTCAATGGTTACTAGCGTCCCGGAGGAACGAATCGCCTAAATCACCTAAAAGATTACATGGTGTCTCAAACCAGAAGACCACAAATTACATCTTCATTGCTGGTAGGGCCTCAAATCTCGGTTGACCACGTAAGCGAACCTTTCATGACGATTAATTAACCTCAAAAAATCTGTTAACCAACAAACTCAACGTATCAATATACTGCATCTCATTAAGCTGAAGTTCTTTTACCAATATTTTGTACGTATTTCTCACCTCTGTCAAGTATCTCTACATCATTTATTTAATCATCATAACAATATCAGACGAACAATAAAAATTGTGAAGTTCGTTATTATGCAGTCTTCTCCATATTTCTGTAATTCCTCCTCGTCACTTCGTTCTTAAGCGACCTCCCACACATTCAAACCTCCTCACGAATATATTGTTTGTTTTGGGCACTGTTTCAATGTCCAAAAAAAGCAAGGCTTTAAGAGTCTGAACTTTATCTTGTTCGTTTGGCGGATACGATGTGAGATGCTAGCCAATGGCATAAAAAAGAGAAACATATTCTCCTCGCTTTGTAGTAAGATGTCATGTTAAGACATCTCAAGGTGAGGGATGCATCATGAGGATAAAATTATGGAAATAAACCATGTTGCAACATGATTTAATACACACAATAAATTATTTAGACACTCAGCAAGCAAGGCCTTTGAATCCAACACACTTTGTTATTAAACAAAATGCCATCACGTTAACCGGAAAAGATCAGATAATCGTAACCGGTTGGAAGAGGGAACCTTTGCTTTACAGGAACAACCGATCTCGTATCTTGCAATGACAACTGTACGTACGATGAATCCCAACTTTTAAACTTCCCCCATGAAATTACATTTGTTTGATTCGTAGTTACACAATTTAGACGTACTGTTTAAAAGAATGTGAAATATGATCTCTCGAATTAAGAGAAAGAAAACATACATGAAAAATATAACTTCAGCTTTAGGCGAAAAGCCACCTCGATTGTTTAAATTCTTCCAACGTTTCAGCAAAAAAATCAATTGCCATCTTCAGGATGAGTGTCAATATTTGCCTTCAACAATTGATACAGTTCTTCCTCGAAACCAACCACGGAAACTTAAGGACTTGAATAAGCTTAATTGAGGTTGTTTGAGAGGGTGTGTTACCTGTACTTTTAGTTTCTTCGTTCCAATGAAAAACTTCAGAATCATTTTAATATTTTGTTCACCCATCTCTCCTTAACTTTGGGAATAACTTTTAATTTAAATTCGCAAGTGTAGCCTGAGTTTGCTAATGCATAAAGAACTTTCCCCACCAGAAGAAAAGAAGTTGTATAAAATTTTGTTCACGAAAGTTTTTTTTTACAGACGCCTATCATCGGCATAACAGGAAGAAATTAATTACTAACTAAAACAAAATAAAAACTGATTAACGAAATTCATTCTTCAGCATATGTGACATGCTCACCTACATGTATTGTATCAGCATTGAACGTGGGAATAAAAGTTCGTATTTCAAAGGGTAGACTGATTTGTACACAAATGACGGATAAATGCACCTCTAAATGCATCAAAAGTTTATTTTTGTAATGCAGATCCACCGCATATGCATGGATGGATTTTCACATGACCGCAAAGCGTGTGATACTTCACGAAATCCGATACAGAAACGAATTCATTATTCATAGAAGCGTTCATCCTTTTTCATGAAGTGGATGCAGCATTGTCAAAACACAAAGAAGGCGGTCGGATACCTTTCGCTATGACTATTTGATAAAACGAAAATGAACACATACAAACATCCGACCTGGACCCCGTGCTACTGAAGGCGGTAGTTGGATATTAAAAGAAAATAACACGTCACATATCGCATTAGAAATGTAAAGCCTGGTATGCGAAAAATACAGTGATTAAGCTGAATAAAGTACGGTGCAATAAAGACTATAAATGAACATCTAAAATCACAGAATTTAAATTAAATACGTTTAAAATGTTCGGGGTTCAGACGTGTTCGCATCCCTGGGGAGAGCGTCTATTAAATGGCTTTGTTCGTCCGCCTGTCTCGTGTCAACCTTGTCAACCAGACTAATACTTTTAATAAAAAATAAATAAAAAGTTTTTGTCTTACTTTCGTGGTTCTGTGGTACTCTGCACAATGGAACATGCTACCGGAGCACATAAAGGCGTTCAACATACTCAGACTTTGAATAGAAGCCCTTCCTTGTTAAACATTTACCTCGTTTTGGACAATAGCAAAACACAGATTATGACAGAATCCTGTCCATAGGTCCCATCATCTTTGCTTCTACAATCCGGCATAAATTGTGCATACCTTTCGTGAATGATTCTATACTGGCATTCTTTACAGACAAATGTGGGCGCGGTGCAAAATGTACTCCACTGACCTAAAATCTGCCAGCAACGGAAAGCTGTTTCGTAAAAGTGATCATTCCTAGACGTTGTGCAATTCACGAAAATGACGTTTGTCGCGAACAACTTTCACCGCGCTGTTCAACGTGTCACGAATCGTACAATAGTTAACAAAGGGAAAGGTTTGATTCTGAAAACACAACCTCCCACTATAACCCAGTGACTGCTCGTCGACTGATATTCGATGTGGGGAAATAAACAAACGGTTGAAACAAGTTATGAAATTAAGTCACAAAGACTAAAGCGTTTATACGGAAATGAAACATGGACACACAAATTCCATCTAAACCCAAGAAGTGTGACGTGTATAGGAAAACAAAAATTAATTGATCCGATGCATACATAAACTGAGAACTTCATTCGGCATTTCGAACTATGTGCCGGATTTTTACCAAAAGTCTGATATATAGCAGAGAACAAGCTGCTACGTCCATTTTCGGAAGAGCTACTCTTGGACGAAGAATTAAACCAATAAAATTCCTTAACGTACCAATTTTGCGTACAAATGGGTTCACTTACGTTTTCTATCTACACCTATACTTGTATTTCCCGAAATTCATTGACATTAATTAATTATGCCACAAAAAACTTGCGGATTCATGATGTTAGCAACAAATATTATTCTTGTTATTGTAATTAAATAGCGAATTCTGTGGTAATACTCTGGTACCACGCGCCTACGCGGAATATAGGTACTTCAATTTCTTTAATTGATTTATTTAAGCTTTCTGACCTGCAAAAGTTACACAGCATCCAATGGGAGAATGGCTATAAATGATAAATTTGGCAGGGTGTTTCAAGAAATAGTCGTGACCTATTTTATGCCATTACTCACGAATTTGGCCGAAGACACTGAGTTAAACTACTAAGTCCCTCATTTAAGATAGCCGTTGTCTTTCACTGCTGGATATATTGGACCAGGCAGTTGTATACGACAGACTCTGTACAGTAAATTCTTCAATGAACTTTTAAAAAGCAACTAACATTAGGTTTTTAATCAAGCTCATAAACACTAATCCCAGTTGCCAGCCTTCAACGTGGTATATCACTAGAATAATACCAGCATAAAAGTGATAACACACCACCAGCATTCTGCACTGACAGCATTCGCGGTCGGAAGCGATAATTACGTCAGACACAATGGGATAACCCACAGAGCTCATGTGCTGAGCTGCACCGCGTGTTAATACGTCATTGGAACGGGTATCACAAGTAGGAATTGAATAATCACGTAATCAAATGCAGTTGCTGTGGCTGAAGGTAGGAACGTGGGTAGAAATAGTTATTTTACCTGCTGCATAACAAATGAGCATGACAAATTACAAAGGAAGTAATATTTTAAATATTAATTCAACATTTGAAACTAGACACAGACCGCTCATTCAAACCATAGCTATATTACAATATATGATACTGAATACAGATTTTTGCAAACGAGGGAAATTCTAAAATTTCCGACCCCATTTCTAAGTTTTCAGAACTAAGAAACAGAACTGTGACAGAAAACACATTTTTTCAATCACAAGACAAGCGCGCAAAGCTTTCCCTCACCCATCGTTAGTATTTCGTTTCACACTGACAAGATTCAGCAACAATTTTTTAATTAACCTTTTAAGACATATTGTTAGATGGTTTCTGGGTAGAAGGTCCCACTCGTCCTTCTGATAAGGGCAGAGTGAGAGTGATGATGTTGGGGCGATAAGCAGCAATAGTTTGAAACAGAGACTGAGGCATTTTAATTTTATGATGGGTGTTGAGACGATAATTTTGAAAGTTAGGCAATTCGTTTCTATTATTTTCTATTCAGAACCCTGTTCACAATCACCCTCAAACTGTAAAGATGATAAGACACGTCATAAAATGTACTCATAAAAATTATTTTAATGTTCAAAATAAATTATGGCATTAGTGGGGCGTGTATCTGACATGAGTGATAAAATGCAGACCTATGATGGACACTGTCCTCGGCGCCTTGTATATCATGGTAATTCCAAACAGCAAGTTAATTACTGTACTGACAAACGTCAACCAATGGACCCTATCTACAGCCAGTTGAATCCAATTCCCAATCTCACGTATTATTTGTTTAAAATGTATTTTCACATTACACTCCTAAGTGCGCCGAGGTTATGACGTAACCTACAATACTGAACTGCCTCGACCAGGATGATCGTATTATTTATAATTTCCCCACGAGTGTGAGAATTCCCCCCTCCCAACTCATTTTCTTGATTTGACAACCTTCATAATATCTCGTGCATAATAGGAGCTTCACATTTGCACTCTTCAGCAAATACAATTGGGGTGTCAAAATCAGAAAATGTAGGATGGGCGGAAAATGTAACACGCATTGAAGATGAAAAATACACACAAAGTTTAAGTCGGAAGCCCTGAAGGGAAGAAAAGAGACCTGAAAATTGCGGATGCAACCGACATCCGGTATTGCTAATGCACACTAGGAGACGATTGAAGAATTTAATTTCGTTCGGTATCGGCCAATAAAATGGTGAATGTATCTACATGAAGATAAAAGAAAATGTAATATAAATTACCCAAATAATGGTTTATTAAACAAACAAAAAATGTTATACAGCATCAAATAAAATATATATTTTTCTGAAATCTGAAACTCGTATCTGAAATATTTTTAGTATGTATGTTTATTGTTTATGTTTTCTTGAAATGTTCTCTCCGAGGCCTTAGTAAGTGGCTATTTCATAAATTAACCCCTATATTATGAAGTCCATTTTCTTTCTACCATGGCAATACCAAAACCTTATAAATGGGGCAATAAAGTAGGACTACTCTTATATGTTATTGTTGATCCATATTTAGCAGCATCACTGTAAATGACGTCAGCTGGTGTTTTACTGAATACAGAACTGTCCGTGACATAACACACTGTGCTGCATGCAGTTGACAGCAATACTATGAAAGAGACAGACAGAGAGACAGACGAACGTAATAGATTGTTCAATTTACAGACCGAATGGAGAAGAAAAAATCTTAAAGAACGGCCATGTCTGCGTCTGAACTCTGACTTAATAACATTTGAATATAGCGCTGATTTTATCCACCATTTGTTAAATAAAAAGTTCTATGATGCATGAAAATAAAAAAAAAATTAGGAGTAACTTTAAATGTTACAGGCCCCCTATGTCTTTCTAATTTTGTTGCACACAGTTACATCAAACTTATTATTAAGATTACTTATTCTGCACGCGTCTATAGGTGTAATATTTGTGAGTTCATGGCTTCAGATCTCTTGAAGTGGTTCTAATATTCTGCACCACGGAATGGTCAATATTTAGTAGCGTCGTACTAGTACATGCATAGTGAGATATGATCTTACAACGCCGACAACTATTTAATTTTCAATGTAAAATAAAATGTGTAACTCACTGTTATTAAAATTTCACACACGTGACATTCATTTAACAGAAAGAAGTATTAATAAGGTGAAGTTTCTAATCTCCAATGCCAAAGCACTGTCGATTAACATTTATACACGCCTGGTCAGCACTCCTGTTTTTATTCGGAAGAACTCAGGTTCGAATCTCGGCCCCAAAACCGGTTGTCCAAGCAAACGATTTCATTTCCTCCAGGCAAATGCTAACACAGCACTTTAAATTTGATAAGTTCTTCCTTCCACATCCTTTCCAATTCATTATTCACTGATTATTTTAATCATTCGATGCTATACAGTTCGAGCCACGGACAACGCCGTTAAACATTCCATAGATGTATGATTTGAGGTTTTCACGGCGGTGATTCTGAAGATGGCTATCCTCATTCCATTTCTGAATAAATTAATTACTGTTTATAATCCCAAACACTGCAGATATAGTATTAATACATACTATGTTGTGGAACAGACTTTCAGTTGCTTACAACTTCTCGACTTCATTTCCGACTTACTGCAGCTGCGAAAACACTCGTATTTTGAACTCTCAAATAAATCCCTTGTGGAATTTTTACAATCCAACGATCGATTCCTGTAGGGAAGCTATTCATCTCATCCGATATGCCTCACAAATCTCGGGAGTAGCTGACACTATTTGTCGCTGTCTAGCGGATCTACAGTAAACTACGTACCAGATTTTAACAAAGGGAAGGAAGTATAATTCCAGAGGGACGCTAGAGTAGATGTAAAAGATCAGTCCTCGCCCATAACACCATCTTCACGTCAATTAGGAGGCAATTAAGAATGAAGAAGAAGGCATGGTCTCTAACAAAAGTATTAGCATTTCGAAAGGAAATGTTTTCTGCGCATAAGAATCCCGGCACCAACTTTAAAACACGTGACTTTTTTTACGAGACAAATGAAATACCAGTACCAACTTCATTACAGTGGTTTAATGATTAACGAACCTGATAAAATACCTTATCCACAACTAGCTTCTATCTCTTATAACATCTTTGTGCACAACTAATCAATAAATTTAAATTTATTACCAGAGCCGTGTAATAACCAAACACCACATAGTCCTGTGAAAATCCTGTCTGGCCTCTAACTATCCACAAACCGATGGTATGACTAGAATTATTATATACTATGACTGCTATACAGACATTATTAACCTGGAGTTGGTAAGCCATATAATTAAAACAAACAAAACTTTATAATTTTACCTGTTGATTTGGATGGGAGAAAAACGACTGAGTTTTTTTTTAATATGGCGCTTGGGAAATCATTTAGACTCAAGATGAATGAAGTGACGGATTGTATTTT
The DNA here is from genome assembly GCF_977971745.1 of Zootermopsis nevadensis. Taxonomy (NCBI): domain Eukaryota; kingdom Metazoa; phylum Arthropoda; class Insecta; order Blattodea; family Termopsidae; genus Zootermopsis; species Zootermopsis nevadensis. The sequence goes on from NW_028259142.1 coordinate 13,264,463, forward strand.
TCACCAAATATTATTACTGTGATCAAATCAAGAATATTGAGACTGCCGGGGCATATAGCGCTCATGGGATAAGTGAGAAGTACATACAAAATTTAGGTCGTAAAACACATAGGAAAGAGCCCACTCGGAAGACCTAAGCGTAGGTGGAAGGATAATATCGCGACAGGTCTTGCGGTAATCGGGTTTAGGTCGTGGATTAGATTCATCTGGTTCAGGATAGGGACCGACGACTATTCTTATAAACACGATAATAAACCTTCGGGCTCCATAACATGCGGGGAATTTCTTGAATAGCTGAACGAGCTATTAGTGTCTCAAGGGGGACTCTGCCCCATGGAGTTATTTAATTGGTACGCATATGTAACATTACGACTGCAACTAAATTTAGTCATGGGTAATACTAGAAACCATGCTGCAGAAATACGTTCAACAATTCGGCGTGGGAAAGTTAACGAACATCTTTAAAAAATTAAATTTTAATTTTTCAAACAGGAATCCTCAGCCTTTCCCAGACAGATGGGTTAATTCATACTCGCGTATCTACCAAAGGACTGCAGGGTTATATATGAAGATAACTTATTGAAACTCATGGCAATTTATTACCAATGGTACTAACTTATCATATTAAACAGCGTATTACTTCTGTCTAAAAGTATTTGTATGTTTAAAGTTGTTACTTATTCTTGCACATTTTCATTCGTCTGAAATTTTAAATTTTAAAAAGTTGTAAAACACACGACGTTTCGAAAGCTTGTTCTAATTCCGTCGTCAGGAAAACCGTACAACCTAGTCAGTTGGGTCCATTAGGTTCGGGGAATAATATGAATTAGCTCTTTTCAATGGGCCCAAATGACTAAATTGTATATTTTCACCTAACGACGGAAGCATAATCTGATTCCGAAACATCGCGTATAGAATGTTTTAAATTCTAAATGCACATGCAAGAAGGAACACATATTAGTTTAGGTTCACACATCACTCAATAATCGTCAACAAAATAATCATCTGACGCTGCCTTTCCTTGAGTAATCTTTCAATATCCGGTTTAATTCCTGTCGCTAAAATTTGCATGTATCGCTCCAAGCGTTATCAGCAACACCCATCCTACTCCTTGACGTTCTTCATTAAGCCAAACAGCTGCTCAAAGCAACAGGTACTCCCAAATACTGATTACATTAACAGGGCGTGTTCTCTGATATGAAATAACTATTTGTTTTAATATGCAGGTTAACACAGTAGTTCTCATAAAATAATGTACGCGGACTGTATAAAAGTTTTCTCTTCATTTATTATGTATTAGGCACTGCTTCGATTCAAAACCAAGTTTTAATACGATGAATCCTTTTATATATTTGACACGACACTGTGGGGTTCGGTCCAAAGCAAGATCTAATAGAGGAGGCAGAAAGGACCTCTGAAACGTCGGTAAACTTCTACCAGACTACACGGCGCAACAACCCAGAAGACAGCCTTCTTTAGTTCTATAAACCTTCAAACGTTGCCTGGGTCAAACACTGAGAGACCAAGGACAGAGGGGATTGTAATGCCAGTACAGGCAATAAGCCGCTTAATCAGAGAAGGTAGGCAGAATAATAAGAGAATTAAAATCCTTTATACTCCTTCCAGGTGCCTTCGACCTCAACCCATCGCTACAGACCTACATCCAGGGCCACTAAAAGCCACCGACCGCCGTATCTCTATTACCATAATCTGTCGGAAACCACATGTTCACTTCAGGATGATACGATATCGGGCACAAGTGTTAAGTACATATAAATTGTATCAGCTAATTTATTGATTTATAAAATTGATATATATTTGGAAATAATGAAAAACAGGACGTCTATGCATTACAGAAAATTTCGTGGGGATCTCCGTTGGTTAATATGAAGAAAAAAATACGTATCATTTATCCATGTCAGTTGTACAATGCTAACAAAATCAATGATTAGTGACTGATATTTATGCTGATAAAATAATTTAAAGTTACTTAAGCAGAAGTACAACTCGATGCTGTTCTTCATAAACTTAAGTACGACGACTATTAAATTCATTTAAAATTAAGGCTACCTGCAATTAAAAACTCCCTGAACCTATAAAAATACCAAAATCAACGCGTAATTACGCAGAGGCTATCATCCCCAGGTACACTACACTGATTGAAGGAAATAAATTGTAGGATTTGAGGTTCTCACTGGGTTAGTAAACTTCTACGAGATTACACAGCGCTGCAACCTACAACACAGCGATACTCATCGCCCTGATGATGGAGGCAGCAAAGACCTTTGAAAAGTTCGTAAACTTCTACCACACCACACGGCGCTACAACACAGAAGACAGCCATTTTCTAAATAAATTGTGGTAAGACTGAAACAACTGTTGATAAAGCTCGCTCTGTCATTTGTCATCTGCATTCTAGTGCGCTAAGTAATCTTCAATCCCACTTCCACCCAACGTGATAAACGACAGGCTATTGCCTTACAAACTTGGACTACACACAAAATTGTTTTGGGACACTGATAAACGCCAGTTTTTTGATAGAAATCTCTGTTCGTGCTTGGTGCATTAATCATGGCAAGTTGCGAAACAACTATTTTAATGAAAACAGCAGGTGCCTGTCTAATTATCGTGAATATTTATGTACTTATTAAAGCTGAATGTTCAAGCAGTTTAAAACACTTGTGTGGATTCACTTAATGACCAAGCCAGAAAACAAGAGACAAAGAAGACAATCTAACACGAAGGCAAGATCTTCTATTAATCGACAGAAATGTTGAAAATGACGCAGTGGAATCTGCGGCAAGACGAGGAGGGGAAGGATGAAGTAGAAAAAGAAGAAGAAGAAGAAGAAGAGGTTGGCGAGAATGTTTTACCAAGAAGAGCTCGTCTGGAATTGGAAATTTATGTACCTCTCTGGGCTATAAGCTATTGAAGTACACAGTTTCTAGTTTACACAGTCGGGATCTACCAGATCGACCGAGCAATCGCCATTCCTATGATGTCATTAAGAGAAAAGCTACACGCATCGTATACTGGCCCACCATTGTTCCTTCAGCTAAGTTCATGTGGGAACAACATCATGAAATTCAGCATACGGGACGGTCGATTCAGCGCCCCACTACATATGCATTGTTACTATAAAATACAGAGTGGCCAAAAAGTTAAGCAAAACCCATATTTAAATATTTATTGAAGGTTGAGATTCAGTACAATTCGATTCGATTAATATACACAAAATATCGCAGAGACTATACAGAAACCCACTCAGGTCACGTCATGTTGATCGTGCCACACCGTCATTTGTGTTTCAAGAGTCGGTGCAAAGACGTCTTTTTCACAAGTGCAACGAATGTTCATTGTCGAACACTGCCTGTCACCTCGTTCTTACCTAACATGCCGATTCGTCTGTTTCGAGTTAATCGATTACATTTTTTCTGATAAACCGTTTCCGTGACACAGTAAGCGTACGGACACTTTTCGCAGTGTTACATCGAACCTGAGGAACGCGGTGGACACTTTCAACACTTAATATAACATTGATTGTTTTGCTTTTTTCTCATTTCAATGTAATAAGATTTTTAACAAAAAAAATACACGTGTCAGGAATGGGTTACGTGATTTTTCGATCAGTGTATGTATGGTACTCAAGTATCCATAAAAACGCAACAAAACTTTCGAACTGACAGACGACGATGGTCGATTTTGTATTTAGATTAAGCTTACTCTTCAATGATGCCTTTACGCAATGCAGGCCAATGTGTCGATAAGAGGTTCTAAAGAAGACAAAATGTAGAAATAATGATGGCGTCAGACAGTCAAGTCAGTAACTTCTTCACAGTTCGGAGTTACTGCAGTTGGCCGGATGGCAGCGGGGTTTATGAAGGTTACAGAGAAATAAATGCGTTGGAAAGTGGTCTATTATTAGTGTACTATTATTTTGGAGGTTGGGGGAGGGAAGAAAATTACTTGTTAGAATGTTCCCAGGCTTCTCCCGTTCGTCCTTCTAATAAGGTAACATGAAAGTGAAGACGTTAAGATCTAACAAGTAATAGCTTTGGACAGACAAAGAGGAATCTTAATTTTCTGATGATAATTTGGAAATTGTTACGTATAGTAAGTTTAAAAAATCGGTTCTTGGCCCCCTCCCAAGAAAACACTAAAACATCAGGTTTTTTAGTCGTGGATTTTCTAAGCTTAATTACATTTAAAGATATTAAAGAAACGTTTCGCGTTTATTCCAAGGGCCAAACAAAATCCATAAAAAGTGTCTGTGAGGGACGTTTAGTATGTGGTACCATACGCAACATTATCACTGCTCTGTAGAAACTCAAATTAATTACATTGTGGCGTAAGAATTTTAATGTGTTGAAGATGCCTTCTATCTCACAATCACTAGTGACATTCATTACTGTCACATGTCGATGCTACGTCGTTACAATTAGTCTACTAACGATGACACACAATTCTATTCATATAGACGACTGCTTCCATATATACATCGAATAACATTAGGTAAGATTTTAATGTCGTCTATTACTACTTCTTGGTTGGTCAGTTCTGACTTTGTAAGAAGAAAACCACTTCGTGCACTTTAGATTACACACGTAATGAAACAAAGACCTGCCCACTTCACACGGAGAGATGGCTCAGGGAATCGATAGATCCTGAGCGCAAAAACATGATTTATAAGTAATGCAAGATTCTATTTCAATCAATACACAATGTGTAGGCGTTACAAATGAAGTTCGGAGATCATGGGGTCGCAATCAACTCACGGCGCTGTAGAATTTTATTTCTAAGGTTGTACACATAGCATTTTAGGCAGATTTAAACAGTTTACTGTTATAACTACAGGCCTAACATTTGTATAGTTGATATATTACTTTATGCACAATTGTCAATGTAATGCCAGGTTGATTTTAGGGTACGGATAGGCCTCTATAAACGTGACTAGCTTCTGTTACAGTGAATTCCTTGAAAAGTTGACAGTTACTCAGCTAATCAAGAAATTCCCTCAGTTTATAAAAGCAGAAGGTTCGTTATGTTAAGAAGAGAAAGCCACTGGGCCCTATCTTTGTCCAGTTTAATCCAAACCAAGCCAAATTACCGATATCTTTCCTTACGGTTTTCTTACAAAAACGTTGTATGTATTTTGCATTTCCTCTATGCGTTCTAAATGCTCAACTCATCTTAACATCCTTTATTTAATCACCTGGATAAAATTTGGCGACAAATTCAAACTACAAAATTCATCCTTATGGAACTTTTACCCAGGCTTGTGGTACGTTGAAATATTAAATTAGCACCAAACTGAAGTGTGTATGAATCACTACAGTTTTAATTTACATGAGAAACCGATGTTCACTGTACTGTAAGCGACTCGCCCAGTCTCTTGTTACCATTTCGTTGTTCTCTCGACAAGCATACATTAACCACTCACACAAAATTTGGTAAGAGGTTGTTTAGTTGGTGATCTATAAATCTACAATTCCTGGCCAAGGAATTTAGAGAGAGAAAGAGCAAACAAGAAAACTCAGAAGCGATACACAAAGTAATAAAGAATCTCATCTCGGTGGCTCAAATACCGGCGCCGCTCTCCTAACGAACACACACGTATCGGCGTATCAAACCAAGGTGGACCGGACTGGACCAGACTGGTTACTCAGGTCGTTGATGGATTGTTGGGCACAACCATCGCAGCGCTCCACAAAACATTTTCATATTTTATACGTTCTAAAAAAATCCGCTTCATACCAGACTGACTGATGGATTACTGTCCACTTGCGCTATCTTGGAGGTAATCACACGGCCTGACGAAATGCTATTTAGAAAGTCACACACAAAGTATATGTCCTAACTGGGAACAAACCAAAAGCCATTAGCCTGTCTTCAAAACGTGATGTGGTTAATATATGATATATTATATAACGAAGATTTATCAAACACAAAGGTTGTTTGCGACCGGAATAAAACACCATTATCATATAGACACATTACACATAAAAATACGTAATATTTGCAAACACGATAACGTATATTTATAAGTACAATAAATTGTGTACTTATCTCGAGAAGTTTAGGAAATTATAACAATAAGAATCTAATCACATAATCTGTCCCAAGTCTCTTGTATGACAGGAAACCCTGAAAACAATTATGGTCAAACACTCACAACTGCTCAGACGAAATTCATTAGACATCCCCAAAAATAAACAAGGAATGCCTAAAAGGAACCTAACCAAGGTCCAGCAAAATTTGGGCCAAGAACGGAATGGATTTAACACTTTTTGACAATACAAGAAGATCGTACTCCCTAAATTAATGGCAGAACGAAATATATAAGAAACTATTCATGATCGTTGGAGATACTATGTAACAACGAAGAGCAGTATGTTGAGAAATGTGAAGATGATGTCTATGAAGCCAGTGATGATTATTATAGCATAAGGATCAAGATCCTTTTAGAGGATAAAACTGCAACCGAAGAAACGAAGCGTGACTCTTGAAGACTTCAGTGAGTAGCCAGGTCTTCTCACGCATTAAATCAATTACAGATATTTATCTGCACTTATTCGTATTCTTATATCTTGAATTTCTTAGGAGTCGAAATAAAATTGTAGCCTACAACAAAAATGTGATATAACTCTGTTTTTAAGACATCAAAGTGCATAATAATCTAGAGTAACAATTCAGCCTATCAAACCAATAAATAAATTTAAATAAATGTATGTAACAAGAACGGAGGAGTTAATAAACAGGAATAAGAATATGCTACATAACAGAAATGTAAGAAATTAATATCACTGTCAGACTGAATAAATTGGTTTCTTAAAAATGTAAACAGAGTGACACTAGAGTAAAGACTACGAGTATAAAACATATATAGTTCATTCAAAACGTAAATACACAGCAATTCAAAACTTTCTGTGAACCTTCAGGAACACATATTTCTCATGAACTTAAGATTAAAACATGTTACAAATTTGTTGGAATTTGATCCCATTTGCTTGTAGGAAAGCATCTGAACTTGTTATCTTGTTGATAAAGGAACGAATAAATTGAGCATGGGAGGCATCCATAATAAAGTTAGTGATGACTCCTTTCAAGATGACGAAGAGTAACGGAGAATGCTTTGCTCCCCACAGACAGAAATCACAGGTACTAGGATCGGGCGATCTTGGTGACCAAATGTCCAACAAAATTATTCGTCCTTCGAACGCATCGTGCAGACACGAACCGTGACCGCTGTAACACCATCCTGCTGTAAGCAGCCACGGGCAATGTCCTCATTTAAAGAGTACAGAACCAATTCACAATATCGTACAGAATTGACTGTGTCCTCTAAGAATATGGGGCCAATTATTCTATTTAGACTTCACGATATAGTGAAACATACACAAGCCATTTGATCACGCATTGGTGTCTCCAGTACCTCATGCGGATTAAACGCCGACCACATGCGCAGTTCACGTACCTGGATAAATGAAACAAAGCCTCAATGCTACGAAACTTGACGCCCAGAATACCTTGTCCATTAACGGTAAGGAAGTCTCTTAAACCATCGGAAATATTGCACACACCTACAGTTTCAGGTCAGACAATGATGTTATCCAGCACGGATGGACAAGGTGCTGTCGTTTTCAGGCGCGCTGTCTGACAATTTGCGAATGGGACATTTCCGAGATGGTGGACATCTTCAGAATCTGCTGTGAAGTTGTTCTGAAAGTTCCTCCTAACAAATACAAACTAAAAACAACTTTTTTTTTGTACTGACGTCACAAAAGTTTATTGTTAATGTTGCGATTGGATCAAACTATATCTCTGTGGAATTTGTCCTCAAACAAGCACTTTGTCCCCAGATACATGAATAAGTGTGAAGCAGCAATGAAATGCTACTGACAGCGGAAAACGAGAGGGCTCGAAGAAAATCACGTCCCCTGCCACTTTGTCCACAAAAAATCCCACGCGTACTAACCTTCACGCAGACACAGCGCTCCGCGGTTAGAAGCCGACGGCTAACCGCCTGAGCTATAACACGACCATAACCGAAATTTACAAAACACCATGGTAGTTAGAGTTGCGTTTCAGATGAAGCATCCTGTACTTTGTATACATTCACACGTACAGAAACAAACAATTTCACAATAATACAATAATCTTTGTATGACGCCAGGTGGAAAAGGCAGAGAAGTATTGGTTTAAACCAATTTTCAATTTCAAATTTATCTATCGACTAAGGCAAGGGTCGCGGTATTTCCAAGGTGATCGTAAAATGAATAGCTCACAAGCCCAACACCTGTTTGTTGTGTCACTGACCTCGATGCAAATTAGGACGTCAGTGAACGAAACACTGAACAGCACAAACTTACCTGTTCTATTAAATGTTTTCTGAATTTAATTTCGTTACTATGCAAAAACTGTAGCTTATTTAATAAAGCTAAGTAAAAGAAAGGCTTAGCAACTCCACACGGGTCGCGACCCACAGACGCTAACGCACGAGAGTTGAATGTAAAATCTCCTATACATCTTTGCCCATGCACTAAACATATATAACTCTAGTGACGTAACTCAGAAACAATCTGAAAAATATTCTACACGCACCTTTGTACAAACCTAAAGCAATAAATTTTTGCAGTATGTTTTCGAGCTAACATATTTTTAAATTTGTACGGGGGGGAAAGGGGGTCGTAATTTTGCAATAGTGACAGCGAAAAACAAGTGGGAATACAGAGTTTGAAACAATACAACAGTGCCAACCGAAATAAACACCAGTACAATTTTTTTGCAAAGAAAGAAACAACGCATGGAAGTAAGTAAAGAAAAATAAAAATAAAAATGAAATTACCTAAAAATTGCAATTTTATGCCACTCATAAAATGCCACTAAAGACCTGAAGGAACAGTCAAAACTGTGTTGGCGTTTATGTCACCCAGATTCTTTTTATAGGATTAATTTTGGTCTCAGAATACGCTCATTAAAATCATATTTCAAACAGTTATGTGACGTGTTTCCTTGAAATCAAGAACCGCTGCTCTAAATATTATTTCGATAATTTACTTCCTTAAAAAGAATCTTTTTTCCTTCAAAAAACAAAGGGAAAACAAAATCAGATCTAGTTTTAAGCAAATCTGAAGACGTGTGTATAGACATTCAAATTTGTTGCTTCTCTAATGTCAAGACATTGCATGTTTACGACGGTAAAGCGGATATTTACCGATCAAATAGCTTGCGCGAAGAGGCGTTCGCTGCACTGTTACAACTTCACACTGCTAATAATAGGCGTGCAACGGATATACGTTACTTATTTGACCGTAGTCTACGGGACGCGAAATATCTGCAAACCTTGGCTACATTACAGTAAGAGGGAAAGATAAATTGGAAAGGGCAAGGGGGCAGCAAAACACCATATACCCTATCGCTTCCTTCTCACCCCATATCCAGTCTCTGAAGATGGAGGCAGTATGTTTCTCGGAAATGCTGATGTCTTCCTGAAAGTCCACATGGGGTCGCAGCCCAGAAGACCAACATCGGGTGGAATCTGTTTTGTTCGACATACGAACATCGACTGGCATCTACAAGAGACCTCCATCAGGACTGAACTCTACGACCCCAAGAATGAAAATGTGACAGGCGAGACGTAAGCCTCTCTGAACGACCAATGTGTTTCACGAGTTCGCCCAATCTGGTCTTTCGTCTGTACCGTAGACTGTCATGATGCTCGGTTGTGTTCAAAACGGATAATACATAGACAAGCACACCACTAATACAATAAATATGAAACAGGAAATTAAGTTGAGGCTTCAAGTATGTTACTTGGCTGTCGAGTTACGTAACTCTATGTTTTGGAATTTTAGTTCATTTCATTATTAATAGACACTATAATTATAAACGTACGTCATTTTGTTTGGAAGAGGGATAGAATTTAATAATGGTATGCATACTGGTATAAATAAGTGTACAAAATATCCAAACAAATAAATTTCATCCTGAAAAATGATGCAATATGTTTCTTCAAAACGTTTGTAACCATATGAAAGATGACACAGCCTCACACTCTAGAAGACTACAATCTGCAATTTACAAGTGTACTATTTGTATTTATAGAAAATTCTCCAGAGGTAGTTCTTATAAGCTGTTATTAAAATTTGAACATTATCAGTACTCTGTAAGAATTTGTAACACCTGTTTTACACTCAATATTTATTGTGATGCCTACACAATACGAAACGTTTTATGGATCTATATGTGTGTGTTTTATGCATCACTGACCAAGTACTCGGTAACGACAGTAGTACTCTATTTTACGAGTGCTACTACCATTAGGCAGCCGTTATACACACACACACACAAAGGAGATAAAGGTACGGAATGGATAAATAATAGAAAAAATCGAGGATGCGGAATAAACATACAAGAGAATTTTAATTTTAACGCATCATTTTCAATTGTATCAAAATATTAAAATGGATCTTGAAGGAACAGGCTTTGAAGGTATGCATGCAATGATTTCAATTGGTTCTGGATAAGGTTCAACGACGGGTCCCACTGCATTCGGTAATTAACCTTCGGGAAATTTCATAAACTGTGGGAAAAAATTTTCTAACTCTCCGAGTGAGTATCAGTTTTATAAGAAAGGCTTTGTTCCATGAAAGTAATTAAGAGCTGTAATAAAAAGTACAATCTATACTGAATATGCATCCGCCGAGTGTCTGTCTGCCTTCCATTCCGTAACTTTCTGGAGTCGTTCTCATTCAAATTCCATCGCTGACTTCAACAACCAGTATTTTTGAAAACTGGTGGGAAGAAAGTGATCAATAGTATCGAATAACACTAAAGCGAGTAAGGTTCTTACGTAATGCGATAGAAATCAAGGATCGTGTTGTGAAAAATTTCGAGGAATACATCAATTTATGTATCCTGTCAGTACAATCTCCACAGTAACAGTTATGACTAAATAAAGAATTACTGTGTATAACATTCACAGAAGATAAATAAATATCACTTACATTTGCATTTCTTATAGTCTAATATTTACATAAAGCCATATATAGCTTTAAAATATATAGAGTTAACGCAAACGCCAGGTTATAATAACGACACATATTCATTTTAACATTAAATCGAAACACCTAATTGGATGAAACTAATGACCACACGAAGAGCCCTCTCTCTAATACAACAGGGTGCTTAGAGTGTCACATATTCTCTCAAGTGTTATGAGAGAATAGTAGAAAAATGTATTCCAGCGCTCATTTGGACGGCACATTAATTGAACAAGAAGTAACATGCGACAGAAAAAAGACGAGATTGGATAAATCTCTGGCAGACCAAAAGTTTAACAAGATCCAGAGAGAAATTCAGTGTAGACTCTACAACTTGTCCTATTTTTTTAAGTCCAAGGTCGGTTTAAATCGTTCAGTGAAACATTTCATTTATATTCATAGCGATCTATGGACACTATTGTCTGGTCCCTAATTATCACAGACAAGGACTGTTTAAATTATATTCCGTCTCTTTCCTACATAACTCCATGTCAGAGGCGGCATTCTGAAGCGGCAAGGTGTGGCAATGCCACCAAAGTGCACCTCAAGTCACAATTTGAACATAAAAAAGAGCTCAGAATGACATAACCATTTTACGACTTTTCCTGTAACTAACGAACACACAATATGGTAACTTTCTCCGCTTTGAAAGATCAAAATATCTTTATATATTCTTCTTTATAGCTCCAGGCTTCTTTCAAAAGTAGATATGACATTTATCGAAATATAAAATCATAAAATTATTATTTTATGGATCAGCAGAATGTCGAACAACGTAACTAGCGCTTAAAATATGTATTAGTGTCCTAAAATAAGTGTGTACGCATATACAAACACAGAGTATTAATTATATGAGATATGAAGTTCTCATGGCAAGGTTATGTTGTTTTGGGTTGTGAAGCTGTGTGGATTCGTAGATAGATACCAGCGCTTCAGCCCTGAAGATCAAGACATCATGCATCTACGAATTATTAGTATTATCTACGAGTCTACACAGTCATAACCTAGAACATCGTCACAGAGAAGTAACAGACGTTTCAACGAGGAAGCCGATATCAAGAACCGTTGTTGGAGATCATGTTCCTGAGATTATAGGTTCGAATTCCAGTTAGGTGTTTTGGGTGTTTTTAAAAATGTTCATATTCAAACATGCTCACCGGAAGCCAGACTACAGATTACCAAGGATATTTTCCAATTAGAGACATCGAGTTAAGATGAATAGAGGTAAATCACGAATAAGATGGTTTGAACATTTTTTGTAACCTCGGACTGGGTCTAATGGACCTAAACCTTGTAAGAAATCAGAAAACAACAACGCACAAAGCAAATTATTTTATCACCATGTTGGGTTAAACAAACTGCCTTTTCACAAAACCCTCGAGGTGGAGCTGTTTCTCCTTCATCCGTCCAGGGTCTCTTCGTCCTAATGACCTGCGTTACAGTGCCCACTTCATTGTTCTATTTGTCACCAGTCCCATGTTTTTGCATGCTCTTCAGTTACACAGAGAATATTTGAAACATTTAATTTTTCTCTGATGACTTGACTAATATTTCATAAATGATATAGTCTTACAAATTCCAGTAATAACAGAAATCTCATTTATGATTTGAGGTTTTCACAGCGGTGGGTATGAAGATTTCTGTCTTCTGGGTTGTTGCGCTGTGTAGTCTGGTCGATGTTAACCAACGTTTCAGAGGTCATACTGCCTCCGTCATCAGGGCGATGAGTCTGAAGATATCTGTCTTCTGGGTTGTTGCGCTGTGTAGTCTGGTCGATGTTTACCAACGTTTCGGAGGTCATACTGCCTCCGTCATCAGAGTATGAAGATTTCTGTCTTCTGGGCTGTTGCGCTGTGTAGTCTGGTCGATGTTAACCAACGTTTCAGAGGTCATACTGCCTCCGTCATCAGGGCGATGAGTCTGAAGATATCTGTCTTCTGGGTTGTTGCGCTGTGTAGTCTGGTCGATGTTAACCAACGTTTCAGAGGTCATACTGCCTTCGTCATCAGGGCGATGAAGATTTCTGTCTTCTGGGTTGTTGCGCTGTGTAGTCTGGTCGATGTTAACCAACGTTTCAGAGGTCATACTGCCTCCGTCATCATCGCCCTGATGACGGAGGCAGTATGACCTCTGAAACGTTGGTAAACATCTACCATATTACACGGCGCAACAACCCAGAAGACAGAAATCTCATTTGTTTTCTCTTTGAAATATTTCGGCGTCACCTCCTCCTCAAAACCCACGCCTATCTGCCGTATTTCGAAAGTTTCCTGCTTATTTATGCTCACGTATTTATAGGAACAGTAACAAGAGGACATATCTCTTTTGCTACACAGCTGGTGTGTGAAGGGAAGTGGTTATGACCATATGTTGCCAGCAAGACAAGGCTCGATGTTTTGGAAATTGATAATGTGTGTTTTCTTGTCACTGAAGAAAATTTACCTACTGCTCCTCAGTGCACCGAGTGGAAGAGAAAATATGCTGAGATTACGAGACGACGAACAGGTTCCAGCAGCAGAGCGAGAAAAAATCTGTCTTAAGCTGTAGGACGAGAAAATTGTATTTATCTGAAACCACCATCAAAATATACACAGGCTTTGTACTTGGTCTCGACTCAAGTCGATAGTGTCGTCACAAAACAACGAACCGGTTTCAAAACTTGAGTCTCACCTGAGGTTACTGGTGCCAATTCGTAATTTTGTCCACGTAAGTTTGTGTGGGATTATAACGCAGAAGCTAGTCAAATTCATACCCTCCACAGACTACAGATAGTGCGTTCACTTATCCTTGTTCTTAATGTAAAATCTATATGAGTGACATCCTTTAAAAATGTAGCGAAGTGCAAATATTTAGCAAAGACTTAAAAAGATACGAAATTACGATTTCACGAAAAGCATGACAAATTCTTAAAGACACTGGATACTATTCACGTCAGAAAAAAATCTTCCTGTTATCATAAAACTTTAGACATCTATCGACAAGCATTAGCAACAATTTTACATCTCAGATTGTTTAATTCTGTGTTGTAGCGCTGTGTAGTCTGGCGTTAAGGCACTACAACCCAGAAGACAGTAGAAAGTAGAATTTGAGTTTCTCAGAATCATGAGAATCTAAGTCCCTACCTATTTTATATCTTGCTCTGCATGGATGTAAAATGTGGTCTCTAACCATAAGGGGAAAACACAGGAGGTGCTTAATGCCTCCATCATCAGCGCAGGCAATAAACACGTCTTAAACGTCCGTCAACTTCTAAAATGCTAAACAGCGTAATATCCCAGACAGTTGTCATCTTCAAACTCGTCACCGTGGGAACATCAAAATGTATTTGACAATACGCTCCAAAGACTGTATGACAATTCGTTCCTCCTGAAGCCAAAGACAGAGTCAGAATTCGTTTAGACCCTAAAGTTGGTAGGGTCCGTGTCAAAAAAATAATCAGTTAAGAAACCAAATGCAGAGGCTAAGTGATATTCACTATCAAAACTGACAAATTTACAGACACAAAATTAAAGAACTATATTGACAAATTCTGAAAACAAAGAACGAAAAAGTATCTGCAGTCATTGTCTTGCTACTGTAAATCGCGAAGTTCCCTGACTCGCCATACCAAAATCAAACACTCACAAACATGCATATCCTTAATTTCACCAAAATATACGAGAAGTAATAAAGAACATGACTACACAGCTTCAAATTAACGAATAACGGAACGAAATTTAAACACATAACAACCCCAAACCCCAGAGCAGCAAAAAGAGAAGAAAGAAAACCAGACGTCATTCTATACGGTCGGGTTGGCACGGTATAGTTGAAACGACATGTTCACGTCCTGACATGGGTCCCATATATAAAACTGTTAGTTAGTTCTTACATAACACGGTACGTGCAGGGAATCGTAAGGGGTCCAGCCACCTCGTCTGAAGACCTGAAGCCACTAGGAGGTGACGTTTATGAGCTCATTTCTAGGCTCACGGCGCCTCCACCAGGCGCGGTACCGTACAAAGCGAGCACCAAGACAACCATGATGACGGGAATAATATTAGACGCAATCAGTATATTATCAAAGACATCTCAGAAGTTCAATAACAAAGCTCATAAAAGAAAAGGGTTTCCTTCTTTCATGAGCTCCAGAAACTTGACCCGATATGTTTCAGGAGACTCGTTTCAGTTCTTGTGAAAACTGGAGACCTTGTCACCACACACAGTAAAGCATATTGTAAACCACATGTACCATCTGACTTAATATTAAGAACCTTGAATTTTTGTCACAGAATGAATCAATGTGCTTTTCAAAATAAATTCAAAAGCATTAATAACTCGCAGGAGCCTCAACTATCATGAACTTCGTGATCCAGTTGCTGAAAGCAAATGCAAACATTACAATTCAATGGGTACTGAAGTAAATTTTCAGTTTTCTGGCGCATGCAATTCAAGTTGATTCAGATGTTGTTTTTCCTGGTCGAGAGTATCCCGAATCTGAATATTTTTCGGCGCGTATTATACAAATAACATTAACTCAAAATATTGTGGTTTACAAAATCCGTACATTATAAAATCACGTAGTCCTATCAACCACGGTAGGTACCTTGGCAGTCTGAATTGTCTGTTCAACTCCAGCACATGAATTAATTATATTTATTTACACTTTATTTACTGAAGGTATCGGCCGGCATCTCGGATTACATAGTGTCAAATGAGAGGATGACTAATTAATAATAAATTGTAAACGACCAGTCATAATAGCCGATTTCATGACTCAGATTTAACGTCGCGACGTCCAGAATACGAAGCAGGTGTTGCAAAAAAACTCGGCCTCGACGTTCAGTTTCAGCATTTAAAGACAGAAACAATTCTCCAGGCCGGTTTCATCTCAGTAGAGATTCGCACAACAAAGTGTTAACATACACCACAACAAATTAGAAGAAGTTATAATATCTAATTTTCTTCACATGCTCCAATCTATTAATATATGACGATGCTAACTATAAATTTAAATTAATAGGCTTAATTACACAGTTTAGTGACCCAATGAATGTGTAATTTCCACTATCACAGATATCCAGTACTCAAGCCTGTCCATGATATTCACACATTCGTCTCTCGCCAATAGGGAGAGGTTGGTGGTCAGCTCAAAGCTTCGGCCGTTTTACTATTGAAAAAATGCATCCCGTGCCCAGTGGATATGAAGCTCGTGAGATGCATAGCCAGTATGGATGTGATGGCAAAAATAAAAATTCCTGCCCGTGCCGCGTATCAAAATCCGGTAGCCCATCCGTAATCAGTCAATTTAAAAAAATAGCAATTAAATTGTATTTAATTTGTGGTAAATTAATTCTCACTTAAAGTATTTTATACTGACGAAATATTTTCAAATACGACTCAGTGTATTTTGCACGGTCAATAAAACACCGTAGTATAAGTATTTTTTTAAGACTGTGGTCCTCTAACTTGATAAGTCGTATAGGCCAAATCTTGTGTTTGTGTACTCAAACACTTCGGAGGAACATGCACCTGAACGCAGAAGACAAAAATCTCGACTGAGACAGAAGTGGAAACCTCAAACATTACATACAACTTCATTGAAGATCACTGACAATTGGGTTCGTCGCCGTTTAACTGCTTAATCCCTTAATTGATTCATATGCCCCAATTATACCACACGTAAACTACAAATAAAAAATATCTGACACAATTATATGTGTACTGTATTTCGGAATTACATTTGAGTGTTTGCGTGTTGCGTGGAACACATCACATCATGTTAAAAGTCCGGACAACATTAATAAAGGGTCGCAGTCCATGTAGAACCACCAGTACACCATACTTCTCCTCTCATCAGCATGGCAGGTGAACTAACAGCTTCCAGCTCTGGACCGTCCGTCATTGCGGCACCCTCGTGGCATGCAATGGGCAGCCCCCCGCTGTGCTGATCCCTGTCTCACTCAGTTATACCTTCCACAAAACCTGCCCTCTCAGTCCCTCTGAGTGCCGGGCATGGCTTCATATCACAGTTACAGCTTCAGCCAGAAGGCCTACCATCCTACATCTCAAGCCAGACTTCGGACACATTTACTTCCCCTGAAACGTCACTTTGTATGAACTAGACAAAATTGTATTTTGAAAGAGACGTTACATTGTTTCCGAAAATCAACAGAAAATGCGAGACAATGAGGTCTTCATCTTTCCTCTTCCACGGAGACAAGTGAGAATTGAGTGACCATTAACAAAAGCGAGTGGGATTTTAGTTTCTGAAGGCGACGAGCATTAATATTGGCTGTCTTCTGTGTTGTAGCGCCGTTAAGTCTGGCTACCTCCATTATAATCTAATTATGAAGACAGCAAGTACCTCAGAAACGCTGGTGGACATCTACCAGACTACACGGCGCTACAACCCACAAGACAGCCATCTTCAGACTCACTGAAGTGAAAACCTCGTTCTACATAAAACAGGTATGTCTGGTTTTCTGTAAACCAAAAAGAAATACATATTTTAGTTGCGGTAGTTATGTTTTTATTTGTAAATTACAGACAAAAATCACAAAATGTTTCAATATTTAATTAAAATCATGAAATGCCTACAATTTAAACTTCGATTCTTTTACAATAATGTCCAGAGAACAAGTATCAGATGGGACGCAGTTTATCAGACTTTGTATGCGACTAACACGCACTTCGGACTGAGGAAACAATAAATACATACAGAATTTTGGCGGGACGCCGACACTTCAGACAACAAAAATAGGAAGCTTAAAAATTAACATGAATGTCAGGTAGGAGAAATGGGAGGACCGGACGAGGATAAAACTTGGACGGGAATAGTCCCCAATTGTTGGCTTTGGCGCTGACTTACTGTGTTAATGTCTTTGACGACGGACTTATCGTATGCTACTACTTTCTTTATTTAGTACTTTATCCATCGGCTGTTTTTAAAAGTCTTAAGAATCTTAAGACCTTTTAAAATCACTACGTTTCGAAGGACAAACATCCCTTGGTCTTCAGATAAAAAGTAGAGAGGAGAAGAGATTTGTTCCCCATCTGTGGACCAATTTTCAAGACATTTAAAAAAACATTCAACGAATAAAATCCAAAACAAAAAAATTAGTTCGGCATTGACAGTTTTATTTCTGCTACCAGGATGTTAGTCGATCAGTTAATCAATTAGTTGGCAAAAGAATATTCTGCTAAATCAACAGTCATTATGTAGTTTTCAGCAAAGTTTCTTACACTGGTTAAAACCCGAAAGTTCCGCATCAAACACACGCCTTTCTTTATCGAGATTCGTCCTCGTGATTCTGACTTCTTACTCTTGAACATAACAACGCCTAAATGTATCAACGTATTAGTTGAGGAACAGAAACTCCCAGACTCTGACAACACCATTCTAAGACAAAATAAGAATAATAATTCTTTAATCAAGAATCAGATAGCGTACACGAAAAAACGGCTGTAATCAAAATGTCAAGATACACAACGAAGAGACTAACATAAGATCATTAAAGGAGCAAATACTCTGGCACAGAGAGAAACGGAAAACGGGGAAGCTACTATTCACTATAGATTTTATGGGCTATTAGCTTATAAACATAGGACCAAACGACACGAGGCTCAAAAATATGAGAAGGCGTGGGCAGAGCATATATAATACGGGTAACGACTTGAATTTCATTAGCTGCATTCTGGCACTCTACTGTAACAACGCCTTTTAAAACTGCCAGTTTGTGTATCCATAATTTTGAAACCGTTGATTGGCCATAGTAAGAAACGAGGCTGGTTCGATCGACTGACAGTAAGCAACATCGTTCAAGAGTACAAAAACAAAAGCAAGCAAGAGTGTCCCAGAAAGATGTATATACATTGCTAATTTATGCAATGGTTGTGTGTATACAAATCTTTGGCACGGTTTGTATATCACAAATTGTTAAATTGTTATTTAGGACTTTGTCTATTGTCTAAATATAATAAAATTACAAAGTAAAGTTTTGGAAGATGAATTATACTTGTCACCAGACATAAAAAGACAGAAACCTATCTATTGAGCCCCTGGCAGAGCTAGTCTCAAATTTGGACCTGGACTCAGCCAAGGGGGGCCCAGTAGACACGTTTCTCTGTCCTGCAATCGTCATGATGATGGAGACATTGATTACCTCTGAAATCGCAGCAAAAGTCGACCAGACTACGCGGCGCAACATCACAAAAACACAGCCCTTTTCACTGTTTTCCCACAAGAATTTAAAACTCAAACTGTGTGCGTCAGGACAGCAGAGCATTCCTGTTAAACTATTCCAGGAAGAAGATTCTGTTATACGTACGGCTATAAACGACTAATATTTTATCTTTTTAAAAACTTTCAAATATTAAATTTAACAAGTACAAATATATGGTAACCAAAATACAGATTCATTTGCATTTGAATACAGCATTCTGACATATTTACCTTCAGTAGTATTCTGTTCCCTCCGAGAAGCTTCAAGATGAGCACGGGGCAGACGGTCTTCAACCCCCCCCCCCCCTTGCACCTTCATTTCACCTATAACTACACAAACACGACTCCCCTTAAAGTCACTTGGATTCAAATTTACTATGCACGTGTCAAATAGGTCTCCACAGGCCATACTTGCAATACCCCATTGTGTGATTTATAACTGCACGAGAATCTCCTGCCTATGCTTACAATAGCTTCGTAAATGCATTCCCATGTTTTTTTTCCCTTCATCTTGTTAGTACATCCTGCCATAGAAACGAAGACGCATACAAAGAATTTCACACATCTTACAATATTGGCCCGTCACGAAAGAGTCAGCCAGAGCCCGATGGCAAGTGTCGTAGTTAGTCTCCTACATCCTGGGGAAACGTCGAACGCGTTTTATCCGGGTAAGGCCTATACTAGCTTACTGAACACTGCACAGGTCCGGGCATCGACCTGTCTTGATAGCACAGACACTATTGGGGTCCAAGACGGGTTCGAGCCTGGTATAATAGCAATCAAACGTTATGTAGAACATCTTGGGCTTTCTCAAATCATTATTATTTCTTTTTCGAAACAAAAACACGTTCGTCTTAGGCTCCAGACACAGTCGGAATCCGGAAACAGATCCCACGAACAGGATTTAATCAGATATTTTCGTAGCTGTACCCCTCCCAGAATCAGATCGAGGTGACACTTTAAAAACTTGGTATCCGATATTTTTATTCCGTTCCTTAAAAACGAAAATAGCCTAAAATGTTTTAGAGCGTCGTTAAATAATATATTCAAGGACTGCTGATATTTATACATTAAAGTAAACATGTATTAACGATACGATAATCAGCAACCCTTAATAACAACCATCATCAAACACGCTTCAAATGTGAGTAGAAATCTCAATTACATCAGTGAGATCTCAAGTTCTCACGGCGGAGATAAAGAAGATGGCTGTCTTTTGGGCCGTTGCGACGTTTTAGAGATGCTTGCTGCGATAGTAGTAATGACAGAGGAACAAGGGGCTTCTGAAACGTCGGTAAAATTGTACCACACTAGACGTCGCGACAAACCCCGAGAATAATTTTATCCTTGTATTTACTTAGAGCCTCAATATTCAAACTTTACAACTAACCGAAAAGAAAGTATACTGTGGCAAATTCAATCACACTTAAGTCTACATGTGTTCCGAAATAGTACCAGAAGGCATTTGTACCACCTGGAACAGACCACCCAAGGCTATGTATACAAGAACGCATCCAACTGTGATGTATAAAATAGCGCGATTTTCTGTACCACACACAGGAGCGACTCACTTCCAAACTTTGGAGGGGAAAAAAATCCGATGATAAAGGAAGCGGCTATTAGGGGTCTATCACTTCTTTCTGTTTCTTGCACAATGCAGCGCACCGCATTAATGTTCTCTATCGCCTCGCTTCTTCTTCGTGGCCGCTCCTACACACAGGGTACAATTCCACTACTGAATGCGGCACTCAAATTAGTCCTAGACGCTGTTGTAAAAAGACAAGTAACAGAATATCCGAGGAATTGGCTGCCAACACGTCACAAAAGAGGACGAAGAGTGGATAGAGGAGTCGCTTGAGAGGAAAATTGAATGTCAAAGAAACTTGGAGAAAGTGAGGAACTATATAGCACATGAGATGGACAGACAAAAAAAAACACAAGGAAAGGGAGACAGAGAAAAAATGGAATGAAATAAGAGAATGAAAGTAACAGAACAGAAGCAGGAGATTAAACGAATACCATTGGCACGAGATGGGGGGGGGGGGGGGGCTGAAGAGCTCACCACAGCAGTCAACTTTTTTTTGTCAAATTCTTCTCGTCTTCCAGTTCAATTAAATAGAGCAGTACGGCATAGGCAAAAATAGGTACTCAATGTTTTTGAAACGTATGGTGAAATCATGTCTGCAAGCTAGATGATGTTTGCTACCAGCAGCTGCCCAAGAAACCGGACTTCCATAAATACAGGCGCCTCAAATAATAATAAGGGCCTAACTAGGGCCCATGGTAACATTAACATTTCGTAATTACGACAGTGACTGCTATCTGTACCACCTGGTTTAAGGTTTTTCACGCCGGTGGGTCTGAAGTATACTGTATTGTTGCGCCGTGTAGTTTGGTAGGTGTTAACCGACGTTTCAGAGGTCCTTTCTGCTTCCATCATCAGGGCGCCCTGACATCTGAAACGTCGGTAAACATCTACCAGACTACACGGCGCAACAACCCAGAATACAGTAATTTTCACACTCACCGTCGTGAAAACCTCAAATACTACTGAATTACTTTATTTATACGCTATTTAAAAAGTCATAAAGACTGCGTGAAATGACCTGTCTATCTAAATTATCTGCCTCGCCGTAAATTAATCAGAGAATAATAACGCAGTTTCTGTCACTAACTGGATAACGTACAGCGTCATACAGTTGATTCCTGAAATATTTAACAGCCACTGGTCCGTGAATCGCTGTTTTCATACTGACTATTTTAATTTTTCGTTTCACTTTCACAACTGAACAGTTTGTGCAGATGGACGCTCATTAGGTAAGTCGATTACGAATATACGTCTTTTTCGTAATCAACTGACGGAGAATTGATGGCAAGTTGAATTATTACATATGCACTCCGGAGTGATTTTTAATTACGAATATTTTGTGTGGATGATTATGTCATCTCTTTGATTTCAATACCACATAGCTAAAGACATTCTACTTTTTCTGCAAATAAACATATACAAACGTGCTACTAATATTAATCATAATTTAGAATTTTATATAAGTAGATAAGGTACCGGTCTTCGGGAAATCCATTATTTCTGTACCGGTAAGTGGTTCACAAAAATGTTGGTAGCACTGCTCTAATGAGTTAATGTTAATGTTAGCGCCCTTCCTTCATAGGATGACCCGTTTGCTCGATTATTGAATGCCATATTCTGCTTTTATGTTTATAATTTATTAATATATCGGCTATCAACTGGATTTGCTGGCCTTCTTTTTAGATGTTTAGAAAATTTTATTGATAGATTTTATAATTAATAAGCTACCTGTTACTCGCATTTACTGCAACAGATTAATTACTTTTACGGTCCGTAGTCCTGCATCCTGCGACCGCTATGAGAAAACGAACTTCTACCGTATTATTCATACTTCTTAATATCTCGTTGTCGTTCAACAGACTCATACAAACGCGAACGTATGGCTAGGCCTATTAGTATCTAAAACTTTAGCTAAGATTTGCTTTTGGCACCCCAAGTAGTGATCGCTTTATAGTTCCACACAACTTGCTCATTTCACACTAATTGAAAGTACCTCGCTGTTTTCAAAAGTTTCATTTTTTAACAGAATTGCTAAATGTAAAAGTTCACTAGTAATCAGCAGCCTATATCCTGAGGTAATAAACGAGAAAGCATGGAATAGGAGGAGAACGGATAAGTCGTGCGTGAAATCTATACCATGAAAATGGAATTCATTCTTTAGCCTTACTTAAACTACACTTTTTGTATTATAATGTGAATTGCTATTTTCTTTGTACTCGCCCTTCTGTTAGCCGTCAGGTTCAAATTGGTTTTTAATATCCCTAAATGTACACAAGAGACAACTGTCTTAAAAGAAATCTGTAGCAGCTCTAACAAATAAAATGAGTGGTACTTCATTTAGGCCTTAAGCGTTTGTACGTTGTACAACTGGAGACATGAATTTCACAGTGACCACATTAAATAAATGGTCACTGAATATATCAACATATGTAGTTAAACACGTCAAGTCTTAGCAGTTTCAAAATAATGTAGTAACCCACCACAAGTCGAACCAAAATCCTGATAAAACAATTATACATACAAACTATGTTTTGTTCTAAGACATACCGATATGGTCGATTAACTCGGTAAGTAACCAGAATTAGTCTAGAATTTATGCCGAAGGTAATGTTACTATGCTTAATTAAACATCGAGCCATGAAGACGTATTGGGAAATGGATGAAAATCTCCACACAATCTTAACCTCAGTAATAGATATAGGTAAATTGTAAGCTTCACTCTCCGGCCATTATAGCCCCGATAAATGTTTCATTGTACCCCTTGTAAAATTGGGACTCAGCGCCCTTTTGAATGCAATCCTCTTAGCGGGAATCGAATCCCGACTGTTCTGTTCGTAGCAGATCGCTACAGTGAACAAGGCAGCCCGGATAATACGGTAATGTAAATCGATATGTGTGGCTACTATCATATATATTTTGTAATGGCTTAATTTTAGTTTTGTAGTGGTGTATAGGTTAGGTCATAGGCCCATTATCCCCATATCCGTTAATTATATGTGTGTAATAGCATGTTCGAAATTTGCATAGAAACTACATTATCTTTAAGGAATACCCTAAAATAATAAGGTATTAGTTATAAACTTTTATAATGATTACCTATATTTGTGACAATAAGATTCATTATACCTATATTATTTCGGACATTGGACGTTGTCTGAGGAATATTTAATGTATACGACGTTTCTGGAGTTGACTCCACTCCCAATTTCATTGTCGCCAGCACACAAATAAAAAATCTGTCTGTATAATGACAACCTTTCAAATAAATACGAGAGTAGAGACAACTCCCGAAACGTCGCGTATACTAAATGTACCTCGGGAAAACAGAAACGTCCAACATAATAAACGTACAATTTGAGGTTCTCACAACGGTGAAAATGTCGATTGTCGATTAACCACAATCGATATCCAAGTATTTTTCCACTTTTTGATTGCCTGCATGAACATGCTTTGTAATGATGATAATCGCAATTATTTACTCATACACACAAACTAGACGCATACAAAGGTCAAACGAAATGCTGTCTAAGGTTAATAAAATCCAAAACTGTTTAAAATTGTCTGGTCAGTCTACACGTCTCTCTACTAACTAGTTACCAAAATATTCTCGCTTGCACAGTACGAGATAAATCGCTCTCGGCATTTCAATCATTTTGTTTTCTGGAAGTACGGACCCATCATGTTTTCCGCTTGTGTCTTCCGGCTTATACATATTTTATAACATCAATAACAGCGAATAAAAATGGTATGGCCATTCTTTCACAAGAAGCGAAGAATAACCTAACAGAAGGCTATCCCAAGGAATTTAATAAGTACATTCCATGAGAGAAGAAGCATAGTGAGTTGTGTATTGATGTTCCTTTAAGTTTCATTCGTCAAACGAGACGCGCAATTTTTCATCTCAATCAGATGTTATGTTTATTTCTTAGCGTACAGATATGTCCCAAGCCGTGCTCTGTGTCTGCCTTCACAAATAGCAAATCAACTTCCCTGAGAACGCAGCAGAACAATGAATTTTTCATCAGATATACGGGACCCTGGTAATGAAATGCGCATTCACATTCACGGACTAAGATTCTTATATTTTAATCATTTTTCCGGTTCCTCCAAACCAGTTCCAGGTTCGTAACGATTACGTTTATGAAATAAGCTTACTCTGCGTCTCTCATCAGGCACGACTAAGAACACTAGACGGCTCCTGAATACACGGTGTTTAATCTTAGAGTACCAGAAAAGACGGGAAATTTCTTAACCCGTTGACAATGCATGTCTTCTCAAAAAAGGCCTCTCGTAATTGCAGCTGATCAAACAGCTCCGGCAATGAAATAATTACAGATTGGACGTAAGGGGGGTTTCCAATACTGGGTTGGACAAATTTCTTCTCTTCGCCACCGTTGTACCCAGACCGACTATGGGGTCCATCAACCACGGAAGTAATGGGCTATTTAGCTATACGTATAACTTCTGAAATGTACAGCTGACCTAAAAATAAAAAGTTAGTAAAGTTATACGTTCGCTTCCTCCATACGCCTTCATGGCTAGGTTAGGTCACGAAGACAGCAAATTTGCCTCGAGGAGTTAAGCACTCAAATATATCAATCAAATAAATTTGGAGATTACACAACATAAAACAGCGTATGAATTCCCGTTCTCACGCGACAATCGGTGCTGCCACCTGCGACAGAATAGCTGCACTTGGCAACATGTCTGTCTCGAGTGTCAATTCCGATCGGAGTAAGGCCAGAAACGTTGAGGAGCCCTAGACCAGTCGCTCGTCTTCCAGTTTGCAGAGTCTAATAAAGTGTAGGAACTTGCACTGCTGACCTCTGTACCCTAATGCACACACAGCAGGAATTGAAATTGGTCTGCAAGTTATGATATGGCCCAAGAAGGGGGCGAAATGTCTCTGTCTTGCTGACCTCGCAGAATCTTCGAATAGCCTTGATCTAGGAGTGGTCATGTTTCGTGAGAGATCAATACCTCAAGAAATTTCATTTCTGATCATTCTGAATGGTTCGCATAAACCTGTCTAAATCAGTTAACTCCAGTATTCAACTGAATTACATTTGCGTTCTACTATACAGTTTTATTATGAATACAGCTCTAAAATGATGTAAGAACTGATCACGTTCTGAAGTTCTCGTAAACCTACATCATTCTTTGTTATTTGCGGTTTATTCAACGATGCTTTCGATTACTCAGATTATAAAATGTTGAATGATGAGGTGACCGGCGAATAATAAATTAAAAAGAACGTGGAATGAAAAGGCAATGACCTAATTTAAGATACTGTCCTGGCATTTACCTGGAAAAACTAAGAACCACAAAGAAAAGACAGGAAAAACGGTTTCTGGACAGAGAATTGAATCAGGGACCTCACGAAAACAAAGAAAATTGTTAAACAACTCGAAATCGACGTTCGGTAACAAAAATATTACTGCGTGTGAAGTAGAGCGTACGTATTTAAAAGTTATTACGAATTAGGTAGAAAAAACTGCACCTACAGACATACTCGGAAGAGCATACTACTCATCCATAACGCCCTCCAAATTCGGGACACATATATGGTCGCGTGCCCCGCAGGTAGCACACAGGACATTTCATCTTCACTCATACATTTTGATGATTACGTAAATTTCGTATTAATTCGCGTGGTAAAAAAGGATACAGATTCATGTACCCTCAAATCACGTTGCAGCATTTCTAAGGGAGCCAAAACTGTAAGTTTAAAAAACTTAAAACAATATTCTTCATTTCAAAATATTGTTAGCGATTTTTCATAAATACCTGTATAAAAATAAAACTACATCTTTCGGAGAATTTCCGTTCTCCCAGGAATAAACAGCAAACAACTCGAACAAGGTAACAGACTACGCAGTCAAACGCACACGTGAGCTTCGAGTTCTTGGACCTACAAGAAAATTAATCTTTCCCGTAAAACTTAGTTATAAAATAAATTATAGAAGCATGATAATTTGTGAATCTACGTATGAAAACACGGTTCTTGGAGATTATTTTTTAAAACCCCGCACTATTTAAAATGCAGACACTATCCGTATGGTACAAAATGTTGTCATAAAAAGAAATTTAAAACTACGTAGGTATATGGGTGTCGAATTTCGTCAGTAAAATGGATGGAGCTTCCAAGATGCAGAAATAATTTCATTTACACAGCGACAACAAGTTCTGATATTTGACTTCACATTTTTACAGTAAAGTACAACACATAGAAATAACAAATAAACCATACCAAACATTTATTTAAAACTTTCCCCCCAAAATTTTAAATTTATATGAAGGCTTAAAACACTTTATAGAAACATCAGAATTTTATTCAGGATCAGAGTATGAAATACCGATCTCTACATTCCCTCTGCTAAATTACGTAGTTTTCATTGCAAAAAAGTACATACAATACGGTAAACTAACAGATATTACAGATTATTTACAAAAGCAGATCAGCTACATTGAGGTTACAACGTTTAATTTATTTATTCAAATAAAGCTACAAATGCTGTTCGGCTTTGGAATAATGTTTGTCCATTTGTTCTGATGTTCAGTAATAAAACATCTCTTCCTTGTTTGTCCGGCATAAATATAAACGCAGGGCCTACTCTGTTTGTTATTTTCCATATTTGTTGATCGCTATCTTTTGTTATTTTAACAATTCATGCTGGCAACGCTCATTATCTACAACGAATTCCTTTTTTAAACAGTTCATCAGTTGAAGTTTCATAAAACACAACAACCAACTAACAGAAAACCATTCTATTTTCAGTTTAGTTATATAGGATCGCTTTCGGTGTTATATTAACACAGAACGACAAAATTCACACAGGGGCTTTCGGGGTTTTCCTCTGCGACCTGCGTCCAGAGTTCAGACCTTCAGTCTTTAAAACCTAACACGCTGTGCCCTTTTGGGTCGAATCTATTATTGCGTTCAAGTCTTTTCCGCGCTTTGAAGTTCGTTCGAGTTTAAAAACCTTCACCATCTGCCTCCATCTTCAGAGTTTAAACTGTTACATGAACCTCCTATACTATGAATTCTACATAGGGTGAATACTTAACCTAGGATATCACGTCATTAAACAGTCATTATACGACAATGGAGCTGAAGTTCTTACATGAGATGGTATTGAGCGTTCAGTTTCTTGATTGTTTTACCCCACGGTACTCGCTGGATAGGAGGATGGTGCTCCCCAGGGTAACTGCAGTAACAACAGTAATAAAAATAGAATAACGGTAAGTTTACAGTACAAACAAGAGTCACATTTATTCTAAATAATCGTTTCAATGCAAAATAGCGTGAGGGAACGATATTGATTTATAAAAATTCAACGGCAGCAACTTTCTTAAAATTACAAATGTAAAACTAATAATGTGAATTTATTTTATATGGATGTGATATGGTCTATTGGTTATTTTCAGACGGAAATATTGACATCGATAAGCCTAATACTGTGATATGAAAGAACAACTTATAGAATGGATCGGACACAAACAATAAAACCCTTGCGCAAACCGCCACTGACAAAATTTCCAGCACTAAAAGTCAAATGCAATAAAGATTGGATCGCCTTGTCCAAGAACTGCAAATGCCATAAAACAAACTGAGCGGCCTAAGTCTCTGGGGAACATCTGCTACATATTTCTATCCGATGTCATGGCCGTGAAATAAAATCTTATTTTGTAACACGTAAGTGAGATTTTATACAAAATAAAACAGTTTAAAAGACGTATATATAAGATTAAAAAGTACAATTCCCATTTTAATGCGAGATGCTATAATTCTTTGTAATTTTAAACCGACTGGAAGGGATTTTATAACGGGCTATATATCTCATTGCTCGTATCTATCTGGTGGTTGAGGTCTGTAACGTAAATAATTCTATTGGTTGTGAAATCCAATCGTTGTATTCATTAGGAAGCGTTAGTCCTGTACGGCCGGTAGTAATGGTAGACTTTATAGCTGTCAAGGTGATCCATTAAGATGAATAGATCAGACAACCATAGTCAGCCATGCCAGAGTTGAGTGTCATAAATTGATGAAAATTGTATCAACAACACGTTGCTTTAATTTCAAAGTTCTCTTGTTCTGAAGTCTTAAACTGTAAGTAAAATAAGACATCAATTTTGTTTTAAACATTACAATTCTCATTCGTCTTAATGCAATCAACCATTCCACAATACTGATCATGAAACATCATACAGGCTTACAGTAACTTTGGCCCAACATACACGAAAGTTAGTCTTAAATTTTTGTATTATTTAACGACAATTTTGAAGTATGAAGACGGCTGTCTTATTGGTTGTAACGGCGTGTAGTCTGGTAGAAGTTTACTGACGTTTCATAGGTGCTTGCTGGCCCTGGTGTTGGAAGCAGCAAGTACCTCTGAAACGTCAGTAAACTTCTACCACACTACACAGCACTACAACCTAAACGACAGCCAGCTTCATACTCCCAGCCATGAGAATATGAAAACTTACAATGTACTTCTTGTATTTTGTTACATATATACACTACAGTACAACATGTTTCATATGAACATTGCTAATTTTAGTGAGATCTAAACGTTATGCCTGACACCGAGTGCTTCAATAGTTACAGTCAATAGTGTACCAGATAATATAGGATTTGAGACTTTCGAGGTGAGTACAATCAATAAAATCGTCTCGGGCAAACAGCCGCGTTAGCAGCTTATCGTAGTAAACTGACGTTTCGGGAATAAACTCTGTCCCCATCTTCAGGGTTCTGATGTGACTGGATTCTCGGAAGTCGCCTGTGTAACTGGTCCCGAGCAGGAAGTTACACAGGCGACTTCCGAGGATCCAGTCACAACAGAACCCTGAAGATGAGGACAGATTTTGTTCCCGAAACGTCGGTTTACTACGGTAACCTGTTAAGGCGGCCGATTGCCCGAGAAGATTTTATTGAGTGTACCAGATAGTTCCACTGCATACAGACGAGAGTGTACGTCAAGATTGAAAGTGTTCCAATACACAGAGTCCATAGTATACCTGAGACTAAAAGTGTGAACAATCTTTCCACGCCCTTAATAACACAAAGCACACGCCGAGTTAAGAGTCTTCGATCTCCCGGCACCGACTAAATTTCTGAACACACCCTTCGGACAATGGCGAACAGAGAGATACACAGGCTAAAGCTTTCTCGCTCATTATGAATAGGACAAAATACTCCCCATTACACTGAAATATATACAGTACAGACTTCCAAAAGTAAAGGACAGAACATGCATTATACTTACTTAGTACTCAACCCATAATTTCACACCTACTGTTAGCCAGTTTCAACACAACAACTTAAAAATCTCAATGACGCACTAGGGAACTCAGGCCATGATACACCCTCACAAGTACCACACAGATACAAACATAAATTGAGGATGTTTCAAAAATGTTTTGACCTAAGTTTAATAAAATTACATAAAAACAAATTTCGTAATTTATACTCCACCCATAATATTGGTAGTTAAAACAATTAAAGAAGAAACACATTCTCACTGCATGAGGTAAGGATAAATTCATATCAAACGACAGTTAAAATTCATAAGCGGCTAAACTATTTGGGATGATCTAAGTATAGACAAGATATGCATATAAGATTATATACATAAATGTGCTTACAGGACATAAAGGTGTGGACTAGACTGATCTGGTTAAGAAAATGATCCATGGCGGGCCTTTGTGAAAACGTCTAAAACGTCGATCAATTTCTGCGGTTCCTTCAGTGTTTCTGCCTAATCGTCTCCGACTTGTAATAAACACGTATTTGTTTCCATACATCACACGAATCCAAAGTTAAAGGTATTAAATGGGATCACTGTTTAAAACAATCCAACTGCATTTCTACATAATTATCATAAATACTTGGCTGAAACTCAGTAAAAGTTTCGATCTGCTGCGTCTTTGTCTTTACAACAAGAGTGTTTCAGCTTACCTCAAGTTAGGTACTGGCTATCAGATCATCACGTCTTTAAGAGTCAGCTTTGCTATTAAATAAGCTACAGCAATCCTAACCTGTTTGCATCACACTTACACACTCAACAAAAGAAACGGGCAGATCTGCCTTAAATATCTCGCAAATTAATTTAAGTCGTTTGAAAGGGAATCGTTCAATTCTAAACCAGTCAATATCTACTATCGATACTTGAAGCTTCAATAAGTACCTTAATTTGTATAATACTCATTACCGTCTAAATTAAATTAACACCTTAATAATTTATGTTCTCTAGTCTGGAAACCTGCGCCTTACAACTTCACGTGTAGGCGGTATGCTATTTAGTTATCATTATAATTTAATTAAGTACGATATTACAGGATATCCATAGTGAAACTAAGAGCAAATTAACACTGATCATTTGTTGGACAGGTAAGAAACATTCAGTACAATCCCGCACTCTAAATAAGATGTGACTTAAATATTTTATAAAATCATGATCCTATATAACTATATGCACACCAAACAAAAAACAGTTTACACTACATCACACTCAGGCTTTCTGTGCCCTCACATCAATTATTTGCGTGAAGAAGTACAATTTTTACTCATTAAACAGAGTTCCTGCAGGCTTACGCCAATGTAATGCGTTAGGGTAATAACTTTCACCCATCGGCTCCCCATTGTATTTATTCTCAGAAAAAAGGAATAAACTACAGTTGGTAGTGGGAAATGAGAATCGGAGAATGAATAACGTCCTTTAATTTGTGTATTGGATAAAACAAGTGTCCACTTTCCAGTAAAGCCTATCTGAAATGTTAGTTTCATTGCATCAGAATGTAATTCGTCTAAACTTTGCTGTTCCAACTCTGACTTCTTGGCTCTGACTGATACCGATCTGACATGTTGCGAAACGCTACAAATAGCCTTGGACTTGTCGGGTTTCTTGATACATGTTCCGGATTTCAGTTCACAGAATGGAGAATGCTTCTTTTAAAAGTTGAGCAGATGACGATCAAAATGTTTCAACTCCTTGTCTTATGCCCATTTATAAACTCCATCCTCAAAGCGGTAAACCAGCAGTCATGTTAATACAACAAATTCGTGATGGAAAGAATAATGGTACAGATCTGTATATTCACACATGTCCATGTAAATACACGTTAAAAATATAGAAGAAATCCTGTACTGAAAGAATCTTACCACGGTAAGAAGTGCTTCTGACTGGTTTCAAATTCGACCTTCATATTTTCAACAGATTTGCGTGGTTTAATAACGAAATCGATCTAGAATAGCGATATTTCGGGTTCTTACGGCGGTATGAAGATGGCTGTTCCGTGTAGAATGGTAGAAATTTACCGATGTTTCAGAGGAACTTGCTGCCTCCATCATTACACGATTTACCTGCGTAACAACCCAAAATACAGCCATATCCAGTCTACAATAGACGATTTTTTGACTTCTAAGCTTAAAATGGCAATAAAAGTCTCCCAAAAATCTTAATTTACCCGTTCGTATGACAACGAAGTTCATCCTATAAAGTTCAATAACGCACTGACACTTAAAATAGAAATCAATGATGCACTGTTCCCTCAAATTTATCTCTACGAACCTGCTGAGCTGCCCCGGTGATGTACATCAATCAGAATAAAGAATAATGCACTACAGGTGTTGTAATGCTAATCTTCTCCCGTTAGCTTCATAAAGGAACGCAGGGGAGACTATCTGATAACGCCCAGTGCGTTCCATTCTTCTATATATTCGGGTGAATGAGCTACCGGAGAGGCCACTGCAAAACTGGACCTACGGAACAAGACAACACGCCCATTGCTAAGGTCGCTCCATACAGAAACAGTCGACGTTCAGTGCGCCATATCAAAGTTCTGATAATATCGAAACGACTACGAAGAAGACATTCTGGGGAAAAACAAAGCCTACTTTTCTAGTTTAACGTAGACCTGGTTCAATCTACAGAACTGCGATAAATGAACAAAGTTATCAGATAGCATTTTTGCGGCATATGATGTTATTATTCTCTACAAAAGCTCACCATAGCTCCACTCGCGGACCGTGTGCTGGCTGGAAAAAACTTGTAGACTCTCGTTGCACTTATAAAAATACATCCTTTCACTTCGACGTTTAACGACAGTAGGTTACAACACAACGTGACCTGCGTGGGCTCTTCTACAGTTAAATCGATATATTTATTGAACTAATCGAAATGTATTAAATTTCAACCACCGATAAATATTTTAATAAGGGTTGTATGACTTTTCAATCATTCTGTACGTGTGTAAGCCTATGTATGTAGACTATGTACAAAGCAGCCTTAAGGACCCACGTACATTGCCCGTAGTTCATGTTTGGTTGATTTCTAATTCCAATTAAAATATGTATGTGACGTCATTGCAACGGTACACTTCATATATACGATAAACATGCATGCTGAGGGCGGTTATAAGGAAGTTATGTTGTATGGCACAAACCGCTGGCTGTGGCCCTTGGAGGACCAACAGGTAATCGGGCATCGGAACCGACAGCTGTCTCCTACCTGCTTTATTAATTGAACGGGTTTTCCACACCGAGTTATAAATCACTCGATCACATCTTAGATCTCCCCCTCTCGACATACTGGTAACGAAAAGAACGGTAATCTCAAGTGAAATAAAATAAAGCCAGACTCAAAAACAAGAAAGAACCCATCGTGTAACAGGGGGGAAAAACTGATCTTCGCGCTGCAGGTAGTGTTCTAATGGACGAACACCAGTCGTCCTTCACTTCTGTCAAGACCACAAATCTGATTATTTACTGTGAACAATGATTTGCTGCAAGACTATACGTGATCACGATAAATGATGAAGAACAGCGAATTACGAAAACAAGAGACAAAAATATACGTACTATTTAAAGAGGCCTTCCTCGTCTGTAGCAAATACTTTAATCACTACATCCAAGTAGCGTTAAAATCGTTCATTATTAGAGGTATATTTCGTACAGATATATGACGTTTCGGAAGATGTTATACTATCGTCTTTATGTTACTGATGCTGAAAGCAGAGAAGCAGGAATTTTATGAAAAGGTGATCACATGTTAGGAAAATTCTGTGGGAGAAACGTAAGGAATTGAAGCTGTAAGTTGACAACTAAAAAAGACTAAACATCTGTATGATAAATAAATACAACTTTTAACAATTCTCAATGGCTATCACTTCTAACAAAGAGGTCCAGCTGATGATCCCAATTCTTCTGAGCGTAGTACCAAACAGCTGCGACGCCATGACACGTTTAAGAATTTTACTAAATCCAATTTATAGCTTATTATAAGCGTTTCTTATTTTGGTATTCTTAATAAACGTCTTACGGGATTGTAATGCGTTGATAATTTTACAACTTATTTTAAAATTCTGATAACATTATTATTTCAATAATTATAGTTAACCCTGTATCAACATGGCACAATCTACAACTCAAACCGTGCTTACGTATACGCATAGCTGTAAGCTTACATGACGTAAGAAATATCTGAAGCTTTTCGTGTCATAACACTGTCAATTTCGTCGTTGAAGTCCATACATATCACGCTAATTCCAAGCTCAATGTTAAAATGCAAATTAATACTTCCAACGTGAGTCTAGAATTTCGTATTCTGATATGAGGGCGAAGTACGATAACATTTGGGCTTAACATTAGAAACTGTAAAGTCTCTTCCAGCATTGGTCGGTGAAGTAATATAATGTGAGATTAGCTCTATGGTCAAGGCGAGACAAAAGACAGCGAAGGACGTGAAATCACGGAGCTTCTGAAACTGAATTAGTTATTGTTTCGAGACGCCCAGAAGTCTGAGGTTTCGTTGCTCGAATGAGGTCGGCCAGTCTCACCACCGCAACTGCAGTGATCAAGCTAATAATCCACGATAGTGAATAGAAACGGGAACTGGAACATTGAAAATTTGACCACAAAAGAGGAAACTGTAGAAGCTTCTCACCAAATAACCGAGCCACGTTACCGGAAACAGCAGAGCTGTAGTCGCCCCACACAATGGACGAAGCGGGACAATGAAAATTGATAAGTTAGCTGTGAGAAACACAAAATAGACTGTTTAATTTAATACGGTTCGCCGCAAATTCAATTGCGCGTAGCCTGTAATAAAGTTATGCTATGTATTAACTTGTTATAACACAGAACTGTGGTTTGTAAGGAATAAAACACGTGGTTATATTGCATTTGCTTTCACTTTGCTGATAACATGGCTACAGCATGAACTTTATAACATGTAAACTTCAGCTTTAGCAGAAAATTAGCGGTATTCTAACAAGGTTTAATGTCAATCATACTGCTGTATTTCTAAAAAATAAATAAATAAATAAACGATGGAACAACATATATAAAATAACACAACAGTTGAAAGAGAGAGACTGTAGATTGCATAAGAAAACTGCAATATAAGCATACAAGGAATAGAAATGTACATTATAAATTACGACACGATGAATAATTTTCATATGTTTAACCTAATAAAAAAATAAAAAAGAAAGAATCATATATTTGCGTAACATAATTAATAATGTACAGTACGTACAAATAAGTACCGTACAACAAACATTAACAGCGTAACCTACCTTCTTCCAGTTATGACAAAAACAATGCA
This sequence comes from Zootermopsis nevadensis, assembly GCF_977971745.1. Classification (NCBI taxonomy): domain Eukaryota; kingdom Metazoa; phylum Arthropoda; class Insecta; order Blattodea; family Termopsidae; genus Zootermopsis; species Zootermopsis nevadensis. The sequence goes on from NW_028259142.1 coordinate 13,299,902, forward strand.
AGTATTAGAACAAACAAGGTGCCTCGTTACTTTACTAAGATTTTGCCATGTGACACGTGACTGGCTGCGTGAGAAATCCCGTCGGGAACAACGGGGGTTAAAATATAATTCTAATCAAACTTATTTCTAATGCTATCAAGAGGTGCCACGAAAAAAATATATACGTTCGAAGCTGAGCAAATCGTGAGTTTGACAACAAATGTTTATTTACTGGTAAGTTGCATGTCAATAATGATGGGAAAATCTGAAGTATCAAACATATATTCATAAATAACATTCCACAAGGCCCAAAATCCCTTAAAATAAACAGATCACCAGCGAACCAAGCTACTAAAACGTGCTTATTACGTCTGATTAAAAACAAATCTATCCTGCCATCTCTTGACTGATTAAGTAATCCTGTGAATTACATATTAAATATTTCCCTGAAGAATAGAAATGTTTAAAGTACATAAAAATTGCCAGTATTGATGTCGTTTAACCAAGAAAAATGAAGCATAACTGGACATTACTTGGCACATGACTATGATCATGATAAGACAGTCCTATGATAGATGATAATTTCGGCCCAGCAGAGACATCTCGCAGTGGCCGGCGAAACAGCGCCATGGTATGTGTCGTGAAGCCGCCAGCAGAGCCCAAACAGCGTTTGCTCCACTGCAGAGCAATCTAACGACCATCAAGTGCTGTCGTTAACCTGCTATTATAACGAGAGGTCTCATTCTTTTTGCTATTTATTTGTTGTATGTGTAAGATCCCCTCAGCACACTGCATTGTTTGCAAATCATTCTTCTGCTCGTTAGTCGTATCCTATTGTTTTTGGCACTAGTACCGGTGACTGAAAGCTTGTAAGTCTCAGTGGGTGGTTTCCAAACCCTACCTGCACCTTTCCCCTGTGTGGGTGGAAGGTGAGACTAGGAGAGGTGCTTGAATAGAACCACGTTCAGGAACAATGAATCGCGGCCCTATCACTCAATATAGTCTTGATTAGGGGGACTGCCAGTACAATAGGATCCATGGCTACTACATGGATTGGTATCTTACAATCAGGCCTTACGTACCTTCCAGATGCCATGTAACAGTGAATAGATCTAGACAAGAAAAATCGAAAAAAAATAATTGCAAAACAGCCCTAACAATGAGAAAAGTGCGTTTTTCATTAATAGAAGCAACTTACTTGCATTAAACAAAAGGTTGAAGCACTGCAACCCATCCTAACCCACTTTACGCGTAAACAAAGTTTTGTCCAAGCCAGGATAATAACCTCCTTAACAACGCTAAATTGTTTGCTTGAGTCAATGAACGCGACATTCGAAATGTTTTTGTCTGTTGTCTGCGTCACTCAAACTGCGTATCCGAACATCAAACACAGTTTTTCCCAATCAGCCTTCAACATATTTATAGAAAGGAAGATGAAATTCACACAACATTTTAGCAGGTATACCTGAAAGCATGCGACCACTTCGGAGAAGCAGATTTCAGAATATTATTAAATGGATCTTAAAGATACAGGTATGAAGACAAGGATTGGATACAACTGGCTCTGAAATTGAAAGTACCTTGTGTTGGGCTGCTGTAAACATGGTAATGAACCACAGAGTTGAATAAAAGACAAGGAATTACATGACAAGCTAACTGATTATCACCTTATCAATAACCGCTAGCGTCTACCGTTCGGTATACACGGCGCCAAAACCCAGAAGAACATCATCAATATAATGACAACATTCAGTCAGTAGCCTTTTTTAATAAATTCCCATTAAGTTCCAGAGACCGCGAGTCGATAAAAAAAGATGCATGCGGCCCCAGGTCTTAAAAGGTTACGACGACTTCCATCAGGCTATGGGCTCTCTCTCCACTGGGATACTGGGAACGACCCGTTCTTCAAGTGTCTGAGCACTGCGGGCCCCAACTTTTCGTTAGATTGATCTATGGACATTCGGTAGGACTCCTTGGACGAGGGATCGGCCCGTCGCAAGGCCTCTACCTGTACACAGGACAGCACAACACAGAAAAACGCGGACAAACATCCATGGCTTGAGTGGGATTCGAACTCACGGTCCCAGCGACCAAGCGGCCACTGCGGACCTCTCTCTCTCCACTGCAGATGTAAACAAGAGACAGTGTGTGTGGGTGTGTCTGGGATGCAGAAATACGGTAGCAGTTGATGATAGTACGCATGGGGTATAGTTCTTACTCGTCTCTTAGTAATGCTGTTAGGTTTGTAGACATTATGATAATTTCTGCACAGCATTTCGGAGGTTACGGTGAGGAGGGTTCTGAACTAACACCCAGCCCGAAGCTATACTCCAGAATTTCTACTGCGAAGACACAGAATTGTCATTATCATAGGACAACAAAAACCAAGTAACGACAGAAAGTCTACGTTCAAGTTTAAATATACCGATATCTTTTTTCTTTAGTTCCGTCAACACTGTTTTTTACGCAAATTAAAATATCCTCTTGCTTTTCATTTTCACTCGTATTTGCTGTTTGAGAAGAGCATTTAAAGACAAAACGTTTAGCAGTCTGTAGCAATTAAAACTATTTGTTGTTTTTCAAGATAATAAATTTTACATATTATCATGGATATATGCCAACAAGAGTTTTATTTAAATAAAAACCAGACTGGAAAGTATTAATGTTCAGATGACGAAATATACTACGAAGACAAGTCAATTCGTTGACATGAATTCGGAGGAAAAAGATCCCTTCTTTAATATTAAAGCTTGTATATTATAAAAAAGAAAAAGTCAGCGTCTTAATAACCACATCATTTCTACTAAACGTCATATCAGCCCGAGCAACTTTAGTATGTGCGAAAAGGACGGAGTAAACTGAAGTTGATAGTTTTAAAGAAGAATAAGAAGAACAAGAAGGAAGCTCTTGACAACAGAAAGGCCTTTCCAGCGTTCCTTCCTGCCATGTCTTGCAACTAATAAGGCTAGATAGCTCGCAGCGGATGAAGCGTACCGTGAATGAAGACATCTTGGCAATTAAGATCAGGCGTTAGAGTAGCCGCATAAGAAGCAGCATCGCGTACGTCGGGCCTGCCGTTGACCCGCCCCCAGGTAGCGCACACACACACCACACATGGGTCGTGACGTTGCACCAGTACGAACTACGTGTTTCCGTATCAAAGTAACGACAATGTCTACAGTCTACGTCAGTTAATGGCCGACGGTATGAACGGAACTGATATACGAGATTCCTTGCTACAGTAATGGAGCCGATGTTCAACAAACGTGACAACTGTTCATTCATTATAACAGACTAATTAACTAACTAACCAACTCCATAATGCACATTCCCTCTCAAAAACCTGATACTCATTCCTTTCGGTAGCAAAGTAACTCGCGGCTTATTTAAAACCTGAAAGTTCATTACCGCATTAAAAACAGCCCGCTACCGGCCCATATCACATTAAAGATTACCAATATTGTCTTACCTGAGGTTTATTTTATGTACATGACGTTTCGAAAGTTGGCTATACATAACCATTCACTATCGGGTGGTATATTATTATTCCCTTCACTTACCATTTTACAGTGTATTTACTTCTATGTAACTGAGACAAACCTTGTCCCTGAGGTACATAGAGCAGCAGCTATTTCTGAAATACATTTAGTTTGTAATATGTGTTACATGCATTATACAGATTTCGTGTGAGGCATTATATAGACACCAGCGTATTTCGAATGATGTATGATGATCCTAGAATGGCGGTTTTCTGAAGTTCCCTAACGTCGTGATCGCCCGGAATGTTGGCCAAATATTTTTTGAGTGACTTGGAGACAGTTCCAGTTGCTCCTATAATTATTGGAATTTATTTTGCTTTTACCCTCCACATTCGTTATATTTCAGTGAGGTTATATTATTATTATTATTAGTAGTAGTAGTAGTAGTAGTAGTAGTAGTGCCATAACATTCTTCTTCACAAGCTCACTAATTTTGGATTTTCCTCTAAATTTGTTGATTGAATTTGTAGTTATCTTACCAACAGACATTCCTTTGTACGTATATCGGGAATGCTTTCGTTTTCTTATCTTGTTAAGTCAGGAGTGCCTCAAGGTTCTACCTTATTCCCCCTACTTTTAATATATTTATTAATGATATTTGTGACTCTCTTTCCAATTCCAGTTATCTGTTGTTTGCTGACGATTTAAAGATATATCGTAATATTAGAGACGTTTTTGATTGTAAGTTGTTGCAGCATGATATTCACGCTGTGCAAAATTGGTGCCATAAATATGGTATGAAGCTTAATTTAGGTAAAACCATGATTATATCTTTTACTCGTACAACAAACAGCATATATTTCAATTACAATTTATATGACAATTTGATATCGCGTTCTCAGCGTGTTAAAGATCTTGGTGTACTTTTGGACTTCAAGCTTTATTTTCACCAGCATATTGATTACAGGTGTTCACAAGCCCTTAGAATGCTAGGTTTGATTAGGTATATTACGTCTTCTTTTTCTACTTTAGATAGCTTATTGGTTTTGTACAATAGTCTTGTTCGGTCTAAATTGGAGTATGGATCTGTTACTTGGAATTCCATTACTTCCACTGATTCTACCAAACTTGAAAGAATTCATAGGAAATTTGCAGCTTTATGTCACGCCAGATTTTTTAATGGCCTAGGTGACTATAATTATGAAGACGTTTTAGTTAGGAGCCATCTTGATGCTCTCTTTCTCATTAATATATTTAAAGGCAAAATTTGCTGCCCATCCGTTTTGGATTCAGTTTCTTTGCGCGTTCCCTACAGATCCATTAGAAACTACTTCACGTTTTTTGTTCATTGTAGTTTTAAGGCTAGTCCCTTGTTTAGGTGTGTTTCTGCTGCCAATGCAGTCTGTCAGCGCATCGACATTTTTAACAAAGGAGAATATTTTGCTTAGGAATTTTATTTATAATTAGTTTATTTGTTTGTTTGTTTTTTGTATTTTAATGTTTCACTTTTAGGCACATTATTTAGCTTATTTACTGTTAATTATTTTGCAATAAATTAATGAATTGATATATTATCATTATTATATATTTAGTTCACTGTTTGTGTGTTTTTGTATTGTTGTGTTTGTTATTACTGCTTAGCTGTTATTGGCCTTTATTGGCTGTTGTTAAGCACTCTAATAAGTGAATTGAATTACTATTAATAAGCAAATTGTAACTTTATTCTAATAATTATAAAAAACCTCCTCTTTCCAATACTTTTCAAAAACTACAAAATAATAACTGAAGTGTACTGAATGTAAAAAAATCTCTAATGGAAAGCTTTCATAATTGTTTTGTTTTTGTGAGAACAGCAAGCATGTTATCAGGTAGACTGACTACAGGAAGCAACGAATTCTCTGTGAATGAATAAGAACACGGTTCACGCTAAACCCACTATCATCCAAGTCAAATTGTGGGTGCAAAATGAGACCAGACAAGGTTTCGAGCGTATTAGGAATACAGGACACTTTTCACCACGGCGTGGCGGAAACCAGCCATCTTCATAGTGATAAACTTCACAATGTGTACACTTCACTAAAGACTACTAACCATGCTAGCATTAGACGCAACATAAATTAGGCAGTTATAAATCCGTCGTTAAATAAAGCAATAATAAATTAATCTTCTTAGGACGTTCGTAGCATCTGAATTTCCCAACATTCTGTTATTACTTTAGTTCTTGTATTTCTGACTTGTATTTCTTGTTGACAGGGAACAAACTACGCGCTAAACGTAAGTAAATATGAATTTAAGTAGATAAATATTTGCAAACATAAGCACAAACAGAGAGGAAGATTTTCACCTGTCGGTCATCAAAATCCTCGGTTGTTGCCATTATGCATTCCAAGAATTATCCACCTTAAGTTAAACAATTAATACATATCGTAAATTAAATCCTCGAGAAATTATCATGAATATGTACAACAACGATTCATTTTAGAGACCTGTAAAATTTTTCAGAGACGGAAATTGACAAAATCTATTATTTACTTACTGATGTCAGTCAGCTTTTTAAACAATAAGCATTGTTGTTATTGTTTATTTACTTGCTGTGCTGACTGGATCTTATTTTGTGGTTTTATTTTTATAAGTTTTTCTGTTTTTTATTGTTTAATGTTTTACTTAGTATTATTAATTGAATTATATTACTTAGGTATCGTATTTTGCCCATTCACTTGTGAAATATTATTCTATAAATGAATTGAATTATCATTATTATTATTAATATGGTACATTTATATAGTTAGTTTCATTTGTTTGTTTGTTTTTGTATTTGCAATGTTTTATTTATATTATTATTGAAATGAATTTAATTATTTATTATAACTTATCCTGTACTCTGGTTTAGTGCTTGGCTGTTATTGGCCTTATTTGGATGTTGTCAAGCACTTAAATAAATGAACTGAATTGAATTGAATAATAGTCCTTATTGCAAAGAATAATAAGCCAAAAGTAGTGGTAAAACGTGAATAAACAACAGTTTTGACGAATCATAACAATAATATTATTAACCCATGGGACACAGTCCTTCATTATGGTAAGTTATCAGCGGCACTAATCACGAAATTTACCATCCTTTACGGGTCACGAATGTTCATTACCCATCCACAAGAGCCCGCCTCGTGTACCACAAATCCAATCAGCACCCTCAAGACCAATTTTAATTTTGTCCTCCCATCTACACCCAGGTTTTCCAAATGGACTGTTCCGTACAGGTTTACCAAATAAAATATCACATGCATTTCTCATACCTTCCATGCATGCCAGTGGCCTCTCCAATCTAATTTATATGTAAATATTATGAGTGATACGATGCAATTTTGCAGAGCAGTCCAATCTTTCCGACCAAGATCTAAATGAATCCAATGTTCCGACGTAAGGTGGCGTGTGGTTAAGTGATGTGTGGTAACATAATTAAAATTAATGAGCTGACGGACATCCAACATACCGCAGCACGTCAGGAGCAAGATGAATATGCAATAAATTAATTAAACCCGGTGTGAAATTCGGTTGTCATTACAGTGAGCCACGGGTGGGAGTACTCCAGCCCGCTGGCTACCGGAAATGCAGCAATGACCAACAGACTCCAGCCTCAACCAGAGTGCGTCTGCACCGAACTAACTACACATACAGATATGGCTTCTTAATTGTCACGATATAAAATGTGAGAATAATCGCAAAAGTCAGTCGACCTCTACAAATATGAATAATTTGTTACTAAACAACAATTTCGTCATTTTTAATTCCACTACTTAAAAACACTTTAATCTAGGAATTACAGACATGTTCAAACCCTGTTCCGTTCTTGACAGGCATAAAAACTGAACATGGCATTTCGCGATTCGGCTGTTTAACACAAAACGTATTTCCTTTCTTGCATAAAATGCACGCAAGAGATCGCGGTAGTGTGAAAATTCAACAGATTTCGGTTAAATTTAGTAGGCTACTCCGACTGCTTACCGATTAGAGTCTCCACACGGTCTAAGGCGTAGGATTTAGCCACTGTAACACCGGAATCATGGGTTCGAACCCCAGCTGAGGCATAAATGTATGTTGTGCCGTCTTGTGTAGGAAAAGGCCTTGCCCATCGTCCAAGATGTCCTACTAACTGTCGGAAGAAACGGTTCCGAAATCTCCCATAAGGAGATGGCCTATGTTCGCCAAGAATCGTAGAACCACGTAAACAGAAATCTCCGGCAGCTTAGTTATCATAATAATTTAATTTCGGTTCGAATTAATCCGCTATAACCCCTACATTATATAAAACACATATATCTTTCAGGACTGGGTCACATAAGAAAATGTTACAGAACACACTTTAATCTTCATTGGATCCTGTAAATTTATTTTTAAAAGAATTTTAATAAGATAAACATTTAAGGAAGCACAAAGTAAAATAATTTCTGTCTATGGTCCCTGGTATCTGTAGAGAGATAATCTCTGAATACCTTTTCTTCAATAACTAATTCATCTTTCAAATAAATAAGCATAAAGTTCAATGTGATATATAAAGACGCAATTAATGCACTTGAAAACAAATTTTACTCCACTGAGTACAACTTCCAAATTTTATTTTAACTTCAAAAAATGTGTAGCTGTCTTTCCTTGATGGGTCAAACTAACAGCGCATGGCTTTGTGCTAACCATAGATAAGAACATGCATATTTGCAGGCTGCGGTCACAGGTTGTAAACTACTGACAACCACAAGAAGAGATATTAAAATTCTTGAGGTCCAAGTTATAGCAAGTGAATGGAGCTATAACAACCACGAGTTTGCCTTTTTCACGCCTACGCTCATATACACTCCAGTGCTTGTTTAATTTTAACACTCTAAAGCCCGAGTTCTCAGCCATACAAGACCCGGAACCACATTCACCTTTTCTTGTCGACTCGTGGGCTGCCAGGATACCGACGTTTCAGATATACTTATATCTGCTGACAACCCAGGGCTAAAGAAGGAGAAATTATGTTCCTCCGAAACATTGGCATCTGCCTCCAAGTCCACCCGGCGTTACAACCCAGAAGACCGACTACTACAGACAAAAGTATTTTCACATTAATTAATTAGCCTTCTTAGTTAGTTCGACCGGAGTAAATCTAAAAAGGAAATAAAATAAAAAAGTACTGTGAACCGAATCGGAATATTTTCTTGCAAGACCGGTTGGTAAGTTGGACTTGATTTCCGGCATCTTCTGTCACTTTCAACGTTAGGCATGTTGCGTCATTAATTAACATTCTTTGATTGCTTGTGACGTTAGATATAATCACACGTCTGAGGTTACTTGATAGGAAGGATGTTTGTCGCGTCACATACCACAGTATTACAACCCCAACCGCCTCACGTAAGAAATGAGCGGATTCTTTTAAACTGACTGCGGTAGTTTCAAAAGCACTGTGAAGCATATATAACTCATATACTGTCGGTGATATGGATCGCTAATTCAAGTGTTGGAGACGTTTTTGAAAGCTCTCGATCACATCGCAGAGATGTAAATCAGGTTCAGAAATGTATCGCGCTGTCCTCATGGACTAAACGTATATTTACCTACTCAGTTGTTGGCCTGTAAGAATATTTCTTATTCTACCTGCTAATTGTTTTTGCCATTTGTATTATAATGATATTTTGCGACAGCGAAGAAATTTGCCATTATTAGTGAGATTTCATGCCTGGCCTGAAGATGGAGGCAGTATTTGTTTCGAAACGTTGCTATACTCCCTTAAGTCCACAAGGCGCTTCAACTCAGAAGACCAACAGTCATCTTCAAAGCCGTGAGAACCTCAAATCACATTCCTTTGGTTTGCATTACATTGAACATTTTCTGACACAAACAGCCAATAGACTAAAGAATAGAAATATGTGAGCGAACTCCAAACCACCAATTTTCCAAACACGTTCTTTCTTTTACTCAAAACTGTTATTGACTATATTTTGTATAAACACAAATCTTCATACTCACCGCTGTGAGAACCTCAAATCATACAAATCTACTGTTTCAAAGCGAATCGTACTACAAATACCACATTCAAACGAACAAACAAAAGTTGTGCATCTTAATGAGATCTATAGTTCACACAATGGATCATATTTTGAGAATGCTTAACATGTTCTTTAATCAAAAAGAAAAAAATTACAGTCCTGTTAAAGATTTTTGTCAGCGTAGGCCTGCATTGAAACAACACCCACCCAAAAAAGTGTCCCCTACTTCAAATTTCATCGAAAATTGTCCAATTATGACTCAAATGAGAGATACGAACGCATGAGATCACGTTTTCGTTATCAGCACACAAGAGTGAAAAGTTTTTAAAAACTGCTGTGAACTTAAACGTACTCACTTATCTTGCTTATCCTTAGAACAAAATAGTTCAGTGCGCAACTGTTTAAAACAGAAACCGAGGTAATATTTGATAACTTAAAAACAAAACTAAGTTTCCATGCCCTATTACTTCTTTCTGAAATTCGTTTTACTCAACCAGTTAAGAAGTTCCTTGCTTTATCGTCTCTTCACTAACACGCCTATCTCGCATCCGAGCGAATTCATGCCATATCGTAATATTAAATTTGGTACAAGCCTCACATGCATGCCTGTATCCCTGAAGTAACTTTCGTTTCAGGTTTCCCGACCAAAACGTTGTGTGTATTTCTCATTTCCTTCATGTTTGCTGCATCTCTAAACTATCTCTTACTCGAAGATGGCTGTCTTCTGGGTTGTTGCAACGTGTAGTTTGTTAGAAGTTTGCTGACGTTTCAGAGGTCCTTACTGCCTCCATCATCAGGACGATGAGTAAAGTCTGTAAACTTCTACCAGAATACACGGCGCAACAACCCAGAAGACAGTCATTTTCGGACTCACCGCCGTGAAAACCTCAAATCCTACATCTCTTGTTCCTTCATTCAGTCACTCCAAAGATATTTGTTGACGAGAGCACAAGATCTTTCATCCCAGCGCAGATTCAATCTATGTTCATCCCTTGAAGTGAGACAGCAAATCCCTTCGCCATAAAAACAACGGGCATGTTGGAGAATCGATGTATTTGAAACGAGCGATACAGCGGTCCATCCCCTATAGTGTAATGCTGATCTTGTCAGCAGCCAACTCGCATCATTATTCTGGAATGTTCGCTCCCACCTCTTCACGAAGCATTGCGTGGCTGACCAGCTCACACTCATCGGTAAGACCGGCTGGCCGGCCAGCCCCCCAATAATCGGATAGCAACATCTCTCCTCAGACCGAACTGGATGGTCAGAACGAGCAACGAAGTTGATACATAGTTGCCACGTCGTCAAAACACTGGGCGTTTACTTTGAAAAAGAAAGAAACCCTCAAACGACGAATATCGTAACAGGGGTGGACATAGCTTGAAGAACTGGCTGTCAGGGTCAATAAACTCGTCATATGACGTCAAACAAAACAACTAAACTTTGTTGTCATGATATTCAGAGCCAAATGCAACACACAACAAAACCCAGCTCAAACGGAAAAGGGCTTTGTTGATAATCTTCTCCGGGCCCGACAGCATTGAAGTAAACTAACAAACTCCATGGAGGAGATTCCTTCTCGTGAGGTTGACAGTCAATAAATTCCCCGTCTTTTAAAAACCCGTCGTGTTAACACTATACCCTAACCTGAATCACTTGAATTCAGTTCACACCTTAGCACACTATTTATTTAAGATCCACTTTAAAAGCATCCTCGCAGCTACGTCCACATGAAGCAGTATTCTTTTTCATGAAAGTTTACAGACTAAATGCTGTCCTCTAATAAACTGATAATATTTAACGCGAACGTAACGAAAAAAGATTTCAGTAGAATGAAGTCTGTAAAGTCTGTAAAGTTTGGTGTTCCTGAAATTTATCTGGTAAAGAAGATTCCTATCACAAATGGGAAAGAATACCGTCTGGCCGTCGGCAAAGTGTAGATTACTCTAGTGGAAAGCAGGAAAAGGTTCAAATAGAATAAAGAGAGGAAAACCGAAAAGCGACTGAAAATGTACACTGCCCTGGGCCGTACTTTCCAAAACGTACAAAAAGAACTGTGCTTCAGGCCTACGAAAAATGTTTTTGACCATTTTCTTTATTTTATGATAAAACTTGTAACAAAGCTCTCTTTTTGAATAATGCACAAACAAATGACCGACATACCACAACGTACTTATACAAACATACCATAACGTCAAAAATACCGTTCTGCTATCCGAAAAAAAAATTATTAAAGATAATTTTGGTCACCAATCTACCCACAGAAATCGACACACCCATAAAATGCATCCCTACGAAACACAAGTTCTTACACATACATTAATCCAGCACTATTACTACCTATTCAGTAATAACTTAATACCATAAACATCTGTTGTTATTTCAGATATAAATGCATCCATTCCTTTTACTGTCTAACTAACTAACTAGATGGCTTACCGAACCCGAAGGTTCATCACCGAATTAACCAAAGCCCTCCACCGGACCCTGTCCTGGGCCAACAAAATCCAGTTTCCTTCAACTCCTATCTCGGATAGATCCCGCCTGAGATTATCCTCCCATCTACGTCTAGGTCTCCCCAGCGGTCTCTTCCCTTCAGGTTTCCCAACCAGTACCCGGTGCACACCTCTTGTCCCATCCATGCGCGCTACATGTCCCGCCCATCTCACTCTTCTCGACTTAATCACCCTCACAATACTGGGGGAGCAGTACAGATTTTTAAGCTCGTCATTGTGCAGTTTTCTCCACGCCCCATCGTCTTCCCTCTTAGGCCCAAATATCCTCCTCAACACCCGATTCTCAAACACCTGCAATCTGTGTTCCTCCCTCTGAGTGAGAGACCATGTTTCGCACCCATACAAAACAACAGGCAAGATTATTGTTTTGTATACTTTAATTTTCAGGTTCTTAGAAATCAGACGGGAAGACAAAATATTTTGGACTGAGAAGTAGCAAGCATTTCCGGAATTTAGTCTCCTCCTAACTTCCTCACAAGTATCATTTTGATTTCAGAAACAAAAAAGATCTAAGGCTTTCACAGCGGATATGATGTTCTTTTGGCGTGGTGTAGACTAATCAGTAAATGTTGCAGAAACGCCATTTCAGTCCTGAAGATGGAGACAATATATTTCTCCTAAACGCTGGCATCTATCGGGGAGTGTAAATAGCACCAAAACTCAAATGAACAGCATTAATATTCAACTGCTATGGTATTCGTTTACAAGTAGGATTTTCTGTACACACCACAAAAGAATGATCAAAAGAGACTTCCAGACCTAATGAAGTCCAGAAAAATGCTAGTTTTGAGACCAAAGGAATTTTAGGGACTCTTCTTTCAAGAGCACGTTTTAAGTGGACCTCATCTATAAGCTGAAACTCGATACAACAATGGCAGTATCTTGCTAAGTCCATGAGACTATTCACCCTCGAGGATTAAAGGGTCAGTGAGTGTGTAATTCCGTAATGCGTAATTCTGCCATGAAACAGAATAATGCGTGATACACACATATAGCCTACACACAGGCGTATGTATGGACTGTATGACACGTCTAACACACTCAACGTCGGCGACATGTGACACAGGGATGGTCGATCCTCAATATCTTTTCATACAACTACAAAATTCACGTGTGCACGTAAGTACAACCTTCCTCACTTAAACCCATTTTAATATTATATTCCCACTTTTTGTATATTATATGACGGTTTTTCAAGAGGTTCCCACACCAGAATTCGGTATGAATTTCTAATCTTAGTCGCCCTTTCTTCGCTATCCTAGCAATAAGAACCTGGTAGCAAAATTATATACAGGTAGAAATAAATAAGGCCACACACAGAGCAATGATCCAGAGTTTTGATCACCCCTAAATTATGGTAAGGTCATAGATTTTAAAGCTACAGGAACAACGGTGTGTTCTTTCTTTATAGGTTTTATTACACTTTTGCTAAAGCTCCATCTATTGTCACTAGCTCGCACTTCGCCCATCCAGTCGATAAAAGACAGCACGGGATATCGTCAAAACGCCATCAAAATGCCAAGCACTTTTAAAAATACGACTGATACAGGCCAAATACATGGCTCAAGCACGGTGTTTGGAGTCTGTTCCACGACGACATTTTCGCTTGTTTCTGGGTGTTGTCCGACCAACGGAATAAAATGTCCATTTAAATGATCGACCTATAATGTTTTTTCTGTCCTTGTGACGAAGTTACATACACGGACAAAGCCATTATCTAAAACATTCCCTCGAATTTCCTAAAACGACATAGACTTACCCAAAATACATTAAGTATCACGAGACATCACAAGAATATATGAAAAGTTGCGTTGTCAGAATGCAAGCTGTTTGAAAAGGGGGAGTTAAAGACAGGTGGGAAATGTTAGATGCCCCCTTTCAGCCCCGTCTATACAAAATGACGTCAAGGCGTTTCTTATTCAATACCGAGACAATTACGGCAAAAGTTTAATATAATAGTCTTTTCACGTTGACGTGCAATTGACTTCAATAACTTCAATGTGTAACAACTGCCTTTTGCTTAATGAACCACTGTGTTAGTATCCGGTCACATCCAAATTCACGGTGGTCTAATTCTTGTTTGAAAACTTGGCTTCATTGCATTCGTTCTGCACGCTTCCGGAAATGAGACAGTGGGTACTACGAACGTTCAAAGAGTTAACACACATCACAAAGACTAAACATTAGCAACGATTATCAGATACAGTGAGAGGTGACTAAAATGGAACCTCAGTCAAACTAAAACCTGAACTAATCAGAATATGTATTTGGTCCAGATAATTTACAGTGAAAATCAATGCAGAATTCCTCTGATAACCGGACATTTGTAGCAGAAATAAATAAAATAATACCACAAATGTTACTCGCGAAGAACATTAACTTTATAATAGGGAAATTTGTAAATATTTAAAGAAATACAAGAAAAGATATAGGATTGTAGGTAGCTTTGGAGCTAAGCACTTCTATTTGATATGTAATTACAACATCGGCGTTCATCTGTTTTATACCCGTTAATGAATGGGTAATTAAGCATCTAATTAATAACTGACACATATGTGCATAAATTACTGTCAATATGGCGGCGGAATATACTGCAGCTACCAAAGGGTAAATAAAGAAATGAGATTTCAGGATCTACATCAGGCAGCAAGCATCTCTGAAACTTCTACCACAATACACGACGCAAAAGCACCAGTAAATAAGATTGTTCCAGTGAAGGAGTTCGAAAAAAGATTGACTCACTGAGGACAGTTCGTATATAACAACATGTAAAAAATAAGTTTAATTTTCCCGTTAAAATATCTGTTCTGCAATACACAAATACGTATCAAGGCCAGAGACCTATACAAAATCGAGTCTATAAATAAGGAAAATTCGCACGTAGGACTGCATTAATATGAAACACAACGTTCCACGCCTATTACTGAAGCGATAGATTATAAACTAATATATTTGTTTTGTTTTTTTATCTAAGTTAACATGGAAATACACAAACGAAAGACATTTAAAAAACAAATCATTCCAATGTACCACATTGTAGAATATATAACGCATGGGCTACTCACATCAAGCGACAATCGTGGAGGACAGAACCATAGGCCATCAAGCTCCTTACCTGGAAGAAGAAAAACGTAATAATTATGTGTCACGCAAGTTCTTACATCCTATTTCCTTAATATCCATTTTAATATTATACTGCCTCCGTTCGTATGTCTCCCAATTGATCTCTTCCCTTCGGACTAAATTTTAAGCGGCGAAGTGGGAGCATCTCCAAGTTGAGTGGCCTCCAAATATGGCACGTAGCTGCGAATTTATGCATTAACAAAGCAGGGGTGATCCTCGAACTTGGAAGATTGGCAGGGAGATAACACAGCATGTTATGTATCTTAATGTTACACAAAAAAAATTAAACCTGAGATTCATAAAATGGTAGGAAGCTGGAAATAATACATAATTTGTTTGCACTTTGCAATTATCAGGGTTGCCAAATCACGGAAGATAAAATATGTTGAACATGAAATACAAATGGAAGACAAGAGAAATGCATACAGAATTTTGGTTGTAAAACCTGAAGGAAATAGATTATTTGGAAGACCTGCGTATATACGAGATGACAATATGAAAACAAGATTTCAAAGAAATGAATTTGAGGGCGTGGAGTGGTTTCATGTGACTCATGATAAAGACCTGTGGTACGTTCTTGTGAATACGATAATGAACCTTCCAATTTCGCAAAACAGAGGATTTTATGATTATCTGAGTGACTACTAGTTTCTCAGAAAAGATTATGTTGGCATTAGTTCTCACCTCCCCCATGGGGTACCACATGATCTGCCCGTCTTATCTCCTCGGTACGATCACCATAATAATATCTGAAGCTCTTGAGAATACTAAACGATATAAACTAATGGGTTAAATTACGTCAAGGAAACGGGCAGCAGTTATTTTGTCAAAACAATCTGTAGTCTTCATTTTAGACATGTAATTTATAAGAGTATCCATTATGAAAGGTAATCAAATTTCGTTTTAGTAGAACGCATTTAAGAATGTATAAAGACGAACATGATAGAGATATAAGGTAAGCCACTGGCCTATTTAGAGAATGGAACAGACATTCCACTGAAACACAATTCAACCTAAGAGTTCTGTCAATATTCTCACAGAAGTAACATACAATGAGAACAATAACATTTTTAATGACGTAAAATGCAAATCCAAATACGGTAAATTCTCCTGTACACACAACATTAAATAAGAAATTTAGTGAAGAACGTGATTCGTACTTTCTTTCAAATTCTTCGACATTTACTGCTGACGAAGCAAATCACAAATGCAGGGATATATTATTTCCTCTATTTTGTTAACATTTCAAATATTAAATAATCTCTGTTCTGTCAAAATTCGTCTGAAACACTCTTCGAACAGGTAAAAAACAAGACAGCAGCGCCGATATAGGCCATGCGGACAATTTCGTCTCTAATGTTAATGGTGTCCGGTCAAGAAAAACAGACTTGACAAGTGTGGGACAGACGAAGAGTTAGAAAGACAGACAGAGAGATGGAAGAGTCATTCTAAATGGTAGGTTGGCTTCACAAAAGAACTAAAAAAAAAAATTGGAGTCACTGATAAAATGCTGAGTCTGAAAATGAGTTTGAAATGACTAAACATTTGATACAAAACATTACGACAGACGCCTTGCTCCCTGCTACACTGCACAACAGATAGACAACTTTACCTTGGCGCCCTGTAGGAGTTCTAGCTATTATTCTTCGCATTGTTGTTTACTCACGTTGGAATTAAATAGAAGACGAGACGAGAAAAGGGCGGAGAAAAGGAATAAGAAGGCGGAGGGAGTAAAGGAGAAACAAATAATGAAAATAGAAGATGATGTTGAGCAAGTCCATAAGCCAGAAGTTGGGGGGGGGGGGGGGTAAAAAGATATTAAAAAAAGAAACAGGGTAAAAAATCGAATTATGTTAAACATGCTAATTGCAGTGGCTGCAGGAGAAGAAATTCGTCAGGCAGGATACAGGCTGCAAACAATAAAGAATAGGAGTGAACGCAGCGTCTTGAGGCTTGAGATAAGATAGCCCGGAGGTCACACAACCCACCATTACGATACACCTTCTTATACAAAGTGTTAATGGTTCAAGAAATTTAATGGAGTCAGAATAACATTTACCTTCATAATTAAGAAGTTAATTTAAGGTAAGTAATTTCTATCCCAGTGTATTTATAAAAACAAATACAGATTCTAGCCTCAAGAAATCTGGCAACATGACAGACGACCACCGAAAACTCAAAGATATAAATTAACTCAACTTAATTTTTTTTTAAATCTTGGATAACAGCACTGTTGTAGAAACTTTATGACCACTGTTAACGACTGTCCCCTTCTGACCTGATTGTTAATACGTATTTCAGTCCGAAAGAACTAAACATATATCTAACAGGTATTCTAAGAGAATTCTGAGTTCTGATTCTTCCCAGTTTCTAGTTCACCTGTCAAAGACACAAACGTTTCGGAGAAAAATAATGTGTAAATCTTCAGGATTACAATCTAGTCACTAATCTCTAATCCTTAAGATGGTAACAGTATCTACCAACTGGCATGCCACATATCTGGGGTGATTCAGAAAATAATTTTGAGAAAAATCTCTAATAAAACATTCGTCCTATTTCCAACCGTAGCGGAGCCATGTTGGCTTGAGAGTGTAGGGAAAGATAAATTATTATCCGACGAATCTATTGTCACATTTTATTGTATACGCCTAAAACTATTCAAGATATCAGCCACGGTTTTCACTGCACAACCTTGCTCATTCAAAACAAGAGTTTATGTTCGTTGAATCATTTCGTGGTGTTCTCGTACTTAAGCATCATCTATAATCCGACGCAGCGGTCCCTCCTTTGAGTGCACTCTGGTCCTGTAGGTCTTCAATTCGTCTGCATAAAAATAAATCAAGCAGGATTAGGTCCGGAGACCTCGGCGGCCAAGGTGTTACCAATCCAAAACCTTTCGTGACTCTGATTCAGGTAAATCCATACGTTCGAAAATACCTTCAATTTGATATTTCCAACAAGAGGCAAATCTCAATCCTCCGCAAGACGTTAAAGGAAGACGATGTCAACACGAACTTGAAAAAATAGACGTGTCACAAAAATTTCGTGGCAATCTGTCCGAAATAACTTATTTACAGTTACAAAGGTTCATTGACCGTGTATTTATCACACACTTTCGTGTTAAAAAGCATTAATATTAGTTTATACAGATATTTTTATAGTGACTCGGGTCCTTAAGGAAGTTCAAAAAGAACGTGATATTTTTCCCCATACAATAGATATTGTTCATAACAGAAAACATTTTTGTGCATTATTAATACAGCGCATTTCGCGTGGAATAAGTAATCAGAAATCGTGTGTACGTGCATTGTCAATTTCCTCAAGATGATGCAGATTTCAATATACACCATTCAAATAAGCCGTAAGCTGTTGGGACCACAAAATCTCTGCTGATATGAAGGCGACCGTGTCTGTCGGATTTACCAACTAAAAGTCAAATTAACTAAAATTAATACAGAAAGATTTTTGCCACAGGCGATTCTGTATCAGTCGATCTTTGAAAAGGAACCCTGTCGCCACTAGCAACTCTGGGATAAAACAGGTGGTTTAGAGTTCCGACCACGTATTATAGTTGCTCAAGATGGGAAGATCAGCTTCAGTTTTTATTTCACTTCCTCTGACTTTAAAACCTTCCGATGCCGTTTACATAGTTTTATTTTCTATACGTAAAAAGTATCTGACAAGGGTAAACCATGATGGAATCTAGTTCTTGACAGCTTTAAGACCTGCAGGAGGCATGCCGTCGTCCGTGTACATTTAACCTACAAGTAACAATGTATCACCAAATGGAATGTCGAATTCTGATTCCGAGCTACATCTGATACAAGCAACAGTCCATACATAACGATAACTTAAGGCCAGCGATCCAAAACATAACTATTTTTGACTTATATTCCAAACAACCGAAATTCCGTAGAAAAATTCTAAGCAACTAATTAGGGACATGAGACTTGCATAAGTCTGATGAAATCGAGAAAGTTAAAGTTAAATTTCTGCTCACGTAACATGTTACACTGACAATTACAGCACGTGCAATTATATGACTTTAGCATCCTGCGATTTTCGAGTAGAACAGGTCTATTGCTCACAAAGCAACACAAATCTTTAAATGTAAATATTTAAACATGTACAATATGCATAGTAAAACCGATATATTACTGACACGAAGAAATATGTACTTTGATAACATAATTTTAAAATGGATGAGCTACAATCTACTATATAAGTTCTATTTAGAGCTTTATAAACGTTGTTGCGGGATCTAGTGAATTCTGTAATGAATTCCTTTACCAACTATGATTTGAGGACTGCTGAGAAAACGGATGACAATTTGGTAACTCGAGTATGTTTAGTTGTTTAAATGCTATAGAGAATGCAGTATTCAAATTAAATTCTTCCTTTCCGTAAATACTAACAAGATTTTGAGGTAAGTACGGTGGAATTAAAAGTTGATTTTGCTGTGATATGTACGTATGTATACTTATTTTAATCTATAACTTTTGTTTGTCGAAATATTTCTTAATATATTTAATAACATATGTCCGTCACGTTTGACAACTAACACGTCGTTCGTGCGACGCGGAAAAAGTTGAAGTTCTGACGTTGGCAACTGTGGTAACACGAAATACAAACAAGGCCATGGCGGGGTCTGGAGACAGGTGGTCGGTTTTGTACCGGTGCGTCTGGCGGGAATCAAACTTCAGACCCCGTGAAGATGAATTGATTCGCTAGTAAACGCATTTAACAAAGTTTGTACTTTCAATGCGATTCGCAATAATAATGCTGCAATAAACTGTACAGCGACTCAACACAAAATTTCTCAACCCCGTCAACTTTGTTGGGTCATGCTACCTTATTTATTAATGTCATTCTGCTGTAACCGTGTGCATCCTATCGACAAATTCATGTTTGGCTGCTTATAGATTGGACACTGAAGATGATGATGATGACTGTTGAAAAGACTAAGGGTCATTATGAGGTCTTTTAAAAGATTCAAGATGTAAAAAGAAAACAGACTAGACATCCAGTCCAGCAATCATCAGTGGACGGTGTTGTGGTGATCGATAAAGTTGAAGCCTGACAGGTGAGCACGCGGCCAGTCACGTATATTCACGGTCGTGAGTGGCAGGCACCAAGGCAGTGACGGATTAAGGCACGTGAATGTTGGAAATGGCTTCACTTCTTTGTACATTCGAACGACACATCAGACACTTTGTACATTAACTATCTGAACAAGAAACCACACATAATTCGAATCATATTTCGAAATAAATCTGATAAGATTGGACAAAATGACTTCAAGGAACAGACCGATCCGAATCTTTATTTATTAAATATCATTCCTTAATAACAATTCATATTTCGTCACGAAGTATGTTGCCATATGAGAAGGTGACAGTACCCTCACACCTTTAAGCATGATAGCATTCACACTTTCTTACAACCTAACAAAATTAATACCACAAAATACATATAAAAATAAACAATAAGATAAAAACTCTTTGGTGAAATATAACAGGGCATATTCCAGTTCTACTTTTAAATAAGTAAAATATAAATTTTATTTCTGTTTACGAATGTCATGTCCTGTATGTAAGTTGTTTAATGTGTGCTCCAAGCTACAAACAGTGCCAAGACAAGCCAAGAAGTTATTTTGGAAAGAGATCGATATTAGATAACATCGATCCTATGTCGCTGATCACACCAACAAAACACTCAAACGAGAATGATGTGCAAATCCACTTCGTTTCGTCAGCACACTATGAATAAATATTCATATTCTGCGATCTGGCAACTTCTGTGGCAAACAATAAAAGCGGGATTCTCCACTCCTTGACTGATCAAAAAAAATATTAAGGTTTCGAGGTTCTGACGGTGGTGAAGATGTTGGTCTTCTGGAACATAACAACGTGTGAACTTGTGGACAGACACAGCCTCAGCAGACCTGATGATGAGCAACGACCATCATCATTACTGTTTGTTTATTTAAGGATATTTTTAATTTCTAAGATTACATAACGATTTATGATAAGATTATTAGTCAATTGTACATTATGAAGGACATGGAATCAAGCGGAGTTCGCCTAATTTAAGGTACCATGCCCGAATGTACCTAGAGAAGCCAATGAAAACCAAGAAAAACGTCAGTCTGGATAGCCAATGTCCGTGTCGATATCTCAAGAATATGAACCAGGAATGCTAACCACTTGAGCACGTTAAATAACACAAACAAGGGTCCTTATATGCAAATTTATTTATGAAATCGAACAGCTACAGGCCAATAAGCAAGCCTATAGGCTTGCCTGAATCATATACATATACATGTGTGTGTGTGAACGAAAAAGTCTCTAACAATCGGAGTTGTTTCGTTATAGCTAGACCTGGACAAATGTCTAAACAGGTACTATTTCAATAGATGAATTATAAACTTTGCACACAGAACCACAATGAGCATTTAAAGGTCAAAGTTTATTTAAAATAATATAATTTTAGTCACTGTCTACATCACGAATGAGTAAGATATTTGAAGCAGCGAAAGATTAATTCACAAAGAAAGGAATGCAGGTTAGAGAATGCTATTCCCAAATGGTGTTAAATAGGCCTATTCCCCTTACAGTGACAGTTAAAAAGTAGTTATGAAATATGAAACTCGTATAGCAATCTTATATTGAAATGTCTTCTTTCTTTGTAATAACAAACTATATAAAACAAACTTTTTCTCGAGAAGCTGAAAATCGCTCACCTGGTTAAAACATCCCTAACCCGAAGGTTCACTACCGTATTAAGAACATGCATTCAGTCCTCGCCCCATTGATTTATGATGCATTTTCATGTAATTTCCCTTGGTATCCCAAGTTGTCTCTTCCTTGTAAATTTTCAGGTAAAAATTCTGTACGTATTTCAGAATTTCACGCCTTTGCGTAATAAACACCCGCCCGTCTGGTTCGCATTGATAGCAATAAGAAGAAACAACCAGTTAGACAAGTCATAAATATTTCAGCGAAAATTGTTCAATCAATAAATTAACATCTTCCCCACAGCCTGTAAGCTAGTGTGATTCATTCACTTACAGCAAACCTGTGGGTTTCAAGTACCGGCGTGTTCGAAAGCCTAGTGGAAAACCAATGCCAATACATATTTTTCTTATGTTTTTTTATAAAAGAAATCTTTACAGGAAACATAACAGACAAATATTAGGAATGACCCTGATAGTCCCCGAGAGAATTTATTACATTTTAATCTATTCAAAATTTCTAGATCTAATATCCAAAATTTCATAAATATGGCAGTTAAAGATAATACAGTACGACATTAAAATCTCAAACAGTTTATTTCTTAGTTTTCGTAAACCTAAGACAATGGCAGTCTGGACTTTAACTAGTACTCATACTTGTAACAGACAAATCTCCAGAAATTTTGTGTATAACAACAATTTCGTGGAATGAAATCAGCCACTGCCATTATCCTACATCGTAAACAACTGGTAATCCCAACACACTGTCTGTCAATCACAAATCCGTTCCGTCAATGGATTAAATAAACATTTTATACACGGTACCACGCACAAGTCAGAGAGTCGCTTGAAATACAATTTATCACTTCAAGCCAATTATTGAAAATGTTTTAACAAATATTCCCTCTCAGTGTGAATAAATCCGTATCTAAACCGACATGATTTAAGGCCCATTCATAAGTATTTTAAGAGCAGCGAAACCATAATCAAGAGAGGTTATAGAAGTTTATGGCATGTCGTAAAATACAAACATTATATGACTTAGATCTTGTGTTTCCGTAATTGTACCAATGCCTGAGAACATTACACAATATCCTAAATAAAGCATGAAAAAAAGAGTAGAAATCTTGTGATCTTCAAGTGAATTATTTTAAGGACTTTAAGGGTTAATGAGCGGCCAAAGACTAAGAAGCAGGGAATAAACTGACAGAAATTAGGCGAGGTTTAAAGACTTCTGATGATGGAGTATATTATTATTATTATTCAGTGTTCTGTCTTACGACAGGTCCATTGCTCTGCCCAAACAGAGCTCTCCAGTTGTCCCTATTCTCGGCTTCTCGCTTTAATTCCTGGAACGTCATCTTCTTTCCTTGTTTAAGGTCGTCGGTTAGCTGTATCAATCATCTTCCCAGTCCTCGCTTTCCTTCAACCTGGCCTTCGATGATATCACTCAGTAACCCATTCCTTCTCATAATATGTCCCAGCCAGTTAGCTTTCCTTCGTGTAATCGCCTGCAGAATGCTTCTTTGCTCGTTCACTCTCCTCAATGCTTCTTCGTTGGTCACTCGATCCGTCCACCTGATCTTCTCTATTCTTCTCCAACACCACATTTCAAAACTCTCCAGGTATTTCTGTTCCTTCTTCCTGAGTGTCCAAGTCTCTGCTCCATACAGCGCGACACTCCATACGTAACACTTCACTAGTTTCTTCTTCATCTCCAAGCCCAACTTGCTAGTGAGAAGTATCCTCTTCTTGACGAAAGCTGCCTTGGCCATGGCTATCCTTGCTTTTACTGGAGTATACGTAGAATAATTCTCTTCGTCTTTTAAATTACAGGATTTGAAAGGTATACGCTTTGGGGTACACTGACAATCTGAAGGTGTTCTTCACGACACATCACAGAGGTCACTGTTGCACTAAAGTGGGCCCAAGGTCATTGTTAAGCGACAATCTTTTCAAACAATGTCCTTGGGTTATTCTTGCACTGGTGTTACAACCAGAATTGTGGAATCACAGGGATGTCCTGGACCCTTGGCCAAGGTAGGTGAGAGATGTCCCGAGGGGCAAAGCCCCTGGTGTAAAAATCGGGTGATAAAGACCCTGGGGTTAAATAAAATATCTTGGTTTGGATTAGGCGTGAGGGCATTACCCAGAGTTTTCCAAGGAGATGCAGTACGCAAAAAGAGGCCTGGTCATGCTTAATAATGTATCTGTCATTAAAAGGAATGGAAATTTAGACCTATTAAGAACTTCAAGACATCTTTCTAAGAAAATATTTCCTCACAGAACCAGATTCAGTCATAGGTCTAGTCAATGACATTCCTTTATTACACAATTCACTATTATTATACACTTGCGCGATTACTTAATTTGTCTTAACACCCTAAATGAAACCCAAACGTTGAGGAAGTGTGTGCAAAAATCCTAAAGGTGATATTTCGACCTAATAAATGACAGTTACAGGAGGATGGAGAAAGTTATATGACGAGGAGTTTCACATTTTCTACTCCCCACCAATTATTATCTGTATGATCACATCGAGGTCCGGCTAGACGTGATATGAAGTTCGAATTGGGAATATGTTAAAAAAAAGCATAGAAAATTCTAATGGGGCAGCCTTCACAGCAATAAGTAACCGAAGGCCTAAACCACAATAAGATGTTTAGTTTCCTGATAGCTTCTCCTTCCCATATGCCTTGCAGCAACTAGAAGAAATAAATCAGTCTCTAGATGTGTTAGACTCAACTGTCTTACATGAGGAACGGAAGTTTCGAGCAACGTTGTGATTCTACTTCGAGATTTTTATCGTAGTTTCCAATGACGTCGGCTTTGCAAACAACAACAATATTGAAACATTTCTCCGCAACTTGTCTCGTATGTGATAACATATGTAGAGCCAGTAAGTGAAGCAGATAGCTCGTCACATACCCGTCCTGTTGGTACAACATCACAGCGAGTAGTGGAATCGGACTGACAATGTCTTACAGATGCATTTACTTCAACAAACCGCAGGCTTACAACATCCCGTCCGTCAATGTCAGCGACAGCAGAGAAAGTGTGTCAATAACGAGCATGGTGTAAAGAACACGATGAAAAAGGAAGATGATTAAAGAAAATATTGAACACGATACGTATCATCGTCATTATAATAACAAATAGAAACGGGATTTCTTGAATGCATTTCAAATTTTGTTGAATAATTTTGAATGTGTTTGAGTTTGGACTGTATCAGAAATTGTGTTAGAAGAGCCTTGTCTTTCATTGTATTTCTAAGACTTGGTAGTTCACATATCTGCATACCAATAGGTGGATGCTTTCTCCGTACACAATAGCCGTCCGGACCTTTACGCTTAGGCCGACATATTAACGATTTTCACCTTAAAACACGGCTTACGAGGTGCGATCGGAAGGTTTCCAGACTGCGCGTATAAAAGCCCGTACACTTATCTCAGGTATTAAATTCATCCATCACCCTCGAAGTAGTTCCCCTGGGAGTGAACACAACGATCCCAGCGCCGCTGCCAAGCCTGGAAGCATCCCTGGAAATCTTTCTTTGTCAGCCTGTCAAGCACCATCTGCGATTCTGCCTGAATCTATTGCCAAAGACTCGCCAAAACGGCTACGGAAACCTATGAAATGCTAAAGCAAGCATTTGGGGAGTCCGCAATGGATCGTGCACAAACTTTTGTGTGGCATTCACGTTTTAAAAATGACCGAACCTCTGTCGATGATGACGAGCGTTCTGGACGACCATCTTCGAGCACAACGCCCGAAAATGTTACGAAGATTCGGCAGGTCATTCACGAAGATCGACGTCGTACCATCAACGACTTGTGCGACATTGTTGGGATAGGCTATGGGACCTGTCAGCTGATTCTAAAGGAAGAACTCCACATGAGACGCATCATGACAACGCGCCAGCGCACACCGCCCTCAAAGTTCGCCAGTTTTTGGCCTCAAACACCATGGCCGTCATCCCGCACCCTCCTTATTCGCCGGATTTAGCTCCGTGTGACTTCTTCCTCTTCCCAAAGATTAAAATTCAGCTAAAGGGAAGGAGATTTGAGACGATAGAAGAGATTCAGGCAGAATCGCAGATGGTGTTTGACAGGCTGACAAAGAAAGATTTCCAGGGATGCTTCCAGGCTTGGCAGCGGCGCTGGGATCGTTGTGTTCACTCTCAGGGGAACTACTTCGAGGGTGATGGATAAATTTAATACCTGAGATACGTGTACGGGTTTTTATACGCGCAGTCTTGAAACTTTCCGATCGCACCTCGTAGTTTACTCGAAACCTCCATAACAGGAATAAACTTGGCTTACTTTAGCAACAACTGTGTACCTGCTTTATTCACACTAATCGATTATCGTTAAGACTTAACCCTACAAAGACAAAAGATACGTTATCTACCACATAGTAAGCGTTCCGTATGATTCTCGATTAAAATATGCATTATTTATTCAAACAGAATTAATAAGTTGATCTTTGAAATGGTGAAAAGTTGTTTTATTTGGAGTATGGACTGAGTTCTTAAATATTATTTAGATGAACTTCGGCTTCAAATAGTTAAAGACGCTTTTCAAACTCCTTAGGATATGCAGTAAGGGAAATTCGAAAGGATGTGGAAGGAAAATGACGTGGCTTATTTTAAGACACATGTTGGTATTACTCTGCAACTGCAAAGTAATAAAACAAAAGATGTCAGTCATGATTGCTGAACTATGCGTAAGAATGTTAACCCTTGACCTCTCGAATATGAAACATGAGTTCGAACCATTTGACCGCGACATTAATTTATTTTACTTTGTATCTTAATATGTGTCGCCCTACTGGATTTCCATGAGGCAAGTGTCTGGGTTAGACTTTCTGCCCTACAAGTTCAAAGACAGAAGTCGGGAGATTTAGGCAATAACATTTAACATTCCATAACCAATTAAGTGTGAATGCAGATGTGCAATTGATCAATTAAACTTGCCTTATCATAAGACTGGTTCTTAGTTTATTTTCATATGATATTCATTTTCAAAGGTTAATAATGTTGAATGATGTGAGGCAGTGATCACGAAGGAGTTGGAGAAAGCTCCAGGAGGCAGTTCGTGGAACATTTCAAGATAATGTCCCACCATTATCCTAGAGAGACTGAGAACAACCACGAAAACGTTCAGTCAGGATATCGATTATCCCGGTCGAAAAGAGTATGTATTTGAATAAATTAATCAATTAGGGGTGGACAAACAAGCGACTGACAATGATTTTACGCGCATGCCGTTTCCCTGGTTAGCTCTCCAGAAGTCTCACACCTCGATCGATGTTTCAGAATATCGCTTAGTGGGGCGTGATAATTATCATTTGGTTTCATTAAGTTTGATCCCAGGTGGCAAAATCTCAGTTTAGGAGTCTCATGCAGAATACATGTCATATTATAACGATTCACACGGACAAAATTACGTTTATCGGACATTTATTATAGACTCTTAATCTTAAATTTAATCGAAATTCATCACTACTTTTGGAAATAAAATATGTAGACGACCAAACAGGCTTCCGTTTGGGTATTCATTTATGCACTCATGTAAGGCCCGCACAACATTCTTTTGCTGTGTAGACTGGAAAAATAGAAAACCCCACGTGTGCAAAACGACAAATGACACTAATCGTGTTGCACGTACGACAACAAAGTATAAGACATTCAGTAGCTTTGAAGAGACTGTTGGCAATTCTACTGTGTAGACCTACTCCGAGGACATATTCTTTTTAAAAAACAAATTACAGTAAAACCATTTGACACTAACTGAATATAAATGTTGTATCGCACACTGAAAAAAAAATTCTTACATAAATGGCAGACCTGTTACTTAATCATAAAGTCATATCCATGTGTCCGTAATCCGAAAGATTCCAAACTCGGAGCTACGCTACGTAACTTAAGACATTCTGAAATTGAAATTAAGAGGTTTGAACATGAATGGAGTAACTAATGTTGATGCTGATTATAATCTTCATTTAGTGTAGGACTTGGCCACCATGTGAGAGACTCTCTTGGTAAAATGAATAATATGGCATAGATACATAGTTTGGTTATTATATTTTATGATCACCAATTTAACTACCGATGAAAAATGTGATTGTTTGTGCCTTACTGTTGGGCTCTGCATGAGAGAGAGGAACGCCCCTAAGATAAAATTAATGTATGCCTCTGAACATACAAACAAAGATTCTTTATTCATATATTAATTACACGTCACCTTAGCTGTCTTTTCACAGTAAATTCGCTACATACTACATCCGTATCCTTCTTCTTCTTATTTTTCTTCTGCGAATGCTTTGTTCTGTGACCGTACACGTTACAGCCTCTCAGTAATTTGTATGCATCACAAATCACGGCTAGTTAGCACACAGGCCCAAACGGATAAACGTCTCAGACACGCTGGCTCGGCCATTTTAACTGCCCATAAACCGGTAACAATGACGAAAGTTTCACAAGCTTATCAAACAATCAAAATTATGTTTGTGCGCGATTATGTTGCATTTAAGCAGAAAATAAGATAATCAAATTAGGGCAGGGATTAAATCACGGGTTATAAAATTCATTAATTCATTTCTATGTGTTCCGAACAATTTGGCAGGGGTTCTGTGGCAGGCTTAAGAATCTAACTCATGTCGGTGGTTCATCATTATCATAAATTCCAGAGACCCGCGAGCAAATTCCGAGGCCGACTATTACCGTTGACGTTTTACATGACTTTTATCAGCATCAGCAGACTGATCATGAAGTTAAGCACCTCTCAGAACAAAACAGCAACACATAGGCAGGTACTAAGTTATTCAAGATGTAAAATATATTTGTAAAAGAGAGTAAAATATTAAAATTACATATCCGAAGATGTTGACAGCAGATGTTTGCTACCATCTAGTTTGGAATCTTTCATCTTCCCATATCTTACAAAAGGCTTACTAAAATGAATTATACAAGACCATAATTACTTTCTTTATCTGCTGTTATGTATAAGTTAAAAACTGTGTCTCTTACTTTTGTGGCAGAACATAAATTGAGAACGCTCGGGAAAAAGTGTAGACCCAAAAGACATAGGAGGAACAACACGAGGATGTAAAATTACATAACAAGGAGATTCATAATTTGTAATGTTCGCTAAATATTATGAGAGACACCAAATCAAGAAGATGAGAAGGAAAAATGGGAAATGACGAATACAAACAAAACGTTAGAGGTATAGCCTGGAGGGACCAGAACACGTGGGGGATCTACACGCAAGTGAGCAGATAGTTAACACTTATCTAAAAGGAACAGTAGAACAGAACGTGGGCTGGATTCAAATCAACGGAGCGTTCAATGAGGAACACGGGAAAGTGCAGTATAAACAACACCCACATCACAAACATGGCTGTCTTTTGGTTTGTTGCGCCGTGTAGTCTGGTATAAGTTTACTAACGTTTCAGAGGTTTTTGCTGCCTCCATCATCAGGGCCATGAGCCATCTTCGGACTCACAGCCGTTGAAACCACAAATTCTACGGAACTGAACAAATGAATAGGCAAACACAAGGAATATAACTAATTTACTATTTCAAATAAACCTTGAAATAACTGATTAAAAGCCAATTCAGCTCCAGAATAGTTGGTAGAAGAGGTAACTCTACAAAATCCAGCTGTAGACCCTTAGCAACTGCTTTAACAATCAGCAAATCCGCTCTAAGTCCTCATTGGTCTCGTATTTATCAGAACAACCACTGTTTCTTTCAATTGCATTAACCAAACGATCTCTGTAACAGATATATGGTGTTTTTTACCAGGTAAGAAAATAATTTGCTGCTGTTAACGGTTGTTCTCCCCTGGACTTTCAGTTCACAGCACACATCATCCTCACAGAAAGTACATCGCCATAAATGACACAAAAACATGCATGGGCACCCCTAGTGTATGCCCCTCACTCAACACAACCAACACTAACTCATCTTCACAAGAAATGATGGGGCCAGAGCACTTATTGCGCTAAATTGTTGGGTTGTTGTGCGTAAACAAGGCGAGCGTGACGGGTAGGCGTGTCCAGCTGGTATCAACACCGCCATTTTGCATCCAGGGGGCTATCCTAACAAGCTGGCTGGCTGGCTCTTATAACTTCCTCCTGATCACCGGCATTTACAGTTCACTCGACTCGCATTCTGTTCTCTGCACTAGGCGGGCGTCTCTGCTTAAAATTATGAACAAGCCTATTAAATAATCGCCTATTGACTTTGTTTGTCGCACATGCCTGCACTGAATCATTACAATCTTTGGCTTTTACCAAAGGGCACGCGATCGTCAAATACTTCTAAGGGATTAAGTAAGATGCAAGAGTAATTTCCTGACACCAGAGTTTTCTTCAGTTGCCTGTGCTGTGGCCACACATTACAGTTCGTTTGCGTTGCTCTATTTACGCTATTGTTCGGAAGGCTAAAGAATTACACAATTATAAAAATCAAAATTCGTATTATTTATTGAATATTATTAAGGTGGTCAAATTAAGACGGATAAAATTATCAGGGTATGTAGTGCACATGGAAAAATGAAAACTAAATACAAAAAAACAAAAAAACAGACGGAAATCTTGTGAGGAAAAGACTACTTGGGAAAACATGGCGAAAATGGACTAAAATATCAAAATTTTTCTCAAAGAAACAGAATGTGAATATGCGAACTCATTCATTTGGCTCGCGACGAGCGATTCGTCACTGAAGATAGCAAGTACCTTTGAAACGTCGGTAAACATCTACCAGACTCCACGGCTCTTCAACCCAAAAGACAGCCATGTCAGACACACCGCCGTGAGAACTCAAATCCTACACGCCTTCATTAAAACGTGGGAAATTTTTTGAACCGGAAAAAATTATTAGCTCTTCAAGGATTGTTTTCCATGAAGATGTAGCCTAATTGACTGTTCATTTACGCTTAGTTATCTAATGTTTGTTTCTGTTTTAAATATAAATGTCATAATCTCTAAACAAATGTTTGTCAAAATAGGTGGATTAAAAATGCCGGACAACGTGTACATTCGTACACGCAGGTCTATATTTTCAGTTAGTTTCAAGAGAATTTGAGATTTTCTAGCTATCCTCCTACTGGAAGCTGACACATCAAAAGCAGAAAGGTTCCTCTGCCACGCAGCTTGACCTGGGAAGAAATGAACACCAGCCCTTGCCACTTCAGTTGATGGTGTAAATTTTTACTAGTCAACAATAAATAAATTGTAAGATTTGAGGTTTTCACAGAGGTGAGTATGAAGACAGAAATCTTCAATAAGTAAATTTAGTGCCACGCCGGTTTAAATCCCAAACTTTGAACTTATCTTGGGAATTTCGAGAATTTCTTGCGTTTGGCTGCTTTGGTTGCACACATCTCACCAGAATTATGGTCCTGATATAACAGTATATTTATACAACACGATTCTTGTATAATTTTGGTGCAATTAAGGATCACATGTTTGCAACAACGTGGCTCGATAACAAATGTAAGAATCCCTTTCATCAATCAATAAATTATACAGTCTACTAATTATTTCATCGGATTATCAAGTACCGGTATACCAATCTAACCGCTTAGCCGTCTAAAAAATGCCTCCAAACACACTGGACAGAATGATGAATGGAACTTGGAGATGGCATGGGCGTGACGCCCTGCCCCTGCAGGGAATCGAAGCTCGGACGTGGAGCTATCCCGGTAAATACCGTGGCTGATTGATTATTCTGCCACATAACAGATGATGAGGGATATTAAAATTAAAACTTTACAAAAAATGGGCGGAGATTGGTCTGGATTCGATTAAATGTTTCATAATCACTTTCCTAGTATCTCACCCAACAAAAAAACCTATGACACGATACAGGGACATCCCAAACACAAGACAATTCATCACGTTCTGAACTACGATATGGAAGGTCATCTGGGTGGTGTAGATCTACTTTAGCATGAATTACAAATGTTAGAAATGTAATATCACTTGCAATATTGCAACAAAGGAAGGTAATACATTCAGAAAACTTACCACTAACGTAATAGCAAATTACATTATGAGGATACATTCATTCGTATTCATGATTTCTATACATCATGCCATGTTGTTCGTCCATAAGAATACATCATCAGCAGCAGCATCTAGTAGTCAAAGGGTTAGATCATGTAAAGTTTCTTTGAAGGTCAACCTGGATCCCTTAATCCATAGTTTATAATTTGTAAGTTTTAGAAATCTGTCTCCTTGCATTCTATCAACACGTTAAACTCAACTGCTTAAACATGCCTATTTAAAATGTCCAAAATCGGTTCTGGTTTTAGTTATTTCATTATCCATATAAGCAGAATAGAAATTCACAATTTATACTATTTGCATTATTAGGATACGTTTGTACAAAATCAAAGCTATAATTTTGCAATTTTTTATTTAAAGTGCGTTACTTTATATATCATGTGCAGGATTTTTAAAGATAAACATGCAATGATGCGCACTCTGAACAGTGACCCCAGTGGCCATCAAACGCCAAGTTACAAACAGAATGTGTGTAGCTGATGAGGTTACAGTCCAATCGCTTACATTTAAAAATTCTGTAAATTTTATAGCTGTTTTATAACAACAGCCATTAACTCCAATTCAAGAATGTCGGATGAAAGAAACTTAAAGATGGCCTTGGAAATTTCTATTCAAACCTCAATAATTCATAATAAAACCACTTAAATAAAGTTGCAGCAATAAAGCAGAGTGAATGTTCAATGCCTTCTGATCTTCTGTCCGCAAAATATTTCTGTCGTCTTCTTTAAAGCACTTCGTACGAAATTACATTGCTACGATACAGCATTTGCCATACAAATGTAATGGAGTGCAGTCACATTAAGAAAACATGATGTGCGATAAAGCAGAGAGAAGAAATAAAGAAATTAAGACAGAAACGGAAGAAGAAATAGTTGGTTTACAAAACATAGATTGATGAATTCAAGCAAAAGTTTATAATGATTGTTCTGCTGAACTGTATAACATAAAATTCAAGATGTTGAACATTCATCCCAAACAACAAGGCTATATAGTAATTTAAATAAAAGATCATACGTAAAATGTTAAGACAAAATATAAAAAAAAGTTTTGTAACACTTTATTGTGCAAAACTTTTGTCAATGAGTAGAATTTTGTAATAATCAGTTTGCTAAGTCACTGGCTATGGGACTCGAATTTCTTGGCCACGACGTCCGGGTAGCCGTAAAAGCCATTTAAACAATGGCACCGAGAATATAGGGACCAGAACTCGAGGTTAATCCCTTATATTGATCCAAATGAAACATCTTTACCCTTACCTCCAATTTTCATGCATGAATAACAGAGGCCTCCCCCCCCCCCCCCGGAACAAACTTCTTTTATTGTAGTCCTATATTTCTTGCTTGAATTCCTCAGGGCAGCGAATTCTACTCTCTCTCATTCACGTATGTGTGCCAATTCTGAATACTTTTCCCACTTGGAACGAAAGAGTAGGAATAAAACCGTCGGGCCAGGTCACAGGAATCCAGTCATGCTGTGTTTAAGACTGGTAATAAAACAAGCCCTTCTGATTCCCATCACAAATTTTTAGTCTGTATATAAACCATGCTTTTTTTACGGGAGTCGCGGTGAGTTCTTTGCTGTTTGAAAGTCTACCCACGCTCCAAATAAACTCTCTAGACTGGTCATCTAGATTCGATCAGTAGCCAGAGAAGCTTTGATGATGACTGGCTTGCCTACCTTTGTGTTTCTTTTGCGTTATATTATATCCGATGCCTGTCGCCAGTACTCAATGACCACTGTCAACGTCAAAACACATTTTCCACAGTCGGATGTCACTTGTCACAGAAAAAAGCGTTTTGAAATAGGAGAGACAAACCGCATGAGACACAGAACAGAAGGAAGATAAGAAAATGGGAGAAACGATCTGGGGAAGCCAGCCGCTGAGACGTGCGAAAGAAATTTAGTTTTTGGTACCAAAAGTAAGTAAACTATAAGAATTTATTAAAGTTCTGGAAAATTCAGGAACGTTTTCTGCCGTCCATAGACGCTTGCACTAATGCGATGTTTAAGCTACAGATTTTTCAGTGTTAAGAGACTAGCAATGATAACATCTTTTTTTCCGTTCCTTTCTCTGACATTTATTTTACCAGATGGCAACACCGATGTGAGAAGAGGCCCTTCCATTGACATTTAGAAATACCCAGTGGGGCCACTTGTCTTACCGGTGTTGCCACCAACGAAGTATTAGACACACAACATACATATTTAACAAAACAGATTTTGAACAATATTGCCAATTAACTACTTAAGAAAAATCTCCCGGTGATACCTGTGTTGCCACATAATAGGTATTATACGCATAAAACACATTTTAAACAATACTGTTACTTAACGACTTATGATATCAAGGAAAGGCCTCCCACACGGTCAATTAATCGCTGTTTACACTCCAATAAATCAATTTCAGTTACTTCGTTTCACGGTCAGCGAAGTCTTTATTATGAAGTTAAAATCATCAAAATACTTCCTTAAATTTAACTAAATGTGTTTCGTCCAGTTATCAGGCGTGCTTGAACATGAAGGCACACGAAGTTACCATTTTTAACCGCTGTGTGGACCAGGAGAGGAATCCAACTATAAAAAAGAAAGAATTCATTCCGTGCGTGCGCCGCTATCGACTTATAATTGAAGCAACACTGCTCCCTATCTGAAATGGACACTCGAAACGTCACGGCCACTTTTTACCAAACTCCATCATGAAACAAAATGAGAAACAGAAGCCTCTGCACGTCCCTTTCTTTGTCACAGGTAACAAGATACGGAAAAGTATAGTGGTCTGTCCTGTTGTAAGTATGTTAAATACCAAATGATACGAAACGAAGACGCTCTTAACTTAAAGAGGTATTAGTAAGAACTTATGACCCCTGCTTTCATTCAAATACTTTAGTCCATATAGCAAGTCCACAAATAATCGTAAATAAATATATAATTATGTCTATGTATGAAATGTCTTCACGACTGTGAAAATTTTGGCTGTGGTCTTCTAGTTGCGAGTAGTCTCGTAGGTAATAATCATATTTTCGGTGGAACGTATCACTTTCATCTTCAGGATAGACACCATGTGACTACATGGCGTGACCCAGAATACCACGAACGAGAGGCGTATAAAATTTATTCATGTACATAATTTCCAAAAGTACATAATCCTACAACTTTACCTTTCTCGGGTATGACCCCAAAGTTCACACCATCGTACCGTTTCAAACTATCAAATAGTCAAGCCAAAATGAATAATTTTGTAGATCACAATTAATTTATCCTTCTATTTTAACTATATTCTCCCCAAATTCTGCATTATTTTCTACTTATTTAGGGGCGTTATAAAACTCACCTTCCTTCCATGCCCAAAGTATTAAGATATAGAAAAACAGAAAGATGCCAGACAATTTGTAAAGCTGTAATACTAGTGGTACCTCATTTTCAAGGAAACCCAATGCCCTTTGGAAGACAAAAGACAATATACAAATATTTAACATATAGGGCATTGCTGAAATTAAAAAAAAACGTAAGTTCGTAAAATAATACAGTAATTGCGTTGTGTGTTACAATATTCAGGTTAACAATTTAACATAAATAACATACTTCAGAAGATAACGTTCAACAGTGTTCATATCTACACAATACATGTACTTAGATAACATAAATATAAATCAGCAATTTTTGTGCCCACATGAATGAGTTTTCGGGTACAAATGTAACATAAATAATGCAGGAAACTTTAGCAGATAAAGTACAATAATATTTGACAAACATAAAGGAGGTGTACGTTTAATTGAAAGACATAAATAAATATACAAGAAAACACAACACAGAACACACAAGATATAATGACTTCCCACCGCATGCCAAAACTTGCTTGAAATTCCAGACA
Organism: Zootermopsis nevadensis; assembly: GCF_977971745.1. Lineage (NCBI taxonomy): Eukaryota > Metazoa > Arthropoda > Insecta > Blattodea > Termopsidae > Zootermopsis > Zootermopsis nevadensis. The sequence continues at coordinate 13,335,700 of NW_028259142.1, forward strand.
CGTAAAACACAGGAAGGGTGGAATGGGTGGTAGAAGGGATACCGAGCAACCTCATTCCCGTATAATATGAAGAAACTTATCGATTCCTAAACCTGGGTATTTTTCGAAGTATTATAAACACACGGGCCTGTCTTTGCGTTCGATTCATTGAGGCACATGACAAATAAACTTTAATTTTACTGTTGAGCCAACATTTGTTCACCCTTGATTATAGCCACATCGTGCCAATTCATCTATTATCACAAACCTCACCTCAATTGGTGCCTATCACGCAACTCCGTCTGGCGGGCGAACATCGTGCAGACACACTGAAGGTTACAAGATCAGCTTCATACGATGTCTTCAGCTATCTTACAACGCTTCTTCTGCGCCCATGGTTTTTCACACAAAGAGAAGTAACGCGAATCAACATCATATTACTTTCATAAATAATGTCCTATTATAAGGATTTTAATACTTCACTTTTGCACACGTTCTACTGACTCCTTCCGGCGTCATCTAATCGTCAAACACAAAATTTTTGACGGTACAGATACAATCAGATTCAACTCGAGAGTTACTAGAACGACAGTGGTACAACTGCGGTTAGGATTTTGGAACTATTTTCTTTACCATTACGTACAAAATTATGTTAATAAACACCCAAATTCCTGTACAATGTATATTGTTGATGATGACCGTCAGTGAACACAAAGCAAATTTCGAACTTTCAGGTCAATTTCTGGACAGACAAAACGCTTTGTACGGTGATGATAGCTTTTCAAGCAACTGGACGGTTTTCACAAAAGTTGGTAACAACTGTTGTCCCACCAGATTGAATGTTGCGTGCAGGGTTGACAACCTGATGCTTCAAAACTTTTCCAAACGATTCGGAATTGGACGTATTCTTTGGAATAATACCAAGGCAAATACTCCGATTTGGCTATTAATGCGTCTTTAGACAACTAAAACTGGGGGAATACAAAAAATGAATATTTTACTATATAACAAAACAGCAGCTTATTATATAATTATCATTATCACTGTTGAGATAATTTAATGATACTGCATTTCCTCACGACCAGACTTCTAGACCAGAATTCGCCACTAAACAAAACAGGCAATAACGGGCCTTGGTAAAAAAGAACGATGTTGAACCTTCAGAATCTGCTACCACGTGTCGGTTAGGTACTTGGTTGTTTTCAGTCCTTAATACTGAAGTTGTGCGATTCTTCTATAACAACAGCAACCAACATAATACGAGCAGTAATCAGGATTTGTAACGTCGGGATGGCTAGTCGAGAACCGGTGCAGGTATTCTTCCGCATAGCTCTATGTAGGTACAGACCTGTAACGTGCAATAATAAATAAACATGCAAATAGAATTTTGTTTCCAGGGCAAGCAAATTTGGGTCGGCAGTACGGTAGTTTGACCATGATTCAAAATTCGACAGCGGAAACCGTCTATCGACGTCGTTTTCCCAGTCCGTCCAGGTACATGCTGTGGCATTTCCTTAGAATACAAAAGTTTCATTCCACACCCTCTTCCTAAATATGAAAACATCAAACAAACCATCTCCAAATTTGTATTATGTATTTACATTCGTAGTATTATGTGTTAAATTATTTTGACGGCAAGTGTTTGTTAAAATAAAGGTACAAACAGCTTGCAAAATAGCACTGAAACACGTGTGACACAGCGAACCCATGTCATGTGGAATTATGCCAGCGCCTGGTTCTCTTTCATTGAATGGTAATCATGTTTGACTATGTTGATAGTTCTATGCCACGTGGCTTCTAGTAAGAAGTTCTTAGAAGGACGTATGACGTTAGCTTTCCATTAAATGTTTTAATACATAGTATGTCAAGGCTATGTGTAACTATAGCTATCCGTTTCTGTGTACGATTTCACTATGTTAAATTTGTCAAATACGACGATGTTCAACACCCATCAGCATATTTGGAATTGTTATTGTACAGAAAATGCAGCAAACAAAATTTATCGTAATTTTCTTGAACAATTTGAAGCCCGAAGATGCCTCACATGAATAATATTTAAAAATTCAATTGCTACCTCAAAGAATATAACACATCTGCGTTACAAAGGCCAATTCGTTAATGTTGTTTAACGAAAAAACCATTGTTCATTCTGAGAACTATATGAAACCCATAAATACACTGCGGGCAAAATGTAGTTATTAAATGTTAGAACAGGTGGTACACACAATATTGAGGATCGAAGGTATAATTCCATGCAATGTTTCACATGTACCCCGATAGTTAATTATTTACTGCTATTATATCGAAATATAAATACAGAGTAAATTTTGCAATACCATCATATTCTTGTTTAACTAAAAAAATTCCCCTTAAACGTCGCGTGTATTCTGAAGGTCTTTCATATGTTCACACCCAACTGATTCAAAACTTATTACAAGGGACAGACACACGGATATGATAACACAGAATTAGTTAACATAGGGCATATCTCTTCTTTCGCTCCGTGGTTTCAGTACAGAAACGTTTGTTGGCAGGATAGGTTTGTGGAGAGATTTACGAGGGTCATTTCGGTAAGTCAAGGCAACACCCAACCCCCCCCCCCCCCCCCCGGTGTCTGTGGCCCACATTGAATGATGAGGTAGGCGTGTGAAACTGACACTTGTTGAAAATGTTCCCTTTTCACTGCACACTCGAATTCGCTTCATTTTACACCCAAGACATTAATATGACATTAGAAATAGAAATTAAAATGTATAATGTAACAAAATAAGAACACTAAAGCTTTGTTTGGCAAACCATCGTTTGAAATCGGTCTTATTTCATTATATGAGCCGGGATAGCTCAGTCAGTATAGTGACTAGCTACGGGCTGGACGACCGGGGTTCGATCCCCGGCGGGGGCAGAGGATTTTTCCTCTAGCCTCTGCGTCCAGACCGGCTCTGGGGCCCACCCAGCCTCCTCTACAATGGGTACCGGGGGTCCTTTCCCGGGGGTAAAGCCGGCCGAGACGTGATGCTGACCACTCACCCCCATCTAGTGCCGAGGTCAAGAAAGAGAGGAGCTATACCTCCACTCCCCCCAAGCGCCTACATGGCGTGTAGTGGGACAAACTTTACTTTACTTTACTTTACTTATTTCATTATATTAAAGTTAAAACTATAACAAATATGCCTCAAACGAGCCTGTCTTCATCAGAAATTTTCTGGGTTTCCGGAAATAGAAAGTATAAATGTTTCTGGAATTACATAGGACCGAATATTCCTTTGGAAGTAAGAAAATAAGACGACATAAAACCGAAAATGTGTACTGATCACTGGCAGTGACTTTCTAACATTTGATTTGGATCAAAAATAAACTGTAGAACACGTTTTTATAAATACGATAATTAATAATTTGACAGACAAATATTATTCGAGGGTTATCAAATCAAGAAGAATAAGATAGAGGAGAAGCACAAATACATAGATCATTTGTGAGACCAAGACGTCGATGGAAGGATAATATTAAAATATAACTTAAAGTAATATGACAGGCCTATGAAAGTTTAGACTTGATTCATCTGGCTTGTGACTAGTACCAGTGACAAATTTTTATGAAAACTATATAAACCTTAGGTTTTCTTTTAAGACAGGGAATTTATATGTCCCATTCAGTCAGAAAATGTATGCGTTTCAAGAGTATGAAACGTATTAGAAATAATCGATTAGGTACCTCTAAAACATGAATCACATTCCAGTCCAAAATTATGGCCTACATGCGCGTAAATATCATTAAGTTACCAAAAATATATGCCACAACGGGCTGACGCCCTATTTTCTTTACAGAACTCTCGTTCCATTCTTACTGTGATCCTTCTTTTTTCCTCCCAGATATCGACATGACCTCGCCATTCGTACAACTCCACAAAACACGCAAGCAATCAGTAAACACATTTTGTGCTAATGGTTAAACAGAGTTAGAACAAATACAAAAGAGAACAGTTAAAGTATCTCGGCAATTCCTGTACGTACGTAAGTGTATGCATGAGCATATAAAACTTCTCACCGACCATGTAGGCTTGCTTGATCCATTAATTTATAGCACCTTAGCAGGCAACAAGTTTAGACCACTTTTCATTTGTTTCGCCACATAGAACGCTGAATCGTGTTTTATGTGCAGCGAGTCGTTCACCAACGAAAACGTCGTAATTTATTGGTTCGCCGGCACATACAAGTTTATTGCAATGGAACCATTTAGTATATTGAAAAGGCAATAACATACTGCAGTGCTGAAAGAATGACGAAGAAAAACTGAGGAAATTTACACGTGGTTATAATCACGCATAGTGATTTTGTCTTATGCAAAAGTCCCTCAAGATCTGAACTTTTGTGCACTGTTAAAATAGGTGATAAGTAGGGGTACCTTTACCAGTGAAATTACTGACTAGTGACTGGACAACGTGGATTCGACTGAACGAAGGGGTAGGGATATTCGTATTTCCCACCCACGGCCAGATTTAGACACCCTGGGGCCGTAGGCTATGCTAAGCTTCAGAGGTCCCATAACAAGTGAAAGAAATACGTTGAACGACATAAAACGAAACAAATTACGATGTTTTTGACTTCCTATGGTCTCTAATAAAGATTAAATTAAAAACTAATAACTTACCTAGCAACAACTAACTAATAAGATTTGAGTGATCTCGACCCTTAAGATTTTCCAAGAAAAAAAAAACAAGAGAAAAAGAGGGAGAGAGGAAAAGCAAGCTAAAATAGATCTGTTATGTAAACAATATTTGAAAAAAATAAGTAAAACATTTTAACTATTTTTGTAAAGTTATGAATGTTCATGAAGGCAGTCTTAGAAATAGAATATTCAAGATAAAGGCTCCTATCTGATTCATGAATACTGAATGTTGGCATTTACTGGCAGAAAACGAATTTATATAACAATTCACTCGTCGTGTAACCTTGTACCTTGCATGCAGATGAACCGATTAAGCTACGTGACACATGCAAATACGCTCTGTTACAGAGTCAGACCTCGGAATACAGAATTCTTCGAATCGGTTACATTCTTCCAGTAGGCCTACCACAAATCATGAAGGCAAAAATACCATACGCACAAAAGAATTCACAAAATTTAAATAAAGAAATATGAACAAAACATGGACCTCTACGTGGTTATTATTAATCAAAATAAATAATATATTATTCGGACTTCTCAAAACGAAAATTGGCCTCTTACAGGCGTCATTTTTAATAAATTATAAACAAGTCAAATGTTAACAAACCTCGCTATTATTCTGTTCCTACCAAAAACCATAAATATTAAAGTACATGAAAGTGTAATTTTACCTGCTGTTTTGTATGGACATGAAAATTGGACTCTCACCTCAAGAAAAGAACACAGATTCAGAGTGTTCAAGAATACTGGTGATGAAAATAAAAGGACCAAAAAAATTAATTAAAGGCAAAACTAAGAATACTGCAAAATTTTTCCTCTTTATCAAATTAGGGTCATACATTCAAAGAGGAAACGGACCGGGGGGAGAGGGGAGTAGATCAGTGTAGAGTTCGCCTTCTGGGTTTTGTGAGCACAGTAATGAACATCCCGGTTCCACTAGAGACGCGGAATTTATTTACCGTAAAAGCGTTGATCACCTTCTCAACAAGCACTCCACTCCGTGGATCTAATTTGCTTCCTGGCCCCACAGTTCGATTTGTGCCTTGGCTTACTTTACTGTCATGATTTTCTAATTCCACACTCAGACAAGTGGCATGACTCCGACGGTGGATCCAGAATTAAGAATGCACTGCGTTATCACCCGTGATATAACATTTTCCGCTTCCGTTTTACTGCACTGGGCAATAACGTAATTTAGCTTCTTGTGTATGAAGTAACACTTTATTGACACTTATACATTTAGAGTAAATTAGTAAAATTCCTGAGAGAAAAAAACAACACCAAAAATCCTTACAAGGATACTCTAACGAAATTGCTGGATATGAGAGAAGGGCAAGACCTGTTCTTTCGCACTAATCAGAAGTCGGGGTCGTAGAAAGAGGATTGACGAAATTGAAATGCAGTTTCAGAGATTATGAAAGTAGAAAATAATTAAAGAGAGGAATTATACATTAATATAATAGCTGGATTTTGAGGCAATGGAAATATGCTTTAGAAACATGTTAGAAGTATGGAAGGAAATCTAATCCCAAAAGTCAGTGTGAAAAGAAAAGGAATGTTAGAAAATAACAAGGCGCAAGTCCGTCATACCGACTTCCAACGAAAGTGGACCCATTATATGCGCCCTTGGACAAAACACTACCAGTACATGCTTCCGAATTTTCAAAATGTAAGAAAAAAAACTAGTTTCTATTTTTGGTCAACATGTGAAATATTTCCAAAAAAATAAAACAGCTTGAAGAACATGAAATGTATTAAAAGGTAAAGTCGTTAAGGAGACCTTCCAAAAAGGTTCTGTGTGTTGTCTTAGGGACGAAGAAGTTCACATACCTGACGAGGCTATAAAATATGCTTCTTGTTCTAGGAAAGTGACATCGACAAGGGGAGAGACTTCAAGTGGAAGTCCTGTCATCCCTTGGAACGTTGCCTTTAAAACATTTTGTTGGTAAAATCCCAAGCACAAGAAAAGGCAGCAGTGTACCTGCACAGCGTTCTTTTGACTCAACACGCTGTGCCCAGTACAATCGCTTCTCCAAGTGTGGAAACCATCAAAGAAAGGACCCAGGTCCAGCCGTAGCGGAATATCTGAGCGTCTGTGTCTTTGCGCACTGCGCTTTCATGTACTAAGTTTAGGATATATAATGTGAAACAACAGAACGACCTATAACTTCATTAACTGTAAAGAATGTGACACGGCGTAATTTAAGGTAACATCCCAGCATCTACTTCAAGGGGCTGAGGAAAGTCACGAAGAATATTAGTATATCGGAAACCACATTTAAAACCAGGACTTCTCGAATACAAAGTAGTATTAGCCAATAGACAGCAAAATTGGGTCGACCTGTGTCCATTAAAGTTATTTGTAAACGCGAGACAGAAAAAAACAGAAATTCCTCGCCAACTTCACACAGCAATAAAACAATTTTTGCGCCAATAAGTTTACTTAACCATTTAAAAACATATAAACTAATAAAATACACTTCCACATGCACAAACCAACTTCAAAAGTACTGGATTATTCCGCCGAAAGCAAACCGCAAGTCAAAATATAAGTAGTTTGATTAAGAAAATTAAGATGGGTTGCAGTGCCGAATAGTCTGGTAGAAGCTTACCGACGTTTCAGATGTGCTTGCTGCTTTAGAAGCACAACAACCTATAAGTCAACCACATTCACAATCGTCCCCGCTTGAACCTGAAATTTCACTTTACCGACTGAGTTGCCAGATTCGAGTACAGAGTACAAGTAAAGAATTGTGTTCTTATAATTGATTAACTAGAGAAATGGCTTTATGATATACTCTAGGGCATTTATTAACTCGATTTTCTGATGACAGAAATTTCCAACCACTCAAAATGCAAATAACCGAAGAAATTACCCACATCTGTAAAATGCTTCTAAGGTACTGCAATCTTTCAACTTAATCCTTAACAAGAATATAATGATAATTATACGAGTAATAGGATTCTTAATGTACTAGGATTCACTCTCTGCGTGTAAATAGACTGTCGTGTCATCGAAACGTGGAAGAAATTCTATTCCGATTACGGCTGAGTAGAAGGTCCGTGCACCATGACTTCTGTGTGTTTACACTTTATAATGCATCTCTACTAGACCAAGCGACTAAATGCTTTTAAAACTTCGTTTTAACTAAACACACACACACACACACGCAGACAGAAAACTTGCTTGGTGGACATTTCAATTTAGAGACGTATACGCCTATCCTAGTTAAACCACTATCCATTCTAGTTGGTTTTTCAATACCGAACGACGTTTTTAACCTGCTTTTCTCTCCAGTCACTTGAAACTTTAGACTTAATCAAAACAAACTAACGTAACGGCGAGGTGGTCAGCTATTTTTCATATTCGGGAGATTTTCCTCGATCCGCAATGTACGATAAATAGTGTCACAATTGTTTCCTTCCAACCCGACGACATGCGAGATTTTAGATTCTCACGGCAACGAAATGCTGGGATGTTGCGCCGTGTAGTCTGGTATAAATTTGCAGACGTTTCAGAGATGATTATTGCCTCTATTATCACGGCAATAAATCGTCTCTGAAATGTCGGTCAGTTTCTACCTGATTACACGGCGCAACATCCCAGAAGATAGTCAACTTCGATTCAATATAGTCTCAGTTAATAACAGCGTCGTTGAATAACATACAAACCAATAAATTCACAAAAACATGGCTTATTGACAAAATATAATTACATTCTATAACTCTTCGGATGTGATTTTCGCATTAGAAATTAGCAGATTCTATAGGCCGCAGTTACTGAAAAAATATCGTAATGTGAAAATGTCAGCCACGGTGATGGCCCTTATGATAAAGAAGCAAGCACCCGTGAAACGTCGGTAATATTGTACCAGACTACACGGTATAGCAAATGAGATGACAGCCATTCTAAAGTGGTCAAAATGGTTATGCCACGGATGTAATGACCGAAGAGGTTACACAACGGTTTTGTTCTATAATTCTATTCAAATATCGGCTTTGTTACCACCCAACCTGACTGAAGTCGCTCGTAATTTTTCTCAGTTTCTCCAGGCAAATACAGAAAAACTGCCTTGAAATAGGTCACAACCGCCTGCTTCCAAATCCTTAACTATTCATCATCTTCCAATCCATTCCGAAGTTGTTCAACATCAAACAACAATTATGAATGGGATTCGAACCCGCAACTGAAGCTTGCTGGCGGCATATCAACGCGAGCGCACAGCTTGCCCGCCGAAGCCCTTGGAGAGGACACAAATCGAAAAGCGGCTTGACCACTTTATGTTGGGACGGAAAGGCAGAGGGGCACAGTAGGGCGGCAGTCGCGTCACACACAATGCAGAGATCTGCGTGTGTCACCTGCGCCTGTTTCCATATAACTGGTCTAAAATCATATTCATATTGATACCACTTTCAGATCTTGAACAAAACCCTGACTGCAATTAAATCCTTCGGGCCAACAACCTCTTCAAGCGGCCAAAAGAAATCAATGTTTCGAAAACCATGTCCATCGATGTATCAGCTGTAATAATATTATGCACCGTGCTATGAGACATAGACGGGCAGTGACGTCAGCAGGTTCTTCGTTAATAACCACGGATCAAAGTTATTCTTACACGAAAATAATAACATAGGCAACAATTATATCCAAGGTCATTTACAATGTGATCAGACGTAATTGTTGTGAGCCACCAACGACCTCGGTTGTACCACAACAATGACATCGGTGCATAGTTTACAACAATGTATTCAACAATTATCAATACTATTGTTGGAAGGATGTTCAAATAATGGAATCGGCTCACAATGTTACAGTAACCTTGAGTAATGCGGGTTGCCTCGTTCTTCGGAAAGATAAGACAGACGTGGATGAGCCCATAAGGTGTAATTCGCACACGCCAGAGGTGAATAATACCTATTAGGAGGATGAAAGAAACGACGGATTTGTGATGAAGCAGTCGTTGGTTTGTTTCAAGGAACTATACCAGAATGTATCTGTGAGGACTAAGGAAACCCACGAAAATATCTGTGAAGACACATGACATGTGTCCTCCAGGATACATCCCAACACTAGTAAGGCCAGTTATTGATAAACCAGCCTAACGGTTAGGTACAAGCTTCCTCACAAGTTATGTCCCTACTGGTTGCAGAATGTCCTACCGTAGTATTACAGCACATTTGCATTGCAAAGTTCCTATCATCTATCCAACCTCCAGCGGGTGGCATGCACGATTTTGTGCCACATTTCGAGCAAAAATATACCCCGGATGCCGGAACTAGGCTTTGGGATGCTGTGGGTGACAGGGTATCCATGAACATGAATTACAACAAAGAAAAGCCGCTCCAGGCGCTATTACGAGCCTCGAAACTGCTGCATTAGGTGGCTGCTAGGAAGAAATAACGTCAATCATCCTAGCACGAGCCAGCAGTGAAGAGCAGGAATGAAGGAATTCCTAGTTCTTCGTCGTGTTACTTCCTCTCGCTTAGATCAAAATATTTTTTTCATTCCACTGTTAACATACACCCTCAAACTGCGTCGTACAAAACAATATGTAAACGGCATAGACGGGCTCTAAACAGACATAATAAGGACGTCCCTTCTGTAATGCGGCTGCTCTGGCTACAGATTATTACCCTACATTAAAATGTAAGATTCAAATGCAGTCGTGGGCCGAAAAATAAAGTACGATGAAGGAATATCATCTAAACCATGTACCTGCAATGATAGATCATTGGACAGATCACGGTAGAAATAGATTTTGCGTTACGTCCTTTTGTAACTTTTGGTACTGAACAAAGAGCCATCTGCTTAACGTCTGTTTTCTGAAGAAACTTGGGATGTCCAGCAGCAACATCACAGAAGAAATGCCGCGTGGTCTCTGCATGAGATTGTGACAAGTGTTATTACTGCACTAAGAAGTGTAAAGTATTCACTTCCTCTCCACCATAAAGCTCAATGATTGAATCCCCAAGCGAGAATGTAGAATGCAGGTCTATTTACCGGGGCAATGTTGACCCGCGTTGCATTCCATTGAACAAAGATATGACAATTCTTTCCAGTCTACCAATAACTTTGTTTTCTGGATGGGACGGATATAAAGGCTTGTCTCTCTCTCTCTCTCTCTCACTCTCTCTTTCTGTTTCGGTAGGAACATTTAATCCGTGCAGTTCTGTATTATTTAATTAATAAACCACCAAACTACACACAAGAACAATTTTGAATTAAGTTCAAATAGGCTAAACAATAATAGTATAAGTTTGCTAAAAATAGCGGTATCGTATTGCTTTTAGAGGATTACAAACCGACTTTACATCAGAGACCAAACTTACAAATAGACCTATTCTACAGAGCGGTGAGTCATCACCCTGATGATATAGAGGCAGCAGGAGCCTCTAAAACATCGGTAATCTTCTACCAGACTACAAGGCGCAACAACCCAGGCTACGATCATCTTCAGTTCAGAACAAGACAGATAAAGTGCAGAAGCAAACCCCAGTCTAAAAGATGGTTTGGTATCCAGGATAGTCACCCAGGAAGCTGTTACGAGCCTCGACAATCTATCTGTCGACATCTCCCACAGAGTTCCAACAGCAATCACAGCAAGTTGACAGAACGTTGTCACCTGGACTACGGCAGAACAAACTGATGACAGCATTAGGCAAGGTGAGTACATGTCAGTGTGCTGTGTGGAAACTGACATGCCCACAGAAGGTAACCGGCTTGATTAATTCCTAGGCGATTATTCAACGGCATTTCTAAACACAGCAACCGCCTTCATAACTGAGATATTACATTAACTATTATACAAATTATATAAGCAACTGAATTTAATTATAAATGTCTTCTAAGGGTTCAATTCCATTCAGAATTTAAATCCCACGCCAGAAAATTATACTCCAATACACGTGCTTGTAAGCATGAAAACGTAGTTCAAAAGAGATGTAAATGAAGCGTGCGCTGTAAGAGAGATGTCCCAGAAAAAGAAATGGATAAAGCTACTTCAACATTATTCAAATGAAACTCATTAGTATTACCAACCTAGGCACAGAAATTGAAAGTAATGGCCTAACGCATTCTCTCTGAATTGTCCAAGCTCAAACGAAAAGGAAGAAAATATATGTTCACGAAACACGTAAGTCCCTGAAATATGAACAAAACTCGAAATTTAATTCCAACTTTGTGTATGTGCGTGTTACCTTCATACAAATGTAGGTGGAATTTACATGGGGAAAAGTAGATCGTCAAAGAGAATACAGGTCTAAGATGAATTCATCGCCCTGATGACGGAGGCAGTATGACCCCTGAAACGTTGGTAAACATCGCCCAGACTACACAGCGCAACAACCCAGAAGAAAGAAATCTTCATACTCATCGCCCAGATGATTGAGGCAGTATGACCTCAGTAATGTTGGTTAACATCTACCAGACTACACAGCACAACAACCCAGAAGACAGATATCTTCAAGGCCCTGAAGACGGAGGCAGTATGACCTCTGAAACGTTGGTTAACATCGACCAGTCTACACAGCGCAACAACCCAGAAGACAGATATCTTCATCGCCCTGAAGACGGAGGCAGTATGACCTCTGAAACGTTGGTTAACATCGACCAGACTACACAGCACAACCCAGAAGACAGAAATCTTCATCGCCCTGATGACGGAGGCAGTATGACCCCTGAAACGTTAGTAAACATCGACCAGACTACACAGCGCAACAACGCAGAAGACAGAAATCTTCAGACTCACCGCTGTGAAAACCTCAAATCATACAGAATACAGGTCAAAGACGAACATACAGACCTACAATGATATTGGGGTGGTTGAGTGGGTGGTGGTGAAGCTCGACTGGGGAAGTGAGGATGTAGCATTTCACTTCGTACTAAAATTGACAGCATATAATTTGGGGAAATTTAAGGTTGTCTTAATAGTGTATTTTTAAAAGATTTTTGGCGTGTTTGCACGTAATTCCAAAGCACAGATAATAGAGTGGACATGATTTATCAGAAAAAGAGGAGGAAAAGAAGGATTTATTGGCTCAAAGAAAACCTGGTATTATACGTTGCGCGCGTTTTTATTCATAACAAGTTCCTACCTGCATCGGATCTTAACGTTTGAGCTAAGTCAGTCGGATGAGCGGTGTTTTTGTGGTAACTGCAATTGTTTATAAGAGAAGGCCAATAGGTCATTTCCAATTAAACATTTACTATACTTAATGATAAGGCACGACCACTTTCTCAAGAAAAAATATGTTAATACATATGATGTCATGAACAATGAATAACAAACAGCAATCCACCGCTTAAGCTGATAACTAAGTCTGAGGACCTTCATAAAATCGTATACTGCGATCACTTAAGTCTATAAAGATTCAGAACAAAAGAAGCACTGGCGTGACGTCACGCAAGCCAAAGAATGAATCCAGACTAAACTATGATACTGAACGCATACAGCCCAGACTAACCGGGACCTCCACATCTTTTACTCATACCAACAGCTCCTTTAGGGCAAAGCTGTAAAATTTAATTATGGAGCAGCAACTGAACTTCAGACTGAAAAACAATTTCCCTTGTCCTAAATCACTGAAGTTCCCTTGTCTTTAACGCATACGCAACATCAACTATTGACGGAACACAGAATCCTGCCTACAGCAGTGATGTGAAACAATCAGGTGTATATAGTTTGTTCTCCGCAATGAAAATAAAGATGTCTTTGATATCGTGGCGAGGATACCATTCCGTGAAGTGTTGTACTGAACAAACGACGCCTTTAAGCTAAGCTGGAGGATATCGTAAGAACTACAGCTCATACTGGCCAAAGAGAAGAATGACGTCACAGTGGCATGATGTCACTCCAGATCATAGATCGTCAATTCTATGCCGGCTGGTACATTGCTGCCCTCGGAATGGTATTTATGTGTCCCCCAAGAATGTCGGAATATTCATAAAGGGGTTTAAATGTTTAATCTCTTAATTTCCCTATTGTATGTCACACTCTCGTTATATTTATTCTTCGGCCAGTTGGTACAGCAGATACGCTAATAATACTTGGCGAAGAACACGCATTTTTACGTTCCGTTGTTACCATCTTCGAGCACAACGCCCGAAAATGTTACGAAGATTCGGCAGGCCATTCACGAAGATCGACGTCGTACCATCAACGACTTGTGCGACATTGTTGGGATAGGCTATGGGACCTGTCAGCTGATTCTAAAGGAAGTACTCCACATGCGACGCATCATGACAACGCGCCAGCGCACACCGCCCTCAAAGTTCGCCAGTTTTTGGCCTCAAACACCATGGCCGTCATCCCGCACCCTCCTTATTCGCCGGATTTAGCTCCGTGTAACTTCTTCCTCTTCCCAAAGATGAAAATTCAGCTAAAGGGAAGGAGATTTGAGACGATAGAAGAGATTCAGGCAAAATCGCAGATGGTGCTTGACAGGCTGACAAAGAAAGATTTCCAGGGATGCTTCCAGGCTTGGCAGCGGCGCTGGGATCGTTGTGTTCACTCCCAGGGGAACTACTTCGAGGGTGATGGATGAATTTAATACCTGAGATAAGTGTACGGGTTTTTATACGCGCAGTCTTGAAACTTTCCGATCGCACCTCGTATATGTAAGTGTAAAAATAAACTACTGTTCAGTAGGATTTACAGTTAATAGGTTAATGCTCTTTACAGTAGCAGTCATAAAACTGCATGTTTCAAGGTCACAGACAAATCAGACAACGTTGAAACACGAATAGCAGAGCACAGGTGAGTAAAGACAGCTCAGAACTAGCAGCATAGCAAAGCTAGCTACGCTGTACTGATGACTTAGAGTCGTGGGGGTGAAGTCATTCTGTGGCCTTAAGCATGCAATTTGGTGACAGCTACAACACGCAAATAATCAATCATTGATTATTCTTAAAACAACGCGAAGCCCATAAATACGCTCTGTAGGAGAAATTCACAAACACAAGTGCCAGCAGGCGGTACACAGGATTGCAAGGCATACCCTTCTGCTTTAAATAGTTAAAACACCTTCTACAATTTGACTATAGTACTGGAATGCATAGGTCTAACTGATAAAAGCAACAGCTGAAGTTACTTGTGTGTACCAGAGTACCAATCAAATTAACATATGGGGCATGTCCTCTACGCCACGGAAGTTCGCTATCACCGTGCTACTTCCAGGTTAACAAGGATCAAGGTAGCTGATTTGGTATTTATTGTTCATCTTCACCTGCAGTGAAAAAACAGAAAGTAGTTCAGATTTTAGTCTTATAGACTAACGGAAGAAGAGAAGATGAAACGATTATTTCTTCAATTGCAATTGGCATTAACCGTTTAAATTAATGACAGTAGCGGATGGCATGCATTCTCATATGGATTCAAACAGCGTGTCAAAGAGTTTGTATCTAGTTACTAGTCACCATATAAAACAAGAATATTAAACCTGTACGTCACTGAGCTAGACCTGCACATATTTCCAAAAACATTCTTCGTTATGTTCATTTATTGTAGACATAAACCAACAATAAAGCTAATCGCATTAAAAAAACTGTATCTCACTGGTTAAAATAATTTCCCTTGCACTTACTTAAATGTTACTACATCGAAAAATGTTTCAAATAAAATATGTGGCGATGAGTCATGTACAATAGTTTATGAAAAGAGCCACGTGGATTAACAGATGTGGCCTCCCTTTTGAGCACGAATTTTGTGCAAATAACACACGAAAGTTACAAACAACCAAAACTATCGAATGTGCCATGTTGTTTTCGCATTGCAATCTCGCATTCAGTAACCGTACAGCACGTGAGGAGCTAACCTACAATGAATTCAATCCACGAAGGACCCACCACAAGTATTGAATGTATAGGGGGGGGGGGGGGGGGACAGAAAGAAGCGTTTCACAAGTTGGGTAAAGCGATTTGCTGGTTCCAAGCCCATGAACAAAGACGACTATGCGACTGCACAAGTTCAGACCCGGTGATCAAGCAGGTTTCTTCAAGCATGGAAATTGCCCGCGTCTGAATACAGAAGAGTGAATCCAGAAATGTGATCTTCAGTGGGGAAGACAGTCAAAGGAAACGATTCTGGAGTTTGAAGATACGATAAAAATGATATCGTAGAAAGGATGAAAATGCGATGCTTACTTGTATGTAACGGCACTGCAGCCAGACACAAGTTTCTCGAAACCAGAATTTGATTGTTCTCGAATACAGCCACAGACAAAAAGAAACCAACTGCACGGAGCGGAGCCATTGTTAAAAACTGGCAGTCTCTCAGCTGGTCAAAAACTTGACTGCCTTTTATGAGGATTAATTAACGTCTTCACATGAGATCACCTTTGGAAAGCCGGTTCTAGGCTTACACCATATTTCTTTTAAATACATTTTACTATAATCCTCTCGTCTAAGCCTGTGACTCGCGAATGTTCTCTTCCTCAGTTATTTGAACCAAAATGTACGCTACGCTACCTGTCCCACCCTATTCATCGCCTTACTTTGTATCATCATTTACCAGATTACGCGATACAACATCCCAAAGGATATCTTCATTCTTAGTTTTTTAATAACGCAAAAAAAATAACAGACGAAACTATGACATGCAAGTGTAGCATGCACTGGGGTGATTCAAATGCCTACAGAATTTTGGACAAGAAGCGTCAAGGGAAGCGACCGTAGGCGTGGATAAGAGAAGACATAAACTGTATGCGACAGTAGGACCGGACTAACACAGTCCAATGCTAGGATTTCTTAAAGGTACGGAATACCTTGACAAAGCACTAAATATATTTTTCTCAGTTAAAACTCCGCACCATGAAGTGTGTTAGATAAAATTTTAGTTCCAACATTCGAGGCTAGGCCTAAATTTATAGGGTCGAATGCCACTGAAAAATGATCTGAGTGGTTGGTAGTTAAGGATTTGGTTGAAAGAGATCTGCACAGTTTTCGTCTGGAGAAACCAAATAAAACAACGAAAATCTTGGCCAAGATAGCCAATAATCCGAACCCCATACTCCCCAATTGCATCTAAAGAACACAGTGGTAACCACTCTTATGTAGCACTTACTCAAATATTTAATACTGCATTTTGCACAGTGATTTTATAAGTTTCGTACGATTCTCATAATAAACAGTGATTATTTAAACATCATTAACCAACTGATCTTTGTAATGGAGAAGGGTTTTCTTTCTTTGATGTAAGGACCCCCCCCCTCCCCATGAACTTCGTACTTCAAAGAACTAATACTCTTGGAAAACAGAAGTTGACCATACTGTAAAGTAAAACTACTAGTGCAGGTGCTTCCAAACAAGACTGTACAACCCTGTCACCATACACTTCAAAACAGTATCAAAATTGTTCGTTCTGTTCCAAACAAAAAAAGGGGGAATTTGGGCCAACTATAGCACCATTCACCGACGGAAAGATTTGTGGCGAGACGTATTAATCTCAAGGGTTAATAGCAATGTCCCGTCTTGTGGCATCTGACGGCTGGAAACAAAATTTTATTACCATGAAAGCTTAAAAGCTTTACAGCCTATAGCCTATTGTAGAAGCATATAATAATGCCTAATGTCTTTATACCGGTCTAATTTGACCCACCTGTTGGATCCCTTGACTTTATTACAGTTATTATGTAGCATTAGGAGATTAATCCTCCTCAGATGTAGGCTGTAGTGTGCATGTTAAGAAAGGTCAGTCCTCTCAAAGACGTTAAGTATGTTACTGTACTTGGTTTAAATTGCCTTTGTGTTTTCCAGGTAGTACTTATATAAATGAATTGTATAGACTGAACCGCTACTATGATTTAACACTACTTCATGACGCAAGGTCTTCCTTGACAAACTGATGATTACTCATATGGTCAAAAAACTGAATGCTTCAATGATTACATCACACTGATCCTTGACCCCCCCCCCCCCCACGAGTTCGGTCCAGTCCACATCTTTACACAATATTTACTCCTAATATCAATTTAAATAACAAATTATAATCATTTTTTTGAGAGCTGGCATCTTGTGTAAATAGGGCGTGTTGGCGACGATACGGATAAACATCATGTCCCCACCATCAGGGAAGCATGTTCCTCCGAAACGTCTATAAGAAAAGAACCATTTCCACAGGTGGCCAGCACCAGCATTACCGTGAACGCCTAACATCACTTATAACTTAAACACCGATACTGTTCTTTCATTCACGGTTTTATGGAACCTAAACATTCTTTAGCGTGCTTACAAGAACCCGCCACATACCCACATCTTGAGGCAGATGAATCCAACGAACATCCTCACACCCTACCTGCCTAAGACGTGTTTTAATATTATCTTCTCGTCTACAACTACATCTCCCAAGGAATCTCTTCCCTTCAGATTTTCTAACTAAAATCTTTTAGCCCTTCGCATGTTTAACCTCCATCTACCGTGATAAACGCCCAGCTCATTTCACCCTCGGTGCTTTGATCACTAACATTCTTTTCAGTAGTCTGCATAGAACTACACAATACGTTCTCAGGAAAAGAAAGAATTTCCAGTTTAAAACAAGAAATTCGTTACGCCCGGCCGTGTCCATCAGAGTTGATTGGACATGGTTCCCATTTGGCTACTACACATAAACATAAACATAAAATCAGCAAACTGTCCCTTACGGTCCATTCTAGGTGCAGACTACGATGGTACAGGACACATAAGATCCTAGGAAATCTGGAGAACACTTATTCTTATTGGCTTAAAAAGGCTGGAGGGAAGCAGAAATGGAGGAAAGGGACCGATAAATCCAAACTGGGTTGAGAGATCTTCCAGCTGTTGAGCACTGGTGCTGTACAGTCTGTAACACGCACAACATTGCACACAGGGAAGGAAATTAAACACAGAATTGACTTCCGTACACCCATGAATACAATGTTCCTCACTCTTTCCACGTGACATCAAATTGAAATACACGTCAATGTCTCTCGACAAACCAGACACAGAATAACTCCATTACCATTCTAGTTCCTTACCGTCTTCATAACAGCCCGCCAACGATCCCTGTTCTTCGCCAGAGAAATCCCAACCCCTATTTCCGTAACATCCATTCTAATATTATACTACACTCTACGCCTAGGGCTTTTTGAGTGGTATCATCTCTTCAGGAATTCCAGCCAAAATACTGAACGCATTTTTCGTTTCCCCATGTCAGGTATATGTCCCACCCATCTCATTAAATTTGTAATTAAATCATCATAATACTTTTGTACACTAAAACACACCACATTATTATATACGAGTGATCCTTTAAGAACGTCACTGATCATGTTTAAGTTCATTCTATAATTTTCGGTCATGCAGTCTCCCCCTTGCCCTCTCTAACCCCCTCTAGAGCCTACGTACGATGTAAACTTTCACGAGCACCCTCCGACGAAATCGGAAGTCCCTAATTGACAGGATATAGAAATATTTGCCCTGCAATGATCAGATCTACAAAGTACACGCAAATAAATAACAAATAAAAACGTAAGTGTTTTAATCCGAGTGGTTAGGAAAAGCGATCTTGCTGAACGCTCAATGAGGCCGTCAAGCAGTTCTGCTATGTAAACTGGGCTTAAAAATTAGCCTCTAAAAAGTTTAGTATATTGTACGGAAAAATCTATATTGTAAACGAACTTGAAATCATAATTCAATTCCTATCTAAATTGTTTCTTACGTGTTGGGTAAAATAATGTTAATGTTACACGAAATATTTAATAAGCACTTTTCAAAAAGTCTTCTAAACATAATTCGAGGCTTTTCTTCTTAAAGAGGTGGAAAGATTAATATAGCGTTCTTGTAGGTTGTAACCCAGCAAGGGCCTATGAAACATTGGTCAGTCTAATATGCATATTGAGTACGGAATTATAGTTTCACGAGTCTCACAAAACAAAGAGATGCCAGCTTGTAACCCGCGTGTAGCGAGTTGTTAGATTTCATGTGTAAGTTCAATAAAATTTTAACTTCCCATTTCTGTCCTTCGAAGCGAAAACACTTCCTTCTTATTCCTTACCAAAATTCAGTTCTCGTTTGTAACTTCTTCGATATGGACTGTATGCCCATCCGCACGAACAAAACAGATAGCCATTTCTCCCAGAATTCATCTACGGACATCTAAATATACGGCAGAATCTTGTGTGACTGAAAATATTTGAACTTCCCCCAACCCAAATTTACTAATTCAGGACTGTGACGATCCGATTCAAATAGAATTAGGATCCTTGATATTTTGTAGGACTCCTTAACTGGGGGATCGACCAGTCGCAATGCATCTGCCTACATAGGACAGCACAAAGCACAAAAACTCAGATTTTCATTCATGCTTCAAACCGGGTTCGAACCCTGCGACCATTCTTCAACAATACCCCCATGTCACGTGTAAAAAAAATCAAACGACTGAAATCTGCAAGGGAACACCAGTTACAATTTCAACTGTCTGTATGTAATCTCGGGCTTATCTTTTCCCAAGCAGAATTTAAGTACAGTAGCTAACAGAAAGAAAGTGAATTAGGTTGTTATGTTGTACAGAATTCCAAGCTTGTCCAGCCTGCCCCTTGTAATACCATTGTATATAAATAAGACCAACCTACTCCCTTGTCCCTTGTGACCGACATAATCCTGTTCAAAGGACACGAATAATTTAATTCGCTTGCATTCTGGAGCAGTGACCTATCCCTAAAGCTGTTAACAGCCCACTGCATTTCAATCAATTACAGGACAACGAACCTCAGTGTATTGAATCATGTGGAGCTCTACGTACGTAAGAAAAGTAAGGTTCGGGTTGTTTTCCCCCAGATTTCAGTACGAGAAAGGCACAAAAGGAATAGGGTAGATTGGATTTAAAGCAAGCTCAGAGATACTTCAAGCAACATTTCAACACTAACCACTACAAAACACTTCGGTTACCAACTTCGTCTCTTTGTCATAAATTATTACTTCTTGGATTTCTAAAAGCATTTCAGCATATTCAAAATGTTAACATTTATAATGAGGAGATCGTATCATTCGTCCATCAACAATTCATGTTTCATCTCCGAAACTACTGATATTATTTCAATTAAATTTCGATTTGTGTATTTACACAGAAAATTGTAGGGAAGATTTTATTTTGATTCATAACGGTCCCTTATAATCTCAACTTTGCAAGCAATTTAAATCAGTTTTAGAAAGAAAAACATAAACGATTTGGATCGAAATTTTATTCATTCGTGATGTAATATTACTAGACTGGTAGAAGTTTACCGACGTTTCAGAGGTCCTTGCTGCCTCCATCATCAGGGCGATGAGACTACACGGTACAACAACCCGGAAGAAAGCCATCTTCACTCACCGCGGCGAGAACCTCAAATCCTTCAGACTTTAAATCACACAGCATTCCGAATTGCTAGCTGTAATTTTTTAGGCAAAAGTGGTAATTTAAAATCGACTGCAATTTATATCCTCCTGCGTAACTAATATGAAAAAATAAGACTTCTTATGAGTTACATGTAGAGTTCATACAATTAACGCACAAAGGTATCCGTTTGTTAGGCCATATTTTCATCCTCCATGGAGCAGATTCCTTAAAACTCTGGAAGTCGCTCAGATAAAATATTCTTCGCCTTTCATGGAACCCGAAGTTTCAATGAAGTGATCACATGACTCCAGCCCCTGAACCCTATCCTGAATCAGATTAATCAACTTCGCACTTTCAAATCAATCTGTTCAAGATCCATTTTAATATCAAACTCTCATGTACTCCTGTATATTAAGTGGTCTCTTCAGGTTAACCAACAACCCCGTTTTCCTCGATTCGATCTCTCGAATGGTATCAGGCCATTACCCCCCCCCCCCCCGCGTTCTTTCTACTTCCACTGTTTTGGTGCACACGTTACACTCATCAAAATGATCTCGGACTGGCTACCGTCAAGGCATGTTCTTCCCAAAAAAAAACTAAAGACCCAGTTAAAAAAGTACAGGGGTACTGAAATTAAAATGATTATTACATAACGACATGGTTCCAACTACACACAGCGTCTAATAAGAATGGAAGTTTATGACAAATGGTAATCAGCTAAAATCTATGGAAGGAGGTGGTCAAGACCTATTTCAGGGTACTATTCCAACACTCGTCTGGTAATAATGAGGAAAACCACAAAAAGTGAGCCACCAGGTTTTATATTCTAACACGGGACCTCCTTAATACAACTTCAGAGTAATGCCGCTTCAAGGATCTGCTGGTTTCAATTTTCAAAATGTTTAATTTTATTACTTCGAAGTTAAATGCATTTCTTCGCTGAAGCTTTTATCCGTTCATCAAGAAGTCACTGTCTTCTAACTAACTTTGTCATAAAAACACTCCTTCCACTGTGGTCCTTGTCATTTCAGAGAGTCGGGGGGCTTAGCCCGTAAACCCAACCTTACAAACCCTGCCATGGCATTTTCTGAACAGTCCTAACGATGGATCCTTCTATTTTATACGGTCCTCCTTATGTTATCTGTTGATGGTTATCACGGTCATGAAGCAATACTGCGTAACAGTGGAATGTGCCACTATTATGACCCACCAGTTAAACGGAGATTAGATCTTCTCAATACGGTCTGTAATGGACCGCCATATTTTCATTTATTGAGGGATATTTCTCTCTTATACCGGCGTTTAAAGTTAAGGGGCTATCTGATGAAAAGGATGGCGTGTATCCGTTTCCTCTTGATGATCCATAAAACATACCACCCATTTCAACAAACAAACCTGTAAGAACCTATTAAGCATCTAAAGAGCGCTCTGCTCTTTCAAAGCCGGCCAGTATTGGTATTTATTTTACATGCGAAGTGTTTCGACCAAGTACAAAGATCAGACAGAAATCTAGAATCACTGCTCTCGCATACTACCTCTCGCTGACAATGATAAAAGATAACTTACTATTTAATAACATAACCTCAAACGTTCTCACCGCTCGTGTCGACATGTTGATACATTTCTACAAACGCACACATAAACAAAACTTTAGGTGCTTTTATAATCTCGCACTCAACAGTAAAATCAGTGACCAGTCTTTACTTATTACACTGTCCACCCAGTTCAATGCTATTTCCCTCAATGTTGTTCATCGTGGATGTTACAAGAGTCTCAGATTCTGAATCATGCCTTACCACAAAATACTACTGATCTTATAAGTACAGCGTAACAACAGAAGGGTAATGAAGGCTGTCCAGATACGGTGCAACAAATAGTGCTAGTTAAGAGCAAGACCAATAAGCAAGCATGCATTGATATCTAATTTTAAAGCTGACGTAACACGCTTTTACGGAAAGAAATGGAAACAGGTCTACAAGACTTACCCATAACATTTATACAGCAATCCCATTCTTGCTAAAGAAAATGATGCTCTCGAAATGCAAGCAGGTTCAACACTTTTACTCGTAGTGGACTCTCCCAATCTCCCACGTGACACTCGAGCCAAGGTCACGCTTGCGCAGAAGCAGTGCAAGTACGAACAAGATGCACTCACGAGCAGAACATTGTAGAACATTACTTCGCATCGAAATTATTTACTGCTGTTCGAGCAGCATTTCGCGATGTGCAACCTGACAAGCAAATAGAGGTACGGGATAAGACGACTGTACACTGGTAACGAAATTTCGGGGCGCAGGAAATATTTGCCTTTGATAAGTGCTCATCGAGCGACTGAACAGCCGAAATTTCTGCCGTTCCGATTTCAAACAATGCGTCAACTGCAATAATGGGATACAGCTGCAATAATACAATTACTTACATTTTGTATCACAACGACAAACGAGAAAAACTATAACCGCTATCAAACATTCTCGAACGACGTAAGCTATGTGGAAATATTAGACAACAAACAAGGGCTGGTACGTTTAGTGAGCAGGTGCTCCTAGGCCTATTTGAAAAATACTGTTTATGCAAAACTTAAAACCTGCGTCCAAATGGAAAAGGATGTCTAGAAGCGTAGTACACAATATTACAGCCCAATGTTCAAAACGGAAACATAAAACGTTGGAAGTAAAAGCCCACAATATAATAACTTCGTTCCATCAAGAAAGTAAACCTCCAATCGCCTTTAAAATTATTTGGACGAAGTCAAATGTCAATAACCTTCTTCAAGAGAAAATTAAAAAAAATCCTTTCACCCAAGACTCAGCGACTTCATGTCATATTCATCTCACACACCAAGAAACCTAAGCTATTTTAGAAATTCAGGTAATAAAAATTTTAACACAATCTGAAGAAATAATTTAGTTAATTCGGTTAGCAAAAGCTTTCATTACTCAGAGAAAATATAATAAATAATACATTGACAGACATGTCCAGGAACACGACGTACCTAACACTACATTAATTCCAGCAACAAACTAAATTTATAATCGTTTATTACTCGTTGCATTATATAGAGGAGATTATTCCTTATTCACTAGGGCTGAAAGAAACGGACGGAGAACGAAAACCTAGTTGGACGCAGACACAGCCCCTGTTACCCCCTGCTGAGATGCAATTAACTGGAAATCGGCTTACACACCCCAGTACCGCACCTGAAAGCGGATGGTCATTATGTATGAGGGCCCTTCGTGCATTCTAGCCACAGGAAGCCCTAAAACTGTTCACATGTATCAAACAGAACAACATATTTTTACAATTTAAAAATACATTGCCATCGTCAACAACAACAACAATAATAATGATAATACATTTTCTCTAATTTTTACGCTTTTAAGCTGTACGCTTATAAATGTGGGAATGTTCATCTTTACTTCGTAGGCCTACCTCAGGTATGGATTCTGTAGAATGTTATCGTTTCCTATTTAAAGACGTTCATCCATAAATGTATAAGGACTCACGATTAGCGGGCTTCAACTGAACCACCACAATTATAAGTTATTGCCTGTTAGCGAAAAAAGGTGCTGAGAACATGTGAACCCTGTTTATTTATTTATTTATTTATAACACTGTTAATAGCTAAGATTTTATAGCACTGACTGATATGATAATTATGTCTACTGGATAATGAACTGGAAAGGACGAGGAAAGAATCATGAGAACAGCTGGTCTCCGGGACAGAATTAGAAACATCTTCACCAAATATTATTAAGATGATAAAACCAAAGTAAATGAGATGAGCATGGAATGTAGCATAATCTGAAGAGATGATAAAACCGTATGCAGTTTTGTTTGTAAAACCTTAACTCAACTTGAAAAACTTAAGTGTCGGTGGGATGATAATATTAAAATGGAACTTAAAAGGTGTAAAATTCATTACCACTTTCAATACTATTAGCTTCTCAAGATGGAGGTGACATCTAGTTGCATGTTCGTAATTGATTCAAAATTTATTAAAGGTGATATGCAAGGACATGAGAGTACTGTAAACCCATCATTCCTTATAAAGTTACGGAGACTAGGATAATGAAGTCTTACTGACAACAAGAGTCTGTTGACATTTAAAGTAAAATGGCTTGTACGCCTATATAATTTTGAACGCCGCCAGTGGCTGCTCTGCGTTTCCAAATAAAAACAGCAGGAGCACTTTTTCTTACTTACACGGGAAATTGAAGCCTTGTCACCTGTCAGCCATCATTCTGGTGAACCCCAAATTCTGATGATAGTGTTTACATAAGCAGTCCGTCAATCAAGTAAAGGCAAGCCGTGTGCATACAGAACGATAAACCCAGACAATGAAGAAAAAACACCTGTCACAGCTTTAATGGGAAACGTCAAAAATGAACACCAATCCAAACAACGACGAATTCCCATATAACGGAAAGGAAAATTGCCTTCGAGTTAATATCAAAGATGCTAGAAGGATCGAAAGATATTCTACTGCAGAGTCATGTAGGCAACTGACAGGAGCTGAGTTGGACGTATTTACGCTGAAAGAAACCAACAAAGTTAAAGAACGATTCGAGAAAACTTTACTCAAAATTTTTGAGAGAATTTCTAAATTCCAGTAAAACAAATTGTTATCTGATCCATTCTGTGGCAATGAAAAAACTCCTATAACAGAGTAATTACTGGTTTGGATGACGAAGCGTTCATGTTAGCCGTTTTGGCGGGGCTAACATGGGTGTACGGTTAAAATTATCGCCCTGCCTCAGTAATTGTTACACCTTTTAGTAAAGCAGCAAAATATGGCTTGATCCTGTTCTGCATTATTATTCACAATTATACTTGGTTGCCACGCAATGTTCGTTAATTCCAGCAAATTTAAACTCTTGTTCCGAACAATAACAGTGGCTGTGGGACGAAGGAAAATATTTTGTAAATGAGACACAGAATTCAAATGAAATATCCAGGGAATTCCTCACGTGAAGCACTGAGCTATATACACGTGTCATGCTAATATATCGACAAACAAACAACTTTCGTTTTATAGGAACTTCGTACATGTGGCTGACTACAGGCTGGACGACCAAGGTTCGACGCTTGGCAAGGGCACAAGGATAAGAAGGACAGTCCAACCCATTCATGGGTACCTGGGGGCTTTCAGCCGGGGACAGCCAGAACTATAAACTGGTCATTCATTTCCAAACAGTACCGAATTCGTAAAATTTTACTTCCACGTTTCCTGTACGCCTTCGTGGTATGGTGTTAGGACACGAGGCATACCAGAGTAAGTTGTTCAAACAAGTATGAGTTAGTTAGTTGGCAAAAAGGTCACTCTAAATGTTTCTTTGCCTTTTTCTTAAGAATAATACAAGCCTGCGAACTTTCGAACAACGCTTAAAATCTGGTGTAATTTTTTGTTTTAAACTGACAACATTTTCTAATGTAATTTTTTTGTAGGATGTCAAACAACATGGCGCCCGCGAAAACCACAGTATATTAAACTTTTCGTTAATAACTACAACTAATAAACTACTGGAGATGATAACAATCAATTTCATACTTCATAAACATGCCTATACATTTTGTATGAAATATGGCGACGATGCTAATGTTCAAGGTTAAATCTAACGGACAAATATAACGGATAAAGAATCTGTACTAAAGGAAACTGTACCCATAATAAACCACTCACAGCATAATTACTAATTTAAAATTCTTGCAACCCTCATTATACATCCGGAAGCATCCGGATGAAATTGGCCATTAAACGTTCTTGCGGAAAAAAGATCGTTTAAACCGGATGTCTCTTTATGCTGTTCGAATGCTCGTTATGCTTACGACTCTATGTGGCAGGACGCAGAACAAAAATAGTTTTAAACACTCGTCATCTATGGAAGGGCTTGTATAGCCAGCTGCCAACAACCGATTTTTCCTTATCAGTTTTCGAAAATTACAGGAAACAGCGTATTTTAGAGGCGGAAATAATCGAAACGTTCCTCAGGTAAAACACCCCATAACAATACACAATAGAATCTCGGTGCACTCGAATAATTCGCCAGCTGAGCGCACCCTAATAACCCCCTCATTTTCCTCAACGCCCCTTCAACCACTCAACAAATTCATCATTTTTATGACCACAAGAAGGAAACGTAAATTCTACTCGAAGTAACTAATAAATCGTGGCTGAAAACACAGGAGTTTCTCCTAAATTCTCCCCTCCAAGAGACACAAAATCATATAATCGCAGTTACACTTACCGCTTTAAAAACAATCGCCATCAACAGAAATAATTGCGCTGTTTAGAAGTTTCCGGTTAAACATATAACTTTAAGATTTAAACTCAATATTTTTAAAGCAAATACAGCAAGGTAAGGCAGTAAGTCTAAAATAATTTAATTCTTTATTTTAACGTGCTAATACCCGCACGAACCAAATACAGAGTCAACAAAAGATACAACAATAATAATAATAATAATAATGTTTAAAATATTTAAAACTGAAAGCAATAAAAAAAGTTTAGATTCGATCGGGATTCGTTCCTATGAACCATCCGCGTACAAGTCCAGCACACTGGCCCATGTGCTGATTTATATTGTGTCAAATTACCTAAATAACTTATAAAGAATTTTCGAATAGTAAAGTTGGGAGGAAAAGCCGTTTTACTAATTA
Organism: Zootermopsis nevadensis; assembly: GCF_977971745.1. Taxonomy (NCBI): domain Eukaryota; kingdom Metazoa; phylum Arthropoda; class Insecta; order Blattodea; family Termopsidae; genus Zootermopsis; species Zootermopsis nevadensis. The sequence goes on from NW_028259142.1 coordinate 13,363,332, forward strand.
TGGAAAGGAAACTTTTGTTTTATAAATAGTTATTTTCAGATTAACAAGCTACGATAAATGTCGATGCATGGCTTATTTATATTATTACATAGGCGAACGTTGTATAAACTGAATAGTTTGATATCTCGACATTTCAAGGTCCTCCGTTTGAGGCTATACTGTCCTCTCAGCAATCAATTTCCGATAAACAAATGAATTCGTATAGAAACAAATGAAACGTTTTAAAAATAATATTCAAGCATTTTAGTGACAGAACTACCGGAGAGTAATTAAAGTTCGCTCTGTTATTTTAATCAGAATATAAGTACATACGAGTTTATGAACAAATCATAAGTTATGTAGAGTCGAAAACATTTTTTTTTATATTTTTACATTCTCTGCATTTTCTGCAACTTTTACGTGGACGGTACATACGATAAGCCAAGATCTTATAAAATCCAAAAGTGCAAAAAAAGGAATTTGGAAACTCTGTATTACAGTATGGATTACAAATTTCCAATCTTATATTACTATATATTCCCTTCTTTTATAGTACGTTGCATCCATGTACATTCACATGCTATCTCTCTTTTAATTTCTTTCTTAAAATTTATTTGTAAATGTATTTATCTGCTGTATGTCAGTGGGGCCAGGGAAAATAATGACGCTTGTGAAATAGGCAAATTAATCGAAAAATACTAATGTTTATTACTGACACCGGTATCTACAGGGTATATTCCCATAAACGTTTTGTTTCACTGACGTGTGCTTCCGATATAATAATATAATACGAGTATACAGACCTAATAATGTGATTCATGCAATATGCATATATTAATAAAATAAAATACTACAATACAGATTAAACAAAACATTTTATTTTAAATATTTACTTATAAAATCGTTCATTTTATAGGCACATATCAATAAATACGACATGCATTATTATATATGCTATCTTCCTCTTATCTGCTTAACTTAAGTACGTCTTGACATTATTAAAGAGGTATAGGTTTACACATCAGAATGTGAAAAGAACTGACGAGTGGGCTTTTTGTAGGCCCTGGTAGCGTACCATTCTCCAAAGGTAGTTCAGACACTATTTAGTACACTGAGGCTCTATAACAAAGAACTTTGATGTAAAGATGTGAAATATGTAGACGCAGCGATAGAATGAAAACAGTCTATCTTGCCCGATTCCGTTTCTGGATCGCTCTATGTGACACGACAGGGCCCTGTACGTGACAGCGGAAAATAAAAGATAAATGATCAAAGACTTGATCTGCTACAGCATTATCTGCAGATAATACAGGCGTATCTTGACATTACTTTTGGAAAAGGGATGTAAAAGACAGTACACGTACTCAGAACATTTAAGTATACAAACAATTTCTACTCGCCTCAAGACTTAAACAATAATTTATTTTGCCCTCGTTTCTATATTGTTACAATGGGAAGAGAATACGACCTTGTGGAACTTCGGCATCTAACGGGCCCATTGTAAATACAGAAAAAAGGTGGAATAATACTGACATGGGAAATCTGAGAACTCCAAAAAGAACCGTCCCAGCACCACAATTAAATTAAATTAAATTAAATCCGTGGCGTAACAGCCCTCTGAGAGCCAAAGCCGACTAGCTTGACTGCTGGCCTCGCGTTCACATGCCTAAGCAGAGGTGGACGATCATCCAACCAGATATAGAGTGACGTGTGGTCAGCACGACGAAGCCCCGGCCATTGCTAGTTTTCCTGACCGGATTACGCTACTCATTGTAGCTCCCCAATTTCCTCACGATGCTGGGTTGGCACCGGTCCCATACACTGGTCGAAAGCTCACGAGAAAATTTCTTCTCCCCCGAGACTCGAACCAGCGCGCATTCCGTATCGCCGGTCCGAAGCATGATGCCTCAGACCGCGCGGCTACGGCGCAGGACCCCAGCACCACAATGGCCACCGCATATCCCACTGGACTGCCCAGGGCGCAAACCCGGGCTTCCACAGTGAGAAGCCGACGACTAACCGCCACAGCACTCACTCCTTTGTTACGTCAAAATCCCTAGATACAAATGCTCGGTATGTTTTCTCAAACACCTTCAATCTGTGTTCTGAAGTGCTACTACTCTCGGAGGTCCACGACTTTCCCATTTCTTACACAAAATTCCACATAAATTATACACAGATTGCATCACACAAGAATCCATCAACACGTTACTATGTTCTTTTCATGCGAGAATAACTCAGTCGCTCATCTTTTTTATACGTATCTCCATGACATTTTTATTTATGTGTCTACTTAAGCTTTGTCTTCCCTTCACTATGCGAGTGTCTTACATATAGTGCTGTCTATCTTTGTGTTTAGAATCTATAGCGTATATAAACTCTTGCGTTCCCTGAAGTCCATTGTGCCTTCCCTCCTAGAATGTTTGTCTGTTGCTGAATGTTTTGTTATAAACACGCAGTGTCAAAAGAGTGACTAGGAAGCTAGCCAATTTGCCACTGTCCTATCGACCTACTCTATCTGACACTGTATCACGAATGCCCTTCTACCTAGCACCACTTGTTGGTCGACGTCTTCTGATGTCATATCACCTGACAAAATCCAGTTTTTCCATGTCATGGCGCAAACCGTCGTAGTTTTTATCAACGTCTAAAAACTTATTTTAACCATATATATACTTCGACTGACACCCGGATTAATTCCGTGGGTACCATAAGATGTGTTCCAGCAACGTAACCAAATATTCATTTGAACATAATTCCCAGCGACTGGAAAGCTATAAAACGCTGTCTCTTTGCCTAAGCACTACGCCATCATGACATGCTGGGAAGTGATGGTAAAGTTCACGCTGTATTAACTCGGTACTGTTGGGATATGGGTGGTTAGATTCACGTCCCAGCTGATTTACTCCTGTGCCCATTCTAGAGGACGTTGGATAGGTCCCACAGCCCCGAAGAGTCTGCAGAACGTAAAAAGAAAATTTGTCTTCGTATGCCATCCAGAAACACTAGAAGCAAGCCTATAGGGACTTAAAAGTAAATTTCCACGCAACTTAGATTTTGGCTCTAGACGCGGGTGGGTAATACGATTCACGCTTCGTATGTAACAGAAACAGAACAATAAATTAACATCACCCACAGTTAATTTAAAGTGATTAGGTTTAATAATTGATCTTTGTCTCATAACGTTCAGCTTAGAGTGTAAACTGAACCAACTAAATTAATATTAATAAAATTGCTGTAAATTATAGAAGACGCTTCAGATAAATTTATCGTGTAATCTAGCAGATACTTTACGAGAAAAATGGTATACCACACAGCAAAACATTCATTGCCACCAAGGAAGGGGAGTACGTTTAGAACAACAACAATTCAGTCCTGTATCCAATACGTGTAATGCAGTCTTCCGTGAAAGCGCACAAACTATCACGACCATACGACAGCGGTGGTGGAATACGCAGGCAACAGAAACATGAAACAATAACACGACTGGCAAGCTGCTTTAAAATGCAATGGGCTGCCCTTAATTTCTGCAATCACCAAACAGAGCGCGTCAGAGTCAATTGAACTCTAAAAACAGAAATGAAAAGCGCGTGGCCTCGAGGTCCATCATCCTCTTGATCACAATTCTCTTAAACAGCGGGTGACTGATTACTTTCGTGTGTAAATAACAGATGCAGTGAATTTTAAATATAATATGTTTTATTATAACACGATATTACGTGTATGTTATCACTATAATAGCTAGACCAAATCATGGTACTACAGGCGACCCGCGGGCCACATTCGACCCGAGGCACTTGTAACAAGGCCTGCGTAAATTATTACTTAATTTGTTACCGGATATTACAAGCTCATTTATTTTCTTTGGTACAAAGGATTTAAAATAATAGTAATACTTATTTTCTATAAATTATATGTAATTAAACCTGCAATTATATTTGCTTTCATTTGCAGACTTTATAAATTAGATTTAATTAAATTCGTAATCATAAATGTTATAAAATATTCATTAACGGGTTTGTTCAATTTTCTCTGCGAAATAAATTCCAATATCTATGGTAAAAATCACAAATAATATTTTGGTTATTCTTTATTACGACTTCTATTTACGAACAACGTTGGCTCTTGATACAATGGCTTAAAATAATTCAACCAAAGCACTTCTTAATGTGATCCACAGACAAAGAACAGTTTCGAAATATTTCCCTTCGGAAGAATAAGAATTTACACCCCTGCTCCAAAATGCCGGACGTCAATTTTGCTTGTTTGCAGTTTGGGGTCGAGCAAATGGGACTCGTTAAGTTATGTTTTGTCCCACAGAGGGCATGGCGCATGCGTAAATGGCGCTACGTGACAGAAACAATGAAGACATTCTACGACAAATATTAACGAGAGTTTCACATTCCCATTGTTCATCGCCACACAACACTACAGCAATGTCGTTGTGCTATTGCAAAGCCCATGCCTGCAAGTGTTACTCGTACTTAGCTAGCCAAATGTGACGACAGTCATGCCTTGCTACAGTGACAGGTGAATAAGCCATGTATCAGCAGAAAACGTGACGTAAGAGTCAATAAAACACATGCACCAAGTAAAACGACCTTTTTATCTGAACTGTGCGACAGAAACATTGAAAATGCTCACAGAATGTTGTTCCTTGTCCTTTTACTGCAAGAACTTTGTTACATGTCTCAAGCCACGTTTATGAACCACGATGGTTCAGTCAGTGAGACACAAGTTTGATGGCGGCTGGAATATTTCCTCTTCAACGGCGATTCTGGGCCCACCCAGCCTACGAACCTTCTTGGAGCTCCACATTATGTCCGTATAGTTTAGCGCTTAAAACCGAGAGTATCTCTGTCTCCAACTTCCTTATACACGGGTGGCCGTCTTATAAATGAAAGTGCCGCTGTGGTTTGGCACGCGGTTTCAGGTTGAAATAAATAGACATGAATCACTGTTACTCAGTGGGACTTATTGCCGTGGATACCAACGTTTCAGAGAAACATACTGTCCCGCCCTGAAGAAGGAGGCAGTATACCGACAATCAATCAAGTTGGATTTTAGCTTCGTTTAAATTAGCATTTACATTTTATCACTAGGACCAAATTAAATTTGCCGAACGTTTTAGAGTGGAGCTGGATGTAAATTTGGCGTTCATTTATGTACGAGTTTGTGCTAAGAACTTACAAGTGTGCTATACTGCTCTGTCTACTGAGACTTTCAGATGGGGGAAATCTGTGTGAGACCTCTGACTGTTAAGAATAAAACAGCCTCATTTGTCAGAATGACTCTCCACAAAGAGGGACCCTCTTATATGAGGCTAATTTAACCCGGTGGAAGACCTCACAGTACAGTAAACTACCCGCAGACAACGGGCGCGCGGGTAAGTTTGTTTACAGACAGACTGCAAGCTGCAGGCTGTAAGGAAAGAGTTCGTCCTCGCCTGCTATATAACAGTCAATCGAGCACCGCGCAAAAATATCCAGGAGGAAGAACCAACCAAATGCTAACCAAAGGCAGTCCTGTGCATGCGCAAGACATCATTTGCTAGGTTAGACTATTCCTGCGTACAAAAACGCATAACCAGAAATGGTAAACGGTACCTTATAAACTATAACTGGAGATGAAGATGACTGTCTTCTGGGTTGGGGTGGTAGAAGTTTACCAACGTTTTAGAGGTCATTGATACCTTCACGATCAGGGTGATATCCCCGATGGAGACAGTAAGAACCTCTGAAAACATCAATCAGTTTCTATAAGACTGCAGGCACAACATCCCAGAAGACAGTCATCGTCGTGAGTAAAAATGCATTTGAATTCAATGGACATCACAGTTAATGCGACACGCCGATTGGAATACATTGATTTAAGCCACGGATTTGTAACTGTACTTCTTTGCCCGACAATTCTAACTGTATTCAGCAAAATGAAGTGAGGGTTGAGAAGGAACAATAGACTACCACAGTTTCATGCACGCCTAACATGAAGACATAATAGCATGGGCCTGTGTGAAAGGCTCGATACTCCGAACTCATACATCACGTGATCATCATCACACTCCTGTCTTTCCACAGTTGAAGACAACTTTGTACCTTCTGGACTGAGTTATTGTACTTTACTTTCTAAGATAATTTTCCTTACTTAAAACTAAATATAAGCTTACGGTATAATAATCACTGTGTTATGACACTTCTAATGAGCATCATGCCAAACGTATAAATTTCAGTTTCCTGCCATCTGCAACACCAACACAATAAATAATATGTCTTTTGTTAATGACATACTTTATAGAAAGTAAAACAATGTGGCGTCTTTGTAATAACTAACCTGGGGGTCTAATTAAAGTCTAACTCATTAATTACCGTATTGGAGTTAAGCCCGTAAATTTTGTATGGATGTATGAAGATGACTGTCTTCAGTGTTTCTGTGGCTTGTTTGGTACAAGTTCACAGACGTTTCAGAGGTCCCTGCTGCATCCATCAACACGGCGATCAAAAACTCCACCTTCATCTTTCATTTTCTGATTTCTTGCAAAGCAGACGAATACTGAAGATTACATTTAAACTCAGGAGGAGTCAGCATCTCTCGAAGATACGCCATCCTGAACGCTATGATTCTTGAACTATTAATCTGTATTTCTATACGCTACAGTAAAATCTGCTTAAGCATTAAATGTCTAACCCGTGGGTAAAAAGAACAAGACGGAGTAACCATTGTAATAAAAAAAATTAAAAACTAAGTCAGGAAGAGAAATAACATGTAAAGTGCACTGTTTCTACAAGTCAAAAATTCTCGGTATTCTCTCTGCATAACCGAACGTTAAAATAAAATATTACAGTTTAATGGTGGACTCATATAATGATAAATACATATTTTAGGACAATTTCGTAAAAATCTGCTTGTCGTACTCTGAAAGCGAATGGCCAAGCCTTTTTACTTTCAAAACCCCGAACAATCCGACAGACAACTAATATTTTCTTTACAAGCGCCAAGCATCCGTGCGAAGTTCACACCAATATGTCGAACACGAAGATTTAAAATGAAAACATTTCAGTTTTCTAATACGTCTGGCTTACTTTTAAATTAGCACGTTTATGAAGAAATGCACGGAGTATACTGAGGATATGCACCTAATATCATCGTGAGGAAATATTTTTCCATAAACCTGCTACACGGCTTGTAACATCCATGCAACAACCGTGACTCACAACATGTTGTATATCTACGTCTAAATCGTGAACATAAAATCGTGCATTCGGAAAACCAATCCTGATCAAACATTTTCACCACAATACGGACACAGTCGAGCTCAGAATTCCTCTTTGTAGCTATGTTGAAACACAATAAAATGTTCCCGTCTGATTGATGTCTACAAAACTTTCACTATAACATTACATATGGCCTGCATGATAAGCTATAGGCCTTATAAATATGACTGTCATTCCTCATCAATAACCTACCAATGACACACAGAGTCCCTTATGGAACACAGTCAATAACAATACAGTATGCACTTCTGGCCTGCATAACGCACAATCCCGCAATTGGAAAAGCACGGCTTATTTCGCTTATTCTTAATAATTAGGCGGATGAGATGCATCGGGCAAGTACCACGCACTGGAAGATGAGAAATGGATACAAAAATGAGGTCGGAAATTCTGAAAAAGGACCCCTAAATAGGTAAAGATAGTATGAAGATTGTCAAAGGAGCAAACATTGTTTATTCTTGTAATGGAACAAGAACATAATACATTTGTGAGCGATATACGAAGTTATTTATTATTAAACTACGCTATACAGGTATTCTAACGGATGAAGTGCGTTATAAACAAATATTTCATCTTCAAATTACTTAATGGATGGGAATCAACCGGAACGTCATGTAGCGTAAACCATACCAGTCGATGTTCATGTAAGTTGAATTAAAGAGAACTGGGAATAAAGCGGTTGCAGCCTATTTTAAAAAAAAAACAAGAAATGCGCAATACAGTGTGCACCTCCCAAGTGAAGTAGCAGGGCCTGAGAAAACAAGCGATTCCAGTTCAGCAAATCTGGGCGTACGAGTTAGCAGCCAAGCGAGATGGAACTGAAACAGCAGAATCTACCGTCGTCAAAAGAGTAGGTCATCTCCCCCCCCCCCCCCCCCGCGTCTCCTTCTTTCATATATTCCACAAGAATACATTACGGGTCCCGGAACCACGTCACCTGCCGATGTTTGGCTTTCAACTTGTTCGCAAATCACAACAATACCAAATTCAAGTCATAGCAGATAGAATTCAATGGAAGTTAAACAAATCGAAGTATGGTAATGGGCAAGAAATGTATTTCCAACCGTCGGTATTCCTTCACTGAAGAATGAAACGTTCGGTACAGATTCGCAAAATGTTCTTTGGAAGGGAGAAGCGAATGAAATTAAGTTTATTAAATTTTATGGAACAGTATTATCAATACATATGATTTCCGAAATTTAATACCATTTCTCGACACATGTTTGAATAGCGTATTTAAAAAAAAATAACCCAAGCCCCTAAGCTATTCAAGTAAATAGGACACACTATTAGACACAAATACGCATTTAAATATGACAATATTTAAAACATTAAAAATACATTTTACTGAAAACCCTAAAATTTTGGCTCTAGATTTTTAAATCCGAGCACCAACATCAGTACTTAAACCGTACAACAACGAATTGAATACCGGACAATAAATAATTAAACATCTGCCATACTATGAAGAATATTAAAATCAAAGACCCAAGACTCCGAAAACCAGAATGGTAGAATTCCGGATGACACAGATTACAAGATACTGGCAACTGCATTATCTGCTTTAACGATCGGTTTCTCAGTAATAATCGCTTTATACCTTTCATTTTATTCAGAGAATAAGCAGCAAAATCTTTCCCAAGCCTCATTAGAAGATGGTGACACTTCTACCAGACTATACGGTGGAACAAGCCAGAAGACAGTCCTCTTCAGACTCATCTCCTTGAGAACCCCAAGCCTCAGAGACAACACTTGGCACTTAATGATACTACAGCACCCCCCTCCCACGTCCCAGATAGTAGGCTCTACTGCTAAGCATTCTTAAGGTCTTTATATCAAGAATAGTTACGCGTGGCTCGAGTGAGCCTAATTCTGTAACACGGATTTCCAATTCAAACGTCTACATGACTGACATGCCGAGAATCCATTAACTGTCAATGTGGGTGTGCGAAGCGCCTAGTTCATCACCGACCATCCAGTCTCAGCGTCAATACAGGCTGATCTACAAGTTTGGAATTGGCCTTTTGTTCAAACGTCCAGCGGATACTGATAAAATTAACTGATTAGCCATATGCATTTACCGCATACGATTTCGCAGAGGATTAAGTCAACGACCTCATCTACAAGTTCCGCGGGAGAGGGGGAAGGCAAGAAGGTTAAAAGAGGGAGAATGGACGGGACTGACGGACGATTGGAAAAGAAGTTGCAAGTAGGAGCGAGCACGAAAAGCAAATCTATACGGCAGCTAAGAACCACTGCAAGGGAGTAATCGGTGCATGGGCAGTGAATCCAGAGACTCGACTAAAAGTATTACAAGAAAGAGTCGACGACAGTCTATTTCAAAAATTATAACTTACTGATCAAAGAAACGAAGTGTGAAGGTAGACCTTGACCTTAGTACTAAAGTTAGCGTCAAACCAAACGTCGGAGGAGTGGCAGAAGGTAGATTACTACAGTGTTGCCAGACCGTTCACACTCGAAATTATCATGCATTGCAATGTTAATAATATCGAGCAATCGATTGTATTATGAATTGTCAATGGACATCTTACTGCTCTTAACACGTTTATTCTAGTCAGATATCTCCTCGCTGACCACTTTGTTGCCTTCAGCCAGACCAAATGGCACCACAGCACCTCACGAGGCTCTCCCCCCACATCTCAGACATACCACACTACCGCTCCGTGCACAAATGGCCATATGACTGAGAAGAATCTTGGGACGTGCTATCAGGGATGTGGTCTAATCATGTTTTATTTTTTAATCCATTAATGACAGGTAATTGTGTTGAAAAGCGTGGGTTCGAATCCCACTCAAGCCATGGATGTTTGTCCGCGTTGTGTTGTCCTGTAAATAGGTAGAGGCCTTGCGACGGGCCGATCCCTCGTCCAAGGAGTCCTACCAACTGTCTAATAGATCGAGCCATTATGCATACTTTCTTGCATGATGACTTGTTCAAGACTGAACGGTAACGGAAGTCATTTGCGTGCTTAAGAGATTACGCTCGCAGGTTCGTGGGTAACGTCATGTGTCCCAAGTTATCGCCTTCATATGAGACGACGCTGTACGCTCCGTCTACGGCAGCCATCATGATGACGAATGGAAGCGAACTAGCTGCACGTAATTGTAATTGGTGGTTTACCACATTGTTTTAATGGTGCAGAAACCAGAGCTGTCTTGTGCTTCCCATGGAATGGGAATTAGCGTTACGTTTTTACAAATTAATAGCAGCATGAAACAAGGCAGATGGATTAAGGGAAATGTTCGTGGGACTTAGAGACTGTGCATCCCGTCTCAATTATTTGTGGTTTACTTAAAATTTAACCATGTGCGAGTATAACAGCCAGATGAAACACCGACAGTAAACGATATTAAAGTGGATCTCAGGAAAATAGGTCGTGAGATCTATCGGAAGGCGATGTAACTGGTTCAGAAGTGTGGCTAATAGTGAGCTTATGAGTTAGCCTTGTTGAACATTCGGGTTATAGGCCTAATACCAGAGTCAGTTAACTTAAATGGTTGGTTATGTACGATTCTACCATATCAGAGTATCAAATTAAACGATAAATGAATTTCCCTGTTTTAACCTACAAAAATTTGTCCTCGTACATAAAAGGAAAATGTAACAAGAAAAATGTGTTTGTAGTTTAAATAAAATTTGTGACTAAATGTAGAATTAAATGAAGAAAAATGTTTGGAGCACATTTCGCTAGGTTACTATTAAGCAACTTTAAGAGAAGAGAGATTGCAATGGCTAGTTATTACAAAAATTATGCACAAGAATACCGATAACAAACATACACCATACAAAAAGAACAATAATCAGTAGGAACCGCTTTTGATTTCCAAGTTGAGTGCAGTCGCAAGAACAGTACTCAGCCCTAAAAGAGTTTATATTATTCCTAAATATGTATAAATTTTCCAAACGAAATGGTTTTCCTTTTACTTCACAACACGACCAGTACACCGCCTGCGGTGATCTCTCCATCCATTTACACATTTCCTCGGCTCAGTTTTCGTGTATTAATGACAAAATAACTTCTCTTTTGTGCACGGTCTTTCATGAAAGTTGATAGTAGCTCAGCTGGTCAAGAAGTTTCCTGTTCTTATGAAAGCAAAACATATACATGGCGTCAATATTACCCACATAACAAATGTGTTAATTCCCGAAAAAAACCACTTTTCCTGACGTCTTGTTTTGTAACTAAGATTTTCAATTACAAATCTCTTCATGATGTAATTTTCTTCATCCCCCAGTTACGGATTCATTCTTAAATTCTAATATTCTCATATTTACTCTTTATTCTCAATCACCGTCGTATGTCTGTCCAATTGTTATCAAAATCACTTACATCATTTTGAGAAGAGACGTAGTTTCTCTCTTCACATCTGGAAAATGGGGGATCGAAAGCAAAAAATACGATTCTTTAACGCAGAAATATAAATTCTATGCATCGGCTTAAAACATGCAACCGCTGGGGACTGCAAGCTGTACTCTGTTCTTTTACCAATTCACACTGAAGACTTAACTGAGGTTATAGTTTATGATTATATGGTTACAAACTGAAACTGGCCTGGACTGTGAGCAGAGTGGTCGGGAGGGGGGGGGGAGAGGAGAGGGAGAGGAGAGAGGGAGGAGGGAGAGAGAGGACAGCTATGCTTTGCTTCAACGTTTGTACCATCTCTTAAGTCAATACTATGTTGTTCATGTGGCAGGATCATGTTAAATTTGAGTCGACTTTCTTCTCCAGTGACTGAGACGAATCAGTGTTGCCGACATCAATTGTTAAAATAACAAAAGAACGCTTTGAATGATCCTTTACATATCAGACAAACATTCAAGCGAAGTCTTACCTATGAAAAATCAAACAAATGGACATAAATTATTTCAAAGCTAAGTGCAATTTAAACTGTATTTGAATGAAGCATTTCCACCTAAAGAGAGCTCAATTATTCACATACGTAATGTGTAACATTTGCTTGGGTTTTAACGTTCTCACGGCGGAGGAGCATTAATTTATATCATCATCATCATCAGTAGCTCTACAGCCCCTCAATGACCTTGGCATCCTCACTTTGGAGGTTTCTTAATCTACTCACACATTTGGTACGAATCCGTGGATCAGTGATCAGCCCATCTCAAGGCATCAACCAGAATATGACAGCACAACACAGACGCCGACATGCCTTGAACTGGATAAGAACCCACGGTCCCCCAATGTCCGGGCGGTCATGGCCCACGCCCCAGACTAGGCGGCCAGTGTGACCGGCTTTAATTTATCTTACCATAGCTAATTAATTATGTAACTGAAATACAAATACAGACATTCGGTACGAAACCATTGACTAACATTTTCATACATTATCCAATTATTTTATCAAAACTAAGACATTCCTCGACTTTTATGGGGCCAAAATCCATTACCGTGATTAAAAATTCCACCACTGAACACCACCCTGAACCACTTCAATCCAATCCACAATCTTGGATCATAATACTTTTAGATGAATTTACTAAAGTAAACTACTCATTTACAACCAGACTTTCCACAAATCTATTGCTTTATCCGAAACATACATTTGTAGTATTTTGAAAATACATTAGTGGAATTTCTTTTTCTTTCTTCGGTTAGAAACGATGGATTTTAAGGACCGATAATACGACCGGATTCACAAACAGATTATATGTCGCTTTGTCCAAGCGAAATTCCTCGGCATAATTACTTCAATTCGCCTTTTCATTCACTGACGACTGAATGCAATCTTTCACGTGGGCGGTGAACATGATGAAAGCGTTGGAAACTACCGCTGTGTTATGTTTCTACTGTGTGAATCCTCATCCAAGACAGGCGGGTGGGACGCTTCGAGCTTGACAATGGTCGATTAGCCAAGCTGGAAGCATGAAGCAAAGGGCGAAGGGAGATGCTTTGGAAATAAAATGGCAGGCCTTAAGACCTACAGCTGAAGAATGGGTGCAGTGATGGGGGCAGGCAGACAACTCCCGGAATAAGTGTCCTGCAGACAGAACTCCCGAGGCCAAATAATAAAAAAGGAGAGAGACAGAGGCTTTTGTTAAATTACCGCATCCAAGCAAACAAGTCAGGTATTCGGCTCCTATTGAAACCCGTCATTAACAAACAAACGAACTGCAAGAAAGAGTGAGGGAGGGTGGTTCATGAGGGTCGAACTGGGCGGAAAGAGGCCTTCTTTTTGTTTGCATGCTATCAGAATGACGTTTCCAACTACATTAAGTCTCATCCTGTCTTCCATTTTGGCGCCGCACATAACACAAAAACGTACAAGAGACACGTAACGAATGCAACTAAGCGAAGTTTCATCGCAAAATTTACGATCTCTAGAATTATTAATCAGTGCTACAAATTTAAATATTGTTAATCGTTGTTAAATAGTTAACGAACGCTCTCATTCTTTGCCCACGTTAATCATAACGCACTTAACGAAAATGCTTACTTATGGTGACATTCTCATATCATGTACTGCCGTTCATTAAATACAGCACCTACATTGTGAAAGGATGTAACATGGCATTATTTACCACCGGACTATAGAACAACGAACGCTTTTTGCATTAAACTGCAAATAGCTATGAACATATATATCTCATACATTATAAAGTTAGTTATAACAGCGGTGTAAACCATAAAACAAGAGTTCATAACCCAGCAACGATACCAGGCACGGAGTAACTGTTAAACATTTAAAGGCGATAGATCTGTAACATGATGCAATATTACAGGTTTCTAACACAACTGCCAAATTTTATTGGTTTTATTGTTGCAATATTGATAACATTGATTTTATTTTCCATAAGATGGACACACTATTTATTTACATACATAATACGGTAATTTATTTTGCATTTCAGGGTTACGTGTTTAACTGCATGAACATACCTAGACAGCAATTTATGTATCCATTTGATGATTTGTTTACCAAAAAAGGAACAGAAACTGCGTTAAACAGAAATGTATTGTTAAACGGAGAAGAAAGACCTACAATTCATACAAAATACGCATTACAACTCTTGAAGAGGCAATGCCAAATCACAAGGCCACTTGTTCAGTTTCGCGTCCACATCTGTTAGTATATTAGCATGGAAAAAATATGTTGTACCTCTCCCTAACTTACACTAAAAACTTACTGCACTGTTATCGTAAGAACTGCTAAAATTCCAAATGACTATGTCCAGTTAAGCGTATTTAAGTTCTTCCAGGATATGATGCAGATTACAGTCGTAAATTAATCATTTACTCACCAGATCACTCGTTAACGGACTTACCAATAATGGCAGAACGTGAGAGGATACAGCACGCAACAGGACTTACCTAAAATAAATAAAAACACGAAATTAGATTCAACAAACAGCACTACACGTGATAAACCGAAAGAGGATTAATATTAAGAAAGATCGTGTTAATTCAGAAGTTAAGGTTATTATACACGTCACCTAGTATTTTTTGGATAGTGAAGTGTATGGGGTTGACATGGGATGGACATGTTCCTAAGCTGGAGTAGAAATGGGGCGCAAAGGCATAAAAAGAAAATTTATCTTGAACACTGAGCCAGGAATGTACTGGGAGACAGAGAACGAGATGAGATAATAGAATTAATACGGATCTTATGGAAGTAGAATGTGAAGATGGAAAGTGGAATGATTTATATGCACGTCATCTACAACAGCCGTCACCAAAATGCCGTCAGTTCAAGGTCACACCAAATTCATGTCTATGAATGAGGTAATTTTCTTAGCACAGGGTTCCAGTAACGATATTTCTTTAAGGACTCTTTCTCATCTGCAGAAATTATGTCAATGAGTGGATAATTATGAGTAATGAATTTAAATGGATGTGGAAGGAAGCGGTCGTAAGCTAACTTTAAGCCTTATTATTATTATTTAGTGTTCTGTCTGACGACAGGTCCATATGAACAGAATCCTTCCATCCTTTTCTCGGACTGGGACCTGTTCATATACGTTCTTGGCAGATGATCCAGAAGTGGTTTGCCATTGCCTTCTTCTGTGTGTGAATGGAGTAATTGTTGGGATGCCACGGAGAAACCGGGGAAGCCCCCGGAGGAAAACTCCGTGTTGCCTAGACCACGGCCTTGCCCAACACAAGTTATAAATTCGGGCACCGCCGGGAATCGAACCCGAGACCCCAGGATTACAGGGCCAGCGTTCTAACCGCTGGACCACCGTGGCTTAATTTTAAGCCTAGAAATACTATTTATATAATTTAAAATATTTACTTACCTCTAAAGGTTCAGTATGAACAGCAATTATTTCCTTAAACAACATTAAGGGAGAAGTGTGTTCTCTTTGAGGTATGAACTGAAGCTTTAGAATTATTTAGATTTAGGGTTAACTAATACATTTTTATTTTGAAGCGTTTCTAATGTTTTTCAACATTAGAATTTTAAATATACAGTGTGAATTGTACTTTGACACATGTAAAGTGATAATCGTTATAACATCAGATTCCACATCTGTTTCTGCCATATAAATAAACATAAAGACAAAAGAGGTATGTAAGCCTAAAAGAAGCAAAGAAGATTTTAAAATATATGCGCATTCCATTTGAGTAGCATTTCCAGTTTTATGCACAAATGAATAACACATGATAAAACTGAATTATAATAAAAGCAGGATCTGATGATGGAGGCAGCAAGGACTTCTAAAACGTCAGTAAACTTCTACCAGACTACACGGAGCAACAACCCAGTAGACAGACATTTTCCTTTTTATTTGTTTCAATTGTTTATAATTATGTTTACTTATTCGTGAGCACAATGTCACATCCACTGTTGTACTGATGTTTGCTATACATGTAATATTGCTCTTTGGTATAGAAAGAAGTCAGTTCTGAAGGAATCAAGGTGTGGGGAAAGGACGATGTAGCTAGTACATAACAATATACCTCCTGTTGTATGCTACATAAAGTCCTTTTCGAAACCCCTATTAAGCAAGCATGTTCAATGTAGAATGGATGCGTCCATTGTCCAATTCGAGATATTAACTCAACATAAAGGCACAGCGCAAAGATGAAAGGATGTAATGTGAACCACAAATGGGGCACAAAGTACGAATTGTGAGATTCATTAACCAACCATATTTCTCGTTTCTACAGTCAAAGACTAAGGGTCGTCCTGTTGTCTGACAGAACTGGCTGCACCTCTTCGGTGCCTACAAAACAGACCGTGAAAGACCGTACAATACCCAGACAAACCCTTACAGATTCCTAAAGTACAATTGTGCCGCTCAGGACAGCGAACATAAACCAAACGTCGTTGTTGAGTGATTAGAATTTCTGCTTCATATTCGGGAAGTTTCTAGTTCTAACACCGGTCCGGAGACAGGTTTTTTGTGGGTCTCCTTAGTTCCTCCAGGCAAATGCCTAGAGAGTACTTTAAATTAAGCCACGACCGCTTCCTTCCACGTCCTTTCCAATTCATCACTCACTGCTGTTCTCTGTCCGACGCTATATAGTGTGAGATATTGAATGCGTCATTAATAAACTATAAAATGTCAAAAATGATGAAGAGGATAAAGTGGAGAAAGAAACAGACAAGGAAGATAACAAAATGAGGCATAAGGGAAGAAAGAAATAGAATAAGAGTAAGGAAATGAAACAGAAATATGATGAGGATATGAGGGCGGAGGAAGAGAAGTACTATTATTATTATTTAGTGTTCTGTCAGACGACAGGTCCATATGAACAGGATCCTTCCATCCTTTTCTCGGACTGGGACCTGTTCATATACGTTCTTGGCAGATGATCCAGAAGTGGTTTGCCATTGCCTTCTTCTGTGTGTGAATGGAGTAATTGTTGGGATGCCACGGAGAAACATAGACCACGGCCTTGCCCAACACAAGTTATAAATTCGGGCACCGCCGGGAATAGAACCCGAGACCCCAGGATTACGAGGCCAGCGTTCTAACCGCTAGACCACCGTGGCATGAAGAGAAGTACATAGGAAGAAAATGAAGAAAGAAGAATATAACAACCATTCATACGTTGCTATTTCGGCGAGCAGTCTAGAACATTTAAAACATTTGCCGTAAAGCTGTTCTTGAACCTGTTTGTAGTCGTTACGTTCTGCAGATAAATCGCTGCTGTTTTGTGTAGTTGCTACCTGACCCTTATTTTGAGTCGCTCACGCTTCGTGGTCTTGGTGAATGGCCCTTTGTACTTTTCTCTTGCTTGTACTAATTAAATTCATTCAGCTGTTCTTTTATGCCATTCGTGCTGAACAATATTTACACCTTTTAAGTCAATTGGACGCGAGCTACGCATGCGCTCTGTGTCGCAGTCATGTGCACGTTCGTGTGATGGACGCCATTCGTTGGAAATACGTGAATACACGTCATTACTATTGTTGTATTGTATTCCCTAACGTTCTCTAACTTTGTTAAGCTTATCTTCTTCTTCTTCTATCTATCTATCTATCTATCTATCTATCTATCTATCTATCTATCTATCTATTATAAAAATTTGTGATTCTTCGTTGTCGTCAATAAATTACGTCATCAACAATGTCAACTTATATTTGTTTATACTCGGCACTGTTGTGTTCCACAACAATGCCGAGCACAACACAACAATGCCGAGAAAACAAATAATGATTCACAACAAAAACTATCAAGCCAGTCGCATGATCTCTGCTCCATAAGCAGCACGTCGCATTCTTGAATATTGACTGACAGTTGGCCTAAAACATCAGGAAAGTGAAAGAAGAGGTTATAAACTATTTGAAGTATCAACTCTAACAACTCCAACAAGATAAACTGATACTCTTTCGATATATTACGATTAAGAAAGTATTATGATAAGTGACTTTTGATCGATATTAAGACGAAGACTTGCAAGGGTGGGGCTGGACGTCGAAAGTTGACTGACCAAGAACTGTTGGCCTCTGAAGAGCGACGTAGAGAACTACATCAGACCTATTTAAGAAATAAAGAAAAGCGAAAGAAGACTTACATTGATAAACGAGACCATATTAACGACACACGTAGAAAACAGACGAAGATTTGCAAGGGTGGGGTTGGACGTAGAAAGTTGACTAACCAAGAACAGTTGGCCTCTGAACAGCGACGTAATTAACTAAAACATCAGACCTACTTAACAAATAAAGAAAATGGAAGGGAGACTTATATTGATAAACTTAGAACAACTTATTCAATAAGAACAGAAGGTAAAAAAACAACCGAAGATTTGCAAAGGTGGTGTTGGACGTAGAAAGTTGACTGACCAAGAACAGTTGGCCTCTGAACAGCGATGTAAAAACTTAAATATCAGACCTATTTAACAAATAAAGAAAAGCGAAGGGAGACTAACATTTATAAAGGTAGAAAAACTTATTCAACAAGAACAGAAGAGCAGAAGAAAAACGAAGACTTGCAAGGGTGGGGTTGGACGTAGATAGTTCACTAACCAAGAACAATTGGCCTCTGAATAGCTACGTGAAATCTTAAAAATCTGATCTAACAAATAAAGAAAAGCGAAGGAAGACTTACATTGATAAATATCAATAAATTACGTCATCAACAATGCCGAGTATAAACAAATATCTGTTTACATTGTTGATGACGTCAACATTGGGCATTGTTGTGTTCCACAACAATGTCCAGTACAACACAACAATGCCGAGTAAACAAATAACGCTTCACTACCGAGCCAGTCGTTGTCTTCAACCAATTTGTCGTCAAAAAATGACGCCATCAACAATGCCAACAGATATTTGTTTACTCGGCATTGTTGTGGAACACAACAATGCCGAGTAAACAAATATAACGCTTCACAACAAAGAAATCAAAAAATATCAACCCAGTCGCATTATCACTGCTCCAGAAGGAGCACTTCGCATTCTTTAATATTGACTGACAGTTGGCCTAAAACATCAGAAAAGTGAAAGAAGACGTTATCAAGTATTTGAAGTACCAACTCCAACAACTTCAACAAGGTAAACTTATACTCATTCGATATATTACGATTACGAAAACTATTATAAAAACTGACTTTATGATCGATTTTAAGACGAAGATTTGCAGGGGCGGGGCTGGACGTAAAAAGTTGACTGACCAAGAACAGATGGCCACTGAACAGCGACGTAAAGAACTAAAACATCATAACTATTCAACAAAAAACAGAAAAAAAGAAGACTTGCAAGGGTGGGGTTGGACGTAGATAGTTGACTAAAAAGAACTGTTGGCCTCTGATCAGCGACGTAAAGAAGTAAAATATCAGATTACAGGAAGCGCTCCGAAAGGATTAGCCATCGTTGTCGACAAAAAATGACGTCATCAACAATATCACCTTATATTTGTTTATACACGGGGGTTAGTTTAGTGTCTTACTCAAGATTTTAAAACGCAACCAACCCACTTCGGGGGGTTGGTCAAGTGTTTAAACCCCCCATGGGGGGGTTAGTTTAGTTTCTTACTCAGGGGTTAAAACACTTGAATGAGACACTAAACTAACTCCCCTTCGGGACTAACCAAGGTTGGTTGCGTTTTACAAACTTGACCAACCCCCCTAGGAGCTCCGAAAATGACGTCATCAACAATGTCAACAGATATTTGTTTACTCTGCATTGTTGTGGAATACAACAATGTCGAGTGAACAAATAACGCTTCACAACAAAGAAATCAAAAAATATCAAGCCAGTCGCATTATCACTGCTCCAGAAGGAGCAATTAGCATTCTTGAATATTGACTGACAGTTTGCTTAAAACATCAGAAAAGTGTATGAAGACGTTATCAAGTATTTGAAGTATCAACTCCAACAACTTCAACAAGGTAAACTGATACTCATTCGATATATTACGATTACGAAAACTATTATGAAAACTGACTTTATGATCGATTTTAAGACGAAGATTTGCAAGGGTGGGGCTGGACGTAAGTAGTTGACTGAACAAGAACTGTTGGCGTTTTAAACATTTGATCAACCCCCCCGTCGGTCAAGTGTTTTAATCCCCATTCGGGGGGGGGGGGGGTTAGTTTAGTTTCTTACACAAGGTTGGTTGCGTTTTACAAATTTGACCAAGCCCCCCGAGGCGCTCCGAAAGGAGCGCTCTGCTCTAGTTTAATAAAGGTTATGTACAGAGTAAGTTTCTTGTTCTAAGAGTTTCGTTTAGCCATGAAATAAAAAGAACTCTGAAAAGCGTGATATACTAACTGTGATTAACTTTGTAACAAATAGATCTAATCAGCAGTGTACTGGCATCAAGACCAATGACGCTTGCAAACCACCGAACAGCTTTTGAAAAATATGTGTACTCCAGTGGAATAAGAACCTGGATAGTTCTGTCTGTAAAATTAGTGGCTATGGGATGGACGATTCAGAACACAAGTTGTTATTTTCTCTTCACAACCACTGCCTGCCAAGTCTCTTATCCATAGGTACAAGGTGATTTTTTCTTCGCAAAGTAAAGTGAAGTAAACCACACTCTATCTGGTTCCGAGGTTACAAACGCGTTGAGTTTTACCTTAACACCCCTTCAATTACGCGAGGTACGGTGCTTTATCACAGGAGTATAGCTTTCCAGTCTCAATTTCCAGGTGTTCAGTAACATGGAGCTACATCACTTTTGCACACAAGAACGTTCAATATCCGGTTGCGCACATGAAATGTCGTACCAAAGATTCGCGACCAATAACGGATAATTCAGGGGCACACAGCTTCTTGAGTCATTCAATGGACGATGTTCTACAAAACGACGGTAATTCTGATCTATGATTCGTGATATGTTTGGTCTGTACCAGAAACGTATTAAGAGAAAGGGTGTGAAATGAGTTTTGAGATTCTCACGGCGATGAATATGCAGCTGACTATTCTGTATTGATGCGCCGTGTGGTCTGGTAGCCGCTATAATTGCAACGTCTGAAACGTCTGTAAACCTCTACCAGACTACACAGCACAACAATCAAAAAGATTCCAACTACCATAAGCAGGTAATAAACTGCTACAAAGACACAGACGACAATCGATAGCTTGAAACAGATCTTGGGTCTGCAGGCAAAATGAGTAACAGTCTTCAGCCCTGGGTGGGTTGGTTTGCTGCTTGTCTCTGAAAGATTGGACAGATACGCCACCCTATTGCAACAGGCGTCAACTCGTTCTGGTCGGTTTCATTCTGCATTGTGCGGGGTCGCGGAGCTAACCTGAAGAAAGGGAAGGCAATTATTCTAGGGGAAAGTTTGAACTTCAAGAGGTTATTACCTATTTTTCCACCCAACTCGAAGGCAGGTCTAAAAGAATGTAAACAACTGAAAGGTGTTGGGTCGGAATGCAACCCTGTGGTGAGGAAACAGATGAAAGGTCTAAGGGAATGTCAAAATTCAAATTCTTCGGCAATATTTTACGTCCAAGTCACCCTTAACCAGAGGATAAGCTTGAATTACAGATAAAAAATCCAGTAAACCGATTTGCACCAAACTTGGAATGTTTATCCTTGAAATCAGAAGAGATTTGAGAAAGGTAAAACCTCCCGAAAAGTGTTCTGCGTTGGAAACCCTGTGAGGGTGGTTTCTGCATCCTGAAAACTAAGCACGACAGAAGAACTTCGCCAAGATCGAAGTTGTTCTTTTCGATGAGGAGACTACAGAAGCTAAGCTCACAAGCCCAACAACTGTCCTGGTTTCGAGTCACGATGATGATGCGTTTAGGGACATTTTTTCTTTGTGATATTCCATTATACACATCGAATGATCAGGCTTATGATAAGGTTTCAGTAACAGACTGATAAGAAATGTATGCATTTGGAGAAATACCCCACAGTAACACTGTAAACTCTCTAAAAGTGTACATACATCGTCATAACTTCAGTTAAGCGTAAGTTAATTATAAGAACGGACGTTTTTGCCGTCGGCCAATATATTCCAACTATCCGGGCCGTGTCCAATGGCGAAATGAAATTTTTCCACGTGGATAGATATTACACTGAAACAGCCAGCATATTCTGTCTGGCGGATTGCTTGGGAAGTTTCATAAATTAAACAAAGAGAATTCCAGCTGTGAAAATAACCACGTTGTTAAGTCTACTTGTAACACAGAGTCTTCCATGCAGTAACACAACGGTCACGCCTCTCCTTGACCAAATACTTCGTTAGTTTAAGCCCAACCCTTCCACAAGTCTGCTACTGTTGATGCTGTCTACAAGAGAAATACCTGTTCTTACAAATGTCCACAGTCCATGAACCCAGTTTGGTCATCGAGGAAAGCGTAAACCAACACATAGACAAACAAGACTTCCGTAGATGTAACTACTGAAATCCCTGGTGCAGTGTCCTCGTGAATCTGATGGTACTTACGTTGGTATTTTATGGAACCCGAAGGTGTGTGCCTTGTTCACAACAATCCGCCTCTGGACCCTATCCTGAGCCAGACGAATCCAGTACACACTTTCACATCCCAGTTATGATCCATTTTAATATTATCAACATATCAATGTCCAGGTTTCAAAAATGTTCTCTTCCTTCAGGCGCTCCGACTAAAATTTTGTATTAATTGCTCATCTCCATTCGGTCTACGCATCCAGTCGATGTCATCAGCCTTGATTTGATCCCATGAAATCCTTCGTAAAGTTACTAAATTTTCTCCAGCTTCTCTATTAGGTCCAAATATTCTCACCAACATCCTGTTCCCGAACACATTTAATCTACGTACTCCCCCCCCAGGAAGAGATATCACGTTTCACAATCATCTAAAACAACCAGTAACATTGTCTTAATATTTTAATACAGATTTCAGACAGACGCCAATAATACACAATAAAACGAAGTGAGTGGTAAAAAGTAGACTTTGTATTAATTATCGGTATCATTATCCGAGGGTGTGGCAACGTATTTCTCGTGACAATTACATGAATGCGTCGAGATTTTACTGTCGCTCCCATTAATTATACGCACTAAAACAGGTTTACCTTAACAAATTTTGTAATTTAATATTACGAATCAGTTGTGATTTGAACCCCCGCTTCGTATTAAACCGTGCTATGGGCAAAGTCGTTAAATAAACCATAAAGAAGATAAGACACTAGAAGTGGCGTACGTCTGTGTGACAGTACCTCAAGACTGCTTTTGTTCCGCAGTTCATATATCCGGCAGGAGCTAAGAAGCAGCGTCTCGCCGCTGTCCTACCATTCAGGGCGACAGTGACAGATTTGTGTGCACCAGTTACATTTTAACGAAGTTACTACTGCAGTGTATCGTTTTTATACCTTGCGAGCGAACGAATAAGGCGACAAACGAGAAATGATACGTAGGGAGATGAGTGTAAACTGGTGGCTTATAACGTAACTGAGGGAAGGGTTTTCTTTTGGCCTAGAGCACCCTTCTCTGTCTCCTTCAAATGAAAGACAAATAGCGAACTAGAGTTCACATCCATTGTCTCGCACAACTAAAAAGACCTCACACATTACATATTGCTCATTCTCAAAATGAGAAAAATATTCGCTTATTTTCATATGAACGTTGGATCCGGTGAAATGGGTACAATCGATAGGGTAATGAGAGATGCACACAAAATGTTGATCGGGCAATATTTTATGATAGCATATGCGAGGAGTACATGGGAAGAAATATCAGAACGGATTTTAGAGAAACGGGGTTTAAGATGGTTCAACTTAAGTCAAGTTCAAGTTAATGTTCAACTGTGGAACTTTGTGAACACTGCAGTCAATAACTTCCGGCTTTCTTAAAACAGAGCATTTCTTAATAAGTCTATGTAAATATCTTGTTTTCAAGTTTCCTGTATTACCAAGGACATTATTTTTGGTAACGAGTAACTGGCAGAAGTTAATATGCCCTAATTTATAGCAGGCTTTTCATCTTCTTTCACGCTCAAGATATTTTTCATAACATTTTCTTGATAACATCTATTTCACAAAATATATATATAACGAACTGTAAGCCAATTTCTTACAAAATGTCACTTAGGCCTGTTACGAACTATTTTAAATTTATCCCAAAACTCCAAAAAACCTCACACCAAGGTACCAAGGTACCAGAGGGCAGTCCATGCTCTACTCCATTACGTTGTCAATACTGGCATGACATTTCACAGATGCCTCTGAAGCGATTAAGAAAAATGATATTTATAAGACAGAATCAGAGGTTTTCATGGCGGTGAAAATTTCTTCTACGGTCTTCTTGTTGTTCGACTTCATGATCTGTCCTGAAGACTGAACCGGCATTTTCCTCCGATACGTTGGTAATAACTCATATAAGTACACGGCAGACCACAATAGACAAGCATAGAACACATTGTTTGATCACTCAGAGATGAAACAAATACACAGACACAATACGTGCGTGTAATTCACACTAGGTTCTAACAGCAAATTGAATATATTTATTTTCTGGAAGCAATGTTTTTAGAAAGACAATTTCCGAGAGAAAATTATAGATATTATCATCATTCACACAAGTCAAGATTATTAGGGTTGACAATCATTTTTTGGGGGAGATGACATGCCATAAACTTCATTTAGGTAAAAATGGCAGCAATTAATCAATTCGGCCACGTAAGATCCATTCCACCACGATCATGCCGAACTCTGTTCATTAATGGCTAAAAGGAGACAAAAATATGCCACTAATAAGTTGACAATTTTCATATCAACCGTTAATAAAAGAAACACTGCTTCAAAACTCTAATCGGAATAACTATGGGGCGGACATGTCAAACAGGCAGCGATAGGACGCTCACAATTATTGGCAGACAGCTCGGATGATTCACCCACAACACGTCACACGCATGTCCGTTTCTCTCAGTATGAAATAAGCTCGTCCAGAAAACAATCGCAATGCAGTGCAGTGCACTTACAGTGGTTCCGTGTGTTAATATATTCGAACACTGTGAGAAGTAGCATGTTACAACATTCATAAAAATCTTTCAACGGGATCGTTCAAAGGAAAAGCTGACAGTTAATCAGACGGTAAAGAACTTCCTTAGTATCTGACAAGAAACTTTATACTGTGCTTGCAAATGCCTGAAATCTATCTTACCATGAGCCAGTTTAATCTAGTCTACACCTTTCGGCCTGGACCGAACATCCCGAATATGCATTTTATTTTGAACACACAATTTCGAAATTAGACTGAAGGTGTTGAGTAAGATCGATTCGGGATTTCTGATCAAAAACCTGCAAATTCGCTATTAGCTACGTACAATTATCACTGCTCACTCCAAATCTGTTGTGTATTTAGCAGGAAACCACAAGTATTTCCTGAGATTCTAAACTCTTACGTCACTTTTAATCTTTCCAGGAAATTATTTTATCATTATATTTAACACACTAACTGAGAACCTTCTTACGAAACCAAACATCCAACTATGAATGTGAGCAGTCAATTAAAAGTAGCATTAAAAATTATTTTTAATTTAAATTACAAGAGACAGATATGGAATTCTTCGTTATTTTTGTAATAGAACACTTTGTAATTAGAATCTGCAACAGTTACAACATCAAAGTTCAGGTTTGAGTTGTACTTAGTAAATTAACCAACAAATCATTAACACGACAGCACAATTGCGTAAACAGATTATTGTAGTCCGCTAAGACACACTATGTTACTTGTACATAGAATTATCTGTTATTTCTAGAGAAAGCAAAGAAATTAAAGTCAACTATAGTTAATTCAGCATGAGCCTTTCTCCATTTGCTGCTATTTCGTTTTAATTGTCTTTCGAGTTGTGATTATACTGACAGCATAAAGCGAAGAGTAAAGATCTGTCATCCTATTTTTGTGGTCAAAGGTAAATAATTATTAAGACTTTGGGTAAAATGTCAGTTGAGATAATGACAACATAATGAGCTTGAGTGTTGACGAATAATCAGCAGTGGTAAAACTGCGTGACTTCATACATACAAATAATTTTCACCTTTTAACCCTTTCAATTGCGATATAGTACAAAGTCATCTGATCTTTAAACCCATAAACACACTCCTCTACACTGAATGTCATGTTATGCATGCGTATTCGCAGAGTTTTTGCCTGTCGGGAGATGGCAGCACCACAAAAACAGAAAAATCTTGTAAATTTCATATTCATGATCGTCTTTAACACTAAGTTATTGAAATTTTAATGGGTTTACAAATAAAATGACCACACTGTACTTTGGAATATATGATTTACGTTGGTGAAAATTTGTTGCAGACAACAGTGCAAAGGCGAAATTGCATGAAAGGCTGTAAATTGAACACAAATCGAAAGTACAATCGAGAGACGCAAACACTCCAGAGAGAAGTGTTTGTATGTAAGGCCAGCACGGTATTAGTATTCTGTCAGCACAGGGCTACTTGGCTCACGTCTTGGTATCTGGAAGCCTTCGTGTTCAAGTGCAACCCAGACCGGTAATAGTGAAAAAATTCCAGTCTCCGAAAATAGCCTTACAGGGCTTTACAAACTGTGGACCAAGTCTGTGTTTATTAACGTAATAATCGTTAAGATTTTTAACTTGATATTCGATACTGCAAAAATATAAACGCATATGTCATAGAAGATTTATATAAAACATTATTTAATATGAAATTGAGAACAGTTAGAAGATGGTGTTAGGTTTGCACATACCATGACCGACAGACCTACACTTTAGTCTAAATATTTTTTAAGCTATGCCATACACGTGAAGTATCGAAGTCTGAACCTCAGGTTTTGGGTACCAAAATATCACGAAATAAGCTCTCTCGCAATGTGTGGAACCACAGCATTCTTACAAAAGCTTTATCTTTTAAAAGAAAATTCAACATATCAACAGATCGACTTACGGCACAATGTACAAACACAAATAAAGGAATGAGCACACAGTAAATTTGAATCGAGTTTTTTTTTTAAGAAGATAATTTAGAACAATCTGGAACATAAGAGAAGAAAGAAAGAAAGAAATAAAAAATAAATAATACACTGGTATAATACAGAGTGTTTCCTCTGTGTGTAGAAACTTCTCACGATTTCAGTTGCAAATAACCGATTGTGAAGGTTATGACATCCTGACAAATCAGGTCTCTTGCAGTGTCCGTTTCACATGCGAGCCTAAAACCTTATATCACAGAGGTTATTATATGTATTTAATTCAATATTCTATATCTGTGCATTTATCCATGTAATAAATTTATATATTTCGTACGAAAGAGTTAATATTTCCTTAAACACGGTTAAACCAACTGACTCTGTAATAGAGACGCAAT
Source organism: Zootermopsis nevadensis (assembly GCF_977971745.1). NCBI lineage: Eukaryota > Metazoa > Arthropoda > Insecta > Blattodea > Termopsidae > Zootermopsis > Zootermopsis nevadensis. Next base: position 13,390,797 of record NW_028259142.1, read on the forward strand.
GTGTTTTCTTTGAGGTACGAACTAAATTTTTAAATAGCTTTTCATTTATACAACCCTTCTTTTTCGTGCAGCCAAAAGCCTACACCGTTCAATCCACGAAACTTTTAGTTTTGAGCAAAATCTAGGGGAAAGGATATATTTTGCCTCATACTTAGCAGGAACATTTCTTTAGTGGCTGAGTGACTGTTGGCTTCTCAGGAAGGAGTAAGTACCCGCACCAGCTCATATATTCCAAGGGAACAGAGAACTGAATGCCAGTGTTCCACCAGATCAAAGTGCCTTCACGGCAGTAACACCCGTATAGTAGCCTGCTTCATGCATATGAGAACGGGCATTCTTATTATACTAGTGTGACAAAATTTTTATTTATGTATTGCACTGACCGCGGGAGGGAAAGAAGAATATTTATTCAGAATACTTTATAAACGCCGGTCGCTGCATCTCTTTCATGAAGAAGCGAGAGAATAAAGTATAAGAATAGGAAGTTCAGAAACGGTATTTGACGTTTTGAAAACCACGAAATCATCGTCTTTGTGTTAAACTCCTCCCCTTAGTTTTCCCACTGAGCGGGACGCAGTAATTCCTGGACCTGTCAGTTCGGACAATATTTTCTGTAACGGCAAGTAGAAAGTGTGTGTGTGTGTTCAACAGGTCAAACCGTGGCTATATACATTTCCATCTCGTTTTTTTTTCCTTTCAAAGAATGTGTTTACAGTATCTATAATAACACAAAAAATAACAGAAAACTGTTCTTTGTTGGGCAAGAGAATACTGATGTTCGAGGGCTGTTACAGCTTGTCTTACCATTCGAACTGATCTGTGAACACAAATGTTGTTCACCTAATAACGTAATTGAATTTGTCAAAAACAGTGCAGATAAAGACGCGACATTTTACGACAACAAAAAAGCAGAACAAAGTAAGTAATTTGTATCTCCGTCATCTTCCAGTCAATCAATTGATCAGTCACATAATTAATCATGGAAATAATACATCATCCTACTAATCATCTACATAAGACAATTAATAATATTGCGGCCAATGATTGGAATCATGTCCTCCTCTCCCAAACAAACTACCTTCATCGATAAGCAACGACTAACAAAACACGTGTATGATTTCTTTAATTATCGCATTTACTCGATTTTAAGACACCGTCGACTGTAAGTTTTCAGAAAAAATACAAGCATATTACATAAGAAGTTAACAATATTCAAACACAATACTTCTTTGCAAAAATGCTTTTAGGATCTTCTTCGTGTGTGTTCACTGTCCCATGACTAGTGTCACAGACATGGAGATTTTCCTTGCGCTTTAGTAATACGATATAATTTTTCAACACCGATTCTTAAGACACCATTAAATGTAAGATGCACCCCGATTTAAGAAATTTTAAAGTACGAAGTAAAGCGAATCTTAAAATTCAGAATAAAACAGTTATTCAAAACAGTTGTCTCGACTTCAAAACATTTTAACCAAAAAATTAACACCATCGAGCAAAGTCCTTCTTGACAAGCTAGTACAGAAATTCACTACCTTGTATGGAACCAGAGTGTTCATTACATTCTTCACAAAAGCCCGCCACCGGTCGTTACTCTGAGCAACATGAATCTAATACAACCTCCATCCGATTTCCCTATTTAATATTATCCCCCATCTACGCCCCTATATTACAAGTGGCCTCTTCCCTCCAGGCTTCCCAGCCTATACTTTGTTCATATTTCTAATTTCTTCATGCGTTCTACATACCCCGTACATCTCATTCTCCTTGACTTGATCCTAACAATATTTGGTAAAGAGTAAAAGATTATGAGGTTCATAACTCTTTAATTAGCACCCCGTTCTTAAGCAGCCTTAAAATACGTACTTTCCTTAATGTGAAAGGCCAAGTTTCGCACCCATACAAAACAACAGGTAAAATTACACTTTTGTATGGTTTAATCTTCACGTTTTAGACAGCTGACGGGAAAACAAAAGACTTCGAGATTCACGGGAGCACGGCTTCCCCGAATTTAATCTGCCCCTACGTTCTTCGTGAATGCAGTTCTGATTTGCTGCCGTTGTTCACAGTTTTAAAGGAACAAACTTAATTCGCTCCACAAGCACGCCCGACAATGTTAATCATGTATTGTCACAGTTCTCCTCCTTGTTACATGCTGGACGAACCTCGACATCAGCTATAAAAAGAAAGGGTTTAGAAGCTACAGTTCATTAGTTCAAACGTTACAAAACTAATGAACCCAACATAACTCTTAACCTCATTAACTTGTTGGAATTAAAGACTGCTGAATACGATGTCTAACAAAATAACAAGATAAATATAACGCCTCAGCTAAAACAAACAATGGGCATGAAGCAGTAGTGCTATTAGTGCTATTACGATTCGTTTCAGGTGGGTGGAACCTCTGAAGGCTCCTTTAATTTGCTAGGCTACAGAATGAATGCTAATTCCGTGTCTTCTTACAGTACGTCTATAAGGCAGTGAGGTTGACCCGCAGGCCCCGAGGCTGTTGCTGCAGTCATAGCCGCTGGTCGCTTCTGAGTGGGTGTCAAACTCTCGCACCGTGACCTTCCATATCGCAGGAATGAGACTGCAACAGCAACCACACGAACACAGCAACCACACGAACACAGCAACACCGAACAAGAAACTGACTCGAACGCCACCTGGGTGATGGCTCTGGAACCAAACTCGCCTACCTTCTTTTTACCTGAGTTCTTTACTGGTTGCCCTGAAGGGGAGTGAGGTTGGAATTGCTTGTTGCTTGGTTGGTTAGCGACGAGGCCATGGTCAAAGCAGACTCGGCTAGTCCAGTCCAGTGATCCGAGCTGCTAGGAGCTTGTCGTTGTTGCAGTCTGAGAGTGAACGCGAGGCAGCGCATAGTGTGTTGTTGTTAATGGGCAATGACAGAACTGAATTCGTTGTACGATAAGTGACGAGCTCTTAATGTGGCGCGGGTACAGTTACAGAGTCCAACACCGGTGCTGTCAGATTTAATGAGTGAGTTGAGTGGTGGTTCGTGAGTACGCGCGCCCATGGAGCCCCAACTTCATCCGCGGCTAGTTCTCGTGACGTACGTGTTAATGCAGTGAAACCCGGCAGAAATAGTGAAAGATGGTACGCGAGTGGTAATTACAAAGATCGTTGAGGAAATAATGGTAGATAGTAATTATGCGAACAGGCGGTTATCACGTACATTAACATTTTCATTCACAATGCAGGTCAGCCCAGTGGTTTTTACGGTGCTGCTAGGAGCCATCTTTGGCGTTCTATCGGCGTCGCTCAGTAAGGCACTGAGATACCAGGCGCCTGACGAGTGCAAGTGGGTGGTGCTTAATGCGAACGGCGGCGGTGGTGAATTCTCGAGAGCGGGTGGTAGTGACGGGAGCAGCTTCGACGAAGACGTTGCTCTCGTTTGTCGATTACGAACAATTAACAGTGAACTGGAGAACACAAATTTTAGCGTGATACAGCCCCAGCACACGGTGCGCCTAAGGCTTGAGTGCAGTGACATCTTGTTCTTCCAGAGTTCACTCAGCTCCGGGAGTTTCAGGCCTCTTGTGGAACTAAGGGATCTTGCCATCGAGTACTGCAAGATCGGAAACCTCTCGGCAGGGGCGTTTCGAGGCCTCCGGGAACTTCGCAATCTCACGGTGCGTACACATAACACGGACTGGTCTGCGATGACACTTGAAGTGGATCCTGAAGCCTTTACCGAAGAACTGGGACTTCTAGAGCGTCTAGATCTAGGTGAAAATAACATGTGGAGTGTTCCTGACGGCGTGTTCTGCCCGCTCCACAGTCTAGAAACACTTAATCTTACCAGAAACAGACTTCGCGACGTGACTGGGTTTCGGTTCGGCGGATTAGTTTCTTCAAACCTTAATCCCTCAGAGCGCTGTGGTGGTAACCTGAAAAATCTCGACCTCTCCAATAACAGTATCGATTCCCTTCCTCCTGCAGCGTTTTCTGGCCTATCGCGACTACAGAAGTTAAACCTACAGGGAAATGGAGTATCGTTCCTTGCCGACAGGGCTCTGGAAGGGCTGGTCTCTCTCACTATCATCCGTCTTGCAGACAATAAACTAGGCAGTCTCCCGCCCGAATTATTTGCAGATACTCGTGACATAAAGGAAGTCTACCTACAAAACAATTCCATCAATGTCTTGGCGCCTGGGTTGTTCAACGACTTGACACAGCTACTTGTATTGGATTTGTCACAAAATGAACTGACAGCCGAATGGGTGAATACTGCCACGTTAACAGGCTTGGTGCGCCTTGTTGTGCTTGATCTGTCACACAATCGCATAGCCAAGTTGGAGCCAGCTGTGTTCCGGGATCTATATAGCCTCCAGATATTGCGACTGGAAGATAACGTCATAGAAACTGTGCCAGAAAACACATTCTCTTCATTATACAACCTCCACACTTTAATCCTTTCCAACAATAAATTAGCCGTAATCGACAGTTACACTTTCAATGGCTTGTACGTTCTCAGTCTCCTATCATTAGACAACAATCTAATCCAGTCAATCCATCCAGAGGCATTAAAAAACTCGTCCAGTCTTCAGGATTTCCATTTGAATGGCAACAAATTGTTTGAAGTTCCTACAGTACTGAACGACGTGCCTCTTCTCAAGACACTTGACCTCGGAGAGAATCACATCGCAAACATTGCCAACTCCAGCTTCGGCTCGATGCAACACATGTACGGCCTTCGCTTGACCGAAAATAACATCGGCAACATCACCAAAGGCACATTTGAAAAAATGTCTGCCCTTAAAATCCTGAATCTTTCTCGCAATAAAATACAGAAAGTTGAACCAGGTGCCTTTGATGCCAATGTCAATCTTCAGGCAATTCGACTGGACGGCAACCAGCTCACCGACATCGACTCGCTCTTTACGAAGCTGCCCAGTCTCATCTGGCTCAACATATCTGACAACCAGCTCGAATGGTTCGACTACGCTTTGATTCCTACGGGCCTGCAGTGGCTGGACATCCACGCAAATCGCATCGCTGAGCTTGGCAATTACTTCGAGATAGAGAGCCAACTTCATCTGAGCACATTTGACGCGAGCTCTAACAAGCTGACGGAAATCACTGGAAGCGCCATTCCCGACAGCGTGGAGATGCTGTTCCTCAACGACAACCTCATTTCAAAAGTACAGTCCTACACATTCTTTAAGAAACCCAACCTCACCCGTGTTGACCTCTTCGGCAACAAAATAACCAGTCTAAATCCTAACTCCCTTCGCATATCAGCTGTTCCTCCACTTCGAGGTCTGCCGGAGTTCTACATCGGTGGCAACCCCTATCAGTGCGACTGCACCATGGACTGGCTGCAGAGGATTAACATGGAGAATCGAGCAAGGAACCAGCCACGCCTGATGGACCTGGAGAGCATATACTGTAAGCTTCTATACAACCGCGGGCGCACGTACATCCCCCTTGTGGAAGCCGCGCCAAATCAGTTCCTATGTCGCTACGATTTTCACTGCTTCGCCCTGTGCCACTGCTGCGACTTCGACGCCTGTGACTGCGAGATGACGTGCCCCACTAATTGCACGTGTTACCACGATCAGTCATGGTCTGCTAATGTGGTGGACTGTGCAGGGGCCGGCTACATCGATCGTCTTCCTGATCAAATTCCTATGGACGCCACGCAGCTGTACTTGGACGGCAATGATATCAGAGCAATAGGCAGTCACGCCTTTATTGGAAGACGGCGGCTCAAAGTTCTCTTCATGAATGCGTCAAATATAGAAATAATACACAATAGGACATTCAATGGACTGAAAGAACTCGAGTTGTTGCATGTAGAGGACAACAGAATCCGCGAGTTAAAGGGTTATGAGTTCGAAGGCCTAGAGAGCCTACGAGAACTGTACCTACAACGAAACAAAATCACATCCATCCATAATTCGACATTCATGCCTATGAGAGAGCTTAGGGTACTACGGCTGGACCATAATCGCATCAAACACTTTTCTGTTTGGCAACTGTCATCCGACCTCAACGATATTCGCCTGTCCGCTAATCCGTGGTCGTGTGAGTGCGAGTTCACGGACAGGTTCCGGGAATGGATACAGCACGCCGGCGAAACTATCGGAGACCTGTCTTCGCTTCGCTGCGTCTACAACAACAATAATGGAACGGAACCCGAGGACGGCGAAGACATGGAGGAAGGCGAAGTGGAGGACGGGTATTTCTTGATCTCGGACAAGAACTCCACATGCTTCGGTGCCATAGACAACGCCATCAATGGCAACTACACCTCTACCAAGACAATCATCCAGAGCCAGGCCATTCAGGATTACCTTCCCCTCCTCATTGCTACCTTGTGCGCGTTTCTTATTGTTATTGCCACCACTTTAGCCGTATTCATTTTCCGGCAAGAAATGAGAGTTTGGTTCCACTCTCGGTTCGGTATTCGGCTCTTCTATCGCAGAAACGATATCGACCGTGATGACCGTGACAAGTTATTTGACGCGTTCGTTAGTTACAGCTCCAAGGATGAGGCATTCGTCGCCGAGGAGCTGGCGCCCATCCTAGAACACGGCGATCCACCGTACAAACTGTGCCTCCACTACCGCGACTTCCCCGTCGGAGCGTTTATCGCTGACACTATCGTACAGGCCGTGGAATCGTCCCGGCGGACAATCATGGTTCTCTCAGAGAACTTCATCAAATCTGAGTGGTGCCGGTTCGAGTTCAAATCTGCGCATCACCAAGTGTTGCGAGACCGAAGACGAAGGCTTATCCTCGTCCTCCTCGGAGAAGTGCCGCAGAAAGACCTGGACCCCGACATCCGGCTGTACCTGAAGACGAACACGTACCTCCAGTGGGGAGACAAACTATTCTGGGAGAAACTGCGATTCGCTCTGCCAGACGTCCCGAACAACCAGAGAACTCGCAATGCAACGCGTAATAGTAACAACACGAACAACAGCAACCACCATCACGTGGTGCATCATCACGTCCACCGTCACAACAACCACAACCACAGCCACCCGAACAACACGTCCGGTGCGTCTAACACGACGAACACGACGCCCAGATCCGTCGCCATCCACATATGAGTGTGATGCTGTGTAGTGGTGCTTGGTGCCAAACCATAAATGCTAGTGATTTCCAGATCAAATTATTGCATCATACTCTTGTGTGTAAATATGTTACAAAGTGTAATTTAGTGATCCGTTTCAACTTGTGTATATCTGTTGTGACATCCAAAGCGGTGACTGTGTTTTTTTTTATAAATACGATAACCACGCAGATCAAAACAAATGCAGGTATATAAACACCGCCCATCAAAATACTACAACTGTGTATAATAATTCGGAACAATGTGCTGTGAGCGAAATAATTTATTTTACTTTATTTTCTTCTCTTTCTTATTCTATCCAAGAAGTTTATTACAAACATTGCTTTATGGTGCTATTCGGCTTCCACATTTCATCAGTCGCCCGCTACGAGTGTAAGGTAAAAGAATTTTCTTGTCTTATACTGGTACGTAACACTGCAGCATATTTGGTAACAAAGAAATGCTTTCTCGATGTTACTTCTATTTCTGTATTCTCAATATTTACTCGTGTTTTGAGGTGAACGATGAACAGTGAACAGTAGCATAATCGTTTATGATTTTGTTGTACTTATAAAGACGCTGATTTACGAACTGGCACACAGCAGACGTGTGACATGAAATTTATTGTAAATACAAAGTGCCTTGCTATTGTGGGATTAAAGCGGCTAATAAAATCCCCTCATTATTATGAAACTTGTGTTAATTTTATATTAGAAATCAGGTAGTAAAATTTCCTCAAACACATCCTAACTCTTCCTGAGATATATTCCATATATAATTAAGCATTCCAACATATTACTTAAATAATATTGTGCTTAATACCTTTAGCACACTTAATTTAAAAAACAATCAGTTTCTTCCTCGAAACATTTTTCAATTATAAAATACCATCGTCAGGTCATATTCATAATATAATGTGCAAACCACGAACTTCAAATTAAAATTAAATTAAAACCAACATTAAATTTAAAATGAAATCGCATGGGGCTATTTATTTGGTGAGTAGGCTCACGTGTTACTTGCAAAACAATTTATGTAACGGGTGGCCTTATTCGTCCATATAAATAGCCCCATGCGATTTCATTTTAAATTTAATGTTGGTTTTGATTAAATTTTAAATTTCTATTTTAAGAACTTAGTTCGCACATACGTTTTCAAATTGGTCTGAAGATGGTATTTTAATTTCGAAACATGCTGTCACCAATAAAGAGACTGCTTTAAGATTTTAATCAAGTGTGTTGAATGTAATAATCATAATATTTTATACGTTTTCCATTAAAAGGTAACAAGTGTTTAGGGAGTTGATGCTTATTTCAAACGTGGAACTGTTTCGTATTTCATAACAAATGGGCCTATAGCATGTGCTCTGCATCTCTGTCCATTTTGAACGAATTGCGATTTGCTATTGAATGCACCATAAATATGTGGACGACAGTAGTTGTAGGTTATATCAACGTATAACGCGTGACAAGAAATATCTGAATGAATCGACGTGTTTTCATAGACACATTAGATTTCCCTATGCAGAAGTGCTGAACAAATTCTTGTAACTTTTACAACGGTGGCGAATGTATTTGATACAATGTTTCTCAACTTGTGAGACCTGACGTTTCGAATTCAAAGGCTATCCTTTTTCTACGCTTTTTAACAATATTTACAAAATGTGAACAGCGGCGAGATCTTCTTCAGGCTTGTTCTATGCAGCTCATCGGTATGTATTGGTGTCCAGTTATTAAAGTTTTATTAACGTTTGTGTAATATTACAGGCACAATTTTATTGTGATCTGCCAGAAATTCTTCCTATTGTCTCTTTATTGTGTTAATCCGTTCTAAAATTTCACAAATGTGTTAGGCTCACTTGTGTTTATTTTAATATTTCGTCAATCTCGTAATTTTATCACTGATTTTTAAAACTGCTAATAATTTTAGTAAAATATTATGTTTTCACGGCGGTGAGTCTAAAGATGGCTGTCTTCTGGGTTGTTGCGCTGTGTGGTCTGGTAATCCATCTTCTACTATTAATTTTGTCACGTTTTTCTATCGAACGTAATTGATTTCCAGATCAAATTATTGCATCATACTGTTGTGTTTAAATATGGTACAAAGTGTTATTTAGTGATCCACTGTAAGCTGTATATATTTCTGTTGTGACTTCCAAAGTGATGAGCGTGTTTTTAAAAATGCCTTATAAATACTATTACCGATAATATCAAAACAAACGCAGGCATATAAACCACGAAATACGAAACACACTGGCTTAAATGCATACACAGAGGCCTATTCCACACAAAACTTGGAACGCCTTTGAGTTTTTAGGTGTAACCTGTTAATAAACCGCCATTTTCGAAAGGACGACAGAGACTGGTAAGGTCTAATACATCATATTTTAAAAAGCAAATTCCATTGTGTAAAATCTGCACAATAGGCCTATGATTATCTCTTGTTTAGCAATGTAGTTGCTGTAGATCGTGTTTTCTATTCAAGTACCGAAATTATGGGCGCGACCACTTTCTTCAGAGATTTATTTATGCGATGTGCTATTAGGGTTATCAAACGAAGGAGAATGCGAAATGCATATATAATTTTAGTTAGAACACCTGAAGATATTTTAAGATGACTTGGTAAACCAAGACATAGATGACAGGCAATACTGAAACGTGTGATATTTGAGGTTATGTCACCAGGGAAACATATCCAAAAGTAAAATAGATATTAAACAGGATGTGACGATGTGGGATGGATTAAAACTGCCTCAGGATAGGGTTTAGTGAATACGGTAATGAACCTACGAGATTCACAAAAGACAAGAAATATCTTGACAAGCTGGTCCACATTTTGGACCATAGAATTAGTTATAAACTTAATCAGAAGGTAATATTATTTACCAGCTCATGGGTTTTGATTCAGACCAACCGTAATTGTTATAAAGGAAAATATGATATAAATAAAAACTGAATGCCTCTTTTAGACGAGGTGAGGCTTTGTTCTATAGGCATACATTGTAGAAATGTACTAATTGTGAATGTTAATTTACTAGAACTATAGTTACGTATTAAGAAATTACTCTCGAGCTGGACAACTTTAAAAACCAAATTCGGCTGCGAAATCATTTTGCAATTTAAATATTTCCATCGCAAATCAACAATACGAAATCATTTAGAAGCATTATGAAGTATAAAGATAAAACATCAATCTTTTTTAGTATTTTTGAAATTAAAATTCTGGTACGGAGGTTAAGTTACGAGGCAGAAGAAACAACAGCCGACCGGCAAACAAGTTAGGGTCTTTGCCCAGTCTTTTCTCCCGCAGACACCATAATGACAGAGCGCTTCTTGTAGCTGCCTGATGCCTGGTCGACCGCATGCGTACCTGCCACAGCTCGCGGACCAAGAAACAACTCTTGATATTCGTCGTCCCTCCCTCCCCACAAACTATCACACTGTTAACTTTTTTTACGTGAAATAACTTGAAAATTGCTGTTGAAAAACCGTCTGGAGTCGCAGATAAAGAGGACACACGAACAGAACGACAACCACTTATAGGAAACTTGTTAAAGGATACAAACCCTCCATTTCTATAGAAATGCCAGTCGCCTTCAATGTGAAGTGCAATTAATTTCTAAAGTAGATCTATTCTATATTTAATACACGAAGTATAAACTAGTCGAAAAAACTCCACTCGCATATGTATGGACTTTGGAGCATAATGTCCGAGGTTTCTTCAAATATCACTTCTTTAGAAAAATAGCTCAGTTATAATAATTCGAGTTACCGAAAATCTTAAGAATACAGTATATAAATAATGCTATTTTAACATTCAATCTTTGTTAATACTTCTCGATTCATAAACGGTGACATTTAGCCTAAGCAGGAAATTATACTTTTATACCAAAATTATGTGAACTGAATACACGAAGTATATGCATCATATACATTGCTTTGTTCCATTCCTTTACAGTGCCAAAACTGCTGGATTCACACGTTATAACTGTCATAAACATGTTCTTCATTATAGTCTTAATTACTTTCTTAATATAGTAAATAAAATATCCGCAATTTTACAACGAACATTCTCGACGAGATTTCAGGTTCTCATAGTGACGAATGTTAAAACGTATGCTGGGATGATTCACCGTGTAGTCTCCATACGCACGCGCCTTACTAATAAACCTGAAGATGGAAGCGGTAAGCTCCTCTGAAACGTCGGTAATTACCAGACTACGCGGTGCAACATCCCAGAACACAGCCATATTAATTTTTAAGATTATAACAGTCTAGAACAGAGGCATCTAAACAAAATAATAGTTACATTTTTACAATATCCTCGTGATAAACCCGTATCATTAAATACAAGGAATCGAAATATAAAAGTTGATACGAGGTCCTTTAAAAATCCGATCATTATTCATAAAGCCACACTTCCCAGCCACTGTATGCATTTGTCAAAAACACGAACACACCATGCAACATGACCCCACCACTAACCAGTCAACTCAAATGCCACGACGCCAGCCTATGAATTCGAATATGTTCTTACGCGTTTAAAAAACAGGCCACAAAATGCGGCGATATTAAAAGCAGTGGGATCTTGTTCAAATCTCTGTGTTGTCATTGGTATCTGCTGCTGTTTCGTTAGTAAACTGTTTCCGCTCTGATTGATATCTTGACGTTGGTGTAATGTACAATATTAATTTTTATCATAATACATAAGAAAATGTCCCTTATTATATTTCTAATAATGAATGTCGGTTTCAAAAAGAATTAATTTACAGATGACTTCGATTTTTTTCAGAACAACCATCTTTGAAGGGTCTTATTAATATTCTGTCCTCCAATTCTTTTCATATATTAGTCGTCCGTTAAATATTGTTCAGCTGTTTAATATTTTCCCATGAACTGTGATTTATTTTACTACACATACAAAGCCATTTTTTAAAGTAAAAAAATGCCTTATGTGTTTTAATGTTGCCGCTGTCAGAACCTCGAATCTCATATAATATGAGTATAGTTTAATCAGTGAGGTACTTAACTATATTCATTCTAACCTGCTTTCACTACGAAAATGTTGTGGGGGATTGTGATAAACAGTATTCTATGAAAAACAAATATGAAGTAAACATTACGAAGGGCGAGTATATTTATTTTATTAAGCCTATTATGACAAGATGCCATTTAATATATTGAAAGATTAATCGTTATTTGCAAATTTAAGATACCTTACTGAGCTCATGTGGAACTAAAATCATTTGATACCATAAATGGGTAAGAGAGTTTTAAATATTTCAGTGAATGATTTAAATCAGTGAAGGCTCTACACCAAATATTTGTGAGAAATCGAAAGTAAGAGTCATCAGTGCATTCCACTGATGAAGTCTTACAACTGTAACGAGGGATTTATCAGATATGGAAGTAGTATGAAAATATTCTTACTTTAATTCAAACAGATCAATTAGATAAATTAAGCCAAAAGTTTTAATATAATCCACATTTAGATCCTTCTTTCTAAATCTGAACATATGGAAACAAACACAGATGTCTGTTTCTACAAAACAAACACACAAGTTCCAGTAAAGTAAACGATGAAACTAATGTTATCTGATTTGTTAATGGAATAAACAAAGCATTACAGTGAAAATATAAATTCCACTTAAAACACAAAAATAAGATCGTTACCTAGAATGAAGTAAGTCTACTGACTTTCTATGACACTGTATAAGAGCCTCGATATATCTCGAAGTTATCGTTGCTTCTCTCACAGTGTGCAGTAATGGCACACTTTAAAACAGAACCACGCGATGGCTATGCTACTTACGCTTTCATTTAACATTTATCTCGTACTTTTGTAGCCAATTTACTGTTTATTCATTTTACGTCCAGTAGTCTTTACTTTAGTTATTACTGTTCAATTATTTATCAATTAGTTTACTTAACTCATTAACTACGTATTCTCAACGAGCAATATAAACCAGGTACTTTCAAACGTTTCCACTTCTTATAATCGCTTTAGAAGAACATATTTTGTTAACTGAATAACGATTGGACTAAATATTAATCTGTTCTAACAAGAAACAAAGGACTGCGACTGAATGGTACACATGGAATTCTGGCCTACGTTGATCATGTTAATGTGCTGGGCGAACACATAAGGAAGTAGCCTGTAGCACGTGTACGTTTTAAGTCTCGTCACCAGACTGCAGGACAAAAATCATAAAATAAATATTTTGAAAATGTGGCAAAGTTCAGATATTTTGGAACGACAGTAACAAATCAAAATTGCATTCATAAAGGAATCAAGAACAGATTAAATCCCGAAAATGTTTGACGCCACGCAGTTCAGGGTCTTTCCGACTGCTATGTAAAAAGCAAAGCTTTATAATATAGGCTACAGAGCAAAATGTTCCTGTTGTTTTGTCTGGATAAAAAACCTGTTTTCACATGACGGCAACAAAACTGATTTAGATATTTGAGAAGAGGGTGCTGAGATGAATGTTAAGAACTAAGAGGGATGAAGTAAGAGATGCATGCAGAAATTTCATAAAAAGGAGCTCCAAAACTTGTACTCATCAGATATTTTCAGAATGATCAAATTAAGACGGATAAAATGCCATATCGGCGATGAGAAATGCACACAGAAATTTGGTTTGGGAATCGGAAGAGACTATTCGGACGACCCGGAGGTAGATGCAAATAAATATTAAATAAATATGATTTAGAATGTGAACTCAGTTTAATTTCCTCGGGATAGCTAAAATGGCGGACGCTCTTGTGTGTTATCAGCATGAGCTTGAGGAAAGACCACATGACAAATTCTTTTTCGTGATCATTACAATATTTTAACTCCCACATTGTCGGTTATAAACACCGGCCTGCATATTACTTTATACTGTAGGTCTACTTGTTATGGGTAATGTCTTCATATGAAAATATTTTCATTGTCAAACGCACCAAAATAAAACCGACAGCCTCACTCGAGTCTCCTGCTTAACGCAAACTTCTCCAGACCCCACCAAAATACCACCACAGACACGTTTGTGTTTCTTGCTAGCTGAGTCACCACCATCAGAAATTAATTTAATTTTTTTTTTCGCACAGAACAAACGGCACACTCATACAGTCAAGTTTAATGGACACTGGCTATTATATGAAGAGTAGATGGTCTTCTAGCAAGACCAGGACAGACAAAATAGAAATGAAGAAATATTGGAGACAGGATTTTGCGAATGTAAGATTCATACTCAAGAGTTACTTAATCTCTATATTTAAAATTAGGTCTAGGCTTCTAACAAATATAGGAAATGATTAACAAAAAACGTGAACCTTGCCCTGTTAAACACTCATAGCTCATAACAAAAAAGTAACTAAAAAGCTTAAAAACAGTAACCATGGGCTTATCATCCAAAATATAATCCGCTGACTTCTTGTATCGTTACATTCTTGAAAGTCCTTAAACGTGCGCTCTCATGAGCGCCAATAGTTTGTCCTTACGTTCGAACGATTTTACAGAGCCAAGGACGTTTCGGTCGTACTAAACTAAAGTCGTAATTAGTGACACATGAACATAATTCCGGTATTCAAAATGTTTCGGGCCCGATCCAAACTATTACAATAAATAAATGACTGTTTTCTGGGATGTAGCGCCGTGCAGTAAACGCCTAACAGAATACACGGCACTACAACCCCGAAGATAGCCATCTTCGTAGTCACCGCCCTGAGAATCTCATATCCTACTTATTACTAACCAACATCAAAATAGGAATGTGTCGACAGATATCAGTCAATGGTAAAAACTCATTTGAAGGTGGGACTCACTACCATAAAGATAACAGAACATAAACTTATTTCGATACATTGACGAAAACTGGTGACAACATGTAATCTAAACTCTGAAATTTATATGGCCAGGTGTTACTAATAACAGGCCTATGAGCGGTGAAAAACTGGCATTATGTAGCAGGTCGGAAACACAAAATTCTCTGCACCAACACAAAATATTTTCAATACCTGTTACATTGGATCATGCCAACATAAACTAACAAAAGGTTTTACTGGCAATCTTTTAAGCAAAGGCTGGAGTTTAAGCGAATTACAACTTAGTGCTAAATAACGAATTGGCGAAAGCTAAATTTTACTGGAAATTTTAAAATATGGGGAAATTAAAAACAAAATTACCTTCCAATTAGTTTCAGTTGTAAACTCCTGCGGTTTTTCAAGAGCGTCCCAGGGTTGACTTGAATATCAACCTCACAGATGTAAACTACAGTATGGCGGTACAGATCAATGTTTGTGTACGAAAATGTTTGATTGAACAGTTACAGAGTCAGGAAGAACGTTACAAGGAATTACTCAGGCTTGGTAAAGAACGTGTTGCTTGGATGGCTGAACATTTTCTGAGACAATCTTCTTAAGCACTGTACGCGAACAGGGATTTCAGACCAGAGTCGCAGAAGAGATCGCATGACTTTTCGCAGAACATTAACGTACGCTCTTACTAAAAATTATGGACAAAACTGGCGGGACACTAAATTCCCAGCAGGAAGGGGGGGGGGGGGGGAAGAATGACACATGGAACCACAGATCAAACGCGTAGATGCTTTGGGCCTATTTAACATTATAAAGACAACAGTCATGTAAATAATATTTACAAATTCCGTTCCTACGGCAAATATGACAATAATTATCACCCATTACAAAAATAAATTCCCAATGCTGTTTAAAGAAATAATTTCTGTTTACTCTGAGAATCACACAAAAGCCATAAACAATCCGTGACCAAAATTCGAGGAGTTATGATGGTTGAAGCAGGTCAAACATATAGTTAGCACTGGGCTTTAAGTGGTTAAATCGCAAATGATTTTCAGTATCAACGTACGGACTTAATACGTGCAGAGCCAAAGAATTATTTAGGAGTAATGATGTACAGCGAGCTGGATATGTCAATGACATGAAAAATTTGAAAAGCTCTTAACTTTATAAATTGATGAATTTAGATCACTTTGTAATCGTACCTTGGTTCTTCAACCACAGGCCTACTGATATCCGCAAGATATGGAATAAATAGCATTCTAAAGAACGCATCCATACTGAGAGATGCTACGGTCAAATAAAGCGAGGGGTTTCTCACTGCCAGGATAACTCGATGGATTATGATACCGCGTGATTACCAATGTTTCAGAGAAACATTTCGCTTCCATCTTCACGGCTACCACTTACATATAATACCATACGGCGTCATACCCCAGAAGCCTGCAATCGGTTTTTAAGTACAAATTATATGTTAACATCCCTGTCTTCGTGTATCGACTTCCATTTGAAAATTGGTAAATGTTTGGCTTTTCCATCATGTGGCTACTAATCAGTGCCAGTAAAACCTTATTCGTTTCCTTCATAATGAGTAATGCAAATAAAAACAAGTGCATTCTTCAACATGAAGTCACAGAACTAGCAGTTGCTTTTCAGTTGTAGCTGCTAGACTAGATTGCTGTGGCGACAGAGAACACACCTGAAGCTAAGACCACACCTGCTTCGTATACGGAACCTACCGGGTTCGATTCTGAGTACAGAAGCCTCCTAGCCTAATTATTTCATGATGTTCCCCAGAACCTGCAGACATATTCTGACATAAGGCTTTAAAATAGAACAATACCGCTTCCAATCATCGTTCACAGTCCTCAAACATAGAAATAAACTAACATTCTATGGAAATATCTGATACACCGTCCAGTTGTTTATCATAATAAGTCTCTACCAACATGGAATTAAATGAGAATTCTCATTTAGATTGCATGATGTCAAGTGTGTTGATTGTATTTTCACAGTGCAAAGGTCGATATTCATTCCATATTTATGAGCCTCGCGACCTAAAATCTGAAGACCGGAGACATAACATTTACAGGTAATCCGGGTTCTAAACACTGAAGATCCAATAGAGTGGTTAGCATCCTCTTTCGTAATCGGGAAGTCGGTTCAATTCTAGAGAGGATGCCTGTTACTACTGGTTATTTTTGGAGTGTCTTAGTCTTTTCAAGGAGATATATGAAGCAACTTAAAACAAGTCAAGACCGCCTCCTTCCAAATTCTTATATACTCATTATTCATCAACACTGGCCAATATCATTCAACGCCATACAATATTTGCACACAGCATCATTAAAATGCCAAGAATCATCCAATATAAATAAATGCAGTGGATGGCAGTTAGTACACAGAAGTGAGTTGGTCTTAAAAAACACGTGGCTGTAAGCTCTACTAAGTACACTGTCCGTATGAAACTTAAACTTTCAGTTTTAAGGACGTGATACAGCCACAGGTACAATAGGCGACAGAGTAATGGAATCATATGGGCGAACGTGGAGCGTACTGACAATTGTTTTATAGACCTAAGTCTCTATTTTATGCCAAGAATAATCACAAACGAATGCTTTGGAAGTTTCTTTGCTAAAGTACGTTCATTTCAATAATGACATGAAGAATCATTTAATAAGATTATAATCACTGAAATAATGTTTCGAATATCTCCTTGGTAAATGTACAATCACTGAAGCGATATTTTGAAAATGCTGGTAAGAATATCTGAAAAAATATTTTTAAAATGTCTGATACAATTATAATCACTGAAGGACCTGCTTGGTAAGACTAATTATTTAAGCAACGTTTTGAATATCTCTTTAGTTAACTCATGATCACCGAAGTAATATTCTTAGACTTCTGCGGTAAGACCTTAAAATATTCTTAATAACAATGAAGAATTTTTTTTAATTTTATTATTGAAATACTGCATACAAAGAAGTAGGCCTATGTTATAAAAGTATACCTCCACCTCTTATGAAAACTGCATTATCCCATTTGCTGTGAGCTACAATTTTAGGAACTAAGCAAAAATTCATTAAATAGGTTCGTACACACCACGACATGAAAAATAACAGCATGGCAACTGCACAAAGTTATGAGGTGGAAACAATATTAATGCTAGAATAGGTCCACATAGTGATGTTGAAGTTTCGGATAATACTATCACAGCATCAGTTTGAAAGGTTTTTGCCAGAAATCCGAGACAAATAACTCTTCAACAATAAGCAGTTAAGAACGATTTATACGTAAAGAACCGCGCACCTCCTGTAGGTGTAGACCCATCCATATTTCCCACACATTCCTTTTCTTCGCCTTATTTTCAATCGTGTAACAAGTTGGTTTACCGGCAGACTTAAGCAAATCAGTTACCATGTTGAAACACATCAATTAACGTTTCACACTAAATAATTCTGTTCGAATTGAACATAGCGGTCGAGTGGTTAGTACTCAGGCTTCGCATTCGGAAAATTCCAGATTCGAAATTCGTCTCGGCTTCGGTTTTCTTGAGTGAGAAGCCTAATGTCTTTTGCAATACTGCACTCTATAGTCTCGTAGAAACTTACTGCATTTCAGGAATACTTACTGCCTTACTACCCTGATGATGAAGGCAGTAAGCACCTCATCCCCATACTCGCCGGCGTAATAATCTGAAATCTAATAACCTGAGTGAGGTTTCTCAAGTCAAATGCAGGCACAGTTCCTTAAAAGTATCTTAAATTAGGCGGCAACCGCTTCTTCCTTGTCGTTTTTAATTCATAACCCCTTATCATCCTACAGTTCACTCAGCTGGCCCAACTAATCTGAGACCCGTGATATTGGCCAAGGAGTCTGTAGTACTACAGACACAAAGAACCACACACAGGACTAATGAACGAAATGTACACAAAATTATAAATATCCAAGCCATAAAACTTACTAAGTAATATAAAATAAATCATGGTACAAGAACTGTGCACCCATTCCGAGGAAATAAACACTGGGTCGGTGAAAAATTAATCCACGCCGTCTGCAGGAAACACTTCCACAAAACATTAAATTGTAATGTATTTTCCAACAAAGTTTCAACTTTTTCGGCGCTGAGTTTAATTTAGAAAAAATTCTTCTTCTGTTCTGCATTTTCGTAGTGAAAACCCACAAACAGGTTAGAGACGGCGAGATATAACAACAGAATTTATTGATAGCTGCAAATACCAAAGTCATTTAGAAAATAAGTAGCCCATTTGTGAAAGCAAAAAAAAATCTCGCTCGTTACATTGAAAATGTTACAAATTACTTAATTTGCATTTAACTTAATAACCCAAGAAATCTTTTTCTGTGCCTTGGAGATGACGTCATAGATTTAGTTTCAGGTCTGATTGTCTAAACAGCTACTCATTATTAAGGCAATCAAAATAGCAACTACTGCGAGTTTTAAAAAGCATTTCAAAATACAAAACGTTTGCGTAACTTCAGTAATGGCTTCTTAAATATGCAACAGAAATAAATATTTTTAATATGAATTTTCTAAGTTACTTCAAGTGGTAAGCATCAGAATATGAAGAAAATAGGGAAGGGTTGTCTTGTATAAAATGAGTGGAATCTTCCACACGCGTTCTTTGCGATTTTATCTGCCATGCATTCAACCGTCACAACCCCGAATAATGAATCCTTAGTAGGCCATCGTCTTGGAAAGAGGCTGTGTAGGCTCCAGAGCTAGTCTGGCAAAAGGAAAAATTCAACATTCAACTATGGGTGTGGAATCCATATAATAATTCACTTAATATATTGGAGAATTGCATATCCTTAAAACTTCAAATTAAATTTATGTTTGTGTACAGCAGCACTACCCTACGCAAAAAAGTTTTATCCCCCCCCCAAAAAAACACTTTCCGTTGAATAAGAATATAATCGTCTGAAAAAACTGCGAGTTTTATTCAAAAATGTAAATAAAATGCTATCATTAGTGACAGGCTACGTCCGAACACCTCACTAATCTTCCATCACTGGCTATCGGTCAGCGGAATAATGAGGTCTTCTAAGTTCATGCTACATCTTTGTGTCATGTTTGTACATATGTTTATTACATTACTTTGCACATACATATTTTTCGACAAACGGGCAAATTATTTCAGAATGATCACATTAACGTTCATAAAGCAAAATACGGAACAGAAATATACAAACAAAAAATATTCGGACAGCAAGTAGACTTTTTTGTAATATTCTTGTTTCTGATAACTGTTTCCGCGTTACACAGTTTCCCTTTATTAAGGACAATGAACTTTCTTTTACAATTTAGCTGAAGGGCAGACACCTTTCCGACAAACACAGGTTTTCGCTTAATAAAGGTTCATTTCAAGAGAGCACTCAGATAAACAAAGACGTTGTCTGTCTGTCTACTGACTTAATGCATGCACTGCAATCACATTTCCATACCACAAAATTCTTATGTCCGTTGTTATTTCGAAAGCAGTGCCAAGCAGCCATTTTCTGATTAAACACTTTCTAGGAAATACGATCAACGAACAAAGACTTCGCTGGTCAGCCAGAAATGGCCAGGAAAAGCCACTTGCTGCAATAATGGCGCAATGGCAGTTCAGCTGTGCAGACGTTGAGCAGTCATGTGTTATGTTGGTGTATTTCTTTTACTGCAAAACCCAGGGCAGCGACCCCGAACTGCTGGATGTTTTGGTGTAGGTGAAAGATGAAGTCAAAAAACAAGAGTCCGATTTAGTATTTCTCCGGCTGGAAACTTATAAGTGGTCAAAGGTATGAATAAAATTAGTCCCCTATAGATTGTAGTCTTGTCCTTTTAGGCACATGTTTGGTGTTAGGATCTTGTGGTAGGCAATTAAAATCCTTCTAGACATAATGAATTAGCACATTCTACACTGAAAAACTACCAAAAACCAATTATTTAACAAAGAAATGTGAAGTAAGAGTCAAAATGTGTAACTGACTCTTATTATAAGTTTCCAAATACGTTCGAGCGGTTTTCACGTCTCATTTGTTTCAATGTTAATTTAACTTAATTCGAATCTATTGATGCAAAACTAATCACATTACAAAAACACATACTGCAGAATGTCGCAAATGTTTTATTACACGTTCTTTCGACGATGTGCATAAAATTAACGCATATGGGGCTAGTCACGTTTGTTTGTTTGTCAGTCCTTATGATTCAACTCGAGAACCGCAGGACGGATTTCGGTTAAATTTGGAATGGTCGTTATGCAACCGAGGACGACTATGAAATCGTACTTTTCAATTTCATACAATCCGTAATACCAATATAACGGACGAACAAAATGTGAGCTGGAAGGGGGGGGGGGTGTCGACACTAACATTTGTAACGGGGTCATACAATGAAGATTTTTTGGGAAATACAAAACTTTGGTACAAAAATTGTATAGTGTATGACATATATCATCGACTTCTGGTAACTCCTCACACGGACCCTGACGATAGCTCCGCTATTCATTGATCTCCGCCCTTGGGGATAGAGTCGCCGATATCCATTGGACAGAAGGATGGGTGGGCTGTGCCGGTCTTGACACAAATAAGAGACAACTTTCTCGTCACTTCCAGGAATCGAACCCCGGCTGTCCAGGCTAAAGTCCAGTCACTATACTGCTTGAGACAGCCGTCTCCCCAGTATAATTATACTGAAGGGAAATACGAGTTGTAAAATAAAGTATAATTTACCTAAGTCAGCTTCGACATGAACTGCAAACTACAGACATAACTATCGACCTCTGCAATTATTTAACTACAATGGATACATGTGCATTCAATGTGTTTCTGCAAAGTCACAGTAGCCATTTGAAAATCGGAACCATGAAGTATTCGGGAGGATGCAATTTCATTATCGAGTGCAAATTCAAAGAACGATGCATAGGCATAATTCCAAGTCTTTGACTCCTAAAGATTATGAAACAGAGTATCAGGGTTGCCAACATTATATCATTAATTAAGAGTATCAGCTGTGAAAAATGTAGAAGTATTATTGTTTAACGTTTTAGTAAGTAAGAAAAGTAGTTCATTTGGTGGTGTCAGATCACCCCATATTCTCATGCGTTGAAATCTCCACTCTTGTAAGCTATAATCTTAAGTGCAGGAACATTTACAGGTATTTTTATGTGTTCACACCTTCTTTGACGTACGTATCAGGAATGTTTTACAATTGTAACAACGTCTTCGTTGCGTTTATTCCTTTTAGCGACCTCAACACGTCAAGTTATTCGCCACCTTCGTAAATTAGACTTCCTGGCCCACTGGAACGCCAAATTTCTACAACAATTTCAACTTTGTTCTTTCATAATTCTAACTCTCACGTAGTTGTTATTTATGACTACTTTATATATATATAATTATAACGCGAGGATTTCAACTGAAATATTCGTGGGTGATGTGATTACGTACATGATTTAATTCACAGACGTTTACTTCCAAACATCCACTGTAATACTCGCAGTGCATTAAAACTTACCAGTCCACACAAGTGGGGAATCAGATGCTGATTTGCCTGAGTTTGTAACCCTGCTGCCACTTTCAGTAACCTTTCACTACTCCTGACAAATTATTCTCAAATCCTATACGATCAGAGTGCAGAAAAATTAGTTCAAAGTCTCACCACACGCGGCATCATGCACTAACGTATTGTGCGTATCTCCAAATACAAAAACGGACAACAAATCCCTCAAAACTGAGAAGAAAATAACTGAGGTAACAAATAAAAATAGTACCATTTATCAAGGAATATGGCGCTCTTTCGTCTCATCTAAAAATCTACAGATTAAAATATACAAAACTATAAAATTAATTGTTCTGTGTAGGTGTGAAATTTGGTCTTTCGCCTTAAGAGAGAACAAAGATTGTGGGCGTTCGATAACAAAACGCTGAGAATATATGGACCTAAGATGGAAGAAATAACAGGAGGCTGGAGAGAAATTAAGAAGAGCTTTGTGCTCTTCAACAAATATTATTAGATTTCTCAAATATAGGAGGATGAGATTAACGACGCATGCATAGCCTTGAAATCAGCATCTCTGTATCTCATAACACGTAATGCGGTCCATAAAAACAGAATTAATAACTTCAAAAAAAATTCAAATTGAAAAATATTTTACGAATAACATTCTCAACATGGAAAGGGTTATATACTATAGCAGCCGTCAACAATTCGCATGCTTCAAGGCCACAGAAAAGTAGTACAATGTTGCAACACAAAAAAGCCAACCGCCTCTACGCCGCGGACACCATTTGTCTCAGGATCGCTCTAATATCCTAACATTCACAGAATTCCATGACTCTTGATGAATCATATTCAAAGAGGATAAAACTCAGTGCTGCCCGCTGACCATATTTCGCTACCAGTGCCGTACTCTGAAAACTATCAAATATCAAACTTCATAGTAAATAACGGTCTGAGGATACATTATGTGTTTGAAGATGTCTGTCTTCTGGGTTGATGCGCCACGTAATTTGGTAAAAGTTGCATCGCCCTCATGATGGAGGCAGCAAGGACCTCTGAAACGGTAAACTTCTACCAGACTACGTGGCGCAACAACCCAGAAGACAGACATCTTCAAACTCACCGCCGTGAAAACTTCAAATCCTACAAATAATGTATTTGATCAGTTTAATCATGCACTTAAGAGTAAGAAACCATACGGATGCCACTGTGTGTGTGTGTGAAATGCCTCTAATATATGCAATGTCGATTTACAGTGGCATATAAAGGCTCGTCACGCGACCGTCAGGGTCGTCTTTGTTCGTGACCTCCAGCATACGAACATGAGTTTCGGCTGATTTTGCATTATTAAAATGCAATTAAATTCACTACAATTCAAATAAGCATATTATTATAAATTCACATGTTATGTTATGTTCTCACTCGTGAAAAGAATGAAACACATGGTCTGTTCGCTATGACGTGAACAGCAGAAAAGTTTCGTTTCGGAAGACAAGCCCTAGGCTCACTCACAGCGACCGCATGTCACAGACCCTATTATTTCGCATTATTTTAGGTCTGATGTCTTTCGATATACAAAGACTAAATTGCATACGAATACACCTTTTAGATCCGTTCGTAAAACAGAGTTTAAGAAAGACGTCTATTTGCTTTACCATGTCTGTCTGTTCGCATGTAACAACTCGAGGAAACCAGAATGGATATTAATTCTGACAATGCGGGAATTTTACTAAAATTAATCGATATATTACAGTTCTGTTTATGATTTTCCGAAATAACGCGACTGTTTAAACAACAACAACAACACGTTTTTCTGCGCTCACCTCAAAAATTAGGACTAACTCGCTAAATATATGTCGCGTTCAAGATGTGAAAATGTAGTAGCTGTGTTGAAAGAGGAAATGGATAAATATGTCACAAAGATTAAACAATGGCATATGATATCGCCCAAGTACGAGTTACGAGGAGGAACTGAAGAAAACCCTAAAAAACGACAGCCACCTTCCGGGCCGAGGACTCCGTACAACGAAGTACGAGTGATGATTATCGAACACTCACGTTCCGTGGAGGCCTATAGGCCTCCGATATTTTTCTCCGCAAACGAATCGGAAAACTAACTAACGAAATGATTGACACGAAGCTTACTAACAGGATTACAAAATCGGTACCTGTACCTTTTTTTTCAAAACGCTAAATAATAATTCAGAATGTCATAAATTTACAAGTTTTACTTTCGGCCGTGCAGTAGCTCTGGCTGTTAGTAGCAGTTCTCACTACGAAGGATCGATCAATCCACGTGGGATTTGTGGCCATAATGGCACTGGCCACCTCCAGATTGAAAATTGTGCCATCCATCATTAAACCTAAGGGCATCAGGGGTCATTTCTTCGGGATAAATACGGCCGGGGCGTGAATACGACCACTCACTTCCATGAAATGCCGAGGTCTAGAATTCGCCATCCTTTACATTAATCCTTGCGCCTACATGTTCGCAGGGTGGTGTTAACTCACAAGAAAATACTGTATTTAGAAGTCAATATCGCAAAAATTACAATAGCTTCTTTAAAGAGTAATACTGCGTATAAGAGAACGCGCAGACCCTCTGAAGGTGGATGGAACAGTCCACCCATGTCTTGTTTTTCTTAGATCGGTTCGATCACGCTGCCAGCCAGGGCCTTCGTCACGCTCGAGTGCCAGAGTACGGACGCTGTCAGAATTTCTTTTCGCTATCTGAGGTTTAGTAAAAAGTACATCTACCTACGTATAAAACACTGCAACGAAGCAGTAACTACATATAAGAATCAAAATAAGATTCATCTCCACAGCCGTGCATTCCCTAAACATGAATGTGAATCGCAGTCCGAGAATAATTTCTCAAACTGGTGCTAAATCGATATATATATGATTCGATTATAGATTCAATATCTATGTCTCTGCACACCAAAGCATTTCATGAACAATATGCTGATTCATTTATTTATAATTCTAAATTCAAACCATTGTACACGTAACACAGCGAACCTGCCTAAAACGGCACGCGAGTTAAGCGAAAACAATATATATACATACATACACGAGGTGCGATCGGAAAGTTTCAAGACTGTGTCAATAGAGGGCGAACCGGATGTAGTACGAGCTTCTGCCCCTAGGGGTTGCGGCCTACATTCATAGTGAATCAGTGTGCCAGCCGGCATCATCGAATTAGCATTTGTTTCTTAGTTACGGGCGTTTTGGTAGTGCATTACACCGACCCTCCTGCGATTTCGGAATGGCGTGTGCATCAAATTTTGCCAAAGACTCGCCAAAACGGCTACGGAAACCTATGAAATGCTAAAGCAAGCATTTGGGGAGTCCGCAATGGGTCGTGCACAAACTTTTGTGTGGCATTCACGTTTTAAAAATGGCCGAACCTCTGTCGATGATGACGAACGTTCTGGACGACCATCTTCGAGCACAACGCCCGAAAATGTTACGAAGATTCGGCAGGCCATTCACGAAGATCGACGTCGTACCATCAACGACTTGTGCGACATTGTTGGGATAGGCTATGGGACCTGTCAGCTGATTCTAAAGGAAGAATTCCACATGCGACGCATCATGACAACGCGCCAGCGCACACCGCCCTCAAAGTTCGGCAGTTTTTGGCCTCAAACACCATGGCCGTCATCCCGCACCCTCCTTATTCGCCGTGTGACTTCTTCCTCTTCCCAAAAATGAAAATTCAGCTAAAGGGAAGGAGATTTGAGACGATAGAAGAGATTCAGGCAGAATCGCAGATGGTGCTTGACAGGCTGACAAAGAAAGATTTCCAGGGATGCTTCCAGGCTTGGCAGCGGCGCTGGGATCGTTGTGTTCACTCCCAGGGGAACTACTTCGAGGGTGATGGATGAATTTAATACCTGAGATAAGTGTACGGGTTTTTATAGGCGCAGTCTGGAAACTTTCCGATCGCACCTAGTATATACACTTATTTGAATATACCTTTAAAGAACAAAAACTGTTTGAAGGCCAAGAACCTAAATTAAATTCGCCTGCAACTGAAATCCATCACACAGGCGAACAAACACTATTATGCATTTATTTTACACATCTGGCTCAGAAAATGCTTTAACTACACAAAACTTCCTTTATTCTGAGACCATCCAGGTACCGGGTCAGATATGAAGCCCCTAAATTAGAACCTAAAGTTTGATAAGGGTTACTGCACATCTCGTGGGGCGGTTACAGGCCTATATGTTTAAGAAGAAACAATGGAATGATGATTACCAGCGAAAACCCGAAGGACTCGGAGAGAGATTTGCCCCAGAGTCACTGCATACACAGCGGATCTCATTTTACGCAACCCGTAAGCGAACTCGGGTTTCATCGGCGAGAGGCTACCATGTACACGATAAAGTACCTGAAGGAAATATACACCAGTGCTCCTAAGATTAGAAAACTTTAAAGAAAGAAGAATGTACGATGTTATTTAGTACTGATATGCTGGACAGGCAGGCGAGGGAGGATAAATGGTCGAAATTTTAACAACTGGGTTCAACCTCATAGCATAACGTCTTCAATGACGGCCTTTCGATCACTTGCAGCTTGAACCTCCCCCCCCCCCCCCAAATGTATGAAACTTGTAATCTGGAGCTCACAGCTGGACCGGACCAAGAAGTTAAGTGACCGCCGTGCCCAGAAGCGAGATCTGCTTTACCTTCACCACATGTAAGCCATAAAACAACACACCAAAAACAGTTCGTAGCTCTTTTTATAAGTTTCATCAGTAACGCAAACCACACGCACATTACACTTTGTAAATGGGAGTTTCTGGGCGGTCAAATGACAGTGTTACAATTCAACTAACGACAAAACTTTGAAACATTTCCTATATTGTCTATTATCGTCATAGCAGACCGACAGCAGACCTTATATAATGTCTTCGTAGTTTCCGCCATTTCCCAAATGCTACACATCTGTGACATACACTGAAGAAAATAGCAGTAGAGCTATGCAAAATTTCAGGTTCCCAAGGCAACGAGTAAGAACATGGCTGTGTCCTGGGATGTCGCATCGTGTAGTCCGGTAGACATTGACCGACGTTTCAGAGAAGATTACCGCGTCCATCACCAAGGTACGAAACGTTAACTTCATTGGAAATTAAATTTTTTTAGTCTAATATTTTTATGATTAATTCAATTAACAAGATCTATAGTGACTTTTGATGCAGTTTACATTCACACACTTTCACACACATGTCACATATCGCTCCAAAGAAAAGAAAATAATCACTAAAATGAGTACACGAAACACATGTTATTTACCTCTATACTAGGGTATGTTTAAAAACACTGATATAAACTCACGCCATAATGATGGAGGCAGTAATCACCCCTGAAACGTCGGTCAGTTTCTACCAGAGTATATGGTACAATATCCCAGAAAAGAGCCATCTTATATTCGACGTCTTCTCTTGTCATCTAAGCCCGGGCAGCTGCCCCAGTCGGCCCAAACTAATTCCGCCACTGCACACACACGTATGTTTACGTTAACAGCGGTATGATTACTGGCCAGCAAGACGTATTTTTAATTCAACTTCGCCGGGTACACAAGGATAAAAACTTGAAAATACAAAACACACGTGTATTAAACATACATTCGACAGGGAGTAATGCTTGAATTAGACCACAGGGATAGCAAGAGCGAAGAATTTAAATTATAAAATAACCGGATCTGCCGACAGGAAAGTTTGGAAAGAAAAGGAATATAATAGCTGCTGTGAGGTCAAATCTTGTAGTTATTCATTAACATAATACGAGTTAAGACTGGTACTAAATTCGTAGAAAGGGCTGTAGAATTTGTACACAATATGCAAGGAGTATTGTATGTTGTAGCAAAATCATTCATTCTTTGATGTGCTGCTGGGTTGGACAGTGGAAAGACGTGGAGTCATAGGCGCCCTGTCTGCAATTAGCTTGCTTTGTGACTACCAACACTGCCAACTTAGCAATAGGAGCTTGTCGATTTATCATCTCTTGTGTCATACTGGAATTAATTCAACAGTGAACACTGTCCACACATTCACATCTTCAGCAAGCCTTTTCGAAACTGTAGCCATCTTGGCAAATGTTTATTTAATTTTTCGACGCTTTTCAACTGCACAAGTTGATGATGGTCAATAATGCATACAAGGAATGTGACGTGACCATTTCCAGGCAGTGTTTCTCAAACTGTGAAACGGAGACTTTTAGATGTCCGTGAACTCTAGTTAGCGTTTGCAGAGCTATCATTGCCAAAAACATAAATCTTCCGCATTACAGCTGATCGCTTTCGCTTATTCTCAGAGACGAAACAATTCGTGTTGAACATCGCTACTTTGTTCCTCTGCTCCTTTAGCAAAGTTCAATGGTGATATCGGCCGAATGGTGAAGAGGATGACACAGAATTTTGAGGCGTGCAGAAAATGGGGAGGCACAAAGGTGTTCAACAACTGAGATCTTTAGAAGACAGATATGGCTAACAAAAAATTCCACACGTTCAAACTTGGACAGTCTTGAAGTTTCGCGTATGATATGAATGAGGAGTTTATAACGATTTTAACGCAAATTTCTTTAGGAAAACGTAAAGTAATAAAATGGTGACCGTAAGGATTTTTTATTGAATAAAAGAACTGAATTATGTAACGTAACGAACGAAATAAGCATGGCTTCATATTAAAAAGAAATCTAATAGCAATACCAGTGGCATTAAAAGACGAAAAGATATATTTCTTCGTAATACTTAAAGTAAGCCCATCACAAAATATATACTGACAACAGTAGGTCGGGAACTCTCAAATCGCGAGAAAGTTAAATTGGTATACGCATCTGTCACCATCCTTGTATCCAATATGAATCAATTTGTGAGCTCGCATAAAGTAGGTATATCAGCCACTTCGACTTTTAATACTTTGTGTGTTTGTAAACCATAATTACTGCAAATGGAGAAGCACGCATATAAGCTGTTACTTAACTCATACTTGACATATAACGACGCTTTTTTGAGTTACACAGCCTGCGTAAGGGGCAAACAATAACAAAATGAATGAAAATGATGGATTGCAAACGATCAAGAAAGAAACACCAGCCGTTTATTTTAAGATAGGCCTAATATCCAAGTATCTGCCTCAAAAACTGCGATATACGTCAATTATGGTAGCTGATCGTAATTGAAATTCAATTAACATTGCATTAAGTATGTCATTTAATTATATTACAATATTGTTCTGTTACTATATGTCCTAAGTTCAGCTACCGGAAGCGCGCATGCGTGCACAAATTCATATAGGATATGAAAATGTCCTCTCAGAAACAAGTCAGAGTGATGCAAACTTCATACATGCACGGAAACGTAGCGTAAATAGGGGAAATTCGTACGGGAAAAAAACAATGTTTATACGAAAAAGACGTAAAATAGATAAAATTTTGTGGCAAAAATAAGAGTTATGCGCTAAATATCACATCCTTCCTCGTGTGCGTAAAACCAAAAAAAAATTAACCAAAATGATGACAAATTTTCAATCAAAGAAAGGCACACACAATTACCCCTCTCGATTTCTTCTACTGCTCGTAGTCCTTACACACTAACACAATTTAATGATAATTATATTATTATTTAATGACTATCCTGAATGTGATCGACGCGCTCTCTTGTAACCTATGCCCGCAGCTATTTCCCGGTTTGTCCACCCCTAGTTAAGCATGTGGTTGTTACTTTGGAACAGGGTAGAAATAATTTCATTAAAATAATGCGGCTCGTACATGTTCGAAATCCACTACTGTCTCGTATAGAACCGAAATCTGTATAAGTCTAAAATAAGTAACCAGTACTATTGGGCCAATTCTTAAACTGCAGTGCTTTATTGGCGGTATGCACCAGTGCACATCAGCACCTTTTTAAACAACGCATTCGTTGTTAAAAATAAATTAAGGACGTTCTTACAAAACGATCACACATGTAGATTTTCACTGCAGTGATAATAGCAGTGCTTTACGCTTTATGGACAATTTATAACTTAAGTACAGATTTTGTCCAATTTGTCGGACATAATCTTTTTGTACCAACCTTTCTATTATGAAAAAAAAATACAGCTTAAACTTATATCGTTCCGAATGAAGGGGAATGCGTTAATCGAAAATCTAGCGTAAAAACAGGGAGACAGAACCACAGCATCTGAAGAATAAAAGTGCAAGGGGTAAGTCGTAAAATAAGTGGGTGCTAGACCGCTCACTGTTTCATGGACACCCTTGACCGCATGCCCGTGTGATGGACCGAGGTGAAGAATCTTAACAAGAGAGACGGCAAAAATGCTAACTGAGGTTGCAGTGAACCAAACGAGCGAAGAAGAGGTATTCAGCAGCCAAGGTATCTGCCAGGTAAGCCCCGAGCAGGCACTGAACAAGCCGTTCTTGCAGTGTTGCCAGTTCACTCCAGACAGACCGGCTTTCAGCTTCAAGACAAGGTTTGTCTGTCTAAACCCTACACAATTCTGGTACATTCGTATAAAAAAAGGTTTATAATTCACATTCACATGTTATACGATGCAAAGTATAATAGAGAAATTAAAGATGTTTTAAATAATAAGCATACTTAAGTTAAAATTGGTGACTGGTAACAGGTTTCAGTTTGGAACATGGTTTTCAAAAATTATCAGTAATTTTGGACCAGTGTTGTGTGAATGATTAATGGAACGAGACGCATGGGGACTGCATGAGTCAACACAGTGCATCAATCAGCCGATCAACCTCTACTTAGTTCACACGTACTTTGAATATCTAAACAGCACCCCGAACAATATGAATTGCACTCCCAAGAAACTTAGCTGTAAAATTACTGCCCAAAAATAATCTACATTTATTGTACTTCATAAGTAATACTTAATCGGATCGTACTGAGATGTAGCGGAAATGAGCCGAAGACCACGATTCGCCAATCAGGGATAACATCCTAAAGCAATCAGGTTTGCTGAAGTGTGCAATTTGGTACATCCATCTGCTTACAGCCATTAAGGTACGTCGTATCACACCACTTTTTAGAACGTGAAACTATTAACTGGTAGTATCTGCGAAATCAACTTCAAATTCTGAAGCAAATGAACACTAGGAAGATAATATCAGATGGTGGTTTAAAAAAAATTGTTACCGACATTCGGGACCCCGGAAGGTACATATTCGGTTCCACCACTGGTCCAGTACCTGATATCACGACTAAGTTTGTTCTTGGTTTTTCTCGGTCTCTGCAGGCGACTGACAAGAAAACAGGCCTAACTACAACTAACACCTTCATAATCCTTATCTACTCATCATTCATTGTTATATCACTACATCATTCGACCTTATATAAATTTCACATTTGAATCAGCGTCGTTAAGGAATTTTTGTTATTTGTAGTGTTCTGTCTGACGACAGGTCCATATGAACAGGATCCTTCCATCCTTTTCTCGGACTGGGACCTGTTCATATACGTTCTTGGCAGATGATCCAGAAGTGGTTTGCCATTGCCTTCTTCTGTGTGTGAATGGAGTAATTGTTGGGATGCCACGGAGAAACCGGGGAAGCCCCCGGAGGAAAACTCCGTGTTGCCTAGACCACGGCCTTGCCCAACACAAGTTATAAATTCTGCGTTAAGGAATGCCAGCATTATTTGTGCTTCGGCGTATACATCCTTACCATTTGCGTTGTAGGATTTCAGTTTCTCATGGAGACGGATGTGACGATTTCTGTCTTCTGACTTGTAGACCGCGTAGTTTCGTAAACTACCTGAAAATACGGTACTACAACCAACTTCATACTCGCTGCCGTGAGAACCTGAAATTCTACAAAATCAAAACTACTCCACAGAGTATAGTGCATGTTCAACATACCATTTTCATCAAAATCGTCCCCTTATATTCCCTGCAGGCATACCAACATGACAAAAGTAATGGACACCAATTTTTTTTCAAAACGAATCTGAAACGTATTATTCAAATACAACCGAACTATAAAACACCGACATATTATACACGAAAAATGTTCATCTATCTGAATTTCTCATATTAGCACAGCCACAGAACGGCCTGAAACCAGGTCTGGTGTTGCAGCTGCAAATCTGAGCAACATAATTAATGCAGAATTCTGACACTCTGTACAATAGCCAGAATTTGTTGGTACAAGCAGCAAAATTATTTTCCAGTGTCATAAGAACGAGATAACACGCGGTACAGCTTTCACTTCTTGCAAACGATACACAGAGAGAAACAAAAATTCTTGCAAGCGGCAACCTTTGAGAAAAAGTTTTATCGATGTTCCTAAGAAACAGTTAACAGCACAGACCCAATACCTACAAGAACAGCGAGCCTCATGAATAAAAAATGGACGAGGATGGAAAAATGATAACTAACTAACTAACTAGATGGCTTGCCGAACCCGAAGGTTCATCACCGAATTAACCAAAGCCCTCCACCGGACCCTGTCCTGGGCCAACAAAATCCAGTTTCCTTCAACTCCTATCTCCCATAGATCCCGCCTGAGATTATCCTCCCATCTACGTCTAGGTCTCCCCAGCGGTCTCTTCCCTTCAGGTTTCCCAACCAGTACCCGGTGCACACCTCTTGTCCCATCCATGCGCGCTACATGTCCCGCCCATCTCACTCTTCTCGACTTAATCACCCTCACAATACTGGGGGAGCAGTACAGATTTTTAAGCTCGTCATTGTGCAGTTTTCTCCACGCCCCATCGTCTTCCCTCTTAGGCCCAAATATCCTCCTCAACACCCGATTCTCAAACACCTGCAATCTGTGTTCCTCCCTCTGAGTGAGAGACCATGTTTCGCACCCATACAAAACAACAGGCAATATTATTGTTTTGTATACTTTAATTTTCAGGTTCTTAGAAATCAGACGGGAAGACAAAATATTTTGGACTGAGAAGTAGCAAGCATTTCCGGAATTTAGTCTCCTCCTAACTTCCTCACAAGTATCATTTTGATTTGTTATTGTTGTTCCCAAATATTTGAACTTTGTAACCCTTTCAAAGGATTTATTAGCTACCCTAAGATAATTTTGCCCGCCTGTCTTCTGATGACGAGATACTAACATGTACTTAGTTTTTTCTGAATTTACTTCCAGCCCCACTTGTCTACCAGCCTCTAGTAAAACTTCTGCGTTCCTCTTTATTGTATTCATATCGTCCCCCAATAAATTAACATCATCAGCATATGCCAATAGCTGATGTGTCCCGTTCAATTGCAAACCCTCCTGCCTACCTTGGACCTTCCTGATGGCGTATTCTAGCGCAAAGTTAAAGAGCAAGGGAGACAAAGCATCTCCTTGTTTTAGACCGTTCTTGATGAGGAATGTCTCAGATACATATTTACCTACTCGAATTTTGCTGCAGGTTTCATTTAAGCACATTTTTATTAGACCCACTAGCTTCTTTGGTATACCAAATTCAATAAGAATATTATATAGCACTTCTCTCTTCACAGAGTCATAGGCTTTTTTGAAATCTATAAATAACTGATGTACAGTCCCACCGAACTCCCATTTTTTCTCTAGTATCTGACGAATGCAAAAGATCTGATCAATCGTTGATCTGTTTCGTCTGAACCCACACTGATGATCCCCAATAGTTTCATTCGCATATGGGGTTAATCTTGCCAAAAGAATGTTGGATAAAATTTTGTATGAGGTTGATAGCAGCGATATTCCTCGGTAATTACCACACTCAGTCTTGTCCCCCTTCTTATAAATAGGAATAATTATGGATTCCTTCCATTGATGTGGCATCTCTTCCTTATCCCAAATTAACTGAATAAGCTTATGGATCCTCATATGCAACCCTTTGCCACCTGCTTTAATTAATTCGGCCGGAATCTGATCAATTCCTGGGGATTTATAACTTTTCAACTTCCCAATGGCTAGTTCCACTTCATCTAAGCTAGGTTCTGGCACCAACAGTTCAGCTGTATGCATTTTAATCTGTCTAATATCACCAGTATTATGAACATTTAAGAGCTCGCTAAAGAAATTTTTCCACCTATTCACAATTTTTATTGGATCTGCAAGCAAATTGCCACTATCATCCTTTACCAAATTAGTCTGGGGTTGATATCCTTTCTTAAAGTTATTAATGCCTCTGTACAGGTCTCTGATGTTTTTTTCCTTATTATTTGTCTCAAGTTCAGCAATTTTGCCCTTCAGGTATTCCCTTTTCTTAGTCCTAAAGGTTCTACTAGCCTCACGTCTCACGTTACATAGATTATCCGCATTTGTTTTGTTTGGGTTCTGCAACCATTGAAATTTTGTTTGCTTCCTTCGATCTATTAATTTTGAACATTCTTCATCAAACCACGGTTTATTTTGCTTTCTCCTGTAGTATCCTAGTTTCTCTTTTGCTGAAATTTTGATGCAGTTTCTGACATTTTCCCACTCCCTGTTGATGTCCACACTTTCATTATCCTCATTTGTCTCTAAAATTTGAAACCTATTCGAAATTTCAACTTGATATTGTTCCTTTGCCTCTCCCTCACTTAATTTTTTCAAATCAAATCTTTCTGTGTCAAAATTTTGTTTAGTTCGTCTACTTACTGAAAGCCGCTCCCTCACTTTTGCTACCACCAGATAATGATCAGTGTCGCAATCTGCTCCTCTGAATGATCTCACATCAATTACATTTGTCTGCCTTCTCTTATCTACTAAAACATGATCTATTTGATTGTGTGTTCTGCCATCTGGGGAAGTCCAAGTGTATTTATGAACATCACGGTGTGGAAATTTTGTACTTTTTACAATTAAATCTTTTGACGTAGCGAAGGTCACTGCTCTGACGCCATTATCATTACTATGTGCATGGAGACTCTCGCTGCCTATTGTGGGTTTGA
Organism: Zootermopsis nevadensis; assembly: GCF_977971745.1. NCBI lineage: Eukaryota > Metazoa > Arthropoda > Insecta > Blattodea > Termopsidae > Zootermopsis > Zootermopsis nevadensis. The sequence continues at coordinate 13,426,061 of NW_028259142.1, forward strand.
AGACATCCTCCCTCCCAATTTTTGCATTGAAATCTCCTAGCAGAATTTTCATGTGATACTTGCCAAATGTATCAAATACTGATTCCAATTCTTCATAAAAGCTATCCTTGATATCATCGCTTTTGTCTTCAGTTGGGGCATGAACATTAAGGACAATGATGTCGCACCAACGTCCTTCCAAAATTACGTAAGACAACCTGTCACTAACAAATTCTACTCTCTTAACTGCTGCCCTAATTCTGCTATGAACAAAAAAACCCGTCCCTAGCTGATGATTGTCATTCCCCTTTCCATAGAAAAATGTAAAATTGTCCACTGGGATCGTGCCCTCCCCCTCCCATCGCACTTCCTGCACTGCCACTAAGTCTAACTTATAATTCCCTAATTCCCTACACACTGATTTCAGTGCCCCAGCCCTATAGAGGCTCCTAATGTTCCAGGTACCAAATCTCATGTCCTTTTTCAATTGCCGTGGTCGTGCCAAAGAGTCCGTCCTGATCCGAGGCTTGGTTGATTTTTTCGTAACACATATTTTTTTTTTAAAGGTGAAAGGTTGTTAGCCCTACACCCAACCCCCAACCTGGAGGACCAGGGTATCACTCTTAGTCTAGCGCATCTCCTTAGACCTGTCCGGCTTGGGTGACCCTACCATGAGCCGAAGCTCAGGCCGGCATAGCCCTAAGGGTCATTTGAGCACGCAAGCCTCCTCACCCGGCAGATTGCCTTCGACAAGGTGGTGATACCTTCGAGAAGGGAAAAATGATAATACATGACTAATAACCATTTGAAGTCTAAGATCGTCTACATAATATTTAACAATTCATTTCTTACCTCATTGAAAATATAACATTTTGCCATTACAAAGAATATTTTCATAAAGGTGTTTAAAGAAATAAAAACTGTTTACACTGAGAATCACATGAAACAAATAAATAAAAATGCACAGATTTAACCGTTAAAACAAGTGGCACACTGGTCTTTAAATACATAATTAACTCCGGTAGCACATTCCGATTGCTCTACACCGCTGAAATCAAATTTGATTCGCTACTGGGCACGATCACCAGCCACCATACACCTCCCATTTTCACAGTCTGTTTCCCCATGATTCATGTTAACATAATTATTACACTTCTTCTCCAGCTTCCATGTGGCCATTCCGACAGGTTTATTAAACAGAACACTGCAGCGAACATCTACATATAATCCCGCACACCGACATAAAATTATTTTCTAAAAAAGCATCGTCGTATCATTTTTTCCCCTCTGGGCTCTAACCAATAACTGTCAAGGTCTTAATAGTTTTTTGGGTGCCTTGCACAACGCGACTATTAGCTTCGCCATGTCGTTGCGTCTGTTTGTCCGCAGAAAAATCGCTGAATGAATTTTCATGAAATTTGATATTGCACTTACACTTTGTCGACACAACCTAATTTTTATTACATTTCAGACATCAATAACGGGCACTTCACACGAAACCTATACGCGCTGTAATTGTATCTACTGTTATAAATAGATGTAAAATTTGGCTCCACAATGTGACAAAAGATGACAACTGCGGTCTTTTTTCAAAGGTTGAAATGATTTCAATAAACGACGAAGCTCAATATCGAAAGATAATGTTATACACAGATTGAGGATATCTCGAAATAATGTTGAGGAAGATAGGTGGAGTAACAGGGATTAAGTAACGAAGGACGAGATGTAGTTACATATCAGGAGGCTTTTATAATTCACAGGTTTAGGTCTCTTCCAGCCGCCACGGTAATAACACAAACATGAAACGTCTCCGGTTAGATCTGAATGACAGACGCCTCAGACCAAGTCTGATGCTATCTGAACCAGCGGGCCCAATAGATGGGCTTTCTGTCCTCGTTCCCGTTTCATCCGAAGACGGAAGCAGGTTCCAGCTTCTGAAATGTATGATTTGAGGTTTTCACAGCGGTGAGTATGAAGATTTCTGTCTTCTGGGTTCTTGCGTTGTGTAGTCTGGTAGATGTTTACCAACGTTCATCGCCCTAATGACGGAGGCAGTATGACCTCTGAAACGTTGGTAAACATCGACCAGTCTACACGGCGCAACAACCCAGAAGACAGAAATCTTCATACTCACCGCTGTAAAAACCTCAAATCATACATTTCAGAAGCTGGAACCTGCTTCCGTCTTCGGATGAAACGGGAACGAGGACAGAAAGCCCATCTATTGGGCCCGCTGGTAGTTTCATAATTTCGAAGGCGGACAGAGAAAAAAATAACAAATTTACATATTATGAAAAATCTCAGTACAGTCTACCTTCGAGGTGAGACACGAACCTGAGCCCTCACGAAAAGGAAGCGATATCTGAGACCATTACATCCTGACGTTCAGTGAGTCGCCAGTGAAACACTGCCTACTCTAATACGGTCTGTGAAGAAACTCCGACTGAAATTACGTTAGCCTGCTCCAGTTAGAGGTTCGTGTGACCGACCGCATATCCGGGAATGTTTGCACGGCGCAGTGAAAGTTGCCTTTGCAGTCCTCAACATTTCCAACGAGAGTAACGTCCTTGAGTCAATCCAGTCCGATCACATCTCGCTGTCTGAGTTGTATGCAATAATAGTTCAGACTGGTATGAACGGGTGTACCGCGATATATTTTTTTAATTTAAACGCATTTCTAGACATTTAACAACGGTTCACTAAGTATGGTGACAGCAGTGACATCATGCTACAGGCCTGCATGAATTGGTATGCCATTAAAATATCAAACTATATTTTAGTTTGTTACCACGTGGAAAGGGTTGATATAGAGACTGTAGTAAACCGGCATATAGCTTTACATTCCTTTAGAGAAGATGCCGATAATGTTTACACTACAGTCAAAACGATGTTCACCTCTCGAGTTTCAGAACAATCGTGTTGCGGTTCCGTAACACTTGACCGTTGCTCTTGTGGTTTCCAGCCCAACCTTCTACGAACGACACAAGCGAACACCTTCCTCCGCGCATCCAATGAGTTATTTGGTTACACTTGCGGCTAACTTACACAGCACGGCTACTTAACAACTGTCATAATATGTCAGTTTTCAAGACAACATTTGCAAGGAATTACCACTTTGAAGGGTAACCACTACAAAACAAGAGTTGAAAAACTCGAAGTAACCTACCTCGATTGGTCGATTCAAAGGTTATTTATTTACTGAAGTTGTTTCAATTTCAAATGCTATACAGCGTCGAATGAGACAGGAAAATTATCATGAACTTTAAACAGATAAGTTGGATGTACGTGACCTATTTGTAATATTCAACCGTGGTAAACCACGCAATATCACGGACAGGACTTTCGGTAACATGGTAGATAATTGAATCTGATTATAAGTGTAGAGCCTTAGCCCACTACTGCACTAGCTTGAGTGTTACTGAATATAATGACAAATATCCGTCAGTGTAATGCCAACCAACAACCTGATGACGCGAGTAGATCCAACTGATGGGCCACTATTAAGAAGCCTTTACCTCAGACAATGGACAATGACCAACAAATGGCAGTGTTATGAATCAACCATTTTCACACTTGCTGTACAAATGTTCATTAGCATAAAATTCCTTTGGAAGGCCGGTCCACATTCACTGCATCCAGTTAGGACAAGAAATGCCCTACTCTTAAGGAAACTCAAGATTCAGTAGCGTGTTGTCAGTTGCCTGCCACTGGACTCTAACCTTAGCCAAGTACATTCAGTCAAATTTTCTTTTGAACGTCATTCTTCCATCTACGCCAAAGTTTTCTTCCGACGACAATTTTGAAAAGTTGGCACTTCATACATGCGTGCTACATGTCCGGCATACCTCATCTCCTTGCTTTAATTATCCTACCAATATCAGACGAAGAGTATAAACTATTAAGCTTTTCGTTGTGATACTTCTTCGTCAGTACCCTCTTTACTTCCCCTTTCTTAGGTTCAAATATTCTCCTCAAGATATTACCCTCGAAATCCCTCAATCTGTCATGATGTAAGGATCTTCACTGACTAGTGTTCACTGTGTAAAGACAGAGCCTGTGTCAGCCTCCGAAAACGACGAAGCCTTAATCTAAAGTACAGACTGGACAGTGCCCAGAGAACATCCTACAACCATGCGACCAGATGACTACTGTCAGAAACCGTTAGAGTTATCGTCAATCTAGGTTCTTCACTTAGAGAGGGACACAAAGTTTCATTCCGACATAAAACAACAGGTACTTTCTTAATAGCTCACTAAACATTACTTAGGTGCTCGATCAATTTCAGGCAGGCGGGACAAGTATTATGCGTCGAGGCGATGCCAAATTCATACATTTTAGTTGAAGACAACAAAATTTGGGAGACCTAGGTGTCTATGCGATGATGATATAGAAACAGACTTCAGAGGACTAGATTCAACAGACTCAGGACAGAATTGATGGTGTGCCGCCCTGTAGACTCGTGGGCAGATACTTACGATTCGGAGAAACATGCTGTCTCCATCTTCAGAAATGTCAGTATGTGTCTGAGAAACGTTATCTATAAGTACACACAGTGTCAAAACCCCCGAAGAACAATTCAGGCATGTATTATTATTATTGTTATTGTTGTAATTCCATCTATTCACCACTTTACAGGGTATTTACTTCTATGTACCTGAGACAAACCCTGCCCCTGATGTACATAAAGCAGCAGCTATTTCCGAAATACATTTCGTTGTTAATATGTGTTATTATTATTTAGTTGCATTATGATTTTAGTTTCACGCCAGGCACATAATATTTAGTTACATTCACAGTCACTGGAAAAATGGCTGTACTAAAGTAAGTAGGTCATCAGCTTTTCATAGTATTTATATTCTCACCCAACAAATTGAGCCGAAGAAGTACATTACAGTCATTCCATTTCAGTCCTTACTGCCTACTTGCACTCGTTTGTAACACGTTCAAACAAAATTAAAAATTAAGGTGATACAGCGTTCGAAATACACCGGACAAAAGCTCGCCTAAACGAGTTCTACTACACATAGGCTATCACGTGCATGCAGTTTAATAAGAATAAAGTATCCCAAATTAATTAAAACGCTAGATAAGATTTCTCTCTTAACTGAATCGCAGGATCTTTTAATGAGCTCAAGTACTGATGTATTATCATCTATAGTGTCTATGGAACGCAAACAACGTTATCCATAGTTGACTCTTTACGCCTGAACCAAACTGACGATCATCGACGATTTCACTCACGAACGGTTTTATCCGTGTCAAAAGAATATTGGATAATCTTTTGCGTGAGTTGACAAAAGAAACTTCAATAGCCATTACCCACAGCCACAAATAACAAAACCTTCAATGCCTAATCGTTCGGAACCCTAAAATTCACGCTTAAAGGGCGAGAGCTTTAAAGAATTTTTTAGGACTGGAGACGTCCATGATCTCATCGGTGTGGACAGTCTGGACGAAACATTCCTGGTCCGCATTAGCCAAGTTTCAAATAAGACTACGCCCTACAGAATTCCTGAGAACTTGCCACGCTGCATATTTCAGAAGAAAGGATCGAACAAGTTACCCTTAAGATAATGCACACAACTTCGTCAAAGGTTTCTGACAATGGTGAATTTTTGGTCTAATAAGGTAAAACTGTTCATTCGGACTTGCCTGTCGTCTAAATTACGATGCAAATAAGTACAACTCCTCGTAAACTGGATTCTGCTTCCGTCTTCAAGTAAAAAGGACGAAATTGGGCAGGAAACTCGTCTGTCTGGTTGAGCTAGCCTCAAGCCTGAGGCCTTCTGCCTTCTTTCTCTCCTTTTATCTGAAGATGGAAACAGAATCCAGCTTCCAATACGTGGTAATTTCATTATTTTATAATTCAGACGACGGAACAAAAGTCCAAGTTATTTTTTGCATAGTTCTGTATCTTACCAGTGACGTACGCAGTGTTCCCACTGGGAGGTATATGGAGAACTGAAGAAGTCAGCCAGGCTTCATTACAGTCAACAACATGCATCAACCAGTACAGTCTTACAACAACAGTTCTCTAGAATCGAGGGTCCCAAAAGCCTGCATACTGCGCTCGACTTCAACACATAACGCCGCTGCATTGCATACCTTTATGGCTATCATTTCAACTAATTGGGCTTCCATAGTATACGCCTATCCACAACCTCACAGAGGATTACCTACATATAATGACAGTCTGCCCAACAATAAGTAGGTACAGTACATTTGAAACGTATAAGGCGTATGGGATCTAGCGCTGGGTCGTGCATGTAACTGTGACAGGAACCTGCCATGCCTTCAGATACGACCAATACGAATGGATCATCTGTAATATAGGACCGGTAAATCATCAATATCACGATACAAGGGAAGCGTGATGTAAGTTGCGAGGCATCTTGAATCTCTGGCCTGTTTGGTCTTAGTAATCTCCCAAGGATGAGAAAATGATCCGTCATTACATCCCTATATTGGATCAAATTGTAGACGGTATTATCTGACGATTGGTACCAATCGCTAAGTACAAATATATGCTCACGAAATGAAAGCTATGTAAATTGAGATAAATATCATGAAATTGGATACGGTGGTAAAAGTGCCCAACGGGGTTGCAGAGTTGGGTTTGTGTGTGTTTGTCTAAGATTAATCAGACCTCCAAGCCATGCTAATCAGACGCTGTCAGTACACATTCCTCTACAAACAAAACTTACTGATCGGGGACCATGTTATTAACGTAACAATCATTGTCAAAACAAGAATTGGACTTTAAATTAGTGTACACTGAAATTACAATTTCAGCAATTTCCAGAATGATAAACAGACAGAGGAAGACCAAAGGCCCTTTCTTGCCTTCACAGACATGAATTGGGTTATTACCTGTAAGACACGCCTGTACAACGAATGACGACCTCTCAAAATCCATCAAACAAAAGTACAAACATATGTAAATCGCCAACTTAGGATCGATTCCTGACTGTGACCACAAGAGTAGATCATTGCTCTCGGAAGCTTGGCTCGCCACTTTTCGTTTCAGCCCGTGGAGAATGTCGGTAGCATAAAACAAGTTGCTGGACCACCTGCTGATAATTAACTGTAGAATTCTCAGTTAACTCCTTGATATCTAAGTTAACCAAACATTTATTACATACTGGAGTTCCACTTGAACACCACACAGAGACAAGGCATTTGAAACACGAAGTTATGGTGTCTTTATGCAGCATTAAATTCGGAGCCGATGTCCACTGTCCACCGGTAATTTGTCATTACATGAGAGGCCGATTCAAAGATGGTGAGGACTTCAGATCCTGTAGTGGGAGGGGGGGGGGAAGAAGCTACATTAACACAAAGTAAAGGTCAATGTACATAAACTTAAATGTTCCAACTTTGAATACAAATTTAATTCCATTATATCCCATTATATTATCATGACAAAAGGGATTCACGCGGGCCTGTGATTAGTGCCTCTTCACACATATTTCAAAGCCGAATTTTATAAACAAATACCTACTTAAGGTTTCTGTATCATAATAATAATCATCACACTAGGCCCTTTCAATAGTGAAGTGGACAGGCCTGCATTTGAAAGACAATGTTCGAATTGGACAGAAGTGCACATAAGAGAAACAATGAATACATCGAGGTTATCACGGCGATTTGAGTTGACCTTAAGAAACCTTATAAATCACACCCTCCCTAATCCTCCTCCAATCAGCCCTCAAGATGGAGTCGCGATGGCATTCAGAAGAAGATGAGTAATTATAATTATTAACTTCAAGAAGATGAAACTTTTAAAAACCTTACAGTAGCTCAAATGCTCATGAAATTCCCTGTTATTTATGGAGCCCAAATGTTCATTACAAAGCAACCCGTCAGTATACTCTATCCTCAACCATTAGTCCATAGCTTATATCCCATTTATTTCAATAATAATCCTATTATCCTCCATCTATGACTAGGTCTACCATGTGATTTCTTCTCTCCAGCTTTCCCAACAATTTTGCATGCATTTCACATGTCCCTCACGCGGGCTACAGTCTTGTTCCTATTACTGATCATATTACTATTACTACCAGAATCATTATCAACCACTTCCTCTTAGTTCTTTCGAAGCTAAATATCGATTATCGTCTGTATTTCAACACGCGGTACAGCGTCTTTACGGATGGCAAAGACCAGAACTGAAGTTACTGCAATGCGCCTACAGGGATGGCTGTAATCATGAAGATCATGGACGATGCGACCAAATGACAAATTATAAAGGGGGAGGAAGAAGGCGGGCCTAGATGAAACCTTGATACTATGTATTAGTGGGCGAGTACTAACGGAACCTCGTATTAATGATGTACTATATTCTGCAGTGAACTATTAGCAGTTGTAAATGCGACCTAAAACCGCATGAAGCAAAGATGCAGCTTGCGCACAGAAGCATCATTCATTCTTCATAGATAAACTTTAGAATGCACCGTTAGCACGAAAGAATATCGCACTAGGCAGAACAATCCAGATTCCTTGCTATAAACAACGAGCTTTCTGGACAATATCCATCATCATGATTCTTTTTTAAAAACACGACGTTTCGAAGGGTGGAATTTGTCTCCGTCCTCAGGTATATAACCTACTCTGTGGACCCAATCAATAGAGTTAGTCTCTATCTTCGGACTTGAGGACGGAGACGAATTCCACCCTCCGAAACGTCGTGTTTTTAAAAAAGAATCATGATGATGGATAATGTCTAGAAATCTTGTTTTAATAATAAATCTTCATGAACCTTCAGATTAATTTATTTTCCATGTATTTCGCTGTATAGGCCTATTCACAGAACACAGAAACATTTAAAATATGAAATCCATACGTCAGTGACACATTTATGTCATATCAGTTTCCCATACGATGGAGTATAAGTATGAGCATATATTTGTACTCTGCATTGAGTTTAAAGTGCCTATATACGGACGACATTAATCGACAGAAATTAACCTTTAACCTCGAGATCCATTCTTAAAACAATTTCCATCTATCTTCTCTACGGACATGCAGATCCGAAAGTTTATGTTAAATCCAGTTCCTGTCAATTATTGATTATTTGGTAATTTAACGTCTGAAGATTGCTGTCTTCTGGGTTGTTGCACCGTGTAGACTGGAAGATGATTCATCGCCCTGATGACGGAGGCAGCATGACCTCTGAAACATTGGTAGACATCTGCCATACTACACGGTGCAACAACCCAGAAGACAGAAATCTTCATACTCACCGCCGTGAAAACCTCAAATCCTAACGTCGCTGGGAAGGAATTACAGGCAGGCTATATTAGGAGCGTGTCATAACAACGTGCTGAGGAAAACCTAAGAGACAGAAAGGAACAATATAACAGAGAAAATTACAGAACAAGAAACGTCATTCTTATTGTCGAATTATAATTAGTATGATCAAAACTATGACATAAATGGGGCAGGTAGAACTCAGAGGCCAGATGAGAAACGCATATATTTCAGTCACAAGACTAAATGCGAGAGGATACTTGGGGATTTAAATACCGTGTAACAGAATGCGTATTTCTATTGGATTCATCTTGGTCAGGATCGAGGGCACTGAAACGCTTTAGTGAAGAGGGTACAGAAACTTCTTGGTTCCCAAAGGAAGACGGATTTCTTGACCAGCAAAGCGACTAACAGATTCTCAAGAAGGTCTCTGTTACATGAAGTTAGTCAAAGCAAACAGTAGAGGTTATATTACAGCGTCAAACAAAATGGAGCATATGGAAGGAGAGCTCAGTGGCCGGTTTTAAGATAGGCGTGCTATACGGTATTAGAATAAAGAGACTGAGGAAAACAACTAAAAATCTCAGGATGGCTAGCCATTACTCCGATCTGATCTGAGACAAAATTCTGCCAAGAAATGCATGAATGATTGAAACGAGATACGGCGTACAATGCAGAAACAAAAGCATCTCAACATCCGGTTATTTTGTTACTTTTCGCTCTGTAACAGCGTCTATCTCAGGGCATTCATTCAATTTGAATTACATCGATGTCATTTTCTGAGCTGAGATAAGCGATACCGACCAGCGTCTTACCCCAGGACTGGAGGATCCTTTGGCTGGCAGGGGGCATTTTTGGACCTTGGCCTATATATAATGCGCCGACCGCATTCACCAGAGCAGTGGAACAAAGAACTTACCACGTCAGGTCATAATGTAAGAAGCAGATAGTGATCACGACGCAAGCGTGCGTCCTCTTACCGCAGACACTGCTCCTCCGACTTCTTCCTCAAGTTCGCTTTCAATGTAAAGTTTCATGGTAATCACAAACGTAATCAGATCATCTGGTCTTTGTGCAACGCTGCAGCAGAAAGGACATGGAAAAACAAGGTGAAACATGAGTACAGAAGCTGCATACAAATTGCAACGGCTCCAACATGATTCAAATGTCTCATACGTCATGTGACGTTGTGCCTTGTATGGAGAATAACTCGAACATTACTGATCAGGGAAGATATGTTTGTTGTATGGAATATTTATACAAACACGAAATTCAAGATTTTAAATCATACATTCAGAGAAGAAAATTTGAAACTGCGTTTAAATGTTGCCATGTTACGATAGCAGGTTACTTCAAAGTTACATTTTCTGCTCCCCTTCAGAGCCAATGTACGATGTAAACATTCACGAAAGCCGTTCGACGAAATCGGAAATCCTTGTCCTACAGGGTATACACGGACCTTCTCCGTTTTGCGAACATAACTGCATGAAAAAGATTTTAGCGAGGCTTTGGAAAACATCTTGAACGAAGCTGCTATTTGGTGACAACAACGTTCAAGCCGATAGAAGCCAGTTTCTTCTCGACTACCTCAACAGCAGCCCTGAACTTGCACAGAACGTATTTTTGTATCCACACATATGCAGGTAGAGCCTATATGTCCTGCAGAAGTGTCAGCACTTTTAAATCGTCTTAGAAGCAATGTCCAACGAGAAGCTAAGTACACAAATAAGTTTGAAAGAAACGGAAACGTTTACTAACACCGGAACGTTTACAGTACAAAGGGATAATAGTGTAATTTAAAAGATATACAAGTCTTACATAAATACAATAATAAAGCAAGCAATTCCGTAAACGACCTGTGATAAAACGTCTTTAACTGCCGTTTTATAAACGAATATAAAGTATAGTTTGGCAAATATATACTCGCTAGGTAATGTCAATAGCACTGACATGTCACGATTTTCAACCAACAGTACCAGAAAAGGTCCACTGAGATCTATGCACTTGGTATAGAAAATGCTCTGAGACGGCGGACATCCAATGCGCTGGTCTTACCAGTTCGCATCTGAAGACCGTCATAAACATTACATTTAATGGTGTCCAGTTTCAAGAAATGCAGTAAAATAGCGTGCACTATAATCGCCAGTCCTTACGCTCCTAATTTATAGACCTCGCGCTGTTAAACAGGAAATAAAGGACCGAATAGGTAGAGTGTCCACATTTCCCAAGTATCTTGCATGAGAATTACCATAAATCAAAGCGTAATAAAGTCAAGTTCAACTCCAGAAACACACAGTTCTCATCTATATGATATTTAAATATTCAGTTCCTATAAAGAACACAAAAAGACAAATTAGTTAATGCCGTGTTCCTGTATTTTCCAAAAATCACACGAAATCCATAAAAAAACACTGTGTAGACAAGAAATTGGGTTATTAAATGTTAGGACGGGAAGCACATTTGCTATCATTGTGTTTTAAAGGGCTGGCTTGTACCTGATGTTTAATCATTTTACGCGCAGTAGGAAAGCCTGGTTTAACAATAACGTTGCGTTTTACACTTAGAGTTTCGTACGAGTCTCACTGTAAACAGCATCCTTCACAAAATGTAATTGGACTGATCTAAATCGAGATGGCAGGACACGTAGCACGGGAACATAAGAAATTCATATAGTAAAAATACTGTCGCAAGACCTTAAGGAAAGCGACCACTTGTGAGACCACGGCTTGCATGTTCATAAAATATACAACACGTGGGAAATACCATACGAAATATGTGTAACTACAGCAAGAAATCGAGGATATGTGGTAATTGGAACAGGCGATAATAAATAATTCCACACATCTCGGTAAAACATCTTCAGAAAGAGTCCTTGAAAGAATACTTTTCGCCACATGAAAATCTACTGTAGGTCTACTCAATGCATGTAGTATAATAAGGAACTTTGTATACAATAACAGCTTCAGGCCTACTGTAGGCATATTACTGACAAACGTGCGAATAAATGTGTACGTAAAACCAGTACAAAACTAAGTGAACAAATCATATGACAATGATAACAATGATCTTCTAACTATTTACTAATATCTATGAATACTAAGTGGATTATGCCCTCTGCTGCTTCGTTCCGTTTCATAGTTCTAAACAATAAATCTTTCGATGTTTGGTCTGGACTGGACCACAGCAGACTTTCTAACTACACAAGACAACAAACACAGAGAAACGCAGACATACAACCATGGCACGAGCCACGAGAGAGATTTGAACTCGTAATCCCAGTGTTCGAGCGACAAAAGACCCGAAGCGTCTTAGACTGAATTGATTATTGGTAATCTTTCATAGAAGAGTTACGATCAATTATGTCCATGACGTTATCTCCATGTAAACTACATTTGCGTTTTATGTACATATTCGTTAATTCCAAATGTGGCGGCGTACAGTTGGCAATAAATAACCTCTGCTGTGTGCTCTCAAAGACGAGGCAACGAGATGCCAATCACAGTTATCACTGGTCACTGCCCCGTGCAAAGAAACAGCCTCTGGCAAGGCTGCAAGTCCTTAATAGCGCCTGGCTTCAGTTCGCACTGCGAGAACATATTCAAAACACATTTCTGCATGAGTGCACAAACATGCCCCACACATCTAAGACACACCTGTTGACTATGTAACGTGTAACACGTTCGGAGGCAGGACAGATGTACATTAAAATTACATAGCATATAGGATGATCATCAAGCACACATCCACATCAGACGTAAACACGAGCAGAATACAGGCATACCTCGTTTTATTGCGCTTCTCAGATATTGCATTTTTTTATAAATTGAAGGTTTGTGGCAACCCTGCGTTGAGCAAGTCTATCGGCGCCATTTTTCCATCAACATGTGCTCACTTCGTGTCTCTGTGCCACATTTTGGTAATTCTCGCAATGTTCTCCCATTTTTTCTTTTAGATATAATGCTATTGCACACTTAACAGAATACAGTATAGTGTAAACATAACTTTTATATGCACTAGGAAACCAAAAACTTCGTGTGACTCGCTTTATTGCGGTATTCAGCAACCGAACCCGCAATATCTCTGAGGTATGCCTGTATAAACGTTTATCAGACCACAGAGAAAATCGAGATATTTGAGGAAAACTCGACATGGAAACAAAACAAAAATAAATTAGCGAAGGACAGTGAATGTCGTGTTCATACGAAGCAAACTCTTAGAATTCAGCATTAAACTTTCAAAAGATGTGTTAAAATATGGGAGGCGAACGTCGCAAGGCACCAGGTTTTCCGCAGGCAGGACAGAGAGCTGGTGTTTAAAGTATTCAGTTACTTCAAACGTGAAGCAGATGCCGTCATGCCAGATCAGGACGATGCCAAAACGCAAGAACGCACTGCTTAAGTTGAAGCCTGCGATTTAAGCACTGGAAGTGTGCAAAGGATCATTAACTAGGGAAACGTCGCAAATTGTATCTCCCCCCCCCCCTCGCTCGTGTCAGTCACTAGCAGACTGGAAAATATTCGCGATCCAAAACAACTTGATGCCGAGCCGTCAGAAGACGAGACCCTGGACGACGATTAATGGCACTAAAACCAGCGGTAGGGGAATCTCTTCTTCACACACCTCCTGTGTAGCTAGGGTACGCGATGATATCAGGCAGTTCTCACAATGAACCTCATTGTGGAAGATGGCTGTCTTCTGGGTTGTAGCGCTGTGTACTCTAATATCAGGGCAATGAATCATCGCCTTGATGATGAAGGCAGCAAGGACCTCTGAAACGTCGTAAAATTCTACCACACTAAACGGTCCTACAAACCAGAGGTAAACCATCTTCGGACTCACCGCCGTGAAAACCTCAAATCCAACCTCATTATGGTTTTATTTCGCACTGCAAAATTATTGTCCTTACTACTGAACTGCATTGTTGCTTTCCTATTTGTGAATAACACTGTCACTACTCAGTCGTGTTAATTCTGACAACAATGTGGCTTAAGAGGCAGAGGGAAACTGTGGCTTCCCAAAGGCGGAAGAGGTATTTTTTCCTAAGCGGAATCTCCACTCAGTTCACACACTTCCCGGGGTTTAGTATTGATGGTAGCACTGCAGACGGTTAGAGCTTGTGCAAATGTCTACTGCGACACAGAACACGAAAATTATAGTCTCCATTATTTCGTATCTCCTACTCTTCTACCAACATTGTTGCTCCACAGTCACTTTGCTCTTTATTACGGTGCTGTTAACATTACCTAGCAGTCCAGACGCCTGGAACGTCCTCATGCCAAGCTGACGTGCCAAAGCTGATCTGAAGGATTAACTGTGTTATTTCCTTGCCCAGAATGCGCCGTTGCCAGCTACAGAAAGAGTCAGAGGAAGTTGGGTTGCTCACATAATAATACGTTTGAAGGATTTTTCCAGATAGGGGACGAGACATACTATGTGGCAAATTCTGTAGTTATGTCCCTCCCCGTTTGTTCCACTTCCTGTTCCCCGCCCCTCTGACGCCGGAGCCCACATTTTTCACGCGCAGATTTATCTGATCTGGACTACTAAATTTTGAAGCCAAAACAGGTCATTAATTGCCCTAAGTTCGTTACCAGAAAAGCAAGAAAGATACATTATAAACTGAAATTCACATATTTTCCAAATGAATTTTCTTTTTCGATTCTACAGCTCTCATTAGCCTTCGACTGGTTTTTATACAAATCCACTGCTGCAAACGCAAATATATTGTCTATCAAGGTAGCATTTAAGTTAACTGGAACGCCACTTGTTGGGATTTAAAGCAGTGATGGAAGCCAATTCAGGTATTAACAGTGAAAGCTGTTAACTATTGCACAGTGTAATAAATTATTAATACAATTTGCATTTTGTTAATCTGCCTGTCAAGTTACGTAAAACATTTTGCACGAGTTCTTTTTAAAAAAAATCTACTAAATTCGATTTAATCTTCGAGTAAAATAACAGCATCTTATTAAAGATATTCTTTGTGACTTCATTTGTCACTTAACGCTTTCGACAAAACATATGGTCTGGAAATACTAAGATACCCATGTGATTCATAGCAAAAAATTAACGTAGACGCAAACAACTGACGCAAAATTACGAAAACCTAGACGAAGTTTTACTCTAAGCCTCAGTGCTGTTGAGTCTCAGTTACAAATTAGGGCATTTCCAATTTCATGAAGTCAAGAGAGATTAAGTTTAGGTAATATTCACTTAATTTTACGTTTGTTGTGAAATTTTCAACATTTACTTCATTCAAGCACAAATCTCATCCAAATAACAGTTCGTACTTCAAAGGAAACACTACGTGCCTTATTTACAAAAACAAATTCTTAATGTTGTTTCGGGATATAACTAGTTTATTTTATGAATCATACGTAACCCACGTACTGAATGCTAAAAAAGTGGTACAAATAGTAACCACGTTGCTTTAAAATGTTACAAAGCCTTGAATTAAAAAGAATGGATGGAAGAAGGGAGAAATAATTAAAGTCGCGTGAGCAGAAAGTTCGTGTTATACGCGCCTCGTCCACTATTGCTAGCCCGGGATTATGTGATGGACTGGGAATGTCACAGAAGGGGAGTACAAGGAATGCATACAGAATATGGGTGGGAAACACGCCTGGAATGTTTCGACCTTAAAACGATATGGGGACGTGAATATTATGTTAAAGAGAATTTCTTCGGGAACCGAGTGCTCAGTGACAGACATGAAACCAATGTTAAATGTTAGGTTTCTAATGCGAAAGAGTCAGTCGTTAACTAATTAGTAACGATCATATTTCTTAGAAGTGCTAATTAAATTATCAGAATGTACGTCAACTCAAATATTAGTGCTTTTAAAGTTCTCAAACGTTACTTTGAGACACTTTAAGAAATAAGTAAAACGAATGTCAATACTATTTATAGTTCTCAAATGTTACTTTAATACATTTTAGAAGGATACAAATAACAATTCGCCTTAAATTCTCAAACGTTATTTGACATGTTACACATAAGAACCAATCGTCAACGCCAATTACATTTTCAAAAATTAATTTAACACGTTACAAGAATAATCATGCCAACGATGTTTAAATCCTAAAACGTATGTGTTTTTGCCATAATATCTCGTATATCCATAACATTAATAGTAGATTAAATTCTGGGGATTATAGGTGCCAGTCTTTTCATGTTCAATCTAAAACTATAAAGATTAAAACAAGTGAAACTATAAAGATGACTATCTTCTGGAATGTTGCGTCACGTACTACGGCCCTGACGATGGAGACAGCAACCACCTCTAAAACTTCGGTAAACTCCTACCAGACTACGCTGGGTAACATCTTAGAAGACAGTCATCTTCAAGTAATTTCTCGAACTGGCGACTGCGGAAGGTAATGGAGCACAGAAGTTAGAAAAACAAGAGTGGACGGGCAGCAGTAAGTCACTTAAGTAAAGCGTACATGTTCACTATGCAAACTACTGATATAAAGCCATCTTTATGATATAAACTCCCTGTTACATACGACATCTCCCACATGGACACAAATATCACATTCCGTAGCCAGAAAAAAAATATATTTCCTTTATATTCCGTTTCTTATTCAACACAACAAAAATATTTCAATAAACATTGCAAATTTCAATAAGATATACCCACACGTAGCTATACAATTCAGACACGGACCTAAAGCTGACGTCGTTAAATTATAGGTAATAAGAAATGTAAGTCATAAGACAACAAGCATGTTTCGGCTTTTAATTTTTGGCTTACGCACCTTTACCTTGGTAACGGTCGTACTGAATGTGCAGACGCAGAAATCAGTCCAGGGGCGGTCTTCCACCTTGAAAGTAACACTTTACCGTAAACTATTATGTGTTATGACGCTAAGGTTCCTAAATTTTACAGTATTATAAAACGAAAAGTTAAATTACAAAACGTAAACGGAAACATCCTTTATGAACACCTTGTACTCGTACATCTACTGTTCAACATAAACACAATTCGTGGCCAAGTGCATGGTTAAGACCAAAATATACTGTTCACGGTAGGTGGCATTCTCATCGAAATGATCTCAAATGTTTACTGGCTTATTTTATGCCTTAGTTTTACGCTTAACCCCTTTGTTTGCAAATAAAGACAAAATAACCAAAGTCAGCTTTGACCACGACTGTGGGGACGTACGATCTTCAGGCCACCGTCACGGCCCGCAGAAATTAGCATTTCAAGCTTCGTGTCGTCCACAAATCAATTTAAGACATGTCTGAATTAACAAATTTCCATTGAAAAAGTAAAAAAAATTAAAGTAGCGACTCCAACCTCATAAAAAGAAAATTCAAAATCAAAACAGAGTGGAACAGTTAGGATCATTAAAAACAGTTTCAGAAATCCTGCTGCTAGACTTTGTCACGGACTGCATTTCCACTTCAATGTAGCAGGGCAACACGGTTCACAATTGTTATTTCACGACTTCTTAGAAACAAATTTAATGACAGAAGTATTTCAAAGTCTAATGCAATTTGTTATTAGTTTACAATTTCATATGAATTTCTTTTCAACACAACGTGCCCACGAGAGAAAAATGGATGGAAGAGATGGTAGGACAGAAAAAAGTACCGAATTTAGATTCCGAACTTCTGGATTATGAGAATTCGTAGTTTAGCAGATGATTACCAACGACCGGGAGACGCGTACTGTATCTATTTCATCCAGCGATAAATTGCTCTGAAACGTGTTGTGAAGGGAAGACCTGGGAAGATAATATTAAACTGCGTTTTCGAAAATTGGGTCTGGAATGTGAACTGGATTAATTTGGATCACGATAAGAACAGGTGACGAGCTCTTGTAAACACGATAATGAAACACTGGGTTCCATAAAATGCAGTAAATTTGACAGCCGAGTGCATTATTCGTTTTTCAAAAATACTCTAATCCATGGAGTTACTTAGTTAATGATATGATGTTTGAACGCACAGCAGTAGTAAAAATTAAACAACCCAACCTAACGGTGCAAGAAACACCCCTCCTGCAGTTGTACTCACTGGTCGAATACGACAGAGGGAAAGCAGAGAAGAAACCGCCGCCCAGCCAGGAATCGAACCTGTGTCCCATATACGAAAGAGCTAGAAATGAGCTCTGACAAATATTTGTCCCTGTGGGCAGACTCCTGTACCTTAAGTCCACCAAACGATTTATTTTGGAACCCAGACGACACACAGAACCGGAACTGGGAAATTAGTTTTTTTACAGATAAATGTTTGCACAAAGGGACCATTACAGTTACCCACACGTAATCCTAACATAGCCACAAAATATGTAGGACACAGGAGAAGGGTCTCTTAAGTTATGCAGAGCACCTTCACTATTACGCGAGTTAATAACGTAGCATTTCCGGAACACGGTTTTCTAGACCTTTCCAAGCTTTTTTCACACAACAAGCCATTTTGTTAAAAACGTCAGAGTGAAACCTATAAAAAATGGAGTGCTGATTACACTGAAGTCTGCCTTTGTTTAAAACATCTTTTTAAACCGTAAATATAGGGTAAAATCTAATTTAAAATTACCTGTATTTAGGAGTTCTCGAGGTTCAAATATCAGCTGATACCGGTTAACCTGACCGAGGTATTTCATGGTTTTCCAGTGGCCCTCGAGGCAAATGCCGGGACAGCACCTTAAATTAGGCAAACACCGCTTCCTTCCGCATCCTTTCCAATTCACAATTCATCGATTATCCTATTATCCCATAATATACAGTCTGGACTATTTACAGCGTCGTTAAATACACAATAAATAAATCGAATAACAATAAAATATTACCATCTAATCTAAGTCTAATTGTAAATTTCAAAACTCGTCCTATTCTTTTCCATTTCGAGGGTAAATCGTTAAATAATCCTACATTTCTCGTACCCTCGTGCGTGCTGCATGAGCCATCTAACTCGTCCGTCACTTACATATAATCCTCACAATAATATTAGGCGAAGGACACAAATTACGCTCAACAGTGTGCCATATCCAGCCACTTGGGTCCGAGTATTTGACTCGGCAACCTTTCCTCTCACACGCCACACCCACGACCTTCTCTCACGGCAAAAGACCAACTTTCACAGATACATAAAAAAACCAACGATATTATTGCACTTTGCTTAAAACAAACAGAAACATCCAGCCTTTCGAGATCATCGATGAAAAGGCCTACAGACTGCATGACAGACATTTAAAATTAAAACTAGTCACAAAACATTCAACACTGTTAGTTGATAAATAAATCCTAATTTTTTCGTCGATCGATTATGGTAAACAATCCATGGTCTTTCTTTTTGCTTTAGTTATGATCATCTACACTCCATTACAATCGATTAAAACGTAGAATTTTAAAATCCTCTGTAAATTTAAAATTTATCCAGCATGCCTAGTAGACGTATCTGTAATTGATACATACCAATAACTCAGGCTATTACAACGTGTAGTCCGGTAAACGTCGGTAAATTTCTACCGGAGTACATGACGAAACATCCAAGAATACTATCTTCTTACTCCCAATCGTGAGAACCCGAAATCTCACGAAGTTGGAAGATGACGGAGCCATAATTGTTACAGAGATCGGTGATGAAAGCAAAACTGGTCGCATAAAGATCGTCAGGATAAGGCGAGGACAAAAGGTGGGGTGAACAGAAAGAAAAGGGTGCTGCAGCTTCACGCTACACAACAGAAGTAACACCGTGACCAATCTGACTTAATGTACTGGTTGCCCAGCACAGCGGCAGTGCGGTGCCCTTCCACCTCTGCGATCTCAGGGTCGAATCTTCTTACCCATGCAGCGTGAAAGAACACCGCCGTCTGCAGCCTCAATGCACATATGCAAATATTTATATTTGCTAATAGTGCCCTAGAACTGCGGTTCATAGATGTTTAAGACATGGAGCCATATTTGCATTTTCTTACTGACTCGGGCACGACCTACGTGCTACACCCGAATACACATGATTTTCCTGAATATCAACCACATGTGCTTATTAACGATTAACAGCTAAGCTGGGCGGGTCAGACTCGCGGCACTTCGATATTTTATGAGGTCAGAGTCATTTTTCGAAATGTTAATTAGGCACAAATAAATATCTGTGTACAACTGTTTTAATTCGTTTAAATACATTGAAAATGTGTTTCAACGTAAATTGCATTTGTTTGTGTTTGTGGGAAAACATAGGAATAAAAATAAATATATCCCAAGTATGAGCTTGGAATTAGTAAAAGTAAGCGGTCACGATTTCTCCCACTCATGTGGCGGTCCCTGGAACAGTCAACTATTCTTTAAACGACCCTTTTAGTTTGCAGACACCGAGTTCGACATGCCTGGCCCAGAATGTTACCACGTTGCAGTTCCATTTTGTACCCAAGAGTAGTTGCTCACCTGGTCAAGAAATTTCAAGCTTATAACAGAATCCTGGAACCCGAAAGTTTATTTCAGTGTTCATAATGGTAGTCACGATTGGGGGAGGGGATAATATGAGTCACTACTTCACATCATATTTCAAAACACCCGTTAAATATTATCCAATCTATAAATCCCAAGTGACCTCTGCCCTTCATATATTCCGTCCAATACTCTGAATGCATTTGTTGTTTTCCCAGCGCTTGCTACATGCAACACTCATCTCATCCTGTTTTCTCTAATCGCCCTGATGATATGACGAGAAGAAACAGATTTGGAAACACTGTTTGTTCCGAACGGTAGTAAAGTAGATGCAAAATAACTCCTAACTTCATTGGTTGTTACAAATACACACATTGAAAGGTGGGAACACCGCGAAGCGATAGCACATATGCAGAGATGACCAAATAACTCCTCGACTATTGGGTGTTAAATTATTAAGTCTTGGCTGCAGAAGCATCGCGTCCCGGTTAAGACGTGTGCTTGTGTTATTAGTGTTTTCTAGTTTCTTTGGTTCACAAAATACAGTGTCCTATACAAGTCATTTTACAAAGACTGTCATTGACTGTGTCAAAATTGAAAGAGACAAATATGTTTTCAACATTCTCAGACAGTCTCCGCCGTTTCTATCTTCACGTCACAAGCTCCGAGTTACTCTGCGTTGCGATTCTGCAGCAGTACAACAGAAGGATGGACTCGCATGTGCCAGCAAGGCAAAAAGGCGCTGCAGTGTTTCATCTTGGCACGTCAAAGGACGCGTCATCTGATAGGTCATTCACGTTCCCAGTTCAAGTGAACAGAGATTGAGGTGAAGAAGCAACACCAAAGTACAGTGTGTTTCGAGTTACCGAAACTCTGACGACATTGAATATGCAAAAGGTATTCTGACAATCCGTGGTATGTGAATATGACATCTTCTGGTACTGCGAGTGATGAGGAAACCTAAAAGCCTACCGTCTAATCATTCTAGAGACAGAAAATGTCTCACGAAAGCGTGCTCTTAATATCAGCATATTGCATGCCAATACTGATATTTGGAAATCTTCAAAAAATATTCTGGAACAAAAATGTCTACTAAACACTTTTAGATTTAGCTGGAAACGTCTCGCTCCCTACAATGGGCGAATGAGAATTAAGGGGATAGGAGACTGAAGTATTTTGGGTCAATCCCTGTTTGGCTCAAGAACTTAGCCTATATAACGTAATGACAATTCACTGGTCAATTCCCGCAAAATGACGCAAAATTGTTTGCTGTAAAGTGTTCGCTCAAAACTAAATAAAATATAAATTCATTGTACACAATCACACAGTACGACTCTGCCCATGTGCTCAGATAAACGAACACGGTGAAACCTACGGCATTAACTAACACTGTAAAGCAGAGCTGTTATTGAGAATCTCACACTCAGCTAGTTCAAGAAATTCCCAGAAGGTTCATTACCGTGTTTACAAGAGATCACCATCAGTCACTATCCTCAGCCAGATTAATCCAATAACCTGTGTCATAAAAACATTGGTTCTTGTGTTCTAACTTCTTCAAATCGAGTGAAGTCTCCACCGATCATCGCGTACTTTCTTGTCTGATATCCGCTGTATTTTATGTGTTCTGTAGACACATAATAAAACATTTCCAATCAGACGTAAAGTCCTTCCTCTTCTAATTAAGCACAAGCCGAGAAGAGAAATGGGAGTCACGAAATCAGGCTATAGCTTCACGAATTCTTAACCTCGGCACCAGATCAGTGTTCCACAATCCTTTTCACAAGCGGCACAACTTATTTTGTCAAAGGCACATGACGACACACCACAAAATTTCGCCTCACGAAGAGGGCGTACGAAACTACACATGGCCATAAATACATATCTCCTTATGAATCGTCAGAGAACGCAGCCAAGGATACTAACTTGTATGGAAACTAAGCGGGTGAAAATGCAGCCTCTAAGTGTGTAAAAGAGTAAAGTCCCTGCTACTGCCGAGAATAGAACCCCGGTCGTCCATCACATAGCCAGCCACAGTACTGACTGAGATATTCCGGCTTCCGCTTTCAGAAGTATCTCAAATGAATTTAGCAGCATTTTGTCGTAAAATCCGACGTAGTTTCGAACAAAAAGTCAGCGAACATTCGTGAACAACCAATAAAATCTTCTCGGGCAATCAGCCGCGTTAACTGGTTACCGTAGTAAACCGACGTTTCGGGAACCAACTCTGTCCCCATCATCAGGGTTCGCAGGCGACTTCCGAGGTATCCAGTCGCATCAGATTTTATTGACTGTACTCGCTGCGAAAGTCTCAAATCCTATATTTGTGAACAAGCCTTTCGAATTAGGCAGAGGGAACTCATAAACACGTCTAAAAGTTTAATGTGTCACTGGAAAGTGAGAAACAGTGGGCCAATTACCGCCCCGTCATGAACTAGCACGAGTATTTCGCACAGCGAGAAAGCTGGGTGGAAACGGATTGTCTTTGTCCGACATTTCAAGAAGATTTCTCTTTCATTCAGATACCAGCACACCCAAAGCCTCCAAGGGATACCTGTAATAATGTTGTGGCTGTATTCATTGTCTTGGTACGTCATATAATAGACAGACATGCTTATACCGACTCGCTATCCGGGACCTCTAGTTAAATACCCATCTGCATCTTCGTTTAACTTAAACTCCATCCAAATAATACAATTTATCATATAACACATCAATTTAACGAAATTAGATAAATATATGTGGGTCTACATTAGATTACTTTTTTATATAAATCCTTAGTAGACTTCATAACGAACTCCACGAAATAATCCTTGTTGAGAAACTAATAGCATTCTTAGCCGGTCTAAGAAATTCATTGGATTTTATGGAACCAGAAGGTTCAATATTGCCCGTAACGCGTCCCTATCTTGAGACAGATGAATTAAACCCGCACACCCTACGACCCATTCTCGTAATAACCTCCTATCTACGTCTAGGTCTTAGAAGTGGCCCTTTCCTTCATGTCTATTAACATACATTTTGTACGCATTTCTCATCATACCATGCACGATAAACGCTCAGAACAAATCATCCTCCACGAAATGGTCACCATAACAGAATTTGATAATGGTTACAAAGCAGTTTTCATTTCATCCCTCTTAGGTCGAAATATTCTCCTAACCACCCTGTTCTCAAACACCCTCAATTTGTGGCATTCCCTTACAGTTTCACACTCATACATAGCAACAGACAAAATAATAATTTTTATATAGTCTAATCGTTATGTCGGGAAGATTCCGAACTCACACTCCGCACTCAAAAAACAAACACTGTAAAAACGAAGGAGTGTGTAATTAAATATATTTACTGTTATTTACAGAGGTAGTATTGCGTTGTTACGTCTTGAAAATAACAAACAGACATATTTTTTATTAAACTTTACGGTTGCACATGGACAAAACGCTGAAATCAGTACCGCGTTTGCATCCGCACGGGCACACAAGACGACACAAACACACGTTTTCAAATGTCTTCCCGAAACGTGCCTAAAAACAAAGTAAAAGGTTATGTGAAAACGTGTTAAACTTCTGTCGAAACCACGAGGCGTTGACGCATTCAAAACATCCACGATGTAGTAGTCACAATCTGACTGGAGCTATTAAACTTTTAAATTACCTGTTCTTATTAGTTGCTATACAAGTACAGAACTTTCTTTGATTACATCTTTACTTTTAGGACATCAGATTCTCCAAAACTGTGGCCTTCGACACAGAAAGCATCAGCATTATGCCAACGAAATGACCTGACAGTGAACACGACTTACGTTTCACTATGTAATGGCCTCCTCTTTGGAACGTCAATCCAAAAGCGTGACAAACGCAAGGCATGGCTAAAAAAGGGGCTCACTGAACTGGTTAGGTCAAATGACGTACTTGGAGGTACCTGCAACTCGAGAAGAGAATTCTGAGATAATCCCTATTCAAGAACTGGCTCTTCACATTTAAGTTATGTCTTTAGCAGGTTGCAAAACGGTACTGATATTAAACATGTAACACTTTCTCCTAGCAACTGCCTCTTTCGTTCATAATCACGACTGGAATATCTAGATCGGTAAATGAGCAAGTCCAATTACCACAGTAGTACATAGTTCGAGGCTGTTACACAGCAGGTTTGAATCCCTGCCAAGACATGACTGACGACTGCGTGTTGCATGTACTCTACCTCGATATTTGTATGTAGAACATCGATTATTCGACGGCTTTACATCAAAATGAGAGAAAAACAGGTTAACTCTTCGTGTGATAATATTTCTTGACAAATATAACATTAGAAAAACAAACTACATAAAACTGAGGTAAAAATGGCACAGAGAGCATTAACAAACACGATTCCGTATTAAACTATAGCAACCGTCACGAAAATTGCATATTTCAAGGTCACTGAAGGACTTAACTCCCTTACCGCGCTGCTCGAAGTCACCTGTACAGCGTTACTAGCTTTGCTGCTCTTCAAGTTCTGAGTTGTCTGCACTCGCCTCGGTTCCACTGTTCATGTTTCAACGTTGTACGATTTTACTCTGACCTTGAAGTGTGTAATTTGGTGACGACTACTGCTGTCAGCATTAGGGCATAATTCTATATTCTGCTTTGAAAGTCCAGATTATTTCAGTTTAAATTATGAAATCTACAGATTTATATATTTCCTAAAGCTTGCAATAATTTCCTATAGAATTTTGGAACCATCAAAATCATGTTTTCTTTATGGATTAATCATCTAACTCCAAGGGAAAATAATATAAGTATTTGTGCATTATCAACTACCTTTACTGTGTGTCAGTTATTAACAGACTCTTTTCAGCCTCAAGTGGCCATCATCAGTGTTATCTACGTAGCATTTACATTCGTTCAACAAACAATAATAAAATAAACTTCTTTAGCCGTTTTTCAATAACGTTAACATGAAAATTTACAATAAAATAAACCACAGAACAGCGTAAAATATGTTCTAAATTATAAGAATGCTACGGTAAACAATATATGCAAATTTACGTGTTCACATGCTTTACATATAAACGTTACTGCAGATAATGTTATTCTCGTTTGTTGAACCAATGTGAAAGTTGATGATGACCCCTGAGGCTGAAACGTTTCTGCTGATAGTCCTATTCATTGGCATTCAGTGATAAAGTTGATTGCACATACACAAATACTATTATTATAATAGCACAAAATAACTCCAATTAGCAGGGCCCACCTTGAGAAGCCACCAGTCGGTAAGTTCATTAGGAAAGCCTACGTCTTTTATAGTATCTGGCGGTACATTTTCGTGTTTATATGATCTCGCCTCTGGACTTAATCCTGTGAAACACGTTTCTCAAGCGTAAATCTACGATCGAATATCAACGAGGTTTTCAGGCCAAGATTTTGAAAGCATTTCTCACTTATCTCATGCGTGGTACATGTCCCGTGCAACTAAACCACTGTCGTTATATAACCTACAAATCAATCAATCAATTAATCAATTGGAACGTACGAGACAGCAAAATATCAGACGGCATGTACACAACTCGTTATTTCTCATTACGTTTTCTGAACATGGGTGGTGTAGCCCTATAAGACAGGGTACATCGCTTCTCCCACAGGCAACCCGTCATTTTAATTAGCGATCTACAGGCACAAACCACCTGCCTTACCGGCATTCACGGCTTTATTAGTAAGCTACCTTTCATAGAATAGATCTCACTTTGAATGGAAGTAAAGGTTCCGTCAGCCATGGACCCACCCCACACCCTACTGCACAATGCTTTCCTTGTATATTATATTACCTGAATTCAGATGTTCTAGGAAATGCATAATCGTCTATTATGTAGCACCCCGTCACGACATACAAGGTATATTACTTGGAAATCTCAATCAATTTTAGCTAATTTCAGGAGTGAATGTTCAACTGTATCCTTAATAGACCTATCAGATAACAACAATGAACGTATTACAAAAACTTTATAACAAAATCTTTTCTCTTGTGTGACAATAATGTATCAAATTGGGAGAATTTATACAAGGTGTATCGTGTACTTAATACCTACTCCACTGATGTCTGATCTATTAAGAGTGTATTACCAACAATATGGGCTGATTGACAGTTTCTTATAAAGCAAACAATGTGGCATATTGTTATGTGCTATTTACCAAAGCAGACAACACTTTACGCAACAATTCACGTGTGTGTTAAATGAAAGGTAATAAGCATTTGTGTTTGTGCCAGTTTCGACTGTTAACAAACGAAACCTGCCCGATTTTATTTAACTTGTCTACAGTCACACACATGATACATCAGAGGCAGCAGTGTTTAAAATCCATTTATGGTGTTCAATTCGAACATTAGTAGCGACGTGTGTATTTGTATTCGTACGCGCCCTGATTTAAGCACGTAAGAACATACACAACTTAACAGGGCATGAAAATAAACATAAGTACTAGTTACCTCGCCATATTTGTATCTTACGGTATTTTGCCATCAGCAGAACATAATGGAAATGAATATTACATAAATTCGAAAAATATTTCAAGTTATCGCGGCGAGAAGTGTGAAGATGGTTGTTTGATAAACAATACACCATATCTGGTAAAAGTTTACCGGGTGTTTCAGACACCCCTGCTGTCTCCATCATCAGGGCGATCGCGACGCAACAACCCATAAGACAGAAAATATAAAGCCTATTCAACTACAATTGTATTATTCGAGAGAGTACAATTTATAATTTGACATGAGCTTATCTGAATTAACGCCATGGTAATGTTTCTTCATTGAACGTTCCATCTGATCGAGATTGATCTCTGCTGCTATGGTTTTTCAAACGTTCATCAATTATCGTGTTAAATACCAATGGCCTCAACCCAGAGCTGTTTAATCCACTTCACAGCTTCCTCAGTCTACTACTGCTCTAATGATAATAATTATAAGCTAATGTCAGATGCAGAGTTATATAATGTGATGGCGGACTGGCTTCTGGTCGAATGATTTTCATAAAAGTGTCTTTGAACCCCTCGGCTGCAAAGGTAAAGACAGAACGTTTCCCTTTTAGGAAACAAGACTAAACGACAATTTAAATTACAAAGCAGTAATACTGCAAGTGACACGTTAAACAGCGATCAGCTTTCTGAAATGTACAACCAGTTCTCTTCAACAACATTTCAGGATTTATGGTAACACAAACATTGCTCAAGTAATGGCATGCAAGCAATTACTCAAAGACCTGAAGATTAGCCGAAGAAAGGGAGGACAAACTACGATCCGCAAACAATTAATCCTATCCGAGGTAACATTAATATAGCAGATCTAACTTCAAACTGAAAATGGGCCAGACATTGGCAGTGTCCTCCTGCTGTGTTAATTTTACCGTAGCCGAAATAATCTTCCACGTAACACTGTGGCGACAACGAGTTCATTCTTAGTTTCTTTAATGCCTCTGTTTAAATTTAGGTTATACATACTTACATGACGTTCACGTTTAGGCTATTTTTTATTGATACACAGCAGGCCAACTAAAATAAGTTTTTCTTCGCAGCATTAAATGCCCAATCTCAGTTATTTAAAGCATCTTAAGGACATGTCTCTGAAATAGGTATAGTACAAACCATTTTTTTTTCAATAACCTCTTTTAAATAACTTTTGGTTGCAATATTCTACCACAATTCGTACAAGGTCATATGTAAGTCTTGAATGAATATGTCTTCTACAGCAGGAATATTCTGTGACTCATGTTACGTTTCAATACATTTCCAACGACACTTATTTAAACTGACAAGTCAATTAGATTAATAATTCTTTCAACGTATTCATTATGTTGCTATCATAACCTTCCTTCCATGCTGCAACTAACAGCAAGTATTTTCTCCTGCCGTATTAACATTCCGTTACGTTACAACAACGACAACACCACTGTTTTAACTATTCGCACTAAATAAGAGAAATAATAAAGTATTTTGTTCTTTGAAAAATGTTTTACATCAAAATTTCAGTCCATAATAAGGTCTATATTTCCTTAGCACGAAATTTCAAAGTATTCTACATAAACCAGAATTTACATTTAATCGATACGGTTAAAAATTAAAACTGTCCAACAACTTTAAGTACACACGTCCAAAATAAAATGCAGAATTATGTGAGGACGTGGGGAGATATATCACGTGTGCGAAGAGACACGCCATCTAATTTATGCAGTTTGTGGAAACATTGCGGAGAATGCACACAAACTATTTGCACAGAAACACGTCAATGTGAATGGAAACTTAATGTGGCCCATCAGTAATGAAGAGTACTAAACCTAACTTTTATTGAATTCCATGCATATTTTGTTCAACAGCATTATTTCAACCCTCCGGCGTTGCAAATTCCATCACTGACATCACGGATCTAATGTACGACTGAGTGGGTCTGTATTACAGTATAAGCAAGAGTATTACCACTACAGCTAGAAAACATATTTATATATAATTCTGTTAAAGCGAGCTACTATAACTTGTAGCTATTAATACAATATCACAATTTATAAATATTTATGTGTAAATATACAACACGCACAGTAAAGCCACCACTGCTTCTGCAGAGTGACTATGTTCACTTGCAAATTCCGTAATTAAGCCATTATTTTATTTAGTGTTCTGTCTGACGACAGGTCCATATGAACAGGATCCTTCCATCCTTTTCTCGGACTGGGACCTGTTCATATACGTTCTTGGCAGATGATCCAGAAGTGGTTTGCCATTGCCTTCTTCTGTGTGTGAATGGAGTAATTGTTGGGATGCCACGGAGAAACCGGGGAAGCCCCCGGAGGAAAACTCCGTGTTGCCTAGACCACGGCCTTGCCCTACACAAGTTATAAATTCGGGCACTGCCGGGAATTCGAACCCGAGACCCCAGGATTACAAGGCCAGCGTTCTAACCGCTAGACCACCGTGGCTATAATTAAGCCATTAATAACAACTAAAGTACAGAGTGAAATCCAAAGAGAATGTTATGATTGACACCCACCATACATTTAAGATGTTTAAATTGTAAATACGATGAATCGCGATAATTAGAGCGGTGGACAATTCACCACAGTTCTTAGTGATCAAGTTATCCGCCAAGAACGATGTACACTCGCGTACAAATACAACTAAACTGCCAGAAAAGTAATCAATAGTAGCTAAATTAATGTTGCACACGTAGGCGGGCTTTCGTAAACACGTTAAGGAACAATTTGTTTCAATAAAATACTGGGAATTTCTTGTACAACCGAGCAGACAACTGGCTTCTCAAAACAGATCCAGTTCCGTACAGCTAATTATTTCGTGCTTTTACTATCACGTTAAGATTAATTAGTTTTATATGTCCTACTATTACGATTACAGTTTATATACTTGGGAACTACAATAACAATTTCAGATTACATTCGTGATTAAATTAACAGCAGATAACATGCTACGACTTAATTCAGAATCTTTCTTTTGTTCTGTAGCCTGACTAAAACTTAAAGATTAAAATATGAAGAACTACAATTATTGGCATAAACATTGTTTTATATAAGGAAGAAATTCGGTCTCTGGCTGCAAAGGATTGTAATAAATTTTATTTCAATATAAGTTTCCGTTCACAACAGGTTATTAATCCTTTTTACAACATTACATGAATTTATGGCTTAAATCACGAGTCATATATTCGTGGCTACCTCCCATATATACGCACACTACACAACTATTGAATATCACTTTTCAGTTTCTTTCTTCGTCTTTATTTTCCTTTATTTATTAAATAGTAACATAAAGCATTATATACATATTTTATCGAAAGTAAAGTTTAATTCTTTGGAATTTTTGAAAAGAGTGTTCCACGACAAGTTCAGGAAAAAAAAAGCCCGGAAAAAATTATAGGAACAGAATGAATATTCAAGCTGATTATTTTATGCTAAAGTCTTACTTTTGTTTTACACAGAAAATAGTTTCCCTTTAATACACAGAATTTTATATTGGTTCACACTCCACTTTAAAAAATAAATAAAAATTTCCATTACACCAAGTATCCGTTCAACAGATACTTCATAAGACTATAAAGAAAATAAGTTAGGCCTACAGTATTTCAAGATATCAACTAAACAATTAATAACCACAAGGAACCATCTGTGGTTCGGTAACTTTCTAACATTTATTTCTCCGCTGCAAGGCTCCGATTTTATGAAACACCAAATAAAATGCTGGTCTTCGTGAAATTTACTAACCGCTTTAATAAAAACCAGCTAAAGGAATCAGCTACATATCTTTTCATTAACCAGATCCATGTAGGAGAGCATTTTTCAAAAGCTGGTATCTCAGTCGATAAAAAGTAAGACGCCTTATACGGAACCTGAAGATTTATTATTATGCTTACAAAAGCTCGCCACTGGACCCTATCCTGAGCCACATGAATCAATTCCACACGCTCATACCCTGTTTCTTTAAACTCCATTACAGTATCGCCATCTTAAGCTATCACAAAAATCTTCCTTTCAGGTTTACCGATCAACAATTATTCTGCACTCATTTCTCATCTACCCATGGATGCCCCGTCCATATCATCCTCCATGATTTGAGTACCAAAATAAAATTTTGTAAAGAATACAAATTATGAATCTACTTATCATGTACTTACTGCATTATCCTATCACCTCCTGTTTTTAGGTCCAAATAATCTCCTCGTCACTCTGTTTACAAAAATATGATTTCTGTATCATTAAGCATATTATTAATTTGCATCTTTAATCAGTGTCTGCAACTCTGTGCACCCCTGTTTAGTATACCTTCAGGCGCAACAAACCTGTACTTTCAAGTAAACAGGGTGTAATTAGTATGGACAAGAACTGTTCACGACTTTGATTTACTACAAAAAGAAGATGAATAACTTTGCAAATCATAAATTTCAGTAAGAAAAGGATTAAAACAGTGGCAAAATGCAGGATACGTATGGAATCCTATGCGAACATAAAACCATTCTCATCAATTCTATCGTATGAAATTTAAACCAGACACCATTCAGATCCACTCCACCCTCCACCACTCTTAATGGGGAAAAAAGGAGGACAATTTGGAAGTTAATTACGTGGTTCATGATACAATGTATATTTGTCACTATGATGTAACTCACTGTTACATTTCTTGCTAAGTCTCTTGAATCATTCTTCTTCGGCGTTTCTTTTATTTTCTTTTGTTTTCTCCTTCCTTCAAGGCCACCTTACGTCTTTTTATATAAACTGCTGGGGTCAGTCGGTGCAGCTCTGCGAATGTGCTGGCTGTGAGTTGGACGGTCGACGCTCGTTTCTTGGAAAAGCCAGAAATGCCATTTTCACAACGCCTAATACTAATTCAGAGGCCCATCCAACATTCTTTCAAATGTATACCAGAAGGCTATACCGCGACAGAAAATAACACGCCGAAATATAAAGGCGTCCACACACATCCATTCAGTGCTTTAGAATGCGTAAAGTATTGTTCCCCAGGGTCTTTATATTTCTTGATATCGAGGGTACATTTTAGATTCTGAAAGATGGGCAATACTCCACAACCCCAGGTCCTGATTTAACCATCTGAGAACACGAACTTTAGATATGACATGCAATAATCAAGCTAAATTTATGAATTATGGCAAACGTTATGCAAATTGGTTATAATTCCTTAAAGTAAATTAAACAAAATAATATATTTAATTCGTATTATGTAAGTAAACACTAAATAAGTTTCTGCTTCACTCAAAATTCAAGGTTTTCAAATAAAATATATGACAGGAATCGGTCAGGAATCGAAGAAGACTAGAAGGGCACTCCCCTTTCACAGTATTTGTATTCTTTATGGCTTACCTACAATCGCACACGCCTCAAAGAAAGTCAGGCAGGAAATAACACTCACCTGTAACAAAGCAGAAAGGAAACAATAAGTTAAAATAATTAGTACAAGTGACCTGATGATAAATATGGAATGCCACGTTTCAGATCAGCGTAGAAGCATCTCTCACCCTCAAGAAAGAACACAGATTGAGGGAACAGGATGCGGTGGACCCGAGACAAAGGCAGTGACAACAGGCTGGAGAAAACTGCAGAATGAGGAGCTTCATAACCATATTCTCGTCAAATATTATTCGGGGTTACAAAACCAGAGGATAAACTGGGCGTCTTATGTGGCACGCATGGGGCAGATGAGAAATTCATAAGAAATTGTAATCAGAAAAGCTAAGGTAAGAGACCATTTGAGAGACTCATGCATAGAAGAATATACTCAGGAGACTAGAAGAGGTATAGGCTGGTGGAAAATGGGCATCTGAAATTTGAAGTGTGTTAGGCGAATACAGAACAGTGGATGTGCACTGTGTGTAAGACAGAAGAATGGATCCATATACTGAGATGTGAGGAAACATAAAATTTGAGGTAGAAACTGTTAGACAAAAGATTCACATAAGTATTGAGCCAGAGAAAGGAATTAGAAGGATAACGACAAACATTGTGACAAACTGCAAAAACTTGGGTTATATTTAAGTACGTATAAAGAGAAATGGAAAAGGTCAGTGATAAAATACGATGACGAATAGATTATAAGCTAGTAAAGATGTAGTAAAGTAGTAAAGATGAGTGACAGTAGTATAATTTAAAAGAAAATTAG
Organism: Zootermopsis nevadensis; assembly: GCF_977971745.1. Taxonomy (NCBI): domain Eukaryota; kingdom Metazoa; phylum Arthropoda; class Insecta; order Blattodea; family Termopsidae; genus Zootermopsis; species Zootermopsis nevadensis. Next base: position 13,459,332 of record NW_028259142.1, read on the forward strand.
AAAATATTCACATTTTACTAAAAACGTACATAAATTTATAAGTGTGTATATAAAGTGAACTTAGCAGGAATTAGACATTAATAAACACAAATTATTAATACTTCTGCTTCGTATTCGGGAGGTCCCGGGTTCAAATCTTGGCACGAAGACCGGCTATCCTGAGTTTAGTGGTTTTCCTCAGTTCCTCGGGAAAGGACTTTAAATTAGGTGCACATCCTTTCAAATTCACTACTACATCGTACGAGCTGCTGAAAAGGAATCGTCAAACAACAAATAAGCCTCGGCCTTCCTGGAGAAGTTTGGGCCAGCTTTGAACACCTTCAACTGTGGTTGCAAAGCCTCTTCCTACACAGGGCAGGACAATGCGGATATACATCCAAGTCTCCAGTGGGAATCGAACCCACGATCCTAGTGTCTGAACCATCGAAAGCCACACCTTACGTAAATGTTACAAGTCAGTCGCCACCTTTAGAGGGTGCGCCTATAGTGATTGGCAAAATACCCTACCATTCTTGTTCTCGACTTCCACAAACAGGCCTTAAGATTCCCAATGCCTGAAAGTTGTCAGAAACAGCCTCGAAGTATGTGGCCTCAGATCGGACCGGGTTCGGAATGTCTACATAAAATATGAGCTATGCCCGTCACACTTCAAAGTACTGAGGTTTATAGCTGTTGCCATGGTAACGCTGCCGAGCACTTTTCATAGGATTATATGTATCGTGATCCTGTTATCGGATTTATACCCTTATGACGAGCATTACTTAAAGTTATTAGTTGATTCAGAAACTATTTTCTTCTAAAATAAAAGGGTAGTTAAATGCGGGTCCCTATTAATATAATTATAAATAAGTCCCCTTCTTTGATTTTCATCACAACGTGCAATAACTGCACTCTCAAGATTAATTAATTTTAAAGTCTCGTATTACGTTAAGAATCAACCTTAAAATATTGTAAATATATGCTCTCATTAACAAATATACTTATAAATAAAAGTACAGCGTGAATTTTTAATTAATTTTCGCAGCTTATTGCTGTAAAATAAAATTCAGAATTCTCCAATGGCATTATTTTCATACAAAATTTCGTAAAATGTCGTCTATTTATTCGAAAGTTTGCCTGTTTGGGAGGGAATGTAGGGTCATTCACATGGACATATGTAGTCTGGATAATGATGCATAATTTCTCTCGAAAGTAGCAAAAGAAGCCGAAATGGAATGAAATAAACTTGAAAGTTCTGTGTTCAAAAATTATTCACACATCGTACTATTGATTCAATGTTTAATAATTTCTGTCATCCGAACTAATCTGTTTAATCTCATGTGCTTATATAAATACTTTCATATTTCCAGATTTCTTTTTCCGTCTCCAGTCTTCTTGTCAGATGACCGTACCAGGATTTTCTATATTGCATAAACCAATCCATATCTGGCGCTTTTTCGTTGCTACAAGCACAGTTCGAATCCTGGCAGGAGCGTGATATTTCTCATTGTCTATTATGTGGCGCCGCGAGTAGAGAACTGAAAAGACGTGTGATGTCACACCATTTCGCACTTTCGGTGTCGTTTCTTATTACGCCAAAAACATTTATTCAAACAGATGTCGTAATAAACAAGTAATTTCCTTACTCAAGCTCAGTTTATTTCAACAAAAACCCTGACAAAAGAACGGAATATTTCGCTAGTTTCGTGATAAATTCCGAAGTAAACCTTGACAACGCCAAAACACGAATCCCAAGGACACACACAGAGACGCCTGAGTTAGTAAACCATTCACTTCATTATGAACATCGTAAACTTGCAGTAAATTCCAACGCTTTGTCATCTAATAATTATCCTATGTTCTAGAAGCAATTTCCACTATTTTATTTACAGCAGAATAAAAATATTTGAAAAACACGAAGCAGCGTAGTATCTATCATGCCTTATAAGGTTTAGAATTCCGTTAATTCAAGAGCTGTGTCTCTTCCCAACGAAAATGAACAACAAAAATAAACCGCCTTTTGTGTTTTTGTACCCGGACACTAGACACTGTTTTCATTCAGAGGGAAGACATCCAACTGCTTTGTTCGTCACACATCCTCTACATCTATTATACGATATATAATAAAACAAATATGTTCATCACTACATTTATTGCTAAGAAATCTACCATGCGGACAATTCATCAAGCAGGCAACAGACCGAAAAGTGGAGGCGTTGTAAAATAATACGCTACCGAGTCTCGGAATAAAGCGCGCTTTAGGTCATGTCTGTACACCCACAACTTCAACTGTTTGTTTAACATTCAACATTCACAGACTACCACACTTGTAACGCACTGACACTCACAATTCTGTATGTAACACCTTATTTCATGTAGAAAATAAAGGATTTCTTAACACATGAAATACAGACAGGGGTATACATAACTCAAAACAAAATATACAAAACTGATCGTATTAAAATATACTGCCTCATATAACAATGTATACGTTGACAAAGGTCTTCCTCGACAAAACTGGCAGTTACTCCCGTTGAAGAAACTTCTTTCTTCGGACGCCATAAGGTTCCAACGTCGTTCTTAAGAGTTTTAACGTCGCGTGCACTTGTAGTTAAATACCAGAGTTTCGGAGGGACATGATGCATCCATCTTCAGCCCTGAACACGGTGGCAGCATGTTCCTCCCAAACGTTGGTATCCACCGAGACCGTGCGGCGTAACAACCCAGAAGACCAACATCGAGGTCTTTACCGCCGTGAGAACCTACTATTTCATGCACCGAGAAGAAACATCGTCCACTGAGAAGCTATTTCACCTTTGTCCCTTTAATTTCCTGCAATAAATAACACCGACTAAGGAGACGTGCAAAATTCTGAGGTTGAGGCGGCACTGACACTTAACATACGGTTATGAATTTTTATATAGTAACGTATCTTCCAAAACTATGCTCCTCAAGAAATCTATAGGACTAAATAGCATACATTTTGAAGGCAAAAACTTATGAACTATTGGAATTGTGTAAAAGTTTATAAATAGTTCGGTAATAAACTTTTTAACAATTACAAACATGGCGACAGTGAGGCACGCTGAGGTTTCATCAGACAAATAGTAACGTGGTGATAATCCATACTATTGGAATCAGCATGGATCACTGAAATAATCATTTTGTATTTTGTATTTCATACTACAGTCATCATACAGAGTTAAGAATTTGAAGAAAGTAGGCGTCATAATTTCTTTCTAGAACTTCTTTTTTGACTGAGAAGCGACACCGCGGGGATCCTGCTACCATCAAGACACATTTCACACGACAGCTGCGTCATCCCTGCAGTGTCTACAATCTTTTCTTAAGATCACTGTTGTCTGAATGCATTATGCAGACTCCCAAAGTGTCCCTTAACGTTTTTCCTATCAAACAAGAAAGCCATCATGACGCCTTTTGAAAAATAACTTCCATTCGAGACTCAGCATGCAGAAAATATCTTCAGACGCGGAGTCCGTAATAGTCAGACCTTCCTATATTATTGAAGGCAGAAGGCCATTTATACTATGAAGGTGCTGGTATACAGAGGGTTAGATGCAAACAACACCGCTGCATATCATTGCCCACGATATTCATCTCGTTGTAAACATTTCTTTTTCAAGACACGTTAAGTTTTCTCTTGTTTAAGGTTACAGCCGCTAAACCTCTGGCGACGAAATGAACCAAATTATATTTATTATTTTGTGAAAGAGCTTTACAGATAAAGCAAACGTTCATCTAAACAATGTAACTAGTCGGAAAATAACGGGGCAAAAAGAAAACAAAGCACAAACCTACATTCTGGAACACATCACAAAGTATAAATCCCATCAATTTTATCAAACCAACTGGCATACATTCATTACTATGAATGGCTTTTCGGACTGTATCAGCCGTGTTAACTGGAATAAGAATGATAGAATAAAAGGCAATTTTGTTGGTGTAGCGTCGAAATACGCTTACAGAAGAGACAGGTAGACCGAATTTGGAAATATTTTACATAAAGACCGTCTGATCCAAGCCGGAGAAAACAGGCCTACATTACATTCTAAAATCCACAAACTTACTAAGTCTATCTAGAAGATGTCAAGAACGGCCAGAACAAGAAATCGAATCTATTACTGCGCATATTTACACAAAGGCCGATTACACCGACTAGTAATTAATTAGGTATGTCACTGTTATAAAAACATAAACAATTTATGCAACATACTTATTTCATCGTTAACTTCAAACGCAGATGAAATTACTGGAAATCACCAGCATAGATTTTGACGTAATCTATCAATTACTGATCAGATATCCGCCATATATACCGGAGAAAAACGAGATATAGTTAATGAGACAGAACACTGGACATTGTCAGACTTCAACAAAGCCTATGATATTATGCAACATTCTCGCTGAATTCAGTATGTTCAGTATTACCGGTAAATAAATCGCCAATAAGGCTGAGCTGGTTCTCGCAACAAATCACTAAATACATGATGCGAGAATTATTGTGTGGAAATGTGAAGCAGCAGTCAAGATACATCAAACTGAATGACAGTCCTTTAAAATAAACATAAAATACCTAGCAAAGTTTTCTGTAACAAAAGAGGACTTGCAACTAAGCGCCGAGTGTCCTCTTCAAACAGTCGTCCTCGTCAGCCTCCCATATTTTATCCGTCTATTTGCGACCACTCGCTGTAGAACCCTTAGAACATCAAACGTCAGCAATAACAAAAAACAAACACTACAACAGCATGGAACATCCTATGTATTATATTCATAAACCCATATCCGCTGAGCTACATTTCAATTCCAATACTGGATAGCTTATGTTTGTTTGGGTGTGTCGGACAGCGGATTGCAGACAGACAAGAGCACACACATAGAGTCTGCGTGTTCTTTGGAGTCGGGCGGGACGACATAAGACCTTCCTGAAAGCTTCTAACAGGATAAGCAGAAATGGGTTATACATCAGGGCTTCGGAACATTACCTTATGGTTGTTACTGGCAAGCGGTGTTTGTGGTCTTTTATACATAAACATTATACTGCAAATTCGTGCTCGTGCTTGTCTTCAGTGGTCGTAGGGAACATTCGGTGTACAACAGAGTGGTCATTATGCAATGTTATTGTAAAATATGCGGTCAATGGTTCTGCAGTATTGTTTATGTCAATGACCGTAAATTGCGCATATAAATTTGGTTCCTCCAAAATTTGAATACTAATTTCAACTGAACTTATCAAAATCATCTTATCCCAACAAATAAACAACTTTCAAACTGCGATGAATAAAATAATGTCATAATTGCACTGTTCTTTTCAGTCGTAATTCAAATTTCACCTCACCTCAACGTAGAAAAAATGCACTAACATTTCGCTACCGGTATTTATTCCGGTTGCATATATATTTCAAATTTATCTTACGCAGAACAAATTAACCCCAAAATGTATTTTTTTTAATTCGTTTCAAGTTTATCTTATACAGAATGACAAAACAAAGATCACTAATTTCAATTCCAGGTTCTATTTTAAATGCATGGTGATTTTTATGAAAAGTGCGTACTCAAAATAAACTGGTTAAATTTAAATATTTTCAGAATCCAAAACAAATTAATGGAGATGATATACACAATATGAGACACAAATTTTGCAGTATTCTCAGGAAAGGTCTTTCACAAAATATAACGACGACGACAATGCAGCCAACCCTGGAAATCAAGATCGGAATAAATCATCATGCTGTATAGCAAGCCCTCGTTAACCAACTCTCACACATAAATAAACGACGGTAATAAGAACACTAAATGAATCACTCTGTATCTGGCCCTCGAAAACCGGATCTCGAAACCGCATCAACGAAGACCACGTGGTCAATCTTGGAATAGGATAGGGGATGAAACGGCGTCCTGCAGAAAACAGCTATCAACCGGTTCTCACAACCACAGCACCGAACCCAGCTGGAGATGGGACACTTCACCCTTCCTTTCACGTTGCTCCACCAAAACGCAAGTCGTTTGTTCTTGGGCTTTGTGACAGGAATCCTAAACATAGAGCTGACAGTCAACTGTAAGAGAACTTCAAACACAGTCAACATGAGAGTTAAAATCTTATCCATCTTAATAAAGATACCATATTCAGAATAAGCATACAGAATACAGTATACCTTGCAGTGACACAAAATAACTACCAACTTAACTATGTTTATTATATAGCAACTCAATGTTTGAAGATTTCTGTCTTCTGGGTTGTTGCGCTGTGTAGTCTGGTCGATGTTAACCAACGTTTCAGAGGTTATACTGCCTCCGTCATCAGGGCGATGAAGATTTCTGTCTTCTGGGTTGTTGCGCTGTGTAGTCTGGTCGATGTTAACCAACGTTTCAGAGGTCATGCTGCCTCCGTCATCAGGGCGATGAATGTGCCAATTGGCACACAGCGTAAAAACCCAGAAGACAGAAATCTTCATACTCACCGCTGTGAAAACCTCAAATCATACAACTAGATGTTTGCCTGTGTTACATCGGGTGACGCTAGATGCCATATAATACTACAAACTTAACAACTTCATGAACAATTTCAGACATATTTCCAAGCAGACAAGTCAATCAACGTCACGTCTGCCAGCTACACCCAGCGGTGTGACACATCACACAGCAGCAATTCATAATTGTAAAGGCAGTGAGTGCGAACAACAACGGCGAGACAGTGCTCAGGCACAGCAAACACATGAAGTGAGCCTGTCTCATGCTTCAGAGATACGATTTAGCATGAAATACGTCGCGGTTGAGTGGTTAGCATTCTTATTTAATTTAATGGAAGATCCGGGTTCAAATGTCGGCTAGTAGAAGTGAAGTGTTTCATGATTTTCCTCAGTACATCCTGATAAACGCGGGGACAGTACCTTAAACTGACCGCCACCGCCATCTTCCCGGTCAGTAATTTCCTAACAAGGTAAAAGTAGCATAAATTCAAAGTATCGTCATTTCCTTCTGTGCATGGTATAGTGTTGTTCCAATTTCAAAAGTTGGCAAGGCCATCATGTCGGCATATTACATAATATAAAACTGAAATGCACTGAGCTTGTTCATTAAATAATTATTAACAATAACAGTAACAAATATTTTCTACTTTACTCTGTGCACGATTTCCGTACTTCTTAGAGATCGCAACGAAATAGTTTTGATAACAATTAATCCCTTATTCTATAATTATTCCAATCAGTAGGATACCAATTCATGTGCATTAATCACAGATTAGCCAATGGATTATGAAGCTGGATTTCAGGACAGCTCAGCACCATCAAGGATCCGTAGGTACAACATTTACATTCGACGAAAAAAGTCAGTAACACCAGATACCTTTTACAATTTCACATATTTCAGTCTTTAGATCTGTACAGAAGAGACGGGCAGCCAGTAATTCTGAACAGAATGGTAGCAAGCATTCCTCTAATTTAATCTATTGTTACGCTCATACTGAAAATAATTCTGATTCCCTAATATTTGAACTTTGACAAATTTTTAAAGGATGTTTTACCTATTTTTACATTATAATTTCCCCACCCCAATTCTCGCGAAGATGCATTAAAATAATTGCAAAACACGAAGGGAAGAAGACGTTTAAGACATCTCGGCGTAGATGGGAGGATATTTATTATTTAATTTGTTTCGGTTGTGTGTACCTTATCACCTTCCAAATTAACGTTTAAAGGAAGACAATATTAAAATAAACCTCAAATACATGCGGATAGAGACCAGCGGCGGGTTCTTGTAAACACAGTAATAGACCTTCGGGTTGTATAAAAGACGGTGAATTCGTAGGCTCCGTCTATCAGCTTCTCGAGAGGGACTTTGGTCCATAGAATTATTTAGTTGGTTAGCATATTTTCAAATATCGGGCAGACCTCGGTTACGTCATTTTAGTTTATTCTGCTAACAATTTCCTGTTATGGCCATGCCCCAGTGAACTCGTCCGTCTGCGTGACAAATAACCGCAACACGAAACGCTAGACGTCACTCGAGCATCGTAATCCAAAGATTAATACAAAGCACTACGACGCGACGCGATGCTCCGACGCATAACTTCTGTTCCACTGCATAACTATGTACGAATTCCCACTTATTATGAAGAAAAACTACCTTCAGTCCGAGAACAGCAAAGTGCCAGGTCAGAGATGCAGATGAACTTCAAATAACGGTTTGATAACGTGCTACTTGTTCAGGGCTCCAGTACAGACGAGTATGGAGCAATGGTGAAATAATGATTAGAAGAGAAAATTCGAAGGACTCGGAGAAAAACACTTTTCAATAACATTTCATACACCAAGAACTCGTTTGGATTTATACGGGACTGAATATGTAATTTATGGCCCAGAATGGTTTCTTACTCTGCTGAAGGGGGACTTACGAATGCTCTCCTACTAAGACTGGATCAATGATTTCACTCTAAACATCATAACCGTTCAGAAAGTTCAAATAAAATAGCTTATCAGAGGCCCAGGCTCCTATATATAGATATAAACACATAAAACCATAATTGTACCTGATGTTTTGTATAGGTATAAAAATTAGACTCTAAAGTTAAGGTAAGAACCTATATAGAGGGATCTTGAGAATAAACGGCTAAGAATAAGTGAAGCTAAAAGCGAAGTGACAGGAAGATAAATAATTCCATAACGGAGAGGTTCATAATTTGTATCATCTGCACTTGCGTAGGAAGAGAGTGGTAAATTTCTATGGAAATTATTCCGGCGCACTACAATTTAATTTGCAGTGTTCGTTATCAATGTATAAATAACTGAAATTAACCAATTATCCCTTTTTCCTACTTTCGAACTTTAAGAAGACGAAAATCACTAGCAACACCGACCATGAAGTACTTCTCTCTAAAACAGGCTACAAGTTGCGGAGGCAGGGATGTCCAAAAAGAAGCACATTTTCGATATAAACACGAGGATAATTTCCGTAGTAAGTAAGAAAAACACCTGTGAAGAACGAACAGCTGTTGGTGCCTACATACACCTATTAAAAGTCCTTCCTGATTAAAACGATTTGTAGTAGCAGTTGTTAAGAACTTAACAGTAGGACACTGCAAAGCAGAGAGTAACAGAATAATTCAAGAAAAGTGAGGTCGAGATTTTTCTATTGTAGCTAACAGGAGATCTTAGAATGACTAATCTAAACGTTTTATAACCACCAACTGCCCTCTGACCCCTTATATTCCCGCCTTTGAGATTCCTATGTGTACAGGTTGACCGGCTGGTAAGCTGACTGATCAGGAGAGGATGATTTTAGTGAAAACGTAAAAATGGGATGAACACTTTTTTGAAAGCTTCCTTTCTACTTTGAAATAAAAGTCCTACCCTTATTATACTAAGTGAAATCTAAACGTAGCCAAATATTTCCATAAAACAGTTAAATTATCACAGTTTAAAATTCTGTAGTTAGATTCACAAAATTTCAAACGATGTTTAAGCACCCACAATCTTTTAAAATCGATAAACTGAAAGAACACAACCGGCGTATTTTAAAATAGTAACAGGATGACCGATGAGTTTGGACACAATTAATATCAGGAACCAATATAATTCTTTGTTAAGCACGTGTTTTCGTTTACATCCGGTTTGAAGTAAGAGTTAATGGATAACAGGGATTTATATATTGTACCTCTGTCCTGCATTCCAGTGACGACACAGGAAGAAGTTTAGTTCTCTCTGCGTTGTAATAGCGTTCCTGCTTTGGAAACAATATAAGTAATAATGCACAATAAAACAAATTATCCAATCCAGCCCGGCAAGTTAACCAACTTTGTCATCCACAATCTTATATATTTCCTCTTAACATGTGTTAAAAACGAAATGAATTATAATACGAAAGATTAAAGGAAATTGGTAGTGACCAAATCCTCTATCACATGCCAAGATTTCTTACACACTGAATGCAAATCATGTTATAATTAAGTGTAGGCAACGTATATAACCCTAACGTGTTTATTCATTTCACACAAATAGATATATCAATGGGTGCTGAAATCTTTGGACGTAATTTAACCCGGAACCAAGACAGACCTCGTTAACTCAACACCCAGAGCTTTGCCCAGCATCGAGCGAGGGTCCTTATAATGCTGAATACAATCATAATAGCTGATGGCCCAACAGCGCCGAGTCGCGCATACGACTCATACATCACCTTTCGGACTAATCACCTGTCAGCCCGGCATTGGAAACGCAGCGGGTGTCAGCCCACAGAAGATAACTTAGCCCAGACCCTATCCCTATACATATACCTTCTTTTGCTCAGCTTAGTTTATAACAACTTCCACGAGGTCAACAGCCTACCTTCCGCCTTCACACAGAGCCGCTTCGAGACGATACACACACACATATGCTCTCTCTTAAACCATGGCGGCGTCCTCGCAATGCTAAATGATATAAAACACACATCGTTTAAAACAGAACAACGATTGTAAGATTTGAGATTTTCACAGCGGTGAGTATGAAGATGAATGTCATCGCCCTGATGACGGAGGCAGTATGACCTCTGAAACGTTGGTTAACATCGACCAGACTACACAGCACAACAACCCAGAAGACAGAAATCTTCATAGCACTGATGACGGAGGCAGTATGACCTCTGAAACGTTGATTAACATCGACCAGACTACACAGCGCAACAACCCAGAAGACAGAAATCTTCATACTCATCGCCCTCAAGACGGAGGCAGTATGACCTCTGAAACGTTGGTTAACATCGACCAGACTACACAGCACAACAACCCAGAAGACAGAAATCTTCATAGCCCTGATGACGGAGGCAGTATGACCTCTGAAACGTTGATTAACATCGACCAGACTACACAGCGCAACAACCCAGAAGACAGAAATCTTCATCGCCCTGATGACGGAGGTAGTATGACTTCTGAAACGTTGGTTAACATCTACCAGACTACACGGCCCAACAACCCAGAAGACAGCCATCTTCAAACTCACCGCCGTGAAAACCTCAAATCCTCCGTCCCTAATCATAATTTCCCGTCCACATAACACGCAGCAAGCCGCAATTTCACATGCCTATTCCACTTCAGTTATTTGTAAAATTATTTTTATTAAATGCAGTACGGAATACAACTTAAAACAAATAGTGTTACTTAAGAACTGGAAAAAACATCTTAATGGTACGCAGTCTGTCATATCATTCAACGTGATTATAATGTTCCCGTGTTAAGACGAGACGACACACATCACTTCCGTGCAGAAAACTCACAGGTGTACCAACAGCAGCAGTACAAGACTAGAATCTAAATATGATATGTATATACAAACACGCGACGTCCGAAGAGTTCTAAGAATCGTTAATAAAAATGTGAGGTCCATTTATGACAACGTACTATAAGTCGGTAGACTAATTTGAAACAATCTTATTAAGCAAAAGCTTTCAACACAACTGAGTAACTTGCCAGCCACTAGCATTCACATCACATCCCTAGGCCAACGCGATGTTCTTGTTAGCGTCAATCACCAGCGTTCGCCGTCCTCCAGTAATATTCAAACTGAAGTACGAGGTATGACAACTGAATAAACGGACTGATGTATTGGCAATACTGATGAGTTGGTGCGTTTCAGAGTATGTGTAGTTTTATGTTAAACAATCAGTGGGATTCAGTTCGTTTTAAAGTTGAGTTTTGTATGCTCAGTATTCTGTTTCTAAAATGACTGACTAAAGTTAAGTTGCCTAAAACTTTCAGGAAAATGGTTGGGAAAAACCGATCATTCGGGAAAAACAGTGACTAGTCATTAGAATTGTCTCCATCATGACCCACAAATAAAACAATGTCTTCGAAACACGAAGGTGCTCAAGCATAGAAGCCAAAGATAAGAAGGCGAAATGACCTACTTTTCTGAGAGAATGTTAACGGAATTACCAATTGCGAAATTACTTTTTCAGAACAAGCAGCGAAGATGGCTGTCTTCTGGGTTGATCCGTAGTCCATACGGCGTAACAACGCAGAACACATCCATCTTCAAACTCCCCTAGTCAACCAAGCATCCGACCTTGAACTTTCGGAACATTTACGGCATTGCATTAGTCGAAAACGACAAATATTTTAAAGAACAAATGAATTATTTATCACAACATTGCAGCTTTCCACACACATTCACCAGTGTTTTTTTTCTTCTTCGGGGAAACAAATAGCAGGTAATTAAACATTACCGTATTCGCCTGATTTGGCCCCGGGTCGCTTCTGATGTCGCCGAAACTAAAACTCTCGTTGTGAGGGTGTCATTTTAAACAACTTGAAGAGACGCAGTGACAACAATACTGGAACGACTTTCGGGAAAATTCGAAGTCATGTTCCAAGGTATGTTAGAGACACTGGAACAGGCGTATAAATCCAGATGGCTAATACAATAACAACCAATGACATATTCTTCAAGAATCAGTCCGGTTATTTAATTGTCGGATCTCCCAGCTTCTCCAAGACTCAAAATTTAATAAGAGTTTTTTTTCCTCGGGTGAGCGGACGGCACTGGATCTGACATCTGCTTAATTCTTCAGCTCGAAGAAATTAATTAATTACAACAAGGGTTAGAAAGGAGCTTACTTTGTGAGCTGTATCTTTAAAACCCACTGATAACTACATGTACCATCAGCTTCATTATTCAATAACTGTGTATGTTGACCACAGAGTCAGTATGATTCTAAGAACAAAGAGCGATTATTTCTATAAACGTTGTGTGCAGCCATACTGAGATAAAAAATGGTCGTCAAAATTATCCGATCTAAACTTCAAAATAATATTGCTCGACAATTTTTCATTAAGATTATCCAGTGTCATGTTTTATCAAAATATGTCAACGCGTTCTCGAACTGTTTCACGCGTACGGAAGAAACAAAAACACGAGTCATTGAGAAGAATACCGAGCCATGGCTGAACACGAGGATAAGTTAAATAAATGACGGAATGAAAATAATCGGAGAATGGTTAATGCAGGAAGTGACTATGTCAAGTGGTACGGTAACAACCAAAGTCCTGAGCAGGAGCCTCACGTTCTCCGCGGGATGCAGCATCAATTTCTGCAAAGTAGAACACAGACGCCGGCGGTGAGCTACACACCAGAGGCTCATAACATCCGGATTCGCTCAGCAATCAACAGTCTACCCGGACAGTACCGTTCCACCCACTCGCAACTCTGCGTGTCGAATCAAAGATTAAATTCAGAGCCCAAAAAATATGAGAGCTACTGGAAGAGACCTACTGGATCCAAAATCAATTTTCATTCTATATCACATTCGGCACGAAAGGATTCAAGGTGAGGTGCACTTGTCAATACACGCACATTATCATACATTACATATATATATATATATATATATATATATATATATATATATGGTATAAAATACTTTATAATATAAATATAAACCTTCGTATTAGCAATTCCTGAGGACCGCTTCGTGCGCGAACCACGGGTTAGCAACTGTAAACGACACAGCCATTAGATCTCGTTCCTGCAGCAGACCACCACCCAGCTCAAAGGCATTATTCATGTGATAAGTAGCTTGCATATCAAGAAACAAGACGGACCCTTAGCACGCAGATATTTTCTAGTCGCTATCGATGCATTGCGACATAGCCATTAGGCTTATCCCGAGCAAACTAGAGCAGCCAACTCCCACAATAACTCCCCGGAGGCGAGCTATTGTACTGCACTGTATTGTAAGAGGCCTGGGCTGAGTCGGTGCTTTTATAGACGTCACAGTTAAACAGTCTTTCCGGGTTTCTGTATTTATACTTGCTGTATCCAATGCCCTATATGGATACAGTGCAAGGGCGGGGCCCCATTCCATGCACAGATATAACTCTACTTGTTCTAGCTGGCATTGAAGGAACAAACGCTGTTATTGTCACCGTTACAGATTGTGAAAGCCACAAATTACATCTGCAAATGCAATTCAAAGAGCTATTTGCGTTGGACAATAAGGTCGCAGAGACAGGCTGGACAAATAACTACCTCTTTTATTCAAACTGTGAAAGTAAAAGCATTGAATAACTGGAACATAAACCTCCTGTTTAAACACACAATATAATTGCAATAGAATTTGGATCACAACCAAACGATTTCGCATAAATTTCTGCCACATTACGACCAAGCGCCACTTCTGCATGGGCGTCATCAAGCTGCGGATGGAATAAACGCTCTTCAGATATAAATAATGATCCTTGAACACAGGCACCAAGGCCTGGTTCTTTCACACCTATGAACCATTTAAAAAAAAGAAACGCCTATCTGTGTTTATGCAGCCACATTAACTGAAACAGAGGGCAGAAGGCGATGATGCACCTTTGTTCGTAACATTCCAGGAATTGATGAGAGGCGCATTGCGCTGTGTGGAAGCAGAAGAACAACAATAAAGAACGTTTCTGCTTTTTGTGGACAAAACATTAATCTGTAACGTTGGAATAAGCGATTTGTAAATAAATACCTCACTGTGGAGAAGCTGAGCTACTGCCAACTTCCAAAAGATATGTTCCATGGAGTTCGTAAGTTATGATAATAATTACAGGTTATAAACGGATTTTAACTAATTCTATGACTCCTTTTCTGCGCAATTAACACCTCCGAGGAACGCTCATGGAAAATAAGGAAAACAGCATTCAGGTTGCGTTTTCGATATCATATTATTCATTACAACCACTTAAACAATAAGCGGGTTATTAATACTTATTAGGTTTGGATTTTTTGACCGCGTTTCGACATCACGTCTTGCCATACTTTTACCGTAAATACTAATATAGTGCGCCAACCGTAGGTAGGGGATAGCTAAAAACATGTAAAATGAAACTACCCACTAAAAATATTTTGTTTATTCAGTATTCTATTCAATTAAAATTATAAATTATTTTTATGTAAATCTGATGAGATACTTTTCCATGATAATAAATACAGACATGACGAAGATGCATACTTTCATGTTATGTCTCTCAAATTTCACGTTGGTACTGCCAATGTGTTCTAGTGGAAACAGAAGCACAAAAATAGAATGAAATAAACAGAAGTTATCTCCTGTACGCTTTTAAAGATAAGATGAAAGAGCACTATTTAGCATCACGTATGACGGATGTTTTAGGAGAGGGAACGCTGCCTACAACAATTAATTGAAACTGGCTGCCTTCAGATCGTATTATCGACGTCACAAGTAGGGGTCCGTGAAATACAACGCCCAACAATCACTTCCAGAAGCCTCACCCATGAAAATATGGCCTATAAACTTATACAAACTCTCTGATGGAAGCTCCTCATTATGGGAGTCGTCGCTCGAAAATGTTGTTTGTCGAACGTCCGAAGACCAGAGAGCAGAAAACTCATTCCAATACCAAATCACCTCATATATCTCAACCCATTACTAACAGTATTGGCAGCAGCAGCAAACTGGAAAATCTATTTATTTTTATTGTTTCTTTTTTTTTCAGAATGTAATACGTCCGTCCGGTTATAATGGCATTTCCACTGGTTCACCGCTCAAACCCATAAACTTGCAGGCAACCGGCCTACAAGTCAAACCACGGCATCTCAACGAAGAACCGGTTTTAAAGCGTCACGATATCATATCTAAAAGCACACCAGAGAGAGACACTTTCTATAACGGAAGGTGCTGGCAGCCCGTGTCAAATGACAGAAAACACTCATTAGGTTTATTAGGAAGACAAGCTCATTCGTGAAATCGTTATCACAAACCCTTCACTAAACAATTATGTTGTAATGCTCCATTACATAAATAAATTACTCTGTAAAATCTCTTATTTTATTATAACGAAAATGGTGCTTTGTGGATATAGACACTTATGTAGCTTATTAGCCTAGTCTATGCAGTTTATCAATGAATGTAACATTCACAAGAGTAATTGGAGATCACCATATGGTAATAAATGGTGGTAATGGTAATGGATGCACTCGCTTTGCTTGATGGCTTACCACAGTACACATCAAAGAATGATGGTTACAGAATATGCAAAGGTTCCCATTACAGTTACGTAGCGTATGTTTCAGGTATTCCATGTGTACACATTTTAACAGACTTTACTAAAATAAGCAGCAGATAAGACAAAACACTGTCTTAACCATCTACCACAGATGAAATGAGAAAAAAGAAACTGTGGGAAAGAAATTGACGTCAAATAAATTTTAACTCCGAGTGCCACGATCAGGAATACGTGGAAGGTTACTACCATTCCCACATATATCTTAATAGAGTAGTTTTAAAGAACAGTATAACCAAAGCGGACACATGAATTCAGAACAAGTGTAAAGAAACTATATTCTTATGTCCCTTTCGACCAGCGGGAATATTTGGTAATTTTCAGGCTACGCGGTCCTTATTAATAATACACTACATCAATCCTTTATAGGAACTGCTTTTACGTTTTTATCTCTGTATGTCATCCACATAATCTATTTATGGGTTCCTCAGAATAAAGAGCAAATATTTCCCTAAGGATCATTACAAATTATTACATTCATAACAGTAAGCCTAATGTACAACTGGAGCTAAGAGTAGCTAGTTCAAATACTGTTTACATGAGCTCTGTTCTTTAGAGCAGTGGTATTCAATCTTTTTTGTTCGCGTACCCCCAGATATAATTTCTCTTCAACTTTGTACCCCCAAAGTTGTTGGTGTATAATTCAAGTTATACATAGTATATAATCTACATCTAAAATGAATTAAATAAATTACATTACTGATTATTCAGTGTTTATCATAAAATAATACATATATTTTTTAAATTTCACGTACCCCCTAAGATGTCTTCGCGTACCCCCTGGGGTACGCGTACCCCAGGTTGAATACCACTGCTTTAGAGGGTTAAATGTTCATAATATCGAGGATGCGCACAACTAAATAAAGTCACCATTTTACGTCTTGTACGCTGAACAGGTTTCTTAAAACAGATAGCTGGTAACTTCGATCACAGCTTCATGCAAAGTAGGGGATAATATAGACTGAAGGCCTACAAAAAAAATAAATTCGGAAATTAATTTATCTGGTTCAAAAACACAATGTTCAATATAAAACAGACTGGCAGTGTTTAAGAATAGAGTCTCGAAGGGCATAATTGAACCTGAAAGTAAGAAGAGGTTAGCAGCTAGCTGGAGAAAATTACATAATAATGTAGTTCCATAATTAGTACTTTAAACAAACAGCCTAGATGTGATGGACGAAACACGTAGCGCGATGAGGCACAAGATAAATTCACAGACCTGCAAAATTTGAGTCGGGTAACGTGTATGAAAAAGTTCACTTGTCATGCCTGCGCGTAGATGGAAAGATAATATTAAAGAGAAATTTGCACAATGTGTGTGACGGGATCTTATAAAATACGGCGATAATTCGTTGGGTTTCAAACAATGGGAGGAAAACAATTTTAATTTTTGATCAGCTGAGATACTACCGGTTTATCGATAAACACTGCTCCAGGATGTGAGTTAGCGACAAACACAGAATACATATTTTAATAATATAGTAGGTCTAAGTCTGTGTAATTTATTCTTTTACAAAGTAATGTTAACGACAGTGTAGATTTGTTTAAGATCTTTCACTATATAAAACATCAGGATGTTGAATGACATAGTGTTGTACCAATTTCAGAAGTCTTGGCACTGTTAGTGTTAGTGAATTCAAAAAGTAAGAAGCCGGATTGTTTTCACAGCATCACGATCATAAAAATTAAATTAAAATCTACCAATTAGTTCAGAAGCTGGAAAGGAAGACTTAACACACAGACATACATACTAGTAGTATTATTACACTAACAGAAGAAGCCTCACTTGTTATAAAATATGGAAAATGACTGTTCATGCCTACATTTGTACAGGACTTATTTACTGAGCGGAGGGATTTTACTACCTTAGTAACTGTGGTAGTTTGGAGCATACTCTGTAAAGCCTAGTGGTAACTACATATACGTACCACCTGCTTTAATAACCAGTAACTCCTAAATTTGCGCAAAGAACATATTTAATAAGTTCGTGTCATTCTCAGAATAAACAACCATTTTCCCCACTAAACAGCAACAACCAATTCATATTTGCGTTTTCTTCGATGCAGGAAATGAATCTTTAAATACTATATAGATAAGCTTCGGCTTCGAAAGGTTAAGCAACACGCCATAAAACGTTTTCAGAACCGGAAGCATAGCTTGACGCACTTTTATCCTCGGCACTAAATGGAAGTCAGTTAACAGCTTTAATATCAGCGATGGCCGTGTAATGAGGTAATTACCATCTCGTAAGAAAAGCTTCAAGATGTGTAATTCTTACGAAGTTTCGTTTTAGTAATATTTCTTGGTTAGAAAGAAAGAATAAAGGAAAGAAGGAAAGGAAAAATAAAAGTAAAACAAGCCTTAAATCACGACAGAGCACTGGATAATAACCGCGAAATTCCTACCAGCGGCATGAAACAAAGCTGAAACACATATAAATATATATGAGCATTGGGGTGTTGCAGCTTTCTTGAGCGAACAATAAGCTTTTTGCTCTGACGGTACCTTAGCAGCAAAATGCCACAGACGGGGGTTCGATATGTACCAAACCATAAACAAGAAGAACAAGGTGGCTGTAGTATGATCTAGGCGTGCGACTCTAAACAGAAAACACGTAGTACAGTATTATAAAGTAAGTTCAACCCACGCTGCCAGGGTAGCGCTGCAAAGTGACAACGCCTAGCATCTGTCGCCACACTTTCTCTGGCAATACGGTTGTACAACAGCTGTCGCTGCTGTATTCACTCTTAACATAATTTTCATTTTGATCGGAAAATATAACTGATAACAACGAAAGAGGAAATATTAATTAATTTACATTCGATTATAAAGCAAGTTTCATGCCTGAACTTCGTGGCATGCAGTGTTTCTTATTAATCCGACTATGATGCAATAAATAAAATACACTTGTATCAAGTAATATGCTAGATGTCCGGCAGGACTTCAAAATAACACATGAAGAAACACACAAAGCTAAAATCACTAAAATGATTCCATGTGGATATGAAATTTATGTCAACAAAATTCGAGAATTAAAGGCTTAAATTCTGTACACGATGTGTCACATCAGACAATATTAACATGTCCCGGACGGATGATTATGATGCCGTCTTCATTAATTATTTCAGTCTATATGGTGTAGTTAACGAGAACTATAAGTTCATAATTGCATAAAAGAGTGTACCTAATGCAGTGTTTGCTTCCTATAGAGCGCATATTTCATATAGCACATATTTTAAGAACATGAATTAATAAGACTATTTATACGAGTCCAGGTTACAGCAGACCGTGGTTAATCGGCAAACAGAAATGTCCAACGACCGGGGTTTTGGCCCTCCTAATTTTATTCCAACCACCTACACTATAAATGGGTGGATTTTACAATGCAAATATATTCATAAAGTTATAGAACAGTAAATAAATATATGTCGAAGCATGCTGCTTTATCGACCTCCTTGTGAGCCTGCAGCTGACTATCATACCGTCAGGGTCACGTGGTGCAGCCCAGTCTGTACCATAATCCTATACGAAATGTCGCTTCGGACAACATGACTCAAACATTATATTGTCATCCTGACTTGAAACTGCCAGCAGAATGTGATCCACCCAATATAACAGACGATGGTAAATGTAAAGCCGTCCCATATTTTGTTAACGTCCTACGAGAAAATATTCTCTTTACAACAGAGAGCATATTGAAATGCATCGCCAGCTCCGTCTTTAACTACAAGGTACAGTTTCCCTTAAGCAATTGAAAGCTGTTCAACTTTAATTTCATCAAATATCTTATTCGATTCATTTCATGATTTCTCACCCTGTTATTCTTGATGAAGTTTTAACTCACTTTCTTCACAACGAAAGACCAGTTTATGGGCATGTTATGTCAACTCTAATAACTTCGAACAATGTGACGGATTTTGTTAAAACTTGGTCACGCCACTGTAGACTATTTCTTTTTCAATATCTTGTTATATATACATTCATAAAAACGCTTAGTGCAAGCTTTCGAGCTGAAAACAACATTAAAATACTAAACACATGACCCCGGAAGATTTTGTGGTAATATACCTTCGAAAAATGTACATTTTATAAAGTCGTTGTCTTGTATAATGCATACCTACCACACGAAATATGTACGTAACTCTGTGATGGCGATGAGTAAAGAACAACTCCCATTATCCCACTAAGCATATGAAAAAAAACACAACAGATTTATATCAGATCTAAAACTTCTTGACGATGGTGAAGAGTCAATTGAATAAACATTTTCTTGGATATTATCCATCGTCTAGTAAATATAAAACGTAAAACGACGTTTCGGAGATGGGACTCTATCTCCGTCTTCAGGTTCCTACACAGTTGGGCCCACTAGATAGAGCTAATCCCTATCTCCGGACTTTCACTTTTTACTTTGTCCGGAGA
Source organism: Zootermopsis nevadensis (assembly GCF_977971745.1). Classification (NCBI taxonomy): domain Eukaryota; kingdom Metazoa; phylum Arthropoda; class Insecta; order Blattodea; family Termopsidae; genus Zootermopsis; species Zootermopsis nevadensis. The sequence continues at coordinate 13,479,778 of NW_028259142.1, forward strand.
TAGGGATTAGCTCTATCTAGTGGGCCCAACTGTGTAGAAACCTGAAGACGGAGATAGAGTCCCATCTCCGAAACGTCGTTTTACGTTTTATATTTACTAGACGATGGATAATATCCAAGAAAATTTTTATTCAATTGACAACAGATTTAACTCCTTGGAGCAGAGTCCTTCCAAACAACACGGCTGTCCTGGGCCACTTGAATCAGTGAAGCCATAAACATGCATGAGCTTACATCTACATCTTAAAATACGTTCGTCTCAGCCGTCCCTGTGCTGGGCGATTTATCGACATGAAACCAAACTCGATACTTTTGATCAGTCCTCAATGATTTACCGCTCGCTGCACAAAAGCATATTACGGACATGCCATTGTGTGCCGTTCGTACAATACTTGAATATTTGACCCCAGTCGTACACAACGAAATGCAGTGAAGAAGGAATAGGACGTGATACTTCTGTCACGGAAAGGGAAACTGCATAATGTCCAATATTTCGACACCTTTCTAGAACACTGAAGACTTCTGTATTCTGATAGATATTGACCGATGCTTCACGTGCGATCCGAGTTAATTGTTGCACAATGCTGTCATTGCTGGACTTAGTCATGAGTTAAATGCTGCGCAACAATGCAATCGAACAATGACCTCGCTTACCACTGTATCGCAAATGTGTTCCAACAATGGTCCTACCCCCTAGAAAAAATTCGACAGACACGGACGAGCCCTTAATGTGTTCTTTGCTTATGCTAAAGCATGAACACTTTGGTATGTAATATGCAACTACTTCATCATCACATGACTGGCAGAAACAGAATGGTCGCAAAAACAAGAGTATTGAGGGTTACTGAAGAAACTAAGGCTTCTTCACTATAAGAATATGTGCTAGAGCAATCATGTAACTCCGACTTAGTGGCCTGCTGCAATGTCAAACAGCTTTTTATACAAAATAAACAAATTAATTCAGGAATTAGAGACATGCCAATACCCTGAGGTTATAAAATAAATAGCAACAGTTCTAAAAACACGCTAAAATCTAATCCAGAACCACTTATAAACACTTACAAACAAAACAATATATGTATCATATCAAATCTAAAAGGTTCGTGACGATGGTGAGTCATTTGAATAAAAATGTCCTTGGATATTTTCCATCGTCTAAGAAATAATAAAATAGAAAACGACGTTTCGGAGATGGGGCTCTATCTCCCATCTCCGAAACGTCGTTTTATATTTTATTATTTCTTAGACGATGTAAAATATCCAAGGACATTTTTATTCAAATATGTATCATCTTTAACCCTTCGAGACAAAAATACCACAGTGCTTCGAAATGCCTTTAAAACATTTCCATTAAACACATGAGATATGAGACACTGACGACAGTGAATTATGATAATGGTATCTTCCTTGAACAGTGACGCCTTGTGGTCACTGATGTTTCACAGGACTGTAGTGCCTCCATCTTCATGGTGAAGACAGATGATACGTTCCTCCAAAACGTCGGTAACCACCTACAAGTCCACAAGACGCCACAACCCACAATCGACTTAACGTCTTATGATGACATTAGAATTTTAAAGCCGTACCGCTGTTTTAACAATTAAAAACTCCGCATTATAGATTCATGGCTGTCGTATGATTCTCAGATTAAACAGCGATTATTTCATTTAACAGCATTAACCAACTGAACTTTGTAATGGTAAAGAGTTATATTTTCTTTGCGGTACGGACTGAATCCTTAATATTATTTGGACGAACATTTGCTTCAAATGTTTATTATAATTTACACCAAGGACTTCATGACGCGATATTCAGGCACATGGACCTTAACATCTCAAAGGAGCGCCATGTTGGATAGAATTAGCTTTAACCAGGAAGCCTTTATTGCTTGTATCACCGAGTGTACTATGCTGATCTGGCTCACTTAAGGCCTTCGTGGCTTGTACCTTGGCTGGGCAGATGCCCGCCTCTCCTAACCCCTATGCTCCCTTTCCTTTTCTCCTCCTCCAGAATAATGCAGACGCGGCTTATCCAAGCAGCGGATCTTTCTCTTAAAGAATCCTCTGCACTCACGTATCAGACTTGATTCGGTGATGCACGAACAGTCCGTCGGAGGGCCGGAGAACCGCCACACTATCAGTCAGACTGTCAGGTTAAGTGAGAGCCAGCTAATCGGTAGGTCGAGCCATCTCTCAGGCAGTCAGGCAAGTCACACAGACTACCAGTTAGTCAGTAACCTGTACATCCAATCAATCAATCAATCACTTATCTAGATGCCAGGTCGTACCAGCCAGATCTACTAACCAGAATAGCCAAACGTCAACCAGATGGCTCTGGGATGTAGCGCCGTGCAATCTGGTAGAAGTTTACCGACGTTTCAGAGGTGCTTACTGCATCCACCATTGCCCAGACTACATGACGGTGCAACCCAGAATACAGTCATTTTCATACTTGATCCTACCAACGTTAACCACATTTCCAGTTAGCCACGTAATCGATAAGTCACCGATTTATGATAATCATAACTAGCCTATATATGCAGCTCTTCAACCAAAAAGACGTCAGTCATTAAGCAAAACACTTTATGCAGAAGTTTCGTAAGAATGTAGGACGACAGGAGACTAATTGGTTTATACTGATGAGTCAGTACCTGATATAGGATAGAATGATGGGAAGATAACGTTCTGGAATCGTATTATGGAGATACCCATTTACTACCCCGGTAAAGCCACTGGCAACCCAACATGATTTTGTGATTCACCTCAGATTCTTCTGGCAAAATATGGGATAATTACCCTCAATTAGGTCATGACCTCGTTATTTCAAATCCTACCTCCCTTCAGCATTCAAGATCTTATTCCATCTCAGACAACGCTAGAATGTCTGCAGTCGGAACAGCGTCTATCAAAATAAATTCTTAAGTTATTTAGTTACACTGTTTAAGCGTGGAGGTTCAAATGCCGACTAAAATCCCGAAAATTAAAATATATAAACCCCTAATTTTACTCTGTCCAGCTAGATGAGTGTCAAACCCTAACGAAACAAAGTATGAGTGTGTCTCAGAACAAAGCGCTGAAGGGTACATTTAAGTCTAAGAAAGTGAATATTTTTAGAGGATAGAGAAAATTACAGAAAGAGGGAATTCAACAAATATAAAGAGAGTGATAACATCAATAATGGTAACGGGGGGAACTAGTAGCACGCACGAAAAGCTGAAATGTATAAAACATTTCGGTCAGAGAACATACCGGCCCATTTCGGAGAGGAAAAAACAATTTACAAATGGATCGTAAAGAAATGGATGTCAGAGTGCGGAATGGATTTAACTGGATGAAGACAGGGTCCAGCGGTCGGTTCTCGCGAACACATTATTAAACCTTCGAGTTTCATAAAAGGCGGGAAATTTTCTGTTCACCTAAGAGACTATCAGATTCTAAAAGAAAGAATTCTCTGCTCCATGGAGATGACAAAAATCACTCATGGTTCTCTTATTGTGAACTTGTGGATTGAGTTCCTTACAAAGAGAGCAAATTTCACGCAACTGTTTCAAACTTTCAGCAGAAACGAAATCACTGGTACACCAAGTAAAGACTAAAGAGAAAACACAAATAAGATATCGCTTTACGAAACAGCAGTAGCGAGGCCTGATCCAGTTTACGTGTCAGTGAGTACGCAAAGAAAACTGAATGTATTTCATGACGTAAAAGAGTTCTTTGTTATCTTTGTGAAACAAAAACATCCATGTGTGTGTGTGAGCGCCGGGCCCCAGGAAATGGCTGTGGTCGTTCAAACTGAATGTTGCGGGCGAAATGAATGCTGCATGTGGCGGGAACTGATAAAAGCAGCACGAAGCAATAACGCGGGATTTACCTCCTCTAGAACACGGAATCCATCAGCCGCAGAGCCCAAGCTCAGTCTTGAGCGAATAGCAGCCAAACTAGGCGTCTGGCTGGATGGAAACGCTTCAACAACCATCGCTTTGTAGTCTCGTAAAATTGCGCGGCAGAGTTACAACATTCTCTACTGCCTGAAAATTTGAATCTTATTGAACTTGCTAACAATGTTATCGAAAGAAACAGTACAAACGTTACAAATGCCTGAATTTTATTTTATTTCATTTCTATTTTTAACGATGCTGTGAATATTTCGTTTTATTCAGCGTCGAATTATAGAATGACAAAATAATAATGAGCTTGAAAGGAAGTGGAAGGAAGCAGTCGTGGCCAAATTTAAGACCCTTCAGGAAAATTCTTCAATATTTGGTCTACCTTAAGTTAGGACACGACGCTTCCTTCAACATTCATTTTAATTCATCATTCATTCCTACCATTTAATGCTACTGAAACTAAGCTACTGGCAATAACATCAAATAAGAAAAAAATAAATAGATGGCCCCAAGAATCTAATTTCTTCACATAATTCAATACAAACCCTACTTTACACAAAGATCAAATAGAACGTTTTCAGTTTTTCAAAATTCGCCTGGCATTTAAATTAGCATCATGATACATAACCAAATACACCGGTAGAAATTTTATCAGAAACATTTCTAAAAGTACTGAGTATTTAACGACACGTTAGGAAGACAATAATTTCTTATTCTGTACAAAGGAATAATTGTAGTGCTACTCGCTATTCAACAATATACTTCTGTCTATAATAAACAGATTTGTATCTAATTATTCTGTAAATAGCTGATTATTACAACTCAGATCTATAAATATTGTATTAGACATTGTACCTTGCCTGAAGTATGGTGAATACACGCAACGTATCAGAAGTTTGATTTATTCCCGTCTTCCATTTACTGGCGGTCAGTAAACTGACAGATATTTTATAAATATTTATTCATAATATAAACGGTGACAGTTTGGATCGAATGTAGAACCGATTGATATTAGACTAGTAACATACTCGGCCGGTGATATAGAAAGCAACGATAAATCTACCAATATAATGATAACCATTCACCAGAATGCGGGAATGAAGCCAAGTACCTAAATGTCCTATAAACAATAAATAAACCTCAGACAACGGACAATGGCAAATATAACACTACTATATAGATTTATACAGAGTAATGCATAAACATTATGGCCAATTAGGTATGTAATGTTAAAAATATGGCATATATAAATTATACACAGACGTTGTCCACCACTGACATTATACTGTAAAGCAGTTACATTACTGGACGGATATTAAACTCTTTCCATAAGCATCAACACTTGTTCAAACATTTAAAAAAAAAACTCTCTGGTTTCATTCAATACTTATAAAATTAACGGGAAACTCTGCGATGGATGTTGTGATACACCTTGAGTGATTTCGCTTCTCCGGTAATCAAAGTACTAACACGAAATGCAAACACCAAAACTTTCGCCTCCAAAGCTGTTTGCTCGTCTTCAGAAGACCCTGGAGCAATCCTAACACTCACTCTCGAATGGGAGAGCAGATGCCTATCTGCAAGGCGCTTCTATCAAAGACCTGCTACGTTGTGTCATCAACATTACCGTAGCAACGGGCATGAGAGATGCAGATAAGAGACAGCTCAGTTCACAGTCCGTACCACTAGCGAGAACAAATACTGCATATCTAATTCCGTAAACACTTTACTAAACCACAAAGTATGGTCACAGGTTACATAAATTTGTGGCCCTCCATCGAGATAGAAAACTTTGGTACACTACATGCCAAGAAATGCCATTAAAACTTTTGTACAAAGTCAATCTGGTGATACTTCCAACTAATGTAAATATTTGACTAGCTCGTCAGATCCGAAACCTAATCATCAAAGGGAATTCTAATGGAGAATTAACTACGCAATCCAAGAAAGTTACACAACCAGACTACCAAACTTGGTACTGTGACGTAAGGACCAATTACTCGCAGATTACGCACAGTAAAGAGCATTATACAACTTGGTAGCTCTAAATTATTGACATGCACACTAGCTGTGGGAGCGAAAACGAGACATCTCATCCTCTAGTAACATTGGAACCTGCCTTCAGGTTTAACATCGAATACAGGTGAACGCCAATTTACGAACACGTGTTATTTAAAATGTATTTGTAACTTGATCTTATTTTTTCCATAAGATATATTGTTAAATATGTTAAGGCGTTTTTAAAATAAATGAACTTTATACAAAGACAGTAAAAATGCATAATTCGAAAAAAAATTATTCTAAAAAAGTTTGCTGTAAAAATACATAATTTAAAAAAATTAAATTTATTCTAAAAAGAGTATTTTAATACATACATACATACATACATACATACATACATACAATAGGTACTACTGCGCAAAACTGGGACCCGGATTATCAGATCCAATAGGGCTAGTGTTCTTTCTACTTTCTTTAAAAAGTCTTAAGCGAAAGTTGCATAGAACACTTTATTTTATATCTCTGGAGCCCACCAAGCCTCCTATGCAATGAATATCGGGTATCTTACTTCAAGTTTAAAGCGGTCGGGGCGTGAAACTGACCATTAAATTCCATCTAGTTCCGAGGTTAAAAATGAGTGGAGCTACACCTCCATTTCCGTATGGTCTACATAGTGCAGTGCTTAGTTATCACACGACGACCAGCAACTGCAAGAGTTGACATCACACGCTGATATTTCCAATGAATCTGTGTTATTTGCGCACATAATAAGCACACGTATTTGGTTACGCGAAGTAACTCCACGCAAAATCGTTGTTTTGGTTGATTTCGCACTGCAGCATCGGGAAACCATTAGAGGAACAGAGCACGAAACACTCGATCACACAGCAACTCACTGGAGAGATTCGTGGGCGCAGGAACAGGGCGAATACGACCAGAACTGATACCAACCCCCAAATGTAATCATATTTTATTAATTTATACTCTTACTCTCTATCATCATAATCATCATACATCATTACCAAAGATAGCGGCCAAGTGGTTAACATTCCAGCGTCGTATTCGGCCATCTTCTGCTGACATTCTTATGGAGCGATATTTTGGCACGCATACAGGAAACACTACAGCGCTTGGCGGTGAGACACTCAGTTGCAGTCGGGAGCCGGGAAGTGACAGTTGCGTTCAACTTCATCAGCAAACGCATTGTACGAGGCGCGTCCACAAAGTAAGTTTCCCACTCGTCCCACAGCTAGCAAACCTTATATTGCGCGAAGCGACTGTGCGTACGTGATAGAGCAATTACGTAGCATGGCGCATGCACTAACGGTACTTCCCGCGTTCTCACAGTAGCATCGTTGCAGCTGTTGAAGATGGAGGTTCTTATTCCAGCTCCCGCCGACTGTGAAGTGCGGTCAGTGATAACGCTAGGCCGCACACGGCTCGACGGACAGCAAGTCTCCTGCAGGAGTTCAGCTGGGAGGTGTTTAATCATTCACCCTACAGCCCCGACCTCGCTCCCAGTGATTTCCATCTTTTCCTACACCTCAAGAAATTCCTGTCCGGTCAGCGTCAGCATTTTGAAAATGACAGAGAGGCGGAGATGGTTGTCACACAGTGGTTCCAATCCCAGGCGGCAGACTTCTACGACACAGGTATTCAAAAGTTGGTCCCACGGTATGACAAATGTCTCAATTCCGGTGGCGAATATGTTGAAAAATAGCTGGACACTTGTTGTATCTGTTGCAATAAATATTTCCATGAAATTGTGTTTTGTTTCTGTAAACGGCCCCAGGGAAACTTACTTTGTGGACGAGCCTCGTACATACGGATTGGGTCTATTGACGGGATTATGGCACTGAACTCTAAGGTCAATATAAATTTGAGAATTTCCTGACCAAATGAGACTACAAACTTTAAAGAATATCCCTACGAAATATAATTAGTTAATAAGGTACAGTAAGTCAATTAATAACCTACTCGTAAAAGTATAAACAGAATCATAATCATTAAAATGTGGTGAGAATGTTGGTGGAGATTTAATAATTCTGCTTCTCCGCATTACCTGACACCGAGGCCAATATTCGTCACTACTTTATAGACAGGGACAAAGGTTTCCCAAAACAAAACAAAACATCAAACTATAATTTACTTACTTAAATTCTAATAGGCCCAAGTTGTTTAACCCACCCTAGACATCCTGATTTTCAACTCGTCTTTTCACTCCAATAAAAAAAGACAATATTCAAGCTACCAGGTTGAGATGGTCAGGTGAAAATGTCAACTTATCAACATAATCACCTTCATTAAATTGCCGGCATTTTCCAAATCGAATACAAACGCTGATTTACTATTCCGATAGCAACGTTTCTCGGGACAACGGGCATTGGACTAATCAGGCAGCGCATGGGTCAGTATAACTGAAATCGCATTCAGAATAAAAAAAAAAAACACAATGGCGTTGGAGACCTGTTACAAGCACGATGCGTTGGGGAATATCCCGAGGGAACAGATGAAAAAAAAGGGCCAGTCATTCGATTGCTCCTCGTAGTGTCTTGTTAACACTCGGTGCCACAAACAAAATAATGAAAGGAATACTTCGCTCCGCCTCCATGCATGTGGCTTACGCACGCGATCCCATCATTTTTCAATTCCCCCTCCCTCCCTCCTCTCATACTCCATCTTTCTCTCTACTTCTTTTGTCCTCCACGCAGGCGCACAGTTAAAATAATCATCCTCGATTATAGTGTTGAAAGGCAGCAGTGGCTGGCCCAAAGACCGGCCGTTCTGAGTGCAACGGCCGAGTCTGGGGAAGCCGTGGACCCCGTTGCTGGTCGATTCGCCCGCCTTGCGATGCAGTTCCGGCTGACAGACAACCTGCGCTCTATAGGGCACAGCGCATTACTGTCTGCTTCACAATATTTATCTTCTTGTCTTTTTTCTAAGAGCCCGAATATCAAAACATATCCGTTGGATACGTCATTTTAGACACTCGGAATTCATCTTTCGACCTTCTAACCCTAACCTCTTCATCTCAAACCGCTTCCCTTCGCTTCACATTAACAAAATATTCTAATACTGACGTCATGAAGACCAGGTTACAGAACATACAGGATTATTCAAAACTTCTTCTTCTTCTTCTTCTTCTTATAGCGTTATAACCCTGTGTGGATCTTAGCTTGTTCGATGATTTTTTTCCATTCTGTCCTATCATTCACAATTCTTCTCCATCCCCTTACTCCCATCGTCCTCACATCCTCCTCAACGTCATCTATCCTTCGTTTCCGTGGTCTCCCTCTCATCCTTCTTCCCATCAGTCTCCATTCCATCACTCTTCTAGTTACACTGTTTCCTTCAATTCTTGCAACATGGCCAAGCCAGGCTAACCTTTTGCTTTTGATCAGCCTCCAATATCTGCTCCCTGTATGATACAATCTAGTTCATGATTCATCCTAATTCTCCAGGAGCCATCACTATTCTGTATTGGACCATAGATTTTCCGTAATATTTTGCGTTCAAATATTCTAAGTCGTTGCTCATCAAAGCTAGTTAATGTCCAGGCTACTGGTCTTATCAGAACTTTATAGATTCTCAGTTGAAGTTCCCTCCTTCATTAAATTCTGATAGGCATAATAACATCTATTACCATTCAAAATACGTGCTTTAATTTCATTAGTTACTGAATTTATAGTATTAATCTGCGAACCCAGGTAATTAAAATTATTCAAAACGCACTACCAAATTTACATACAATCTTCTCCGCGACGAGTGATTATAATTTAAAGAAACTTCGCTGACACTGTAGTACTAAAGAGATCTGTTTATAATTTGTTACCATTCGATTTTGTACAGTAGCAAGCAGCGGATATTCATGATCGAAAACTACATTTGAACATAAGAAAGCCCAGAAAATGTCAGAAGAGCGTTCCACGCAAAATTTGGCGTCATTGTTAAACCGGATAAGGAATTTCGTAAGACTGGATCAGTTTGGGACGATTATTCTCAAAGCAATGGCTGAAACCAATATTCTAAAAGTTCCAGGGCAATCGCTTTATACACATCGTAATGTAAACAGCTTGAAATGCTGATATGAATGATATTTGAATGAGATTTTAATGTCTCATCGTTTAGTTGAAATAAAACATTAAACTTGGTAGGTAGATTTTGCGTCACCCTGTATTTACATCTTGTCTAATAATAAGCTTCGATTCCAAACAAGTTTAATCCCTTTAGAAATTAAACTATAGAAGAAACATTAAATCTGGCACTCCAATTAAAATATCTACCGTGAAAATTTTGATTCTGTGTGTTATATATATAGGGAAATAGTTATATAAAGAAGAGCTTCATACTTGTATTATACTTTGTGGAGAGTGTAAAATATACTAAAATTGTTAGACTTTTGTACGTCAGCATGTAAACTGTGCTCACGAATATGCAAAATACCATTTAAATGTCATATTTACACTTCCCAAGATTAGGCTGAAACCATCGACATGAGGTTGATGAATCACCCGGACGATGGTGGCAGTACGCTTCTCTAAATTTCTACATCCTTAACACCCTTCTTCATACTCGTCGCCGTGAGGACCCCAAATCTCACCTGGTTTCATGTGAATGCTCTCGGTTATAATTAACACGACGTTCCAGAAAAGGCGCGGAATTTATTGACTAACCAAGCGACTGTCAGCTTCACATCAAGCACTCTGTTCCATATAGTTAGTTAAGTTTAAGAGCGTAACTGATTTAACCTTATATCAGTGGTAGCCTATCATGTTTCAAATCAATTTAAGCTGAATTACACTTGTCAATTATTCCTGGTTGAGTCAAATTCGCAAGATGTCTGTAATTATTTCTCTCAGTTAGAGTCAGATACAAAATTCAGATCATAAACTACATATAATTTCCGTTCTGGTATACACGGAAATAAACCTTCATCCAGCGTTTGGATCACAGACAATGACTCTACGTTTGCCGCGATTAATGTCTTCTCTGTAACATAGGCCTACTGAGAGAAGCAAAGATCTTTTTGTGAGTGTGTAGTGTTTGTGGGGATTGGCTTTCATTGTAGCGATAATGAACCTCTGAGTTTCATTAACAGAGGAAATTAAATGGATTTATGCAACAGAGTTACTACTGTTTAAGAGAATTAATCACTGTGTAATAAAATAACTACTAAAATTTAAACTTTTACGGACAGTTATGGCAAAAAGGTGGAAAATGCTTTGATTCGGTACCTACAAATGTCAAATGTCTACGCATTACGGTGGAAAATTTATAGCAGCCGGCACTGTTAGTACTGAAAACGCTGGCACAACACATTCAATGATGCTACTATTCCCATTTTAAAAAACATCAAACATTATTTTCGAATTATTTTCAAGCCCACGTACGTCGTAACAATATGTAACTGCATTTTGTCCATAGTGTACATTATTTAAGGGTTTAGAATGATTCTCAGGCTAGCTATAAATGTACATTATTTCCCTATACAGTATTAACCAATTTATCTTTGTAAAGGAGAAGTATTGTATTTTCTTTGAGGTAAGTACTGAATGTTTATACATTATTTAAATAAGCTTGGGTCCAGATGGTTAAACTGAAAAAAGCTAAATGTAGAGGAGTAAAATGTGCTTTTATTTATAATCACGTTCTTGATACGGAAAATACAAAATAAAAATCCTCGAAGCTCAGAAAGCATTGTGATATAATTTTATCGACAAAACTTTTTATTCCATTGCTTTTAACGAAGTGAAAGTTGGCTTATCGAACTAACGAAAAAGCACAAATTGAGGGTGTTTGGGAAGAAAATTCTGAGGAGAATATTTGGACGCAAGAGAGAAGCAGTACTCAACGGAGAAAATTACTTAATAAGGAGCTTCACGACATGCACATCAGACGTAATATTATCAGAGGGATGAAGATAGATAGGAGATGGGGCATATGACATTATATGTCTCTTGTGAATAAGGTAATGAGCCTTTGGGTGAAGCAGAAGGTAACAATTTTCTTTACCAAACCAGCGACTATCAGTTACTCAATAAGGTGTGTGTTTCATGAAGTGGTTTAGTTATCGTTTTAAATCACATAGTTTGATTTTCCTCCTCTTCCTACACCCCGGTAAATACTTTTACCAAAATATCTGCATTTTCACTTCATCGGAGACAACTAAATAAAAGTCTTGTATTCTTCCCTGTACCTTCCGGCTTGCCTTTCTAATGAATTGATCTACAAGCGACTTTCATTATTCCTACGTAACCCATACAAGAAATTAAGTTTATTTAAAATATATATAGGGCAGATGGAATGTTTCCCAAGTCCCAACCCTAATTAGATACCGAAAAAAGCCACATGCTTTAAGTGACATTCCGTTAACGTTCAGTGTGTCAGGTAACATCACAGAAAGCGAGGTCTCATATACAGGCTACACACATGTTAAAACATAAATGGAATAAACGTGTGTTTACCTCATCTAATTCGTCTTTCTTTCTCCGTCCTTCATTTTCTTCTTCCCACTTCCTTCATTCCAAAGCACAAGAGCGAGCTACATCCATTCAGAAAGCACTCGGTCGAATCTCGGCCGGATTCCTAGCTAACGTGACATTTCTCGTGGTCTTCCTCGTCGTATTTCGCTCCGTCCCTCTGCTCGTTTCTCTCACCGACTTCCCTCTCAGACATCTTCAGTTTCTGCATTTCGTTTTCACTCAGATAAAGCAACAGGCACAAATGTATCTATAACACCACGGAACAAAGTCCTATTTCAAAACCTAACAAGCACCCAACTCTTTAAAGAACAACGCTGGCTTTGCGGAGCGCAAAGCTGCAAGATCATGTTCGCAAGACCCCGACACAGGACTATCCTCTGCCAATTGTGCCCCGTCTACAACCACGTAAGTTATCCTATTTGTTTAATATTCGTTTCAGTATAAAACCGCATCCACACACACACGTCTCCCAAATGACGTTTCCTTCATACTTTCAGATCAAATTAATCTACGAATTTTTCCTCTCTCACAATCGATAGAGCTAATACTAATTTCCTTACAAACGACGCATGGCAACTCTTCGTTCTTGAAACACGAAGAACGCCTCGCGTTGTCTCTGTCAGAGGTTAAGAAGGACATTGCGATCTACAACTAATCGTGTGGAGCATGTTAGTGCAAGGAACAGAAAGAATTCAGTTAAACTACGTAATTTACATTCTGAAGACTACAACTGAGTAAAGAAGCCGGAGGAAAAAGTCTTCCTGTTGCATGCGTGTCCTCTGCTCCGGCACCAACTGCACAGGCTACATGCGGTCCTCTCAGAACATATTTAAAAAGTTCTCTTTCTCTGTGAGTGTGGATCTTTCAAACAAGTAGGATTTGAGGTTCTCACGACGGTAAAGATGACTGGTATGTAGCACTGTACAGCCTGGTGGAAGTTTAGCAAAGTTTCACATATCCTTGTTACCTCCATCATAAGGGCGATCGCCTCTGAAACGTCGATAAACTTCTACCAGACTACACGGCGCAACAAACCAGAAGACAGCCATCTTCGTAATCGCAGCAGTGAGAACTTGGAGTTTCAACTTTCTCTCCTCTCTTCTTGACGTCTTCTAGTACCTGGCAATACCATCTTCTTCTGTATCATTCCACTGGTCTCTTTCCTTTAACTTCCAATTCTAATACCCTTCGTGGTATCCTTGTTCTATAGTTGTCTTCAAACGAACAAAATAATGTAGTCTTTAATCTTTTAATTGAGTTAACAAAATTTCATTGCAATTACTTCTTTATAGATTTCATTTTAAATTCTTGCTTCTTAACGAAATGCTTCTCCAAAGACACATCACTTGAGTTTCGCTATTGTTTATCTTTGTAACTGTCTATGTTTCAGCAATGAATATTAAAAATACTGTTTAAAATATAATGCATGCATTTTGGTGTTAGAAACAAAACCTGTCCGAAAGGTAAAAAAAATATTGGAAAACTTATCAGACGTTTTTATTCCGCTGAAGGTGTTACAACCAACTTTCGGATCTGCGGCGTTGCGCAGGAACTAACCAAATGAACTTTGGGGGGGGGGGGGGGGGGGGGGGGGGAAGAACGGTCAGAGATAAAGAGCAAAATAAGATAAGTTGCTCCAGCATCCCGCAGGGTGAACCCGAGGTGGCCTTCAAAATCTCCCATTAGGCCTACCAGTGCGGCAGTCCAACTGCGTGCCTGGTAACCACCCCACCCTAATCACCTACCGAACATTGGTCGAGTTATTTGAATATCTAATTGACATTCTGCCTCCTGCATCAGTGTGTTTGCAAGAGAGATTTAAAATTCTGCCTACATCGTAATTATATGTTTACGTTAAGAATTCTACACATTATATATTTTTCTGCGTGTCAAATTCATAACACTTATACATATTATGGTAAAAAGTAAAATTGTCTCTGTGCTTCAACACTGGGGTCCGCAGTGGCCGCGCGGTCTGAGGCGTGGGCCTTGTGCCGCTTGGTCGCTGGAACCGTGGGTTCGAATCCCACTCAAGCCATGGATGTTTGTCCGCGTTTTTCTGTGTTGTGCTGTCCTGTGTACAGGTAGAGGCCTTGCGACGGGCCGATCCCTCGTCCAAGGAGTCCTACCGAATGTCCATAGATCAAGCCAACGAAAAGTTGGGACCCGCAGTGCTCAGGCACTTGAAGAACGGGTCGTTCCCAGTATCCCCAGCTTCAACACTATGTTGTGTATGGGAAATGGCGGTGAAGCTCCATGCATTAAACTCGGCATTTGACAGACGTGAGAGGTTTACGTCACCCTCCAACTGGACAGGCCTGAAACTCATATAACACCTACAGACGTGGAGTGGAACAGTAATAATAGTGTCTTCAGTAGCATTCGGAAGGCATCCAAGTCCAAACCCAAAAAAGATAATCCAATACGCCTGACGTTTTCCGGGTCTTACCCAGTATCTCGAGGCGAATGCAGTGATAAGGCTTAATATGGGCAAAGCCGTATCCTCTCACATCATTAATAATCCTTTCGCAGTTCATCTGACTCAACGTCCACCAGATATCTCGGTCGAGTGGTTAGCATTCTGCTTCGTTCCTACTCGAAAAATCCCGGGTTAGAATCTTGGATCTGAGACCGGCTACATTGACTGAATTATGTTTAATCTCCGAAGTTACGTGACGGATTCCCATTAAATTTTATATTGGGAATATAAATTATAAACTGTTAGCTTGAATTTAATTATGGGTTCACAGATATCGGTGCAATGTAATCCACTATTAACATGACGCTCAAATCAAACAATATGAACTTTCTCTGAAAAGATACGATCGTGGAAAAAAGTTTCGGATATGAAAAATATTTAACGAAATGGAAGTAAAATAATTTCTGACTCAATTCAGCGTGATTAACTCTGCAACAACTGGTTCGAACCTGCAATAAATTAAAATCAGTGCCAATAAAATATTCAGAAGAACAATAATACGTTTGGAAAACACATGCACTCGAAAATTCAGTACAGCTTTCCACTTCTGTTTTAAACACATAAGATTGCACGTCATGGACCAATCACTCTCAGTTCGCTTTGATTCAGATACGAGAAGTGCATTGCGGGCTGCATTCCTATGTACCAGGCCCTGAAGTTAAGCGCAACAGGTAAGAGGTCGGGGTCAAATAGCAAGACGAAGTGACGCAAAGTGTCTGCGCGATGGAGCTGGCCAATAAGCAGGTGCCGATGGCCGCGGGAACACGAAGGGGGCGGGTTTCGGCAAATAACCATCAGCAAAACCAGACATACCTACAGATAGAAAGATAGACAAACAAGTATAAGAAGAAAGGTTAAAAAACTGGGCGCTAAAAGACGAGGATAGAATAATTGCGTGGAGGGGATACTATATAACACTTGGAACCGCCAAAATGTTGGAGTGGAGCGGACGGCTCCTTTAAAACAGATATCGGTTCCAGATTTCAAATTCATTTCGAACTATGAGCTTTTTCTTCCCGGCAACATTCTATCTTCTGTACTAATTGCTCTAAAGGGTAAGTCAAGTCTTCTAAGATAAACAGCCATAAAGGCAAGTTACACGCACGCTTGCGAATTGCGTTTAATTGCTTGTTATAAAGCGTTGCGAATCGAACCTGTCGTTTCAGGACTTACCACTCACGTGAACAACAAAGTACGAACACTAAGCGTTGCCTGAGGCAACTGTTATGAAGAATTAATTGGACGTGGTATATTTGAAACAGCATCTTGCAAATCTTTATAGGCACGTCCTTCGGGCTCCTACTGCGAAGATCTGACATGCGTGTAAAGCAAGTGAAATTTAGTAGAAAGCAAACCTTGTAAAATACAAAGTAAAGCATAGGAAACTCAGAAATACTCGTAACAGACACACCAGAATCATAAACTGCTGTCATAATAAACGAATGTTTAAGTATTTAATTATGAAGATAACAGTCTTCTCGAATGTTGCTATGACTCATGGATATGACGGTGGAGGTAGAAACACCTCTGGAACGTCGGTAAACTTCTACCAGACTACACGACGTAACATCACAGAAGACAGTCATCTTTTTATTAGTTGCTGTGAGAACCTGCAACCTCATCGATTTAATTATGCTTTATCAAATGCTGACAAAGTTATAATAATAATCGTTAAACATTTGGAACATTTAAAGGTAGCAAGACAGCATTTGTAGAAAAATTCCTGAAGTTACAAGTCAATGATTAAAAGTGCATCGATTTTGTGTAAATGGTCCCCCTAAAATTATTAACGCCTACTACAACAAAAGTTTTAATTACAAAATTAAATGATTAAAGATAATATGGGTTTAATTTTATTTGTAACTCTATATATTAAATGTTATGATTATATTGTCTGACACAAAACAGTTAACCTACAACTTTTTTCACAGGGCAGAGAGGTCAAACGTACTGTTCCAGCAGCTTTAAATCCAGTACTGTCCACCACAGCCGCCAATTGAGTCAACGCCCATAGCTGCACAACACAGCCTGAAACTTGCATATGGTCAGTCCTACCAACTCGGTGTAGCCAGTTTTCGTGAAACTAAGTCCACAATGGTGAGATTACAGGTTCTCAAAGCGACGAACATGAATATGGCTGTCTTCTGGATATTAACGCCGTGCAGTCTGGTATACGTTTACCAGCTTTTCATAGGTATACCACGTCCTGATGATGGAGGCCGCAAGTACCTCTGAAACATTTGTAAACGTCTACCAGACTGCACGGCACTACAACCCAGAATACAGACATCCTCAGGCTGTCTCCTGCCCAAACGTCAGTATTTTTTAACGTTTTGACACGTTGCTGTACCAAGAAGATTTCACAATGAACATGGACAGGCGTGAAATATATAAATCACAAAAGTGACTTATGTTGCTTTCTATCTTAAATATGTCTTGTACCGTTATAATCAGTGTCAGAAACGGGTGACTCCTATACCATGCGTAACAAAATCATTCACCTTACTTAAGCTCACAGTTCGTTAGAAATGTGTATGTTTGTATGTATAATGAAATGGGCGAAAATACGCTTCAACTGTATAGTTATCAATTTGGGATAATGCAATATCTGGAAGATAAATATTACGAAAGACGAGTTGCATAAAACACAGTCAAGATAACTTTTGGCCAATCAGTCTTCTGAGAATAGACAGACAAACTAAGACAAAGAACCTACTACGCACTTCAGCACTGTTTATAAACAGTGCCTCAAAAGTGAATGTTCCAAGCCAATTACAATAACTCCTTATACGTCATTAAAATGCACGAAGGGTAAATCCTAAGTTCACTTCAAATCAATTTTTAAAGCGCAAAAAGTCAACAGTGCGAACTGTCTGTGGTGGTATCGACATTCAACACAGGCATCAGCGCTGTTACTTGGATGACCACTGGCCTTTGACCGTTGTAACTGCCTTCAACAGGCTATGTAACACAACAACCATCCAATCAAACAATAAACTTATAACAACTTAACCGCGTCTAACAGCACTTCAAAAAACGTCTCCTACTTCTGTAGACACAATAACTAACGCTGGGAGGTAAATTGTTGGAAAGGTGAGTAACTACAAGATTTTCAAGAAACATACATTATATGCTTAGTGCTTGTCCCCATCCCGAGGAACTGATATGATAAGTGAGCAAACCTGGCCGATACATAATAAGCCTAATAAAACCCAGTTCCAAATGCCACAACGCATACAATTTTTTTTTTCTTCAGAATTTTATACATCAAAAGTCACCAATGCACCTGCAGAAATATTGTACAATGAAGAAGCAGGCGGTTCAGAACAATTTTTAAGGCGCGATCAAGCAAAGAGACGAAGCCTTGGCTACATGAAACGAGGCGGTGGCGGCATCTCTTTGACTATCAAGATGACAGACAAACCGGTGGTGGTGGGGGGTGATATATGGAGTTGCGTACGTCGCCAAAGCACGCGCGATGAATGCAAGGCAGCAGTCATTTTATTTTCTTCTTTCGCTGATCTTCACATACCGCAAGAAATTCGTGTATGGTGTATGATGCAATTTTCTTATGTTTCTTACGGTAACTAACCCACTTGAATTCATTGCGGTAATGAGAAGGGTTATTCGTGTCACAAGACGCCTTCTCTCAAAATGGATTCATCGAACTGTTCAAATGCGAGTAAACTACTTCCTTTCCGATACGTACTGTTCGACACAACAATTTTAGTTACGAAAATCGCATGGACAGACACTTCATCGTGACAATGGTGAATTTCGCATCCATCACATTCGTCGTTGTTGGATTTGAATAATTCGCATAGCATAGCACAGCTCACGCAACAAGATCAATTCCTTTTTAAATTTCTGTAAAACAACAACAAAATCCCTAGACAATACTTTCCCCTTCATCCCACGAACCATAGCATAATTACCTTTATTACGTTCTCGCTAAACGAAGCAGTTGCCTTAAACTCTTTCAGGAAATAATCAAATCTCAGCCGTACTGTTTACAATTACACAGTTCAGTAAATTAAATAAATGACTAATAAATCAACGCTTAGTGGACATTTTCATTCATCTTTAAGTTTAAAAATCCCACAAGGTTACAAACAACATGGTGTGTTCCTTTTTACGCGATTGTCATCTGTCATTCACGAGCCACGTGTGTTTATCCGATATTCCTTCATCTGATTTAATATCTGTCGACTAGTAAAAATTACACACCTTCTCCCATACAATTTCCCCCACCTTTTCGCTGCAACGTCTCTCCCAGTTCCAAATATTATTCTCAGTACAGTACTGTTCTCAAAGAACCTACTTATGTTCTTGCCTTAGACAGCAGACATTCTTAGTGTCTTAGATCCACCACACTATTCTAATCTTCTAAAATCCTCACGCCCACCCCCTTACCCGTATCCGACAGAATAGACCGAAGAAAACCACGAAAAATCCGAGTCATGATAGGAGGTAATTCGACCAATACTTGAACCAGGTACCTCTCGAATACAAGCTTGTTTCTCGCCATGTTTATAAACTATATAACCTTGGCCTTTCGCATTTGTAACGTGTAAGTCACGTCAGTGAGACCCTCTGGCATATTATAAACCGGTTCTGAAAACTGTCGAGTGGACATGGTTTGATGGGAGAAAAATGACACTCAGAGCGAAACAAAACTGACAGACTAAAAGTGGACTTGCTTCTGCAACGGCTGATTACACTACCCCTCGGTTCCAGCAAGAGAACACGTGAATAAGCCAAAAAATTATATCACTACTGATGAAAATAAAAATACACACAAACTACTTGTTACTGAATCCAAGGGATTTTTACATTTTACTTCATCTGAAGTAGGTTTCTGTTTAGCACCAAGCCTTAATTCTAAATAAAGACACAGTCCGAAAAAGATGTACACATATTCCACTAATGAAACAAAGGCATTAATTACATACGTCAACACTGACATTCCGTGATTTTAGGAATCTAGTGTAGGTGTTAAAAATGACAACCGTTAGCTTCGTGGCACAGTTGACAGCGGGAAGCAGCTGACTGCCAAGCGACCACCAAAATTGCTGTTGTGTTTACATCTTTTTGGGACGTCCTGAATTGCACTTGACATATCCCGCGTATCTACGATCAAAATCACGAATAAGTCTAACACACATAACTATTCAGTTATTGAGCTGAACGAATACGAAGTTCTCGTTTACCTCCGTCCTTTTCCATTAGAACATTAATGTATTCTGCAGATATTCTATCAACGTTGGGTTTACTTCCAATTAGGGTTTGTCGGTTTTTAAAAACCGGTTTTTTGGATAAATTTGTAAAATTCGAAAATCGGTTTTTAAAATTTAAAAAACCGGTTTTAGATACTAGAATTAATATGTCAAAATAATTAATCAATTAAAAACGTTAACATTTTGCCTTGAAATTGCCTCGGGCACAAGCATATTGTAGTAAAACTAATCTTCATGAGTCAGGCTGAAATTAGTTCCAAATTATTAAATGCTTTAGAAGTACCAATTCAAGAAAGAAGACAAGTTTGATTGGTAACCCTTTTGCTATATTTGCAAAATCCACAAAACATTTCAACAAAGAAATCTAGTGTAATTCCTATAGCTTCAAAACTCGATATTATTAAGTTATCCGGAAAAATATTGTCTAGAATATATCCAAATTCTTGTATGGAAACATATTCCGATGATGAATATATCGGAGACGGAGAAACTATTAATCAGGGCAATGCTCTAAAAGAAACCATGGAAAAATCAATTCATAGGTTTCTTGAGGAACCTGAAGAAATAATATAAATTCCGAAGACATTGAAGGCCGAATTTTCAGTATTTCAGGCAACCAATAAAAGAACAAAGAATTTAGATTTATTATTTGATGCCCTGAAAACGATAAAACCAAGTTTAGTAGCCAGTGAGAGAGTATTTTCTATTTCAGGCAATTTTGTATCTAGAATAAGAACAAGATTAAGTAATCGTTCAGTGGATATTTTATGTTTTTTGAAATCATATTTCCTGAAGAAAAATACTAAATTAAATAAAAAATTTATATTTTGTACGGATTTTAGTTATTTTAATTTTTTTATTTGGTTTTGTATGTAGTATATTTTATTTTGTTCTATTTTTGTAGTTCCATAAATATTAAGTAAACTGAAAATTTTTAAAATAAGTATAAATATTTTTTATTGTTTTAATTATATTTTGTTTTTGTTTTGTTTTTTGTAAAAATTCGAAAACATGTTTTTTTTTGGAAATACTGGGATTCGAAAACCGGTTTTGTCAAAAGTCGGTTTTTGTATAAACCATACTTCCAATCCATCTGTTACAGTAGTTTCCTTTTATCAAGTAAATTCCAGGAAATACGGTTTCCAACAAAATAACAGACGACATAAACCGAGCAAGTAGACTAGTTATAGTTAAAATTTTGCGGACGGCACGTTCTTTGAATAACTAATCACATCGCATCTTACCTAACCGCTTCCATTTGAATAACAAGAGACAACGAAGTTCATAAAATCTACAGACTACATCATAAATAAGAATGACCTTAGAGAGATCTGAGGTTCTCACGGCGACGTGTTGTTTGGTAGTGTAGTCTGGTAGAAGTTTGCCGACGTTTCAGAGGCGCTTGCTGTTGGTGTCGTCAGCAATATCGCCCTCGGCGTAACAACCATTAAAATAGCCATATTCAAGGATGAGTTTATTTTGAGTAGCATTTTTGTTTGTATAAACATTCCAATTTCTGCAAAGTGACAAACTTTAACACGAAGCTCAAGCAAGAGTCAATTTGAATATTTACACTGCGCAAATAATTCTTACTTCACAGAATTGATTCCATTTTGAGAACCCAGTAGCCGCTTTGCTCGTCAAGAAATTTTTCATCTCTTACAGATGCCGAAAGTTCATCGCCGTGTTCACAAGATCCCCAAGGGGGACCACAACCTGAAACAGATGAATCCTAACACCGTAAACAAGCTCCCTGGGCCCGATTCCTTCAGAAATACTATGATACAGAAACAGTGTGATACACGAGGCTTTGAAGGTAGTCCATATTATGCCGTTTTCGCGATGGTTGCTAAGCTCCGCCATTTTTTATGGAACACGAAGTTTTATTACCATGCACACAAGAGTCTTCCAGTTACATTCAGTATTATGTACTTAAAAGAACGTTTTACATGAAACGTTTTGTTTGAGTAGAATAACGAATAACTTGGCGCTGAAACTAAACTTTGATGCACACATACAGTCCGATTTTTCATACGTGGCCGCTGAACAGCGCGTGGTGGCGAAATTACGGGAAGAGTAGTAGGAGTTGAAATTCTAAGTGCAGTGGGATAATTGCGTCGTTACTTTGCAACTGAACTAACCAACCGCCCCATTAATTCCATACATATTTCACTGAACTCAAAAATTTACTGCGCATCGTGTTTACAGCGGCCATGTCTGAGAAACTGAACTGTACAGTTATCTATACGTACTTACGCTACCTCGCTTGCACACACATACATGTACATTCATGCCTTACGTAAACACACGCATATAGCATGCACATGCAACAGTTCGTTTAGTTCACAAAGCCTTTGAAGAATCTCCCTGTCGTGCTGCAAATGTGTTACTCCGTTGCCCACAACCTCTCGTGGAAACATCAAAATAATGCAAGTAAAAGTTACCAACAAGAACTGATCGTGACACATGTATATGGAAAGACAAGACCAAGACAGGGCGAATGCAAGCTGAACGAAAACAAGGGGCAGGGCAGAAACTGTGAGGGTCGAGTCATGTTCTCCACCCACGGAGTGCTCCCCTGTTCCCTCAATGAAAGAATCGATGTCACTGATCCTTGGCATCAACTCCAACAGAACGACGGACTACATGGACCAAATGCAGGGTGTGGCCCATGTTCAATACATCCATCCGCCATCATCTCTATTCAGTTCAAAAAGTCACAAATGTAAGTGGAGGAGGGGAAGAAGCCAGCCCGAAGATTTGTTCAGTGAGTAGATCATTATTATACTTAAGGGTCAAATGCTTTAGTCATGATTCAACTTGTTCAAGTCTGCTGGAATTTAGTGCAGTCTATTAGAAACTCGTAACATACGAAGAAACAATGTTTTTCGTATATACAAATCTAGCATTGATACAAAGAACAGATTGTAGTAAAGTACTGTATTACCAAAAATAATATTCCCCGACACTTCCTCGTATATGTACTTTAACATCTTAAATGGCACCTGAAGATTTGTTAACTGCAGAAAACAGTAAATTATTCATAACTATCAAGATATTAATATCTTTAAAACAAATATATCTGACATCACTCAGAGTATGCTTTCTATAATCTACAGTCGTGATCGCCATATGCATTAAAGGGTCAGAAATCTTCAAAAGAGCTATGGACACAGATTGCTGTATGCAACATAAAAAAACATCGTTTATTCTTCTAGCAACAGCAGGACGACAGGACGAAAGTTGGAGAGATAGAAGAATTTTTTACAACTGATGTACAATTGACAACATAATACGTGTGAAGCGAAAGGACACAGAAATTTGATGACACAAATAACTTCACTGATTTGTTCCCCTGTTCTGGCCACAAATCAGTACCAAGTAGATATTAAATAGACATCAGGCAGAATAATCTAAAGAAAGCGACTGGATCAAAAGGGAGCCTTTCTCATTTCCGACGCGGGAACTGCATATCCCGAACAGTCTAATCGCCCATACAAACGGAGCGGCTTCCCGCAAGGAACCGGTGGGTTTAACATCAAGTTTAAAATAAAATCACTAACAAGATCTTAAATCATATCTAAAGCTTCTATAAGGGGATTAACCACTTTTCTTCCATTCAAAAGAAAGTATGTGAGAACATAAGAGACGAAGAATGTTGAGACAAGCATTCATATGGTTATGGGCACGACGTGCTGAATAAGATGTCTTGGTAGTCGTGGCACTCGGTCAAAGCTGAATGTCTACACGATTCCTTTTGAAACAACGTGCTTTAGACCAATGAGAAGACCCGCTGAAGCGTGTTTCGGGGATTGCGAAAAGAAGAGACCGGCGTTCACAATTTTCCGCTGCTTCAAATTCCGTGAGGTTAATATAGTCGAAACAAGAAGTGCGTGAAAATGCTCGGGCGATTTCCTCACCTCGCCATAAACTCTATACTTTGGCAATAAACAAAAAAACAAAAACAAAAAACAAAGACCACATTTGTGACAATATGTTGTTAGTCTTCTGCAAATCTATCATCAAGGTTGTCACCACGCAGCAAAGGTATGAACTACGATAAATTACTATTTTAATTATACGGAACAGAAGCTGTCTTGAGTAGTTGATACACGTTAGCAAGAAAATGTCCGTCTTTTTATGGATCACGTTGGTTTATTACGTGTTCACAGAAGCCCGCTAACAGACTTCATACTGAGCCAGCTGAAAACAGCCTACACACATCCTATTAACGAAACAGAAAGACAAATTCAAATAACGAGCAGCTATATTATTCGTACACTTGACTTAAATCCGTTCCGGGGACAGGAACCAAGACAAATTAGCAGAACAGCAGGATACCAAGAAAAATGAGAAACGTATACGCATATTTTGTGTGAAAACTCAAAGGAAGAAATAAATTTAGGCCGGAGTGTAACATTAAAACAAGTCTGAAAAGGAGTAGGGCGTGAAAGTACTGAATGGATTAATCTGGCTTAGAATAAAGTATAAGAATTTCATCGAAATCCATCTAAGCCTGGTAGTTGCGAATGTATACATAACCACCCAATTAAATACGTGGTGTGATTTCAGGTTTTCATCGACAAGGCCGTAGAAATTAGCTCCTTGATGATGGAGGTAGTAAGCAGAAAAAGTAATTCCTCGTGACGGACAGACGTGCGTTCATGGCTTCGTGGTGCTGGGAGAATCGGAGTTCATGCTTTGTGTTGAAGACAGTACAACGATTGATTGATTTATCATGCCACAATTATGTTGGACACGCCGCTATTTCTGAGGTACGTCTGACACGCGAGACGTTTCGTATGTTGTCTGCACCCCCCGTCTTCAGGTAACTCGTTGTCATTATACTGATATTATTAAGTGTTAGTTTCAAATTAGTGCTAACACTACTGGTCAGTGTGTCGCTCATCATTCACTATCCATCAAACCCCAACGGTCGCTACTGATATAAAACTAGGAACATTACACGTATATCAGTATAATGATAACAAATCACCTGAAGACGGGAGCAGATTCAACAACCGAAACGTAGAACATATCACTAATACACTGCGTATTATAGACAATGTCCAATAGAGTAGTAGTCAGTTTAATTGTCGAAATGCATGAGCAATTAGATCATCTGTTTATGTACGTTTCTGCTACAGTCAGTTTGTTCTAACTACCAAACCTGAATAATGAAAGGGCGTTGAAGGGCCAGTGATAGAAAAGAAAATTCTCTCCTGGGATATATAGAGACCAATTCCGCATTAAATATACTCTGATAAGAGTAAGCATTTGTACACTTATACCAATGTTTATTAATCTTTGGATGCTAGGATTCACTTGTTATGTAGTATATAAATTCCCAAATTCAGCTCTTCTCACTTTCCGAAATATAATTATTTTTAATCAAAGTCTTTATTTCGACTTCAGTTATTCAATTCAGGTACAAGAACATGACGAGCATCCATGGGCATGCGGTTTTAAAATATATTACTGCCCACATAATTCCCGTTTAATATTTAACAGGGAATATGTGATGGCGAACAACGCAGGAGATTTTAGCTTTTCAGAAATTCAAAGAACAAATCCCAATACATATTTACCTACCACAAGGACCTTTTACCAATTGCAGTGTTGAGGTTCTTCACATTATATCATAAACCACCCTCTTTGTACAGTGACACGGCCAAATTCGCTACGTTTTCTCGCCTATATTCCTTCTGAGTTCAATGTGAATCAATTCTGATTCAGTACGTTATAACAGAGTTTCTTGTACGTGGACCTGTCTTAGGACTGCTTACAATTGCAGGCTTTGGAGTTGGCTGTGATAAATTTTACAGGTTTTGCTACCAAAGTGTTAGCTATATGAAAACACCGATTACTGAAAATTACCACGTTAAATTACCAAGCGGCTTACCAGACACATACTGTCCAAGAATGTCAGTCACTGTTCCAAAGGATATGAATTTTATTAACCGCAAACATTTTGGAAAAAAGACAAATAAATTTGCTCCAAACTGTTCAACATTCTTTACAATATCTTGTGTCTCTGGCCGTTCACAGTACACCACAGAAATTTACCTCCCGCCAGCATCTATAAATTACAGTTTTGGAGGAATTCTGTCTTGCGTAACTATCTCTTATGTTAAGATTTTTCGTAAGTAATAGTTAAACATGATGTAAGGTCTGCTATATGTTATGTACCCAACTGACTTCCCTATAAAACATACGCTACAAGCAAAGGTTATAATAACAACTACTACTCCAACAAGAATAAAGCCAGAAGAAGAACATCTGAGTCTGAAGGCCCCCTTAAACATGAGCTAACTACCACCTTTACCAAGGATCATGCGTCCCAAGGAATAACGTCTCATTGGATACTTATTAGTCCTGTCGCAAACGGAAAGTATCAACCGCTATCCGGTAGTACCAGCCATATGGGTAACGATGCACTTTCGCCCTGTGGTGATGTATAATTTAACTACGAAATTCATCACTATTTTGAACATCTAATTAGTACACATCCGTTCAATAGCAGAGTTTCGTATCACATTGCAGCAACCATTCTTGACGAAAATTGTTCAGTACTGAACGATGTTCTCAATTACAATATAAAAGCACGAAATGCTTTCCTGACCAGTCACCAGGCACGCAAAAGAGCTTTAAGTTTCCAGTATCTCCAATTTTAAAGTTGATGCATTCAACACAGAACGGGTTTTCAAAAACTCATAGGACCTATAATAAAATTCTAGATTACTTTCAGAAACGTACACAAAACGAAAGCGAAAGTTGAAGAAACGGCGAAACTAAACGAGATTCAGGGGTGTACCACAGGACACGATTTTAGGCCACTTTAATCCCATCCTCAGAACCTAAGTCCGTAATACAGAGTGACGCACGAAAGTTAACAATCTGTAGCTTGATTAAAAACAAACCGTTTCTTTCTTTCTTTTTTTGTGAGACTTCACACTTGACTTGTAGTACACTATAACCTAGCGCTTATATACGTCCATTAGCAGGAAAATGGCTGACCATACTTCGTTTGTCGCATGAAGGCCGTGTAAAGGAAACGGAACCGTCCTCCAGTGGACGTTCCAGAGAACGCTCCAGGCATGCAACGAAGCGTAATCCAGAAAATCAGTTGATTAACTATGGACATTTCGACGATTAGTCCAGCGAATACTTAACATGGTCCGTAGACGTTTCTGTACAAAACGCCAGTGTTGCATAAACTTTCACAACGAAATACGTAAAGAATACTTAAATTCACAACACTGGCAGAGATAGAAAATGCTGTAGTATTCAAAACCAGGTTTAAGGGTAAAGCTTACGTTCATTTGGACTGGACGGTGAACAAGCCAAAGAAAACAACTAATCTCATGGGCCCGAGAGCCATGATTGTCCGCTTGCGCAGGGATACCTCCGAAGACATGTGATTACAAACACTGGTCCACGTATCCAAGAAGTTGTTCAACAAAATGATGGTCACATTGTACATTTTCTTAATTTAAGATGTTTCCCAAAAATTTCTGCGTCTGGATTCGTTTATCATGCTTAAATTAATTTTATCTTGAACATATTCATCGTATTCTTCCTTCAGAACGAGGGACAATGCTTCAGATCCACACAAAACAATTTGAAAAATTGTGCTGTGCGTATATTGCAACTCAGTGTTATGCAAAACAAATGGTATTATTCTGTAAGCTATCCAGCCTGTCGGAAACTGACGGTCTACCACTTTGATTTGTGTATTCATAAAATCTTGAAAGAAGAGAAGAGAAATAGAGGATCCCCCGAGCATCAAATTGTCGATAAGTACTGTATTGCCTCGAACTTCAGTCACCGTCATTATAAACGATGCGCCAATGTAAGATATGCCAGAGTATAGGGGCTTGATGGTTCTGGTCAGTGCGTGCCATCTGCTGGAAAGAGGGCAGTACTGGCCGCTGCCTCACACTAGATTGACGAGCAGGTGGCCGGCCATACCACATGACGTCATCAGATATTTTAAATGCATACAATGAAACAAATGAAACACATATCTACAAGAACTGCACAACCAATTTTTCGTTATAAAACACAACACCGCCTTTTAACAAAGGTGAACACACTAAAATGTTTCTAGAGACCTAATACGTTAAGGTCGATCCTTAAACACATAACAGCTTGTTTTAATGTATTTGATGACTAACACAGACACGGAAAATGTTTCCTGTCGCGTACTTGTTGACAGGCCAAACCTATAAATGGAAAAAACATGGTTTATCATCACAAAAACGGTTAGCTTGATCTTCATAAGCTTATGCTGTGACAATCATACATAAATTTGAAGAGTAAGCTAATATAAATTAAGTGAACCGAAACACTGTTACTGCCCTGATCATGGAGGCAGCAAGGACCTCTGAAACGCTGGTAAACTTCTACCAGACGACACGTCGCTACAGCCCTGAAGACGACAAAGTTGTTACTTAGATTAACGCATGTTCCTTTAAGACCGGTGGACATATTACATTTGCGAAAGATAATGACAGAGTGTGAAGGATCGAATGGTATGTTCAGCACAGAGTAGCCTCAAGCTGGTCTCTCCACACCCTAAATCAAACGCTTCAGTTGTGCAGGAGATTGTATGGATACAGCTGTTCTTTCGCTGTCATTTTGAAATCAAGCATTGAATTAAAATGTATTTTACTAGCAGCACTCATTCTACTTACAGCTCCTTGTGTATATAATGTCTGTATACAGGTAAAATTTGGTACTATAATATAATGAAATTTTAAAGACTGTCATCAAATTTATGCATGTTTCTTATTTGGGAATCGGTTTAATTTTTGTTTCTGCAACTGAAATTTTGCGTGAGTGTCTGTTCCAAATAAATATTTTATTACGTTAAGTGAATTACTTAATTACATAAATTTTACGCTTGTAAGTCAACAATTACAATCGTTTCTGAAACATGCAAAATTTTTCAAGTGTCCAACATTTATAATTTCTATATGGTTTTAAGAAAAGGAAAATCGCCATTATACAGTGTGTACGTAAAATAATGGTGGGGTAACAAACAGTCATAGTTTTGGAACAAAGCAGGTAGAGACATGAAATAAACGTCAAAATAAAGAGAAACTCTCCAAGAATCTTACCTGTTCAGTAGATTTCGATACGCGCTCCTTTAGTTGCCCTGCAGACATCAAGACGATATTCAAGCTCTTGCCATACACGACCGAGAACATCCGGTGTGATAGATGAAACAGCTTCAGAGATCCGTTCTTTCAAATGGTCCAAATTTGTTATTTGGACAGAGAACACTTGTTGCTTCACATAACCCCACAAATAAAAATCCATAGGGGTAAGATCTGGAAAGCGTGGAGGCCAGGCTATCCACCCTCCTCGTCCGACCCATCGCTGAGGAAATGTTTGGTTTAGGTAATCCCGCACGAATGTGGCAAAATGTGGAGGTTCTCCATCCAACTGGAGAATGAAATTCTCCGGTATTTGAGGCACTGCATACCCTTCTAACATACCCAGGAAGTTCTTCCCCGTCACAGTTTGTTCAGCAAAAAAGAAGGGGCCAATAACTCTGTCTCGTCCAATTGCGCACCACACATTAACTTTCGGGCTATCACGTTGATGTTCCATAATGACATATGGAGGTTCATTACCCCATATTCTAACATTATGCCGATGGACTCGTCCCGAAACATGAAACGTAGCCTCATCACTGAACATAAACTTGTCCAAAAATTCTCGGTCGTGTATGGCAAGAGCTTGAATATCGTCTTGATGTCTGCAGGGCAACTAAAGAAGCGCGTATCGAAATCTACTGAACAGGTAAGATTCTTGGAGAGTTTCTCTTTATTTTGACGTTTATTTTATGTCTCTATCTGCTTTGTTCCAAAACTATGACTGTTTGTTATCCCACCATTATTTTACGGACACACTGTATATGCCAGCCTAAAGATACGGCTAATACGCGACCAACACCAAAACTAGAGTCTTATGAAATATTTTTCAGGCTCAGACTTGGATGGATTCTTTAGGGAAGAAACATAAGCAATGAAAAATGGGCACGAGATTTAGAAATGAGGATAATACTAAACAGAATCCTAAAGAAACAAGGCGTTTGTGGGTAAAGTGAATTCAGCCGGGTCAAGATAGGATCTAGTGGTGGGGTCTTGTGCACGGAATTAGTTGTCTAGCTGAGTGACTATCAGCTTCTGAAAAACTTTTGAGCTTCGTTGAGGACGTTAACTGTGTACTTGAGAATCTAAACGGTCACTTCTGTTATCCATGCGGGTGTGTTCGTTTATAATTAGGCTAATAGATGGTTATTAGAATGTTCTTCAAAAGAACAGTTGTTGTTGTATTATTATTATCTTGCAATCTTTCAGGTCGTCCCTCTTGGTAAGCTACCTGTAACATGTTTTGCTTGCGCCAACTAATTTTTTGTTTCCATAAAGCAGTGAAAACCTACCCCAAGTTCTGGTAGCACATGGGACGCTCGACAACATCTGCAGAACGTCTAATAGTTGATTTTTAAGTGAAATGAGGGGTCGGTCGCCTACCTTTAGCTTGGAAGGTTTCTTTCTGGTCGTGTGCGGGCTGTAGGTCAACCAACAGACGGCTTGTTTTCCGCAGGGTTGTGGTTTCCGCCTACCTAGCTGGACGTACATCACATCACATCACCTTAAGCTTGCTTCTAGCATATTCAATCCTCTAATTTTTGTCCTCTTTGTCAAGAAGTGCATAAAATGGGTAAATATTGATGAGGTAAAGTCTGTCAGTTCCATCTCTGTAACCACAGATTGATTTTGGTGTGTGTGTGTCTAAACAAAAAAATAATTATGATTGGTTTCAATCAGTCCGATATATAAAAAGAAAGAAATCCAACTCCAAATTCGAAAACTTTGTCACAAACGGCTCATCGGACAAAACTCGTTACGTAAGTTCAAAAACATAAATTAATTTAAAGGCTTCTGGCAAATGATTGCGAATAAACTGATCCATATATTTGACACTCTCTTTCGTCTATTATTTTTAACAAACACAACGTGTGACCCTACTTCCGTTATCATAGGAAACTATACAATCTCATCTATTGGATCAAATTGATAAATCTAGTCCGGGGATTAAGAAATGTTGTGGCGGTTTTTAAACTAACAGAAAAAAGGACAATGTCCAGGAATATTCATAAGTTTAAACATATAGTCTACTTACTGATCTTCAGCTTCTAACTAGAACATATTTCGACAAGATAAACAGGCCTTATTAAGAGAAACAACGATAAATAAATTATGGCTCTGTAGAGTTCATATGCATGAAAGGTGTTCTATTCGGTACTAGAGTACGTGTATGTAAGTATTTATTAGTCGACTGAAACACGGATACGCTTTACCTGTACTGGTTTTTAAGTTTTCTCCAAAATACGCCATCACAAAGGTCCGAAAGAAGACCTGAAAGCCCTACAACAGAATGGCCAAAATATTATATCTCGTTATTACGATGATGGTATCAAAAGAAATTTTCTTACAGTCCAATAAAGAAGGCGATCTTATAAGCAGCTGCAGACGGGAAAAAATATATGGTCATAACACAACATCAAAATCAGCAGTAAAATGTAACTATACGTTAACAAATAATTCCACAATGTTTCAAAACTGAAATATCTAGAAGCAACACTAAGATATCGATACGGTATTCCTGATTAAATTTGAAGAAAACTAAAATTCTGGCAAGACTTGTTACTGCTACGTTTCAAAACCGTTATTTCGTCTACTTTTGAAAAAAGAGCGTTGGCTATTTTCAAACAACAATTATAATTTGTTTTGTTTGCGTCTGACGCGCGACCTCTTCCTCTGATGGCGAACATGACTCGTGAACAGTTGTGTGAGAGCCGAGTCAAATAAGAATAAAATGTGAAATCTATAATGTTTAGGATCCTAAGTAACGAACAGCTCCGTGCCAATTGCACCATACAGCTGTAACATTCCACTCAATTCCACATCGCAATCTATTTTCCTAAGATCTTACTTAATATTATCCTCCAGTCCAT
This sequence comes from Zootermopsis nevadensis, assembly GCF_977971745.1. Lineage (NCBI taxonomy): Eukaryota > Metazoa > Arthropoda > Insecta > Blattodea > Termopsidae > Zootermopsis > Zootermopsis nevadensis. The sequence goes on from NW_028259142.1 coordinate 13,511,893, forward strand.
CTCCCTGTCTCTAAAGTAGCTGTAAAGAGGTTTCTCCCATACGAGTTACATATCCAGTCGATCGTGACCTAAAATATATCTACGTGACACATATAAACAGTGGAAGTTACTCTTAAAATATTCGCAGTATCTTCCATTCTCTATTTGTTCCACAACTTTTTGAGTTCAAATATTTTAGCAGTTTTCAAATCAAAATCGAATATTTCTTAAATTTTTAGAACCTCCAAAACTTTTCTCCACTGCAGATTAGAATTAACACGTTTCCTAAAACTACGTAGATCCAGAGGTACGCGTGTTACAAGTTACGAACCTTTGAAATACGTAAAAAGAGTAGCCGGATGCAATTGGCCCTCTATATGTTACGACAAATGGAATGAGAAACCTCAAACGTGCGTTGAACCCTAGAAGAGAGAACTTCAACAGCTGTTGAGTCTGAAAAGGATGTGAAGATCATAATTAACAACGTTCATGAGCGTTTATAGAAATAAAGAGTCACTTTGTAACAGACGATACGTTTCAACTATATAAAATGATAATATTATGTAGCTTTATCATCACATAAAAATTGACTAACCAACCAATCACATGACTACGTGTTACCGTATCTTTCTTGAAGAATTCACAGTTTCACATCTTATCATTCTCCTAACACTTAACAAAAATAAATATTACGTAACGAAACCTGTCAAGTTAACAATTGATTTCCATTCATCGAAACAAGCAGACCAAGACAAATTCCAGCTGGCCTGTAAAGAAAATTATTCCTTTTCATAACTCCGGAGAGACATTGTTTACATTTCAGCCTCTAACTTATAATTACCACTATTTTATAATATCCTGAGTGTGTTATAAATCTGCAATTTTTTCTCCTATCATCCGACAGACTCTAACATCGATTTGAGAGACAAAAGGTAACAACTGTGGTCTAGATTCAAGAGACTCAGCATGCGATCCAAACGCGGACACAGGTCACATAAAAGCAAGAAACGTTTTGACTACCATCTTTTCCAGGAATACACTGCACCATGGATTTATTTAGTTACTTCATCCGGTATATGGGCACCAAAAACAGCCCTGTTCCCTGTAGATGTCCTGCGCTTTGCAGCCTTAAAGCAGTTTATCAATTTCACTGTCTCTTCTGTTCCATCATCTTCACTGTTCACTGCCACGTCAGCAGCCGATACAGCTATATCCATCCAGTCTTAATTATCGCACCACGAAGGCGTATAAGGGGCGTGAAAAGAACGCGCCAAGCATTCTATATGCTTTACACACGGGATACGAACCCCAGTATCTGGTAAAAATATTAACCGCATCATCCGATGAAATATACCAGTACTCATGGCATGAATTTGCTTGCCACAGTGTTTCGGGTGTAATCAGACGATGCTTCATACATGCATTATTCAAATTCTGTTTTATTATGATATAAATATGCATATTTAAACAGAACCAAATCCGAGTCATCGAGATTCGACGTCTGCGCACTGAATGGCAAACAACAATCCAATCATCAGCTCGAAAAACACAAAATATCGTTCATACAAATCTTACACTTCGCTTGGTTATTAGTTCCAGTTTGGCTGTTGGTTAAAGCATTAGTTAAGGTGCAGGCATTTAATTGACCATTCCTTCGCGTCATGTACAAAAAGAAAAACTAGTTCGTTCACACGGTCCATTTCCACTTTAGAATTTAGTTTGTTTTATTTAAAAATTACTAATGGCTATGCATTACATTAACATCCTATTCAATCTCTAATACATCCGGTAATTATGCGCAGAAGTACGACCACCCAAGCACTGATCTGCGTTTAGTTGCAAAAGAGAATAATTATCAGCTGAAACTCGTATGACAAACCACTCCATACTTGTTATACAATCATGACAAGTTCCGCGGCAATTAGGTAACACGAGTTCTACATCAAACTGCTTGTTAGACCATTATTCTGGTTTCATGCAGAAGTCGACAGAATTAAATCCTATCCACGTCGAACGTTGTAGAGTTATTCAATTGCAAATTAGTCCGGTCTATAAGACATTATTGTGCCGTCTTGCATAATCGTCGTATGGACGATCCTACTTCCAATCACGGCCGAGAATACACACGAGGTGTGGTCAAAACGTATCGGGACTAAATTTATTTTTCAGAAAAAAGAAGCACATTTTGAAGTTGGGCACATAAAAATCCTTACTGACTTCAACACCGGGCGAACAGGGTCCACTTCTTAGCTGTGTTGAATGCGACGCTTGGCAAACAACGCGAATCTCAGACTGCTATTCTATTTCGTAACTCCACTACAAAGAGCCAGCGGAAATTCAGAAGAAAGTTTCTATAATGGTTTCAATAAAGTCACAATAATTGGCGTGTTAACAGGCGGAAAGCCAATATGTTAACGTCTTGTACAAAAAAAAGTTGGATTAAATTGCAGCCCGGCTTGAATAGTCGCCATTAGCCACCGTTTGGAAGACGTACGGGATGTATCCAAGCGAATGGGGAACATCTCAGCATCTCTCCGTAACGCAGGTAAGTAAATAAATAATCCACCCCACTACGTTCCTGAGACATCTTTCTCACTGTCGCCGCTGGTTCCAGCTAGCAACGGCGGAAACTAACGCGGTCGTCGCAGAGAGCGGAAGGACCGTTCGTTGCCCAGGGCAGCCGTCAGATATCCTTCCTGTATCACGTATTTCCGTTGCTGTTATCAAATTATTCACTGTGACAAAAGCATAGCGTGACTGACTGTGACTGGTCTGGTCTCATTAAGTGACAACGACAGCCAAAAATAAATTATTTTAAAATTCAAACATGAAGGCTGCTACACACGTTATGTCACAGCTTTAACAACTCATATATTTTTATTTAAATAAATATTTCAGGCTCTTGCTAGTTTATTTTTTATTGTATTTAAACACTGGATACATAGAAACTACCATTAGATTTTACACAGACGAGCTCGATACTGAAGGTCTTAATATGTTTAATATTTTCAAGGTACAGGCGAAGAATGGTGGGCTTCATGCACAGTGTTGCCAAGCTGAACAACGCAAACCTGCGCAGAAATTATTGCAACGTCGTAGTTTCGTACTTTTGTCTGGCTCGGTGCAAAGAACAGTTAGTAACATGCCTGTTACTTCATATTAAAGTTTGAACAACCGCCAACTTATCTGATCTTTAGTGCAGTAGATACAAAAAAGTCGGCTACGTTTAGAATATCTTCAAGATGCGAAAGCAATTACAGACAACGTGAAGTAATAAAGCAAAGTTCGTAAACATCTAAACTGAGACTGACGACCTAGGGAAAAAACAAATTCCACTGCGACATTGCTACAAAGTACAATACAAGTCACAAGTGTAAACGAATTTGTAATCCTCATGTTCTCCAATAATGTCCATCTACCAATGGATTAAATTTATTCCTATTGCATTATTTAACAACGCTTTTCAATTTCAACAAATGGTAAGACTTAGGAATGATGAATTAAAACAATATGGAAGGATGTTTCTGTGGCCTATTTTAATGTAGTGGATGTCCTGGGGGACCACACATAAAAATATCACAACAGTCATCTAAAGATATCGAGATTTAAACCCGAGAACTCAAAAATTCGATTACCAACTAATATAACGCTGATGGTTTCAAAAGGTACAGTACATTTTATACCAGAATCGCCGCAAAATCCAATTGTGCATGAAGAATATTGTGAACATCACTGCTTCATAAGTCTAAATAAATTTGAAATTCACGACGTGGGAATCAATGTTTGAACACACGCAATTTAAATATAAAGATGTTTGTGAAACACAACCTTACTCTAGTAATTAAACGTTAAGCTATTTAAACATACTTATTAACCTGTATTTACGCACAGCGTAAAAGGGACAATGTTTCTGAGATTTAAATGATATTATACAGCAGTGTTGTGCAACCTTTATACACTCGCGGCACACTAAATATTGTCGACGAGTCATGGCGGCACACCAACCCCATTTTGCATATCGTAGAGGGGTGGTAGATGGTTTATGGCAAAGAGAATTAAAACTTAGACAGAGCAGAAAACAAGATTAACAATTATTTATCTTATTATGGTTGTAATTATAATATGAGGTGAAAATTTCGTGGCACACCAGGCTGGCCTCCGCGGCACACCGGTGGCGCATCATTTTTATACAGCTCGAACAAACATACATGGATCCTGAGAGCTACGCGCTACATTTCATCTCCCATAATTTCCTGGTTATTAATAATAACACCTGAAACCCAAATGAATATAATTTTCCCTAACTGCAAACCACGCTATGAATACTCTTGTTACACAAGCCATCTGATACAACCTTCGAATATTTTAATTTAAAACTAAAAGCTATAACCTACACAGAATGTTATTTTCCAATCCCAAGTCCTTAAATTACACATGCCGGCAAATACAGAGGACAACTTTTCAACATTCCAGCTGTGTGACGTCAGTGTGTAGCGTAAGAGGGCATGATTCAATTTCTGGGCTTTATTACACTCATCAATCCGTGTCATCAAACAGTCGATGACGAGTGAACAAAACGAAAGCGGGTACAGTTACCATTATGGAATCGTTCCTTCGGAAATATTAGACCGTTAGCCTGAATAACTGGTATCCTAATGGTTCCTAATCAGTGGGTCACATAGCTGGTACACAGCGGCGAATTTAGGTCTACCAGTCAGGTCGTGCGGAAATTAAAAGTTATTAAATACCCTCAAAAATCGCAATAAAATACCAAAAAACTTATTATTATTATCATCATCATCATCCCATCTCTTCACCACTTTATGGGGTATGTACTTCTATGTACCCGAGACAGACCTTGTCCCTAAGGTACATAGGGCAGCAGCTATTTCCGGGATCCATATTGTTTTTAGCAAGTGCCACATGTATTATATAATTTTATTTTATGAAAGCGTGTTCCGAATGATGTAAGAAGTTCCCAAAATGGCGGTCTTCTGCAGTTCCCTGATGTCGTATTCGCCCGGGATGTTGGCCAAATATTTCCTGAGTGACTTATTATTATTATTATTATTATTATTATTATTATTATTATTAATATACCCCTGTCGTGTTACGCAGTAAAACATTTCTCTTACATTCCTACAGCGACCGAATCATTCGCCTGCGCTGGCAGAGAAGTCGGAAGTTAAAAATATAGAAGGGTAAAATGCAAAGAAATTTTTAAATTATTTCCAGCTAATTTCAACCATCCCCCCATTCTTGTCAAGACAATTCAAACTCTGGCCTCGTCTGATGTACAGATCAGAATGGTACAGCGATAATGTTCTAAAGCTTGTATTCGAAAGTGCCGTGTCTCGAGTCTCGGCTGACTACAGGCTAACTAAGCGATTTATTTTCAGCCTTACAAGACGAGTGTCGGGATACTTCATAACTACCTCCTTCCAAAACCGTATCAATTCATCATTCATAACTACTTTTCCAGTTAATTCGACGCTGTATAACTTTAACATTTGAGATAACATCGATAAGTGCCCTACAACGCAATTCTATAAGACTCTCGCACCAAGGACTTCCATCAGAGCAAGAGAAATGTCAGAAGATAAGAAGTATTTCAGTCTTTTTTCCCATGTGGGCTTTCATAAAAGAGTCACCAAGAATTAAGCATAAACCTAACAAAAACTGTAGACAGCTGCCTTCTGGGTTCTTAACCCATTTATTTTTATACAAGTTTATCGACGTTTCATAAGGCAGAAAATATCTCTGAAACGTCGGTAAACTTCTACCAGACTACACGGCGCAAGAACCCAGACGATAGCTATCATCACGGTTCTTGGATTATTTAATAACGCTCGTTTACGCCTAAACATGTATTGACAGAATGATCGCGAATTGTCACCAAAGTAAGTCGTAATAATCCAGTTCTAGGGCCCTCCACGAAACCCCTCAGTAATCAGATACTCGGTCGCCAAGCCGATATTCGAATCTGAGAACTCCTGAAAATATTTCATTCTTGTAGTCTAATTTTCAGAAGAATGTGTGCAGGAGCTGCGACCACTTCCTCTCATCTCCTCGAACTAGATGGTTTTGTCGCTTCTCGCAGCGGTCAATCGGGGCATTGGCTGCCGTGAAGGTTTTGGTGTGCTCTCACGCGGACCACACAATGGTTTGCAATAGTTCGCGTTGGTCACGGGCCGGCCTGGTCATTGTGTTCCATGAACTACATAATAGGCTCCGGTTATGTACAGTGCATGACGTGAGTAACTGTTGCACCTCTTCTCTGAATCCTGCTTGAACCGTGGCGAAGAAATTCAAATGAATATCCCTTATCAGACGACCGATTATAATTGGTTACTGGGGATTAGGCAATTGGAATTAGACCACCAACTGTGATTTTATCAATTGACAAGCTGAGCAAACAATGTCCTATACCTGTATCAAGTTACGACTGTGTACTGAAATTAAACATACCTTCTACATCTTTGACATGAAAACAAGTCTCACAAACTTATGTCATTTGATGCTTTTAATTCTGATGTCATATCAATCACTGTGCGACCACACTGTCTAAATGGGATTTGACTGCTAGACACACAAACAACGACGAGTTACAAGGTGAACGCCAGTGAAGTAAACATATTTTACAAACTCGTTCTCTTTTCGAATCTGCATATGTCGTCCTGGATGTTCATTTATTACAGATGACTTCTTCTTTTGTTGAAACCAAACATACTACAGATAACACACCTCACAAACTCCAAATATGATTCCTCAAATTTCGTTAAATATTCCCAGTACTAAAAAACTCATAGGTCTCAACAAATAGCGTTTACGATAATATATTTACTTCTTACAAAATGTAATGTTCTTTGAAAAATTGGTAAATTCCAAGTACATAAAATACATGTCATCTTGTGCGAATATTACAAGTAAAAGTGGTAATTCAGAAGGCCCGCCTCAGATATTTAGAGTAAAGTAAATCCGAAGTTCAATAAGAGTGGAAAAATGTACTCGAGGAGTACACAAAATTTCGAAATGTATTATTTATGCCCCACTTGATGGATGTGATATAGAATAGTTCTATGACACTGACAGACGGCAGCACGAATAGTTCATGCCCTGTTGTTGATTTTAAAAATCTCATTCCATCGAATGCAATTTTCCGCTTGTCCAATCCATTCCCAGTTCATCCTTCACAGCCTTCCTTCAGTTTGATGCTATAAAACGTACACAGCTGAAAAGGTATAGTTAAATAACCAACGACTCAATAATCGAGCTCCTGTCAACATTTATGCATGAATAACTTCATTCGTCGTTATAATTCAGGCCTCTCCACGAGAAACGCCGTGTAGCACTTTTTTGGCGAAACCTCTTCTTCACGTTTGTCTTCCATATTTTGCTACAAATCATTATTCCGGAGTAGGTAACATATAAACATTAATTACAAAAGGATACTCTAACCAGACAGCAAATCTGAAATTTACCCTGAAATAATGTTGTGCAGTAAAATACTGAAGGCAAAAATCTTGAAGAAGTTTCGAAAGAAGAGTGCCATACAACATTCTTCAAGGGAGGCCTCATTTATAAGCTTTGGAATCAGACAGGTGTCAACAAATCTCTCTATAATGAATGCTGGCAGTTTCATGCAGGTGTAGAACGCGACACAACATTCTCGAGGTCGGGGCTTAATATCACGAACAAAGACAAAACAATGACTGAAAGGAAGATACATTATTCCAAATCCAGATATCGACAAGTTCCCAAATTTTTACCACTTAAGATTTAAATTTCTCATCATAGGCGCCACTGGAATGCGTTTTCCCACACCGCGACAGACGGTCAATAGCTTTTATGCCAGAAAGACAAGTCGTGTATAGTCGGCGCAATAGTTTTCGGCCGGTGGAATTTTCAAAGGGAAGGCTAGGAGCGAGTCTCTTTTGAGATAGTATATGCTGACTGCACCGAGGAGCTTATCGGACTGAACGCCCAAACAAAAGAAATGCACTGACCGTGCCACCTCAGGTACACAGAGTAGGGCCGTCCGCCAGCTCCTCCACCGGCCAAAAACTACTGTGCCGACTATAAATGATTAAGCATTAACATTTGCATTACATCAGAAATTATTTGTTGAATCGTCCGTAAAATGAAGACAACAGTAAAGCCGGTACGGAACTCGCTCCGAAGAGGATACTGCAAGAAGTTGCAATGCAATTCAAGACGCATTTGTTTTAGTGACGAGAGAATATGAACACTCCAGCCGACACAAGAACAACATTTGTACGCGTCAAGGCGTGACGCTTGAGGAGATGCGTATCAGTACCGCGCTGTCTCGAACGATACAAGACGTTTACCTTTCTTTTGAAGCGTATAAATCCCACCCATCATACACGCATACATTTTTAAACCGTCAGGTTATTTTTGTTATCTATTCAAGTAATTAATGAGTAGAACGTCTCTCACTTTATCAGCAAAATTTATCGCCACAGATAACCGCGGTTGTAAATGCTATAAGAATGACGCCTAGTGCATACCTACATAAGTAGTTAAAATGTCTCTACATTTTAGCAGAAAGTTAAGATCTCCTCTGGAAGGTCTACAGACACTTGCTTGATCAAGAAATTAATTTAATAAACACAACAGTTCATCAAATGTGTTCTCTAAAATCACAGTACTTGGTCCAAATGAAGATAGCCAAACTTCGTGATCACTAAATATCTGGATTTTTTACAGTGTAGTCTGGTAGGGGTTGGAGGCAGCAAGAACCTCTGAAACGTCGGTAAACTTCTACCAGAAGACAGCCATCTTCATATTCGCCGCTGTGAGAATTTCACTTCATGTTCATGATCTATAATGTCCATTTTAATATTATAACTAATTGAGTATTTCCTGTACCTGACTAACAAATAAATTTCAATGTGTTAAGCTCTATCGTTGCTAGGCAATCATATAGTTCAATGCATAAAGCGACGTATTCGACTGTAATATAAAATAAGTGCTCAATATGTAATAACAATACAGAATCTGTGTTCTTATTCTTCTTTATTTTTCAGTATTTAGGCCATATGACCTGTTCCAATTGATGATAAATACTTCTGACGTTTAGTAGAATTGTTTGGATGGGTGATCAACTTAACGCAACACTTCTGCCTGAAAACCACAAAACAGACTAACAAAATGCAGGCAAAAAATCGAAACCTCGAGTAGTTCAATATCAATTTCAGTATGTTGAATCTAGGGAACAAGGAGAAACAGCAGCCCTCGACACGTAACTATCAATTTAACGAAACATTTATCGGTTTTCGTGTCTCCGTTTTACTACTTACTATTATAAAAAGTACGTCGTATAGGCCGACGAGGGTTTATGTACTTGGACTGGCCACCACAGCCAACACAAATCTCTCGGATAAAACAACACATCCTGCAACCCAACTTGGCTGGAAGAAACAATGCATAATGGGCCTTGAATGCTTGGATAACTATAAATTACAATTGCCTGGCACGGACACCATGAAAAGAAGCAGAGAGGGGGAGGTGCGATGGTTGTAGCAGCTTAGAGCACCTCATTATCAACATATGCAGAATTCTTATAAAGCAAGGATGATGCAAAAAAGGTACAGCACCCGGTAAAAATATCCGCTGTAGCCTATTACGTGCCAAACAGCAAAATGTCACATCAAAATGACAGCTTATTGCTGATAGAATTAAGAACATATTTAGAAGATGGCGGAAATATGGACCTCTGAAACGGTGCCAGGCTTCTAGGAAGCTAAACGGTGCTAAACCCAAAAGACAGCTATCTTCGTACTCACCACCGTGAGAACATCAAATCCTACTAAGAACATATTTTTTTAAAAATAATACTTACTAAGAGGCAGATTACTCAGCTGGCTAAGAAATTCCTAGTGTTATATGACACCCGAGTGTTCATTACCGCGTTAACAAAAGCCCACAGGTATATCTTTACCTGAAGCAGACAAGGTGAGTCCATGCTTTCAACCCCATTTCTTGAATAACCATTTTATTATCCCATCTACGTACATGACTTCATGCGGTTAAGTTTTCCAACTAAGACTTATATGAACTTCTCGTTTTCCTATGTTTTGAATGTTCCGTCCTTTATTACATTTCCCTAGTAAAATTTGGTGCAACGCACAAATTATGAAGTTCAAGCTCACGTAATTATTTACATCCTCATGTTCCTTTCCTTTACTCTGTGCAACACTTCACAAAAACATTAACAAGTTCTCAAAACAGAATAATAAGTGATAGAGTGAGACTCAAGGTTCTCACGGTGATGAGTATGAAAACAGTCGTCTTGTAGTGATGAAGATATACGAAAGCCAACTCTTTACCTGTACCTAATTTTTAAGCAATGAAACACACTTCTTGATCACGCCTGTACTGCTGAAGAATCGCGGTTCAATTGTATGCTGCTGCAGTAGATGGATCACCTTTCCGCTGTGCAGAGGGTGACATGGACATGAACATAGGGCAAGCAAACTTTAGGGTTACTACCAGACCACCGGAGTTGAGACACGCTAACCAGCGTGTCTTGTATTACGCATTTCGTCCATAGCTACTGAGGGCGGACGTTCAAAGGCGTGAATACTCATTACGGTGACCCACAACCTGTTCACACCACGACCACCACTGTGTAAATCAAATACCAGTGCGTTTATAGGAATCTTCATAGTCACGCGGTTCAAGTTTGCATTAATGCAACAGAAATATATATGTCCTCCCCATTCTTAGAAGCTTTTACCGGGGATGCAAGTGTCTATTATCAACTGGCCACACAGAGCGGTAAAGGGATTAACTCTAATTCGGGAGGGACAGAGTTCGAATCCAGGGCACTCTATCCTGACTGAAGTATCTCGTTTTTAATTCCTCCACACTTACACAGTGATAAGACCTTGGGGTAGGTCACGGTATATTCTACTTACATCGTTTCCCTTTAGAATTCTCATCCCTCCTAATTATCCCATTCTTCTATTTATTTATGGTTTATTTAACGACGCTTTAAGTAACTCAGACTGTACGGCATCGAATGATAGGATAATCAAAGAGTGATAAAGTAAAAACGAGGGAAGGAAGCAGTCACTTTAGGTAACGGACCGACACTTGCTGGAGACTCTAATGCTGGACACAGGACGCAGGACGTGATTATCTGTGGCAAGTGTTCATCTAGCGACAAAACAGTTAAATCACGGCCATACAGATTTCAAACAATGCATCAGATGCAACACGGGGGATCCGGCTGCAAAAATTTAATACTTTCATTACTTTCGTCGTTTTGTGCGTGAATGGATTCAAGTGTAGTAGATAGGGTTGTGTTTAAATGAAACACTCTGTACCAACAAAGTAAATGAAGTTGTGCCAGTTGAATCCACAGGCTTAACAAACCCCTGCAGAGGATACGACCCTGCCATAGTTCCATCCACCTGGTACACTCGTAACTTCTTATCATAAGATCCAGTTTATTGTAGCTCTACAGCTGAGAACTTTAAAGAGGTCTGAATCCGCATTAGACGAAATCACGAACACAAATGAATTATAGTTCGTGTAGCCTCACCACATAAGATATGCCGAAAGTTCTTGCTACAGCCAGTTTCCAGACGAGAAATTAGGTTTCTGCTTTTGTAAAGTTATAAAATTGCTCATCTCATAAAATTGCTACATTATTATTTTAATCAACTTCATCATCGCACAAGTGTCCTTAGCTACCCACCCGACGAATCTAACGCGACATAACCTACCATATTGCAGCTAACATTTTAAGTCTGTGATGGCCACTGTCAAAGAGTAGTTGATGGCACTAGCGAGACAGATGGCCAGCAGAGCTATAAAACCATTTATCTAGTAAAGCACGCAGTCATGCGAATGTTCAGGAATAAAAATATCTAGTCACGGTGATTCATGAATATCCGAGCACGTTTTATATGTGAATTAGACTTAAAGGCTAATTCTCACTCATACAGGGCTGTGCGAAGACCGTATCATGTCGCTAAAATTCTCAATAGTGTAATTTCAACGTGAATTACATTGTCAGACTTCGTTTGATTCACACATGAAAGACTGTGTGTGATATATATATATATATATAAAACCGTGCTCCGACCATATCGTCATGGATCGCTTAGAATGTGATTTCTGAAGGCCAATGTCCGACACAGTCCGGCATATGTTAATTAAAATTGGGTGCCCAGTGGGCGACATATTGGGGTCTCAACCGGTTCGGCTTCTTCCGTCTAGAACTCGGACTCTGATGAACGTCCTGTTACCAGCGGCGTAACTACGACCGTGCGGTGGGAGAGATCTACAGATAACATTAGTTCAACACAAATCATTTTTAGCAAAAAAAAAAAAAAACCTGGACGTTTTGGTCTCAATCATAGTTCGCAAACTCATATTTCGTACGAGATCTCTTTGTCGGATTTGAGCTTTTCCCGACGGTGAGTCTGAAGATGGTTGCCTCCTGGGTTGCTGAACCATGTAGTCTGATAAAGTTTATCGACGTTTCAGAGGTCCTTGCTGCTGCCATCTAAAACGCAAGTAAACTTATACCAGACTACACGGTGCAACAACCCGGATGACAGCTATCTCAAAACAGAAATGTCTAAGTTTCCCCTATTCCAAAAATTTATAAAATTTATTCAATTTCCAGCACTGTCCAGAGGACTCCTTAAAACATGTTCAGCGTCTAAACCTTAACAGAACAAGGAAAAATATCTTATACAATGCTATTACAATTTCACTCCACAAATAAACTTTAACTGTTCAAGAGGCGGAAAATCCTAGAATCTATTTTCGAAAAAGCCTTTCTAAGCCGCAGGCAATAAACCAGAATATACCCAACCTAACCTAACCTACGTATATTTCGCAGCAAAGTAAGTGTTATAACGAAATAAAACCAAATGTGAGTAGGATTCGTGGCAGTTTGGCGAAAAGAATGCATGAAGTCAGCTATGTTAAATCTACTCCTGAGTGACTAAACTTATTTATATTGCTTTAGGCGAAATAATGGAAAGGTATCTTAAAATTAAGAGCCACTTCATGTTTTCTCACGCACAGTTTCGTAACAGATGGTATGCACCAGTGCTGTCGGGTATAGGAGGTTTTCATATAAAGTATTTTACTTCGCACTCTGTTCGAACAACCTCAGTCTACGTTCTTCCCTTAAGACGAGAGACCAACAGCAATGGCGAACAATTCCTTCCCGACTCTTCATTTGTAGATTCACGCTGCTGCAAGTTCGATAATAATTACCGTAACTTTTCTGGACCCTGAGCAAAGCTGCCAACATAAACAAGACTGCCTCCTAACCATGTTTTACTTTAATTTAAACTAAGTTATGATGAGATTCTCGGAGTGAGCATTATTAGAAGTGTCCGGGCAGCAAATTATTTTTTTCAGAATATTTATATTTTGTAACACACGTCGTCCTTGTAAGATGAATGTTTTAATAATTCCTCTCCTACGTGAATTTTTTTCCTTTCTTTTCAGAAGCAGCACTCTGGAAGCTTGTAATAGGCCTCAATTTATGCACTATGAATTAATTATACAGGTAACATCGTTCGAAAAAAGGCGTTGTTGAACCATAAATTTGGTCAGACACTGAGAAGATATTTCATATTTCCTAACACAGAGACACTAGCTGGAAGGTTTGATATTATTGACCATAAGCATCATTTAAAAATAAATAATTTTAAACTATTTTCTGCCAATTATAATTCTTTAGAATGAAATAAAATTTGCAAAATATTATCAGTAGTCATGTCTAGAATGAATACATTTGAACACATTATCTCAGTGGCTACTTTCGAGGTATCCGGTTCGAATCACGGCGAAGTTCAATGAAGCACTTGTGAGAAGGTAAAGGTGTTTACACAGAAATACATCCATTTAATAGAACTGCACCTTTGTAACAATCTCATACAATATATTCGAAGTCACGTCACGTCTTTTTAAGGCACTTTCAGGTGTAATTAGAATTTGAATACGAGGACATGAAATGTTGTCTGCCCATAAAAATAACAAACAATAGAAACATTATATCGTCTCATTTTTATCTTCTGCAGTTTCCACATCCAAAATGACAAGAAAATATTTTTCACCGACCTATTTCACGAGGAAAATTAATAAAACGCAAAATGTTGAGAATCAATACTGTATAAGTGTTTAAAAATATGTAAGGGGAAACTTTTATTTCCCAAACAATTAGTCAGAAAAAAACAGAAGAGGAAGGAATTATTTATTTGTACCGGCCTGTGTATTAAACGCACAGAACATCTGCCACAACAAGCCAACAAATTACACTCACAAAAAAGGATAAACCGCAGGAAATGAACATTAAAGAGAACTAAAATGCTTGCATTTAATCGTCTGTACATTTACAATCTTTTCACCCCATTCGTCGTTGTTAAACCTAAGCAGCTCAAATAGCTCCATTAGATATGCAATAATTAATCAACAAAGCTACACTTGGAGTTCATTCATTTCGCTTCCATACATTGCATAGCCCCAATGTACATGTATAATTACTGACGAATCTTAGAAGCTCAGACAGGTTGCTTAATAATGCAAAATTATTCACGTCAATCTCATGTGACCTGAGATTTAACATCGGATTACTGACCACGCTCCGCCATAAAATGTTTTTCACCAACTAAAAACTACTAACTCGTAACAAATACAAAGGCTTAAAAAGGACCAATAAACATACGCCGTTTATCCTTTCTAAAACTAATAAAATGGAACTTTAAGTAAAATGCTTTACACAAAATTACAAAAGCGGACTATAAAACAGACCTGATAAAAACAAAGAAACCAACTAAAATCTACACGAAACACAGATCCAATCAGAGTTAAAAAATCTGTAGAATATTTAAAACCTACCACATTTAAATGATTTTAAGCAATGTATATGCGGGGGGAAAAAAATCAGCAACCACGTGGATTCCCAAGGCAAGATTTAACAGGCGTGCTTGCAGAGAAAGTAGTCACACAACTACCTCGTTTGATTAAATGTCATTTCTCAACAGTTGTTCACTTCGATAAGGACTATTGCTAAGGGCAAAGGCAGAATGAATTGTCTCTTTTGTGCCACTAAGAAAACGGTCTATAATTGTCAATAAATGACATACCTGTTACTTTTCTTGTTCCACTTCAACTATCAAACAATCAGTAACATTCTTTGAACGCGGATCAGTGGTCACACATCCACACCCAAAATCATATTCGAACTCTTGATCATAATTTGCTGATTCATATACAAATTAACACAGGACATCCATAAACAATTCCTGTATTTCAAACCCAAATCTTTATTGATGTTTGCAAGACGTACTGAAGAGGACGGCGGAGGACACAATGTTAGCCAATTTCAAAATAATGTCCCGGCATTAGATTTAAATAACTGAGGAAACCCTCTAAAAACAGCCAGCGCCGTGACCGAGATCTAACCAGGTATTTCCAAAACAGAAGTCACATACGTCAATAAAACAACAGTAATAATCACAACAGCAAAATCAGTTTAATTATTAACACACCGCTTCTTGCCAGACGAGATTTTGTGCTAAAATTGCACTTTATAAATTTCGCATCCCTGGCTTGTTGGCCATATCTTAGTTTACACTTGATATATGGAAAAATTCAAATATATTACCAGATGGACATCCCTCCTACGAACAGTGGCTCGGAACAACTAAAGCTGGAGTTTCGTAATGCTCCCTTTAGCTGGGAAGTACCAATACGTTAATTTTTATACCAGTGTAATGGCAGCACAAGCCGTGGTTCTGGTGAAAGCCAAGCGTTTTTCATCGTATTTATTCTTCTTCGTGATGCAGATGATGTATTAGGGTCTCGACAACACCACCTG
This sequence comes from Zootermopsis nevadensis, assembly GCF_977971745.1. Lineage (NCBI taxonomy): Eukaryota > Metazoa > Arthropoda > Insecta > Blattodea > Termopsidae > Zootermopsis > Zootermopsis nevadensis. The sequence continues at coordinate 13,527,746 of NW_028259142.1, forward strand.
CTGAGAGGAATTACTCCAGCCCAGAGTCCAGCCTCACCTCGGCCACAACGAAGAAGGCACCGAAGCCGCCAGACTTGAGTCATACGGATCAGAGACAGTCAGTCGGCAGCTTCCTTTGCCGGCCGTGAAACGCAAGGCCAGTTCACAAGGTGGAGTTCACAGTCCATTCACACAGAGCAGGAGGGGGAGAGGCGCTAACCGGAATTCCTGGAATTAATAGCTACTGCGCAGGATCAGTCAATGAAGCTACAGACCGTGTCGCCTTACAGCTTACACCTTTTTTACCTACGGTTCCCTGGCGCAGTTGCTCAATGTTTTCTGGTAGCCTAATACAACTGACAGAATTTGTGAAGACCTGCAAGCCTGTTCCGTACCGCCTTTCGGAATGTACTGGATACAAATCGGAAGGACATACATCCTTACGTCCTGATCGGGATTATTTTAAATCAGAAATTAATGAACCGACTTCCATCACACCCATATTTAACAGTATCTGATACTTTTCACGTTGCTAGATGCTGCTAATGTGTAGCTCGAAGTATCAATACATGGTACGATACATTTATTTTCAATGATAATGTCACACACCAAATATATACACGCAAAAGATGGGCATAAAAGCGAAATATCTCGTTCGTAACATGGAAAGCGTTCAATTTGGCCTTAGGAAACTGCACAAAAAGTTGAAATATTTGCTTCGCCTATTCAGCCTCTCAAATTCCTTCTACCCAAGGACTGAGACGAAGTCACCACCCAAATCTAACGACATCAGACATTTTCACAAACACTTAAAAGTACTTAAACAGTCTACATACATCAGCTGTACCACACGAGGAAAATGTTCTGTTCTTAGAATCAATACATGAAGGCGCGCGTTGTTGTGAAGCGATCTCTGGTCGCCACGCCACGCTTTTTATCTGTTGGTGATTCTGAAGGTCTTCCTCCAGTCGCTGTATCAGGGATCTCCAACATCGAAATCACGTGCTCAATAATGATCTCACCAAGGTTCATTTTTTTCTAAGCACAAACATCCTACATCTCGTTTTGCTTCAAGGCAAATGTTCTTTCGAATGTGGGGCGCAAAACCTCTTGCAGTGGGGCGCGAAAGCAAACAGAGTAATAATATATGAGTTGTTGAATTGGTACTGAAAGAACAAATATAATTAATATTAATGTTGCAGTTCTTATATGCCACGAAGTAAGGCCGCAGGATGGGGCCTTATTGCATCTCCGTACCGCAATTCAACGATCCTGTCTTATCGTACGGGGGAAAAACAAGTTTACGCATATTCTCGGTTCTATTTCATTATCCAATCCACGACCACTCAAAAAGCTACAGAGCAGGTCCACTGAGTTACGTCATTTTAACTCCGGGAACTTTAAATTAAGGCCTCTCATGGTGCAGAGCTTACAAAATTCAGGGAATTTATACATTTCCAATTTTAACTGGTTCAGTTCACTAGACATACAAAAATTCTACTCGTCACACATTTACTCCGCAAGAAAACTGCCACGAACAATATTATCGGCAAAAAAGCTGACTGTAACTGAGCTAAACTGTGGAAAAGTAAGTCACTATTATCGGCAGCTTTTAGTACCAAACACGTGTTAAAACAGTCGAAGTGAAAACAAAACGACGGATCATTCACAAGGAGATGAATTGTATTTCGCTCTAAACTCCTTATACATACCAACGTTCAAACACGTCGCGTCGGGTTTAAAAAGGGGTTCAAACCCGCGCCAGTTACAAACTACCGTTCGACATCTACGGAGATATTAAATGAGAGGAAAGATAATGTTACAAAAACATCATCCAATGACCCATCACGGAGGAGCAGTCTGAGACACTCGGCTTGCAGAGAAATTCATTGACTTCATAGAGCTCGCTAATTCAATACTGTCTTGAGAAAAGTCCATATATTAACCTCATACAATGTACAATTCTTACTCACCCCGGTTTAAAGTAAAACCCAATCAGAAAAATGCAATTGGTTTAAACTTTCAAACTGATTTAAATTTTTTTTACGTAAAGTTATTGCATCCTGTGTATGGACTGTGCTATAAAAATGGTACACAAGTTGCTGTCTGTGTACTATGCAGGGCTAGAGTATGTAAGTATTCATGTTACGCAAGTTATTACGCATGCGTGAAAATAGACGAGGCATGCATCACGCATTCAGGTGATGAGAAACAGTACGAAATCCTTACAAAATTTCACCAATCTGGACATCTGGACGTAGATGAGATGGATTTTAGAGATTAGGGGTTAAAAGTGTGGACTGTACTGAATTACTCACGATAGAATTCAACGGCTGATATTTGTGAACACGGTCATGAATTGCTCTTTTATTGTAGTCTTCTCGATTATGAAGTCGTGATTTTTTTTAAGATGGTTACCAACGTTTCTAATGCAATTACATACTTAATCTTCAGAATAGATTAAGCGGAAAAGTAAGATGTTCGTCACTACTGAGGGATTATGAAAAAGTGTAATAAAAATGCCTACAATTCTTTGCTTGACTTCCACGTGGGATTTGTGGTGGACAAAGTGGCACTGGGACAGGTGTTTCTCAGTCATTCGATTTTCCCCCATCAATAACATTCCACATTCTCTCGTACATCATCTGAGGGCGAACAAAGGGCCCGTTAAAGTCCTCATTCCAAGAAGAAATAGTCTTACTTCAACATATCTTCGTGGCCTACTCATGTTCAGACTAATGGTCGACACGCCTTATAGTTTAATCTTTTAGCTGTCTATGCGTCTAATGCTAAGAAATACGCTTGACTTCTTACCAGTGATGCCACAACGAACACAGCAGACCGGTCAGTCTTGAATTTCAACCGAAAATCTTTGTTACAACCCACGGTACGCGTAAGGGATACAAAATAACGAAACTGAACTGGCTACTATAGTCGGCGCAGTAGTTTTTGACTGGCGTAGTTGGCGGACGGGCCCACTCTGTGTACCTGATGTGGCACGGTTAGCGTATTTCTTTTGTTTGGGCGTTCCGTCCGATAAGCTCCTCGGTGCAGTCAGCATTATACTATCGCACAAGAGACTCGCTCCTAGCCTTCCCCTTGAAAATTCCACCGGCCAAAAACTACTGCGCCGACTATACAGCATCTATGTCAATTTGTATATATAATAAGTTGTTGATGTACTAGCGCTCTAAGTTGGACAGCCCTGACTACACCGATACACGCCAAGTCCCTGTCGAAGAAGTCACACCCATCTGGAGACCAGCACTTCTTCAATCACGCAAGAACCAGCGTGAGCCTCACAAAAATGTACCGCATTTTAGCTCAGCTGGATGCATGTTGGTTCGCGTTGTCTCCATTTCTCTATTGTTATGTCTAGAGCCAATATTGCACAATAAAATTGTCTACCATATAAACAAAGCGAACGATGAACTTTAATGGCGTACACACGTCTCCTGAATGCGTTCCTCGCTTCTTTTCGTACTTTACTGACCGCGATGTTCATTTTTTGTAGCTAAGAAGCTCTGTGTTAAAAACATTTCACACACTCTGAATGTTTTATATTTACTAAGTCGAAAGAATATGTTATGTATAACTTGTACATATTTTCCGGCATATAGCAGTTTTTAGAAAAAATTCTGTAAACTTAGATTTGAGCTTCAAGTAATCCCATTGCGTGTTCACATCGGATATCTGGTGAAAATAATATATATAAAATATGTGCGAAGATGGATATTTCTGGGTTGTAGTGCCGTGTAGTCTAGTACGAGTTTACCAGCGTTTCAGAGGTCCTTGCTGGTTCCATCATCAGGGCGATCTCCCTCTGAGACGTTGGTAAACTTCTACGCGGCGCTACAACCCAGAAGACAGCCAGCCATCTTCGTAATCATCGCGAGAACATCAAATCCTACTAAAATACAAACTACTTAAAAACTTCTGTATGTCTGTAGTTTTGGTGTTATAATTTAGCAGTTTAACACAGATAAGTCATATTACTTAATCGACTGTTACTAAGCGAACTTGTACGGTGATTTCTCCGTTTCATTTCGCAACACAAGCGACGCAAAGTACTGATTCTTGTGTTGAGAGAATAGCAACTATTAATTAAACACTTCAATTATCTACTTGTACACGTAATTGACATTAGTACCAATGCAGCCAACATTAAATGTTTCCCATATAATCTCAAATGTTGGTACTGACGCCATCATGTTTGTAATTGTTAGCATTATAAGCATGTTCTATACAGAATCTGTGGATACGTCTATGCTCTGTGTCTGGACCAAAACAAAATATCTCAGCTGAAGCGATTCATCTTGCCCCTTCAGTAAAGAATTAGACAACCATAAAATCAAAACACGATCTGGGAGTTGAAATAGTGTCATTACATAAACTAATAATTAAACATGTTGTTATTCCATGCTATAACTACATAAAAAGTATAACAATATCTTACGGTAAATCTCCACCTTACAAAGATGCACAAAGAACAAAGACGTAAAACTCCACATATTCTAGACCAGTGGTGTTCAACCAGGGGTACGCGAAGACATCTTAGGGGGTACGTAAAATTTAAAAAATATATGTATTATTTTATAATAAACACTGAATAATCAGTAATGTAATTTATTTAATTTATTTTAGATGTAGATTATATACTATGTATAACTTGAATTATACACCAACAACTTTGGGGGGTACAAAGTTGAAGAGAAATTATATCTGGGGGTACGCGAACAAAAAGGGTTGAATACCACTGTTCTAGACCTCTGCGCTACAGAGAGCGACAAGTCACTCTGTAGAGGTTCAGGGTAATCTAAACGTTGTGACGTGAGGAACAATTCTTGACCTACCCCAACCTTTCAATAATCCACACGGTTGATAAGGTGTCATAAAACAAGGCTGACGAGGAACGAAAAATTTCAATGGCATCACGAGAAACATGTCAATCTGAGAGCAGTATACTGTTTCTTTCTCTTCCCTTCTGAAAAATGTGTATGGAACGTCTACCCCCGGAGGAAACCTGCCTTTAACAATTATTCCGGCATAAATGGTACAAAGATTAACATACAAAGCAATGCCACGAACAGCTAACAGGAGTGGCAGCAAAATCTAAGCAATTATTTTGCTACATGGGCAAAACACTTTTAAATGGCATTTCGGGCCGACCCACAAAATAACACAGCAAAGTGATGTCATCGAACGGCAGGTGCAATGTTAACCCCTGACCCTCACGCACCGCTCGCTAATGGAAATCAACTTCTGTCTTTTTATCCTCACGCATTATATCATTTTTCAAAAAGACCTTTGAAAATAACTTCCCTTTGAATGTTTCATTCTGTACACACACAGGATAGCAGACATAAATTAATTATGCAAATCAGTACTTGAACTCAGTCTTACGGGTATTTTTTAAAAAATCATGAAATACCACTTACGGCATTAGAATTGCGTTTCTAGACGCGTCAATGTCTTAGGCTCAACGGAAACGAACAGTTGAAAGAGCTACGAGTAGATGGAAAGATAATATTAAAATTGACCTTAAAGAAATAAGGTGAGTGTAGACTGGATTAATTCGGCATACGCTATGGACCAGTGACGGGCCTTCGGGGTCTTGACCAGCCAAGCGACTAATAAAAATGCGTCATGTCAACTCGATTTGAAGTCATTTTATTGTCTAGACAACAGAACTAGATTCAGTAGAGTTTCACAGGTGGCACCTGCACTACCTCCCTAACTCACACGTGACATGAATATATTCCTGTTTCGGCTGCAATTTTTGAACTTCCATCCCTTTATCCTGACTGCAATACATGAATGAGATAAAATGATTGATTGTTCACATAACATTCTATTGTGCCTTCTTACAATTAACGAGGCGAGGGGAAAAAAAGAATGCCTAACACCTGACATAAGAAGCAGCAGGATTTGAACTCATGGCCCCTTAAACAAAAGACTAGCACCGCCTACATTCTATACCGACCTTGATTACATAAGACCGGCATGGTGGCTCTGAATTTAACTTACCAAGAGGAAGCTTCTGACTGCATCGCGTTTTCAGCGTAGGGTGGTGAAGAACGCCGGATAATAAACAGGAGTCAAACTCTGGTCATAAAGAAACGGTCTTAACGAGGTTCATGACAGGTTTTCTGAAGGAATGGGCTACTAATATATTTTGATCATCCATCAAGCAACCAACCACCAACCACGCACTATTCAGATTTAAACGACTCTTAAAACATTTCGCGTTACTTCGCGCAAAACCTGTATTTTAACGTATTCAAACAATCAACATTTAAATCTAATGGGATGTTGGATTTTAATAGGTAAATGTAAAACTGTCGGCCTCAATTTATTTATTAGCAATGTAAATGTTTAAGAACGAGCGAGTATTGCAGCGTGCTTGCAATATTTGTTCTGCTATAGGCTTTAGCTTTCTCGCAAACACGATGAGATTAACACAAAAAGTCCGCAACTGAAAGAATTACCTTGAAAATATCGAAGACGGTGTTTTAAAGGAGTTTATTACTAAGTCAATTCTTATCACTGGGCCACATTTGGTCCCAATTGGGCGCTATAAACAACATATAAAACTTAACGATCATGTAAGAACATATTTAGAAATTAAGTTTCTTTGTCTTACTTCAATTATAGTTTCGAAAATATCAGCGACTAACATTCAAGAATTATCTAAAACCCAAACGTACAGTCCTAACCGTTTCCACGTCTCGGCGCCCTCTGCTTCTCTATCTCTGGCCTCGTCGCTAGTCTAGAGCGCAAAAGAGACCTATATCCACTGTTGCGTCCTTGCTTCATAAGCATCTAATTTATAAGTCGACAAAAACGCGGTTCCACGGTTACAATATATTTAAAAGTGGCCAACGGGCGTATTTAAGCCCATCCGTAAGACTTTCATAACAGGTAACTACTATTGCTAGTACAGAAAGATGCGAATGATGAACTTTTATTTCCTTTGGATACACAGACTATCTTGGCCCCGTATAGTGCTGTCATTAATTGGGTTCATTGCAATGTGTAGTAAGTGCTACCTTCTGCCAAATGCATCCACATTAGCCACTTCATAAAGCTACATGCAACTTCCTCCTTGTGGTACAATCTAAAATTTACTCCAGCAACGTCAGAAAATACACGCTTATATAATAAAAATAACGTAACATAATAATATCTTATTCGATAACAAGTGAAACATAAAAATCAATTCCAAAATATTCCCCAGTTATTTCACGTAATTATTTACGATTTATTTAACGACGCTGCAGCAGAACAACTTATTCGTCGAATGGCGCGACGATTAATGAAAAATAAACTGAAACAGATGTGTAAAGTAGCCGGTCATAGCATAATTTTAAGGCACTATCTTAAAATTTGCCTGGAGAAACTAATAGAAACACAGAGTACACCTATCAGGATAGCCGGTAATTTTAACCTTCCATCTCCCGAAAACGAACCAACTGTGGCAACAACAATTATCGAATGGAACTTTCGCGTACTCGTACTGAGGTCTTCTGAGTTTCGCACTGAACGTTTCAAAGTTTGACGTGTTTTTTTAATACTGCCGTGCCCTTCGGCATCGACAAGCGCCAAGACCATACCGTCGTGTATTAAGTCTTTGTATAAGCTGACATGTTTTACCTTTGTTGCGTTGCATAGAGCGTCGTACACCAGCGCCCGAGGAAGCAATGACCTCTTAACAAGAGAAGGTGTGGGAGAAGATGTGTGGGCTAATTGCTTGTTACCTATTCATCAAGAAAACACGGGACTTGTGACATGAAACTTCGTGGATCAATGTACGTAACTCTTTCACTAGGAAGTCTCTGCGAGGCACGTAACATTCAAGACAGCATGCCACAACATGGAGACATTTCTGAAACACTGACGCCACTTCCTTTTAAACAAGTACTGAACGCATGATGACTGCAAAATTTAGATAGATGTATTTTGGGTTGCTCGCCGTGTAGTCTCATAGAAGTTCGCCAACGATCCAGAGATCTACGCTGCCACCATCATCAGGACGATGTGTAAACTCAACCAAGAAGACAGCCTTCTACCTACCGCCGTGATAGCCTCAAAACCTACTACTACTACTACTACTACTATGGCGTAACAGCCCAAGATCGAGCCCTAGCCTCCTCTATCTTCTTCCTCCAATCTTCTCTATCCAACGCTATCCTTCTCCAAGCTGCTGTTCCAAGGAGATTTCTGGAGTCAGTCGTCACTGCATCCAGCCATCTACCTTTAGGTCTTCCCACTGGCCTTCTCCCATATATTGTTCCTTCCAATATTTTTTGGGTATCCTATACTCTTCCATCCTGTAGACATGTCCAGCCCATTCCAACCTTCTCAGTTTAATGTGAGTTACTATATCATCACTTTTATATAGTCTATATAGCTCATGATTGTAGCATATCCTCCACTTTAAGTTTTCCTGTACTGGTCCAAAGATTCTTCTCAAAATCTTCCTTTCAAGTGCGCCCAGCATAATTTCTGTTTTCTTTGTTAGTGTCCAGAGCTCACTTGCATAGCAGAGGATACTCCTGATGATGGTCTTATATATCCTTATTTTACTGCTTTTATGTACACAATTAGATTTCATAATCCCTTTTAACGCAAAAGCCTCAAAACCTACTTGACAACAAACTATTTTACATTATGTATGTCTTAATACGATACTTTACTCTCAGCATAAATCTTGTGCAAAAAAAAAAAACAGATCACTGCAACCCGGTGTTTAGACCAGTGAGGACTGTATTATATCACACACAAAGTTAAAACAGTCACAACAAGAAAAGAAATACACAGATAAAATTATCTTCACTCACCATTTTGAATAGCGTGGTTAATAAGATAAGCGGAAAGAGCGATTCAGTTGATTCCCGCTTCTATTCAATATTTTGCAGGTAGGTTCATCAGCGCTTACCTGTAACAAAATAAAGGATTTGTAACCATGTTACGTAATTTCAGGGGATATTTCAAGTCCAATACAACTCAACTTCATGCCTTATGCTCGATCACAAATATGAAGACCTGTGTAAAACTGCAGAGTGTAAAATTTAAAACGAAACTCAACAACCACCACGTACAACGGTACAAAAATTAAATTAGACGCAGGTACACCTTGTATAATAGACTCTATCAATCCACCCCGTGACACCTGAGTAAAGGTCATCCTTGTTGCTAGGCCGCTGCTTACACCAATTTCGCGAAAGCTGTGCCAGTGCGAACATGGTGTATTCACAAGCAGAACGTGTATTAATCCTCGAACATTACTTCACATCGAAATATTTTACTGCTGTTTGTGAAGCATTCAGCGATGCATATGATAAGGAAATACCGAATAAGACAAGACTGGCAAAACAAAACAAAAAATCAGAACGCAGGAAGTGATTGTGATAAATGGTCATCGAGAAATATGAAAACTGAAATTAAGACCGCACTGACTTCAAGCAGTGCATCAGCTGTACCAACGGGATACGACCTCAAGACCTGAATATTGCCACAGGGTTCGTCGTTTTGCGGGTGAAGGGGTTTGTGTGTAGTAGTTTGGATTGCGTTTCAACTGGAACACGCTGTACATGTAATCTGCACGCCTGCTTGTCTTCTCATCTGACTGCACGACCGCCAGAACCAATCACCAGGCTGGTGTAGCGGTAACATTCCGTGAGGTACACGATTTAGGTTTTCGCACGACAACCAGATGTCGTTAGGGTTTTCGTGGTTCCCCTCAGCCTCTCTAGGCGAATGATACGAAGTAGGCCACAAACCCCTTTTCCTCACTCACTCACTCACTCATTACTCACTTTAGGTTCCTCATGTCATTTGACTCTATACAGTTTCTTCATTTGAAATCGAAAGTGTAACCCATTAAAAAATAAAATAAAACGAAGAATAGACTGACTCAGTGGTTGTTCCCAGAATGTCTTGCTACATTAAGCAGAGAGGTGAATTTGTACTGAATTCTCTGTTGAAATTTCGAATTAGAACATCTGCAGCTGCCTTCCACCCCTGGAGTGCGGGCATTGTATTTTCTAAAAAATGAAAAATACAGCTCGTTACGATTCAATCTGTGCTCGCGTCTCTTGTCCTCATTTAATGTGCATTCCAAAGGAGGATTACCAATTGTCCTAGACAAGCATCCTATGTTTTGGTTTTGCGTCGCAAAGAAGTACCTACCATAAGTAACTCAGCATAATGTGTCATAAGCCACCTCTATGGAGGCTCTTTGTGAGAGGCAAACAGCACACTCAACCAGTAAAGAAATGTCTCGGTTTCTATGGATCCCGTAGATTCATTAATGGGATCTGCACTAATCCACCAACGGTCCCTGTCCCGAGCCAGATAAATCCAACCCACATCCTCCAACACATTTTCCTGACATTAATTTTAATATTATCCTCTTATCTACATCTGGGTCATCCGAGTAGTCTTTTTCCTTCCGGCGTTTCAACCAAAATTATATATGTACTGCCGTCTCCCCCCCCCCCCCATACAAGCTACATGCCCAGCCAATCTCAATTTTTCGGGTGTTCTTCGCTCTCTAGCGTGAGGGGCGGGCTTCCATGTCTGTATCTGACGTTTATCCTTGGTGTTATGCAACCTGTATGTTAAACGGCTACTGCTGGAACACAGTTACAAAACAAGGAAAACCCTGGCCATGGGAACGATGATAATGGAGACAATTACTGGAATACATAGTTGCAAAAATGGGAAATGAGGTCATTGTTAGGAAACACTGTTGGTTCAAAATAATGGCCTCGGATCCAGGGCTGTAGAATCTGAGACGGAGTCAGAAGCAATTTTAGGTGGAGTCGGAGTCGATAAAAATGTACCGACGCTTAGGGAGATTCAACACCGCGTTGAGGGAATAATGCTTTGCAACTTTGGCTCCGGTACCTTAAGAATACAAACTGTCTGCAAATCAACCGATTTCTGCAATACCCAATTAGACGTATATTTAAATATAGGTTATAAGTCTGAAAAGTAGACTGATGATTCACGTGGTGGTGAGGAAATCTTTTATGGTGTCCTTTACCATTTTAGTATGTTTACCCTTATTAATAAATACTGAGTTTTTATGAAGGATTCGGGGTCGGAGTCGAAGCCGGAGTCGGAATCGGAGTTTTTAGTACTGACTCCACAGCCCTGCTCGGATCAAACAATTCCAACACTAACCTGTCTGTTTTTTTTATTTTGAACAACTTATAATTAAATTTTAGCTTAATATTTCGATTAAGTTAAGCACAGACCTGTCATTCATGTTCAAACATTCCTTATATTTGCTGGCAACTTGTCTATAGTCGTTCAAAATATTTAAATCGTTTGCCATAGTGAATTCTCTTGAAGCTGTAACAGCAGAACAGAGAACACTGACGACCTGTAATTTCGGATGTGACAAGCAGGACTGTTTATTGACGACAGATTCAAGTGCAAACCTTCAAACGTGCGTTATTTCAAAAATAATTAATTCAACGATGTGATTAATATTAGACGTTAATGGGATGAAAAGGTGATTTGAAATCACTAAGCCAACAGCACTTTTAAATTCCTTCACTGGTAATAAAGTCTGAAACTAACATGAGACTTCTCGACACCCGTGTTGCAGGATGTCGCAAAACCAGGGGGCACTTTGCTCTCATAACAAGTAATTACGTGCATGTGCCAGTTGGTCCATCGTTAATTTCTCCCCTTCTGCAATCTGTCTACGCTCACATGCCAAACGGACGCTGAACACTGGATGGACGAGATCTGCAGTTCCTCGTAAATAATTAAGGAACTTGTAATTATTCTAACTGCCCTAACAACATTTCGTACGTTGCTACGGAAGAAGCGCTACGACTTTAATTAGAGGTAAATGCAGTTGAAAATAATGGTTCTAAAATTTTACAAGTGGTTTATTACTTCTAACTCTGTAGAACATGGTTCTATTTGATTGTAACGATCAGTACAAGGAAATTTATATATTCAAATATAATTGGGGTTAATACTCTTTTTATGTCTTTTATGAGACTAACACTAACTCCATATGGTCCTACTAATATACTGTTTAGTAAAGCTGCCCCGCTACAAATCATGGGGATGGGGGAGAAGAGATAGAACCTACTCATTCTTCAACTCGGCACTAGATTGACCGGGGGGGGGGGGGGGGGGGTCAGCGTCACGCCCCGGTAGCGCTTTACCCCCGGGGAAAGGATCCCCGATACCCCCGCATAGGAGACTGCGTGGACCCCACAGCCGGTCTGGATGCTAGAAGCAAAATCATTTGGTCTGCCGGGAATCGAACCCCAGTCGTGCAGTCTGTAGTCAGACACTATCCTGCTTGCTGTGCTACCTCGACTCATGAATATTCTGTGCTGTCAGAAACTATGCACAAAAATTAACTAATCAGACTTTTGAAGTTCTTCCCAGAACTTAACTTTTAATATACTCTAAAATCCCGATGTGTGGGGGAATGTTATTAAGTCTACGTCTGGTAAAGAATCTGGCTATGAAACAACTCCCAGCGTTTCGAATAAGGTGAAGAACCCAGGATCCATTATTTTAATATCAAACTAATATTATTACTTATTATTATTATTATGTCTTCTTGTGCACTTTTCTGTGTAAAACCAAGTTCTTGTCATTTGCAGCTCTATAGTCAGAGACAGTTTCCGTAACGAAAGAAACATATTCCGGTCTGACACAGCTGATAGCCCGGAAGGACCAACGCAATGCTACTCCTCAGCCACTCAGCAGTGGCGTGGCAGTAGCGGTTTAGTGCAGACGTGTTTCCACAGCGCAACGTGGAGGTGCAATTATGGTGTGGAAGCACCTGTCCTGGGGACAGCACCTTGTTGATCGCATAACTCCCGAGCGTCTTAATGATAACATACCGTAATTTCCGATTCCGCGACTCAGCTTGTATAATTACCATCATTTTCACTTTACTTGCCTGGCCTTCAAGCCTTTGTTTATAGAGTCGACTTGCTGGATGACTCGGTAGTCCCTTCCCCGAGTTCTGACACGTTCAAGCGGCATCGCTTCACTCCAGTTTTCAGCAGCCTCCATTGATACCAATTTCAAAACACTTTGATTACATTTTCTTTCCGGACAAGATAAATAAATCCACAAATTAAAAATTCGGTTAATGATTTCAAATAAAATAGCATACAGATTAAAACTCAAATCACGAATTAGTCTTTATGTAAGACGTACACATTTCGCACCGACACAGACCTCAACAGGTTAGTCCTATCAAGTTCAAGTCGTTTTATGGTTCAATAGAATTTCAAAACACAGGGATTTTATTCATTCATGAAATCGATACACACCAATTGTAGAATGAGAAACTACCGAAACGTCAGAATTTTATTAACTTTACACCTTACCTTAAAATACCAACTTCAAAACAAACAATTATCACTCAAACACGCCTGTCCATGTAGTATTTTACCCCGTCAACTCGCTCCAGATAAACACTGTATATGGCATCACCGATCACAGAATCACCAGTAACGCAGACAAAGAAGTTTAAACAAAATCGGTCTTTCGCCCACCGGTCCAACGAACTCAAACTTGCCCTATAGATTTACTCTTAATTTTATAGAACGTTAAAGGTTTTCTTGTTTGTAGACCTGAATTCTGACACGAAAAAGTGTGATAAAAACCTCTTCACGCCATGGATAGTATTACTGAAAGCCTGATCGCAGTTACCCAACAAAAGAATCCCCCCCCCCCATGAGAGTTAATATTCATACACCTTAGCACTTACTATCACACACAACTTTAAAACCTGTTATATCTGTCACATCTTAAAAGCAGTTGATAAATACGTTATGTTGACAACTGTATCAAATAACGCAAGAAGTGGATGTGGGTGATCAGGTTAAAATAGGCAATTCGTCATGTCGACATGTTCACTTGTCTAGCGACCCATGTTCTAGATATCACCTACTCAGAAAAATTAACTGGACAACTTGTGGCCGATATTCTGATAGACACTACCCATTGTGTACATATATATCATCTACAAGAAGAACCTTCTGTCACGATAATAATATTTTACATTTTATTAATAACACGATGGCAATAAAGTTGCTAGTGATATTTGAGTATGAAGAAGACTGTCTTCTGGGTTATTGCGCCGTAGAGTCTGGAAGAAATTTACCGACGTTTCATATGATGGAGGCAGCAAGCACCTCTTAAACATCAGCAAACTTCCACCAGACAACAACGCAGAAGATAATCACATTCAAGTTGCTACTGTTTTTAATATCGATATTATAAAACACTGAAAATATTTGGGCCTAATTCAGAAGAAGCAAATGGTCCATTTTCTGTGCATAATTTAAAATAGTACAGATTCTGACTACTTAAAGCACACTCTCGAAGACTCACACGGACGCCAAGTCTGTAACAATAAAATGAATTTGTATGCTGCTTCTTCATGAAGCAATTGCGAACATTTCACATGTCTAGCTCAGCGGACCGCTATTGTCAACATCACGCCGTGACTTTACGTGCTTTAAAGCGTAAACTCAACATAAGCTGCATATTTCCCAATCTGTCAAGACACATTTTAGAGTTACACGCAAGTTTGTTAGTAGTGGCGCAAGTGATGGACTTGCCTCAGAATTTCGCACCACCACCATGTTGATACTACTGAAGTAGGAAACCAAGAGGGGGCAAAGATGAGATGACTTCTAGTGGCATAATCTTCAACCAAAATATTATAAAGAACCCTTCAATTAATTCAAAAGTTATTAAGACGAAAATACAGACGGGCGTAATGCCACAAGCAGCTCTTTACATATAAAATAATAAAATTACGCTAAAAAAGAGTAAAAACCAACGACACAATCGTGTTCGTACAGTAACAAATATTTATGAACATCATGCGTTTTGATAGCTAACCTGATTCGCAGTAATTGTCAGAATATATTTTTCAGGCCTATGGTTCTTTTTGGTAAGTAAAGACGCTTCAGGTTAACAGCCTAAATTAGATCTTCAGTACATGAAAACAAACTGACCAGAAGCTATAATACAGCGCAAATCTCCTTCCTGTGTGCCCAAAGTTGCTTTTGGGTTCATACAACACTGGCTGGAGAATGTTCAAAAGCAGTCAGTTGGGCGTGAATGCCTCTAGGGGCTAATTCACACTGATGGGACATACACGCGGTTAGTGTCATGAACTACCCTCGGGATACGTATGCATATATACCAATGTTACCCAGAGTGCTTCACTGTCTCCTATCCAGCAACACAACACAATTACGTTGGACATTGCAGATTGCCTGATGAATACATACCACATGAAATTGGTCACACTGCAGTCTTAAAGTGATCAACTTATCTTATACTATCTTCATGGATCAAAGCCCTTCTTGAAAACCTGACAGTCGCGCAACTGATCCAGAAATTGCCACCTTTCATAGAATATCAGTATTCATTTATCTTCTTCACATAGGCATTAGACTTCATACTAAGTTGACTCGAGTCCATATCTGCACACCCGATTTTAATATTATTCCCCCATCTACCCCTAGGTCTCCCAAGTGTTCTCTTTCCTTAAAGGTTTTCTAGCACCAAAAGTATGGTTAGACCTATTATTATATATGCGCATCCATGCATAAATGCATGCACGCATACACACACCGTGAGAACGTCAAATCTCACCTAAAGGACCACACTTTACAAACACCCTATAGACAAGAGCTGCAGTGATACACTTGAATCTCCGCTCATCAAGAGCCTAAAACGCCGAAAACTAAAGGCACGTACACGTTCTTGTTTCTGCTACAATTTTCACCTCCTCCTGTGAATCGTAACCACTAAATTACTGTGTATTTTTCCCCACCCACTTCTTTGTTCGCTGTTCAAAGGCCGTCCCCGTTTGCCCTACCTACACTTCTACTATTATGTTTTAGCTGTAGCCCTACATCACAATGCCACAGACAGAGCGTCTTTGACAGCACCTTCGGAATTAATCTACTTCCGTAATTTCATGACGCAATTACATATGGTTAGTACCTAAAACAGATGTGCTTACATGGTTCATACAATTTAACAGATACATAATACATCAACAGGTTTTTTTCTGTATAAGCAAAATAATTTTTATTCCCCCCGCCCTTTGAATGGAGCGCACAGAATCATTCGTTTTGAAAGGTGGATCATATTCCGCAAGCCTTTGAGACACAGACACCCCTTATACACACAATATCCCCTTCGCTTTTATATAAAATTCACAAAGGCAAGCAACCGTGAGCTAAATGTAATTATAAAGTTTTAAATTTAATTTTCCCTGTCGACAGAGCATACTACTAGAATATAAAGTGAAGCTGGTAGGAGCACAGGGCTTTATCTGCGTATTCTCAACCGGCTTGCACTTTCATACTTCAGAGCCTTCCTTCACTCCTTCAACACGTTTAAGACGCTCAGTCTGTATAATTAAGATGCTCTTATGATACAATGAATACTGCTCATAAAAACTACAGCCCTTAATCTTCTTTCCCCTACTTACAAGTAACCAACCCCATGACTAAGTCAACCCGAATGACACTTCACGTCCGCGTTGAGACAGCAGGATACGAAACTCTGCGGTTAATTCTATTCATTTCAATTTAATTACTTCTGCGGTTGACAACAGCAAAACAAGGCCAATTACTGCCGCGCACTTAAACAGCAAACAGTACAGTATAAAATTAAATATAATAAAATCTACAAAGGACGTAAAAGATCAAGAAACATTAAAATGACAAAAGAAACTCAATCCACATGTCCATGTGTACCTCCTGATATTCACCCCTCTGTACTTCAAACTGTTCAATTTGTTCACCAGTGACCTTGAAACCGAACTGAATTGCAATATATCTATCCACACTGAATTTATTACTCAACCAACCACATAAATAAGGTCTTAACATATCGTACGAAAAGAGTATTCATTAAAAAGTGCACATGAACTATAACAATTTCTCGCAAGGTTCTATCTCTCGTTTACAATCATACCAACGCAGAGCTCATAACTACCTGTGTGTGCGTACATATAACTTATTTGATCATTACTGAATACCTACGTCTGTATAAATAAATGCATTCTTGTCTCACAGAGCCTGTCTGGTCATGGTGGCTAAGGGAAAAATTCCTGTCTCTACAACAGCTCGAACCCGAGACCCAGCCCACTAACTGAGTTATCCCAACTCTCATGTATATAAATGAGAAATATAATTTAAGCATCTACTCTCTGCAGCATCTCCACCGATGATTAGCTTCATCAATAACAAAGTATCTTTCTATGTTTCTATGCAGTGTGAAGACCACTGGGGATATCTGGCAGGTGCATGTATGAAATAAATAAAATTCAACAAAAATAATTAAAGTTCATTACTCCATTGCAATTTATAGTATCGTTTTCGAAACAATTCTGACACGTTTGAGATATGCTATGCAAGATACGAATATCTTCAACCAAAATGTGAACCTCTGGTAAGTGCTTAAGTTTTCATTTAACGACGCTTTTACGATTTCAGAAATTACTTAATTTCTTGCGGTAGGAGAATAATGATTTGGAATGGAAGTGAAAGGAGGCGATCATGCTTTATTAATTCACTATGCCAGCCTGAAACCACGAGAAACCGCGGCCAAGACAGAAACTAAACGCGAAATAAACCTAAGAAAAAATAATAGATTCAAACCGGGGACCTCCCGAGTATAAAACACACGCGATGACTACTCGAATACTGTTACCATTTGTAAAATTTACTTTTGCAGTACTAAATAATTTTGCAAATCACCGGGCATTTGGCAGAGGAATAAATTGTTTGCAGTCAGTTACTACGAAGCTCAATCAGAATATGAAATTATGCAAGATGAGGACAAGCAAATCAAGGACCAACGTCACGCTGTGGATCAAAAAGTGGTACGCGGAGGAATTATTAAATAATTATTCTTGTTTCATACATCTGGTTTCGAAAATAAAGCCGAAAGAAAGTCATACACATCATACATCATTTGAGAACAAAGAAAATTTAGCCCACATGGACGTTGTATTAATATAATAACAATTGTTACGTCGTGTTCTTTATTCTGAAGTCTGTGTAAGCGCCAACACCTAGTTGATCTGGTCCACGGCCCGTTTACACGCATGTCCACCGGAGCTACTCTCTTATTACACAACAGACTACACGGATTTCATCTCCTATCCTATTCCTTCACACCCGCCACTTACAGTTACATCTTACTATTTTTTGTTCTCCCATTTAAATAATTTGAAATCAACTACATCAGTACAACTTATTACTTTTATTGACAATAGCTTCATTTATGCTGTCATTTAAAACACAAATGCAGTGACACAAATTGCATAGGTAATGCATACTCTAGGGTCTTCTTAGAGCAGCTAACAGCTATGCTACTAACCCCTTAAAAATATCTGCAGGAAAATATGAGAAAAAACAGATCTACATAGTAGTGCGCAAAAGACAGATCTTAAATATGGAAGTAAAGAAACTATAGTCATGAGTCATCTCCTTTTAACGATACACGAATAGGTTTTAAGAGATAAACATGTAAAGAGACGAAGTGAGAAATAACGAAGAGTGAAAATATCCGTTAAGTGCCAACGGTGACTAATAGACGGGCTACACCAGAATAAACATATCACTAGAGACGTGGAAAACATGTTCTTAAGACGTCACCTCTAAAGACATCCCCAACAAGCTTCATTCTATACACCAACAGGTAAACGGGACCTTGGTCGCCCACGTAAAAGATGGAGTGACCAAACAATTTAGCCTCCGAACGGGTCTTTGGCCCAGGCCTTGAAATAAGGGGAAGAATAAGAACAAAACATCGACGAATATTTTCACGTATTCTTATGACATCCTCTTGGCAATTACTGCTTATACTTAGTATTTATTTTACAACAAAAATCTTAATTTCCTGCTTCTCGACTACACAAAGTAAGTACTTACTCGAATCAATGAATGCCTATCATGGCGTTTGAAATGTTCGCAAGCGGATCCTATTCCAGACCAGTTTAATCAAGCCCTTAATGCCACACCTAATTACTCTAAGATCCACTTTAACACTGTTCCCCTATCTACGTCTTCCAAATGCCTGAAACGTCAGGACGTCCATAAAACAAATCTATGTCCACACTACCTGTGCTTCCGAATGATCATTGTGCTGATGAAATTTGAGTCATTTAGGCATAAATCACATACAATTCGGCCTTTCATTTTGATGGGTATCGGGCGCTTACCGTCTATCAACACTAAAAATAACGGCAGTTCTTTTCAGGCTATCTAAGCTAATGCAAAAATAACACCTTCACGAACATCTTCCTATTGACCTCTGCAATTGAAACAGCGTCGTAAAGAAGAATCATTTCTGTCAAACATGTACACGAACGTTAGAGAGCGTAATATTTTCTGCGTGATGGTTTTACTTATCTCCACTGCTACTTGTCAAAAGACTTGTCCAGTTATCACCAAAACATTAAATTTATTGTCTGTACCTTCATGCACTTTTTCACGTTGTCTTGAAAGCTGATGCACGGAAAAGTACAAACACAAAATTCTGTGTTCTTCAGCGAAGACTTTTTATATGTGACGGTTCAGAACTTGACAACGTAATTCAACAGAAAACTTGTAAATGGAATAAGTTGTACTTCACGACACAACTCGTCCCAAACACGTGAAGACGGGGAGATAATAAATTACTTACTTAATATTACACTTACAGTCCTACGCTAATGCTTATCAAACATAAAAGTTTGAGTCACTGGAACAGAGACGTTAAGACTGAAGTTACCTCATGTTAAAGTAAAAGTGTTGAGCATAATAATTAACCACTTGCCCTATGAATTCTTTCAAATGTGGTGCCAACAAATTATATTAAGTTGTTTTAAGATCTTTGAAATAAATAATTGCAGGGACACGATTTTTTAAACATTTCATAATAGCAACTAAATGCAATTCAGTAACACAGCTCATTCACGACTATGAACGTGGTGTCCATCTAAAGCTCGCGGCAAAACAAAGCTCAGTGAAGTCTTTCCTAATTTGAACTACGTTGAAAGTTGCTTCTAATCCTTCTCATGTTTCATTCTGAAAGTTATTAAGAGCTGTAACGGACAACGAGGCTGAGTGACGTGGGCACATTCCAGGGTGACAACAGCACGAGCGGGTATCACGCTGCCATCCCGCCGCGGTATCAAAAATCGAGTTATTGGCAACAGCTTATGCGATTTATTAAGGCGCTAACCAACATTCCAATAACAGAACCCAAAGGTTACTAGCACAGCATCACTAACTAAAAGCCCGCCTTATGACAACACAATCCTGCACTAGGCCCATCCTCAATACCTCTATCCGTAACACAAATCTTACTGTTATAATCTAAATCTCCATTTCCGTCTACTAAGGCCATATTTTCGAAGAGAACTACCAAAATTTTGTATGTATTCCATGTTTTTTCTTCGATCTATGCGCATGCTCAACACATCGTAGCCTCCTAGATACCACAATCTTAAAAGTTCTAGGTGTCCTGTAGGGCATCGGGATAATCCTTGTTATTAAAGTTTCTAAACTGATCGCTTATTTCATCCTTCTAAGATGGCGAGTTTTCTAGAAGTATCAAAGAATCGAAAATTGTACGGCGGAAGATTGTTTGTACTGTTCAAGGTGAAAATTATAGTGTCTCAGAATGATTAAAAAGATAACAATTTGCTACATTTAATTAATTAAAGCAGTGAAATAACTTGAAAGTCAGCACCTCTAAACGTCGGCCAATTTATACCAGACTACACGGCGCAAAAGCCCAGACGACAGTAATCTTCAGACTCACCGCCGCGAGAACCTCAAATCTCATCGTAGATTCTTTAAAGTCTCTTCATAGCACACTTCAAAAACAAGTCATACTTCAAGTTTGGTACAAATAAACACATCTTTATTTACATACAAGTACTAGCCGAAAAAAGGGGAAGAAATCACGACAACATGAAAATGGATCTACGGTGAGACTGAATTCATTTGACTCAGGACAGTGTAGGTAGAATTCTCATGTGAACGCGATAATGACTATAGAGTGTCAAATGATTAGATGATCAATCAATCATGAACTGGAAAGGATATTGAAAAAGCGATCTTAGTTTAATTTAAGGCATTACACAGGAATTTGGCTGGAGGTTGAGAGGAAAACTGTATAAAATCTGTCTCTGGGACTAGACTTGAAACAGGCACCTCCCGAATACAAAGATGGCGACGTTGCGTATAGTTGGCTAACATCGACAACATTAATTTCAAATATATTTCGATAAGGCAAATATCTACCGAAATGAAAAACGTCAGCAAGAAATTATTATAACTTAGATATGCAAAATAGAAAAGAATGCAATTGGAAATATTTTTATCTGATTGGACTACCTTGTAAGCATTCAGGCATCTCAACAACCCAAAGATGTGAAGATTGGGCTAATGTGTTTCACCAATGGGTACTAGCAACCGTGTCTATGTCAAGTAATCTTGAATGTCCAAAATGTGATTTGTATTTCCACTTACGTCGCATTTTGACGTGTAAATTTGTAAATGTTCACTTTTACTTCGAAATAAAAAATAAAATGATAAGACTGACAAATGAAGATGTACCGCATGATATTATGAGCCATTAGTATGTGTCGATGGACGAAGGAGGGGGGGGGGATGTTTACTCCGACGAAAGTAATATCAGCTACCTATCAAGGCATAAACCAACTACGTCTCGCGTAGGCATGTATGGGTTAAATTTTGGTAGATGAAATTCACAAATTTTATCGGACAGACACACAAGCATCATTCACCGTATGAAATGTTTTATCAATAAAAATGAAAAAGAACCTAGTGGCCAAGCAATGCCACTCACAGTGGCCGCTTCGTTACTGGGATCGTGGTTTCGAATCCCAATTAGGACATGGATGTTCGTCTTCGATCTGCAATGTGTAGTTCTCTTAGCAAATCCACAAGAAGCCGGAAAAAGTGCATGAGAGAACAAGCCAAAAAGTACAGAAATAGAACACAATAAGGAAATTATTCTTTCAAAAAAATCGCTGACCCTCCTGTCTCGTATTCCTATCCCGAGGTCTTTTAGCCTCTCCAAACAAATTCTGAGGCCATTCCTTATATTCGGCCACAGCTCCTCAACAATGTATTTAATATTTAAGCCTATATCGTTCGACTTCACACAGTTTTCTCTTGACTCCGCCGTTAAGCCACAAACAAATATCCATCAGTCGCTAGCCTGACTTACTGACCTGCTGATGTCATTTGTGCACTTTAATGACTGATACTAAGACTGTCAGAGTGAATATATTTCATGCAAATTACGATTTTTACCGAGAAACTAAGACCGAGTTTTAAACCTGATTAAAATACCAAGCATGTGTGCAATTTATTTGATTACAATCAATTATAATCATGTAACTGTCATTCTATAAACACAATCATAAAAGCCAAAGTATGTAAAATATTAACAGAGCGTAAAAAACGCGTCATAAACAAACCAATCACGACATTTATCAATAACGAGGGGTCCCTATCTTACTACATAGAAAATGGAATCGAAACATAGATTTATTGTAAATAGTAAACATACGTTTAACGTATTTTTCTCGTTATAATCTGTTCAATCTAACAAATCCACAAAGGCCAAGAACATGTAATTTTCTTCTCACACAATTAATAGTGCTTCTTAGAAACAGACAGTGGGCTTCCGACAGCAGATGGGTCATTCAAACATGTGCGGACAGTTCACAAGACAGCCATTTGTTTCGCTACCGACCTAGTCTTCAGTTAACAGCACAGTTGTACATGCAGCGTTAGCTGTAATAATCTCGTGTAACAAGTGAGTGAATACAGAAATAGTTCAAGGGACAGATCAAAGAATTTTTATTCTTATCTGGAGAATTAAGACAGCGCATGTGTGAGTCATTTTTTCTCCTTGTAGGTTTTATGAGTTCAACAGTTTTTTGAAGCAGCAATTAAATTATGGCTGAAGCAGGTATTAAAATGTGTATTGAAGTGACATATTCAGACTCTACCGTCCACATACGACTTTTTCACATTTTTTTTTATTTTTAAGATATGCAAAAGATATTTGCTAATGGTAATATAATGTTAGTAACACAATGTTGAACCAAAACTTTTCTACCAGAAGCCATTTTGACACTCTGCAACGTGATAAAGACAGTTATTTCGAGAATCCACTGAAGTGTATAATATTTTTGAGCAGATATTTATCATATATATTTTGTTAGCGAAGTTAGGTGTATTACAGTTGCTCCGTTGTTTTTGGAGTACTTTTGCGTGTCTGTACTATGTCATGTTGATGATTTTCTGTCTTGCTTTGGTATGGAGACCGTGCGAACGGAACAGAATGTCTTTTTGAGACAGTACTTAAGATAGCTAAAATCCTGTGATATCGCTGAGCTAGTGTAAACCGGCCTTCAGGGCAAGTTAAGATGACAGTTACACAAAAGCAGGTACGGCCCACCCCGAAATTATCAAACCGATACACAATTAGACCTATGTTTGTCAAGAAAAGAGTTTCTCTCTTCATCCGTTGACATCTCTTCTCCCGCACTATGTGTAGGCAACATTTCAACTAAAACTGAGTTACATTTTTCAACTGAACAATAATTCATAAGAACTAAAAAACATTATATAACAGAAAATATCCTTTTACTTCCACAACTAATCATTTTGCTTTGCAATTACTATAACCAGCGAATATTAGGGTAGGTGCAGGAAAGACCTAAAAACTTTTAAAGAATTTAAACAAATAGTATCAAGTAGGCGTATATTTTCAGCACTTTTTTTTTCGGAGACGCCTTCTTAACACACAGGTATTAGTCCCAATGTACATATTTAATCGATATCAATACATATGCACAGAAGTTCAAAATTCGCCACTATTTGCAGGTGAAAACTATAAGAAAAGTTACATAAACATTATGAAAATTGTAAAACTCTTGTATGTTGTTCTACGTCACGAATTTTTGCGCACTTCTCAGCCAAACAAGTTTATATACTCGTATGTGTAATAAACGCTCATCAAGATCAGGAGGAATGGATATTCGAAAATGTCCACTCTTGGTCAGTACCATGCACAAATGTTCTACGTGTTCCCAAAGACCCAAAAACAACACAGAAAGTATGACCGACAACTGAGAGCAGAGTTTGTGTAAGTACACATTTGTGAAGAAAGTATTCTTCAACTCTGCTGCTTGTTGGATCTAGTCTTGGGAGTGGCATTACATTTGAATTGCTACCTTTTCATTTCCTTATACAAGGCTTTAGAGACACCTGATTATCTTTTTCAAAAGGCTGAACACTCCGGGTGTCAAAGCATGAAGCAGAATACCAGGTAATGACACAAAAGCGACGTTAAATGTGTTCACGGTTTTAACAAAACCCAAAGAATTCGCCGCTAGAAGAAACTACCATAGCAAAGAACCATTTATGAGAGAGTAATTCAAAACTGTTAACCAAAACGAATTAATTTTGAAGTTATAACTGGAATCGAAACAATAATTCTTTGCATCATGCTTCAAACGATTAGACGAAAGTATTTTACAATTACCACGTCGTTTATATGCGACTTTAAGAACAAACTCTTCAGCCTCATTACTAACGGCAATCACGTAACTCACACCAGGTGAATTACAGCGGTCATCTTCGCCTCCGTCTATTTAATCTGAAGAGTAACAGCCCCAGACTCAACGGGTAGGAGAATGGATGAGACCCAAATCCACGTTTGATGCGGTAGTGAAAAGAAAAATCACGCTTTTGCTGGGAATCGAACACGACCGTCCAGCCAGCAGTCGGTTATTAAACGAGCTATCCAGGCTGTTAATAAGTTCATGACTGAATAAAGACAAAAAAGGTCCGCATACTAAATGTTACAAAAACACAATTATGGATTAATAACCGCAGTGAATTGTACGTTCTCATTCTCTTCAGAGATTCTCAGTTAAAAAAACATTTACATTTTAAAAATAGGACAAGGTTTGCAAAGACGTCAACAGCATTTCCAAACAGTTTTTATTGTATCCCATCCCCTAGGTAAAAAAAATATGTTTTGTCTATCAGTAGTCCAAATTACGAAAAATTCGACAGTGCTGCTATTCCAATTGTAATATTTATCAAGAGCTGTACCCGGCCTTTCACACCACAGCAAGCGATGTTTGCTGAGCGCAGGGCCTACATACGAATTAACAGATGACACATTCTGTAGATTTCTAGTCTCAACGTCTTCATGTTCCCCCAGCCTCCATTTTCGAAGCCTTATAATTCCTCTGCTTGTTGTTCACAGGTCTCTCACGATTCCATCTTTCTTTACTATTTCATATTTTCTTTAGACATCACACACCAGGCAGTTAAAGATTTTGATACCAAATTATGCCTTTGTTTGAATTAAGTGAATAAACACATCTCCCTCTGTTTTTATAATCTATCCGATATCTGTACACCTAAATGTGACGTGGATTCCCATCAGCGGGATCGAAGGTGCAGGTCTACTCCAGCGACATCATAACTGATGGTAGGGTCCCCTTGCGGAGATGTCTGCGAAGACTAATGACACCCACGTGAACGACGGCCACGAACCTCAGTAGGTTAAAAAATAATGCTCAATATCACGAAAACCAGATTTATTTCTGGACGAAGTCCATACAAAATTACAGTGCTACGAAAACTATTCATTTTAATTCGATATTTGGTTTAGAACTATATACAATTCGATATGTGGCCTATATATACGAATAAAAGAACATTTACACAAATGAAAATTTGTATAAGAATAAAAAGAACTGAAGATTTTTAACTTAACAGATAGGAAATCTCAAATGAAGCAAAACTGGCATAACCATATCCAAAGGACGCATGAGGAAAGAATCCCGAAGGCGGTACTTCAATACAACCCACTAGGACGAAGAACTCTTGGCCGCCCATTAACAAGGTGGCAAGACTAGCTCTCTTGATGTGGGAACAGGTGCTATGGCCTAAATCCATGAAAGAAGAAGAAAAAGAAAGAGAAGAAGAAGAATTTCACTACGGAGTTTCAAAATCTACGTGTTTTTAAGAACATAGGACCATGAACAATGCCCAGAAACCCAGTAATAATAACAGATTATGTGAAAACGTTACTAAATGGCGGATACCTCTGTCTGTCCACCTGAGTGCAATAGTTTGAACGAAAACCACAGGCAAGAACAACATAGAAGGAGCGTAGGGGCATAATGTCAATATATGCAGCAGCCACCACAGTCGCCAGACATGACAAACACTGGTACAACACCAAACTCGTTATTACGTATATCCTTCGCGCTTGTAAGTCATGTGCAAAAAGAGTTATTTATGGCTAGGTTGAGGAAACGTAGGGCCTGGCCGGTTAAATTCACGACAGAAATAACACAGCTACGCATATATGAAACGTGTATGCTATTATGCGTGCGATTATAGATGCGTATGTGTGTGTAATATACTGTAGAACGTACTTTTTCTAACCTCGTTCGTCTTGTGTGGATATATGAAACACGTGCAAACGAATTCATCCAGTTTCTATGGAAAGTATTTTTCTCCATCTGTCACTGAAGTCTTTCAGTCTTACACGCAGATAAAATACAAGGAGGGGCGAAATAATTACAGTCAATTCTCTATCCCTATATTCAACATTCAAACATTCCACATCAAAAAACAAGGACGATGCATGCCTACATCATCCTCAGTTTCTGCAGTAACAGCGGAAGGGAGAGGGTGGAGATATCGACAGACGGGTCTCCGTGAATAACTGAGGGCTCCCCTCCCCCCCAAAAAAATTTCCACACATTCCAGACCAGCCAGTTAATAAAAACGAATGGCGTACCTCAGTCAGCAAAGTTACGGCCTATGAACTGGATGATCGGGATTTGACTCCCAACATCTCATCTCGTCTGGATCGGCTTTTCTGTCCTACCAACTTCCAGTCTGTAGAATATCGGGTGCTGTAGCGATAGAAGAATCGATAGTTCATCACCATTTAGGACCTATATTACGAAGGCTTGGAAATTTGCAACCACAATCCCGTACGCCTTATGGCATTGCGTCATTCTTATTCACAAAGGAATCGGCATCTCTCTTTTTGATCTAATAAAATAGTGACATCCAGGCCTAAGTATCTAACATTGGAGGCCTTACTCTGCTGCTCATGTATTTTAAAATATCGAGTAACATAGTAGTAGTACGGTAATATTAATCTGTTCCAATCCACATAAATTTCATCTGAGTCTCCGATATTACAACTCCTACCACGTGTTTAACAGTGTTTAATATCACGAGAGACCAAATGACTACAATATTATTAGGCCTAATAAAATGGTTCACGATTTACTCAAAGGGACGGCAAACAGCAATAACTAAGCTGTCTCATAAATAATCTTCTCTCAACAAGGTAGTCAGTCAGCATTTTGGCAACATGGTGCCTGAGGCTACAACTGTGTGTGCTGAAAAGAGGGTAATGCCCTGTTTAAACAAGTATGGAGAACATCCTGTCATCTACGTACCATTAAAAATGCAACGAAAACTATTTCACACTTTTTAAAATACTTTGTGAAACAAGAAAATTCGTTGAATGTGTAAACAGAAATCGGAATACAGTTAGATTAAGGCTTCAGCATTCCTGTATAAGTACAACTTGAAATGATTAACTTTAAGAAGAACGTGGATCAAAACGAACTTAAAGTTTAATCTGCATATGAAACAGCAGCCGATTACAGCAGCAACACAGTCTTGGACCACCGGAACACTGGAATCGAGGGGTCCAACCTCCATCGGTGATTGAATGTACGCCTTTCGTTGACTACTGAAACCGAAGGCACTGCCACATCCGCCATTCAAAGAGTCCTAACAAAGTCTACACACGTCATTATTTCATTGATTTTCGGGTCCAACGGATCAGAAGACGAATCGGATGGTCTCGCTGAAGAACAAGTAGGAAAATGTAACAACGTGGACCTTCGCTCTGTCATTGCCTCCAAATCTTCATTTCCTGAACGCTAACTTAGATGCTCCCGTATAAATAGAGTCAAATAAGGGGGAGTGTCAAACAAATAAAATACAAATTATTATGAACATTATTCCAAAGGTTCTCGAGTTATAAGTGTATTTGGCATAAAATGTATTTCATATTCTCTACATTTGTTCGAAAAATGTTTCACTCTTCTTTCAAAATCTTGAAACTAGCGCTCTAGAAGCGAACAAATATGTGAAGTATTCGTTATTGTTGTCAGAATTAAGTCATAATTAAAATGTGCAGATAAATTACAGCAACTCCCCAATATCACACGTCCCCACTGCTGCAAACCTTTGATTCTTCCAACCACGGCGCTGTTAACAATACAGGCATACCTCGGAGATATTGCGGGTTCGTTTCCAGAACGCCGCAATAAAGTGAGTCACACGAATTTTTTGGTTTCCCAGTGCATATAAAAGTTATATTTACACTATACTGTAGTCTATTAAGGGTGCAATAGCACTATGTCTAAAAAAAATGCGAGAACATTGCGAGAATTATCAAAATGTGACACAGCTGTTGGAAAAATGGCGCCGATAGACTTGCTCGACGCAGGGTTGCCACAAACCTTCAATTTGTAAAAAAAAACCCGCAATATCTGCGAAGCGCAATAAAACAAGGTATGCCTGTATTACCCAACATTCCATATGCCTGAATAACCCGTCTCCTTATTTCTAGTCGGCGTGGCAACGCTGATCTGAAGGAATCACTGTTATTTCTTTGCCTACAATGCGCCGTTGCCATCTCTTGAGAGATGTGCCTATTTGGGGTCTGGAGACGGCTTAACAGTGTATCAAATGTGGTAGTTATGTCCATCCCTGTCTCCTCCAACAGTTTTTACCTTTTTCACGCGCAGATCGTGGCAGATTTAGCAAAATCACACCGACCTTGTGTGCGCTTAC
This sequence comes from Zootermopsis nevadensis, assembly GCF_977971745.1. Lineage (NCBI taxonomy): Eukaryota > Metazoa > Arthropoda > Insecta > Blattodea > Termopsidae > Zootermopsis > Zootermopsis nevadensis. The sequence continues at coordinate 13,556,707 of NW_028259142.1, forward strand.
TTCGCATATATTCACCACACAACAAAAAATGTAACTATACATTAGCACATGAAACGAAACATTCTTTAGTATGACATGCAAACTTTTAAATCAAGCCATTAGCTATATAGATGGCACTGTCTTTCATCTTACCCCCTGCAGAGTGTATGCAACATTTCGAAAAAGGAAATATCCAAGGCAGAGCTCGAAAAGATTGTGTGAAGATGGTCGCAAAGAATGGCAGATCCCTAAGTGGGCATTTGATGCAAGACTTTTAAAAAGATGTATAGCGGCTTCCCTCCTACAGCGAACAAGAAGATGGACTACAGAGTGTGGACGTTCCAAGAGAAAGAAAGAGATACCAACGTGAATATTCAATACATGATGATGGACACGTCCTAATGTCCTATCTTTTCCCGCAAGAAGTTTACTGATGATGCAAACGACATCGTACTGCAACGATTTGGGCAACCCTGTTGCTTTAACGCCAACACTACCAAGCGGATAACACTTACATTCACATAATACTTGGCTCTTTTTTCCCGTAACTGCAGAATCAGAAACATAGAAAAAAATTACAATTCAGAGATTTCTTTCCAAACGAGGAAGGTCTGAAATTACTTTTCCACACTTCGATTTCTGTATTTCATAACTAAAGTTGACATTTGTGTGAGCATGCACCCGGACGAAAGAGTGATGTTCCCCGTCAAGTCGGAATGATCCGCAACGCATTCACGCTGCGCTATCTACAAAACACACTACATAAACCCATATTAAGCTGATGCCTCGCCACCACAGACATAGTTTTCAGGCTGTGTGATGCAGAAGACGGACTACAGGCACGAAAAGGAGCTGCGAGTATCTTGACTAAGTAATAACGGAGAGCCGAAAAAGTACGTCCCTCTTGCTTGCGGGTTGGGTATAAAGCTAAACCATTAATTGAAGATTTCCGTCTTCTGGGTTGTTGCGCTGTGTAGTATGGTCGATGTTTACCAACGTTTCAGAGGTCATACTGCCTCCGTCATCTTCATACTCACCGGGGCGATTGGTTAACATCGACCAGACTACACAACGCAAGAACCCAGAAGACAGGAATCTTCATACTCACCGCTGTGAAATCCTCAAATCTTACAAACCATTAATTGTTATGGCTGTGATGGGTTCCTTACCTAATTACTTCTCTATTCCCAGATCCAAATATTTTCCGTCTTTATATACTTGTAATTTGTGTCATTCCTTCCAACACCCGTACAAAACAACAACACTGCCGTCTCCTACCTCGATCTTCAGCTTCGTTTTATCTAAGGAACTTACAGATTTGCTATTATGTCAGGAAGTGACAGTGCCTTAATGCTCGCTTCAAATGCTGATGGATAACGTGCGGGTGGCCAGCACGGAGGTGCTAATGTTAAGGCCCAGTGCTAATTGCCTACGGAACACATTACAGGAAACTTTATGGTCCATGTGGAAGACGCCGCGGGTGGTACATGCACTTCGTACCAATTCACCATTATAGCTGGCAGCTCTCAGCCACTGGAAAGAAGGTCGGATGCTGAGTATTGTTTCCTTCGCATGCCACGTCCCTAACTCACTTTTTTTTATTTATTTCAATCTTTGTTGCGTATTCTGTTGTGTGTTCTCTGTTTTATTGTGTTCTAGTGCATGGTCTGTTCTCGCATTTGCGACTATTTCTAATTTTCTATTCAGTCTTTAGCGTTCTACGCCTTTTCTTATTCCATATTTCCATTACTTTCTTTCAACGTTTGTAGTTTTATTTCATTTTACCACTTATTTCTTTGTCTCGTTCTCTCCTTCCTCCTCTGTCTTGCATTAATTTCAACCGACACTGGCGTTAACGGTCGACTGATTTATACGTAGACCGTTGGGCAACAATTAATTCGGTACTGAAAATTTTTATCATCACACTGGGAACGAAAATAAATGTGTTTGAAGAAAGACGAGTTTGCTCCGAGCTGCCTGGCGGGGTGGCTTGGCAGGACGACGGGGGTTTACAGCCTTCACTCTCGGCTCTGGGATTAATCTCAGGACAGCTCCAAATGTTTGCTTCTGCCACGGTTAGGCCACGTAATGGCTGAAATGGTCAGTTCCTACTCGTTCTTAAAGGCACAGCAAAATTGAAACCAGGTCGATTCCAGCACCTGATTATATGTAGATCGATTCCGTAGTCACGCACATCGAGTTGGTTTGTTCGACGATAACGCGTCTGAAACAAAGGTTATCCCAACCATTCTTAAGTAATTTTCTTCAGTACTTCCAGGCCAAAACTGGGATAGCGCTTAAAAATACACCACGATATCCCTTCTAGTAAATGACTCATAATTAATTATAGCAGCAGAAAATAAATATTCTGTAAGATCTTAAGCTTTCATGGCGAATAAATGCATTAAATTCTCTTAGGCAATGTCGATATCGTCACAGACGATGGAGACAGAACAAGCCAACGGAAAGTTTGTTGTGAAGTCAAATGTGACGCGGATGATCGCCCGAGATAATTTCAGTGCAAAAATATTCTTTGGTACTACCGGTATATAAATTACCACATAAAGCCATCATTATGACCTTCGCCCGACGTAGTAACATGTGCACGGGTGTAACGACATTGACGCGCGTCCGTTCGTTATAAATACGCCCCTTGAAACCTAGTTGTACGTGCGCTTGAGGAATAAAGTATTCTTGAGCAACTGATATTTATTCAGCTGGCCAAGAAATGACCTGCTTCTATGGAATCTAAAGGTCAGTCACCGTGCTCTAAGTCAGTGCAAAATAAAAACTTCACAATTTTAAACTTAAGAACTGAACGGTAGGAAGTATTCCCGAAAATTATTCTGCTCTTAATTTAATGACGAAGTAAAAGTAAAGTAAAGTTTGTCCCACTATACGCCATGTAGGCGTTTAGGGTGAGTAGAGGTATAGCTCCTCTCTTCCTTGACCTCGGCACTAGATGGGGGTGAGTGGTCAGCATCACGCCCCGGCCGGCTTTACCCCCGGGAAAGGACCCCGGTACCCATTGGATAGGAGGCTGGGTGGGCCCCAAAGCCGGTCTGGACGCAGAGGCTAGAGGATAAATCCTCTGCCCCCGTCGGGGATCGAACCCCGGTCGTTTCATGACGAAGACCACTTATATTTAGGTGAAGATAGCTGTCTTCTGGGTTGTTGCACCGTGTAGTCTGACAGAAGTTTGCCGACGTTTCAGAGAAGTTTTCTGCCTCTACTATCACAGCGATGATGATGATGGACGCAGCAAGCCACCTGATTTACGCATAACGCAAGGCCTCCCATTTCCGCTCAAGTTCACACAGATGGTGGGTTCGTGTGTAAAAGGAACACGTCCTGGAAAGCCCAATGGTAATAATTATGCGTACCACCTGCTATAGAAATCAATAACTCTACAATTTTTTCCGTATTTTCAGCTATTACTTCCTTAAACATTGTCCAAATGGTCTTTGTCATAGAAAAGTATTGTTTTCTTTAAGGCTCAAACGAATTTGTTAGATGCGCTTCTGCTTCAGACAATTAATGCAGTTCTATAAATTCACGTTCCTACCTATTTAAACTTGAGTTAAGATAGACGAGACACCACATCTGCAATGCATGGAATCTCGAAATTTCTGCTCGCAAATGATAGGAAGACGACACACACTGTGCGCCTAGTGGTTGTTTCTACAACAGCCACCCTCACCTGGACGGTCGTGTTCTGCGTCACTGTCTCGGAGTCGCCCCATGACAGCAAGGGCATATGAAGTTATTCTGGGCGTGCACAGAGCCCCGACCACCTGTCGTCAACAGACTGCTTACAACTGAGCCCGCCGCTTGGCATGAGGCAATTTTACACACATAAATATCTTAATTGTAAGGATGTAAACAAAGACCCCATTCTGAATGAATTACGTAACACACATTCATGTAAGCATCAAGCAGTCTTCTCAGTGTGAACACCGATACTACAACTTCAAAATGTTAACACTGCTACAGGAAATATTTTTTCTACCGTACAATTGAAAACAACAGGACTACAATGTTCCGTAATTTTCCACCACTTAATTAATGAGACAGAAAATAAATGCAACATACCAGCTTACGGCCTACACCGATAAATTCAATTTACGGACTTAACTAGCGGGACACGGGAATTTCACGAAACCCTACTAAGCAAGTCGATTTAAAAATAACTCAGAGAAAACTAAATACTGTTCTAGTATCGTCATCAGACTGCAGTACAAAAACATAATATGAAGCGAGGTATTGAATCATCGGAAAATGCGGCAATTTTAAAATCAAAAGCGTACACACAATGGATTTCGGGGAATTTTGGTGCCGTTCGGTTCACAATCTCCTCTCGTCTCTTAAACAAAACCAGAGAAAACATTTAGAACTAAGAGAGGGAACGTAATAAAAGGACGGCAAAATTACATAATGAACAACTTAATTTGCTCTCTTCACAAAACATCATAAAAAATATGATATGGGAGGGGCACGTGGATTAAACCGCGTAAATGCGTACAAACAAAGAGGAAACCCTGCAGGAAAAAGACCGCTTGGCAGATCTAAGTTTTACAGTCCACGACAATGAAGAACGGATATTAAAGAAATAAGGTGTGAACGTGTGACTGGCTATTTTATTAATGACTTATATCCAATTAAATCTGATAGCCTTATTTTTGCCGTTATTGCCATGACGTTAAAATGTAGTCATGTAGGCCGTTATGCGATAACGTGTTATTTAGGCTATAATTTAAAATTAAGGCGCATTTAGCAAAAAAAATAAATAACAATTTTCCATTACCTTCTTCATGAAGCAACACCAGTAAAATTCTTCACGAGCATAATAATCTAGCACAAAGATTGTGTTCCTTATGTCTACGACCACACGAGCCTTCATTCAATAGTCCTCTGGCGGAGAAATAGCCGTATCCTTACGGTCTGAGGCAAACGTCCCGTGTCCTTTAGGACAACTAAACTCATCCCCGCCTGTCGACTTTATTGATATCAGGTCAAACCAAACGAAGTCATTTCATTTCTCGCTATGGGCACCCGAACTTGTAAGTTACATGTTCCAAAACGAATTCACTGGTGAAAAAAAAAATATCACGGGAATGTCAGTGCAACCGTGTTCAGTATTCTGGTGTCTTGATAAACCTATAGGCTATACAGCTGGTCATTTTATTAGTGTTCTCCATATAGCATGCCACGTGTCTCATAAATACTGCAAGAGCTGTTCATAACTTTTTGTATAATCAACATAAATTAATGTAACTGACACCTAAAACCACAAGCACACGAAAGGAAGGAGTTAAACTGGCCAAGGTCTTACGTAAACGCCACATAGGTAGGCGAATTTCCTTCAAATGTTACGATCTTAATAGTAAGCATAAATTCCACACATTCTGGCTTCGTTAAATGTATCAAATTCAATCTTAAAGTTTCGCGCCGTCGCCATGTTTGTGGTTGACAGATCATGTAGGTATGTTAATCAACTATATCCATAAAAAATTCCACTCCACTAATTCATTAGTTTTCGCCATTAAATCACAAACTAGATGTGAGACTTGGCCTATACTTCGCGACCTGCCATGTTGTTTCAAATTCTACAAGCAGGATCCCTTTTTAAAGACAGTGGCGAATATTTGAGCAAAAATAATTTAAGACAATAGCCCTCATGATGGAGCATGAAGCACGTCTGAAGGGTCGGTAAACTTCTACGATACTACACGGCACAACCCATAGGACAGTCGGCCACCTTGTGGTTATGGAGCTAAGTCTCTGGAGCAACTTTTCACAACCGAGATTTGTGTACCTTACAAAACAGTGAACAACGTTTAACTGCCAGCAACGCCCTGGTTCACTCGTGCCTTTAAGAATGCATCAGTGCTCAGTGATCGTATTGCAACTTAAGGAGACACTTGGTAAACTGAATTTGTCATTTTAAAATATTTTGTTCACTAACAGAGGTAGGAATTAACCACATATTCCTTGAAATAAAACTTCGGATGTCCTAAATTAAATTGCGGGTGTATACTCAATTACTTTCATGTCAGATGCACATATTTCAGTATCGGCATTGTTTAAACAGCAGGCAATAAAAGCGTCATAAAAACGCAGTTTCAATTCAGGGATTGAATACTTGGGTACACAGAGACTCTCTTTTAACTGCAGACACTGTACAGCCTCGAACACGACGGGAAGACAACCACCAACGGTTAACAGTAACAAAACGGAACGGTACGAGAGGTCTTGTTCAAAATGCAGTGATTTTTCTGTGGAAACTGACGAAAACCACAAAGATCTAACTCAGCGTCGTTGGCGCAACGTGATCAATCTAGCTGTACCAGAGGATGACGAAGCGGAAGATACTAGTAGCACATTTCCGTGTTGTATGCGTGTCGTACCAAAAATATCAGTCCATGTTTCACGGATTCATCATTCTTACTTTGAGTGCTGCTAGAAAAACTTAAATATAAACGTTATCCTATTAGGATTGTATATCCTCAGAAGCATTAACGGCTTTAGGCAGTTTCTTTATAAACTTGTACATCACTCAACACATCTATAATAAGTGCACTAATGACAACACTTTTTAAATAAAATATTCTTATACTTCATTATGTCACTGATTCCCTGCAAGATAATCGAATGCAAGAAACAGGCACATAACTTGAATAACTTCTTATGAGAATAGTCAGTATAAGGCAATAATTGTCGCCCACGTTTCTGGCATATTTTTCACATTCACCCAGCCCTCGTAAAAGAAGTTTAGCCACAATCCAAATTTCCGGCTGGTCCCGGCAAAATCATCATATTAAAGGTGATGTGAATGGTTTGAGCAGCCAACACACAACACTGTCATCAAGAGAAATGCTGCGGGGCGTTGAATTTTTACAAAGTACATACCACATATGCCCGAAAACACAGCGGCTGACAATTATTTGTTAATAACGTAAATGTGAAAAAAAAATCTAGCGAAATACCACACAGTCCTAGGAAACACTTTTTTTGTCACTCTTCCGTAAGTAACACTAATCCAAAACATAAAACAAAACACATTTCGACCAGCAGCAGAGTTTAAAACGGTCTCCCACAAAGGCGTACAATTCATATGAAAATGTCACCAGTAATAAAGCACGTGACAGGGGAGGAGAGGGCTACATATTGTGAAGTAAACGGTGCGGAAAATAGCGAGGTCTGCCGGACAAATACTGTAGACCCCCCCCCCCCCAAATGCTGCAACATCAGCATCATCGATGTTTGCCCTGGTATGAGAATGTGTCACTGTACCCCTGCCTCTGCAGAAAAAGTCATTAAAAGGGTGGTTTACGGGAGGGTAGGAGGGCTGTTAATATACACAGAAAGAGAGCTCGCGGTCTGAAACGCGTGCGTCCGGCTTCGTTACGAGTAAAAAGAACTGCAGAAATAAGAGTTCAAACGAGCCTGCAGCCAGTTACACACACGGCGCACAGAGGGAGGTATTACACAACTTTTGCCCAGCAAACACAATTATCCACACGCTGTACGTCTGGGGAGTTTATAAAAATGTATGTAGACAAGGGCTTTCTTATATCTCGCGCGACAGGAAACTTACAACTCTTAAATTAGTAAAAGTGTTAAAAGAGTTTATTAATTCAAAATAAAATACATCGTACCCACACTGTATTGCTGTCGTACTACCGCAAATACGCGTTTTCATTAACTGTGCTTTCCAACTTATGACAAAGAAATTATTCTCACAAGGTCTGAGGCAAAGGTTAATCCATTATAGGAGCCTTATTATGGACATTGTCCATTGTCTGAATTATATTTGACACACACGATGTTTCGGAAGTTGACTACTCCCGTCTTCAGGTAATTGGTTAGCAAGACAATGACATTATTTTTACTGTTATTACGAACAAAGGTCGGGCTCGAACCCGGAACCTTCGAATTCTAAGCATTCGTTTTCTATACGTTTATTATAGTTTTGTATAATTTAATCCGTGCGTTTTAAAGTGTTAAAAACAAAGGGTTTTAAACTGAACGGCAGCAAACATTCCCCAAACTGAATACTCTCTTCATTACTCCGAGAATACATTTTTACTTGTACTGTAATTCGCAAATATTTTAAATCAGACCATGGTAGTTTAAGTGGTGAGGTAAAATTAATCTGTTCGCCGGACTCAGTTGGACGTTCGGGAACTCATTTCCAGTCCGACATCTGATTCAGCCCAACAGATCTTATATCAAATTAAATCAATTCGACCTTGCGGGAGGGGGTGGGGGCAATCGACACAATATATGGATCTCGAAGGGCTAAAATGTAAAACTGATCGTAGGAAGAAACACGCATGAAAGGGCTGTGTTGAATAACCCTAGTAAAAGATAATGAGAGAGACGAACATTGAACCTGATTTGATTTCCACAGTGACGGACGGACCGGTCATTGGTAACAAGGGTGCGGTCACTAGCCGGCCCTTAGGGGGACAGATGAGAGACGTTACCTGCCCTCTGGAGGACCTACAACATGCCATCTCACCTACAGTCCGCAGACCAGGAGAAAATCCCTGCTAGGAATTCGTTAAACGCGCATGCGCAAGATTTCGCGTTGAGTGACGACCCATCCTAATAGCATTCGTTCCACAACCACTGAACGAACAACTGACAACAGGCTTTCGTGTGTTCTAATGGGTACAACTTTAAGATTACCTCACAGTGGCACAGCGATTTAATCTAGAATATTATCGCAACACCCACACAACACATTACAAGTGCGCTCACTACACGCTACTCTTAACGGCTTGATGTTTTCAGTCTGTGTGTAGTAGCGTAAAACTCTGACGTATCACACTTCCCACCAATAGCAGCCCTCTAGTCCAGCTGATAAGTAACATTCCCCCAGCACCGACCAGAAACGACTTCCCCTTGCAGGGATTTTCTCGTCATCTGTGGAGCGTAGCTTCTACAACTGGATTAAGAACATCTACAGAGAACAAATTAGGAACTGCACGCATAGCGTAATAATTCTGGTGCAATCGTCAATATCTGAACCTTGATTGTCAAATTTAGTCAGTGACGTCAATCAGCGTTATATGGAATGAAGGGAATCTGGTTTAATGACGTCATCACGGCGGATTCCCCCTCCCCAGGTAACGATTATAACAAAGGTTGTCTGCTGTCGTAATACGACAGGATCAAAAAGTATGTATGTACACATACAAGTAGTCGTTAAAACCGTCCAATCTAAACCAGAATTGACATGGATCAACAATTTTCCGAAAAGTTCCCAAACATTAAATTTCACCACAATTAGTTTACTCTGCCTCGACTTACTTCATTCGTACGGACAGATGATCACGGGGCGATTTTAATAGGCGCTTCAAAGGACAGCGAACGCAACTAAAATCATTGATTCATCATTGTAGTACAGTTCGACATCATGAAATCGTTGGAGAACCCAGTTAACACGATAATAACTGCTATGCGTTTCTTTCACACAAAATTTACTCCAAATATCCCTAAACTGTTCAATCATATGCTAGCCCCTGATGTTTTCTGAACAGGTAGTAGCGTACCGCTATCTGCTTATCACTCTCCTCCACTTCATGTCTTGTGAAACGTTGCCAAAATGTGAACCTTTTTATGGAGTCGAATTAAACATTTCATATCCCTCTTTCCTAGACTGCGGATTTCTGTGTGATGTAGGATACTTTCACAAATGTGAGGTCATTGCCAACAAAAGAGATACAAATATAAAACTGAAAAAGGTTTGAATAAGAAGCGTTTCGGAAAAAAAAATGCGAATATATTCTGTTACTTCCATCATGGCAGTTTCTCTGTGCGTAACCACCACAGTACCAGACCCATTCCCATAAAATAAGGGACGATAGACTAAGCTAAATGTTGTCACCTCATTTTGATTTCGATTTAGTCTGGGTCATTTGAAGGTCCACTTTTCTTACGCTACGATATTTCTGTCATTTGAACGTTATTACACGTAAGTTATATTCATTTTAAAGTAGGTGACATAAGAATATGCTACCAAAGACAAAAAACACACGGGAAGCGCATATACGAGGGTCGCTCATTAAGTAATGCCCCACATTTTTTTTCTCAGCCAATAATGAAGATAGAAAAGTGTACTTTTACATGCTTGAGATTTGATGTTTCCCGCGTTCGTGTACGGAGTTTCAAATGATTCCAACCGATAGCGGAGCTGTAGTGAACTGTTAAAATGGCGTCTGTGAACGACTCTCGTTACAAGCAACGAGCTGTAATTGAATTCCTTGTTGCTGAAAAAGAAACGGTGGTGAATATTCATAAACGTTTGTGTGATGTGTATGGAAGCTGTGCAGTCGATAGGAGCACCGTTGGTCGCTGGGCTAAGAGAGTTAAAGCTTCAGGAAGTGAAGAAACCGAGCTCCGTGATCTGCCGCGCTCTGGGCGTCCTGCCACAGCCACCACTCCAGACATGTTGAACCGCGCGGATGCCATTATTCGTGAGGATCGGCGCATCACAACTCGACAATTGGCCCAACAGCTTTCAGTCAGCAATGGAAGTGTGATTGCAATTATCCAGGCTCTCGCATATTCGAAGGTGTGCGCAAGATGGGTTCCACGAAGTCTCACAGCAGACCACAGGATTCAAAGGAAAACGATTTCTTCTGAATTGTTGGAGCGTTTTGATGCTGAGGGAGAGGTCTTTCTGTCCCGGATCATTACAGGTGACGAAACCTGGATACACCACTTTGAGCCAGAGACAAAAAGGCAGTCAATGGAGTGGCATCATCCTCAATCACCGAGAAAGAAGAAATTCAAGACAACTCCCTCCGCCGGAAAAGTCATGATGACTGTCTTTTGGGACAGTGATGGGGTCATTCTTGTGGATGTGATGCCAAGAGGTGCGACCATCAATTCAGACGCGTACATCAGGACCCTGAAAACCCTCAAGAAGCGTTTTCGACGAGTTCGGCCTCACAAGCATCCAGCAGAAATTTTGCTCCTGCACGACAATGCACGCCCTCACACAAGTCTGAGAACCCGGGAAGAAATCACCAAATTTGGTTGAACGGTGCTGCCCCATCCACCCTCCGACTCCATCTCTTTGGGCCACTTAAAGATGCTATCCGCGGAACAAGATTTGAAGATGACGAGAGCGTTATTCAAGCAGTGATGACATGGCTACGTGCACAGGACAAGAGCTGGTACCGGCAAGGCATGCATGCACTTGTTCCACGCTGGCGTAAAACCGTACAAGTTGATGGGGACTATGTGGAAAAATAGTATGTGTAAAGGAAACATTGATTTATATTGTCACTAAATTTGAGCCATCTTGAATAAATATGTTCTGAGGAAAAAAATGTGGGGCATTACTTAATGAGCGACCCTCGTACTATGTGCTTACAGGTAGAATAGACAGCCCGAAAGTCAATTTTAACATTTTGCAGAACAAATGTTCTTATCGACGGCCTCGAAATTATCATTCACGTCTCTGCTAACCAGTACAGCATAAAAGATACACTAATTCTTCTTCAGGCCACGGGCCTGTGCCTTCTCAGAGCGTACATCTTGCCATCTTTTGTGCGGTCTTCCAGGGCTTCTCCACTCCAGTGATCTGTCTCTTGCTATTCGTTGAATCCTGTCTGGTGCCATTCGCGATACATGTCTATTCCATTCTGCCCCACGTCTCGGCATCTAACATGTTCCATCGTTCGTCGTCTCCCCCACCATATTTCTCGACACGATTACTTCAGCTGTTTCCAGTATTTCTTTTGTTTTTGTGGCACATGTTCTTGTATCAGGTAAACTATAAATAAACTATTAATAAATAACAAATACCGTACCTAATTCAATGTTTTAATTTAAGTAACCGAAAAAGTGTCTTTTTTTAAAATAGCAATAATTATTATCGTATAGGTTTTACATTAAGAATAATCGCCTACATTATGTTTAGCTTCAATTTAAAAAGTTCGCAAAGGCTGTCAACTGTAAAATTGACTTTTTATTTTATGGCAATGTTTGTCCATTTTCGCATTCATGTATTCCCGATGGCATCTAACTTCTTTAAACTAAATCTTACTGTTCTCTTTTTATAATGCATTTTCGCGCCACACAATTGGACGTCAATGGGCGATTTAGGTAGTGAAAGTACAGTCTGTACCAGTCACTACAGACCTCGTAATTTCTGGGAGACTTTCAAATTATTTTTCAGGCCGACACGAAAATCTTCACTGAACATTGCGCTTAATCAACTGTTATTTCATAAATGTACTTTTTTACTTTGCTATACGTTAAACAGAATAAGACCACATAGACACACGGTGTCAGTTACAAAGATGCCGAATTAAAATGCGATTATGGTATAAAGATTTGGCAAGTTTTATTGTACAAACACGTCCAAAGCTCAGTAATACATACTGAAAGTTGTCCGTGGAGAATTTCATTATGTCAACAAGATCTCAATTCCATGGAAAATATTTCACTGTTTACGCGCTACTCGAAGGTATTTCTGAAACCGTGGGCCTGCAACTTCTTAAAACTTCTCTAGCTATGAAAACCTACAGTCAAAGTGATTCTCTAAAGCTTTATCACAATGGTAGATTCACTACACGAATATTTTACTGGACATTGTCCAGTCTCTGAAGTATATTTAACATATCCCAGGCAATGTTTTTAGAGGTGGGTTCCAGCTACTGATTTTTATATAGTACGAAATTTAATTACCGTATTAACAAAATGTAGGCATTAAGCTCTATCCTGGACAGTTAATCCAGCCAATTGTTTACAAACTTCCTACAAAATGGATTTTATTTTTAACTCCCCCCCCCCCATCTAAATCGTCTCCTTTAAGGCCTGTCCACTAATATTTGGTAAATAGTACAAATGGAAATGCTATAACATAAAATAAATTACGAAGCTCTTCATATATAATTTTCTCCAACATGAGTTACTTTGTTTTTGGATCAAATATTCTCCAAAATAATATATGAAGAATTAATATAACATGAAATAAACCCGAAATTCAAAAACAAATTAACTCGAAGTCACAGTAAAATCACACAATATAATTTAATGCTGATACTGTAACAACAAAATATTTAGTGAACTCTACGGGCTTGTTAAGAAACAATAAAAGGGGAAATAAACTGCAAATCAGCATTCGAAGAAAAACATCTGAATATTCGACATGAAAGCAATTAAAACTGGGCCTCTGACTGGTACTCTATGAGAATGCTTTAACTGACGATGTTACTTGATCGGATTGAAATAGACAGGCTACAAGTTTCGCCGACATAGTTCCAAGCATCCACATTTATAAACCAGAGAGTGTAGTAATTTGGTCCATAGCTAATAAATATCACGCTCACTCGAAGGCGAATACAGCCAACCAGAAATATTATCTGTCTTCAGAAAGGTTTATCTCCGCTTGCATAAGAAGAATTATGAAACAACTAATTTTAAATTACTTCCAAACCACTTCGGCAAGGTTTCAACACGACTCAGGCTAGTAAAAATGAAAAATAAGAAAGAAAGTGCAATTTAATATTTTCACACCAGGATAAAACCCACACTGACCTTTGTTATTCGGTAAGGATCAGAGCAATTCAAGGTTAATTCAATTAAATCCGCGAGAAGGAATCAAATAAATTAAGTCTAATATAAATACGGCATTTTCTTGGCACGTGTGTCTGCAGTTAAATGGAAGGGCAGCCAAGCAGAATTTTCTTCAAGGTGAGATGTCATACGTGCGACTATGGTGGTGGTAGAATCTGCGAATTCAGTGCCGCTAGCAAGAAGATCAGCCATCGGACAAACCTGTGCCGTTGTATGCACCCTCACTATATATTTTCCTAAGATCCGTGAGACGCCTTCCCATCTCCTTCTACGTCTTTCAAGGACCCGCTTTCCACACGATTTTCTCATCAAAATATGTTGTGAATTTTTATCTCCCCCAGTCATTCTACATGTCCGGCACATCTTTTTCTCTTTTCTACGCGTTCTTTGACAGACGTCAGACTTACACGTACGACAAACAATCAAGGAAGCAAACAATTTGGAACGTGTTTTTCCTTTTCTGAGAATATTCACTGCACATGCGCCAGCACTATTACCCTATAAGCTCAAGTTTATTCCGTAAAGCATACAAATAAATATTTGAGTGAACAAAACATATCGGCGGATCACAGACTGCGAACTCCTGCATTGTATAATTTCATTCTGAATTGCATTCTTTCTATTAATCAGTTACAACTTACATAAGACCAATATTTAAAGTCTACTTTATTTCCGTTGTTTGCAACATTGAGACAACTGTTGCAGAACTAATTACCTCGGACCACATTGCTGCAAATGTGACCCGTGGACGTTCTTCGTTCACGGTAGTGCGTGAAGAACATGTAATGAAGCTACACTTTACCATGAGATGTTACCGGCACAGAGCGAGGCGGAACGCGATACAGCGGTCGCAGCTTGGGTGATCAGAAGCTACGCGAAGCTCGCGGACATGCAAAATGGGAAAACTATCGAAGAAAATTCCTGATGAAGAAAAGTTGGAAGTTCGATCGCTTCTACCAGTACCATCGAAATGCACATTCCTAACAGCAAATACTTGTACTAGATTACAATATCTCAGAGAGAGACCGTCATCTGGGCAAAGAAACGGACATGATTACACGGACACATGAAAGACGTCGACTTTCAGAGCACAGAGAGAAGAAGAAAGGAAACAGTATGGTAAAGTATAATACGTACTGCACAAAGAAGCAGATTTAGAGACAGAACAGACGCCAAGCCTGAAGGGAAATGGGGCAAGGAAGTATCAGCAAAAGTAAAGTACTGACTGATAAAGGCTGGAGGCAAGGGTGGCAAAGGTAAATGAATGAAGAAAGAAAATAAACTAACATAACTCCTTTGGAAAATAACTTAACAACGGAAGAAACCGCAGAGAAACATCTATGCTTGTTCCCTTTGACCTTATTCAGCAGTTCTGCAAAGCCACGCTTTCTTATTAATGACGTCCACATCGTCTTTGAGTCTTTTTGTTTGACTTCCTTAGAAGTCATCTGAATCTTCGATTTTGTATGACAATATTCAGAATACCTTATGTTAATTCACTTTATCATGCCAAGTAACTTTATGTGTGTTAACTGCGTGTATGTATATGTTTGGTATAAAATTTGTGACCAATCAGCATACAAAATGTCATTCACATACACAAAAGCAAACTCTTTAGACTGTAACAACCTAATACGCTGAAAATAATCATTACTGTATCTATGAATTATTAAAACCAAAACTAATAAACCCAGCAAAACCCTTCTTGAAAAGCTGGTAGCGTGTCGTCTGTTCAAAAAACTTCGCATTTTATGAGGCACGAAGGTTTATTACCACCTTCACAAATACGCTATTCGAAATAAGCAGAATCCAGTTCACATCCAAAACTTCTATTGCTTAAGACGTACATTAATATCGATTCTCCCACATGCCTGAGTCTTCGAGTGGTGTGTTCCTTTCAGGTTTCCACACTAAAATTCTTTACGCATTTATCATCTCCCCCTCCTACCTCATCGTTCTCGATTCGATCACCGTAATAATGTTACACGGGTCACAATAACCAACATAATATTCGGCTACCTCTGCAGTAGGTCTTCCATGGGATGTTGGAAACGGGAGCTGCCTTGGGGTGGATACGGCGCGCTATTCCTACACTGAAGCACACAGAGCTACAAAAAACGCTGTGTGCGTCTATATCTAATTAGGTATGGAGTGACACAGCAGTGTCTGCTCCCCCCAAGGCGAGCATCGGCGTTGAACTGGACGGCGATTGAATCACTCATCCAGTCGGATGGATTCCAATATTCACCGAGCGACCAACATGTGCTCAGGACATAAGTCGCTTCCCGTGCAATGGGCTTGTCACCAGACACACAGGCTGACGACAACGTCTACGTCAGTGCTGACCAACCAGCAGAATGAGAAAACTAATGTCTCGTCGCTTTGAATTTAATGGCATTGGGATGGTAGAGACGCAATCAGCCATCACATATAGGTCACTTTCTATCCACATGCATGGCAATGTAAATCGAGCAGTACAGAGCACAACAGGTCTTTTCAGTTGCATCCTAAGCAAATCTGAAAGAAAATAAGGGACGCGATTCATACAGGGGTTGTCTGTCTTTTCCGGACAAGAAATTCCCCGCAACTGGTTAATATCTTGATCCGATTTAATTCAGCGCACATTCTCAGCCTCGTATTTGATCCACTGATACTGTCTCGTCTACGCCTAGTCGAATACATAGTCTGTTCGCTTCAGATTTTCCGACTTAAATTTTAACTCCCTGCGTTTCCTGATTGTCACTAGAATGAAGCAGTTAGGTCCATAATCACGCTATCATTTGTTTCTATTTTAGGACTATCAATCGATATCTAAAGACGAAAATGTTCGTTTCAGTTTCTATATGCTCCAGTTGACAGATTTTTACTACAAAAAGAAAATGTGTTTATCCTCGAAATGTGGCAAGCCTGGCCACTACATTAATTACCCACACACACCGTCTGCCCTAAGAAAGCAAAAGTTAACAAGGGTATTACTTGTTATCAGTTTCGCTTAAAAATGTCTCTAGAATGCGCGTGTTTCCGAAACAAAAACGGTCTTCTCATTTAAACAGAATTATATATTACTAATTTCTTCACACACTTAAAATGAAAACATGTTCGCTTCCAAATTCGTTTCAACGAATTATGACAAGAAAGTGCGAGAACTTGTTTAGATATAGGTAAATCTGTATTTGAGCATCATCTGCTACAGACCTTCCATAGTCAGTACATAGCAACGACATTGTTTTGAAATTAGCCTCCTAATGAATCAAACACGAATAACACATCTCGTGCGGTTTTGGCTATCAATACAAACGCACAAAAGAGGAAAGACACAAATCTACTGCTATTATGACCCTATTCAGACTCAGCCCACATTCTTACACGCAACTTATTTACGATACACTCAAGTATTATCCTCCTCCTTGGTGCCCGAAATGGTTTCTTCCTTTCAGGTTTTCCAAATAACATTATGTATGCATTTCTTATTTCGCTCATGCGTGCTGAATGCGTCGCCCTAATCGTTTTGCTCTTTTTAATCACCCTAAGAATATCAGGCGGGAATTACAAATTATTATATACTTGTTATTTATGTTTCTTCCATGGTTCTGATACTTTCTGGTTCTAAAATTCAAATATTTTCAGCACTTTGTTTTGTTTTAAATCCCCAAATATACGTTGTGAAGAGCAAAATAAATACCGTGTGCGTATATATATATATATATATATATATATATATATATATATATGTTTGAACACATAAATAACTTACTTCAAGTACGGAAATGTACAGAGCACGAGAATATTCGTGAGTATCCTACATATGACTGTTCTCGTAACGAACAAAGACAAAAATTATTTAAAATTTATGACCCGAACATGTAGCGTTTTCATTTGCTTCGTCACGTTTCTGGAGCAGCTGAACAGCGTGCTCTATAGCCTTTCAACACAAAAATAGACACCTGTAAACACATCCGGTATACGGCCTAAGCACCGGCAAAAACCTATTCACATTCGTTGCTTTCCGCTTACCACATGCAGATGACCTCACGAGTTATTTCAAATTAAAAGTGCACAATTTTAACAACTTTTAAATCTGCAAGCACGTCTACGACATGGGACCCTTAAAAATCCATTAACCTCGGCCGGGTTTGAACCCGCGAACATTGAGTCCAGCGGCCTCGTACCATGATTCACGTCCACTTCCTTCAACCTGAATAACTGCTTACCAGACCCCCCCCCCCCTGTAATTTGATTTATACCACTGCACCCCGTGTTTGGCTAAAACGAGGAGCGCTGAGCACTGGGAATGAACCAAGGCCTTACGTTAAAAGATCAGGCAGTAAAGTAACTGGTTACGGGATGAACGACTAGGGTTCTAGGGCATTACCCTTTACATCTAGCCCAGAGGTTCCCAAACTTTTATACCTTGCACCCCCCTTCCAGAACAAGTGCAAGCAAACAGATTTTTCATAAAATTTAGCTATGAGTACACTTTTCTTTTTGTAATTTGGTATATATTATTCAATGTATTTAATTTAAAAAACTGTAATAAAATATAGGCTTCATACCTGGATTAGTGGGATGGGTCCCTAACTGTACGTAGACTTATATTGCATTTTACTTCCTAAAACCGCCGATGCTCTACGATTCTTAATTCTACAGCACTGTAAGACAACTAAACTGCCTCAACCAAGCAAAGGATGTTAAAAATGTTTCTCCATATTTCGTTAAAAAAAAGTTTTTCATACAAACAACAAGCGCCCCCCCCCCAGGGGGCGCGCCCCACACTTTGAGAACCTCTGATCTAGACACATAGTAATGAGTTTCAAATTTTAAATTTATCGACGGGAGAGAAAAAACGTGACTGAAAGGCACAAGGACGCTTTGAAAATAGAAAAAGGCCTACAGTGATGATCCAATTGACGCGAATCATGTAAAACAGCCATAATATAAGAAAAAGTTTTAGAAACATCATTCACCCTGTTTAAACGTTTTCATTTGTGACGAGACTGCAAATAATAAGTTATCTGCACCAGTTTCAGAAAACGAGAATAGAAGATTCAAGAGACCGGCAAGAGCGTAATTACACATCTAATGAAGCGTACGTCTCCATTACAGAAATGCGGTATTAACGTGTGTAACCTGGGAGTCCCACCAAGAACATGGACTGAATAACAAATGTGTAATCAACAGAACGCGATAATGATCCGTCCCATCACACAAAAACCTATGGCACGGTATGTAAACATCAATTGCCACAGCTGGAGGCAGAGATAATTACAGCGCGCCAAAAGAAATGACAAATAAACCCAATGCTGTGCATTCGCTTGCATCCCCGTGGCTCACGTTAGACACACCCTAACCTCACATTCTGTTCCAGTGGCACAAGTACGATTCATTTGCTGCTTGTTCCTTTGTGTAATCTTCATGCTAACCAGGAATGCAAGTTTCAACGACATCTTCAGAACACATATTTTTAAAGATCTATTACCATACACAACTTGAGTGGACCACATTGAATGGAGCTACAGTTACAACTAAGAAGACTGTTACAAATGGCGTGGTGTTCATATAGATTTTAAGAGCAATCTGGCTATTAGCGTTTGATACAGAGATCTCTGAAAGAATACATTACGAATGACCATAGAGACAGATACTAAAAGACTATACACAGCAAAAAATGCGCCCAACAAAATATTATCATTGGCCTGCAACCTCATGTAACATGTTTCAATATTCAGTAAGATATCTTAAGTCCTCACAGCGGCGAAAATGTCTGTGTTGGTCTCCCGCGTAGTAACACCTCAGTCCCTCAAGATGAAGGCAAGATGTTCCTCAGAAAATGTCGATATCTACTTCGAGGTGACACAGCGTTACTACCTAGAAGACCAACATCGAAATCCTTCAACATTGAATATTTATCGAACTATAACCCATCTATAAACATGTTATTACACCTAATTATGTTCTGTCCATGGTGTCCAGCTTGGAACAAAAGTCTGGACGAGGGATCGGCCCGTCGCAAGGCCTCTACCTGTACACAGGACAGCACAACACAGAAAAACGCGGACCAACAACCATGGCTTGAGTGGGATTCGAACCCACGGTCCCAGTGACCAAGCGGCACAAGGCCCACGCCTCAGACCGCGCGTAATATTTATTATTTGTTTCCAACTTCTCCCTGTCAGAAGGCACAACTACCATCTCTCTACAAACACAGTCTGTGACGTCTCCTGGCATCCAAAGAACGCGACTCCGCCATGTCTCTTTATGCACATTCACGTCATCTATCAATTTAATAAACTGCAAGAAATTCGTCATGTCGTCACTACTCTCTCTTTGCCCCGAAGCGACCCGCTCGAGTCTAAATAAAAGTCTAATGTATGCTCTCTTTTTGTTTATCTCTGGTTCTATGGGATCAGCAAGTACCATATTCCGATAGACCACTATAGTTCAGCGATGTTTCATATGTGCTCGCTGCCTCCATCATCAGGACGAAGAATAAGCCGCGCGCGAGGAATTTAGTGAGCTCCACGGAAAACACGCCGACAATCTCTTACTGTATTTATTCTTTTGTTTCAGATGAATATATGAAACACAGCAACAGAAATTTAAGATTTAAAGGCAGATAACTAAATTTACTCAGCTACTAAGCGTGTAAAATAAACGGAAACCTTGGAGAAAAAATATGCTAACATACAAAGGTGGAAAATCTGAATAATTAAAAAATATATAATCTCACTGTCGCCGTCTATTCTTCACACTGGAGCCGGCTAAGCCACATTTAGTTTATCTTCAAATCTTGTAAAGTGGAATTAGGGCAACAGTGCCATCTGCTTTTCTTAGTTCTAATATCATGCGGGTTAGCCCACTGTTGCTCCCAGACCTTCAAACGTGGATGCATAAAAATGACACTCGTCACAGACTACCTCAGACTACAACTGGTGTGAAGCCAGTTAAAACGTGCGCCGTAACTCACTTCGCTTGCTATTATCTGCATTGCGCACGCTGTATCTTCAAGTTATCTTCATAACATTGAACAACACACACATGCTTACAGGCAAAAAGTACCTCCGCCTTATAACAACATTTATTCGTCTTTCTTGTATAGCAATATCATTAACATGCTGAAACCAAATAGCGATATGTCATAGCATGTTTCTTGTTAAGGGTAACATTAATCCATGTTCAAAGCTCCAAAGACGCTAGACATCATAAGAACATAGAACGGGTGCTTCAGCTGTAGGCAAAGCTATTGGCTGAAATGGTTTGCCGTGTGATATATTTTAATTACTTGTACACTTGTACTTGATAGTTTATGGCGCACCCTATGCTGTCAATACTAACATTCTATATTCTATCCCACTATTTCCAACAACCTACTCATTCTAGTTATCCTACAAATATCTGTGATCTCACACGGACATACAAGAGGGAGAACCACATGTCGGTTGTGTTTAAAACATCGAACACTACGAGACAAACAATTAACTCCGATGCGTACCGCATTTGGGTTTGCATTTACTGCACGGAAGTGTCTCACACAAAGAGTAAATCGAAAAATGTAAGGCCAGTAACAGAAAAGAATAAACTTGTATTTTTCGTCACGTTACCGTCATAATAGACACTCCATTTTGTGTTTCCCAGTCTTTTTATACCTTACCTAAGAGACAGTTTGTTACAGTTTTGAAATTTGGCACACACTGGAGGGTTTGGAAGTCCTTGCGTGTATGTAACTTTGAAATCGGAAAAAAGTTGTCCGGAGAATTTGACGTAAATACGTCTATACGGAAAGGAATTTTATATATTGGCTTTATTCTAAATATTTCCTTTATACATGCTTTACAATTGAGATAAGTTTGATTAAAACATTGCTTAATCGACTTGAATTAGTTACGCTTAAGATGGCTCTGTGGTAGCTGAATGTAATGTAAAGTAATGTAAAGTAATGTAATGTAATGAAATGTAATGTAACGTTTCCTAGGTAACAACAATGCTGAGTAAACAGACGACGTTCCCTAGGTAACTATTGTTACACTTTTTTGTTCCCCCTTTTTGCCGAATGACCCTTCCTTATAGACGTATTTACGTCAAAAAATGTTACGTGTCGGAAATGTTCACCGCGTTCTACATCATCAGGTAAAACAGAAGACGGAAGGGAACGCTTCCAATTTCATACGAAATACTGTCGATTTGGCACATGAGAATCGGGAAATGTATCCCCAAACCTATTCTGACAACGTAACCACAAGATGCCACGTAGTGTTTGGCAATGCGCGCTCACTAAGCTTGACTGTAGTTGTAGTTCGACTGTTGAAGGACAGATGACGCACTGGCACGATCGGCATGAAGTGACCTGCGTGGGATCCTGTACAGTCACGGCGTTATTGTGTGCTATTAACCAAATCGAACTGCATTGAATTGCAACCGTCAATATATATTTTCATATGGGTTGCGTGAGGAGGGACGTACACATGCTAACAAAAATGTCCACTGATAGATAAGGCCTACCTAAAATCGAATATCTGTCAAACTGGACACAACACAGAATTAACTTGTGGACATAACACAAAACTGAAGGCAAATAACAATATTAACCACAATAAAACAATACATATCGATGCCACTTCGTCAACGGGACCATGTTTCAATTCCTTTCAAAAAACGTGAGTGGGCATATTTGTGCAAGTGGATGCACACTCTCTTTACGGGCAATGGAATCACTGTTGAATTCGTGAAGCTTAAGATTTATTTTTGTTGTTGTTATTACTATTATAACTCGCTCCCACAGCTTCAAGAGATCTCAGAGTTCTACTGAACTGTAAGCTCTTTTTTCCCACTATTACACTCGCTACATTACTTCTCGTGACTTAAAAATGCCGGGTAAGGTTAGATGTAACACATTTCTCCCCTTTTCACTACTGATAACTTTTTAGTTTTATACAACGCTCTAATATTGCCCAAACTTGAGTATCCACGTGTCCACTTGGGATCCCACTGCGTCAACGAATTCGTCTAACTTGTACGAATTCCACGTAAATTTGCAACCTTAAGCTGTAGCAGACATTTAACGGTTTCCGTGACACTAATAATGTAGGATTACTTTGATTTAATATTTCTCACATCATTTCTGATAGCAACATCTCGACGCCCTATTTCCTATCAACGTACGCCATCAACTACTCCTGCTGATGAAAACTGCAGTGTCATTAATATCCTTCCCTTGTATGTTTCACTATTATCACGAATGCTCTTCAGTCTACTTCAATCGAAAATACTTACCTCAGCTTGTTGCGTATGACGTGGCTAAACAGCACGTAACAGTCTGCACACTACGTTTATAGCTGCATCAAGTTCATGCACAGTGTTTTCAGTATGTTTGTAAGTGAGTTTTGAAGTTTACTGAATAGAACAAATCATAAGAAATATAATCTCTACTCTGTATAAATCACATTGTAATTTCTAACGCACTACCCACTGAAACTCCACGTCTACCACTCTTGCACGTAATGGCGCGATTGTCTTGTCTCTCACGCTTGAAGCGTTCGAGAAAGTACGGTTTCTATTCGACAATTTCCGTGCAACAAATGAGAAGCGCAACGCATCAAAATGTTTGCAGTACAGCCAAAGTGATACAAGAGACGCTGTTCTTATTGCGTATCGGGTGTGGTCGTTGTAATACAGTTGCATACTGCCTGTTCATTCCAGCTGTTATTCATTCTGTTCTGCATCGGATCACATTTCACTGTGCAACAGGCAAAACGTGGCCAAATAGTCTGCACAAAGCGTCAGTAAAACCTAACGCGAGAAGTTGTAATCCAATGAAGTACCAACAGTTTCCAAAAGTGTTCTTATAAGTTCTTCGATACCTACGCCATGTTCATTTCTTGCAAATACAAATATATTGCTGCAAAGTTAATCACACATTATTTTATTTATTTAGTGTTCTGTCTGACGACAGGTCCATATGAACAGGATCCTTCCATCCTTTTCTCGGACTGGAACCTGTTCATATACGTTCTTGGCAGATGATCCAGAAGTGGTTTGCCATTGCCTTCTTCTGTGTGTGAATGGAGTAATTGTTGGGATGCCACGGAGAAACCGGGGAAGCCCCCGGAGGAAAACTCCATGTTGCCTAGACCACGGCCTTGCCCAACACAAGTTATAAATTCGGGCATTAAAGTCCCAAATTAAACTTGTTGGTCTGAATGACTTTTTTTTGTCTTGCCGATAATGTGACAGACTGTATACATGTGATATTTACGTTAAACGTATTTATTTTCTACATTATCAATATGACAATTTTTGTATGATAAGCCGTTTTTAGAGAAACTATGTTCACACCATGTCCAGACCAATCGCGATTCGTGGCTTATATAAAACTTCCGACACTAAGTTTTCGTCACTTTCGCCATGAAAAATAATGCAACAAGTAGCTGCGAAATGTCGATTATTTTTACTAATCCAACAAACAAAACTATACAAGTACAGTCCACGACTGTAATCTTGAGACTTGCGGGGTGAGGAAGATAGCGTCTGCCTTTAACGCTACGGACTTCCTGCATTCCTTGCAAGTCTCAGGATTACAGTCGTGGACTGTAATTGGAACGGAAATTTAGACGCAGCCCGGAAGTGACTGACTGAAAGCATAAATAACAAATAAAAACACGGAGATTCAACCGAATGCTAGTAAGGAGGTCATTATAAAGTGAACGCATGTTCCTATCTCGGTACCAAAATGTAGAACAAGGTCATAACACCAAAACAGTTCCCAGCTAATAAAGTCTTCGACATTGTCGTGAAATTTAAATAGTCAATCTGTAACTAAGAAAAATTACGTTCAAGATGAAATTAAGAATAAGTTCAAACGAGAAATAGCATTTACTACTCATTTTAGAATCTTGTCTATTCGTCTTTCTAAAAACGTAAAAAAAACTAAATTGTCCTACACAAACTGTAATTTTATCTGTCATTCTGTACGGGATTAGAAATTGATTTATGAAACCAGGGTGATTGGATGAAGATTTTTCATACGGAATGTCGACGAGGCATAGGATGCGTTGAGCTACATCTTCACGTAATGCTTGGGCGCACAACGAAATCCCCAATCCCGCTGTTCATAAGTACCTTGAAGATAACAGCAAAGGTCCAGCCCCGAGACAATACACAACCGATTTCACTCAATGTCACAAGCCAAATTACTAACATACAGTAGATGATGCAATGATGTTAATTTATTTGGCAAATCTCTTGTTAAATTCAATAATATACGTACACTATTCCGACAAAGCCTTTTACTTGTAGTTTTTATTTTTTGTGGTTTATTTCAGTGTGACCAGATTCTGGAATCAAAAATTCGTCACTCTTGTCATTCATACAGAAAATAGACTGTTTTGCTGTCCACCTAAGGCATTTCTGTTTAAGCTCGGTCTATTTATTTATTCAGAATACTTTGAAAAAGAGAAGGAGAGAGAACATTCTGTATGTAACCTCTGATCCCAGAGCTAATCCGGATTACATACTCTCTAGGTATTTGTGGTGAATTATGAGGCAACCGCTTATCTCATAGTTCGCCGAATTGCAGTAATTAGATTGTGTGGTCATATCCCATGTTGGTGCGACGAAATGGCGAACAGTCACACCTCAATCTGTCTGTTCCCTAACGCCCCGTGATTATTGATGAATAGGTTATTTTGCGGATAAAATGCGAAGGGCGTAAAGTGCGTGTTACTGGTATGATCGAAAATTTGTGCACTGAGGTTCACAGTTCTGTAGCTCTAATTAGCAGCATTATGCTTCCGATACCAAATAACAGACTAATGTTACATCTTTGAGACTCATAGACTTTTTAGCAGCACAGCAAAACCTGTCTAAAATGAACTTGGAATAAACGAAAACATCTGTTCAATAGTCTTGTGATCCCGTGAATATATGAGAAATTGATGTAAACGTACTTGTAATAAACTTAAACTGTTTGACATGGAATCTTAATGGGGGGAAAACAATTTTTATGTTTCGTCGAACGTGTTAAACCCAAAATGTTCCCTGTTACTGAGGTTCCCTAAACCCTTCTTGAGATAACACGTAGGAATTCTAATTTTGATAAAGATCACGCCACAGGAAGGCTACACATCATGGAACGATCCAAATATCCATGCTCTAAGTCAGTGCCTCTCAGCCAGGAGTTTCCGAGCTGTGTCTAAGGAGACCGCAAGTCATTTTAATGCTTATTGTACGTTTTAAGAGTTGTTATTACATATATTACTTCCACAATGGGTTAAAGGACATAACAAAACTATACACTCTACCCATATTTTAATTAGTCTATATTTTTTAATCAAAATATATGAGATAATTTTGGTTAAGGGGTTCGCACCAGAAAGGCTGAGGAACACCGCTCTAAGACACAGGTTCTAAATTAATTTAAGTCGTGGTAGATTTACACAAAACTGTACAAACTATAAATTTAAGTAGGGAAATTTTCACGACACTTGCTTTAAAAATGATATCCATTCGCGAATTCTAGTTACGAAAGCTAAGATATTGTCTTTTTCTAACTGTAACGTGTGAATATAAAATTTCTTACAAAAATCCCCTGCACACCTGAAAACTTGTGATGGCATGCCAGTGTTTCGCAGCATACTGGCTATGGAACACTAGTTCAGACGTTTAGAAGAAGGGCTGTCTTGTCTACGGAATATGTACCACTCAGGGTCTTCTGTTCGGTTAGTAAACTGTTCAGACGTTTCCATTTATTTTTGTTTCATCTGCGTTTCATATAGGTTGTGTTGAATTATTGTTGGTTCAAATAATTTTCTTAAAAAATAATATGACTTACATAATATTTTTATTTTCTGATCGCTAAATGAGATTCTGACGTTTATATTTATTACACAAATTGTTTTACATTACATGACGTGGTAATAACTGCATGCCAGGGATAACTTCGCCTTCACCAGTAACAGCCGGACATTAATCCCAAACCCGAATGAGTTCAATCCAGTCCTCATCCTCAATCTGCTCACTGAAATACTGTATACACCTTTCCAATCGTATTCCTTCCTAAAACAGTGTTAAAAGAAACTCCTCCAGCTTACATTCACGGAGGAAAAGAGAATATTGAATTTAATGTTAAGTGCTACACGCACAACTGAAAGTGTGAGATTAATAAAGCGAGCTGCTTCTCGCTATATTCCTTATTAAAAGATGTTTCTGTAGGAAAACTGAATAAAGTTACATTTATTTAATTTGCTAATCTTTCTTCGCAGTCTGCGAGCACTAATTAAAGCAGCAAAGTCCACTGTTGGAACACTCCCGAGAGGAAAGATTAATTACATCACAGAAACTTAAGGGATCTGAATTAAACGGACATTTCTGAGTAGGAAATACAAAACAAAAGACGTAGAAACTGGAGTATCTCACTATAGGAGGAATCAACGTGCAATCATCACCAACAGGCTGATGAAGGGGAAATTCAGCTTGCACCAGAAGTTCCACACTCGAGATACAGGCTAATATCGAAGAAGCCTGCTGGTAGCATGCATTTCGTTGTAAATATACCGTTTTCTCTTCCCGCATTAATTTCGACTGTGCTGATAACGTACTATTTAGATTAATTTCGAGTTTAACGTAGTATACTGCCTAATGGACACAAAAATTAAATATAACTTATTTTACATGATATCGATGCAAGTACTTACAGCTTTCTTTTTAGTGATTTCGAAATACGAGGATACTAACAAGGCAAAGCGATCCAACTCCTCAGTACACGATGTGAATCAACTGCACTGCTGATTTATAAAGAGGTGGGAGACAGGTTTCGTTTACTGCATCTCAGAATCATCGATGCAAGTGCTGCACGTCCTTCAGAATAAAGACGTTATAATGACCGATGAATTAAATTTTGTGAATGTTACCTTATAAAATCAATGGAAGATTCAAATGTTTAACACTCCTGTTTCGTACTCCGAAGGTTCCGGGATCAAATTTCGGCTTGGAGACGTTTCTAATTCATTAATCATCCTATAATTCGACGCTATAGGTCTATAATATATGCTACTAACAGCGTGGTTAAATAAACTATAAATAAATTCAATCCACCAGAGGAACCTATTTAAATCACACAGATGAAAGAGATCAGTGTTAACCAAAATTTGGAACCAATCTACTTTATGGGGGACGCTTTGTTTATACAATACGAGTCGTATGACCGAGATGTTCAGTTCTTCCGGTAACGAAAAGTGATTGTGTCCTGCAAAAATTCCAGTGGGTACGTACAGAACTCAATAAATCGGCGCATCCTATTTACAGCTGTATCCCTGTCTTATGAACATGATTAACGTCTCTATTTATATCTCCTGTAGAGGATACCATAAGGCGTTTTACCAAGGCAAGAGATCAATGTCCGGAGAAATGAGTATATACTGACGATCCAAAACACCTCTTTCATTATATCACAAAATGATATGCTATTATATACAAATGATATGCTTTAAAAGGCAGATAGATACCTTAAGGATCTGAATCCAACGTGGCATTCAAACCCTGTGTTTATCCTGATCACATACAACACAATATCAGGCCAATTAGTCTACTTTTCCGGGAAAGAAAGGGCTTCCATGGTTAGAATTTTGTGACCTTCGCAAAAACATTGCTGTGTACACAATTTGTATCAAGTGCACATGAGCGCTAATCCTATGATCAAAATGTCACCATCGTCACATAAAGAATGTCCCAAAACGAAACAAACACAACGCTAACTTATGTAATGGTTGTGTATATATTTATTTTTGGGATAATCTGTATAGGCTGTTCAAATTACCATTCCTCCCTCCACAATTAAACGTACATGACGTGAATTTCATTACCAGTAAACTGTGAATAGTAGAATAAGAACGTTTAGACTATCTCATGATGGTGTGGTATGGTGTGTAGACCTACAATTAAACAAGTTACGAAATGAAGATGGCTGTCTTCTGAGTTGTTGTGCCGTGTAGTCTGGGTTGCGAGGCTGACTGCTGGTTCCTCAGTTAACCATGGCAAACAAAGTAACGATGGTTATCTAGGAAGCCTTCTGATTCCCCACCGTCATATCCACAACCAGAAACGCATATTGCTTGTGTGAAGTGTCTGTTTCTGCCCGATTTTAACCAAAATTGGAATGTGTTAACAAATTTTAATAAAACTCTCCAGTATGAAATTTCATGAAAATCCGTTCAGTCCTAATCGAGTCTTTGACAGACTTAACGAGTCTAATAATTCTTATATTAAGAAATACTTCCACACAACAGCTGTAACCACTATTGACTATAAGATGGTCCAAGTACCAAGATGCCACCTCGAGTGTCATGAATGTGTCAGTATGTGCCTATATTTTTAGCTCACATAATAAAATCAGACAGCAGAAAGAAAACTGCGTTCTGTAAGAGATTGTTTTAATGAAATCCTGCGTTTTGATTCGGCCAGGTTTCATACACGCAGTCCCTTGTGGTTGAAGATACACTGCGATGAACGTACGTATCTCACATCATTTGCACTTTTAAAGCCCGCCATGCACTTTTCATAAAAATTTTATCAAAATATTTACTATACCATTATTGAATTTTTTTTCCTCTCGTCATAAAATCGAAAAGCAAATCTGTACTCTCTTCAGTGACCATGTCTGTTATTCGTCTTTACGACAAAACCACCGTAACCAACATGTAGATCCATTCAATAAAGCATCGTCGTATAAAATTTCATTGCTCTCCGTTGAACAGCTTCCCCTTTTAAGAAAAGTTTATATGGCAGTCATATTTACAACCAGAGTGAGAAAAAATTTCGAAGTGTCGAGTGGTATCAAGCGTCTCCTGACCTCTGAAACGTTGGTTAACATCGACCAGACTACACAGCGCAACAACCCAGAAGACAGAAATCTTCATACTCACCGCCCTGAAAACCTCAAATCATACATAATAAACACTGACAGCAGAAACTAAATATTTAATACATCTTATACCAAAATCTGCCACTTATATGATCCTGAGCTAATTATATTCACCTCTCACCCTCACAACCTTCCTCCCTAGATGCATCTTAACATACCGTCTACTACTTGATCTTCTAAGTGGACGTTTTCTAAGGAATTTCGACACCAAAATTCTTCTGAACTCATTCCTACTTTATCCCACAATAGCCACGTACCCAGCCTATTATCTCCATATATTTCACTGCCTTAAAATATAATGCGTATGACCTGTATAAATACATAAGTTCTAAGATAAAGTGCAATCAAATGTTACGAATTGCTGCTGTCTTGTTACGAGAGAAGATGATGTGATAATTTTGCTATTACCGGATATCTGGTCATGTTTTGAAACAATGCAGTCATTATAACCGATTAAAGGCTGGGGTTTACCCACGCTCTTAATTAGTGCAAGCCAATTCACCGAAGATTTCTCAAGGTTGAATGATCTCCCCAAACGTAATAAGAGAGATGGCTGAGATTATTACAAGACCTGACAAACCGCTCTGCATCGGGATACACACACGGACCACCGAAACCAGTCATTTGGTCAGACTTCATGCTAGTTACACAACTCAAATTACGGAGCTAAGACTTGGGTAGTGTGAAATAAAATAGCTCCCTTCATCATCTACTCTCCTGATAAAAGGACCTTAGCATGCAAGAATGGGCAGTATAGTCATAAGATATGAAAACTCCGAATACTATTCTGGACACGCCGCATTCACTGAAGTATTTTTTTACCGTCTGTGAGACTGAGGTTTTAAGGCGGTAAGTAAGATGCTCTTTTTCTGGTTCTGGCGCCGTGTAGACTCTTAGGACGATGCCAACGTTTCGGAGAAACCTACTGTGTCCATCTTCAGCCCAAAAGATGAACACAGTATATTTGTCCGAAACGCTGGCATCTACCTACGCGCCAAGAACAACTTTTTGACTGACTAGTTAGTGATATTCCTTTAAAGTGATGGTGATGGATAATAATTCGTAAGTAGGACTACTTAATTTCCCTGAGGAAGGAAACCACACTGTAGCAGCCGTCACTAAATTGCGTACTTCGAGGCCATTGAAGAACCTCACCCCGCTTATCGCGGTTCTAAGTCACCAGAAGAGCACTGTTTGCTTTGCTACTGTGCGAGTTGTGATCTGACTTCACTCGCCTAGGATCCGCTGTTCGTGTTGCAACGGAGCGCGATTTTGGTGTGACCTTGTAGCATGTCATTTGGTGACGACTACTATAATGACACCACAACTACGTGGGACAAAATGCAATGTTTGAGATACGCAGAACGTTTCGGGAAGTTTTGGACAATTCTGCAGTTACTTCAGAAACATATCACTAGTTTAAGTACATACATTCTTCGTTTGTAGTGACAAATACTTCACATCACTCCACACTTTTCCGAGATGGATGAAATAAAATGAGACAGGTAAAATGTCAGGTTCCCACGGCGGTGATTATTAATAAGACAGTCTTCTGGAATGATGGGCCTTTAGTCTGGTAGAAGTACACCGACGTTTCATTGCCCTGGTTATGGAGGCAGGAAGTATGTCAGAAACGTCGTTAAACTTTATCAAACAATATGACGCAACATCCCAGAAGATAGTCATCTTCAAGACGAGTTATTTTTACTTAGGCTGCTCTTCAAACATTCAGCTTTATGAGGAATAAATTATAACTTCAACATAGTCATAAGAATTAATGTACTTTGTGGCATTAGCTTTCATTCATCTGGCAGAATATTACGTAGATAAACGGCCTGATATAACCGGCACTACTCATGAGTCTTCACGACCTATTTATATTCCGCCCTTACGAACAGCTTTCTTTATGTGACCAAGGAAATCCAGAATCTATTGCTAGCCAATGGGCCCAAATTATACATGCCAGGGTAAATGCATACATTGGCAACGTAACTAACTACACCCTGTGTTATTAACAGTAAATAGTTCGACAATCTAAACATGCCAGACATTGACTTCCCAAAAGCATTGCAACATTATGAAGAATTTTGTATCGACAAGCAAACACGTACTCTGTAAATGTCATAATATACACACAATGTAGTTCCGCTTTCAGTAATATATAAATGTCATTGACTAGCCTGCCTCTGTACAAGGTTACAAGGAAATAAGACACAAAATATTTCTAATCATCACGTTTTTGGACCAAATTACTGCATATTAAGGGAGGGTAAGTTGCACATCGGCCCCAAACAGGCAAAACGGACCGAGCATACTTAGAACCATAGAAAGTCTTACGTTACGATGATTTTTTTAGTCCAGAGCTTCAAAATGTGCAAGGACCTATGGCAACAGAAATTACACAAATAAGAAGCCTGTAATACGCAACAGTATAATTACCAATTCCTGTTTTCTATTTCAAAATATGAAGGAATTTATACACCATCATCTCTTCCCAGCACGTCACGTACATTTGTGGACTGAATTATGCAGTGCGCATTAAAAAACATCCATTCAGAAGGACGCTGCATTGCTTACGGCTGAAGTCGACAGACACGCTGGAAGGCCAATCTCTTTAGGGTTCAAGAAACGATGTTCGATGTGCGCAATGGTACGAGACAATTGTCTTATTATCAATCTAAAACGGCTTATTTCCTACCGAAGGCGTTGTTTACGAGTGTACAAAACAGATACGCCTGTCACAAAGCGTAGACCTACATAATCACTTAGAGAGCATTAATTAAATCTGGCATGCGGCATCCTTTTTAGGACTTTATAGAAACATAGAGAAATAGCCTGTTTACTTACTAATACAGAAACACATGATACCACTTTCATAAATCTTTGTGTATCCAGTATAGAAATACTGAACGGTAATTTTTTTATGCACTGGATACAACAGTATTAATATAGAAACATACTTGGGACCACTTTTGTAAATTTGTACCTGCCCAATACAAAATACTACATGGTACTTATTTTAAACAACTGATGTAACAACAGCTTAATTCGTACTAATAATTACAGGAATATACCTTTGACCCTTTTCAGAAATCAATGTGTATCCAATACAGGATAGCCATGCATGGTCAAGGGTTGAAGAACTCTAATAGAAGAATGCCGAAAAGAAGTCACGACGAATATGATGATGATGATGAGAGAAGAGGTAATGGGAGGGAATAAAAAAAGAAGAGGTCCAATTTTTAAGTAGTAGTTTGCTTAGTTCGGTCTTGGGTACAGAGATTCCCCTCCTATTCGTCTGTCTGTCCATGTTCAACATCACATAGCCTACTATTATCTTGTCAGTATGAAAGACTACGCGGCAATCTTGCTTGTATTTAAGTCTAAGCCCTGCCTCGGGTCTTCCGATGGCTTTAGTTGGCCTATCGGATGTACAGTAGGACTTCACAAGTTCACATGTAAAACACACAGTACAGTCCGCTACAACACAAACCGGACACCTTAGCGATGTAGCATATAGCAGCTAATGAACCAAGAAACAAATATAACCAATTCAAAAAACAGTCACGACTCTCCCCTCAGTTTTACACATTTTGTTCTAAGTGAAGACAGTGTTTTTAAATCTTTTACGTTATAAAAGTTTCTGCGCTTTTTAAAATGCACTTAATCAGGATATGATGAAATAATATATATATATATTAAACAGTCAGTTCTTAACTACCCAGGAAAGCAGGAAAATTTCGCCCATAATGTGAAACACTTCCCTAACTGTAATAATTTTGAAACAAATGAGATGTTATTAATCGACATTATACAAATTACACGCAAAACAGGCTTATAATTAATTCGATCGTAAAAAATGTTGCAATGGAAATCCACGTGGTCGTGTTTAGAAAATTCTCATTTCAACACACTTCTCTGAAAGTGCATCACATATTATGCCTCACATAACATCTTAAGTACTGGAGAAAAAGTTTAATTAACGAACTGCAATTATTCCACGCCTGCATATTACAAGCTAATTCAACGTAAGGTTCCTCCCACACACAAGACAAAGGCAAAAATCATCTAGGAATGAATAAGGCCAATTTATTACTGGCTTACGAGTGACATCAGTATATTACAGACGCAAGCACACACACAGTACTAATAGTTTTTGTATAATTCAGTGTTCACAAATGTGATGACACTTCAAGCTTCCACAAAACAAAGTGCTATTAGCTGCATTTAAATTATCGTATATTTTGCTATGATTTAAGGAGAAACGCGTTCTATTCGGATTAATAGGCGAGTTAACAACTACAGTGGACAACAGATGCAGTATCAGCAATAAGATTCGTTCTACAAAAACAGGATTACTGTGACTTCTACTAAAATTCTCTTCGCCAGAGTTACTCTTAAGATAACCTGTGGTATAACAATTACATTTCTTATTTCCTATAAAAATATATTTGTCCAGTAAAATCTTACTTAAAGACTGAAGCTATGTGTATATTTGGTTAATTTTCTACATGCAGTTTTAGAAAACTTCACACGTATTCCAAACTATATTAGCGCGCTTTAAACTAACACATGAAATGTAGTGCACTAGAATAAACAGATATTCCCACTGAATGATTAAGACTCGTTTAATTCAGGTTCTAACAAGCGAGAGTGTGACACCACACGTATTTCGTGTTATTTACCACCTTCGTTACTCGTGCTGTTATGCATAAAGCCACACACGATTTCCTAACAACGAAATTGCGGTAGAAACATAGTTTTATGCGTCAAGTACCTCATACGGTCTCCTAGCAAACAACCAGACAGAGACAGGAAGATTTATACCACAGATGCTTACTACCATGGCGTTTGTCACATATGTACCATAATCAAAAGATTCTGCAAGTGAAAAATCAGTGTTAAAACACGCAACGCATATATCCATGCCCATTTTTTAAGAACGTTCCTTATATGCAACGGATATTCAATTTGCATGCCAATCACTTAATCATGAAAATTGTCGTTTTGTGGTCTGGTATAAATTTACCGACGTTTCAGAGGTACCTGCTGGCTCTATAATCAAGAAAATCGCCCTTTGAATGTGCTGTCGATTTTCAAGCAAAACATAAATTAGACGTTCTTAAATAAATATTTTGTCTTGTCTCTGTGCCACATTACTAAAATTTCATACGTTTGTGAACTAAACTTTGACTAATGTCATTGTTAATAAAAATTTCAGGCGTATACCTACTGGAGTTCGTGCGACTGCGGTCCATTATTCTTGACACGCCAAGTGAATGAACAGTCTGTAACCAGGGAACTAAACACCTGCAAATTTAGTAGGCAAAGACATGTAGATTGTTTAAGATCTTGCCGGAAGTTAAAGTTTGGAAATCTACTACAATTTCCACACGTGAGTTAACTGTCTTGAACACAGCACGTAAACGGCTTCTACAAACGCAACAGGCTGAAAAACTCGGCATTATCTAACTTCACAATATTTCAAGACAAAAACATAATTATGCAGCAGTCCTACATTTTATTAAGTTGCACACAAGTTTATATTTTAATAACATAATCATGCTTACAACTATACAAGCAAGCAGTAACAAAAGTCTTGCAGGAAACAACATTAACTTTCGTAAATGGAATACACCGTTTATAAAAGAGTAACCACACGTGCCTGTAATTATATCGAACAATGTTAATTATACAGCTCACTGACGTCAAATGCAAATAAAACTTTGTAAATAACTCAATGTATTAGTTGATGATGGAGCCAGCAAGGACCTCTAAAACGTCGGTGAACTTCTACCAGACTATACGGCGCAACAACCCAGAAGACAGCCATCTTCAGTCTCACTGCCGTGAAAACCTCAAATCCTACAAGGAAATTAAACGAAAATGAAACTAATGAAATAACATCACTGTAATCAGTGTAAAAGTTAAAACACGTGAGCATTCACGAACCCGGGTAGTGGAGACAGGAAACAAGATATCTGCAATGATTATGAAACTAACTTCATGCAGTACAGTGCTTCAAAATCCTTGCAACTTATGGCTTCCTAGTCATACAATCTGATGGCTAAACATTGAAAATATAAGCAATTTCGTTCCCCACCACGTCCAGACCGGCTATAAGGCTCAACCAGTGTTCTGTCCACAGAGGGCTCTTTCCCAGGGGAAAAGACTGCCGAAATGTGTAGCTAGCCACTTGCATCCAATTGTAAGAATAAGAACTCGTGACGATTCAACTCCTCTCCCTTATACTTATTCTTAGCGTGGTACTTTAGTGCAGAGACAACTTTAAACTTTACCGTAATTAGTGTCTGCGTTTGATCCGGTATTAATGTTATTATCTAATTGTGTTAAATGCTTAACAGTAAGAAAGGCGTCTCAGTGGTATTTAAACATGGTTTCCAGTACAAAGAAATAACTTTCTGCGCGCTCGACACCACACAGGCATATACCTACTTCCATGATATGCCCTTAAGCACCACTTCATGCAGCCGTTTGCGAGAACTGAGGTAAAGATTCACACATTCTTACAGATGGAGACGATACCTTCATGCTCCGACCGCTTTACCTACAATTAAATAGTCTGTGCCCATCAAATAGAAGGTACGACCGATCTCGCAGTGGTTCTGAATGCGGTGGCTCGTCCATATTGTCTTCTGGGTTGTGTTGTGTTAACTTGTAAGCGGAAGCCAACGTTTTGGAGGAACATAATACCTCCATCTTCATAATCTGGAGGCAGTACGTTTTTTCAGAAACGCTGACAGGCCTACCCACCTACAAGTCTACACGACGTCACAACTTAGAAATTCACCATAGGTATCTTCACCGCCGTAAGACCTCTAACGTCACAAAAGGAAATCTACTCCTGCCGAGACCTGAACCTCGGATTTCAAGTTCATAGCTGGTCACACCAATGCCTGCGCTAAACCTGATCGTAGGATATCGAGAGATCTAATATTGATTCTACTCCTATTTGTAATCTTCTACACAGCTGGATCCAGCCCCCCTCCTCCTGCGCCAGTGAGATCGTGTATTTGCTCACGTGGTTTCCACTGGTGTGAACAAACTCGTGTATCAAGAATGTAATTTCAAGGCACTCATGAAGGATCTAGACAGGAACTTGTTCCTTCAGACACTAAAATATTTGTATCTTCAAATCTATGTAAATTCTAAGAAACAAATTATTAGTTCACGCTTTATACTAAAGGATCCAACCCACGGGCTTAAATTCTTTGTGTATTTGTTGTTACACTTCTATAAATTTTGGAGGGCCTACCTAAATACAATACGCATTACGATCTACACTGTTATGTATAAATAAATACGAAATAATTTGAAGGCTGATAATACTGTTATTAACCTGCTGTATAAAAACTGGACGATGAACGCCAAGAGTGCACTGAACTATAAATACCATCCATTAAGAGTTACTTAACCTATTCCAGACTAAGGGCTACATTCACCCTTTCTTATCTATACGCGGGCCGCAAAGTCATGACTGGCAAGAATCAATTGACACAGTATGGAAATTTACTGAAAAGACTAGGCCTAGTATTGCAAAAAGGTTCACATGTTAACTAACTCCACGGGGCAGAGTCCTTCTTGAGGAGTTAACAGTACGCTCGGCTAGTCGGAAAATTCCCTGCATTTTATAGAACTCAAAAAGTCATTACAATATTCACCGGTCCCTACTTGAGCCAAGTGAATCTAATCCACACTCCCAATTTGTCTAAGATCCATTTTCAATGTTCCGTTTTAGTGAGGACGGCCGCAGAATGAAACTACGTTGCAGCTTAACCTGGAATTCGCACAACGTTGCGACAGCTGTTTTTTTATTATTATTTTTAGCCTGTGCTGTATCTTATATACACAAACCACTTAGTTTTGTCAAAGGCGAGGGAAGATTATAAAAATCAGCACGAGATTCGACTAGCCAATGGAACCGAGACCTTCTGGAAGGGTAATGTCGCACCCTTGGACCACCGGGTCCAACGTGACATCAAAAAATTGTGGACAATAACGAATCACGTGATGAATGGAACAAAGCCAACTCCCGTAATGCTATGCATATCAAATAAACCTCAGACAATGGATAATATACAACACAGTTGCGATGCAGTAATGAATAAGCCATTGTCACAAACGTTTAGGGAACCATTACAAGGAACTACATGAAATGTGAGGTTTTCAAGGCAGTGAAAATGTCGACTGTTATGACACCGTGCAGCCGTGTAGGAGAAACACGACGCCTTCATCTTCCACCATAAAGACACAGTCAAAACGCTGGAAATTGACCAAATATAGTAGCTTCGTGGTTAACACTTCTGCTTTCTATTTCTGCAGTCCTGGGCTCCATTCTCGGCTTGGATGTAAATGATTCTGAGTATTACCGAATTTCTGGACTTTGTCCATCGTCTATTATTCCTAAAATAACACCCTAAAACAGGAATATACACACACAAATATGCACACTGGGTCCATGCAGGTTAAACAGACGACATTCTAGAGGATTCTCACGAAGGCATATTACAATTAGGATGATTGAATTGATTTATTCTGACAGGTTTGTCGCATTTTCTTCGCCTCCATGAAGCAAATTCTGTAGTAATATTTTGAAACAGGCCTTGACAACTTATTTTAACACTTTCCTCACTGAATTCACTAACTATCTACCATTCAACACCATACGACCACTGAAGTACAGAACGTGCCACTAATAACTAAAACAACAATTAAGTAACTAAGAAACAAATAACAAAGGAAGGAATTTTTGATCAGTTAAAAATAAATCTATTATTATTCAAGGAAATAAAGCCTCCGCCATATTAGGTAGTAGTTATTACTTAGAAAGTTCGTTAAATATAACTGTATTCCAGATATAGTTTACGTTGTTCAGGAGGAGATGCATTCGTCAGACACACGATCAACCGGATTGGATATCTAGAGACGTGGAAATCTTGGTTACAATTCAAATAAGCCTTTGACCTGCGCTACTAACACTAACTGGTATGTGCTGGCCAACACCACCTTATTACTGAAACGGAGCCTTGCAGATTGTGTTTAGATATGGCACATGGCGGCATCGCTTAGAACACAAATAGGCCTACGCTTGATTTATTACGGAGCATAAAACAGTTCACAACAGACAAGGGCGTTATGGTATTAAATTTATATGCTTAGAGACATGGCAATAACAGGCCGGTAATCGTTAGGAATTTCTACTAGAATAAAAACAAATCATCTACAGCAAATCTCCTCAATGTTAACATTTCTTTGTTTTTGTTTCTGTATTTGAAGTCTACGTAATGAATGATCACATTTTCAAAACAAGTGTGTTTTCTCACGGGGTTCATGCTTCGTTTTAAATCAACAGGAATGTATGTATGCCAAGTTTTGACAGAAACTAATCCGTGCAGAATTGCAGTAAGCCAAAAGTCGTCTTATAGAAACAGATTAGTTTCTCGCGGAGATACTGAGAACTTTGGACACAATAATGGTCTGTACACAACATTCGGAATTTGTTCCAACGTCGAACAGTATCTAACGATCAATGTATAGACATGCACAATTTGGGCGAATGTAGCTCTAGCGTATTTTAAGGTAAAACTCATTATCACTTTAAGTTGAGGGTCACACAGCGAGATAATAAATTGGACTACATTTTGGAGCCAATCCATTAACACTGATTAACAGCCTCGAAATATTTTAGCGACGACACCCTCGGACGAAATTGAAGGTAAGTTAAATTCAGCAAATGTTTCCTGTCGTTTCGCTTAGAAGCTGTTTCCTACGATTTCGTTCTGCGAAACAAATCTGCAATTATAGAATGTGACTGTTAACCGTGAGTTAAGGCAGCATGTAGCTCAGTCTGACACTCTATAAATATAGCAGACCAGACTACTTAGCACGAAAAGGCATAAACCGACATTATACTGAGGTGACCATAAAACTAATTATGCAACAAAACATGTTCTACAGTCACTTTCCAGTCAAGTCTGCAGTAAACTTCCGCACAGTTACTAAATTGGCATGAATATATTACTTCCATTTGGCACTTCAGCTGCATTTGAAGGTAGCTACGTTTCTGACCACCGAATTCAAAATGTTGGCAACTCTGAGCTGCTATTTGTCAAACACCGACTCTAGCAGTCTGGAAAACCAATCCCTAGCAATTACACAGACCATAACACACACTATCAATTAAAGAGTGCCTAACCTAATGTCACAAGCCTATTTCTACTTGGGCTCAAACTATGCATATAATATCACAATTCAATCTGGGAGCATCCTTTGAAGATTTAAGCCATATGACCGATTTTCACGAAATTCGACATGATCGTTGTAAGTTACACCGATAGCGACCTAGACCACGTATTTTAATTGTACCCTAAAGATGGAGGTGATAGATCCCTCCGAAACATTCACAACCACATTCAAGACTACATTGCATCACAACTCAGAAGACCACAATCCGAATTTTCACCAACGTGAGAACTTCAAATCTCGCTAAAGGTTAACAGATATACGATAAATACATACCGTTTTTAAATGTAAAATAACATGGTGGTCATGAGAAAATTGTAAATTTACATTTGACAGCAACAATTTATATGAACCTGGAGTGTAAATACGCATACAAATTATGTACAAGAGAAATACCCTTCATAATACAACAATTCAAATATGGCGACAGTGTCAAACTGATTTTTAAGCCGACTAGTTTGATATGGGCACAATCTGTGTAATATGCCTAAATAAAGTATAGTACAGGTAATTAAATTCATCCCAGAAAGAAAATAATGACAATAACAAGTACAACAGCAATTTATAGCACAAAAACAAACAATAAAATAGTTTACTCAACATCATTTTGTCTTGCGACCATTACGATCGGGCCGAAATACACAATTTCATGAGCCTTTATTGTTGGCTTCTAAATTTACATACCCTAGATATATAAAAAAATGTTTACGTATAAATAGATGTCAGCAGAATAGGAAAGTTGGTTCCGCGATTTCTACCCGGATACTTAATTTTTTACAAATGTACTTCATGAAACATAACCTACATTTTGTTACATGCTTTCCTAAAGCCTTTCGCTTCGTTCGAAATAATCTGGGCACATCGTATTGTCATATTCTGTGAACAGACGACGGGAACTGAAAAGCAAACATTTACATTCCTCTCCACAAGTCACGGCAATACCAACAAGTAAACGCTAATTTATTCTATTATCATCTCAACATTCGTCCATTAATCATGGATAACCAGTCGACGCCACTTACGATCCCCTAATACGTCGAACAATTCATCAATTTCAATCCTGAAGCTCAAAAAAAGACAAGTTCAAGCAGGTATGACAACACAAAATAAGCAACATACAGTCCTGCGAGACTAACTTCTAAACACCGTAGCGATAATGCAATTTATTTTGTTTTATGGCGCGCTATTTCATTATGAGATTAATGACGTGGATGATTAAATTGTTAAGACTATAAACGATTATAAATTAGTACATTTTCATGCTGAGACTTCAATAATACCGAAGTATCTGCAAACAGCATAACTAGCTCTGTAATATATGTCAATCGTACACATTCCCAGTTGACTGGCTGGCTGGCTGATTGGCTATTCAATGACTCCGTATCAGCTGCACGGTGTTCTTCAAGCTCCTGCGTGAGCGCAGAATACCGTGCGAGCTCGTTCAAGTGTTTGCGCATGTAGCAACACACATTTGCGCAGCAATGTGAACACTGTTGAAACACTCACGCAAAAATGGCCCGATGTAGACCTACAGCAAACTGGAAAGATCCGGTCTATCGAAAAACATCGCAGCATTCGTCTGGACAAGACAAGGCAATACCAAAGAACCGATATATGAGAGTAGCCGGTGTTTCGGCCAGCCTTGAACAAGAAACCTTGACAATCTGCTCAAAACATTTCTGCTGTAATACTTGTGGCGTTTAAAGGATCGTTAATAACTAATAAAATGCTAAAAATTGAATGCGGCATTGCCTAATTGAACTGAGCACAAAAGTTCTTCATAAACCTGGTTATACATGGAGCGACCACGACGTCGTGACTGGTTTACACAGGCTATTTGGACGGCCTTCTGCACGGCACAGCGCAGTCACTCCTTGTCCCGTCACAGGCTCCAACAATCCTAGTCACTTCCACAGTCTAACAGAACGTTTGTAAATGGAGATCGACTAACAGTGCAACCATAAGCTGTACCTTGCCGCCGTTTTCACACATTGCCTCCTTTGGACAGGCAGTGCCTAACTTAAGTACACACCAAGTGCGTACCTAAAATAAAGTTTCACAGCGTAGCTTTACACAGTCAGCCGGTAAGCCTTTATTAAAGCCTGCATTACATTGACCAACGTCGTAATGTGAACCGTACTTTTCATCAATACTTGGCATGTTCTGCCAACATTCCATACGGGCCTGTCGGGAGAAACAAACCATTACATGTGAAGAAACCACAATGGTCAGCAAGTACATAAATCACGGTCACGACAGTCTGAAAATACAAGTGTCGAAAGTAAGTCGAAAAGCAGCAGAGAAAACGTGTCCAAATACAGAGGTAAATAAGTTAAAAATAACTCCACAATTTGAAATCATCGCTTATTGACTGTAGATGCATTCGTAAAAAGGAAGAAACTGAAGTTAACTCAGTTGGGGAACCTTTAATAGCGTTATATTTTGTAAAAGGAAACTGTGAATCTCCGGGGTAAATATTTTAGCAGCGTAATAGAAAACCAGTACAATCAGTAAGCCAGCCGTTTCTAAAGTTTACATAAGCACACTCCCCTCATTTACCTTCACACCAAAAACTCAGTAACCGTTGACAACAGCAGATATAACAGCAAAGACCTTCTGGAAAAGTTAAAAATCGCTCATCTAGTCCAAATATTTCTCTGTCCCTCAGAAGGTCCACTACCGAGTTCATAAAAGCTGGCCAGTGGCCCCTGTACTGAATCCAGTCTACATCCTCCAACCTGATATCTTTAAGGTCCATTTTAATAGCACAGTCTACGTAAATATCTTCATGTGCGTAACCAAACTCGGGAATACTCAGTAATGACGTCAGGCAAACGCGCCAGAATTGTTACACTGTGTCCATTTCCTTCCTTTCAGCAGTCCCTTAAAACATTCTGCACATATTTTTTGCGATGCTCCTTCTAAGATAAATTCCAGAAGGAAAAGTAAGAAAATAATTAAGCCTATACGAACAAAAAAACAAGTAAGTCTGTTCAAGCAGACTTTCTCTCAACGCAATTTCAGTTTCTCAGATATAATTTTACAGTGATTTTCGCTTTGTCTTCGGGATCGGGGAAATTTTCCGATCGAGGTAGAACTTCTTCAATCCTTCCTCGTTTTAGAAAGGTTCAGTGAGAAAGAACGAAGACACCGCGTGTCACCCCAGAGATTTCACTTAGAAACATCGACTCAGGGCGAAATTTGAAAGTGTGTTTTCAAGAAAAGAAGCAACAGTTTGTGCACAGTGTCTTAACAGATAGGTTACAGACAGCACTCTGACACCTTACAACTGGCACAATCTAACACAAAGAAAGTTAAGACCAGGAAATATATATGCGAAGGAAATTCTATCACAGTAATAAAGCAAAGAATAGTATTATCAGACATCAAGACGAATTAAATATGCTTCTAAAAATAGAAGTACGTGTAACTTGAAATTGATGCATACATTTCCAATCTTGTTAGCAGCTGGGAAAATAAAACGTCTAAGTGGTGTAAAATATTTATTATTAAGCAGATGTAAATGTGTTACAGAAGTCACAAAAATAAACTTTAAAAATTCACATGCCAATAAAAATAAATATAACAAACATGGGGTAGGTCTACAAGGAGTTTGCCGTCAACTGTAGCAATGGACAAATATTGATCGAAAAATTACAGCAACGCTGCTAAGACGGTTGGAGAAAAAAAAAGATGGGAAGAATCTAAAAAACTAGAAGAATGTAAATAAATAAGGTATTCGAACAAATGGGCAGTGTGGAATATTTCCAATCTCTTTGGACAACCAACTGGACTCCATAAGAGCTACAACCCAGAAAACAGCCATCTTCGAAATAAAAATGTTCAACGCCATTAACGGATGATTTATGCTTCTCGAATATATTTCGTTTTAATAGAAGAAACTTGTTTTCGTAGTAAAAAGAAATTCAAAATGTAAAACACCTGACAGCGTTTTTATAATATTATGCAACAACTTATCACTCAATATAATGGTAATTTGATGACGCAGTAACTTCATTATCAGACTGCACTTTGAAGAAGGCAAAATTCATGCATGCAATCTGCAAAATACTTAAAGAAACATGCGCAATGAATTCATAAGGCTCAGGATAGGGGCCGCTGGCGGGCTCTTGTGAATTAGGTAATAAACCTTTGGCTTCGAGATGGTTGGCGATCGCCCTGATGATGGAGGCAGCAAGGACCTCTAAAACGTCTACCAGACTACACTGCGCTGCAACCCATAAGACAGACACCTTCGTACTCACAGCCGTGAGAACCGCAGATCCAACCATTGGCTTCTATAAAAGCAAATTTCTCGAAACAGCTGAGCGACAATCATTTCCCAAGAAAGACACTGCTCCAAAGAGGATGTTGTTTGCAAAACAGTCAGTATATCGACTGGCTCAGAACTAAATGAACGGGTTCGATTTCCGGCAAGAACATATGTTTTTGTTTGCCAAAACATCGACATCTGCTGAGGCCAACAACATCCTGGCTAACGGATGCAGGGCCTGTTTCCCCTGGGGTAAAGACGGAAGAAGCGCTAATGCTGATCACTCATCTAATCTAATACTGACCTTTTTAT
This sequence comes from Zootermopsis nevadensis, assembly GCF_977971745.1. NCBI lineage: Eukaryota > Metazoa > Arthropoda > Insecta > Blattodea > Termopsidae > Zootermopsis > Zootermopsis nevadensis. The sequence goes on from NW_028259142.1 coordinate 13,601,043, forward strand.
GTGCACACTGTACCTCAACTTCCCATTTTCGCATTCTTGCCTTGTGCTTACGCACAAAAACAACTTGAATTTTAAATTTATCATGCATACACTCAGTTCAGCCTATTGACTTAGGCCTACATATTTATTGCATTCATAATAAATTTGATTGGCATGCAAACTTAGATTTACGTGTCTTCTGTTTGTGTCCTTTCGTGTTTATTCCCCGCATACAAAGGTCGCTTTCCCGCGGACAGTGGCTCAGTTAGACTCATCTCTGAGATAAGACGTCTATCACGTGAAGCCACGATCACACAGAGAAGCGCTACACAGACCTTCTGAAGAAATATTTTAATAAACATGCATTATTGAACGTCGTATTCATGTGTTCAAATGTCTTGTTATAATGCTACTTCACTAAAAAAAAAATAGCTGAATAAATCGCCATCAAAACGCTTATCGTCGACAAATGTCCGTTCATAAATGAAAGATTAGTATTACAATTGAATCTATGGGGAACGAAAGTTTCCGATGTATGCGTCATTGCCATTTACAGGAACACAGGTACCGTATAAATTGGAATATGCATTTATTTCATTACAGAAATGCCCGCAAAGACATTCCTCTCAATTTAGTTTCCACGGCCAAGTAAATTCTCGACAAATATCAAGAAACATTTTAAGTGATTAGCAACAAGTCAACACTACACTATACGAATGGAGTGTCGTCCATCTCTGTACATGAAACAAGCTGCAGGTCGCACTTTCATTCATCAACGTAAGCGCACGATTGCCTACCAGCATCGGGGCAATTAAAAAGGAATTTCTGTGATACCTTTCTCTTACATTTAACTCACAACTAACAAGAGGCTACGACAGATGATAAAAAAATAAAGAAACGAACAAAAATTTAGTAGCTGGGCTCTTGTCCTCCCACACGAATAAATTAAGTATCGACACCAACACACCTTCACATCCAACATGGCAGACAGCACAATTCAGTGCACCCGCTCCATGTTATTTCCCTTTATAAACAACGTTGTGTTAAAATTGTTCAATTATTCACGCATGCAAAATGTCACCATACAGAGAAACAGAATAACGTTATCAGATGCAATAAACAACGGAACTACGAAGTCCATTTCACTTAAATAAACATTCAACATTGAATAAAAAGGCAACAGAAATTCGTCAAAAATTGTCCTGACATTTCCGTATGAAATGATTGTGAATTCCATATGCGGTTGACATAATATTATTGTATGTACTGATGAAATGATGCGTTAACACTAGATTCCGTGCACATAGGGCAGCGCTCATTCGGCGTGAACAGTATTGCAATCTTCTTCTGCCCCTCACGAATTAAGCAGTGGCCTGATATGACCTCGTGGTAATCTAATGAAATATGTCTGTATCTCGTTCGTTTGTAAATGCAGTGCGTTTAGGGAGACTATTCCGCTCAAGTTGATTACCCAGTCGGATCTGAGGTTTTCACGGCGTGAGTATGAAGATGGCTGCCTCCTGATTAACCAGTTGTCTGTTTCTCCATTTACTGAACGAATATAAAATAGTACTTTTGTTTTGTGCGCGTGCGTATGTATGAACGTGTTTATGTGCGTGTGCACTAGCAAAAACGCAAGGCTTCTTTATTTGTAATTAAATTCTTCTAAAACAATGAAACCGACAATCGGTGTTTGAGTAAAGCAGGAAACAAACATGGAATTATGTTTCCCATTCATTACAGGACATGACATCACACATATTTTCCATTATTTGGCGCCGTGGCGTCGCAGTGAGTGCTTTATGACGAACATCGGTGTCTTTTGATAGCACTGCTGTTAAGAATATAATCACTGCTGATTATTTTGTTTCATAATGAAAATATTTAATTTTGACGAATTGTTCGATAGAAGTCAATAATCTCAACGATCGCCTATCCTTCAGCAAGAAGCTCCTTACTGTGTAATTGTCTCGAAACTCCTGTTACTTCCTCTTAGGTTCAAAAACTATCAACACCTTGTTATCTAACACAATCAATTTATGTCCTTCCGTCAGACAAGAAGACCTTTAGGAATTTTATATCATACTCAGGTTTGGTGAAGGTTGAAGTTCTTCCTGGTTCTGATATCAGCAACACGTCATGCAGACGTATGGGGGGAATGCAGGTATAGCTTCCAGCATTCTGAACTTGGCACTAAATGGGGATAAATGGTCAAATTCACGTCCCGGCCGATTTACCCCCCGATCCACCAGACATGAGGGCCCCAGAACCGATCTGGGAATTTCTGCGAAAACTCTTGCACTGCCTGAAGCTGAAGCCCTGCTTCTCTCCCAGCCACACAGCTATCCAGGCTCGAGACAAAATTCGAACAGTGAACGGGGACATGTCTTTTAGTCCGAACACAGTCCGCACATGTCACATGGAGAATGCAAAAAATAAATAAATAAAATAAAGATTTGCATACAAGCCATACGCGCGGTTCGCAGGCTTTGATCTGCCATACGTCTCCGGATGTTGCTACAGGAGCTCCTGTTCGTATGTGAGATTCCCGCTCGGCTGTGACATGACAGTCAGTGTCTAGCCAGCGATAATTAAGTACCGGGTGGGGCCACAAACGACACCGCTAGGCACAACCCTTGGGACACAGCGATCACTAAGAACCACCTCACACCTGGGTCTCTTATAAAGAAACAACGGGTCGAGGCACTGAACTGTACTCGTATATCAAGGAAACACCGACAATACGACAAACAGGCCGATGGAAGGCTGTAATTGAAGAGAGGTGACAGTGACAATGAAAGGGAAACTCGTAGACCAGAAACTAAGCGGCAAATTCTTAAGTACGGGGTTAAGTAGAAGAATAAACTACAGTATAAGAACTGCGGCCCCAAATCTAAAGTATTGTAACTCGTTCTTTCATTCGGGGGAACGACAAAACGACTGGGGTGAAACGTACCGCTTTACGGAAAATTCATCCAAGTTGCTAGAGACGGTTTAAAGTACTACATTCTGTACTTAATCTTCCAGGGTTACAACGCACAATAGTGTTAATTCTTATACAATGTCTGTATGACAATCGCGGAAAGGAATAGTCTACTCCAACTGGAGTACACTTCACACCGGCAGTCATGTACCTTACTCCACGACAGCTTCACTCCCTGGATGCTTTACCCCGAGGAAATAACTCAGGTACCCATTGAACAGGAGGCTAGGTGGGCTCCAGAGCCGAACTGAAGGTTGTCAAAGAGAAAAATCCTGTCCTGCGAGTAATCGAACCCGGTCGTGACCTAGTAACTATGCTGCCTGAGCTATCCCGCCTCGTTATCGGAAATGAATTTACTGAAAAATCCTCACCGCACTATATGATGTGCGGTGCTATTACTACCATTTCACAAAGACGACAAAAGTGCAGTTTCGCAGCCTATAAAGTTGGTTATAGCTTACAAGAACCGGTACTGTGAAAGGATATAGCACACAATCGTTTAATTTTCTTTGCCTATTATTGCTGGATACATGGTGTATATCAGAATACATTCCATGGGAGTTGAATGTCAAACGCTGAACCGACAACCACCCTACTTCCGGACCCTTTACCTTCGCCGTTCCTGTACAAATGTGTAACTACACAAAACCTCCCCCGACTAGAATCGCACAGAAGCTGTTCGGACACAGTGCTCAACATTCTATTCACGAACATTCGGCCTAATACTGCACAGAAGACGAAAATATTTCTTTACCACCAACCATTATGGGCACGCGGGCATATAATCGACTTCGAAGAAAGAAGCATCAAGTTCCTCTGAAACCATTTCCACACGAGGTTATACAAGACATTCTACAAAGTGAGCTCCTTATATCATGTATTTTTTATGAGAATATATGTGATCCACTATATGATACACAACTCACAATTCTGTTGTTACAGAAGCCGGTGGACTGTTCTTCACTTTCACACAACTCGCTACAATGAAGATATGTTTTTTTGGAATATTGCACTCTGCTGTCTGATAGATACTGACCAACGTCTTAGAGGGGCTTATTTCTTCATTAACTGGGTGAGGATCCCAGAAAATGGCCGCCCTCGAACTCGTCATTAGCCGCCAACTGTAGTTTATTCAAATACTGACGACTGACGACGAACAATTCTTTAAAGTAAAAACAGCATCCCTTCTCAGCTTTTACTCAACACATTCCCAAGAACCATCACAATCCCCTGACCGAAGTCTCCAGTCACAGCCCGATAATTGGACAGAGCAGAAACACACTCAGTATGAAGTAATGTAAGAAAACATTTACATATTTTGATGAAATTGAAAGTATAATTTTTGGTTAAAAAACGTTTCTTGAATTACGTGCTAAATGAAAGCGAAATTCTTGTAACTCCATAAAGCAGAGTGTTTCTTGAAAACCAAATAGTCTCTCAGATTATCAAAATATTCCGCGCCAGATTCAGGACTCGAATGTCCATTACAGTGCTCTAAAAAACTGGAGGGTCACTCTGTCGACTGTTCGCTACTGTTCATTCAATACATTCCAGCCAACACCGAGCCAACCTCATGACGCACCATGACAAGGGACTCACTTAACATAAATTCTTACGCTGGTCTTAAAATAAAAATTATACCTACATTGCTGCACATGAAACTGAAAACTTTCAATGGATCCTTCTCAAAGAATAAAATACGTGTGTCATGTCCAGTTAACAGTTTCATCCTACAAGGCTACTATAATCGATTCCGGTTAACATAACGCCGCACTTTAAATGCATAGGCAGCGAGTGACACAATCGAAAAAGACTGGAAGCTGATGATGTGAGGGCGAGGATTCGAATGAGGAAGACGGGTTTAAGTAAAGATAATACCCTGGCATGGACAAAGAGAAACTAAAGAAAATCACGAAATACTCAGAATAGTCGGAAACCAGGCATAAATCCTAACCATCCAATTGTAAGTGCAGTGAGCCAATGTTTTCGGTGCCATCACAGAAGAATTTAAGCGAATATATTCTGGATTTGTTGGGATTCGGATGGATAAATAAGCCATAAAGAAATTCCTGTTATTTAACGGGACTTACTAACGTAAGTCCCACGCATACACCAACAAATGCATGAATAACAATTGGTTCCAACAAACAATACTTGTTCTGTCATATACCTGTCTAGGTACTATACGGTGAGATTATATGGCAATGAAGCACGTGATTTCAGCCCGAAAATGAAATCAGAATTATGGAAATGCAAGTCGTTGCAATCAATTTCCTCCAAGGAAAATTTGTTTTCTAGTTGAAAGATGCCGAGGCAGTTGTTACTGTCAGCCCAGTAAAAGAAAGGGTTAGGTTACATCAAATATATAGGTTCTGTTACCATGCAACACTAATGGGCCAAAACTTGGGCTGTGAAAAACCCGTCTGACTACAACCCACATACGGACAAACTTATGATAATTGAATTTGAATAAAATAGAAACTTACGTTCTTCCTAATGAAAGAACTTGGACCTAAAATTCTCCTAAAGGCAGATACACCTGAAGAAAAATCTAATTATGAGAGGAGGAGACGCTTCTGCCTAACATTTTCGTCTTCATAACTTCGGGTCCTAATGTAAAATGACATTTACAAATGAATAAAATTGTACAACACTAACTTCAAACAAATATTTTTATATTATTTGCTGCTTGCATACATAAATAAAATGAAGGAATGCCTTACTTGGTGTTAGTGGGAACGAAAATTACGCAGGTACTTCAATGTGACATGTTTGTTATTAAAAACCTTGAGTAGGTCTACTTCCATAATTCCTTTTACTTTACCCGCACAACAAAGGCAGGGCAATGACTAACTTCCCTTAATATGAGGGAGGTGGAATATGCAGAAGTTTAAATCGGTATCCAATTCATCATTCACTCATCCTATTACTGGAAACTACATAAGTTACGCAGTTAGAAAAGTGTCGCTAAATAACCCACAAATCAAACAACGGATAATGTAACTTATTTCGTGTAGGGCTGGACGTGGAAAGAAAGAGAAAACTTCACAGTCGTACGCAGACTGCATGTTATGTCGCTCGCTTCCTTGTGTGATCTTTACATTAGAAAGATCTCTTCACCGACCACAGAATATAAAGTAGTCTACATACATAGCGTGCCCGAAAATGTTAATAGATCTCCCACTTTCTTTACAGCGACATTTCTAAATTCCAGTTCGTGTCCAAAGCAAAGCTGCCACGTAATTCACATCTAACAAACAAACCGTTTTGGTCTTGTACAAGACTGGATGGCCACGCACATGGTGATGTGGAAGGGTCGTTAGGCCCGGCTCGGGCACTCCTCACAAAAACAGACCAACTCACTACAACTGCGTGGAACAGAATCTGAGCCCGTGTGTAAACTAAGTCAGATCTGTGTAAGATTTGAGGTTTTCACAGCGGTGAGTATGAAGATTTCTGTCTTCTGGGTTGTTGTGCTGTGTAGTCTGAAACGCTGGTGGACATCGACCAGACTACACAGCGCAACAACCCAGAAGACAGAAATCTTCAGACTCATCGCCCTGATGATGGAGGCAGTATGACCTCTGAAACGTTGGTAAACATCGACCAGACTACACAGCGCAACAACCCAGAAGACAGAAATCTTCATCGCCCTGATGACGGAGGCAGCATGACCTCTGAAACGTTGATACACAGCGCAACAACCCAGAAGAAAGAAATCTTTAAGTCAGATCTACTTATGTTTATTACTTACTAGCAATCTCATTCTTTCCTTGCATGTATTTTGGTTTAGACTGTAATGACTATAATCAACACTTGCTGAGCAATCAATATTTCCAGCGCATCTCACCCCGGCATGGCACCTAACATGGAATACGGCTCAGATACCCAGTGATTTGGCAACGTAAAGTTCGTCTTATCCTTCCCAAACTTACATTATTGTTTCTACAAGCTTCTCTGTAAACAAATTTTCATCCGTGGTTTACTATAATCGTTCAATGATCAAAAAAACCTAAGTGCGTAATCAATGTGCATACCGCTCCCCGCTACTGCATTCAGCCACAAAATAAAGATTACGAGACAAAGTGTTCAGAAAATAAGGTAAACATATAAACTGCCCTCAAAAGTATGTAACAGTCTACATGCAAGACCGTCTTTCTGTTTAGACACCTAGTGCGAACGAAAATCTGTTAGATTTAATTTGGTAATTGTCCCTTTCAGTGTCCTATTAATAAGTGGGGCACAATTAAACAATGGGCCTAACAGTTCTCTAATTCTCTGCTGCGAAAGTCCCTGAATGGAAGAGGACACTTCCAATTGTTTCTGCCCAACAGATTTCATGTGTCCATCTAGTCCCATTTATTTTGACACTCCTTCTATTCTATGACGTAATTTTTTTAAGAAGGTACATTTGTGTTTCATGGGACTGTACTATAAAAGCACCACGTCCAGGAACCTTATAATTTAAGTCTTACTACATACTAGAAAACAAACAAAAGACACGAATTAACGTGAGTTGTATTCCTCGTTTTTTTTGTTTGTTCTTTTTTGTGCAGTTAGAAGAAGACATTGTGCTAACCTTCCGAAGCATCACCATAAAACGCAAAGAGAATATAGGTTACTGGATGTAATCCAGATTCAAGATTTAAACACGTTCCTTAAACTAACTTTAATTAATTAGTGTAATGTCTTGATATGCATCCACGATCTTAATTAACAAAAGCGATATCATCTTTCCGTCTTCGTCGTACATTTCGGACCATTAAGGCAGTAACAGCACTTAATTCACTACAAAACGTAATCAAATAATTCTTAAATGAATATAACCATGCAATTAATGCAAAAATATACATTATATCATAAAGTCTTTATCGAAGTCATAAGTCAGTGATTCTTAATTCTTTCTTACTCACGGTGAGTTTTCCGAGAAATTACAATTTATCCAGTTCACAAGTTTAATAAAAACATTGATCTACAAGTAGCACATCTGAATATCTTGTATGCAGCAAACCTACACTAATCTCAAAAGTCTCAGTTCTTCCCAGGCACTTCTTTTCCTTCTTAAATATAGATTTCTTCGTGCCCTTTTCCATACGTACAACTTCGGCTTCGGTGAATGAGCCGCGTCGAATCCTGACAATAATCCAACACTCCGATATGCACTTTGGTTGCCATCTTCAGGGCGTAATGGTTGGACGTTTTTATCAGTATTATACAGTAAATGCAGTTGGTGGACATTTAATGGTGCTGATTGGTGGAGTCACGCTCCCAAAGTAAAAGACTGCATTTCACACTTAGCCTATATATATATATATATATATATATATATATATATATATATATATATACTCTCTCTCTCTAAACGGCACGGCAACAGTTTTCAAACGATAAACTATATATAATAAATTACGAATGGTTTTGTGACGGGATGTATAATGTATATTGTAGAGAAATAAACAGCCCAACCCTTATTTTACAGCCGAATTGGGGTTAGCAAAGCAGTTTAATAACTAGGCAATTCTACCTCCTGAGTTCCGCATTTGGGATTATGGCCGCAGCTCCATTTTATAGCTGTGAACAGCAATAAAGTGGCTATTCTGCTGTCGTCATTACGCACTTAAGCGTCACAGTGTAATTTAAATGCGAGAGACAGAGGAGAGAAAGTGGTTAATTTTGTTGTCAAAAACAAACTACTTTTAAAGTTTTACAGAAATGGGCGTGGACTTCCTTCGCGTTTTATTTTACAGGCCTATCACTTGCTTGCAGAACTCACTATTCTGACAGTGTTCTACCGGGTGCAGTTGCCAAAACCAGAGTGAAGACACGTAGCTGATATGACCATGTGGACTTTTTAAGGAAGAGATTAGTAGATGTGACCTATATGTTGGTTTTGGAGGTTCTTCCCCTTTTTCGGCTGAAGACGGAAAAACAATCCAGCTCCCTACACGCTGTAATTTCATTATTATATCATTTAGATGATGGACAGAGTCCAAGGGAACAATTTTACAAATTATAGCGAACTATTCAGGAACTTGCAGACTTTGTGAGATTTGAGGTTCTCGCTATGCCGTCTTTGTATGTGTGTGTCCCCCTTTTAGTTTTTTGAACCAGTTGCAGAATTTTGTTAATTTGTGGACGTTATTCCATTTGAGGCCACGCTATCTACATACAAGTCCACACGGCCTTAAAACCCAGAAAACCGACACAGACATCTTTGCCTCGTGACGTCGCACGCCTAATTTATTTTACATTAAGAAAAAAATAAAGCCATACGTAAATACAAGTTGGTGAGTGTATCACAACAGCTGAAGGGCAAAGCAGTGCGACATACAGAACTGAAAATCGTTAGATTCTTAAATGCGTATAAAATTAAATCAACTGCAATCCCATGTACTCAATACACTTAAAATATGTTCATATTTCCTCTTAACCTGGCGATGTTGCATTTATGTGGTTGGTAATTTCTCCTGTAATTTAAGTATGATTATCCAAGATTTCAATAATTTTTATTTCAATATTCTTTCTGTTCAGCTTTGTCTTGTCTAAAAATAAACATCCTTTCTGGTAGCCCTGGCATCTCCCGATCATGAGACGTTGCTTAGCGAAATGGGTAATTAATTGAATGGAACACAAGAGAAGCAGTGATAGTGAAGCAGTGAAGAATACATATTTCAAAGTACAGTCTTTATTCGACAAAACTTTATTACCCAAATGGCCCAAAATAAACAAAACTGGTATCCGAATAGCTCCGACCGTTTTAATAAAACATACAGATATTTCACAGGCACGCGCGTAATTTTATACGACGTCGAAACAAACAAAATAAAGTAACTCATTTCAATTGCCTTATACATATCTGACAACTCTTAAATTATCAAATTCATAAAAAATGTTCTCTTTTTATGGCACGTTTCAAGACCCACAATACCATCTCCAAATAAATTACAAATATCAATTCATCAAGTTTAAATCATGTGTGGATCTTAGACGGAGACCGCACAAAGAAAGTCGATCTTGACACAAATATTCCTAAGCACAAAGAAAATGTTAATGTTAGAATGACTTATTCAAAAAACGGCGTGCTTGTACCTTAAAGTTTAAAGCGTGAAAATAATTGTGTAAACTGTTGATTCAAAAAATGACAAGTTTACGACTGCCAGAAAAATTTACGAATATGACAACAGCTGGCGCTACTGCGTACTCATGTATTCACTGCATGTAACAAAATGGTTTTCCAGGATAAGACTATTTTCGCCCCGTGCGTAAACCTTAGGCCCAGAAATGCGTAGTGCGGTCATAAAAAGTGGTTTTGTGCCGGAAATGTTAAAGAAAAAGAGAAGTAGGAAAACTTGAAGCAGCAAGATTAAGATTTCTGTAACTTTTAATAGGTATTATAAGATTAGAGCAAAAAAAAATACATGTTCCAGACATTAGAGGAAATCTGAAGGGTACCGATAGAACTTGCTATACAGAATTAAGACGAGTAGAATACCAAAGCTGGCATCCACTCCTAATTTAATACCTGATACGCGTCACGCTTGTGCTTAAATAATAATAAAAATAATAACCGTTGCCATGGTAACATTGTTACGGCATTCTCGGCCGTATGGTTTGCATTACTTACCATAAAACCGTACTTACTACGTCTGGCAAAGAATTGTCATGACATCCCCCCCTCCAAGTGTGTGTAATTCTTTACGGTTATTAGCCACACTCGGCAGTTTATTAGTTTCGCTTGTGTCGAACGTCACAGGAAAATTATCGTAAGTGGCGAGTAGTCAAGGATATGGCAGGAGACTGTCCAAGACCTTCGTAGCTTGTTTCGACGAGGCGATCATGGGAACAGGGACCAAAACGCAAAAAATCTGCCCTGGGTTCGAGTCCCCGTGAAGGGGGTTTTTGTAGATCGAAAACCAGGCACGAAGGTAGAACAGCGATAAACATTTGCCAAATATCCCCGCAGTAACACTACGAGCATTCTGTTAATTACAATACAAACCATTTCGAAGAAAATATCCGGACCCCAAAGAAAATAGAGACCAAATGCATCTGGAAATTTAGTCACCGGTATTTAAACCCAATTCTGCATAGTTTATGACGACGACGATGGGCCTACAACTTTAATTCGTCGTTATAAAATTGTGAACCTGTGGTTAAGCATAACCTGCATACCTGTGCACACACATTAAAAACATTACAGAGAGTACTTAACCCAAAGCCACCTCTGTTTACATTAAGTACGTCGCCGGATCGTAAACACAGTACCTAGTTGTCTTTAGTTGCTGACTGTACTTGGAAGAAACTAGGCATGCCCATTACAGTTTGCATGTCAAACCTCTGAACAAGAACTTCTTAGCCCGAGCCCACCTTTACGATAAACCAACCTATAATCCAAGTTCGTCCCAAAAGAAATAACAATCTTGAGCAAGTTATACAAACAAGTTATTTTTTTATGAGACTGCCGTTGCATGTGTTCATTAAAATCCTCCCCCTAAGCTGCCTCACTTCATTACATTTTTCTGAACAGACCAGAACGTAAAAACGAGGAGCTGTTAGCACCACGTGCAATCAAACAGCGTCTTCCTCCATGCCCACCTAATTCCACGTTCATTCTAGATTCTCTTAAATCACAAGTCCTTTCATTCAACTTTTAATCTTTACTAATTAGAATGTTTGAAACTATTCGTCTTCATCTAGCTGTAAAAAAAGAAACTCGAAACAGTTCTGTTCACACTACAAACCAACTTACATTGGTTAACACTAATACTAACTCTATGATGCAGAATACTTCTTGGGAAGCTAACAACACGCCCAGCTAGTCAGGAAATTCCTCGCCATAGAAGTTCATTTAGTGTCCACGACAGCCCACCAATGGTCGCTATCTCATGTCACATGAATCCATTCCCCACACCCCAACCCTATTTTCATAAGATCCATCTCAGTATTATCCTCCACCTATACCTAGGCTAAATTTAAGATGCCTACCTGAATAGATCTTTATTTATCATCAAATTAAAACTACTACACTTTTGCACAAAAAAGTTACAACAAAAGCTGCATATCCTGTGATAACCTACCATTAGACAAAATGTGGTCTTACACGATTCACTCCCGCCACAGAAATGATGACAGTCTATTTGTATTATCAATGAAAGGAAAATAAAAACTATGAAACTGGGTAGTTGTTAATGACACGATGCCTATACCAAGTTTCATTACAATCCATCCATTGTAGGATTTGAGATTTTCAAGGCAGTGGAGACTGAAGATGGCTGTATTCTGGGTTGTTGCGCTGTGTAGTCTGGTAGATGTTTACCAACGTTTCAGAGGTCATACTGCCTCCGTCATCAGGGCGATGAAGATTTCTGTCTTCTGGGTTGTTGCACCGTGTAGTATCGCCCTGATGACGGAGGCAGAATGACCTCTGAAACGTTGGTAAACATCGACCATACTACACGGCGCAACAACCCAGAAGACAGAAATCTTCATCGCCCTGATGACGGAGGCAGTATGACCTCTGAAACGTTGGTAAACATCTACCATACTACACGGCGCAACAACCCAGAAGACGGAAATCTTCATACTCATCGCCCTGATGATGGAGGCAGTATGACCTCTGAAACGTTGGTTAGCATCGACCAGACTACACAGCGCAACAACCCAGAAGACGGAAATCTTCATACTCATCGCCCTGATGACGGAGGCAGTATGACTTCTGAAACGTTGGTAAACATCGACCATACTACACGGCGCAACACCCCAGAAGACAGAAATCTTCATACTCATCGCCCTGATGATGGAGGCAGTATGACCTCTGAAACGTTGGTTAGCATCGACCAGACTACACAGCGCAACACCCCAGAAGACAGAAATCTTCATACTCATCGCCCTGATGATGGAGGCAGTATGACCTCTGAAACGTTGGTTAGCATCGACCAGACTACACAGCGCAACAACCCAGAAGACAGAAATCTGCATCGCCCTGATGATGGAGGCAGTATGACTTCTGAAACGTTGGTAAACATCGACCATACTACACGGCGCAACAACCCAGAAGACGGAAATCTTCATACTCATCGCCCTGATGATGGAGGCAGTATGACCTCTGAAACGTTGGTTAGCATCGACCAGACTACACAGCGCAACAACCCAGAAGACAGAAATCTGCATCGCCCTGATGACGGAGGCAGTATGACCTCTGAAACGTTGGTTAGCATCGACCAGACTACACAGTGCAACAACCCAGAAGACAGAAATCTTCAACTCCGTGGTAGTAGTCTTATACGAAGAGATATTGTTATGCAACCCAAATATTTAGTCTCGAAAATGTTTTTCCAATAAAAATTATCAATGCACTTCTTGCTTCCCCCATTTAGCCCTTTCCAATCTCCTTAAATTAATCATTCTAACAATAATATGCACAATGGTTGTATCGACACACAGGACTTATTTTTAATCAGCTCCGCGGGAATATTTACACTTCCTGGCTATGTGTAAAGAGGCGTAATCTTGAAAACAGCAAAAACATTATTACATTTCGACGAAGACACACGATCTAAGAATCTGTCTGATTTATCCTACCTGTTAGATGGCTTCCAGTGAACTCAAAATCATCATCCTGGTCCCAGTGCTTCAGAGAAAGATTGGTAAGGGGTGTAGCATTAGCAAATTCCAGATTCGCAAAATGCCAGTCCAAAATTTGGCGATCCCGTGATGACAGATACACGTCGCTAAAATAATATTAAAAGTATATGAATACGCTAAACCAGAAGGTCCGATTAACTTTTAGACCAGCTAACAATTGTAGTCAGAAGTGAAAGGATGGTCACAGAATTACAGTTTTACTTATTTCGATCTTTAATGTTTTTTATATGACAGGAAAGTTTTTATTTTCTCCCCGTTCTTGCAACTTTCTACGTCAGGTTATCTTAATCTTCAGCTTCTTTTTGCTTCAGCATCAGACTCGACACAGGACAACAGCCAAAAAGTCTCTGACCGTTACCGTCTCCACATAACCATTATTTTTACATTTTTAGTATTCATTTTATTCGCAGTATTAAAACATAACATCAAGTAAGGGACTACTTCCTGAGGCAATGCAGAAACTAGGCAGACCCCAAAAAATTTGTAGCTGATCTAAAAATTAAAAGGATCTTAAAATTATGGTTTAAATTTAAACTAATCTTCTCACCACTACTTATTTATCTCATTTTGAGCAGATGATGACGGAATTTTAAAGCTTTAGAAGCTTCATGGCACCAGTATAAAAATTAACCAATGAAATACCATATCAGGTTCATTTCTGTTAATGATGAAATTCAGAAATATTAGCATACAAAAGAATCTGTCTCATTCTCATCACTCGAAAATACTGTTCTAGTGCGGACCAGTCGGCTTTCAGCCTCTTGGACATGCGTCACCCATCTGAACAATAACAGATAAGAAAAGTGCATTTCTTGTAAAGTGATGTCGGGCAGTGAGAAGCGTCCTTCGTCAAGTGCGTACAGTACCGATAGCAGCGTCTCTTTGATGAAGGACTCTCGGGCTACAAGCCGCATCAGGCGGTCAGAAGGCGAATAAACCATATCTTCTGCCAACGGCTTGTAGCTCCGAGAGTCTTTCATCAACTTCGGTCACCATGAAAGCCGCACTTTATACATTAGTATCTCTTTGTCTCTTCTACCAGAAATTTCATAATTTCAAGAAAAAACAGCATAAACACATCGTGCACTTTAAAGCATTTAAATGCTGATTCACTCCAGCTGAAAGGTTACACGAGAGATTAAAATACCTGTCTTAAAGATTAAATATGTGGCAAATATTTTTAATATAATAAAAGGATAAACTTTCTTCCTCTTCTTTATTACGCCGTCTCCTTTACAGGAGGTTGGCAACATTATGAACAGGATCGTTCCATCCCTTTCTTGGACTGGGACCTGTTCATATGTGTTTTTTAGGCAGGTGATTGTTGGGATGCCACGGAGAAACCAGGGAAGCCCCGGAGGAAAACTCCGTGTTGCCTAGACCACGGCCTTGCCCAACACAAGTTATAAATTTGGGCACCACCGGGAATCGAACCCGGGACCCCAGGATTATAAGGCCAGTGTTATAATCGCTAGACCACCGTGGCGGTCGGATAATTTTTTTAAAAAAAAAGGAAATAAATTTTTTTATCATTTTAATAGACTAGACGTTTCTCACATGCACAATAAAATTAAAACTTTATTACAGAACTCTGATCAATCTGACATAATCCACTTTTGCATCTTGTATAAACTGGCCATTAATGCTCCATGCGTAAATATGGCATAATAAGTGACAAAGGAAAATAAAACAGAAAACCAGTAGCAATGTTAAGTCACCCTGCCCACAAACTGAGCAGAAAGAATTATAACAATAAAAAATCGCCAACTCAGCTGGTGCCATGAAGAAAGAAAAAAGAAAACGAAACAAGCAGAAACAATGTTCATGACGATATAAAGCGTTCATGTCATTTCACACATTCAAACCAGAGGACATTTTTGTAATACAACCACAACTTTAAAAAAGTCTTAAATTTTCAAGCACAAAGTGAAATTTAGATCCTACATGGACAAGCAGTACCACCACCTTCACCAGCATTAAATTACCATCAACTTCAATTTAAATATACAATAATTCTGCTGCTCTAAAAAATATGTTATTAATCTTCTCTTCACATTGCCGATACAACATTAAAGACGATTCTTTCTTTAAACATAAGCCTCCGACTTTACAACTTTGCGTTCTATGCGGGAGATGTTCATGCACCACTGAAACGGACGGAATTTTCAATTTCACAAACCTTGGCGGTGATGCTTCCAATTCTTGTAGTTTATCTTCAATTTCTTTCTGTTGTTCCGATAACTGATCCCATTCCTATGACAAACGATTAATTTCATTACAATATATTTCCAAGCGACTACTACGACCCACATCTCGTAAATGACGAATTCCCAACCCATTTCTTGTAATAATGGGTCACACTGTATAACAAAAAATAGTTACTTGCTATCAGAAGACAATTATTTTTAATTAAGTTATATGACGGGACATGGAGAAAACTGCATAATGACAAGCTTAAAAATCTGTACTGCTCCCCCAATATTGTCAGGGTGATTAAGTCGACAAGAAAGAGATGGGCGGGGCATGTGGCACGCATGGATGGGACAAGAGGTGTGCACCGGGTGTTGGTTGGGAAGCCTGAGGGGAAGAGACCTAGACGTAGATGGGAGGATAATGTCAGGCGGGATCTATGGGAGATAGGAGTTCCAAGACCATATTAGTGTTTTGTTACGAGTGGAAAACTTTGTATCTCGCATCAAGGGAAGAACACGTATTGCGGATATTTGGGAAGAGGGGGCCTAACATGGATGCAGTGGCAGGAGGCTGGAGATAACGAAGATCTTCATAATTTGTACTCTTCACCAAACATTAGAATAATCAAGGAGGACAAGATGTAATGAGTGCAGGGGGAGGTGGAAAATACATTATTCCAACAGCGACCTACTCCCATGGGTGGGCAAGCCCCTCGGGGGCATTCAGTGTTTCCAAAGTATTGGTAATGTAACCTGAGAAAGTTTCTAGCCCTGTGAGGGAAAGGCTCAGGAAGGAAAAAGCTACAGGGAGCTTGTGGGCATGAGACAAGCCAAGAGGGTAAATACCCTAGGGAAAGAACCTTCTGAGGCAAAATCTAAGGCAGGGGGAGGAAAAATCACTGGGTTCACACCATCCTTTGAGGAAGCAATGGTGATTGCCTAGTTCCTACAGACAGATGAAAAATGTGACTGAAAGACAGAAATGGATGGTTGTTCTTCACTTATGCCAAAGAGTAAATAACACCTAAAAAGCCTTCTTCCTCATCTATTATCAACACAGCTGAAATATTAGTGTAACTATTGATCCCTCTAAAATGCACTTACTCGACACGAGTTGTTGAGATCCCTTAGTTTGGAACGAAAAACGAACTCCTGAGTGACATCTCTTGGACCCTTGCTCTCACACTGTTCCTTATACTGTTTACTGAGCTCTTCAATTTTCTCTCGCAAGGCCAACATCTGAAAAGCAACCAAAGCACGTTATTCAGATAAAGAAATAATTTTGTAAAAATTTCTCTAGTTCTTGCTGCCTGTATCAGTACAGTTTTGTCTTCTTTGTTTTACCAGCACTTTTGTGTAATTCTTAACCAGAAAGTGGATGTGCCTGCACTTGTGGTACCTCGAGCCACAAATAATATTACAGACCGATACTCACCCTGTGCTGATTGGTCTGTAATCTTTCCTGAAGGGCTATCACAGCTTTCCAATGTTGCACTTGCTTTTCTTTGACATTCTTCTCTTGTAATCTGCAAAATTAAAACTTTGTGAAATCTTGTAATTCTTCGTAGTAAGAAGTAATCATGGGAAGAACTTCTTTTACCTACTTCTCTTCTGAAATATCAGTCCACAAAGCCAGACTAGCAGAAAATATAAGTTAACAATCACATAATTTTTTAACTCTGATTGGGATAGATTATGATTAAATTAAATTTTCCAAATATAACCTCGAAGTTTATCACTGTCATTAAGTTCATAATTTTTCATGTGTGGGAAATGTTCCATACAAAGTTTGTAAGTAATGTTTATATCATTTCAAATTTCACAGATTTAGCTTCAATGGTTCATTAGTCATATAATCATCGTCAAACAAAAAACAAAACACGGACTTGGTGCAATATCCGCATTGTTTCACACTCGACAAAAATATCACCTCATCAAAATATTACACGAAATTTAAAAATTACTGGTTTCTGCTTCAGTTTATTCATGAGTTTGCTATTTCATTATAACAGATCACGGCCAGAAGGCCACATGTAATCGGCATTCTGATTACTGACGCAGCATACCGATAATAAAGAATAAAGATTTTTTTTTTTCTCGTATCCAGTATGCACCATTCAGCATGGTGTGCATTGGTGGTTAGCAGGATTCACGACCCATCAGCACATGGGTTCGACCGGGACCGCGACATTTAACGCTACTGCTGTGATCCCCTTTTAGCGAAATGATGATGAAACCGGGGAAACACCGATGGAAAACTCCGTGATGCCTGGACCACGGCCTTGCCACTAGTTGCAAATCTGAGCACCGCCAGGAATTGAACCCGGGACCCCAGTATTACAAGCCCAGCATTCTAACTGCTAGACCAAACAAAGAAATGAAAGAATACTAAAAAGAAAAGATGGCACCAATAAAAGAAAACAAATGAAATCCCGCAGGAGCTAGACAAAGGGAAGAAGAAATATGACATAGCCGAGGAACGCTACATGATGCAAGAAGTTCATACTAATTTAATTTTATTTAAAATACTGCTACAGTATGGATTTTCAGTGCCAACTTACTTACTTTATTACCCATTCTAAAGCTTGTCCTAGAGAGACTGGTCTTCCACCAGCGTAATTAAAATCCAGCTGATGTGACAAATAACTTGTTGCCTCTAACAGACGGTTGAATTCTCTCTCCACCATTTCATCTTTATCCTTTGGAACCTTTAACATGTGTTACATGCACATTAAACTACATGTGCAGATTCAACTGATACATAAAAAAGAAATTAATACAGGAAAGTCAAATTTGTTCTTCTTTAAAGGGGTGTGTGGATGTCATAGATCAGTGATCCCCAAACTTTTTGTGCCTATAAACACATCTGAGAGTTTATGAGATCGTGGCGGGCACCAACCAATTAACAAAGCCAAATTTTCTTTTCTCTGGACAAATAAGATATGGACACCAAATAATACACAAAACAACACGACGTTTAATGACACAAGAAAACATGCAATCAAAAATACGTATTTTTATAAGTACAATTATTATTACTCAAGTGGGAAGGTAGTGTGATGTTTGGCACTGCATTTCATCGGCCAGTTTTTCAAATTTGGGAGTGTAGAATGATGTTGCTGCTTGCAAACAATCGTCAAGATGGGCATTAGTAAGTCGAGATCTGTGCTTTGATTTTACAATGTTCAGGATTGAACGGCCTTCATTATTCAGTATAACCTCTTTCCGTAACAACGCAGGCACCCGAAAAAAGCCTTGGCAGATGCCATGGCACCCGTGGGCACCACGCTGGGGACCACTGTCATAGATAATAATCCTGCCTTACAGCATAACTCAGTACATAATATGGATGATATGAAATGTCCTCAGCAATGATGCTAGATAGCAAAACATACTGTATGTTATTTCCTTTAGAAACATCCTTAATAGAAAAAAGTATAATTACATCCACTTACCGTATTGCCGTTTGACTCGTACAAGGGACATTTCTGCCTGATCTTGTGCAGTTCCATATTGATTTGTTTTGAGAGAACAGTCACCGGATTTCCTCCCAAACCAGTGACTACCATCGCGCCAAGATCAGCGATATAATTAGACTTACGGAACGTGGCAATCCGACCTCCTACTCGGTCCTGCAAGCAAAGTGTTTTTCTGTTCTAGTCATCTCTACCATTCACAAATTTATTCTTGACAAATTATAGAAAGCTCCACTTGAGAAGAACTTGACTGACTTTAATCAGGTTAACATTTGCATGTACAGGGTAACTAGAAGAGTGATGGTACGGGGACCGATGGGAAGAAGGATGAGAGGGAGACCACGGAAATGATGGACAGATGACGTGGAGGAGGATGTGAGTGAGGGGATGGAGAAGAATTGTGAATGATAGGACAGAATGGAAAAAACTCGTCAAACAAGCTAAAACCCATATAGGATTATAACGCTACAATAAAAAGAAGAAGAAGAACATTTGCATGTACATCTTACAGTTCTGTACACCTGTCTGTGTGTAAATCACTAAAAGAAGGCATTAGTTGCTATGACATTGTAACTGTCCAAGTCCCTGATTAGACAGAAAGGGAAATGACAGGTGATTGTATTGGGAAGAACCACATACGTTTACCATTAAGCAGAAATGTCTGTAAGCCAAGCGGCCAGTGAGCTAGAAATCACAGGTGGAAAGTTGGAAATCTTAAAGTTCATTACTGCATTCACAGTAGACCATCCTGTCCTGTTTCAATTAAATTCAGTTAATCTGAGAATAAAAGTGATAATATAAAGGGCAGCCTTTACAAGGAACTAAAGCATGTATTTAAACAGTTCCCTATGAACCACACACAAAATACTGTAACAAATTACGAACACACCCTACGAAAGACTTAATTATTTAATACTGCAGGATTTAATTCTGCACAGAATTCAAACTTAGCTTACCTTGGATCTTAACATTACTCAACATTTAACACAACTCTTACCCTTGCCTCCAGCACGACAACTTCCATTCCAAACTGCTGCATTTGCTGAGCGGCTGCCAAGCCAGCAATGCCAGCTCCAATCACGATGACCTTCCCCTGCTTCTTCGCAGGAAGACTCTAGAACAAACAAAAAACAAACCAACACAGTAATAACATAGTGAGGCATTGCTTTTCAAAGCATTTAAACTCAGTGACATGCTAACCACACTGTGCGCATCCTAATTTTCTTCTAAGTAAACAGTTCTCATGAGCAGTGAGATAAACTGATTTTCATTTTAAGTTGCATTTCCTGCAAAAATCTCAGGAACTGCAACATTTTAATATGAAGTTCATTAAGGTGGACCAAACCATTAAATCCCCACTTAATGGCACCTGCACCTTGTCGTGGTGGTGGGGCTTGAATACCTCAGTGACCCCAAGAGCTACTGGTAGGGCCTCCCTAGCCAGATTGGTCAATGGGGAGAGGTCAGACTAAGACAGGTACTGTGGTCCTCCAGGTTGGGGGTTGGTCGCAAGGCTAACAACCTTGCACCATAAGAAGGAAGATGTTTCGAAACCTCGATCAAAGCCTCGGACAGACGGACCTAACAGAGCAGCGGAGGATAGGACCAAATGGAAGAGGAGAATTGAGGAGGCCATGGACCGAATACGGACCAGAGAGCCATAGAAGAAGAAGAAACCATTAAATATAAGATATCAGATAATGGATTCTTTCCAGCTTTAGCCCATAACTGTGACAGGGAACCCAAAACAGTAAAAAAATATTAACCCAAAGAAAGTCAATGCTAAGGTGCTTTGTACCCATACCAAGCCAACATGGTACTCCACGTAAGATGAAAGGCAATGTCATGTGAAGGCAAGTGTTATTACTGCTTCCTGACATTGTCCCTTATCCTGGGTCATTTCTGTTCTTGTTTTTAAAAGAATGAGACAGCAATTATATTATTCTTTGCAGCAACACAAACTCGGAGAATCATCCTGGTTAGAATTTAATACGTAAATAATGTTAAATGTTAGTTATAGATCCTACTTAAATTCTATTTGCACAAATGACTTGGGAAAGGTGCATATTTATTGTGTCATATCAAGCTACTTCACGGACTGCTAAATATGGAAACGTGTACCTTAAGCCTCTTGAAGATCCCAAAGTTAATAAAGCCATGTCTTTCAAGAAATCCATGGACTCTCATGACTAATGGTCCATCACTGTTGTACGGTGGTTCAACCTGAGGCAGAGCATTTTCAAAAAGCAGCTGCTGTTTTGGGTTGTCAAGCCAGAGCTGCAACTGAAAATAGTGTAAAATTTAATCTACTCGCTGAGGATTACACTGAATTTAAACTGCAAATGTGATAATGTTTCAATAAAGCAAGAAACCATATAGAGTGTGATCCTGGAAGTGCCAGGAAAGAAATGGGCATAAATCATGATAAGAAGCTGTTCTTTTTGACACTTAATTATAGTTTTATAATTCTAACTGAAAAATTTTGCATCATCCTTATCCTTTGACTATGTTTCGCAGCAAAGTCCTTAAAAGAAGTGCTAGGATGGTGTCCTGGAACTCATATATAGAAATAAAATAATAATTGTTGTGAAAATTCTGACAACTGAAGGAACAGTAACACAAATTGAGTGACATACTTTTCTTCAGGAACAGTGAGTCAATGTCTCACAAGTTTGGAAGATGTGAAATAAAAAGGCATAACAAACTAAATTCTTCCACATCTACTTACTAGTCTGTTTCTGATGTACAGGAATACTTTTAATGTCTGTGGTGGTCCCTGAGCAACATCAGGAAAAGCAGCAGCTTCAGGAGCTATCATCTTGTCAAAAGGTAATCGACTCTGAAACGCGGCTCCTTCCAAACCTAAAGGATCACGTGACAAATCAAATGACACAAAAGAGTCCAGACAGGATCTCCTACAACTACAACACCCTGAGGACAATAATAAAGACGGTTCTCAAAACACTGGCATTTTCTTCATTAGGCCAACTAACACAGCTGGTAGTCTGAGAAGAATTTATTGTCTTAATGAAATCTTATAATGAGATTATGCCATTGAAAACTAGTCCATACTCAGACTTTTTATTTCATACAACCTGTAATGCGAACATGAAACATGCTCAGAGTCATGAGACGAAAGGATGATCATATGTGATGACTTGTATCTCCAAAAATAATGTCATAACCACGATGTCCTTTTGCATATATGTCACTTGAGAATGCCTAAATGTATTTTCATGAAAGAGGTTTAGATGTTATAGCAATGCAGACTACTTTAAACTATTTTTAATTTTCTACAAACAGTCATACCTATGTTATCGATGCTCAAGCTTGAGAGGTTAAATAATGATCATCTTTGATGAAGCCACCATTAGTTATATGATCTAATCATGCTGCAATCCTACTGGTGGAATTCTAAACTGCCCATGCTGGCATTTATCAGGAGCCATGTGAACTACACACCATTTCCATCTACCTATAGTATCAACCAGTCAATCATGGCATTACATCAATTGTGCTGCAATCATACCTATATGAGCAATCCCCACTGTACTCTATCAGTAGCCATGTCAGCTATCTGATATCTCACCCATCAAAAGTGACATAAAAACACCTTTGGAACTTTTGTGCACTCTAGAGAATACATATTTCAAATCTTGTCATACATATTAAGCCTTAATTTAAAAAATGCAACTTTCAGAATTTTTATAATTTTCAAAAAAATGTCTAAAGATAAGAAGCCAGATTTACCAGTTGGGTCATCCTGTTCTGAATCTGGTTCCACTTCTTCATACTTCTCAGCCGTTACTGCATTAGCATTTACTGCAATTGTGGTTGCATTTGCAGATGGTTGTTCTGGTGGCAGTAAAATTTCCTTCTTTATGGGTTCTGGAACAGGTGTCAACACACTTTCTGGAGTTGCAGTTCCACCAGCTTTAGACTTCTCAGATGTATCCGACACATCTTCCTCATCCAAGAGCTGGCTGTACTTTTCCTCCATCTCACGATATTCAACCTTGGAAAAGGTAACACCAATATAACTAAACTTCAATGAGGTTATGGTAAGTTTTATGTTTATAACATAATTAGAACCATTCATTTCTCCGAATAAGTTAGGTTTTTGGGTGTGAGCTGCGTCAAATGTTTGATGTTACCCAACATTTTGACAAACACTGCTGTTGTCATCTTCAACACAAGCATCTGTATATAACTTTCAAATTTTAATTTTAAAACGTTTGTCTCACGTCTGTACTGGTCTACATATGCAATGCAATGTGGAACATAACCTATAAATCATATATCGTTGTATATGCAGACAAGTAGCAAACTGATATAATATAATAATTATCACGGTTATTATCTACAAACAGGTCGACAAGGGGAAATAGTAAACACGCTGTTACAACTGCATTTCTTACATTTTTTAAAAAAACGTTTACAAATACATGCACAAAAGCTAACATTGGATATTATTGCACTGTCAGTACTCTGTTTTCGTTGTAAAGTGTGTCTGAACGGTCTGACTGTACAAATTTTATTTGGAAAATGAGTTACCTTTGCTTTCTTTCTACGGCTCATTCTTCGGCTTTCCTTTTGAGAGTCAACAGTGTCACTCACTCCACCACTTTCATTTGCCAAGCATGGACGCATGCGTTCAAGAATTATTAAAGGATAAGAAACATCATCTCGTTCCTCTTTCTTCTACACAACAGAGTTCATATTAACATAAAAAAATCAGCAAACAATACAAATATCACATAAATAAAAGGGACTCTTGTCAATTCACCAGTTTAAAAATGAAATGCTTTAAAATCAGCTGCTGCCAAATAAAACTTTGAAATCCCACTATTTATGCCCCCCACTCCCTTCTCTAGCTCCTTGGCTTGTAGTTCACAGAGGCATTCATACACCTTTGAAAAATTAGTACATAAAATCGTCGCAACGGCGGTACTTGGTAAAAATTGTTGAATTTAGGAACACTATTAAAAACGTAATTATTTAAATTGTAGATTAAGTTGCAAAACGTTAAAACGCTCTAGTAAAATTATATACAATTATATCAACCATACAACGAGTATAAAGATAAAACAACAAAATGTTATAGAACTAATTTGTGACACATATCAGTCTTTCCCATGCTTTGTAGCTGTCGCCTGTATTCTGTGTGCTTTAACCCAAGCAAATAAATATCTTATGAGCCCGTGAATGTCCTTCTGTCTACTGTAGCGTCGTTCCATCGGAGATGTGCTATCATCTATCGGTGATCTTACAAACTACGCAGACTCGTACATATAACTCCAGAATGGATGAACGGATTTGCAAGAAATGTGGTGTAACGTGAGCCAATGAGGACACCATTTCTCACGATCCTCAGTGCGTACGTCCTTAATGTCGTCACCGGCATGCATAACTAATTAAATTCAGCCTTAAACTGTATTATGTCTCTGTTTAGGTAATATTACAAACTGTCGAGTTCGGCCTACATATAAATAATGATGATAGCTGTACTTTTAATTCAAACCTACTGAATACTTCAGGTATAATCCAGCCTTAAACATCAAATGATGGGACGATTAATAAATACTGTGATTATAAAGAATGTGGAAGGAAATAGTTGTGGCCAAAGGAACTATCCCGGCAGCATATAAGAATCCCTTGCATTGATATGAAATATGTATGTAAATGCCGCTATTCTGTTGGTTGGTTGTGCTCAAAGATCCGTTTTGAGGCGTCAAGAGAAGACGCAGAAAAGGGCACAAGTGTTTAATATAAATAAGATTGGAAAGTATTACCATTCTAAACCGCCATTGCTACACCGAATACGATGAATCAATAGGATGGCGACATTTTTAATGCCTACAGGCTCCATACGAACGTAAGTCACAGTCTTGGAGGGATAGACAAAAACTACCAAGGACCTTGTCAGAATCGACAGCCTCCGGGCTGAACATTTTAATTTGGAACTTCCCGAATTACGAAGCAGGTGTGATAACCACTCGACATTTGTCATTTTCTCCACGAGCATACGGACGAAATGAAAATAAATTAGACTAATTTCTAGTAAAGTGGATGACAGTCTCTTTACACGTCGAACATAAATGTGCTGCACCGTAACACATGAAATGGCAGATCCTTAAAACGAATAACACAGCCCACACAGTGAATCGTGACAATCCCGAATGCAGAAGCCAAGAATCAGCGGGTCGTCGGTATCGATTGGAAAGGGCAGTCTACCCCGTCGCGCCGGCGTGATTTGCACGGTCTTTTCGCCGCGTTGCTTGGCCATGGTCTCACTTATTCGACCATCGGCCTGGCCTTCAGTTAATACGGTATTTGAAAACAATATTACGTGAAATTTAAAGACACGCATAACTACCATTTTTGTGCCTTACGAATCACTTTCACAGATACAAGGTAATATTCATAAAGAACCTACGTTATTTTCCTTCATATGGGCCTACAAACGTGTGATCTAGTAGGAAGGTGCTATCTGCTGTCAAGATCTTCAAGTTAATGGTATGAACATGTGCTGGCAACTGAATTGTTTTTATTCTTAGAATTTTGGCGTGATGAGAAGAATGTTTCAAGGGCCTGTGGCTTAACCAGAGCGTCACACAAATGAATAGGATATACTTTTAACACGAACTAAATTTCGATTCCATCCCAGGAATCGGAACACTTATCGTGTCCAACAGTTTAACAATTTATGAAACGAAAAATTACAGACAGTGCTGTCAAGTGAAAGGATTTGTTACTCCACTCAGACTGGTGAGTACATGTCGACATAATATTATAGCTAAACCTCTATTATTTAAAAGACAAGATATTTTAAAGGTGATTGAATGTATTTTTAAACAACACTAAAATGATTTATCGAGTGAATAATGGTATAAATGTAACGAAATATTATTTTCTAGCAGTTCTTAAACACTTCTAAGAAACCACTTACGAAATGCGATTATATACGATGCTTCGTCGATCAGGGTTGCTGTGGATGGGTGGGAAAGTCGATAGAACACTGTTTTTACAGTATTAAACATATTTCAACCTACAGTGACCTGAGAAGTTACGACACTTTCTGTAGAAAGTCAATTTTCACGCTATATTGTATACAGATTTTAATTTATTTAAAGAACAGTAATTAAATTAATTTCCTTGTGACCTCAATGAAGAAACGAGACAGTGAGTTATTCATTACAACATAGATTAGGCTTATACTTGGTTATGTGGTCGCCAAAACCGGAATTTTTATTTCAACCCCCGTTCTGGAAAAGTTTACAAAATTTACACCACATAAAGCAGGTTACAATAGTTCCCCTTTAAGCCATGGCTACAAACCCCTAGTTACTAGGGAAAAAAGCAGTTCGTCAATCTATAACCAGGTTCCGATATGAAATTTTCTGATCATTTACTGATGGCCATTCCAAACTGCATTGATTATATAGCGCTGGTTGGAAGGATAATATTGTGGGCGATGAATTGGAAAGGATGTGGAAGGAACTCGCATTATGGAAGGAAACTAATAGATCACACTTGCCGAAAGGACATTCGAACACAGCACCTCCAGAATACGAAGCCATATTGCTAGCTTCTACACCACGACATTCGGTGATATGGAATTCGTACTATGTTTCACAAATGTTTTAAATTTTAGGAAAATTTGGCATGCCCGCTGGAATAAAAGTCTGTTTGTACAAGTTGTGATGTTATATCTGGAGATCACTGACTATCATATTTTAAACTACTTCTATGAATAATATATAAACACTGCTAATCTATAGAACTGGGCCAACATTGCTTCCTGTCCCTTAGTTCGTGTCGCTGCTGATGTCATTTAAAGATTTTCACTCTGATTTGCAGTCACGCCACTGAACACTCAGCAGAAGTATGGATTTGGACGAAGTTCTAGACGAAGTAAAACACTTCGGAAAATTTCAGGCCACCAATTACTTGTTACTCAGTGTGGCTATATTGTTTGCGGCCATGTTCGAGGCCAGCTTTATTTTCACGGCTGGGGATCTCGATTACAGGTAAAAAAAATATTTTTGTAGTAATTTCATAATATTATAATATAAAATATACACATATGTATATATACATGTATGTATAAAATACATAATATAACATATAATAGCATTTTGTTTAACTTTAGATGTTTTATTTATTGTTTAGGAGTCGATGTCTCACGATTTGTCAATATGCAAATATCTCATAAAAGTTTTAATACGTGCATCCACACTTAAAGTACCTTGTAGGATAGTAATAATTTTGAAGAATTTTTGTATGGAAAATAATTCAAGCAGAAGAAAGGAAAAATTCACCATTGGGCGGTATTAAAAATATGAGATTCGATTAAGCATAACGTTTGTTTCAATCTACATGAGAAGACTGTAACTGTACAACGCTTTCTATGACATACTAAAAAGGCAGGGATTATTTGCATGTTCTCGTTTTCTCGAAATCAGCAAAAAAAACCGAGTTTGATAAAACGCGGCCAAACAGTCTGAACCCTGTAACACTGCATATAACCCTAATGCATTTATAGAACTTTGAGTGATCGTAAAGAAAATATACTACACACAGGTTCAGAATTTCTTGGCTTGTGTTAAAGTAATTATCGAATTTTAATTAAACCGCTCACGGACGTTGAAATTTAAATCAGGACGGTGATATTCCGAACTGATGCCAACGAACACATCTCTTCAGATAAAATTCAGGAAACAGAGATTATGGAACAAAATTGTCTGGATATAGAATAATAAATATTAAAACACAGTTTTTGCCTTAAATTCTTGTTTAGCCTTAGTATTTCCAGCCGAAGGCAAGTTTCCGTTTCAGACTTCTATGTTGTTGTTTTTTTTTTGCAGATGTCGCATTCCGGAATGCGACGGGGCAGAGGCCACTTTCCAGCCCGAATGGCTGCAGAACGCCGTCCCGTTCCATCAACAGGATTCGCGGTCTGTCCCCTGGCGCTGTCGCCGGTTCGCACCCCGCAATTTCTCCGCCCTAAGTGAAAATTCGCAACGAAATTACTCTTCGTGCTCGCCAGAGAGCTTCGATAACAGTACAGTCATCAGATGTGATGAGTGGATCTACGACGGGGAAGAAACTACAATTCTGAGAGAGGTAGGCTGTACCGCCATGCATTTGTGTTGGTCTTCTTGTAGGTTCATGGGGGGGTTCATGTTAATCCTTACCACCTGTCATTATGGTGATGAAGTGAGCGGAACATGTAGCACGCAGGGGTAAATGCGCAGACTATAAGTGTTCAGGCGTAAAACCTGGACATAAAGGCTAATTCAAAGATGAAAATTAAATGTGTCTTGAATGCAGAAGATTGAAGGAGTTGACTAGATCATATTAGATCAAGACACGACCGAGTTGAGGACTCCTGTAAACATGATAATGAACAGTCTGAAACCATAAAAGACGAGAATTTCTCAAGGACACTGCACCATGGTTTTAGTTTGCTGGATGATAAAATTTTGATAGGCCTAATCAGGATAAGTTACAGCATCACATATGTAGCCTACATTACATGGAATATCTAGGAGTAGACAGGATGATAATATTAAAACAAATCTTGGCAAAATAGTTTTCTGGGGTGTGGACTGAATTCATATGGCTGGCTCTTGAAAATTCCAATAAACTTTAAAATATTCAAAATAAGTTCGCATATTTATGTTACAGTCGATTTTATCAGTCTGGCTTTTCTCGCAATTATGTTTGTTCCAAAATCTTAAAATAATAATACCTACCAGAAGACAGCATCTCGATTTATTTTTAAAATGTTAAGAACAAAATGAGCTACTGCTCTATCATTGATAAAGTTAAGCTTCGTGTACAGTACCAACTAAATCAATTTTTCACTTTCATTTTTAAAGTAAACAGCAATGTAACGCCCAGTCCTTCAGTCAAGAGAGCTAATACTGCAAATAACATATGACAATTTCTTTACATTATAATAGGAATAGGTACGGTTTCCTTGAAGGACACATTTCCTTTGCATAATGCTAAAGAATTTATTTCTTCTGGCGTACGTAAATTTTTTGTATTTATTATGTATTTAAAGTTATTTCCTGCTTTTGACCACAGCTGTTGGCAAGCACTATAATAATAAATTAAATGAATTTTATTATTGGTATTAATTATCACTGTTGTCATTACAGTGGGACCTAACCTGTGAAGAAAATCTTTGGAAGCTCACAATGGTGGGTACTGTAAACAACATCGGGCAGTTTGTGGGATTATCGATCGTCGGAGTGGTTTCCGACAGGTGAGTTGTTCAGGCTTAAGTAATTAAATCTACAGATTCTAGTAGGCAACCAAGCGAGATTTAATGTCTATCTGGTTGCATTGTAACATACAAAAGTGACTCTCACCTGAAATTTGTTGTACTGCCGACAGTTCTAATGGTAACATTATTAATGTTCTAACAAATATAAGCTTCGTAAATCAAACACGTTATTAAAACGTGCTGAAAAAGTGCAGAATAACCGAATATATGTATTCTCCAAATACGTTCGTGGCTACAAAAATTAAGTTAGCGTTTTTATTAATGATTTGTGATGTCAACCATTTCATTAGCTCAGTGTAAATCTGGGTCATAAATACCACAACCGACAGGAGTAAAACAAGTGTTCTTTCAGGACTTGAGTAAATGCATGAAGCCAGTTGAACTCTGACAGATGCTCTTAAGTACTTTAAATTGTACAGCCCTCATCACAATTGACATTACTTTCGTATTATGTCAATTCAAAGGACATACGTCTTAATAGACGCTACTTAGTGTAACATTTATAGATACATAACGTGATTAAGAAGTGTCGATGACTCAAGATATTTCAATTTCTGACCAGATATGTAAGAAGGGGCTGACGAATTTTGCAGAGTTGAGAAGGTTCGTAAATTTTACTCTCAGCCAAGCATTAGAATGAACAAACCAGTTAATATGAAATTGCGGGGCATGTAGCATGCATGAAAAAAGTGAGAATTGCGTACAAAATTTTGTTGAAAGCCTGAATGGTAGAGACCACTCAGAAGTTGAAAGCATGTATGGGAGGATAATATTAAAGAAGGCCACAAGAAAATTTGATGTGAGAGTGCGGACTAGATTTATATGCCTCAGGGTAAGGTCCAGTGTTGGATTCTGGTGAGAAATCTAAGATGGACAATGCAACTTTTTATTGTTGGAATAGTTAGAAATCTAGGATGGTATGATTGTTTGAGCACGAGGCTAGAACAGGAGTAGGCAGGAAATTCACACAAAATTCTGGTAATGAAATGTCTTTAAAAAAAGTTAACTTAGAACACCGAGATGCAGATGACCATCTGTAGGGAGACAGCTGTAAGGGTGGGAGGAGGATAGAATTGACTAAGGATCATGTTAAATGTCTGTCTTTTAGATCAGCGGTATTTAAACTCGGATTTATGCTACGAGGGACATAGTTAAACGTCGTTCACTATAATCGGACACAGCAACAAGAAGAGTCCGGGTCCTCATCAAAGGGCGATAAACTCTGCAGAGGCCCCAAGACATTGTACTGCTGTGCTTCATACATAATTGGAATGTTATTTCGTTCTTCAAGATATTTCTGTTCAATTTCGTCTTCTATCCTCCAATCCTTTGGGCATCAATACTTGCATATGCATTAATTTCTTGTGTACGAATATGTTCATTTTGGTACAGCAACTATCTATACGACTTGCTGCAATGTCTCCTGGTCAACAACATGATTCTTTCCCTTATTCTTTAAAACGCATCTCTCAAGACACGTGGCTTATGATTGATGGGTCAATTGCAGTTCATGAAGCATCTCTTAAATCAACAACATGAAGTGGCTACGCTTTCTTGGGTCCTGTGGCTTTAGAATTTCTTTCGGCAATTCGCTGAAAGTGCGATAACGAAATTGAAACAATTATAAGAACACACATAATTACTTTATTTTAGATTAATAAATTCTTTAAATCGGAACCTAATTGTGACTCGAAGCTGTAGATATGATACGAAGCACATCATATTGGTGCAAACTTCAAGTTTATTTTTACAATTTATAGGCTTTATAAGTGTTCTGTATGGTTATTTGAGACTTGGGCGTGTCGTGAATATAATAACGCTAACAACGCCTGGCTGGAGCTGGCTAACGATGCGTTTTATCTGATCAGTTCTGCCGTGTTCCGATGTATTGAGTACCACTGAACCACGAAATTAAGATAGATGACTTATTTTTCGTTTCTCAAAGTTTTAGTTAGGCAAACACGGCTAACACGGTTAACATGCGACCCTACTGGTCTCGGAGTAAAGGTAATTTTATTTTTTTAAATTTTACCTTAAATAATATTAAAATAACAAATATGTGCAACAAAAATTAATGATACCATTCAAACAAATAAACGGCGTTGCAGTATATTAGGAGTAATCTCCATAGCTTTGTCTTTCACGATGACATCGAATAGCTCAGACAGTGAATGACTAGCCACCAGAGGCTCTGAGGTAATCTCAATAGACTATCCAGTCAGTAGCTCGTACTGAGGTTAATAATGTATGCACCACTTAACTCAGTTCTCCCATACGTCTTCAGAGTATGCCGCTTAAGCACAGAGAAAATTGTCCTCCATAGCTTTCCATGCGTCTTTGTTTTTGTTATTTACTTATTTATTTAACGATGCTGTCAGCAGCTCTGGGTATCGGGTATATTGTGTGAGATGATAGGATGATTATTATAAAATTGTTTGGGAAGAATGAAAAAAATCTATCGTGGACTAATTTAAGGTACTTTCCCAGCATTTTCTTGAAGGGACTAAGGAAAATCATAAGAAACCTCAGTCAGGATAACTAGTCTCCGGGCTAAAATTTGAAACCGGGAACCCCCCCCCCCCAATAAAAAACAGCAATGCTAATCTCACTGTTTTCCATGACGTCAAATTCTATTTTATATTTTTATACATTTATTTCAGTTATATTATGGGTTCATTTATATATTCGAATGTACGACCTACCACATATATGGTATCAGAACCATCTTTTCTGAATTCCGCCACGTACATTCTCATATACCCAGGCTCACGGTATAAAAAACCTAAGGTGTTCTTCAGAATGTTGACAGCAATTTGATCTGAACACTTAACCCGATTTCAGCTCTGGGTTATTACCTGATACCATGACGAAAATCCGGCGTTTAGACTCGTAGAGGAACTGAAAAGGGGGAGGGTCATTACTTTAAATTTGATATTTCGGAGAACGACTAAATTTTAAACGAAGATTTACACGTTCCACTCCATAGACTGCAATCCTTGAGACACTGATAGTCGCTCTGAAGATCAAGCAATTCACCGCCATTTATGAAATCTGATGGATAATTACCAAGTTTACAACAGCCCGCCACTACACCCTGTCCTAATCAAGTTGGAACCAGTCCATAAGTTCACACTTTGTCCTTTAATATCAATCACAAAATCAATAATTTAAAAAAGGTAGAGAATATAAACATAAGACTGCCGAATGGAACAAAATATTTGAGAATAAGTTATAAAATGTAGGTCTATAACGACTAATTACAGGATAATCCCTAGCAATGAGTGCAACACGCGTTAGAAAATCTGACGTTATATTCCTATTGGCAACTAAATAGCTTTATTTTCACGTGGATTTTTCAAGTCATGCTACCTAAATACGTCTATAGATGAACTATAGCATCTAATGCCACGATTTTTGCTTTTAGAGATTTCCTGGTTTATCCAACGTAATACTTCTTCCATCCATCGTTCAGCGCATTAGTTAAAACAGAGTGGTTATAAACTAAATATATTACAGTAACTGTGTTATATATATGTATATACCCTAATACATTAAGCATAATTATTTCTGTCAACGAATTACATATTTGTTAAAGTCATATTTAACACATCTGACATTCCAATATCTCCTGCATTAGTTCTCATTTCCTTTATATATTTTTAATTTATTGTAATATTGACTTAAGTAGATAGGTTACTCAGCAAAGTGTTTCTGTCGTAGTCAAGTCTCAAGCCAACAAACATCTCGCCACAGCGGTCAGCCTGTTCACATCCCATTTAAGAAGTCAAGTAGGGCCTATATGTTTCTCATGCTACAGAATCCTTCCGCCCTCTTCCGTGTTTTCAGAATTGGCCGTAAGACAACTTTGATAGTATCTATGATACTTTCTTGCGTGATGGGCCTGGCTCGATCTCTTGCTTGGAGCTATGAGATATTCCTTCTCTTCGAATTTCTGGACCCGGCTCTCGGAACCGGAGTCTACACCTCTGCATTGGTCCTAGGTTCGTATCTCTATTTCAGTTTAATTAAAAATATACTGATGTTTGGTCTTAGGTTTTGCAGCTGCTTGAATGCGCGGCTTATGAAAATCTTCAAACAGCAAAAATACACGGATTCTGTTTAACACGGAAAATATAACCTATAAACAGGAATCTAACGAAGATGACTATCTTCTTGGATGTTCTTGGTGAGGTTTAAGGTTCTCACGGTTGCGAGTATTAAGATGGCTGTCTTCAGGACTGTAGCGCAGTGTAATCTGATAGACGTTTACCAACATTTCAACAATGCTTACTGCCTTCTTCATCACTCTGGTTATGAAAGCAGTAAGCATCGTTAAAACGTCTGTAAACTTCGACTACGCTTCGCTACATCCCTGAAGACAGCCATCTTAATACTCACAGCCGGCAGAACCTGAAATCTCACCAAGAATCTAATGGACTACAGTCTGCTTGAATATTGTTTTGTGTTTATGTAATTACGCTGTGTACTCCTGAAGACTATTTCATAAAGGAAACTGTTTTCAGAATGGAAGAGAACTGCGCACGACAGTGTACAATATTTTAATGCTTCAATCTGCTTATGGAAAAATGAAAGAATGTTTTGTAGATATGTTGCACAGAGCTAATGGCTTGTGGTTTAGATCACAGGTAGATAAATCAGGGACGGAATATTTTCTTCTGTGGTAACCCACTCTTTGAGATTGCGTCAATACATAGTGATGCCTCATATAAATACCAATGTGCCCTGAAATATTCCGCTCTTTATATGCTACACACAAGGATTCTCATTCATAACTCTGTACCGTCCCAATTTGAAATATTTTACTTTTAGAAATATCAGTGAATAAAACAGGCTCATATATTTTGATAATACGTTGCTTTTCAACTGTAAAAATTAAAGGTGACTTAATAGTGAAAGTATGTGAATGGTTAAGCTGTTTTAAGCACGGGGAGCAAAGTAAACCCTGTCTGTACAGTCGTTAAGGATCTAGTGAATATTTTGTATTTGCCAAGAACTTCTTCATATGCGTGATGACGTACTTCGCAATGGTTGCACGTAACACCGGTGTCGCAGACCTTCAGCAGAGCTGCATTTCTTAAGTGTTTCAGCACAAACCAATAAACCACCTGACTAAAGTACCGACTTCCTCACGCTGCACTAATCGAACGACTTTATAGTCATTTCTGAACTTGCTTCTTGCTTCATTGGCATAGGAAATGATTCGAGGCTTCTCGAGGTATCCAGAACCTCAAGATTCTAAGTTGTTGGGCGGGGGTAACCTTCACTCTGCGCACCGAAACTCATTCATTCATCGCGGTTTACACGTCAACGTCGTATTCGAGGAGTCTTTGGTTCAAAACACAACCTGGAGATTTTCTATTCTGATTTAGGTTCTTTGGTGGTTTTCCTTAACCCTCTGAAGCTCATACAAATATTTTTAATAAGTCAGTTTCTACCGTAAAGAAAACACATAATAAAATTTAGTTAGTTAATGCTGAAAATAATCAATGTTTATTCTAAGAATCACATGAAAGCAATAAGACACTCTATGTTCAATACAAAGAGCTGTTGGATATTAGAGTATACGATGTATAAACTAGGCTTTAAAAGGTTAATTCCTTTCAAGAAACTGCTGGAGCTGTACCCTAAAATGAATAAGAGCCATCTTCCTCCTAAGAGTCCTTGCCCTTTCATAATTTATAACAGGCCTATTCATAATAATCCTAACATTTCTGCCATCAGGAATCATCTATCTCGAATTCGATCGTCAAAAATGTCATGTCATATTTTTCAGTGTGTTACGTATGCCAATACACGACCTGGGTTTGCAGTACCTTCTACATGTTTTATTATATATATATATATATATATATATATATATATTATATACACACAGAGAACATGTGTTTGATCAGCTGACAGCTTCATATACAAATGGCGGATGTTTTTCATTCATTTCCATGCCCATTTTCCTAGGTTCCACATATAAATTCATGCTCTTCAAGGGTGATATCAGCTAATGTTGACAACTAGCCTATTATCACTTGCTTAATATCTGTATAGAAATTTTAATTTAAAATTAAATTAGTTGCGTAGCCTTTCGCCATGCAAATACAATCATGCACTTGTCCTTAAAATTGTTCTTAGTGCTGTTCTTGTAACTGTGGTTGCAGGGATGGAGCTGGTGGGGTCAAGATCCAGAGTCTTAGCAGCAACTATGATTACTTCGTTCTACGCGATAGGCCAAGCTCTGACAGGTATAATCGCTTGGTGGCTACAGAACTGGAGGCTAATTCTAAGAGCCTCATATCTTCCGTCGTTACTGTGCATATCTTATTATTGGTAAGTTACTGTTAGCATGTCCGACAGTTCACCTAACGGAAGAGTCTAGAGCTTTGAACATGTGCAGGACGGTCGGTATACACATTTTCTGTCTGTATCTTCTATTTTCGCCAAACACACGGTTTACATTCTGCTTACGTGTCATATCTACACATACAGGGTGATTCAAAAGGTTAGGGCCAAACTGAAGGAGCGTATAGAGGGACTCAGAGAGAACAACTTTCGAATAGGAATCCATGTCCTCCGAAGTTATCCTGAGTCAGTCGAGGCCATTGAAGGCAGGGAAGTCTGATAACATACCGCTGAAATAATTGTACTTTGCTATTCTCCTACTAGCTTAATTTGGTTTTTTATTAATGTACAAGGATTACATTAGCAATCTTACAAACCAAATTATTATTGACAGGTCAGTGAAGTGACCAGGAGCTTAATGGTGTTTAATCTCAATTCTAAAAGATTTTGACGACGGTAGTTCACACTTAAAATTATTCATTATCAGGATCCTTTCCATCGTCTGTTCTTTAAAACCACTACGTTTCGGAGGCTGGTTTTGTCTCCGTCTTCAGGTGAGAGGTGCCTACTCTGTTGGGTCCCTTAGGGTCCAGTGACAGAGACTAGCTCTATCTAAGGGACCCAGCAGAGTAGGCACCTCTCACCTGAAGACGGAGACAGAACCAGCCTCCGAAACGTCGTGGTTTTAAAGAACAGACTATGGAAAGGGTCCTGACAATGAATAATTTTAAGTGTATTTAATCTCAGTTATATTAGCACATAGATTAATAATTTAACAATTCCTAATTTTCTTGCATTTAAAGGCTTATTCCCGAGTCGGTAAGATGGCTTCTGACGAAGAAAAGAACGAAAGAAGCCTCCGATATTATACTTAATGCAGCTAAGAAAAATGGAGTACGCCTTTCTGAACGTGTGATGAGTGAGATCAGATCATCGTTGGAGCATAAAGACAGTGAGGTGAGTCTTTACTTCAGACTTTGAATAAACAGTTCAAGCAAAACTCCACTGTGTGATTGCAGCAAGCAGTTAATTAATATAAAATAATAATTATGTCACATCCTTTCTCTTAAGAGCTGCAATTTAATGTTAAGTAAGAATAATTCAGTAATTGTTTCTTGCATTATCAAGTGTTAATTAAGAGGTTACTGGTTTGTTTGGATTGTTGATTAGATTTATTAAAGATTTGTATAAAACATTCTAATTTGGGTCTACATTCAGCTATATCTGTTAATTAAGTGTTTATTAACGCTGTGTGATATAAGGAGTGCGCAATGTTATTATTTCAGTAGGCCTACAGTTTTATTTAAGAAAGCCCCAGCGAAAAATGGTCAATTTAGCTAGTGATTCGTGGCGCTGAATCTGTGTTTAAGAAACATAAGACCATTGTGCATCGCGGCCCACAAGTCACAATTTTTGAATACTGATGTTTTATAGAAGTTCAGCAGTTACTGTCAGTTATGTAGGATTTGAGGTTTACACGGCGGTGAGTCTGAAGATGGGTGTCTTTTGGGTTGTTGCGCCGTGTAGTCTGGTAAAAGTTTACCGACATTTCAGAAGTCATTGCGATGTTCGCCCTGATGATGGAGGCATTAAGGACCTCTGAAACGTCGGTAAACTTCTACCAGACTACACGGCGCAATAACCCAGAAGACAGACATCTTTCTACTGTCAGTTACATGTACTGTTACAATATTCCCAGGACAGCCTGGAAGGAAGTGGAAGTCCATGGAAAGAGGCACTTGGACAAGTCTTCAGATCGAAGACTTTACTAATAAGACTAATTGTCTGCATCGTTTGCTGGTAAGCGTCGTCTGTCCTAACGGTGTAGATTTAATTAACCTGGCGCAGAATAGGGACTGATGGCGGGGTCCTCTGAACACAACAACAAACCTTTGGTTTCCATAAAAGTCGATCAATTTCTTGGCTAGCTGAATGTACTATTTACCTTCTCAAGAAGTACTGTGTTCCATGGAGCTGGTTGGTTAGTTATAACGAACTAAATGCACTGACGTCCTCTCCCGCTATTAGTCTTGTCATTGTTGACCAGGAAACCAACATTTCGGAAAGTGGATCTATCTCAAAGCCACACTCCGATTTTACGCTGAATTTCTGACGTAAATTCAAAAGAAAAATATGTTAAATTCTTTTATATATTAGTATATAATTTTTCACAAAGAACCTAAAAAGGGGATAGGGATAATAAAGGAGTAATTCATCTATATGGAGTAACAGTTTTAATACTTTAAAAAACCTTGTGAGTTCCTTGAATGTTGCTCGAAGTAGCCGAAACACGTAGGGAGGAAAACATAATATGTAGTTACATTGCACGGTATTGATACAGCTATTTATTGTCAGTAGCTGAAATTATATGGCGTCGAATAATAGGATGATCAGAATTGAAAAAGTTTTGGAAGAAAGCGGTCGTGGCCTAATTTAGTTATGACACCGGCGTTTGACTTGGTGGATTGAGAAAGCCCAGGAAAGATCTTAGCCAGCACAGCTGGTTGTCGGGTCGTAATTGACCCCAGTACCTCTAGAATAAGAAGTATGAGTAGTAACCATACGACAGCTAAGTTTTGTGTTCTAGGAAATGTTGAATATTTCCTTAATTTTCAGGGTCAGCATTACGTTCGTATACTTCGGCCTGACAGTGAATTCCGTGTCAGTGGGCAGTAACAAGTACACGTCTTTCATCCTGGTGGCTCTGATCGAGTTACCTGCGTACGTGGCCACTTACTTATCGCTGAAGAAGTTCGGAAGGAAAATCTCCCTTTGCTCAACGCTCATAATTTCGGGCATCCCCTGCACAGCCTTCGCACTCCTACCGCCAGGTAAAAAGCAACTATTGTCAACGAAAGTGAAGAAGAGACGCGAGCTTCTAGGGTGGCGGTGCTGACGCGAAACTGCAATGAGGTTCTGCGCACATTGAATATTCTCTTTGACATTACGACCAATTTGTTTGTTTCTTTAGTTTAATCATTGCTTACAAGTCTGTCGCTGTTCGTTGTAGCGAGCGATCTTTTGAATGTTCAACCATGTCAAGAATTCGAATGCAAGATGAGGACAAGACCGACGTTTTCAAGTATAATAGTACCGTCCTTCTGGCCACGTGTATTCATTTCTCTCTTTGACGGTAATATTATACCTGAAAGCTTCCTCGATCGTACGAACCGTTGTTTGCAGATGGCTCAGCAGTAGAGTCCTTCTTAAGAAGGTAGTGATGAAATTTCTTTTGTGAAACACGAAGTTTCATTGCCATTACAGCGTTCACAAGATCTCGCAATCGGGCCCTGCCCTGATCAAGATAAACACCGAACATCGAGGTCGAGGGGTTGGTATTCCTACATCGTACTTAAGAGGTCCCGGGATCAAATCTCGACCCGAAATACAGTTCTCCATGCATAATAATTCTAATACTTGTCGTTTTTTTACAGTTTATTGCACGAAGTGCAAAGAGTGATCGCATTTGGGAGAAGTCTTATCCGTCTGTCTGTTTGAACGTGCAACCTTCTAAAACGCAGAATTAATATCTATTAAATTTGGCAGTAGAAATGAACATTAAAAATGTTGGAGATAGTTTGCTTTTCGAACATGTTTTCCTGAATTATAAATCCGACATTACTTCGTCGTGTAATAAATCGACACTTATTAAGATTTACAATATTTGACAATTGTTTAACGAATCCAAGGGAATATCAATTTCTGGTTCCCTGCCAAGGCCAAATCAGTGTATACAAAATTTCCAGGAGTGCATTTGGAAAATACAAAGTAAGCCTGTATGTTCGCGCCCGTAGGTCCTATTTTCTTCCTTCTGGAGGGTTCTTTTTGAGCTACCAAAATTATACTGCCATAATACTTTCGTGTAAACCATTTCACACCTTCTTTTATTTGGTAACGAAAATAGTACTTTATTAGCGAAATGTTTCACAGAGCTTCTCGTAATCTGATTATGAATGTTACGTGTTCAAGAACCAGATTGGTTAAATTCACAACACCAATTAGATGCCTAATTGTTACACCCATTCATTCCTGGAGCAAGGTGGAGGTAAAATGTATTTAAGACGATCTTGTGACATAATTGCTATCTAACGAGTGTGTACAGACACGTGGTGTAAAGTTTTTGAAAATTTCTGGGTCCAAAGAGCACAATATTGTGTACGTGAGGATTTTTTTGTTTTTAACAAGACACCGCTCCGTGTTTGTTTACCGTAAGCTACTGCACGCTTTGCAGATAACTTACAACCATCGCCAAAACATTGAAGCTTCTCCAAATATTTAACACTCTTTTAGCTTTATAACAGTTTATTACACAAGATCTCAGGATTCAGTTTTTCCAGTAGTGAAATTGAAGTAAGAAGAGCCTAGAAGATGGAGGCGATATTTTTATCCAATACGCAGGTAACTAATTTCAAGACGCCAGAACTCAGAAGATTATAAATGAATTCATCACTGTCGTCAGAAACTCAAATTCAAGATAGGAACAAGAAGTTTAACATAAGTAAAATAATTCGACGTTACACCTACTCTTGTACTTTTTGTAGATTTAATCTTCACAGTCGTTTTACAGTAAGTTAAAACTATATTCGCTTTCGGTAATAAAACCCACAGTCCCATGCGGACTCGGTGAACATAGGTCCACATGTAAATTAGAGACAAAATCAAAATTACTGCTAACAGGAGATATGGCCCCTTGTCAGTACACTGTTAATTCCTCAAATTTAAGTACCCGTTTCATTTTACATCGGAGGATAATATTAAATGGACTTTAAAGGAATGCTCAAGACAAGAATTACGGCTCTAGGGAACACGGTAACGGATCTTCGTGTTTCGTACAGAAGTTTTTTTCTTGACTAACTGAGTATCAACTTGTCAGTAAGGTGTTAGCCTTTTGTAGTTTACATAAGGCGCAATTTTCTGTGTGCGACAGGCTTGGAGTGGGTACGTCTGCTGCTTTTCTTGGCTGGAAAATTCGCCATCACCATCTCTTATACGGTGATGTATGTGTACAACGCAGAACTATTCCCGACACAACTCAGGCACTCCCTGCTAGGTGCCTGCGTCATGTTTGGGCAGATCGGTTCCATTCTTGCACCACAGACACCGTTGCTGGTAAGGCGAATAGTGGCTAAGTGAATAAAAACCTAGAACAAATTAAGAAACCTACGCATGATGTATCGATTCGCCGAGATTTACCTTTCCGATTGGTTTTAGTTACGTCATAGACGGGAATTCGCGTAGATCTTCATGTAAATGACCCGTTATTGATTGATTTTAACCAAAATTTGAATGTGTTGACAAAAGCCATTCGGCGGAGTTGTTACACACGGACAGACGTCTAACGAAAACAATAGGCACATTATTACAGCTTTTAGTTGCAAACAAACCTGGAAACGCGGACATACATCCGTACCCCTATCACAGTCTTCAACCAGAATAGTCTGTTTCTTACTTCCCCACCCTAC
The DNA here is from genome assembly GCF_977971745.1 of Zootermopsis nevadensis. Classification (NCBI taxonomy): domain Eukaryota; kingdom Metazoa; phylum Arthropoda; class Insecta; order Blattodea; family Termopsidae; genus Zootermopsis; species Zootermopsis nevadensis. The sequence goes on from NW_028259142.1 coordinate 13,642,430, forward strand.
CCCACTTATACGACTGAAGCAAACAGCAGTCCAATAAAGTAGGATTCAGTTATACTACTTAACGAATCTCATGGAGAAGAGGCTTTCTTGAGAAGCATTATTATCTCTGTTTTTGTACAGGCTATGTTTCGTTGTTCGCATTGGTTCAAAATTATATTTTCTTGGAATTCATTTACGCTGTGAACATACATGATAATATACGTATGAGCAGCAACAGCTAATAGCTATCAGGAACGGAAATGACCTTGTCCTCATTCACGTTATTTAAATCATACGTGAGAAACTACAGATACGTTTACAATACATCAGATGCTCCCACCAAACAAGATTTTAATTAGAATTACAATAGTCTACAAGGTCGGTATCGTACAAACGTCGAACAGAATATTAACGTGTCTAATTACAGATCGGAACATTTTCATTTTATTAAAGTTATCTTTATAAAGTTTAGTTTAACTATCAACTATCAGTCAGTGAAGAAAAATTATTGACCGAGCAAAATGTGTAAATCAGGCTTTGCGTAAATATGATCGCTCTCTTTTTTTTAAAAAAAGGAGAACACATATTATATGTTCTTGGAACAGAGTTCTCAGGAAAATTTGCCTATTTGGACGTAAGTGGGATAAAATGAGGAACTTAGGACATTCCAAGGAATTTCGGGCTTTCATAGTGTTGTACAAGCTTTGTGTTCCATTTCCATAGTTTAATTCTTTACATCGGTAGGTACTTTAATCGCCTCTTTTCCTCAACTACATGATCATCTCCAATTCGATATCACCTCGTTCTTTCGCTCCACAAATCAGCACGATCAAACCCAACTCGTCACCTATTGCTTGCCCTGTACGAGGCCTCCAAAAGTCCACAAACATTACATATTAACCCTGAAGATGGTAACTACAATGTTTGCCGAAACGACGGATAACTTTTAACATTCGACGCGGCTCATCCCGAAAATACAAAGTCGTACACTGAACTCCAACCACTAAACCAAAGGACAAGACTTGGATGTTATTTCTTTCTTTAGTGGTCTACTTAGTTACTAAACTGGACAATTAATTACTTTGTTAGTTGTAGATGTTGGTGTGAGTTTAGATTTAGTTAATCGGTCGGTGTGTTAGTTATTGATGTATCCCTCTTTATGTCCAGAATGAGGTGATGGAATCTCTTCCACTTCTCATGTTCGGAGTCATGTCGGTGTTTTCTGGATTACTGGCTCTATACTTCCCTGAAACTCTAAACGTGAAACTACCAGACACAGTTGAAGAAGCGGAAAACATTGGGAAACACATACGACGTATGAACGACGACAGCGAATACGAAGCCCAAGAACACATCTGACGTACACTCTGCAATTAACTTTAATTTATACCACCATGACAAGTAGGAGACATGGAAACAACATGGAGGCATACTGCAGTCAACATTCACTGCAACTACATTCTTAAAATAATGTCTTCGGAGACAGTGATGCAGCAGATTTTATAGAGTTCCCTTTGAAGCTGAAGTTTGTCTAAATAATATCTAAGGATTCAGCCCGTATTTCAAAGAAATCACAACACCTCATAATTACAAATATCAAGTGGTTAACGCTGTTTAAGGGAATAATCGCTCTTTACCTTGAGAAACATACGAAGCATATAAATTCAAGCTGCAAGCTTTATTGGTTGTTAAAGCAAGTGGCACGCTTGGTTTTAAAGGGTAAAACAAACATTACGACTCTATTGTTATTAAATCTAGGCACAAGAAACAAATCGAGTAGAGTAGCATTTGAGGTTTTCACAGAGGGGAGTTTGAAGACAGCCATCTTCAAATCGAGTAGAGGCTGCATTTTATACCAGACGATGCAAAGTGTGCTCCCTTGATTTTGGTAGGTGAAACCATATCATTTGAAATAACGTAAACTCTATGCATGACTGTAAACACAATTCTCTAGAAGAGAAGTTGTAAAATGTGATACGCAATAAAAATCTAAATTCTAATAAGACTTCCATAACACAACATTAAAATGTTTCAACCTAGTTTAGAACAAACAATGTTAACTTTAAGAGGGTTAAACATTTTGTGGTTCTTGGAAATAATATTTTGTAGACTTGTTTGATATATGCCAAGTGAATTCAAAGTGGAATTTTCTTCCCTTCAATATTCAATGAGAATCATTCTTCCTTCCTCAAATTTTCATGAAATGTTCAAGGAAAGATAAATTTATTGAACTCATTCTAAGCAAAATAACATATCTCCATGCCCCTATACGCCTCCATGCTTTGGAACATAGACACTGAGACAGCTTAACTTTTATCTTTAACTTATGAAACCTTATTCTTAAAATATCCTTCCTGAACATTAAATTATGATGTCCAAGTATTTTTAGGGGTATTCTAATACACATAATTATAAATAGAAATACCAGTTTTAGACCGGTTTTGGGGAGTAATCTGTTATTTAGGCTCTGTTCATCAGTGCAAAATGCTTGCAAACTCAGGATATGCGAAACATACGAAGCGTCCAAAAGTGAGCGAAAAATCTTGCCTTACTTGTTCTGCGTGTGGTTCTATACGCGCGCGCACACACACACACACACACACACACATACTTGTTCTTTATGCACTAAACAAAAAACTGAATCAATACAATTTTAAAAAGTGGTCTTATTTATATACTTTACGAGTACAGTGTTGAGTGTACGCCCACTTCTCCATACGTTTCCATGGTCTGATGCTCAATTAAGCACAGGAACAAATTTACGTTTTACAATGTTACAGTTCGATTTTTAATTTCTGATACCAAATTGTAAAGTTTAGTACTTGTTTGTTTCGCAATTAAATAAATTACTTTTATACATAAGCCACGTTTCTCATCTATTTTATAAAAATCTAATGACACTGCAAAAGTTTATGTAAGTGCAATAATGAGCGTGATTTCACTAAGAAGTAACTACTTCAAAAAGAACTGTAATTATATTGTCCATTATCGGGCCTTACATTTCAAGTAAAATTTTGCCTTATTCAAGCTTAGACTATGTACTATAATCAATATTTACAAATACAAAATAAGACTAAATATATAGTGTTTATTATGAATTTTGTAGCATTTGTTCTGTTCTTCCTTTTATCCTTCGGCAGTTCCTCGTGACAAAAACATCCTTCAAACAATTAATCCTTAAGTCTACATGCATGCGAGATGTTGAAAGAACATCTCACAAGACAGTAATCTTCATATTCGTAGCTATGAAAACCTGAAACTTCACCTGCTCATCAAGATCGTTCAACATACAAGCCTAAGCATAATATGTGGACATTTACACCAACTTTACTTGTAATAAGGCTTTTCTATGTGATGTCTACGCATAGCTCTCGAAAAGTTTCCGTTAATTACGCAGGATAAGTTTCAAGAGCACGTGTTTTTTCAAGGCTGTTTCAGTTTGCATGATGCATCAAGCCGTCAAACATGTAGAGACAGCATCTCCTTGATCCATGCATTTCACCAGCAAAACTTATTGGTCCCTAGTAGCTGCATCTTCTCCGTAGATTAAATTAAATCCGTGGCGTAACTGCTCCAGAGAGCCAAAGCCGACTAGCTTGACTGCTGGTCTCACGTTCACATGCCTAAGCAGAGGTGAACGATCATCCAACCAGATATAGGGTGACGTGTGGTCAGCACGACGAACCCCCAGCCATTGCTAGTTTTCCTGACCGGATTACGCTACTCATTGTAGCTCCCCAATTTCCTCACGATGCTGGGTTGGCACCGGTCCCATACACTGGTCGAAAGCTCACGAGAAATTTTTTTCTCCCCCGAGACTCGAACCAGCGCGCATTCCGTATCGCCGGTCCGAAGCATGATGCCTCAGACCGCGCGGCTACGGCGCGGGAGTACTCTTCTCCGTAGATACTTACTTCAATTGTTGAAGGATGTTGAGCTACTCATGCAACAACGGTGTGATTTTAGCACGATGGTGCTTTGGGGCATGTCATTGTCTGTACGGAAGTGGTTAGGCTGGTATCAACCCGAGTGTTGTATCAGTCGTGGTCCCGTGGCCATCACGGTCACCAGACTTCAATACGACAGACTTTTTTTTGTGAGACTCCATGAAAGTGCGGTTTACACCAACATTGTTGATACCAGACAGAAACTCTGGCAACGCATACAGGATGCAGCAAACGAGATTCGTACCACATCCGGGGTTTTCGAATGCGTGTCTCCTTAAGACATTGCGTTGACGTATGCATTCATAATCATGGAGGGCATTTCGAGCATATGTTGTGTTCAAGTACATCTTCCTTCAGTCAAATATTTCGTATTTCAAAGATAATGTAAAAGCCATGCAAATTTTATTGTTACATTTCTGGGCCTATGTTCATATGCCACTTCTGACTCATAGTAATGTCCTGAAGGACCATTATTATTTACGGCACATTACTTCGAAACATTCTGCATACCTCGTTGTCCTTGCTGTTCATGTATCTGATAGTCGGTCAATTTTTATACGTATTCCTCATAACTTTAAATGTGTTATGTCACTGATCTAAATAACACCTACGACTCTCTGAAACAGGTTGTACTGCTTTACTTAAACAATCTTTCTTATTTGCCTTTCGGTTGCTGTATCTTATCGCGTCACACGACGTGGACTAATATTTAAATCTTATACACGTTCTAAATCACTTGTTATCTTTCATTATCTTCTAAATAAACAAGAGTGGAAACGTGTACTCTGCGGCATACACTGAGATTCCAAAGGTGCTGAGTTCCTGCTACGGCTGATGAAAGAGGCAGAAAGTACTTTCTGGACACCAGATGCAGAGGCTGAACAGTGCAGTACGCACCAACATTTAGAGTGACGTCAGTGACTTGATGCTGATTAACGTAAATTGTGCTAAGCATTCGTTACTTGCAGTTTAGATTGTCGCAGATATTTCCTGTCGATTTCAATGACACAGACACACACTCTTTCCACCATACTTATTGGTCAGCAGTACACACCCAATCGCTCTCATTGGTTCGCGCACATATTCCAGTATTGCAATTTTGACGTTATTCTATCTATCTGACCTTCCATTGTTCCACTCACCGACCCAAGTTAAGAGATTGTAATTTATGTATCATAAAAACATACAACCTTGTGCTCTATGGCAATGGCGCTATTTATGATAATGTTTCTTCCTATGGGTTAAAGAAACCTTCGTACCTGTTTATAACAACTGACATTTAATCTCCACAACAGCATCATCTTCCTCTTCTTCATAATTCACCATTATGACTAGTGTCCAGTAACCGTATCACACAAACATCGATCAATTCCAGACAATTCTTCCAAATTCTAGTCTTCAATTCCTTCACAGTTACAGTAATTTTACATCGAAACCCACATATAAAGCATAAAATAATGTTAAAAATTAATGCACTGCATAACAATTCTAGCACGCTCGCCCGAACTTGGCATTTGACCTTCGTAAATTCTACCAGTGACGTCAGAATTGTCTGGGGGTCAATACCCTGTGCGTGGATGGAGTACGTGCTTATAGATGAAGTCATCACGGAGTACTTCAAATGGGGATTCCCCAAACGGTGGGTGCTTTTCCCAAGCGCAGTCATTTCCGCGCTCAGAAACGGTACAAGGTCTTTGTGTGACGTGTCCAATACGTTGACCGAATTTAGCAGAAATTTTTAATGTTAAGACAAGTGTTAAGAAAATTGCCTAATATCAGATTACAAGAATATCCGTTCAGCGATTAATGAGTTGTTTCTGCAGACAAACAGACCGACACAGTGAAGGTGCTAAACATTTTTTAACCTCTGTTTCTTGAACTTTCTTCACTCGTCACTTAACACTTCCCGCGTTCGTACTACGCAGTTACTGCATTCTGGACTGCAATAACAACGTAGACACGTCGAACCTGAAGATTGGCGCATGCGTTCGGAACTTGTAGTTCGATAAACACTTAGTAAGTGTGTAGAAAGTGACGAGTGAATTAATATTTAGTACCTGAAGAATACACATCGGGACGCTGCACTATAGATATTTTTAACTTCTATTTGCAAACACCCACAAGAAGCATATTCCTAAAAATTCACGTTAACGTTAATTACTAGTAACAAACATCTTAATAAATTATTCTACAATATTTAATTTTGGTTCTACCATACGCGAGCGCCATCACGCATTACGCATAGAGCGCACTGAAAGAAAGAAGCGTAAATATAGTTCGCCCTCAACACTTTGCAAGTTCATTCTTTTTACACATCTTCTGTGTAACAGAAGCAAAGTTATTTAGGGAACACTCGAGGGAAAAGTGCGTCTTGCTCCGAGGAATCATCCGTGAAGTCCCATTCATTTCCACTACATCACCAGTTCGCAACTTTACGGACAGCGGAACACTTCTGACCTCAAAAATTACTACCAGAACCCCAAACATAAATAACAAACTCAATAATAACAAAATATTCTCGGGAAAACAGAGCTTCCATTCCTTCAAGAATGTTTTAATCGAGCCTGTACATCGCAGAGTGAAGAACTATAAATTCAAATTGATACTATTTAGTGGTCGAATTACGTGCACAATTTCCACCGTAACAATTTATCAGGGAAAATATTTTTACGTTAGCCGGAAAAATTTGAGGGAAGAAACCACAACAGGGAATTTGATGTACAAGGGAGGACAATTAGGAAGAATAAATTCTGTACCTTCCCTGGGACACAACTGTTACCGACAAAAGATAGAAATATTTAAATCAACAGATTAATAATTTTTAAAAACGTCGTAAGAAATAAGAATGGAAACAGACGTAAAAATTTAAAAATTCTATAAGATTCTGTCAGATCCGTTACTTTTCATAAGGCAGTAAAACAAGGACTATAAAGAAAAAAGTTTGGAATCGATTAATATCTCACGCAACAGATATAACACAGCATTTTCCCAATAAAATGTTTACTCCCACATGCTAGTATCTGGTTTTTAAACGATAACGCTAACGTCTTTTCATGGATATTGTTCTTCCGACATGATATTTCTTCACCCTCTGGTGAGTTCCAATTCTGGAGTAATTTAAGCCATTTAATCCTTAATAGGCATTTTATAAAATTCCTTTGATGAGGAATTGGCCCATTTCAAAGTTTTTACTTACAAAGGACGACTCAATATAAAGAAACCTGAACTTCCACTCATGACAAGACAGGGATTCGAAAACCCGTCCTCAGTTTTCGACAGATACAAAGGCGTGCCCGCTTCACACACACAAGAAATGCCATCCCTTTCGACAAACCTAATTTTAAATATTTAAAACAACTTTTAAAACCACTACCGGCCTCAAATGCATTAATTTTAATAGCTGATTAAGAATAATTGCCTTTCTCGACTCTCTATCACGAAACCACGAAATGTTATCTTCGATATTCCGAAGGCCAAAGAAACCACCGAATCACTCTTGTCTTTCACAGTCCCAACTACATATATCGACTCTTAGTACAGTTTAAATTTAAACTCAGGTGTTTAAATGTTTAATGTCGTTTTCAAAGTTGGCCGAAGCCATTCATTTTTGAGAACCACTTCACATCTCAGACGGCTGTGTTCCCACATTAATCGCTTAACTGTAGGCCTAGTCTTCTATAGCCGTGTTCTTCAGAAATATTTATTATTATAGTCACTGACAATTGTTCTTTTCACAGTTTCTTAAGGGCGCTTTCCCAATTTCCTTAGGAAACACTGGTTTAGTTGTTGATCTGCTGGATACCCAACACTCTTTCACAGAGCGGTCGGAGCGTGAAGCTGAACATTCATGTTGACCTAGTACAGAGGTCTAGAATGCCTGCTGATTTACCTTCAGGTTACTGTGCGCCATTATGGTTTCAATCGACACAGACACAACTTAATTTTATCCTTACGAGCACACAAAGGAACATTTAACTTTATAGAGTAGACATCTTGCTTACAAAAGTCCGCCACTGGGCTCCATTATGAGCCATATGAATCCAATCCCAACTTTACATACCATTTCTTGGAGATCCATTTCAGTACAACTTCCCTTAACTATAGTTCTCTCAAGGTATATATCGTCTGTTCAGTCTGACTTTCTGTCTAAAACTGTACGCACGTGTCATCATTCCAACGAACGTCGAGTCAAATATGCTAACCCGTCGAGGTCTGAAGCTATTTGTGGTATTTCGTAACGACCTAATTATTTTTTATTGTTAGAGGCTGTTATAATCCCCCCCCCCCTCATCAAAGCCTAGCCGTACAAACACCCGTTGTCATCTGTACGCAAATGCTTATGCAACATATTCTAGTTTCTATCAGCAATCTGGAGGCCGTCTACTTCATACACAACGTGAAGACGCGGTGACGAAGAAGGCGTGGACACAAAAGATTTCTGTTTTGAAGTCGCGTATGCAACTACCTTTTGATTAAAACTTCTGAAAATGTATGTTACCGTCCACCAGGATATTTATACTGTATGTTAACGAGGGATTCTAGCCAAAAAGAAAATAAATTCGCATATGACTAAACAAACATACACTGTAAACTACAATTAATAGAGAGTTTCTTACCGGAAGCTAAGAAACATATGCACACACGGACTTACCACAAAATAAGCAAACAGGACTTCGTCTTTCTCGTAAAGAGTGTCCGGCCTGACGCACTTAGGAGATCCCGCTCTGTCACACATCTGGAAGGAAAACGTCAGTACAATTTTACGGTTTTAAACATTTTTTATATGGCAGGGCATGTGTGTAGAGTGAGGGAGACAAGGAATGCAAACATGTGACGTGAATACAACACAAAAATCTGGATGCTCCACAGACTGAAACGGTGAAGGCCGCACGGACGCGGGGCGGAGAGTGAATGTTCTTGACAGGACAAATTAATCTATTATTTGAAGAACCACAAGTTCACAAAAAAAAAATACAAAAAAAATCTGGAAAGAAAGGAAAAAGCGAACACTCTATTTATTTAGTGTGATTTGTTTTCCCCCAAGAATAATTGGTAAGTGTCTAATTACAGCTTAATAACCTCTTTTGTACCTAAGCTAAAGTTATTTTTATAGGACTTGAGGTGAGTAAGAAGATGGTTATCTTCCTGATGATGGAGGCAGCAAGGACCTCTGAAACGTTGGTAAACTTCTGCCAGACTACACGGCGCTACAACCCAGAAGAGAACCATCAAAGTCATCTTCGGACTCCTTTGGCTTTTGTCATTGCTGGGTGAACTGACGTTCGGTGGTTTCTTTATGGTCAGTGCGTAAGCCAAAACCTAGTAGTAATATAACACGCGTCTCATGTCTTGTCAGCGGGAAACAGACGATAGATACAGCTTTCCGTGATTGGACCAACGTTCTTGTAGGATACGATGCATTTACCCCTAGTGGTTGTCATGGTAACAATAGCCCAATTCTATCAAAAAGTTTACTCACGTGGTTTTACAAAAACCTATTCAAATGAGTTGCTACATGCTGCAAGTAGTTACCATAAGACACCAGATATAGCAGTATTTTTTAATACTGACGTAGCTTATCTGGGATTTTTTCTTCCGAAAATCACTTTAGCAAGTTTTACACACCCTTTACAAGTCTCTCGACATAAAAACGTTATAGTCTTCTTATTAACAAGCCCTAGTACTGCCACAGTAAATAAGTAACAGAGCCTATCACGTTTATAACATACGAAGAAAACAATAAACCGCTTTGGTGCTCTCAACCAGCATGAACTTACTACGAAGCAATTGTTCAACCACTTCACAATTTACTATGGAATGCACATACACAGACATGGAAACATATTGTGGCAATATTTTCTTTGAAATTAAGGGTAATAAACTGGGAGAAATCTTTATATATTGGGATATCATAAGGCAGAGAGACACAGTGCCACTTTGGTTAAGTGGATTTAACCCCATCACAAGCAAATTCTTCTTTACTTCTCTAAAGCAGGCGCCAGAATTATACAGAAGGCATCATGGACCTAATTATCACAGAATATTCCTCATTTTCACCCCAAACTGTAAATTCAAAGAAACTCGCTAATTTTAATAAGTGTGAACCTGACATGTTGCAAGGTTAATTATCGTCTGCTTCTAGAGACTACAAAATTAACTTTCAATCACGTAGACCGCATTCACATTATATACGCACTTCCGGATGTAGAATAACTTCAGTGACTTCCGACGCCAAATTTTTGTTATATGTATATATATCACGATAAATAAGCCGAAACATGTCTTACTGTTGTTAGTAGGAACATTTTAGCAAACGTTTAGAATCTGATTTTGGCGACTTGCAATTTGACGATTTATTTTTAAAAAAACGTATATTTTGAGTGTTCAGATTCAAACTTGTCTTGAAGGAAACCGTAATTGTGAGCAATGATATCGCCAGGGCTTGTAGCTTCACAGATTTCGACTTAATAGATGTGGATTACTTTTTTAAAAAGCACATAAATTCCCGTTACTCGAAAGCTGTCTTCTGTCTAGCGCACTAAAAATGTGAAGCGAATACACGCACAATCCGACATTGACGGATTTGTTCGATTTCAAGACAGTTCGTACGTTGATACGTCGACAATCTGATAGTCGCCCTTGAACCTTCAGCCTGTCCTTCATCTGTAGAACCAGACCCTGTTATTCTATACTGTACAGATAAGAAAATGAATGCTACAGATTCGTACAATACAGTGTGGAAGTTCAGCAGACTAGTGGATTTTATTGAGGAAGACATTACAATACTAGTTGCGTACGTGACCCTGACAATGTTTGGCCATAACAACCATTCACTAATTTAAACAACGTTTTATTATTAGCAAGAAAGCTTAATCGATGACGCTATTGAACGTAATTGAAGATAATGGAGTGGACAGCAGCAGCGGTAGTGATTAATTAAGTGATATGCCGGAAAGAGATGGTTTGTGAGGAGTAGAATTGGAAGAGGATCGATGAGTTGTGAAGAAGATAAAATTATCTAATACTCTCCGCAGTGTTAATTTTCTAGTGATGTGTAGTGTAGTGAAATCGACTTTCCTGTGTTACATATCGTGGTGATATTGTATTTGGAGTGTGCTGTACGCGGCCTGCTGCCATCCCTTCCAGAAAACTTCTGGTAACTGACTTGCTCCAAGGTTCTAATTCAAAGAAGTTCAGCGGCCAAATACGCTGGAACGCAGTATAACTCGTAGACTTCTTAGTGTTTGGTTACAAGCCCTTATAAGATATAAATGTATTTGAACTGCCCTGTGCGCAGTAGTAAAGTAATAAACTATTTATCGTCTCATGTTTGCACATACAATACAAGTGTAACGCACGGGTCAGGAATGTTAACAACACGCTGCAGGAGAGACTCCGGGAGATGTGTTGAACCGATACATCGCCCAGCTGCGCGCTGTCCTTTTTAATTTCACTTACGTCAGGATTTTATTTTCTGCAGTCACGCACCGGTAACTAACTATGAGGAGCAGAGTCCTTCTTGAGAAGGACTACATATTATTCCAAACGTGAGGACCTCACGACGTTGTGAAACTGTGGATGCAGCCGACGCCGGTAGCCGAGTACAAGACTACACGACGTCATTGAGGAGATCTGACAGCGGAGGACACGTCTTTGTTAGTTTTAAGCGTTTGGACGTCGTGTGTACTCCTACAGTGTGATATGGCACGGGCATACAGATCGAACGTCGAAGGGTCAGCATTCCTGCTTCGAATTCAGGAGGACCCGTGTTCAAATTTCTGCCCAGAGACTTGAAATCCTCACTGAGGTCTTCTGTGGCTTTCCTCAGTCGTTCATGCAAATGCTAAGACAGTGCTTTAAATTAGGTCACAACCGCTTTGTTACTTATCAATTCCAATTCAAAGGTACTAATTAATCGCCCCGTCATTAAATAATATATAGTTTGAACTACTGACAGCATCGCTAAATAAACCACACACCCAGTCAGATATAAATGTAATGTAGCGTTAATAAATCTATTAATTTTTAAATTATATTTCTCAACTCTAAACTGCACTTATTTTTCTGTCGCCTCGAACCAGGAATATTTAAGAACATGCCTAATTATAATTCCAACTTCTCTTCCACGACTCTTTTATAAGGCGGTCATGCCTATACAGTTGAATGACTATCTCATTTGTCTGCTATGTTATTAGTTAACATATAGTGTAATTGGTGTAAAAATCATACCGATCCTGATGAAAGTAATAGTAGTTGTAAAGCATAATTATGGGAGCAGAAACTCGCCTTCAAAGTACCAGAAGAGATTAAGTGACTTTATCCATTTGCGGCCGCTGGCCTCTTATCTGGAGACAAATAATCTTAGAGAAACACAGATACGAAACGCATACCAAACAGTTTATTGTTTCATAATCTGACGGCACACAAAACTTTCTTACTGGATGGCAATGTTTTGGGCGGAATTGCCACGGACAAGAAACGTTACGACAAACTAGGATTTTTTTAAACTTCATGTTCTGAAATGTATGGTTACTCGATTACCTTACTGAACTACATCAACTACTGGTGTTACTTAACAGCTAGTTAGGTATGATCGGCGTATTAAGAATTGAAAGAAGTGCAGGAGGAAAATTCAGTGACCGACATTCCTGTACTATTCCGACAATTACTTGAGGGAAATGAAAATACCACGGACATTGTGTGCCTGGTTTATAGGTCGAGAACTGAAGTGGAAACTTCAATAAAATGGGAGAAGAGAACCAACAAACGACTCTGGTCCTGAATTTTTATTTTAAGGAAATTATCCGTTTTAGTTAGTGGCATTGGAGGAGATAATGGCTTCTGTGTCTGGATCTTTGCCTTACTCCGAAGTTCTGGTGTTAACATTGCCCTAACTGTTGCGTCCACAAAATGGATACGTGTTCAGTATCTTGCGAGATTAGCACGTGGATTTTCAGTTATGGATTTTCTCCTGTTCTCCCATTGTCTCTTTTGTTAATGACCTAAAATTTTCTTTGTGATCTTCCTGTTACATTAGCCTTAAAGTGTATTTATTTCAGCTGCAAACCCATACTTTAAAATTAAAAATACTGCGTCCAGCCCGAAAATTTATTACTCATATTATATCAAATATTCACCACACCAAAGAAGGATTCAGGTTAAACTTCTTGACGACCTTCACGAAGTCTGTAAGTTAGTTTATGTCACGTTCCAAGTACGTTTATGTTTGCAGAATGATTTAGTTTTAAGACAATGAGCTTCGTGTAAAATTTTCCCTACAACTTTCACAACAGACAACCAGTTTTAACTTAATTTATGGTTTCTCTTTCCCATTTGTGGCAGCACTGTTTCTTTTCAGAAAACTTCAGATAGCACAGTACGGAGCTATCCAGAATATTCTCAAACAAAATCTCCAATTTCGTACACACACACAAAATTACTATGTTGTTATGGCACAACTATTACAAAGTATGTCGCCAAAAATAACAAATAAGATCTTCAACACTAAAATGGAAGCACCATGTTCCTCCGACATGCGGGTATATACTATCCACAAGACGAAACGACGCAACAGTCCAGAACAATCTGAGATCTGCTACCGTACGAAATATTTACTGAAAGGGACAGAATAGTTTAAATTCGTGTGTCACAAACTGTATCTTTTTCCAGTAATATTTTGTTACCTTCCTAGACGAAAGTTTATAAACACGGTTTATTTTAGGTTGTGTAAATTTAAACTCCATAATGGACCCTGCTCTTATTTGACGAGAGACGAGGAAGCACATCACAAGACACGAAGAATACACTAATAGTTCCACCGGCAGACGGGCCCCTATGGCGATGACCATTGGCATGTTTGTAACTGTGACGTCACAGGACATTGCAACACGAACGGCGGCCGATATAATACAATGGTTCCGCGCAGTTGCTGTAGCAGAAGCGAGAAAGCATCATCTCGAGTTTTAAACGTAAGTAGAATTATCTGAATAACAGTCACTGTTCTAATCGCGAAGTTAGAGCTACCGAATAGACAATTGAGCATTGTCTTTATTCTTCACACTTCTGAAAAGGTCTTTTTCACTGTTAACATTTCTGTGCAGACCTGCTACATGAACCATCAGTTTAATTTAATTACTCTTTGCAGTAAGTACATCAAGCTATCACATTATTGGGAGGCGGAATCCATCCGTCTGTCCGCATGGTTCAACTGCAGAACTACTGAACGGATTTCGATTAAATGTGGTACTGGAAACGGGGAGGTATACACCACAAGTTGTCAGACAGACGAATTTATGTTTGCCCACATCGGTCCGATATGACCACTACATTAGGATAGAATAGGTCCTTATCAATAGTTTGTTTAAAAAACTGCACATAAAACAAATGGTAAATGATATAAAATATACGTCTCATTTCGAATGTATTTGACACCGTTTGAGATATATTGCGAGTGTAACGAACTAACTAACTGACTAATTTGATAGGACTTTCGGTTTCTTCTTTCCTTTTTACCTCTGACAATCCAACCAGAGAACTTCCCTCTCAATACGAAGTCCAACCGCAGTAGATTCTTGGATCGACCCCCAAGTCCAGAGAATGTATACAATAGTCTTAAACAAATCGCAGCAAACGTTAAGGACGTGAACCTATGAAAAGTAAAAGAAGTTTTGTAAGGAAGTATGATGCCATCATAAAGTTGTCAGAACTATCGTTATAAATGATATTATTTGATGATTCATAATATCCACCAGTACAGATTCTAACTACTTAAGTATAAATTTGTCAGCCGAGAAATCAAACGGTCTAACCATTACAATGTTTGTAATTAAATACAAAAACAATAATTCATTTTAAAAATGTAAGTAGGCCTGTGTGTATGGTTTATCTCGTAACAAAAGTTTATGTGTGTCAACTCCAATTGTTCATTACTTATAACCATCAAACAGAAAACTAAATACGTCTATAGATGTCGTGCGGGTGACGTATTTTAAACTACGAAGGAGAGTTAGCGAAATATAATTTCGAACTCGGTATTAAAGGGCGGTAGTGTTGCTCCCACTTTACCACTTTGCCTGCACATGCTACTGGCGTCAGAAAATTAAAGGTTATTCAAACCAATTTTCATGAATATCCAGAAATTTGTTCAGGAGTTTGGACATGATGATACTGTAGATAAATCTATATTCCTTTATGAAATAAGAGTAATAAAAAATATGTATCGTAATCATTAACTGCTGTTAGAAAGTTTCTAACTAAATGAATTTTTTTGAGCGCAAGAAAAACCAGATTTAATAATTACAAAACTTGGACTAGACTTCCAGTTTCATCACAAGTTGTTCAAACCTTGTGACACGACAAGATGCCAACGCGGTAAACAACCAACTCAAACTGGCCTTGTTTCAGCACTCACGAGTCTAGTGCCGTAATGTTGCCAGGCGGATTTAAGAAAGCAGTTCGCCGCATCTCCCCCCACCCCCCCAAAAAGCACTGATATTCTAATTTTTGTTTATTTAACGACGCTGTCAGTAGCTCAGACTTCTTTTCGTCAGATGACAGGATTAATAGTAATGAACAGTAAAACGGAAAGGATGTGGAAGGAGGCTGTCTTGGCCTTATTTTAAGGAACTATCCCGGAATTTTCGTAGACGGAATGTGAGAATCTCCGGACACAGATTTTAATCATGGATCTCCAGAAAACACGTTCAAGCACAAAACTCATTTAAATAATAGGCGAATTTAATAATTTTGGTCCTACCTCCTGGAAAATACACCGTAACGCCGTTGCGAATGTCACTTGGTTTTTAACGTTTAGGGGAGCGACTGCTTGGCACTGCAGGAACCAAAAGAAAAACATAAATACAATATGTGGGTAAAGTCACCGTCAAAGATTTAACAGAAACATAAAACGATTTGTGTTGTAAAATCACTGATTAGTTATTACAAGTGAACGATCAGTAATTCAGTAGTCCACAAATGATATTTTAAACTATAAGCTCATAGTTGTGAAATATGTTTTGCGGCGTTTATATAAATTCATATAACCCAATGAGGACAGTTGGTACATAGGGTCCACGTGTCAAAGTGCCTGAGAGCCCTGATAACTTCTGTCTCCATAAATTTACTTAGATACATAAAGAAGGTTATAGGCTTGCCCCAGAAAAAATTGACTTTGCTTTCAAAATAAAAGAAGTCATGTAAATTATTCTCGAAAAATAAATTTACGTCTATGAAATTAAATTACAGTGAAGATCGGGTTAGATTATAACAAGTGAACACTATTTATACCGTAAAAACTTAGGAAGCCTATACATGATCAGACTGTTATTTTACATACAACTTAGTTACCCATTTCAGAACATTATTTTCAGGGCGTAGTTCTTAAAATAAAAATACTGGCGCGATCTGGCACGCAGTTGTCGAAAGAAATAAGTACGAATCATTATAAACGTCAACCAGACGCAACAACAACAGAAGACTACCATCTTCAGACTCGCCGGCATCATAACGTCACATGTCACAAATTCTAATTTAAATGTGTTACATGCAACCTCAAAGTTCGTATTGTTACCACATCTGTAATTACAATTATAATTGTTCAAATCCAGGTCCAAGTAGTTTCCCACACAGACTTTTTATTTAGATTTTGATTGGATCTCCATACAAGATTTCGCATGTATAGTTCCAATGGCTGATTAACTTATGGCCGTATGTCGCTGCTTTAAATTGTACAAGAAAATTATACAACAAGTTTTTCACAATTTAGGAAGATTTGTTGCTGCAAAAAATTCAGGGCCCTATTTGCATACAAATTGTAGTTGGTGTTTTCGCTTGACAAGGTCGCTTTGTTGTCATGTTCTTTTTAGGTTTACTGACTGTAGAAAATTAAAAGTGGGAACGTGGTATGCAGTGGTGGTGGTGGTGGTGGTGGTGGTGGGGGGGGGGTTTATTATAGAGGTCATTACGTGCAAACTCTAAACTGTTCAAAGAAAATATGCCGCCTTATGCCGTAGCTAATTGTTTGTAGGCACATGTTACGATAATTTTAAAGTTATTTTAGTTAGACTGAATCTCTCAACACTATTCCAGGCTGCGATATCTTGATAGTGTTTTCCTTACTAATGTATTTAAAATAAAAATTATCTATTGCGTATTTAATTCTGTTAGTGCACGAATACCTATTAGATTCATTGGAGGTGACTGTACATTTATGGTTGCCGCAGTCAAAGTCTAAAGATCAGTTCTTTAGCTGGACGTGTTTCTGTTGCCAATGCTACTTGCAAGGACTGAGACATCTACAACAAGGATTATATTTTACTAACGGATATTTAATAATATTGTTTGTACTTAGATTTGTACACTTTGTCTATTTTCTGTGTTTCATGTTGTACATCTGACCGTATTTTGTCTTTTTTAATCTTTTACGTCATTTGTTTACTATATTATTTGTTATTGTACTTTTTCGTGCCTGGATGTAACTAGCCTTGTTTGTTTTCTGTCAAGAACGCGAATAAACGCATTTAATTAGTTCTCTGAAAAGTGTTATAAGAAATACTTTTTGAAACACTGAGCTAATGAGACGTGTTTTCCATCATACTGGAAACATTACTGAGACGCCTGCTACCTCATAAAGCATGCAAACCATAAGAATTACGTTTTACTGCAAGAACTGCCAAGTACTTTTCGTCGTAAAAAACGTGAATCTTATGCAGATGTTTTACAGGCCTGCTTATAAACACAAAAATTTTGTCTTTTTTGAAGTGTACGTATCTACTGGTTATGATTCCAGAAGTATGCGCTATTCACATTAAATATGAAAACATCAGAAATCTTTGATACAAAAAATTAAACGAAAGACGAGTTTAGGGGGTACTGGGGGGAGCGGTGTAAAATACCGCGCGTGTTCTTTCTTCCTTGGTATCTCGTGAATAATTTTAATTTGAAAACCTGAAGAGAAGAGTGATTTTGTCTTCCCGTCTGATTTCTAAGAACCTGAAAATTAAAGTATACAAAACAATAATTTTGACTGCTGTTTTGTATGGGTGCGAAACATGGTCTCTCATTCTGAGGGAGGAACATAGACTGCAGGTGTTTGAGAATAGGGTGTTGAGGAAGATATTTGGGCCTAAGAGAGAAGACGATGGGGCATGGAGAAAACTTCATAATCATGAGCTTAAAAATCTGTACTCCTCCCCCAGTATTGTCAGGGTGATTAAGTCGAGAAGAGTGAGATGGGCTGGGCATGTAGCGCACATGGATGGGACAAGAGGTGTGCACCGGGTACTGGTTGGGAAACCTGAAGGGGAGAGACCGCTGGGGAGACCGAGACGTAGATGGGAGGATAATCTCCGGCGGAATCTATGGGAGATAGGAGTTGAAGGAGACTGGATTTTGTTGGCCCATGACAGGGTCCGGTGGAGGGCTTTGGTTAATTCGGTGATGAACCTTCGGGTCCTCTAAGCCAGCTAGTTAGTTAGGTAGAAGAGAAGAGTGCACTTGGCAAACCTAGGGACGGATTTGATTAAAATACATCTTAATGAATTGGAGCATGAAGATGTGGACTGGGTTCGCCTACTCAGGATAAGGTCCAATGGTCGTGTGAAATGTCTACCAGCTGAGCTACCATCTTCTCAAGAAAGACTCAGATTAATGGAGTAACATGTCGTAATTAGTCTATCTAGTTGCTATGAATAACGGAACACAATTTTGTAGGATAGGGACTGTGCTATACTATGTACCTACATACTTATCTGCATCAAGACCAATGTGGAGTCCGAAATTACAAATATGCATTTAAAATGTATTTTTAAGATATATACACAGATTTACATGTGTTAAATATAAGCAGTTTCTTAAAGACCTACTCGTGTATGCATTTTTATTCCCACGAGCATCCCCATTAAATAATGAATAAAATCTATATCATATGGTTTATTGTTTAAAAACAGCTCAGGAACGTGACCACATCTTTAACATTATATCCATCAATAATATCATGTCTCATTTAAACAAGAAATTGGAATTTTGGAATTTTTGGCGACATGTTTGGCGTTCATTTATTATTCTGTTCGAAATGCATTCCGTTTTTAAAGCTACTGATTTCGATCATCTGAGTAAGTTTCACTGAAAACCGACACAAGTTAATGTGAATCAGTATGTATATAATACTGATTAGACTTTTAGACATTACGTCTTATCAATGGTGATAGGTGAGTAAAGAATTTTAGAGAAATGTCCTATAAAATACTTTAAGGAAGTAGCATTACAAATTTAATAGTACAAAGAATAAATACAGTACATCGTAATAGAAGATTTGTATCTACAATAATTAAACATCAAGGCTGATAAGGTTAGGTATGTGAAATAGCAACAAACTCCGTTCTAGAAATTTATATAATTGCTAAAGATGACTTGGGAGGTTTAATTTGTATGTCACCGTTAACTCAACGTATTAAAGCATATTGAACCGTTAGTTACTTCGTCTTTAAGAGGGAAAGGCCATTAAGGCAGCAGCGTCAGAATGCTGCATCTTCGATTCGCGACGCAAATGATGGACAAAGGTCCTGCCGATGACGGAACGCCTCAGTCACATGCTGAAGAATCGGGAACGATCTGTGGCACACTGCCAGAACCCAGTCACTGTGGCTACTATTCTTAACACAGTGAAGCCAAATATTGAATACATATCTGATATTTAGAACCCCGTTGGTTGGTTGGATGGTTGCCTGTACTTGGACCGCGTCCTGAACACATTCGGAGATGCAACATTACTGTAACAAACCTCACAAGTGCACAAACATTAATATTGCATTATGTAATGAATAGCATGAAATTATCTGAACAAAGCGTCATGACAACGTTTCGGATGCAGAAACAGTCAACCGTTAGGTACAGGATATACCGAAGTCACCCTGGTCGCAAGGCCGCTGCTCAAACCAGTTGCGCGAAAGTTGTGCAGGTACGAACATAACGTATTCACGAGCAGAACATGTCATCATGTGATCATTGTCAAATATTACTGAATTAAACATCGCAGAATCTTCAATGTTCCTAATCTTCATACTCGCAGACGTAAGAACCTAACCCTGGTCGTCCAACCCGTACCAAGTCGCTTTCTTGACTAATCCATCCCCAAAAAATAACCGTAAATAAAACGCGCTGCGTCACAGTATGATAGCTGTATCGACTTCTGACTGAATAAAATATGAGTTCAAGAAGTCATTTAGTTCAGCGGCCGTATATACTTGTTCCATCAATATATGCGCTTCTGCGCGGTCTGTCTTCAATTAGTTTATTTTTACGACCAGTAAATGTCTCTACGGGCCCCGAGGCCCTGTATCTACAGCACCTCTGATCCTGACACAGACAGTTTATAACCTCGCTCTATAATGACGACAATGTCCCCCCCCCCCCCCCAATATGATTTCCGCTTTATTTAATATTACATTGTGCGACCAAGACAAGCCGAAATCTTCGATTTCTAACTTTGCAATTTCGCGTCCCAAATAACTCTCTGTTCTACAAGAATGTGTTCGATGAATGTCTCTCGTTAAACAAAATTTAATTTTTACATTAGCCTAAAGGCAATTATTACAAGTACCTGTGACATGTATTGGATGTCCAAATAAGTAAAAAAAAAACTGTATGGAGTGCAGAAATTCTTGAGAATCTGACAGTCAGTTAGCTGGTCAAAAACATGCACATTTTACAAAATCTGAAGGCCATCACGTATTCATAAGGGCCCGCCACTGAAACCTCTCATCAGCAAGATGAATCCAGTCAGCAACATTCTTTAAGACACGGCACAGTTTCATGTCATCCTCCCATACAGTACATTTGTAATACAAGGTCATTCGTCTCCCCATTTTCTTCCGTCCAACCTGTCATTTTCGTTACTAAGAGACATAATATACAATGCATGAAGTCATTGTCCAAAAGGATTTCGTCGTTAAGGAACCACATACGGTTTAATACGTGTAACGATTAATTTTTGATTTTGTACCTGTGTACAACATTTAACCTACGTTTAATGTTGCAGTGATGGGTGGCTGTTGACGTTGGTTTGTTTTATTGGAACACTTGAGTAAATCGTAATACAATGGAATTGCATGAAACCCTCTTTAGCTCCTGAGATTTCTCAGCGACTTTATCATCCCTTAACAATTTTGTTTGTTTTAAAAAAGTTGCTGTAAAAATTTAATGACAATAAAAATGTATTGTTGTAGTAGAAGCCGAAGGTTCGACGTCGCTTATAACAACTCTGGACATAAGACAGACCGTGAGCCATTCCATTTAGTTCCCATCTACACAGTTTACTCATTAGATTATCTTAACCCTTTACCGCCCAGTGGTATCTACATGTATCCCCTTCATTAACGATTAGTATCTCTACATTTTTTTATTTAGGGCTCAAGATATTTCTTTAAATAGCGTTAACCAGTTGATACGCGATGTTTTCTTTGACCGACTTCTCAAATATTTACTCGTGCTTTGATTCAAAGAGTTCTTTTCGGTCTTCAAAGTGACCGCTTTCTAATAGATGTGTCTCCCCACCAATAATTCTGCAAGCATTCGCTTTTAGCTACTACATTTCTACACCGTTAGCAATACCGAATCACGAAGTTCCTCGAAGGTTAGAAAGTCCAGTCAGTTTTTCAAGAAGAAAGATGCATTTAGATTTTAAATACTAAGAACACAAGAAACCACCGAACGTTTGCAACATGTGCATGGAATTATTGACGTCCTGGTGTGTGTGTTGTTACGACTGTATTCTGAAATCCAACTTGCAAACATGCAAGAATATGTAACGTGTCCCCTTTGGGCCATCTTTAGAACACTGAAATGATATCATTGTGTGTCATACTGAGACAAGGATGTGGTGTTTGCCTTTGTGCACAAGTTTTTGTCATTTCCATAACACTTCCGGTACATAACGGTCTCTTATGAGGCACCCGCGGAAAAGATGGCCTACCTATGACAAATGTGAACACAGCTACCGAAGAATACAGGCTGCTTGAAAAAAATATTGTTTTGCTGACAAATGCACAGTTGTTTAAAACATTAAGCCATTCACACAGCAAGAATAACTATTTTCGAAGAAACAATAAACGCCTCAAGAAAATCAGCAGCAATAGAACTGTGAATTAAATAACAAGTTTTAAAAATAAAAATATTAAATTTGAACGGCAGTGATCAATTTTAACATTAAACAAAAGAAATGTCCTTTTTACTTTTTTACTTATAAAATATGAATTATTTTCGGAAAACTTTACTTTACTTTTTACTTATTTTTAACGTGTAAGAAAATACACTGCAATTATGTAACCTATTGTAACACAAGAACTTATATAATGGGTAAATTGGAGAAGTGGCAATCCAAAACACAGCAATTCAGTGGCAAAAAAGAGTTTTTGTATAAAACAATCCTAATGTGACCTATAGTCGAAACATGTTATTATGATTGTAATACACTATCGTACTATAGGTATACAGTGCTATAGACGGTATCAAAATATAGC
Source organism: Zootermopsis nevadensis (assembly GCF_977971745.1). Lineage (NCBI taxonomy): Eukaryota > Metazoa > Arthropoda > Insecta > Blattodea > Termopsidae > Zootermopsis > Zootermopsis nevadensis. Next base: position 13,664,871 of record NW_028259142.1, read on the forward strand.
AATCGTAAGAGACGCACAATGGGAAGCTAAGTACAAGTTTGGAGCACTACAGTTTTTTCTCAAAATTAAATCCGAGTACAAAAAATAACTCACAAGGCAAAACATATACCCTGTTAGAACCCACAAAGGTTTGTAAAATTAAATCGATACTGCGTGTAATTATCGAAGTGTTGCGTGCGATGTATGCGATATGCTTAGCAGCAACATGCAATAAGTGAACCTGGAGACCAGTTCGATAAGCAAATCCGCAAACAACACAAACCATCCCAAATTAAAGTTCCCTGTTTTTGTTGCCCGTGAAAATGAGACAGATCGCTGTGTTTACGAGCGGATAGGCCAGATAACAGAAGCTCCCCGGATCCAGCAGGAAGCGTGCTATTCATTTATTTGGATTAGGACTTACAAAGAAAACGCAAATTGGGGGTCTGTTATGTAACATGAAAGGTGGTGCCAGTATCAGAAGAGATAAGGGTCTGAGTCACATGCAGCGATCTTCAGACTTTACTTAGAGAACAGACCCTGAGCAAAGTACAAAGTACAGCTTTTTGTAGGTCGTAACTCTACCAAAGAGGATATTTAAAAATGGTACGAAACCATCGGATTTGTTGTTTTTACACCCAAGGATTTAAAGAAAGGAGGCAATAAAGAGATGAATAAATTAATATAAGGTGATGTGACGCAATTACTTTACACGGAATGGCACAGGGTTAAAGTAAATGGTCAGCAAGAACTTATACACAGGGACTTTGTAATCAAAATATGGCAGCTTTTAAGAGACTTCAGGTTCTCATGGCGCGGCGTTGAAGTTGTTCCTCTGGGTAGTAACGGCGTGTGTACTTGCAGATAGGTACCAACGTTTCGGAGAAAAATACCACCTCCGTCTTCAGGGTTTGGTAATAACGCCGTGTGGACTTGTTGGTAGAGACAATAACAACGTTTCTGAAGAAGATAAAGCCTCCAGGACTTCAATCCTGAAAATGGATGCAGTATGATCCTCAGAAACGTTAGTTAGTACAAGTCCGCATGACATTATTAGACCCCTGAAGACGGATGTGGTATTTTTCTCCGAAACACTAGCAATTGTTTGCAAATCCACGCAGTGTCAGTAACCTGAAGAAGGAGGTAGTATGTTAATTCGAAACACGAATATTTGCCTACAATTCCACTACCAAGAAGACCATCATCGACAATGTGGTATCTTTTGAACAGTTCGTTCTTCATGTCCGCACAAGTTTTGTTTATGGCACCGGCACTGATAAAACGACACAGTGCTTTGAGAATATTCTTCATTTATGTCACTTTTAACACAGTATTCATCACTTTTATCGTCGTATTCCGTCATGGATTAGACACGCTGCATCGTTCCTCCCCGTAATTAATTATGAGATAATGAATAATGTCGTAGAACCTCTTGGGTAGAAGATCAGCTCCTCATTCTCCTGTTACCCTTCATCATAACTTGGCTCGCAGAAATTACACTAAAAGGCCACTGTAGTTGGAAGATTCGAACTCATACTTCGAAGTCTGGACCTTGCCACTTGGCAGTAACACACTAACATGGCGGTCGAATAAGTAGTTCCTTAGCTCGAACGTCTAAATCTTCTAACGAGAGATGTTATTTTAAGGACAAGATTGGAGAAAACTGCATAATGATGAGCTTAAAAATCTGTACTCCTCCCCCAGCATTGTCAGGGTGATTAAGTCGAGAAGAATGAGATGGGCGGGGCATGTAGCGCGCATGGATGGGACAAGAGGTGTGCACCGGGTACTGGTTGGGAAACCTGAGGGGAAGATACCGCTGGGGAGACCTAGACGTAGATGGGAGGATAATGTCAGGCGGGATCTATGGAAGATAGGAGTCGAAGGAGACTGGATTTTGTTGGCCCAGGACAGGGTCCGGTGGAGGGCTTTGGTTAATTCGGTGATGAACCTTAGGGTTCGATAAGCCACCTAGTTACTTAGTTATTGTTCAACTAAATTGCATAACGTTAACAGGAGGTTTTGGTGCCCCATAGCATAAACACATCTGACCAGTATGGACCAGACCCAGCCTGTCATATGAAAAGATAGTCCAAGTAATCAGACATGAAGAATAATTGAACATGCCAACTCCATTCAGCAGAAGTAAGACTCAGTTATCTCTGCGGTTAACCACAGAACTTTGAGTTTTAACATTTTATATCATATCCGTGTTTCTGACGACTAAAGTTGACATGATTGATGCAGTGGAAAAGAAAGACATTGAAGGCGGCTGTCGTCTGGGATGTTGCACTGTGTAGTCCGGTAGATACGGCCGTTGTTTCAGAGACGCTTGATGCCTACGCCATCAAGGCGATGAAGGAAGCACCTTGAAACGTAGGTGAATATCTACCAGACTACCCGTCGCAACATCCATGAAGACAGCCAGCTTCATACTCGTCGCCTAAATCTGCTGTTGACTAGTTTTGTTAATAATATCGATCACGTTTCTTTGTGTTTCGAATTTTTTTCTCTTTTTCCGCAAGAATTTAGCAAAAGACTAATTCGATTAAATAAGATCAGAAAGTTGTCCTCCAGTTTTATATGCATTCTACAACATACATTTTAAATCTGTTTTCTGCTGTGTTGTTACTGGTCCTGATGTTATTTCAGCCATGCTGTCGTCTTATAGTGCTACAGTTAAAATACGGATAGGTAGCTGTTCTTCAGAGAAAATCGATGCCAGATACGAGCTTCAAGCAAGAATTACGTTTGGCTTATGAAAACTAACATTAAATTTTTGTAACAACTGTCAGCGTAGATCTTCTATACCGAATTGAATCGAAATCAGTTAAAACAAGTGATTGGCAATGACACGGACAGACACGATCTTCCTAAGCATAAAAATAAATAAATTGTATTTTCCTTCAATAAACGGATCAGTTAGCAATGCTAACAAACGAATTCGTTAAATCCTGTACATTTCCACTAACACTAAACCGTTCGAGCTATCGGTCCATTGACTGCAGAACTAACCAATAACAATACAGTAACTCTCCCCTCCGTCCACACAGTGAAACCCGTTATGTGAAGCCCCTTGCATGGTAAAAACTGCTTCAACCTGGCGCAGTTGTGTGCGTGCACAAAATCTCTTTACTAGGCGAGCTTTGTTATTGGTCTCAAGTTAACTAGCCTATAGACCGAAGGTCAGCAGTCCATATCATTTGCGCTCAGCTAGCAGTAGACACTCTGCTGACGGAGTCGTGAGAAGGCAGGCGGAAGTTCTGTGTGGGGCGAGCTTACACTGCAGGCAGGGAGTGGCGTGTAGTGTTTACGTGTTGTATAAAGTTTGTGGTACGAGTGTATTAAGAAGTCGGAAGAATGGATTTACTTTACTAAAACTCAGGTAACAAAAGTGTCAGTTATCTTAAGTTTGTACTTCTGTGTTAGAAAGTTCTTTCTCTCAAAATAACAGCTCTACTATGTGACAAACAGGAGTAGAAGTGGGCGAAAGCCCAAGGTATTTGTAAGTACTGCAAATTTATTTTCTCCTTATATTTTTTGCTTGTTTGCCAAGCACATATACTTTCATCTGAAATCGACAACGATGAAGAAGTTATTCAGGGAGTTTTCGATAAAAACCCTGTGGAGAGTAAACGACAGTTTTTTAAAATGTCTCACATAAAATTATATTGTTGACGACAGATTGACTTTGTACTTTTTGGTCACCCCTTCTCCTGATGTCTTTCAGTAATTGAATGGCAGTTTGATTTCGTCTGCATCAATAATGACGCACTTCTCACTGTTTAACTAATGGTTTTTTATATGAGTTTGTATGTTGGTATTAAACTTATTAGTAGTTTATCAGACTGCAGATTCATCACGTCCAGTGATTGTGGGTGAAAAAGAATTGCTGCTTAAGTTACTGTAAAGTATAAACAATTTTTGTAGTTAAGATTACGGCCTAACCAAACTTTCTGGCCTTGGTGGACAATCTCTACTCAAACATGTCGTTAATACAGTAATTATCCGCGTAGGGTTTACAGCTGAAAAACCAAGACTTGCATAGCTGGTTGCATCACTGATTGAATAAGGAAACAGTAGATTACGCATGTGCACAGAGAATTTTCGACCACTTTGTATAACCCTAAAATTTGTGTGTTGGTAACACCATAAATTAATAATATCGTCTTCGGCACAGGTAACGCTTCCGAAGATACGTATTCACGAAGGAATAAAGGGACGCAGGAGAATCTGTTTCGTCTTGCGTAGCGACGGCAGTTGAAGGAACCATGGATCTGGACAAGGTGATGGACGAAGTGGGGCACTTTGGGAAGTTTCAGGGTCTCTGTTACTTCCTCTTAAGTTTCTCCATATTCTACGCTGCAATTGCTGGACTAAGCTACGCTTTCACGACAGCAAATGTTAAATACAGGTAAGCACATCATGTTGTTTAACGATGTTGTATCATCTGCCGAGTTTATTTAAATGGTACAATGGATAGGAGTTTTAGAATCACATGGATGGAATCAACTGTAACCTCTTCTAAAAACAAAAAGTCTGTGAATCTACTCATAGCCAAAGTCCACCATGCTTTCCTATCAATGAGCCGTTCGTTTGATGTCGAAAAAATTGAAATTAAGTTCTGACGGTGGCGACTCTAATAGCAAGAAATTCAAACGAAGTCATGGTGGCACCGATTGTGGGGATTGGCGGTTCACAAGACCCCCACCTGTGGATCACTTGAAAAAATAATTTAAGCAAAACAATAAAGTGATAATTCCATGCGTAAAAAGAGAAACGTCTCGCAAATTATTTTTAACAGCGTAGTTTTGCTCTCAATATATGGCCTTCGTTGACGATGCTTTTTAATTTCAATTACAACTCTGACTGGACCCAATACTGAAGTTTACTAACCAGTTAACGTTCCCGCCAGAGTTCGACGGCCTGTTTAACACCTGCAGAAGGAATGGCCTGGCAGCTGATGGTTAGCCAGCTCGTAGCAGTCGTCTCAAATTGCATGCAGCTGATCAAACAATTCTCGATTTTATGGAACCCGAATATTAAGTGCCGTGTTCACAAGGACAGACATTGGATCCTATTGTAAACCAGCCGGAGTCCATGCTTTCACAACCTATTTATATAAAATTAATTTTAATATTGCCTTTCCCTACACAATTAGTTGTCTGAAGCGCTCTAACTTCCAACTGAAATTTACTTCGCCCAATAAATGTCACGTGTCCCAAACATATTAATTTTATTTACTTAGTCACCGAAACAAAAGGACTTTTTTTTGTAACTAAGATTTATTGCTTGGAACGAATACAGAATTTGTAATATTATTGAATACAGAACATACTTTTATGTATTCTTCGCACGAGGCCACTAAACTGAAAACATAAGGGAAAGGTCATCTCTCGATCAGCATGTTACATCTCCGAACCTATAGGCATTTACTATGCAGGGATTTATACCGAAACTAATGGCTTCTTCTTCCTTTCTTTCTTTCTTCCTTCTTCTTCCTCCAATGGGAACAGTATCAGTTCCACGTTATATGAGACTCAAAACTTATCAGTGTTTCCAATAAGTGCGCCTTCACCTTCCTAGTAACATTTGGAGACAGGTTTCAAAACACGGCGTAAGTTTACTTAGCTCATTCAAAAGTTACTTCGTCTGTAATGCATAGAAGTATTTCCTGCATGCTTTCCGAACTAAATGACTGAAAGGGAGCTGTTCTCAGCAATGTTCAGTCTTTTGGACCTGTCTTCTGGGCTTACATCCAGTGCCGAAGTTAATAAGTTAAACTTCACTTCGCATCTTCTGCAGTTACTTCAACAAGTTGTTTAAATAAGACAGACTCCTACTGATGTCACTGTCGTGTTGACTGTATTCCGATACCAAGGACAAATTGTAAAAACTGTCAGCAGATATTTATTGTGCGTTTGAAGGTGAACTTCGTCAGGACTTTGTGCCACATGCACAAGAATTACGGCTACATAATCTTATGCAACAAGGTTCTTTCTTGGTCTGTTAATGAAATGTGATTATGAATTGTAAATTTTGAAGTCAGTGTAAAACTGTAACCTGTTATTCCCCTGATATGCGTTCTACGACAATTTTCTAGTTGCAGTAGTAGATAAAACTACTGGGAGTGTTAGAAATTGCATTTGTCATGGAACGAAAAGGTCACCGAGCTGAGGGCAGCAGGAAGGCAAATTTGAGAAGTTTCCATTTTCCGTTTTTGTATAAATTTTATTTGCGAGAAAAATAGTGGCTGATTAGCCAGCGTATGTAAACTGTTGTACTCTAGTGAACAAGGGGTTCCATAAAATTCAGGGAATTAATTGGCAGATTGAGCGATTTTCAGTTTCCGGAAGAACTCTGCTGTCTGGAGTAAACTCAGAAGTATGAACATCGACGTGATGTGATTACAGGTGCCGTATCGCAGAATGCGATGCTGAAGAAGCAATCTATCAGCCCGAATGGTTACGCAACGCCGTGCCGTTCAATGATGACAAGCCTAGCTCCTGTGAAAGGTATCTGTCACGAAGCAATTCAACTTCCGCCGACGGATTTCCGATAAACAACGAAACTTCCTGCTTACCTGATACTTTTGATAACAGTAGCATGGTAAAATGTCGTGACTGGGTGTTCGATAACGAGGAATGGACTATTGCAAATGAGGTAAGTGTAGAGTTATTTATTCTGCGACTTGCGCATGCATAAACTTTGATGTAACACGCTGAACCGTCTCAGCATTTCGAAACACTCAGCTTGTAGTATAGATTACATTTTAATTTATGCAGTTTGTTAATATTCTCTGTAGCTTGACCTATAACTCAGCGTCATGATAAATGTCTTATCGGTGAAATAAATCACCTGAGAATATTTCAGCGTGTTAATATTTCGAAACAATATTAACAAATAGAAATTGGTTCGTGATTAAATTGGGAAGTAAATTAATTCCGTAATAGTTTGTTATTCAATTCACAATCGGTTATTATCCCGTCTGTTTTTGAAAGCGCTGAAGATCATGATAGGTGTACGAAACAATAGTATTGCTACTGGCTTTGTATGGTTGTGAAACGTTGTCTTTTACTTTGTGGGAAATAAATGATAAGTGTTTGAAAGCAGAGTGTGTTGGAAAATATCGGAATCTGAAAGGCGTGAAGTAGGTCTTGTGAGGAATTAAAATTAGGCGTATTATATTTTACGCAAGGAGAAACTTCGTTACCTGCGGGTAGCCTACATAGGTTACCTAGTTTTGTCGAGATATGAAATCTAGGAGGCTGTATGTTTGACACGTAGCGTAACTGGAGGAGACCTGGAATATGTACATGATATTAACGGGGAAACCCCTTCCAAGACGTCTGCTTGAAACACCTTTGATACAGGGACCGTTAGAGGCTCGGTTCTACAAAGACATAGTTTCATCTCATCGCAAAAACAACAACCTCTTTCAGAATTAATCTTTTTCAGTTTAGCTCTATTGGCCCCTTTGAACCTAAAGCAAGCACTTCTGACATTAAATCAGATTAATTAACGCTTCGCAGTCTGTGTGCTGTGACTCACTGTTGTGTCCTTTCGATTTTCAAAGTGTACCGAGGGTGGTACGTGTGGAAATGATAAATGACTGCAGTAAAGTAATATAAGGATTATTATTTGTTCGTTGTCTTTCTCGGTATAGGTACACTTTCCTACAGAAATTACACCACCCACCCCTTCCCACCTTTATGCCTATTAATACACTCACAGCTGTTAGCGATGGACCACGCACGTTATTTTCATCACCAAAGCTTCTTCTGAGTGTGTGTGTCGTAACCATAGTGCAAGGCAAAATCAATATAGAGAGAGATACACGTTCGTAGGTATACATCCTTTGAACACGTGACACTTATTTGTTAAAGTAGTAACAGACCAAAATTACGTTTATGAAGGAGCTAACAGCAGATTAAATTCGAGGAATGGTTGCTATCATCCCGTTCATGATCCTTTCACTTCCCATCTCCTACCTAGAAACCTAAAAATAAAAATTCCTAAAGTATATTTTGATGTTGGTCTTCTGAGTAGCAATACTGTGTGGACTTGTAGGTAGTGTGAACAGAAACTGTTTCCCCGAAACGTTGGTTTCCACCTACAAGCCCACAAGGCGTTACTACCCAGAAGATCAACATCGGCATCTCCACCGCTGAGAGAACCTCAAATCTCATATAATAAAAGTGAGATTCTGCTTGTTATTTTGTATGGGTGTGAAACTACGTCTCTCGCCCTGAGGAAAGAACTAATGGTGTGTTCTACGGTCCTGTGACCACTTTAATAATCTCTCGGCAGTGAATTTCTTGTCATGGCTGTCAGCTTTCAGGAAAGACTCTGCTTGGATCATTGAAAAACTAATTATAGTTCCAACTGTTGTATGGAGTCACATGCTTCTCCCCACCAGTAGCCCTCTTTTCGGAATTGTTCGCCCCCCCCCCCCCCCCACCACGAGGCAGCACGTGGGACTTGGCTTTGAAGAGGCTATTGTGTCTAGAACATAAATCATTCTTGATTAAAAAGTCGGTTACTAAAACTGCTCGGGATTTGATATATGTCGGTAGTTGAGACTGTTGCTTGAAGAACATTATCATTACTCGTTTAGCGGTTACAACACCCTTCAGTTTCCACGAATTTTATTTTCAATACTAAAATATTGTAAGAACTACATAGAGTCTACCTCAGATGGCCTAGTTATTCCCAGCCTCTTATGGGACCCAAAAGTTCACTTCCAAAAATGCGAGCCGTTGGAATCCACTCTTCATTTTCACACCCTATTTTTCTAAGATCCGTTTTAATTTCATTTTCTCTTCTACGCATAGGTCTATCACCAAGTCCCACCATATCATCGTCTTTGAATTGATCACCTGATAATATCTGGTGAAAAGTAAATATTATGATGCTCCTCGTAATGTAATTTGCCCCACCCTTATGTTATTTCCTGCCATATTGGCTTGTCTGGTTTGTGCTGCAGGTGACGCTGCCAAACATATCGATTCTTAAAAAAAATATTCAAAGCTTGGATTTGGTGAATGTAGGCGGTTATGATTCTCTATCCATGTGATGGCCTCCGGAACAGTCAGTTTCTTTTCAAGCGGTCTTTAATAATCTGTGACACTGAGTTTGACATGCGTGGTGTAGGGAGTGCGAAGTAAAACAAAGCAATCACAAACGGGACACCTTTCAGGCTGTATTCATGAACTGCTATTTATAACTGTACTGCCTTCCGCTTCGAATTGATGGCACGTACACGCATGTCATCTGCCTACCAATCTGTCTGTGACTCATGGTCGATAAACATCCTAGTTCCTGTGTCATTAATCTGCGGTGAGGGTTGCGTCATAGAGGGAAGGAGCTGAAACTGTCACACAAGAGGAAAGAGATAAATTAGAGCTGAGACATGTAGAAATGAAAAATATGAAATTTTGGCCAAGAAACCTCGAGGGAAAGAAACAAATCAGGAGGGGGGAATAATTAAATTCTGGGGAGTCCAATGTCACTCACGGTTAACAATGCAAGGGCGATGCGGAAAAAAATTGAAGCTCTATTTTCCGATATTTCTGAAATAAATTGTTATTACCATTCAACACAAAAAAGATCCATCCCCGTCAACTTTGACGGACAATACTATGCTAGTTAATAAGGTTGAAATAAAGGACGAAAACTTGGAAATGTTTCGGGGAACGAGAGAGGCGGAGGGCCACCACACTTTGTCCATGGGCAAGGAAGATTTTCTTGCTGTTAGTCGTTCGGAATTCAGAATTCCGCTGCGCTAATGTCTGCATGCCGTAACGTTAATTTCCTCCTGTTTTCTTTCAGTGGAAGTTTACCTCATGTTTTGAAAAGCAGTGGAGATTAACGATTGTCGGAACTGTAAATAACATTGGACAATTTGTCGGCTTTCCACTTGCTGGCTACTTTTCTGACAGGTAAGTAATTGTTATTGTTAAATCTGTTAAACAAAGTTTCCACTGCAAAAGTAGGCAACATTTTCTTGTGCATGCCAAATCATATTATTCTCAACTCTTTTAAAAACAGTGGTAGCGTATTTGTGCCACCTCTTTATGTAAAAGGGCGTCGTTAACTAGAAACACTGAATAGACTAGCGTTAGTTTGGTAACGAGTAGGAAAAAAATGAGGACGGACATTATCCAAGCAAATTTTGACCATATCTTCTCCAGTTCATCAATCAAGGCCACCCTTCTATTCTACGGTATATAAAATATAGAGATGGAGGGAAGTTTCGTGAAAGAAATTAACAGAAACATAAAAAACAGCTCGCTTTATGAGACTGAATTTAATTTAAAATACTCGAGAACCTCCAGTGTTTTTTTTTGTGTGTGTGTGTTACAGAGTTGGCAGGAAAAAGACGCTGTTGGTGTCCATCATAGTGACGTGCTTGCTGGGCGTACTGCGTTCCTTCGCGTGGTGTTACGAGGCTTTCCTGTTCTTCGAATTTGTTGTGGCAGGGTTTAGCGGTGGTATCTACAACTCTGGATTCATTCTAGGTAATGGACAGTCAAATGAACGCCTTTTTCCTTTAACAAAAATGTCTCTTACAACCGCATTTACTCTTAACAGCTAATTTAATACAACGTAATCCAGTGTCCTAAGACATTTGTTTGTTTACATTGTACAAGACAAATAATTGACTAAAGTCTGTCCGGGCGTAGAGAAGCATGCATTCAGTAGGGATCGAAAGGACACTGTCTGGTATGTATAGATGGTTACTGCACTCTATGCAGGAAAAATATAAAGCTGAAAATGTTCAAAGTACGAAACTGGAAGTGATGTAAACGTCGTAATTTCAGACTTTTCTCCAACTTTTATGCCAGACATCTGTCAAGCAGACACCAACATGTCTGTCTGATTTGAAGAAAAACATTAATTAATGCTCATGACATTTCCGACATGTGTGAGTAGGTTTGACAGTAAACCAAAGGTCAAGACCAAACTCCCCTGACTTCCGAGTAGTTGGCAGTTGAGGCTAGCGTTGATTGTAAATTTCCACTCCTCATGTGGGCATGATTTTTAATGCGTATGTTGTATTCACACACACATTAATTTAAACTGTGCAGTTGTACGTTATTTAACTACACGTTTCAACATTTCCGTTTGGAACTCGCACCAAGAGCAGATGGAAATGGATACAAAAATATGAAGATAGTGATATTTGAAAAAGAATGTTTAGCTGCTGTTTGTCGTTAAACCAGTCCAGTAAGTGATTGTCAGTGTTATCATTCACATTATCGCTGGTTTATTGGGGCTGCATTTGTGAGGCTAGAAGCATGTATTTATTTGGTTTTGATAAATAGTTACGGGCTGCGTAACGTGCCTTGTCCTGTCAAAGTTGTTATTACCGCTTCTTAAAATCACTAATTCCATTCAGTAGAGTCTTTCTTCACAAGCTGACCGTCTCTCAGCTAATCAATACGAAATTCCACACCCCTTATGAAACCGAAGGTTCATTACCGCGTTCAAAAGAGCTCGTTTAGTTGAACAGTCCACATAGTCACGATATGTTTATTTAAGCTCAATTTTAATATTACCCTCCCATCTACGCCAATGTCTCCCATGTGGTCTCCGATTCATCTCCCCATGACTCCCACGTCGTTCTCTTTGCTTTCATCACAAAAATGATATTTAGTGAATAATAGCTTTTTTCAATTCAAGGAAGAGAATGCATTGATGTTAGACGTGTAACATACATGAACGGAAACTGAACGTACACGATAAGGTTTGCATTGCAACCATATCTTATTATCCGTTCGTCTAGATAACGAGAACGTGCAGGATATAGTGATAATGTATGTGCAATCGCCCAAGTTTTCCTGGCTTGTGAACTTCATACTGCAGTTGCCCATGGTGGTCTTCTGCCACCGTGTTGACTTGTAAGTGAGTGCTAACGTTTCGGAGGAACCTACTGCCTCCATCTTTAGTTCTGAGCAGGTATTGTCCTGCACAATCACACACGAACTAAAGGGACACCTATACTAAAATGTAATAAACTTATCAAAAATTTTAACTTGTAAATATATTTATATAGAGCGTACCAAAAACGTCAAAAATAAACGAATAGATGAGGGATCCCTATACCAGTGTTTCGCAAACTTTTTTCCATTTTAAATTACACTTCATTACAGTTGATATTTCAGTTGGCTTCGGAATAATTTTGATTGCTCAGGAACAAATATTTTCCTGGTTGTTCGTCCGACAGGGGCATAAGTCTCTTTTTTCTTCTTCCAATGATCGCGTAATTTTAGTATTTTAATTGATGATTTCTGTAATTTCGATCATTTGACTTGGTTTTTAAAGAGAATATCAACGTGCGTTGATAAATTTCTTCCCTAAGAACCAAAGGAACAGCCAAGCACCCACCGAACCTGGAAAACTTAAATTCACCCGCGCACCTTAATTTTAAAGTTCAGTGAATATATATATATATATATGTATATATATATATATATATATATATATATGCGTTTAGTGTGTGTACATAATGAAAAGTGTAAGACTGTCCTTGGAATCAGATTGTAAGATTTGCTCCAAGGTGAACGGAAATAGGTTGCCAGTTATGTAAGTACGATGATGAACAAAATACGTGACTGATGTGTAATGTGTTTTGAAACTGCACAACATGCATGTTTTCTGATGCCTGCCACCAGGAAGTCGTGTTGAAATTAAGCCCTCTCTTCATAAACTTTCATTTGCTGTAAAAATATTTTACAGTTTCTTGTCATGCCAAATGGTAATCGTGTAAATAAATATATTGTTTCTGCAATACCAGTATGGCATTACTTACAGATTCAAGAATTAATTGAATTAATAGAATGATTCATGAATTTGGCCTACTCAAGACTTCGCCTCTTAATGTAGGTACAGCATCTGATAATGAACTGTTGCATCCCCAGGCTGAAGGCCATATCTCGTCGGCTATTCGCGAATGTCTACCCTTCATGTCTCAAGGCTGTCTCTTCCATCCACAAACACTTTGATGTTTACGTGCTTTGATATATGTTTACCTACAGCCACATAGACCTAAAACTTCTCAGTAATGAGTACTGCCATTAAGCAGTTTTTGGAAGTGCTTCTAATTGGGTGACGAAAACGCTGACCTAGTACGTAACACGACATTTTTTTTCTTCATTAAAGTGATGGGAAAATAATACGATGTAAAGGAGGAAAACATGTAAATCTACGAAGGGGGCAAAGGAAACGAAGAATGAATTAAGGGAAGAATATACGAAATAAATCATTCACCATTGAATTTTAGTCCAATGTCCAACAACGGGCGAGAACATTTCTGTTGTTACACAGTGTTCTGCAATGGTGCGTGTTGAATTTGCAATGATACGCAAGAAAATTATCGATGATGAGGCCGGGTTTAACAGTAACTATGATCAAACAAACGCAGTGCATGATTACGCGCACGAATACCAAAGAATCTCGACCTTCATAAAGGTCACGGTGACTCGAGTCATAAATCACAGATTTTTGAGTGACTTTACAGTACATTCTGTCTGTGATGATGTCGGTTAACGACTTACACAGAACAGTTGTCTTCATGCTTCAGTCTTTAACATTGCTATTTGATAATTTATACAGACAACCGATCTTGATCCTAAAGGGAAAAAACACTAATAATGCAAGTACACGTGTTAACCCGGCCGCGCTGCTTCTACAGCCTAAACGTAATAATTTCACATCTGTTGTGCAAAGACTGTTTTATTTCCTTGTGTGCTGTCGCTTCCACGGCTAGCGAAGCTCGGATTTATTTTGCGTCCACTGTAGTAAACATGTCAGTGATGTCCGTAATTTGTAGACAATGTTGGAATTTGTTGTTACAAGCATTTGGAGGGGATAACTAATGCGCTACACATTTACGAGATATGATTGAACGTAGTACGCCTACATGGGTTTATCAGTGAAGTATAATCTATACTGCCTGTTACATTACATAAAATGGATTCAGTGGCCGTAAATGGGGTTACACCTGTGAGTCAAAAAACTGGTTCTAAATAATGAAATAATTGAACAAGTCCACACTTCAAGTTTCTAGCTAGAAACGTGTCGTGTTATGGCGAAGTGGATAAACTAACATTTATAATGGGCCAATAAAGAGTGTATTAAAACAAGTCAGGATAAGAAAGGAGACTTGGGTTTTGCCAGAATGTTTCGAAAAGGGACAAGTCGGGACAAGAAACCAAAAGGGGGTAATTTCGGGGAAGACATGTTTATCAGTTGTGAGACCGATAAACAGAGTTGATTGTAACCGTGGGACAGAAAAAGTAAGTCAAGACTTGGCCACTCAGCGTCGGGAAGTCGTGGTGGCGATTTATCGAGTTTAAGGTTGATAAGACGTGGTATTTTCCGCGGCACATCAACATTGTCTAGTTCTGGATTTCGTTTTGGACCGACAACAATTTCAATTGCTTCACATTTAGGCCCCTTTCAATTAGAAATGTAAACCTCAAAATTTGAAGCAAACAAGCTCGCTGTAGCGAGTGTAAGTCGATCCTTGTAAGTAACCTTGTTGGACGAGAATCTCAAGCCTACCTTTGACCTCAAATTACCGAAAAAAATCATCATTATCTGGCACCGCACTGGAAGTTTAAGTGAGGGTGGTTCAGATGGAGTAGGTTAGATGACGTTGAGTGCTTATTTAAAACTGTTGAAGTTTTTGACAACTCTATTTTCAAGGGCAAAGCACATTTAGAAGTAAAAAAAGAAATTTGCAAAGAACGCGTGTGGAAACACTATATTCCGGTACGGATTAGCGTACACTTTCCAGTCGTGTAGTTACAAGAATATACAGAGTGGTTCAGAAATCCCTGTGCACGCACGCACACAACACGCTTTAGATGGCGTACTAGATTTGGGTGTGTGACAGGGACTTTTGAATCACCTCTAATACACAGTACATAGGAAGATGTAGTTTGGACGTTGCTACTTCCAAACAGATACGACAAAGCTGTCTGGTCTTTAGCTTTCTTTCTGGGCACGCGCCTAATAACGCTGTGTGGTTTCAGGCATGGAATTAGTTGGTCCAAGAGCTCGAGTCATTGGGGGAGCCGTTATTAGTTGTTTTTATTCGGCTGGCATGGTGCTTTTGGCAGCCGTCGCCTTGTGGGTGAAAAACTGGCGAATTCTGCAAGCCATATATGCACCTGGTTTGATTTGCTTCGTCTACTACTGGTAAGTACAGGCACAAAGTAGTCCAAAGACATGCACTGTGTCCTCAAGCGACTGTTTCCTTTTTTCAATGACCCATCCAAGGCATATTAAAAGACTAAAAGCATTACAACATACTGAAATAGCTATAAACAACCTATATTTGACAAAATTGTGAAATATAAAAGCAATAATTATTGGAATGAACATGTTGATAGACTTGCAAACTATTTTAAACAAAATACATCAGACTGTCATGGCGGTTAGAATAAAGGTGAGTGTGTCTAGGGATATTGCGCCGCGTAGTCGGGTAGAAGCAGATGATGGGCGAAAATGGAGGCTCTAAGTAATTCTGAACGTCTGTCAAGTTCTACCAGACTACACCATCCCATAAGACAGATACTTCTTTTATATGTATATTTGTGGGTCCCTTGTCAAGAGAGCAATGTATGACCGCGAGGTACGGATGGAGACGGCCGGTCACTAAGAGCTGAAGAAGTCCTCAGCGATTTGGATCGAGAGTAATTACTAATTATGCTTTGTTGTCTATTCATTAATTACTTCAAAGAATAGGGGACAGACACTTTTCATGAAGACGTATGCGTTTTGCGGGAGTAAGTGGCTTGGGGAAACCCAGTGCAGTTTTACCGATCCGTGAATCAGAAAACGCTTTTTCCACATGAAACCTATTCAAAAAGCTGCATTATGCAACATAACGAAAGCTGAATTTGGTTCCGTGGTAATGGAGACGGCCGTGCAAAAGAACGTTATTCTTCTGCCGGAATTGGCTGCCAGCACCGTAGAACGCCATTGGCCATCGTTCAACTGGTGCAATCACTGAAACGCGTTGCAGGAATTGGGCGAATGCCCTGATTGTGCAACTCGGGACAGGACTAGAGGTGTGTTATATTTCAGACCAATCCGGTGACTTGGGTTAAGAGGCCAACAGGCGTTATGTAGGACGTTTATTTTGGTGAAACAGTGGGAGAAGCTGCTACGTAATTCTGTGTCGCATATTTTAAACTAGAGCGGAAAACCGTTCTCCAGTTCATGGTACACATTTTCAGACGACGTTGCATGTGATCTTACATATCACGTTATTTGTTTGTCGCCGCTGCAAATATTGCAGCCCCACTATTATAATTTATTTATTCTATGCATAATTGAATGTGTAATCTGACTCCCTATCTACACCTGTGTAACGTTTCGCCGGCAAATCCTATACAGTGTAATGTTAAACTCGTTAAAGAATATTTTTTAAAATATTTGTTATTAAATTTGTTAAAATACTTTTATTATTACTACTACGAACTAAGGCATAAGGTCTTTAAAGTCTTTGCCACTCGCTCCGTAAAAGCTGAAGAATAACTGATAATGAAATATGTAATTACGTATTGACGATAATTTCCATCAAATTGTAGACACATCATTATGTTTACCATGTCCTGATACAGATGAATTTACCTGCAGACATAGTGGCCGAATGATTAGTAATCGTGCTTCGAATACAGAAAGTCCGGAGTTAGAAAATCGATTATCCATGATATTCGTTAGTTACATACGGCAAGTTAGAATATTAAACTTGGCTGCACCCACTTCGTTTCACCAAAAATTTCGCCATTATCAAACCACCATGCTACTTGATGCCACATAACCTAAATAGTTACAGAAACATGAAGAATCGATCATCTGAACCTAGTCCATGCCTCCACGCCTTGATTTTAAGATAAATTTTAATAATCCCCCAAATAGTCTCTTCTGTTGAGGTTTTCTAGCGACTTTCTACTTTTGACTACATGTAACATGAAATTTGGCTTATTTAGATCAACTTTATGTATTTTCAAGTGTGAATTGTTTCTTTTTTAATTGTGCGTGTTGAACAGAAATAGAAATATCTCTGTAAAATGAACGTGTAATACAACAATTTTCAGGGCCTTGGGCATTCGATTTTTGGTATAAAAAGTGAATATATTAGGGATTCCTCAGTCAGTCCCAATGCACAGCGTGAAAGTTATGTTTCAGGATTCTGCCAGAGTCTGTCAGATGGCTTCAATCCCAAGGAAGGACCGAAGAAGTTAAAACAATTATGTTGAGAGCGGCAAAAATAAATGGAGTAAAACTGTCTGAACAAGAATTTAGCAAGTTTGAATTATCACCTGTTGTAGCGAAGACAGAAGATGTGAGTGATAATCCATAAATATATTTTTTAAGTATTTGTTTTATAAATCTATTGTAATACTTAGGGTAGTGAACCAGTGAAATGAGAAGGAAATTAATTTCTTGGGTTCATTATTTTTGATAAGTCCTTCTAAATGATGGACAGCTTAGTCCACTCAGGTAAGGACACTCAAGGACGAACTCCCCATAAGCTACAAATGCTGTTCTGCTGTTCGAGAGATGTAGTACGCAAATGACACTGCATGTCTAAGCAGAAGTGTATCAGTCACTTGTTTGTAATTCAAGTGTTCTTATCAGCTTAGAGTTCAATGTCCCTACAGTTATGTGAATAAGTTCTTCAGACGTACTAACAATGTTAATGCAAGAATAAGTTATATAAACATACCTGAGGACGATTTTGTCCTTTTCGTCAGAAATTATATCCACGCAATTTTACGTCTTGACTTTATTTCTGTAATTGATGGTAGGATCACAATTAAATAAGCACTTTTTCTTTCAGGAGACTCCTGTACAGAAAAGATCTAATTCTGATGCTTTCAAGAGAATTTTTAAATCAAAAATATTGCTGGCTAGACTGATTAACTGTGCCTTCTGCTGGTAAGTTTGAACAATGTAATAAGTAATGATTTTGAAGTCACAGAGTTTTATGTTGTGATTTTATTAATCCTTTTAGCAAAATGACCTGTGATGAGAGTGTCATATTGCTAAATAGCTTACTGTTGGGGACAGATATTCCCCCCAGATGTCAGTGACAGGTAATACATTAATAATCCGTGGCGTAACAGCCCTTTGAGAGCCAAAGCCGACTAGCTGGCTGCTGGCCTCACATTCACATGCCTAAGCAGAGGTGAACGATCATCCAACCAGATAGAGAGTGACGTGTGGTCAGCACGACGAATCCCCAGCCATTGCTAGTTTTCATGACCGGATTACGCTACTCATTGTAGCTCCCCAATTTCCTCACGATACACCGGTCAAAAATCTCATGATAAATTTCTTTCCCCGAGACTTGAACCAGCGCGCATTCCGTATCAGACCGGTCCAAAGCATGATGATTCAGACCGCGCGGGACGGTAATACATTACTTAGTCTATATATGTATTAAATAAAATATATAAAATATGAATTTTTGGCATTACTTCTAAAATTGGCTGAGAATCCCTTAACAGCATTAACATTTGAAATAATTTAAGCATAATTCATACATGACGAAAGCCAGCAGCTTCAAAACTTTCTAAACTTATAATAAATTCTACAACTTGTATAAATTTTGTCCAGTAATTTCGGCTTTGATATAAAGAATTTGTGTTACCTTTATGTGCTTAAGCTATAATTAAAGGGCTTTCTTTCAGGAGGCTTGGAATTGTCAAAGTTTTCTACGTGTCAAACAAAATCTACCTCATTCAAGCAGAATCCACGGATTCAACACCACTGAAACCAATCCCCCCCCCCCCCCCCTCGAATATTTTATTGATTAAGTTACTTTCTGTTTACACAGGATCACAAACTCCTTCGTTTATATCGGACTGTCACTTTCTGCCGTGTCGGTCGGAGGTGACAAGTATACGAACTTCATTCTGGTAGCGGTGGTGGAGATTCCAGCTTATGCAGTTACTCCATTCTTCTCTGATAGATTTGGCAGGAGACTTTCTTTGTGCGTGTCACTTCTAATCGCTGGTGTGTGCTGCGTTGCTTTTGCCTTCATACCAGAAGGTGAGAATCGAACTGTGCAATTAGGTTAAGGGGCAGATGACAGATGACGGCCATACTCGTCTGTATCTCAGCTTTCTTACCACTTTCTCGACTAGCTGATCGTGCTATTAGTTTCTCAAGAAAGATTCTGCTTCATGGAGTTAGTTAATAATAATTAATTAACATGATCTGTGAATGTTCCATCAGGGATTTTTGAATTAAAGATAGAATATTGTATCGTTACGCAATTTTTCAAGCTGTGAATGATGAGACATTTTAAATATTGCTAATTAGATGCCACTCATACTGAAATTCTGATGTAAAGTTACTAATTTGAAGAATTTTAATCACTTTGAATGTCACAAATAATTATTTGGTATTTAAATTTGTTAAGTATTTCTTGTTTCCATTTTATTGGCTCCAGTCCTGCAGTACAGATTCAAAACTCATTAGATTTTTTTGCTTGGCTCAACAGGCTATGACACAGCGAAACTCGTTGTGTTCTTGGCAGGCAAATTTGCCATCACCATTGCCTTTACGGTGGTTTACGTGTTCACTGCTGAGCTCTTCCCAACTGAACTCCGACATTCGATGCTTGGTACATGCTCAATGGTGGGGCGCATTGGTTCCATCATTGCGCCTCAGACTCCGCTCCTAGTAAGTAATATCTTTATCTTCTTTGCATTCATAAGAATGTTATTCTCTGATATGAAGACGACTACAGATTTTCTAGGACAATCCTGAGATTATCGGATTATCGTGCAGTTAAGATGAAAATGGCCGGTATTCAACAAGTGTGACCTTATTCAAGTAGAAATATAGAAATGTGCTTTAATCACTGCATCCAGGATATTTCTATAACTGCTAGAGTTTATTGCAATCTACCGTCCCATAATATTGGACACACAGCACATCACTTACAACCCGATATAAAACATCCAAGCACAACATTTAAAGGAAGAGACTTAAAAATCAGACAAATCAATATACGCAAAGCAAGATGTGCAACAGTTTTTAAAACAGTTTTTAAAATTGATAGACCTGATGATGGTGTAATACACATCGAAACATGTCGTCAATATAAAATGTAACAAGATCTAATATCTAATGAAAAAATGTTGTAATTTTAAGTAATTTTAACAACATTTTTAAGTTTGTGTATGGACGGTAAATAAATTATTATATTAATAAACACAAACATGACGCAATTAAGATATATATATATAAAAAAAAAATGTTGAATACCATTGGTTTATTTAACTTTTATTGATTGTGAGTCATATTGTAATGGGGCAATAAGAATTGTATACAACATTTTGGACAGAAAATCTAAAGGGCAGTGATAACATGGAAGTGTAGATATAGACTGGAGGATAATATTAAAAAAATTCTTAGAAAAGTAGGTTCCAGTGACAGGTGTTTACGTACATGGTAATTAACCTTCTTGTGCCATAAAACTCGTAATTAAGTAGAACTTTGTGCGTTGGAGTTATTTACGTAGCTGGTCACGTATACAAAGAGTATTTTCATAGTTTTAAAATTAAACAATGGTAAATTTAAAAACAAAGTAAGAAAGTATTTTTAATTGGGCGATTACCTATTAGTATTTGACTGACTTGTGTAAACTATGATGGTTAAAACCTGAATGTGCTTCTAATGTACACTGTGTCTGTTATAAACTTCCAGGCTGAGATCTATAAGGCACTGCCTTTCTTCCTATTTGGAGGCATATCTGTTGCGTCTGGGTTGCTAATACTCTTAATTCCCGAAACCCTGAACCAGAAATTGCCAGACACTGTGGAAGAAGCTGAGAACCTTGGCAAGCGGCAGAACACGTGATGGAAAAAATTGCATTTAGTACTGTATATATTAAGACAGTGGTCCCCAACCTTTTTGTGCCTACGGGCACATTTGAGAGTTTATGAGATCGTGGCGGGCACCAACCAATCAACAAAGCCAAATTTTCTTTTCTCTGGACAAATAAGATATGGACTCCAAATAATACACAAAACAACACGACGTTTAATGACACAAGAAAACATGCAATCAAAAATACGTACTTTTATAAGTACAATTATTATTACTCAAGTGGGAAGTTGGTGTGATGTTTGGTACTGCATTTCATCGGCCAGTTTTTCAAATTTGGGAGTGTAGAATGATGTTGCTGCTTGCAAACAATTGTCAAGATGGACGTCAGTAAGTCGAGATCTGCGCTTTGATTTAATAATGTTCATGATTGAACAGCCTTTATTATTCAGTATAACCTGTTTCCATAACAACGCGGACACCCAAAAAAAGCCTTGGCGGGCACCATGTTGGGGACCACTGTATTAAGAAGTAGACCTGAGCATCTCAAGACTTACGGTTAGCTCTGTACAGAGCACGTGGATGGATTTTGTGAGTTGTGGCGCACTGACCATGATCAACAGACTCTAAGTATTCTCAGTTCTATGATTTGATGTAGTTTAGAAAGTGAGTACTAATGTACTTAGTATTAAGATTTTGTGGGTAGTACAAAGAGTGATATTGGATATTTAAAGACATCCATCACTGATGACTTTCCTGATTTTTGTTGACATGTTCTGTTTCTTACAAGCAAAGGTGTAAAACAGTTGAATTGGCATTCCTGTACTGTAAAATGGAAGTCATATAATTTATCTGGGATAGCAAGTCTGAATTTTGTAACCGTTTCCAGAATTTATTACTCTTATATTTTGCAGAATTATTCATACACTGGAAATACCCATATTTTTATAATAAATCTACAAACTGTTCTTCTCATGATCTTACTACGGTAAACCTGGTTGATTCTTTTTGGTGGTATAGAATGATATACAGAACTGCTGCCTTATTTTTTTAAAAACACATAAATAGTAAAAAATAAATATAAAATTATGTAAATGTTTCCAAATATAAGTTAATTTTTTATTACACCGATTTAAACGAGGATGACATAGGCAGGACGAGTAGCACACATGATAATGAAATAGAATGCTAGAAAACCTCAAGGGAAGAGACCCTTGGAAGACGAGGCATAGACTGGAACGTAATATTAATATGGGTCGTAGAAACCTAATATGTGAGGTGCGGCTCAGGATGTGGTCCATGGGCAGCTGCCTGTGAATACGGTGATGTAATTTCGAGTCGCGTAATAGATGATAAACTCTTGAACAACTAAGCAGCTGTTAACTTCTCAGGGATCCTGCTTTGTGCACATCTTACCCCATATTTCTTATTAAGATGTTCACACCTAATTAAAAGGTTCTATATTGAAGACCTCAGATATGTCACGAAACCTCTTTATAGGTCACTAAATAAGTAAACAGTTTTGATTTGTATATAATTAAAATTTTGCAACATAAAACTAGCCAGTGCCACCGGTTATTGGAAGTAATGCAGCATTCAATCATAAAGTAAAGCTGTCCCACTACATGCCAGGCGCTTGGGGGGAGAGATGGTATAGCTCCTACTCTTTCTTGACCTCGGCACTAGATGGGGTGAGTGGTCAGCATCACGCCCCGGCCGTGCTTTTACCCCGGGAAAGTACCCCGGTACCCATTGGATAGGAGGCTAGAGGAAAAATCCTCTGCCCCCGTCGGGGATCGAACCCCGGTCGCATAGTCCGTAGCCAGTCACTATACTGACTGAGCTACGCCGGCTCATGCAGCATGCAATCATGTGAGTATAAATATTCTGATCTGTACACAACCTGTTTATAGTGTTTCTACTGATATACTCAGTTTGCACCACTTTTATAAATAATTGTATTTAAATTCATTAACTGAAGCAATTTGAAGACTGTCCCAAACAGAAATCACTTGTGTGTCTGTTCTGTGTGAACTGACGATGACAATCCTAATAAAATGTAAATGTTATAATAAAGTTTGATTTCACGGCAATTAGTCTGAAGATGGCTGTCTTCTGGGTTGTTAGTAAACTTCTACCAGACTACACGGCACAACAGCCCAGAAGACTAGCCATCTTTTGATATTATAAACATAAAATTCCAGTTGACTATATTGGAAATGAACCTGCAAGCCTTAATGTAATAAATGTTATAGAAGAAAGCAGACAGAGTTTAATTTAACCGCTAGTATTCTTCACTCTGAGAAAACATTACTATACTGTAATTATTTGAAAGGCTGATATATATGAGAGTTTTTAGCAGCGATATTTAGATTTGAGGGTAATTCATGGTTTGCTGGCTCTATGTGAGTAAATCTCATGAAAACTCACGAAAAACAAAGACAAGCGGAGGTTTCCATACACCTTCCATCGGTGCTTAGTACCAAGTTCCCACTTTCCGGCATTACTGTCAAAGGAGGTAAACCCAGAGGAACGCCGTATGAACACGTTATCCCGAACGTGACATGTAATAAGCGATTAAGGCAAGATCGCAAGAAAATCTTCGAGACTCGCGAGTTCACCAACGAATCACATACGACGTGGCCGAAGCCAACCAATAACTTAAAAATGCCAGAAACGCTGCCTCTAGTGGCACTCCCAGTGTTCGAGCTGTCCAGAAATCGTTCACATCCTACGAATGCTTGATCTTTGTGAACTGCTGATTACATCCTTGAACTTTGTGTTATGTCTAGCTGAAAAGCAGCTGAGATTTCTCCGACTGAAACCGTGGGTCATTGTCGATAATTAAACATCACAATGTGTTCCCCATTTAGGTGGGATATAGTCTACTTATACTTGGCTTAAACGATAAGAGAAGTCAGAACGTTAAGAACTTATTTGTAGATGATGGAGTATCCAGGATTCAGATCAATCCGCACAAGTCTCGGCGATATCTGATATGTGACGTCAAATATTGTTATCTAAGAACATGACAACAGATCCAGTTTGTAATTAATCAATAATTCGAACGGACGTAAAGGAATTTAGATCTCGACATTAAATAAAGAAAAAAAGCAAGACTTCAGTGTAAGTTCTAGCGTGAAGTGTGTGGATGTGAAGTGAAGAACAATTATTATCTAAAAATCGCGACTTCAGCCTGGTGTAACCACAAGATTGGTGATGGGAATGTCTGCTAAAAGAAGTACACTTATTCTACAAATACATTGCCTGTGATTTTGCATACCTTAGTGTCTATGTTGTTCATTTACTGCAAATGTAAATCTACATGAATAGATAAAAAATGAAGCTGTGTGACATCACACTTTGTTACAGATATAACGCCACGTGTTTTGTAAATACCAAATAGATAGGGGATAGAAAAATATACCGAGATGAATCCTAGCCTTCATACACAAATGACTGATGTCAACGAAATTAAAATGCATTTTCTTTCATTTGCTTGTCTGTACTCCAGAAAAACATGGACTTGGACGAAATTCTGGATGAAGTTGGGCATTTTGGAAAATTTCAAGCCGTCAACTACGCGCTTGTAGGATTTCCAATCTTGCTATCTGCTGCGTTTGCACTCAGTTACGTGTTTACGGCCGGAGATCTGGAATACAGGTACCTCCACAGCATGCTAGTTGGTGCCGGACATACTAGAATCTGTAACCTATCGCAATTTTTCATACAAAGTCCAATTCTGGGTTTAAAATAGGAATTTTTATTAACTCGTAAGTGCACGTGTATAATTGATTTCAAGAGTACGACCAAAGATACTACAGCATTTTGCAAGTTGAGGGTTTTGGTTCCCCAGGACGAAGATTGGGCGCATTAGACGTGACTCCTAGAGCTTAGGCCCATTACACGATGTTGACGAAGCACCCCTCTATGGCATTGCAACCCTAATTGAGTTTTAAATAACCAATAAAGGATATCACAATTACTAAAAGCTGAAGTTCGAAAAATATCTGCTCAGAAACTTTGTTCCTTTGTCTTAACATTAAATATATGTTAAGAAAAGCCTTTGATATACTGATCCTTTTGACATCCCTGCTTTGTATTCAGGTGATCATGGACTCTAACCTCGGCCCGGACACCAGTTAGTTTAACGGAGGTGTTGAGTGATTTTATTTAGTCCGTCCAGACGAATTCCGTATAGGCAACGACCGCTACAGAAAACTTCGAATAAACTATAAACAAAAATTTGAGGTTAAAATTGCTTCCATATAGCTTGTACGTTTTCGTATTGCACGGCATTTTTAAGAACCGCGTCGTAATTCTGAATATTCCTGTCAAGTAAGATTTTGTCTTCTAAACACATCTATAAAAAACAATTAAAATATTTCAGATTTTTTTTACGAAATTATCATAAATAGTTGTAGCAACTTCATAAGTCACCCAAGAAAAAAACTGTTTCGACTCATGCAGCAACGCTACATTGCCATAAAACTAGCTGACGGACGTCAGGTGTAGGGACAGACGTGCTAAAGCCGTCAAAGAATGTCTCTGCCCTGCAGGTGCCGAATTCCTGAGTGCGACGGTGAAGAAGATTCCTTCTGCCCAAACTGGCTTCAGGATGCGGTTCCTTTTGAGGGCCCTGACTCCCAGTCGCGTCCCGTTCGCTGTCTCCGGTACACACCCAGGAACATATCTACTCCCTTTGATGAAGAATGCTCGTCGGATATGTTCGACCGTAACAACAACGTTCGGTGTCAGGAATGGGTGTACAACGGAGAGGAAACTACAATTGTTAACGAGGTACTGCATGATTTCTCACCAAACGTGATCGCGCGATTCGCATTTGCGGTAGGTTTGCTACTTTGTTTCAATCTTTTCCCAGAAATCAAGTAACTCGACTGAGTTCGTGGTTATGTTTTCAATTAGCACAACAAAAAAGTTTATTTTATTTACGCGTTTTCGCGTCACGCGGGCTTTAAAGTAAAACGTAAACAGCGCTAAATATGGCTAAAACTGAGTGTACCGTACCTTGAAATAACTATACGTGTGAAACAGAGTGACTCTCTCACGTCTTATTAACTCTAATGCATGTTATTGCTTCCTTTCAGTGGAATATAACGTGTGAAGAGAATGAGTGGAAACTGACGTTAGTGGGAACTGTTAACAACGTCGGCCAGTTCATAGGCTTCCCCCTCGCTGGATTCTTCTCCGACAGGTGACTTAATAGAATCAAGATTAAATAATATTTAGAATGTCTGAAAAGCTTATTATCGACGTATAAGAAATTAAAACGTAACTCCAAAATAATGTCACTTCCTGCCTGACACTATCCGTTTAAATACTGCCTTGTATGTACGGTCTAACCGTTCAAGTAGACCCTTGTAGTCATGCTCTCCACCCACTTAACTAAGTGTCTAGTAATGGAATACAAAGGTCCAACACATTTAACACCAAAGCCTTCAAAAATCAGGATTCACACACGAATGGCCACGCAGAGAACCCTCAACTCAAGTGCTCATTAAGTTATGAGATTCGAGGCCATTGTTACTCAACAATGTGTTCAAAAATTATCTATCGCCCCACTGCTGCGTAACAATTGCTGTTCAAGTTGCCTACCTCCTTAGGAAAAACGCGATAGGCAGACATGGACGAACTTATATGGTGTTTCTTCTTAATTCACGCTAGAGAAATACAGGACAAACAATTTCTTGACAGTCTATACCAGAACTTCGAATAAATGCCACAGAATGCCCAAAAATATGTGCGAAACATTTCTTCTAATCAGTATGACAGAGATAAAAGAAGAAACATGACCCGTAAGAAAAAAACTAAAACGTCATAAAACACCAAAATACTTTTAAAACTGTCAAAAGAGATAAAAAAATGACAGCACCAAATAAGCTGAAAACATCAATTTTTATATAAATAAAACTCCTAAAAATTCTAAGACAGAAATAGTCTAAACGTTGCAGAAAGATATAAAATTAAGGCGTCAAATAAGCACAAGAAATTAGCGTGGAAATGGTTAAAGAATGCGCCTTGGTTTGTCTGAGATCCACTCACCATCTTTTCGTACAGAGTAGGAAGAAGGACAACTTTGGTGACTGCTACTGTTGGTGCAGGTGTGATGGGGCTCGTCCGTTCCATGGCTTGGAGCTACGAAGCGTTCGTCGTCATCGAATTTCTTGACCCAGTATTTGCTTCTGGAATATACACAACAGGGTTTGTTTTAGGTATGACTCCATAATTTCTGAAATGGCATTAATTGTTTGTACACAAATGACCCAAAACCCATAACATATCAAGCTACTACTACTACTAATACTGCAGCACTAAATGTCTGTAACATTCCACCACGGGGAAATAAAAGACATGTTCAAAGCTGAATTGAAATGTCGTCCAAAACAAAACAAAAAATCTCGATTTTAACGTGGAACTGGTCTGGACATATCGATCTTCTATTTGTCCCCCCCCCCCCCCCCCTGGAGGTTATTTACTTATTTATATATCTGTTTACTTTCAGGTATGGAGTTAGTGGGGTCACGGGCTAGGGTGCTGGGTGGTACTCTAATATCTGTCTTCTATGCTCTCGGCGAGGCAATTCTTGGAGGTATAGCCTTATGGCTACAGAACTGGAGGAACCTTCTTCGAGTCTTCTACGCGCCAGCCTTGCTTTGTGTCACATACCACTGGTAGCCTATACAATATGTTGTCTGCAACGGGAATAATTAATTTCCCTTTTTCATTTCCTTGTTTTCATGCATTATTTGTACTCGGTGTATGAGGTACAGGCTTCATAGAAAAATCATGTTGTCATATTTCATGCATTGTCTTTTAATGGTTTCCAATTTAATTTGGGACTGAACATAAAACATTTTCACAAAGATATATATTTTCAGCGGTATTCACGTGACCGGCAGCTGAAAGCAAAAATTAGTCGTCTTGTCGCGATGAAAACGTCGTTGTTGGTACAGCCTGATTACGTAATAATGATCTCATGTCGTACTAATGCATAGGTATGGTGACTGTGCATTTCAGTCTATTTATGTTGCTACTAAATTGTATAACTAATTATATTTTGGCCCGTATCGTGTACTATAAGGCCAGTGATCTCGTATAGACGGTATTGGCCCTGATTTCCATTTGTCTCAGAAATCTCTGACTTCCAGCGCTTCTTAATGTATGCATTACAAAGCAAACAGCTCTGAAACGCTGGAGAAATTCAGAAACTTTTTAGAAGAGACAGAGAATGTCCCACCTTACAAGTGTTACTACCAGTAGACAGCTTTCAGAAGAACTTCTAAAGGAGATAAATGTACGAAATTGATAAAACAAAGGAAGAAAGGGGTAAGTGATGAAGACACGAAATAAATAATTTCCCTCTGAATAGCAACAGGCTTTTCTACTGGTATGAAATATACCTCAAATAATAGGCAATATGCAATATAATGGATCAATCATTGCAACAGGAGTTTAGAGAATAATTGTACCGCAAATCATTTTATTTTTACATTTACGTTTTGACAGGTTGCTTCCTGAATCAGTGAGATGGCTTCTGGCCATGGGGAAGATTAAAGAAGCAAGAAACGTTATTATGAAAGCTGCAAAACGGAACGGAGTCGTCCTATCAAGCGGTGCGCTCAACAAGTTCGAGATGACGTCCCTGTCAGAAGGAAAATCTGTAAGATGTTTGCTGTGTGTTTGTTTCTGATATTTTCTTTGCTTTACAAGAGAGATCTGATCACAGAGAACGTTACAGGTGATGGCCCAGCACTGTTTCTGATAAACCACCAAGCTGTCTGGTACATTCACAGCTATCCTCTTACATCTGGAGGTCTCCCTCATCCGAGTCCCATGTTCGAGCGACCCTAAAACCCTACG
Organism: Zootermopsis nevadensis; assembly: GCF_977971745.1. Taxonomy (NCBI): domain Eukaryota; kingdom Metazoa; phylum Arthropoda; class Insecta; order Blattodea; family Termopsidae; genus Zootermopsis; species Zootermopsis nevadensis. The sequence goes on from NW_028259142.1 coordinate 13,693,590, forward strand.
GTTGTTAGAATGGGCTGTCACTGTGCTCGTTGTTTAAACATTAGAAACTGGAATCTCATTGTGCCATTGTATCTTTTTTTATATTTAACTTTCCATTGTGGTACTCTACTGACTGGATTCACTGTTGACACCCCTATTAGGAGAGTCCTGAAGCTGAGATAAAATCTGCAAAAGAAGTCCTTAAGCAAGTTCTCCACTCCAAGATACTGCTGCTGAGAGTAGTCAATTGTTCCTTTTGTTGGTATGTACAGAATTATAACTCGCTTGATTAAGGCCAAATCAGGGCATCATTGTATCATAGGCTGAGAGTGAAGTGGCTGAAGCGAAATTCAGATTATTTACCTCCATCAAATATCCTTGGCTAGAATATGCCCAAATTTGACATTGGTGCATTGGATTCATTTGGTTCAGGATAGGGAATGTTGACAGGACCTTGTGAACACGGTAATGAGCCATCCAACACAATGTAACCGATGTGGTAATTTACTGAGCTGAACACCTCGTTGGCTGTCTTCACTTTTGGGATTACTAACATTAATGTAGATAGTTTTCCATAATTATATTTTCCGGCGTGCTGTCTGAAATATATGATTCCCTCTTACTGTTCTTCTTCTTGCCAACTCTAACACTATAAGCCCATTACTTTGTTTCTCATTCCGTCCTTCCGTTTGACACACAGGGTTGCCATCACATTCGTATTCTTCGGGCTGTCTCTCACATCGGTGTCTGTCGGTGGCAACAAGTTCACCAACTTCATACTGGTGGCGATAATTGAACTCCCAGCTTACATTGTGTTCTACTTCACTATGGACAGGTTCGGTAGGAAATCTACGATGAGCGTGTCTCTCATACTATCCGGCATCAGCTGCATCACCTTCGCCTTTGTTCCCACAGGTAAGGGCAGTCCTTGTTTCATATTATCACTACCATGTTTGTTCAAATAACAGCCTCCCCTTGCAGACATCAAATTGTACTTTTCAAGGCCAGGAAAGCCTTCATCCCACCCTTACCACACAGCTTTACGTCAACAGCTGCTAAGCTGCGAATTGCGAGCTGTCTTTGCTGGTACAGCTACTACAGTATGCTCCAGAGAGTCGTCAACAGTTTCAATTGTTCTGTAATATTGTGATCATACTGTGTTACTAGAGAATGTCTGATGCTGGTTTTGCAAATCGAACCTTGAAGTAAGTACTCAAAAGCAAAGCAATTAAAAATACATTCCGCGAGAGACATATAAATCGGGATAAGAGCAAAATTGATTAAGCTATGGGTATTTCGAGAGATTCATATTGTAATGAAGGGATAAAGTGCACATGAAGACCAAGACGAAGTTTATTTCTTCAATGCACATCTACCGTCTTATTTTGACATAAAATTTAAAGAGGTCCATTTCATAACGTCGTTTCATATTGACTATGCCATATAATCAGCAGCCAAACAATCAAGAAGTTAAGAAACACTGTATAGTGGAAGTCTGTCTATCTGGGGCAGATCTGGAATGGGTACGGATGCTTCTCTTCCTGATGGGAAAATTCTCTATTACTATATCCTTCACCGTGGTGTACGTGTATACCACCGAAATGTTCCCCACGGAGCTTCGGAACTCGCTGCTTGGCGTGTGCGCGATGGTCGGAAGGATCGGTTCCATGATTGCACCACAGACACCGCTACTGGTGAGTAATGGACACTTGCACTATTGACTGGAATAGTTTGTTTAAAAGCCTGAGTTCGAGAGCGGTAAATGTGTCATTTCTGCCCAGATCGGCCAACCAGACTCCCATCCAATGAACACCGGAGGTTCTTTCCTTGGGCCGGAACCAGAAGCTGACCACTTCTATTTGATTTCCTCTTACTCTTTGCTGTATAGGTCCACAATTCCATAAGTTTCTTACGAATGTCAACACACGTCCATCTAGTGTAGAGGGGTTGTATAGATTATGGTAGATACAAAACTGATGGACATGTGAAATGCGAGAGACCAGATAAAATGTGTCCCAGGCAATTTTGAAGGCTTCAAGTGATGGCCCCATCACACTACGCTGAGAACGTTTCATTACCTCCAAGGTTGAAAATGTAAGCTGAAAACACAAATCACCAGATTGTGTCTTCGGCAAATGTATATATTTTGTGTGTCTGTTTTCAGGAGCGGTACCTGCAGTCTCTCCCTCTACTTCTGTTCGGCGGTATGTCAATCCTGTCTGGGCTCTTCTCTCTCAGTTTTCCCGAAACGCTTAATTCGAAACTTCCCGACACTGTCAAAGACGCAGAAAACATAGGTAACAAGGCTAGACGGACGAGGTAACACAAATTCCCTGGCAGACAACAGCTTAATATCAACATCTTCACTGATGTGAGAACCTCAATTCTCATTAAACTTGATATTTGTTAGGACTAATTTTCTTCACCACTTTAATAATTTCTGAGCTCAAGGAATTCATTACTTCTCACGGCTAAATAAATAACTCGTAGTCCTTGAAAGTTTAGATTACGGGTGCCCACGAACCTGAACACACAACACTGCGTTTGCAAAAACCTGCCATTTGTTTCACTTAAACCCATTCATTTCTCATAAGGTCGAATAACTTTGTCAGCAATTTGCTCTTAATTACCTTCAATTTGTATGATGTCACTTATCTTCTTTTCGAAACACTGTTACTTAACTTGCCTACAACTGAGAATATACTGTATAGTCACATTATGCCACATAACCTCTTGTTGCCTACTCACCTGACGCAAACCAACCACTTAATAGTTTCTATTCCCTATTAGTGAACTCGCCATTTTGACACATAATAACAATGGTTGACCATATTAAATAATACTGTTAAGACAAACACTAAAAATATGAGGGCGTGTAAATTACACATACCTTTTGAAATTTCAAATTCCTGCAAAAATGCCGTAATACTTCTATTGGCCATTCGAAACTTCTCAAAATCGAAGTCGTAATGCTTACGATCTAATCAAAACTGCTTTCCTTTCACACGCGAAGTACTGGAGGTGATTGGAATCGTTACTTACTGTGTATTGTATAATGAAGTACCGAAGTATTATTCTACAAGCAGTGAGGCAGCTTCTACTCGATCTGTCAGAATCTGATCTTGCTGAGGCTGGTTTACTACCATATATAATTCATACAGATATTTAGAGGTAACTGTAGAATGCAAAATATTTAATTATGAACACAGCTATTTCCATTTAAAACGTTTAACTTCTATGAAACAGCCTGGAAACTCCTGTACATTATGTATGAAAGACCTGGTAATAAGAGGTTAAAATGACATTCGGGTTAATGCCACCAAATATGCTTGTTAGCTCTTCCACAAAAAGTGAAAAATTGCAGTTGAAACCAATAGAAATATATAACACACACTGCATATAATTTTGTGTGTGCATGTGCTGATATGTCGTATTTTATATTGAAATGGAAACAAACAGTACAAATGTATACATTAGGGAATTGTATTTTTTTAAGCACAACAGGCAGTGATGAAATGATAACATATGAATAAAATAAAAATATAGGAACAAAATTCATGTAGTAGCTGTTAACCGTGCCAGAGGCACAGGTACATATCCAATATTCTCAGTGTACTAAATATAGTCTACATGTCTCATCAAAAATACGAATGTGTGCACTTGCTAACAGGATGCATCTTATCAATTACAACCAACTCTACATGCATATAAAACATGATAATATATTTTGATGGTAATAAAACAAATAAAGTATTTTACCAAAATTCATAATTTCTTCTTTAGATTTACATTCAATGAGAATTCATTGTAACCCTGATGAGATTTCACTTAATCACTAAATAGATGAAAACGTCAATGTTTACATTTTACATTCAGGCTCTGTATCTTGACAAAATCTTTCATCCTGTCATCTCCATCAGTAGATTACTGTGATAAGTTTCCCTTTATTGTTATGTCTAAAAGATTTATTGCTTTTGATAATCAACATATTTCACAAATCTCTGAGTACAATCAGATCACCGCATTACTTATAGTCTACAAGTTACGATTTTATTTGGACAGTTCCACTGGGAATATTGCTTTATGCGTTTTATTCATGTGCCACTTTTATCAGGGCAATCATCATCGTGATGACAGAGGCAGTATGACTTCTGAAACGTTGGTAAACATCGACCATACTACATGGCACAACCACCCAGAAGACAGTAATCTTCAACCTACACAATTCTTAAATCTGCATTTTTTTAAGAAACTCTCTGCATTTATATATGGATACCACTTCATTTATGACGCAATAAGTTGGCTATTTTTATCCCATATAAAATAATGGAAAGATAATAACAGCAAAAAATATAAAACAATTAAAATAAAAATTAACTCTTGTGGTTCACAAACAATAACCTTAAATATATATTCAATTTTTTCAACATAAAAGTTTACCTTGAAATTGTATTTTTATAATCAATTTAATTATATAATGTAAATAAATTAACATTACTGAGGTTGCACTATATTTCATTGTTATTATCTGCAACAATACAACTGAAAAATTATGTTAGCCAACACTTCTGCCAGCATTCCTTCATCTCTCTCTTCACTGGTGAATATACTACAATACTGAACTTCATGACAGCGTTACAGTTACTTTGCCATGGCATTATGCATCTTCCATACAAGGTTCCATGGTCTCACATCTGTCACAAATAGAACAGTCTTTACTTTTCCACCACTGGTTCTTCTTCAGACTCTTACAAGCAGCAGAATAAGCAGAGCTGTTGCAAGAGGACTCACACACATCGCATCCTGACCAGCGAGCTGATGAATTGGAATTTTCTGTGCTGGATTTAAACCAGCAAGCCAAGCTCCCTTTCTCTGACCGTTCTAAAAGTCTCCCAGTCAAACCTGTGATAAACAGATGCACTGAGAACCAAAATGGATTCTTTCAATTTCTCCCTTTCAAAAAGAGATCCCATTATATACTGATTTGGATTATATGTAATTTTCAAATGGCTGTTTCTTATTTAATAGTAGTCAATTAGGAGCAGCAGGGATGCAATTTTCTAAGATGTAAAGAACACTTTAAGACGAATTAACAACAGAATAAGATTATAAAATCAAATGAAAAACATATCAAAAATAAAGAAAGTTATTTAATAACATAAATTTTGTAAATGAAAGTTTATTTATTCAAGAAAGTAGTAATGGGTATTTGCTTGTAAGCTTCTTTCCATTTCTTTGTGGCAAGGGCATGCCAGTACCAGAAAAGTAGTACATCTCTAGCAACAGATGTGGAAGGTGCATGTTAGGGGGAGGGTGATTAATTCCACTACATGCAGAGTTGACTGATGATAAAATGGAGCGCATCGACACAGCACGTCAGACAAAACAGAATGCTGGATAACCAGATGTCAGATAATTAAGGACTGTACTGTAAGAGTACACACCGATGATTCCAACTCGTCGATTTTAATGCCTTACACAGTAAACATAAAAGTTCTGACTTTCATACACATATGTCCAGTAACTGTAGAAAAATTATACTGCTATTAAATTTAAAAATGAAAAGAAGTTTGTACAACCCCAAGTGCAAGGTTTTATAACAGAACCACAAGACTAGATTAACATGTGCATGTATATATGAAACAAAGTTCCTTACATTTCTGTTTAACACAAAATGATGAATTGGGAAGGATCTAAAAGGAAGCAGTTACGGACTATTCCGAGACAAAATGCCAGCATTTGCCTGAAAAGATTGAAAAACCATAAAAGCTTTAGTCTCTGGGCTGTAATTTTAAACTGGGACTCCAAAATTTGAAGTAGGATGCAAACAACTACACAAATACCAGTAACTTTCTTCAGTAAGGTAGCTAAAATAATGAGGCTTTCGACAAAAATCTGACACTCAGCAGTTATACAGAAAGATAAATTATTCCTTGTATATGAGCTTACACAATTATGTATGTTATAACAATGTTTTCCCCATTTAATGGTACCTGCACCTTGTCATGGTCGTATGGCTTGAGTACCTCAGTGACCCCAAGAGCTACTGGTAGGGCCTCCCTAGCCAGATTGGTCGAGGGGGAGAGGTCAGACTAAGAGGTACTGTGGTCCTCCAGGTTGGGGGTTGGTCGCAAGGCTAACAACCTTGCACCGTATAAAGGAAGATGTTTCGAAACCTCAATCAAAGCCTCGGACAGACAGACCTAACAGAGGACCGAATGGAAGAGGAGAATTGAGGAGGCCATGGACCGAATACGGACCAGAGAGCCATAGAAGAAGAAGAGAATAACAATGTTTTCATAATTTATCCATCTTCATGTTTAAGACTCTTAACTAGAATAAACATAATACTAACTAAATACTTCGAGCATACATGAGAAATAAAACACATGGACTTAATCAATACTTAAAGAAAAGAAAATATTACCATTGTTTTTGTTGTGGGTTGAGTCCTCTGATGATGGTGCTGATAAAGATGGCACAGATTCCTGGCTTGGACAAGAGAAAGAGGATTGTTCTTCAGAATGTTGACCTACATCTGCTATAATATTCTCAGGTGTTAGTTCACAAGAACTTTCCACACATGAAGACAAGGGTAAGGAATGTGTAGTTTCAGAGACTTCATGTGTTTGCTCTTTGTCTGCAAATTCTGTATGTCCATTCAGAGTGGTTGAAGGAATTAACTTTTCTACTGGAAGACCCAAAACTCTAGAGTTATCTTCCAGTAAGTGTACACAATCATTCATTATTTCTCTCATGGAATTTGAACTTTTCCCATCTACTGTGCACGCATTTAACATTGGAATATCATTTCCGCCTTCACTGTTGCTATCGATATTCACTTTACCACTGATATTTTCAAACACCCACAGTCCACCATGATCATTCTTTTCTGTACATGGTTGTATATGAATTATGCTTGTACTCATATTATTCTCTGTAAATCCTTCATCAATTTCATCTGTTCCATTATCAGCCTTCTCGAATGACTTTCCATTATCATGTCGATTATCAGCAAAGTGTTTTTGTTTCAAAATATTATGACTGTTTCCTCCAGACAGAACATCTTCATCATTAAATGAAACACGACTGCAAGAATAAGTTTCGGGTGTCTTAGAATAACTACTCTGGGAAAGAGATCTTATATTAGTGAATGTATCATCAGACTGCGTTTTGGGGGAAATTACTATTTTATGAGTAAAACAATAATCTTTCAATGATGATTCATTATCAGACAAATCCTCTAGATTCAGTTCATTTAAAAACTTCTCTGGTATTCCATCAGATCTTTCTCTTATATGCTCGTTGGCAGATAGCTTTTGAGCACTGGCTTCTGGAAATGGCATAATTTCTTCTATGAATATTTCCTTACCATATTTCTTGATCGCCAACACACAATTTCCACTCTTTTTATGTGGCATTACTTCATTCAAACATTTTTTATTCATTAATTTTTTTGTATTATGATGCCTCTGTACTGACTTGTCATGATTTATATTAGCTGCTTCTTCATTTAAAAAGCATTTAATGGAAAATCCGGCGGCATTTCCTACATCACAAACATTCTTCAATCTTGCAACATGCTTTTCTTTATTTGCCTCAACTACTAAATCCTTATCACCTGTTACTCCTTCGTGTTCATTGACAGACACTGTCACATTTTGAAGTTGCACATCAGTATTCTGCTGTGTGGCTACATACTCACTCTCACATCTTTCACAGTTTGACGTAAAATATACTTCTTGTACCTCATCTTGGGGCTTGCCACATGACGGTTCTTCCAATACACTACAATCGTTTAAAATTTTTCTGTTTGACTTCCTCTGCACCTCATTCCTTTTATTTGACATATTCTCTTGAATACCATCATCTAACACCTGCCCCTTGTTCCCTCCTGCAATGGACGTAACTTTTAATACTTCACTTTCTTTACAGAACACAGTCTCTTCTTCAGGTGTGTTTTCAATATGACTTCTTTCAGCTAATTCTTTGGGAACTTCATCATCACCTATCATTTCTTGTGGTAAATATGATTTTATTGTATCATAAGCAGGAATATCTTTACTTTGTTGTGACTTTTTAAGTGTGCATGCAACTTTGACAACTGTCACACCACTCTTTTGGCCTCTATCATCACTTCTACTATTGAGCTCCTTATGGTGAAATTGCTGTCTTGGCATATGCAGATATCTTGAAGACTGTATTCTTTTTTCATCTTCAAGTACTGGTGAGAACTCCATTAGAGATTCCCTCTGTGAGAATAGCTTACGTTTTGAAATGTGATTTTGTGGATATTCCCTCTTATTTGGTTCAATTGAAGGCAAAAATACAGTACTGTCTATGCTGCCTACACTTGCATCTGTACTGCTGTCAAAACAACATGTGCATCCCAATGCTGGATGATCAGGATGAGCATTGCTTCTTATATTTGTTTCAGGTTCTGACTTTTGTGTGCTACCAACTTCAGGATTTTGTGTCAAATGTATGCCATTTGCAGATGACGTTTTCTTCTTCTTAGCCCCTTGAAAGAAACGTGGAAATGGAGGAATTTTAAGATTTTGATATATTACACTAACTTAGAAACTAAATAAATTAATATACAGATATGGAATGTCACTCTCAGCAACTAAATGGATGGCATTCAGAAGATATGATCCTATTAAAAGAAAAATGGTTATAAACACCAAACTAATAGAAAACAATTAATTATCTTGGTGTTCAACATAAGCTGTACTACATAAAACAGTTTCACACCTTCTTCCACTATTATTTAAATGGGTACAGATATTGTATATGAGCCGGGATAGCTCAGTCAGTATAGTGACTAGCTACGGGCTGGACGGCCGGGGTTCGATCCCCGACGGGGGCAGAGGATTTTTCCTCTAGCCTCTGCGTCCAGACCGGCTCTGGGGCCCACCCAGCCTCCTCTACAATGGGTACCGGGGTTCTTTCCCGGGGGTAAAGCCGGCCGGGGCGTGATGCTGACCACTCACCCCTATCTAGTGCCGAGGTCAAGGAAGGGAGGAGCTATACCTCCTCTCACCCCAAACGCCTACATGGCGTATAGTGGGACAAACTTTACTTTTAACTTTACAGATATTGTATGAAATGTTAAAAAATGTAACATGTAGCATGGCTTATGTTATCACTCTGTAATAGCATGGTTTTGAAAGGTGTGAAAAGGATAGAGAAAAAGAAGAAACAGGGAGAGGAAATGATAATAGAATGGACAAATGAAAGGAAAATAGGAGAAATGAGAAAAGGTATATAAGTAATAAACAAAAGGAACAAAGAGGACAAGAGATGAAGATATGACACAAATCATACCCTGATGAATTTCAATCAACATTTTATTCTAGTATGAAAATACTAAGCATAATAAGAAGCCTTCAACCACAGCTGCAGAGCCTGTCACAGCTGAAAAAAGCTCCTGTGGGATCACCTCTACCCTTGTCTGAGTCGTATAACACTGATGACCCATTTCGTGTTTTACACATTTTCGACATATGTGGCGATTCACAGGAATGCAATCCCCGTGTATAATCAGTCACCTGTCTACACAAAATTATAATTTTATCTGTTGTTCTGTATGGGTCTCTCAGAGAGGGAACAATATGAACTGAGGATGTTTGAAAACAGGGGGCTTCAGAAAGTACTTGGACCTAAGTGACAAAAAGGTGGAGAAAAACTGTGAATTTTGCTCCATGGTGCTGGTTGGTTTCCTGCCACTTCTAACAAATGAAAGTTGAAAGGCCATCTCCTCTGCAGAAATTAATAATTTACAACACCAAATAATTAATATAGCCTGAATTATTTAACATACGGGATTCCTTCTTTTCAACAAAACTATTACAACATAACCAACAAATTCAGTGGAGTTTGAAGTGATTTAAAAACTTTCCTGAATATGATATCTTATTAACTGTATCATTGCTTCTGACAGATGTCAGCAAACTGCTGGAACACTTCACTTTTAAATACATGATATATAATACAGGCACTTACCCAGTGCATTTATGGATGTGCATAGCACGAAGATGACCACATCTAAGTATAGGCTTGCTCTTAAATATACATAAGGGGGAAAAAAAGAAAGCCAACTTGATTTATAATGGCAGCTCAATATTCACTTTAATATTTGGCAGTGAGTTTAAAAATCAGTTATCATTACATAATATAATTTAGATATTAGTTAAGCTTACTTTTTACTTCAGCTTTCATTATTTTTGTCACCACATCACTGGGCAAATAATTGTTCAGTTTCTTCATAAGAGTTTTACGATACCTCTCCTTCATGGACTGCCAAGAACGACCTGTAAAACAAAAACCAATGAGGCGCAATATTAGACAGCCCGATTGTCTCCCAAAGACAATCCCAGTGTACAGAAAGTCATAACCATTCTGAAGTGTTTTAAATTTATGAAGAAAAAAAAGATGTGTTCAAGTATGGACATTTACTCTCATTTAATGCTGGTGATATAAAAAGAAACTAACCATGAACCAGATGAGAAAGACACACAGTATTAAGTCTTCACTGTATAAACATTACTTTTATTAACCTATGCTGGCTTCTGCCTCTACTGGTTACTCCCTTACCAGGAACAACCTGCTTTTGTTCCATGAACATCCACAGATGTACTCCTCCAGCTCGATCATATCTTTTCTTCTGAACAATAAAATTAAGCAGAGCTTTATCTTCATCTTCTCTGTAAAAATTTGAACTTCTACTGAAAAAAAAAGTGTGTATGTTTACAATCAATACATTCCTTTCCATACAAACACTAAGACTTCTAAAACACTTCAAAAACTATACCTGAAAAAATTCTGTTTATTTTGATCGCCACAATGTTCAACACTTGAGTTACTTTGATTACCATTATTTTCACTGGAACTCCCACATCTCCTAGAAGATTAAACACAACTTGTTACGGTACAGATGATAATGAATTTTATTACAACTGCAACTGTTAACTACAACTAGTAGAAGTTTATTGATGTTTCAGAGGAGTTTGTTACCTACATCATTGCCTTGATAAACAAGGCAGCAAGCATCTCTGAAATGTTGATAAACTTCTACCAGACTACATAGTGTAACCCACAACACAGCCACAACAAAACACTAGACAGTAGGAATAATATAGATTCATAAGATTTTCACAACTAACAAGATAAATAGTCTCACTACATACAGGAAATCATGTGGCAGCTAAATAAAAAAGTCCAACAACTGAAACAAAATAAATAAATAAATACTGCTTCTGGAGTTATACTACATGTACCTCAAAGAAGGTCCCCTGTTTAATTCAAAACCAACATATAAAATGTCGCAGTGTTAAGAGTCTTGATTATTTCGAAAGTCAAAGAAAAAAATGTTACATGTTAAAATAACAGGGCCTCACAGGATGAATGTGTGTTTTGACACAATTTCATACACAATATGAAACATTAGAAACAAGCAACAGGAATGTTTATTATAAGGATCATGAAAATAATAATAAGAACACAAGAATGTAAAGATGCTCAATGGCATAATCCTGAAATAAAATATTATTGTATGTCATACATCTATGTAAGAATAAAGTCACTCACACAGAAGTGCTTGTTACCTTACTGTTAAACACCCTCATATCAAGATTAGAGCAGCATTATGATTATCAAAGTGTATATAACTAACCCATACAGCAGAACCCTTCTTTGGAATCTCGTAACTGCTGAGTTAGACACACAGAAAATCAAGGATGGGAATGAAGATGAACAAAATACCAATTATTATAAGACAAGCATAAAGTGGCATAGTGGCATTAATGATGACATGAAGAAAGGATGGAAACTGAAGGCAGTAATGGGTGACAACGGAAAAATAAAGATAAGTTCAAGATGATTTTAAAAGCAGTCAACAGCGATGGAACGGAAAATAACAATTATTTTGTTCTTAGTAGTACACAGACTCAACTCGTTGTGTTTAAATCTGGATTAATATTAAAGGTCTGTCTGCACTAGTTACACATAATAATATACAACAAAGGTTTGTCATTGAACGAATCAATTATTATCTTTAACTGAACCAACAGTTTTCGCAATGGATGCATTAAAGGCTGGATGTCTCCTTAAAATGTCATGTACAAACTGCTGAAAAACATCTGCTACCATTTTTATAATACTTCAGAATAAGTGACAGGTATCTGCACAAATGTCACTTTAAAAACTGACAATGTCAATTGGTATATACAGATGTTTCGCAAAAACCTGTTGTGGAAACTTCAAGCTTTGGTCCCAACACAACACAAAGCAAGATGACTAACCTGTTAAGCTGAGAAGTAGATTCTTGTAATAAATTTTCTCTCTGCCTTTGTTTCCTTGTGATATCCCTTCTGAAAAATATAGACATAATCTCTCATATGTAATATTACAGATAAAATAATGGTAACTTTTGCTTTGTTTACAAAGTTGCAAACATATCTGGCACAACAATCCTGCTTCATATTTGGAAGATCCTGGGTTCAAATCTCAGCCTAGAGACTGGCTATCCTGATTGAGGTTTGTAGTGATTTTTCTCAGTTTCTCCATGCAAATGTCAGGATAGTACTTTGAATTAAGCCATGATTGCTTCCTTCCACATCCTTTCCAATTCATTATTCACCGTCATCCACTCATCCAGTACTATATAGTCCAAGCTACTACAAGAGTTGTTAAATAAACTATAAAAATAAATATCTGGTATCAAAAAATGTTACTTGGTTTTGTGGTTTTGCTGTTGTACATTAGTTTGTGCTTCTGTGCAACTGATTACTTCCATCAGATTTTCTAAAAATAGTTGAAATACCAGAAACTCAGTCAAACTCTATTGGTCCTATGTCAAATTACAAGCTAATTTTATGAACCTAATGGAAGTAATTCTGTCATCAGCAACCACATGAATATAAAATATTACAAAATAGTTATAATGACTTGCCAAAATCTTGCACAATAAAGACATGAGTACAAAAATAAATTTATGTTCTGAGCATTAAGGACAATAAACTACTACAAACACAGTTATTAAAACTGAATCATGCATTGACAAACAAGAACTTACAAATCAATACACAATAACTAAACATGGCAATACTTACATATTGTTAAACAAGGCGATCTGAGATTCTGAAAGGTTGAATGATTTAATGTTTGGTAAGATCTTCTTGAGGAACCGTTCCTTCATAGATTGCCATGTCCTTTTCTTGCACACCTGAAAATTTGGTGTATGTTTTGCAAAAAAATCAAAGCTTTGTATGACAAACAGTTTAAACCACTTATTTAATCTCCAGCAAATCAATACAATAAAGCTAATTATTACAACTCAAATTTACATTTAAGATCTTATCTTGCAAGTTCTTTGGAATGGTTAGAAATCTAGGATAGGTATGTCTTCTGGAGAAGGGAGTGTAACTGATCACATGCACATGCTTACAAATACATCAAAGTACTGAACACCACACTTCATAACGTCGATTAAATACAGCAAATGATATTGGTTCCACACATACCCAGGAATCCTCAACCCTACGGTTCATGCCTGCAGAAAATTGAGTACTAACCTAATTCACAAAAAACACAATATTATTTTAAGTGTTCCAAATAGTGTCCATACCTTAATTTAAAGGCAAAATCTGAGATAAAAATGTGAGTAAATTAGCTGAGGCTTACAGTAATGTTTTTACTAAAATGACAGTGATATAAAAAAATGGCTAAACAAGTATTATCAAAAAACAATGTGTAAAACATCTCTACAACAGAGACCTACAATTAAGAAAGGAAATCTGTGGTCTTATTATAATAAACTATAGAGAATTTACATTGTTTGTTACTTACCTGACTTTAAGATAAGTCACAAATAAAGAAACATGCATAAAAATAAATGCAATTCAACCATTTCTAGGAAAATAAGATACCTGACACCTGAAACATTACCTTGAAACATGAATTTCACACTGAGATAAAAATATTTAAAATCTGCTATTTAGTCCTGTTTCTGTACAGCAGTGGCTCTGGACTTTTTTTAATTGAGAGATCTTTTCTACAAGCCTGCAATCAGCAAGTGTATATACGTATGTGATACCATGTAAGGAAATGTTTAAAAGTTAAGAGAATGTACATGTGTACCCAGCTTAAAGTGTTAAATTATAATTTAACAAATCATGTTACATGATCATGGCAGATCACATAGACGCAAAGGACCTTTGGTGCAATGATTCTTTCATTCTCATGAACAGCATATGATGCTAATTCTAAATTAAATGGTTGTTATATATACTGAAGAACTGTTGTGGAAACATCTTAGGAGGAAGCAGAGGAAGAATGAGAAAAAGTGTGAGAATGGATTTGTACACATCTTAATGTTCAATATTTATTATACTTTTCTTTACCATATTTTCTTCCATCAACTTCCATAAAGCAGTGCCCTTTACCAGACCATATGCATTATGTCTCACCACATAATTCACTATTTCTTCTTCCTCTGCCTGCAAGTAATTCCTGAAGCAAAGAGCAACATTAAACTATTGATTAACTTCATATGCAATTATTAGCACAATACATTTAAAAATTCACTCTCTCCTTCACACCCACTAACCCTGTGTTTACTAAACTTCTCCAATTGAGAAACCATTGCACATTAAAGAACACTAACACTCTCTTCCCCCACAAACAAATAACTGGACAGTTTTGCAAGGCACACAAAGAGAAAAAACAACCAATCTATGGTGCACAGTCAGCTTTGATAAGCCACCAACTTCACACAGAATGAGATTAGCCCCTTCCAATGGACCCAACTAATTCAGTTGTTCACCTGACGGCAGAAGCAAAGCCAGCTTCTGAACTTTGTGTTTTTCTAAACATAAAGGGATTAAAATGTCAAAAAATAGTAAACCAGTTTAACTTATAATTTAGTTTACTATATCACCTTTGCCTCCACAAGTGCAAACTTAATTCCATATGGGCTTCATCTTCACCACCACTACTGCTACCATCAGCCAAAAATGAGGACTGCATTGTAAAAAATGACCCACTTCTGAAATTATAAAATAGCTATTAATTGAGGGTATTTGAGAACATATGAAATTCCAATAATGTCATATTGTACAAAAATGTTTGATGTGGAGGAAGATGGTTGCCTTCTGGGTTGTTGTGCTGATATTCTATAGAAGTTTACCAATGTTTCAGAGGTCCTTGCTGACTCCATCACCCTGATGATGGAGGCAGCAAGGACCTCTGAAATGATGTTAAACTTCTACCAGACTACACAGCACAACAACCCAGAAAACAATCATCTTTGGACTCACTACCATGAAAACCTCAAATCCTACACGTTTGATGTAGAATACGTCACAGTTTGACAGGAAGACACAAAAGAGATTCATGCTTGATGCAGTCCCAAATCACTGTAGTCTAAAAGAAGGGGATTCTTTGTTATGTCACTTTTTAATTTTGCTATGGAATACAACATTAGTGGGAGGGTTTGAAAATGAAAGTAACTTGGGTGTGCTCACTTACAAAAGAAAAAAGAATGACTCATGATCAAATTCAGATCATATTGAATCCTCTAAAAATGCAGCAAAGTTCAAGTATGTGTTATGAGCAATAACAAAAATTATATCTTTGATTAAATGCAGGGTAGAATAAACAGGATATTTTTCCATAATTCATAGATAAATGGACTGAAAGGTCACTGTGTCATTCTTTTTTTCAGTCTCAACTGGATATATTTTCATGTTAAATAAAGTACTGATATGTAAGGGGTCTACAGTGGCCACGTGGTCTGAGGCGTGGGCCTTGTGCCGCTTGGTCGCTGGTACCGTGGGTTTGAATCCCACTCAAGCTATGGATGTTTGTCCGCGTTTTTCTGTTTTGTGCCTACCAAATGACTATATATCGAGCCAACGAAAAGTTGGGACCCGTAATGCTCAGGCACTTGAAGAATGGGCCGTTCCCAGTATTTATATGTAACACAGAACTTTTTATCTAGTGGATGTAATTGAAGGTGTTCAAACTTGGTCTCAGGCTGAAAGGTATAGTAAAGCTGTCTTGTGATATGAAAACAGTACTTACCTTTTCAAACCCATCTGTATTTATATGACACTTGTAGGTGCCTAAAATGGTTTGCATTGAATATTGGATATATCAATTTAAAATTATTTTTTCAATCACATCATATATGGAGTAATATAAAGAAAAGTGCATCATACTTTAATAATATGATCCTCTTTGATATCCATTCCACAATTCACCGAAACATAAATGTTACTGCCGGTTTCATTTACACACATTTTAACGAATCCATCTAATTTTGAGGTTATTCCATGACAGAATGTTGACATGCTGTACTGCTCTCCTAAATGCATTAAAGGCTCAAGCTAATATACACTATCATTGCAATGAAATTTTTATTTCATAATTTGCTGAATACAGAAGATTTTATTGGAAAACAATTTATTATATTACATTCAAAACTGGTGATCACACAAGCCATTGCTATTGCCATCCTTATTCCACTTACCCATATGGGGGAAGGGCAGATGGACATACCTATTTTAGCTTTCTATACTAATATTGGTTTAGGTTTTTAGGTAGTGTATAATCATAAAATGAAGTACATATTATTCATTCTTAACTTCATATTTAAATCCATACCAGCATTTATGGCAAAAAGTTACAAAGTACATACGCATATCAATTCCTGGCAAGGCATTGAGATTTTTTCTTCATATACGCGGCCAAACGTCCACACAAATTTGTAAATTTAATTACAATTTAAAAATAACCAGTAACACGCTTACCTCAGGAATACAATTATCCTGAACCGACCCTGACTTCCACTTATTCATGTACATTAAGCCTAGCTTTAGTAATATTGAACATATTCACGGTGCTCAAAGAGAGCACGAAATGCAAAGAAAAGCGTCATGGTGTTCGTACGCATACAAAACTTCTGTTACGAAAAATGTTCATAATGGAGGACAAAACTGCATTGCTATTTCGAAGTAGAACGTCCTTCCTCATGCAAACAGAGCAAGTGTCTGTAATGCACTAATTATTAACGTTAGTTTACACTTTACGATTCCATAATGTCCTGATACGGCAACATTCACGTGGTCGTCGCATTATATTTTAATCTACGGCGATAGTTTGACCGTTCGGAAAACGTAAGAAATTGATGGAGATTGCGATAAATACAACAGTTCTCTGACCACCACTTGTCTGACGGATACCTGTCCATCAACCATCTGGCAGGCGTTTAATTTACGAGCTCTGAGATTAGGAGCCTATCTCATTGCAGGAGGTAGCCAAACCGACAATTTTTCCCCGGCGCAACCCGCCACACATATATCACAGTTCATTCACTGCTGATAATTGGCAGTATACGCAGGACTATAGGCAATGTAAATATGTCGCAATAAATTATCAGCTTTTAAGGGTATTTTTAAACAATAGTTTTTGTTTTCGAACATACATTTAAAAATAAACAGCTACTATTTTACGTTACTTTTGTAAGAAAACATAATGACATTAAAGAAAATGTGTTTATGGGTTGGTTACCCTGCACTACTGCCTTTATCCTGAACAGATTTGTTCCCAGCATTTTCTCCAATGAAAACAATTTGGGTATAATGACGGCATACAGTTTTATATCTATTTAAAACGTCACCATTGTTGGTAGCTACAAAGAGAATGGAAAAGCTTCCGAAGAACTAGCTGCAGCATTAACTCTTTAAGACATGTTTACTTCGATAACGAGTTCTCAACATTTTCATACTTAGTGTGGCCCTACCATTTCTTATTCACTCGTGAGAGCAATTTAATGAAACATGGTATTTTATTAATCTATCAGTGAAGCGCGAGATCTTAGATCTTAATTTGGTGTTCATTAAGTTTAGCTGTAATTACTGCCAGAGTGACAATATTAAGTGTTTTGCAGATTATCATGCAGGTGGCTTGATATTAATAAATATGTGGGTCACACAAAATACTGAAGGACTGCATGCAGTCTGCAGGTTGAGAACCTCTGCCTTATTGTATTACATACCTGATTTTTAAACATTTGTTTTTGTGAAATTTATGCCCAACAAAATATCAAGCATGTTTCTGGAGAAATTAATGCACAAGCATTTTCTTGAAGTTAATGGTGGGTTTGCACTTGTAACAATGATCAATGTGATTAAGAACCATAAATGATAAATAAATTGATCAAAACTAGTTTTTATTTAAATGCAATATTTTTAGGGTTTCACTGAGAATTATTTTTTCAGGGCACACAAACCACAGACTACAGAATACAATAAGACTATCCTGCACTCAGGCAATATCATGTACAAGTACTATCATTTTGTGACTTAATGCATTACAATAATTTGACACTCTGCAACTGACAGTGGACTAATTTCTAAAGTATCCTGTTTTTGACTGTATAAATTTCTGTATATAGTATGATACTGATGACTATTTAAAAGTGATCAATTGTAATTAAAACTTTTTTGCAAAAGATAATAATCACCTAAATATACATGTGATTTCCCAACAATGTCATCACCAACTACTACAAGGATTGGACCTATTGTCAATTCTGGGACAGTTGCTCAAGGTAACTTGTCCTTAGTCATGTAGGGTGCATTTGAGTAGTGAGTGACAAACCCACTGCCTCTGCACAATTTCTACTCAATCCTGATTTGTTTTACTAGACCTCTAGTACAGAATCAAGTATAGCAACAAAATGGAAATAAGGTTGTAAAGGATGGTAAGTTCAATCAGAAAAGTGAGGGCCCACAGCATCAGACATTTGACAAGTAAATGGTGAAATCTGAGTGTGAATGAAATATCTGCTTCTGTATGCAATAAATGAATGTTTATTTCACTAAACTCCCTTAAAACTTACTCATAGAACTGCCACTTGTAACAAGAAAAAATACTGAATAGAAGAAGAAGAAAGGATTGCAGTTTGCTGTTGTACTGCACAATTTTATCATGTTGATCACCTGACTCTCCAACATCATTAAATGGGGCTGTACTCTAGCAATTAAAATCTTCTGAATTAACTTGCAATGTGTTCCACCCATTTGGCCCTACCTTGCCTCCTATAATAAGAAAAAACAGTGAAATATTGACAAGCAGAAATATATATATAAAACAATCCTCGACTCACTTTATTAACCAGTTCATATGTAACAAAATATACACCTGCAAGATTTCAACTTGTTCATCTGACACCATGTCCTGAACCAAGACGGATGCTTACATCCACAGGAGAGTCCCGCTCGTAGGTTACCTCCATGTCTAACTCATCATCATCTTCATCATCATGAGTGTCACTATCATCATCATTATCATCTTCCTCTTCATCATCTTCTTCCTCTTCCTCAAGATGCTGTAACATTTTTTTTCTTCATAAATCCAACTACATGAAGTTCACTTTCTAACCATAAAAACACAATTATGAAATTTAAAATTGAATATACTCATATGCTATATGAAAAACATTACTGAAAAAAATTAAAAAAACTAAGTGATCCCTGTTGTGGGTGTTTTAGTGTGTCTGAAATCTGTGACATTTTAATCTAAAAAATTAGGGTATAACTACTGGTTACTTGGACATGTCAATCATGGCACTGCATTATCTTGATATATTAGTGTATTCTTGCCAGACAAATAGTGAAATTAAATGTTTGAGATATAAACATAAAAAATACATGTCTTTGTGAAATATTTCAAACACATTATTAACCAACTGAAATATTTTTATCCTCTTTCTTTTACTTTCTTGCATATTTTGACTCCTTGCATGGCAATGTGTGACACACTGAAAGATGTAGCTAATAAATTATCTCAACATGCCAATTAAATAACAATTACTTAAAAAGATATTATACTGATTTCTTTCTGGATCTTTGCCAACATCTATCAGGAACAAAATTAAATAAAAGTTAAAACAGGACAAATGAGCATAATTATGTACACCTGATTCCTAATTAGGGACTTCATGGTTCAGTTCTGTGATATCTTTCGTGGTTACAAGCACTCGCTGACAGAGTTGTATAAAAGTACAGGTAGCAGGAAAGGTAAATTGGAGGTGATACTGCATTAGCCTCAAAGAATATTTTAAAAACAAAGCTGGAACTAAAAACTATAATTATTTTTTATTTAACATCACTTAAAATACCTCTGATGCTGTTTTTCCAATAGGAATCAAGTCAGAATCTTCCTGTGCTATAGAGTTCAGCTGGAACAGAGCAAGTAAGGCACATATCACTATGAAGTTCAACGAAATGTACATAAATAGTGAACTTTAGAATTTTAGTTCATTGAGAATTAAAAATTCTCTCACCATTCACTGCCTGCACTATATACAGCCTTATAAACTGACCCCACCTCCTACCCACCTTGAAAATGCAACTGCAATGTTTGCCGAAATTTTGGTAAACACCAAACATTTGTGGCGGCTCTAACCCGAAGTTGTAAAAATAACAGATGGATTTCAGTTCTCTGAATGACTGCACCTCATTCAAGCATTATCATTTAATCATGTAGTCTCCCACCTATGCATAATTACCTCCATGCCCTTTCAAAAGATGCATCCAATTCAAACTTACCCACGTTTGATGTTCTTGTTCCAGCTGCACAATCTCATTTTCATCGTCGCAGGGTCTGTCAACACTAAACCACAAGGAATCGGTAATTTTAGGTGTCAAACTAGGAAACAGAGGAACAGGCATGTTCACTTTATTAATGCAGCAACCAGAATAACATCACAAATTTACTCACATAAATCCTGCGTAACGTACAAAGATCATACAAATCACACAGACACACTCCGTGAACAAAATAGAGACTACAACCAATAGTAAGTAGGCTGCATTTCTCACGTGTTCCCTGACAAATACAATATCCAAAAATTAACATTCTATGATCCGTGAATTCACACTGTACCAACCTAATATTACAATATGTCCCTCGAAGTAAAGCTTTATAATTGCAATTACTGGATTTCGTACGCGATCTGGTATTTTTTATGTGAACTTAGATGCGAGTACACTCAACTCGTTGAACGTTTTGTTGAATTTGTAATTTAAAAACAAGTGAAAGCGTCCATCTTAGTAGGCCCGATTTCTTCTTACAATACATCACGGATTGGTGTGAAATAAACCGTTATGAAATAATTAAACATTTCTTTTGCTGTCCGTTAATAATCTCTTTACTGGCAATGGCGATTACTTAATGCACTAAATAGTTGCCACACAACGATGAAACGTCCAGAAAGCTAAATTTCTGGAACCCGCCGAAAAAATTAAAGTCCTAAGAAAGGTTTCACGATTTTTGAATGGGCATATTTATGGAAATCAAAAATTATACTGAAGATGGCTGTCTTCTGGGTTGTTACGCTGTGTAGTTTGGTAGAATCCTAAGACTGCACTTCGATATAGAAGGAAGGGGGAGGAAAAAAAGAAATAAAAGGTAAACTTCTACAAGACTACATGGCACAACAACCCAGAATGCAGCCATCTTCAGACTCTGCCGTGAAAACCTCTAATGCTACAAAAATTATACTTATGGTTGGGATCCATATATAATCATTTTGTACATACTTGCATAAGAATCGCATTATAATTCTAATAATTCCCAACATTTAAAGCACTCTGTGAATGAAACTTTGATTTCTTAGTTACTCTAAAATATATGAATCTTGCCAAATGTGATTTTTTGAGACAAACAATGTCACAGTATTCCAGCTTTTTCTCCAGTATCTTATGAATTCAGAATATCTGTATAAGTTATATTTTTCTGTTAAAGTAAAATATCAAACGATTTGAATTTTACACATAAGTATTAAACACTTCAGATGATTTTGCTTGAGAATCTGATTCCTAGCCCATAAAGCTTACTACTTCTCTTATATTTTCAGACATTACTTGGAAAAAAAAAAATATCAGCAATATAAAGGATGCCTATTTAATATGGTTACAAGAGAATGTTTTAATCATTTTACTGGACACAATGTGGCTGAGCTTGCCTTTAGTTCCCTACAATCTTGCTTCCTTAAAGATGAAACCAGACAGAAGTGACTTCAACTTTACAGCAACAAGATATGACAAAAAACATGTAATGTACACACTTATTCTTCAGACAAAAACTGAAAACCATAATACAATCCAGAGAGCACAAAATGCACAATGTTTTGTAGTTTTGTGTGAAACTTCATACACCAGGTTCTGTGTGTGTCTTCTCTCTCAGTATATAAACATTAAGATCATACTGACTGTAATTCTGCAAGTATTTAATATGTTATTCAATAAGAAATTCATACAGAATAAACTATTCATATGCATTTACTGTTAAGAAATTCATGAAATCTACTTTGTTTTGAATGGGTGATCGTGTTGGTCGACCAAGATCCTTTCTGCTACCTGGGCGGACTTTTATTTCCAACATGGCTGGCCCAATAGTTTCTTGAAGCCACTGCACCCCACTCATCAAATCATTTGCAGTCTCTGCTACCTTTCCCTGCAAGTTGTCACATGTATAATTAAACTGATAATGAACAAAAATTAGCAATATTGTGGTAAAGATGGTGATGCTGCTGCTGCTGCTGCTGATGATGATGTAAAATAAAACTAATGTTGTTTATGTGTCTAAGCACCACTTCAAAAGTGTGTGGGAAGCAGAGAGATAAAGCTCCATACATTGTACAGACTTCGGCACTATGGCTGCTTTACATCGGGGAAAATCACTTCATACCCATTGAATGAGGCCCATAGTACTGATGCATGTGATGTTAACATCAAAGTTATAAGAGATGCATACCTCCAAGAAAAAAATAACTAATTTCTTAAAGATGCGTGTAATTTTATAATGTAATTCTGGTATAATTTATTTTGTTTCTCAGAAAGTTTGGCTACGAATAGAATTAATATTAAAAATGTTGATACGAGGCTCTTACTCAGCAGAACTTACGAAAGAAATGAAAAATCACAAACAACAGCACCATTCTTGAAACAAATTTGCACACAATTTTTATTCCATCTGCAAGTACTAAAATAAATATGTTAACTGTAACTGCTATGTAGTCTGTGTGTTTATGCCATCACATGCACAGTTTTACCCCTCCACCACCAGAGAATTTAAAGAAAAACAAACAAACAAACAATAGAGTGGTGGATATGGTAGTTTATCTAATCAATATTGTCATGTGCAATTTTTCTCTACAATTAGTGCAAATGACACTGTCATTTAAGAGCTAGGAGAAGATTCACAAACTTTCTGCTAATATCTTGCAATAGAAGTGTTAGGACAGTTTATTATATTGGTATGTCTGAAAAACAAAATTACAATGTTGTACCTGAGTGTATCCACTGTTGACAGCAATACCAGTAATACGGAATGTGCAAGAATTAAATGCTGCTGTTTGCTGGCCTCCAACAGAATCATGAGCACCATTATTAAAGACAATGTGCTTCAAATTTCGAGGTCTCATCTGGCCAATTATTGACAGTGCTCCCATGTGCATAATTACTGATGCATCACCATCCAGGCAAAATACCTGTAACACGAGAATACAGGAGATGATTATAGTGTTACAAAACACAATAATATATATATATATATGTGACCTATAATATGGCAGCTTAGGTCTCTGATGATTGAGGCAGCAAGCATGACTGAAACATTGGCAAACTTCTACCAGACTACACAGCACAACATCTCAAGAGACGGACATCATGTTTTGAAAGTATTGTGTTCATTGTAATTTTATTATAGAAAATCTTACTAATTTATTTAGGTTCTGTATCTGTGACTTACATGACTAAACAGTGTAGTTGAAGGGCATAACTATATTATGCACCAACTGAAGGTTGTGACCAACATTCACACATCTTTATAACCACATACTTGTCGTTTAGGTTTCTTCAGTGCTATTCCCAGAGCAATTGTAGATGCATGTCCCATAGATCCAACTGTAAGAAAGTCCCTTTCATGGCCTTGTTCTCGTGCTACTCGATGCTCAAACAGCTCCCGAGAAAGCATTCCTGTTGTGCTGACAACTACATCACTGTCATGAAGTGAGTCTACAACCATCTTAAGGGCCACTTCTCTTGACAATGGATATCTGAAAATAAAAGAAGAAAATAACAAACTATCTTAAGATCTTGCAAAAATAAAACAAAATTAACACTGTGTTCTCCAAAATGTGGAGTACTATATAAAATCTCACAAAGATTTACAACATTTTGAAGAAAATTCTGTAAGAATGAAACATGTTAATATGGAGCATGAAAATTATAAGTAACTAAGTTAACAGAAAGAAGGCTAAATTAGGAGGAGTGAAGATTTCTAAAGTATGAAACTTCCTGAACTTACATAAATAAGAAGCAAAATAAATGAGACTGAAGTAAATACAAGAGGGGGAAGACACTCTACAAGTCGCATATTTTTCCAAATTCATTCTTTACTATTTTGCATACCTTATTGGCATTGATGTTTATTTGTTTTAGATACAAACCTATTGTTGCTATGCCAGAATTAATTTATGACACTTACTCCGAAGTTGGTCTTGGACGTTTATATGGTAAAAATGTCTGCCTCTTTACTAAAAGTGCATAAGGACTGCTATGGTTCTCCATGTACTGTTTTGCTGTATTCAGAGCATTCTTGGCTCCTTCAATGTAATCAGGCAGTGGCGAAAATGGGATATGTAGTGTGTCTGAGAGAGGAAAAATTACATGGCAGTAGTGCATTACAAAGAAATAATTCAACAACCTGAAAAAACAAATATATCAAGGGCGTGCAAATTGTGAAATGTCCTATTCACCAAATCTGTGCATTTATGTGTGAAAGAAAGAAAGATTAATATTTTCCACAGAATTCACAAATATCTGCTTTGATAAATTCAACACAATTTTAAACATGGGTCATACACAAGAAAATGATACAAAGTTACTATGATGAAGGCAGGTGGATATATACATTCTGGTACAGAATCAGTTTCGTGGTTTTGTAAGTTAATATCAACTTGATTTTCAACAGGCATACTGGTTTGACTGAGAAATTTTCTGTTACAGTTACATAATTTGGTATTTAGAGACATTTTAATGAAATCATGAGTCAGATATAGGAATGCCCAGTAAGAGCAATATAACAATATGTACTTGCCCAGCAGTTGAGATGTAATCTGCCCCTGAAGCATATGTTGGGGCTCATCACGCTTTCCTGGCTCTCCTCTCCAGCCAATCAGCAGTAGCATAGGCACTGAGTATACTTCTGGGGCAGCAAGTGATACAAGTGGATTCACAGTGTTGCCTAATCCAGAGTTCTGGATGGTAAGAATGACACTTGTATTTGAAACATATCTCATTCAAATCTTGAACACCCGGTGACAGCACAAATCTTTGAAATTACATTCAACAAATTTAAAGCATACAAAACCTCTACTTAAGCAATAAGTAGTTCCCAAGAAGACAATAAATACTAATATTAACAACAAGTCTGAAAAGGTGTACTCTTTCAAGTACACCAACATTTCAAAGGTGTTCTTCACGCCACTTCACGTGCATTGTTCTTGCACTAATGTTACTGAATCATTCCAACCAAACAAAATTAACCCTGCCCATCAGGAGCACCTGCAACATTTAAAACTGCAAGCAGTAAAAGAAGTTATCTTGACTGGGATGTGAATATATGACAATCTTCTCTCACACCGAGTATGCTTGATGTGGTTTGCTTTCTTACGATTTTGAAATAAAACTCTGAATGTTAAGAAATAATATCTCACTAGCTGAAAATGGTTACAAACTCTGTTAAGTTGAATAAGTCAATTCATATTAAATGAGACAAAAATTACCTGGAGGTAAACAAGGCTGGCATTGCCTGTTGCAAGATGATACCCAGCTGCTAAACCAATAGCATTGCCCTCATTTGCAGTTATTATATGATGGGACTCCTTCTCATTATAAGCAACGTATGCACAGAAATCTGTAAAAAAGATTAAGAAGTCTGACAATATAACTTGAGCCACCACCAATTAGTAGCAAATTCATTTACATATACATGATGCAATATAACAATGTATAAAATTAACTTGATTGTGAAACAAAATATTAAGAAAAATAACAAATTAAACAGTGATTAAAATAAATGTCTTAAATATGAGGCCACAGATGCCAGTAAGGATGCATAACATCCTGTTCATGACAGTCATCATATGTGGCAGCAAAACATAGGTGCTAAGATCACAAGATCAGCAGAGAATAAAACATCAAAGAAGAGGTTCTTGTGGTTAATATTAGGAATTACACTGAAGGGCAAAATAAGACATGAAGAAATATAGAAATTATTACAAATCAAGAATGTGGTGGAAGACATTATGCAATACCAAAGAAACTGACCACATTGAAAGAATGTTCCCTGGATGTTTCCCATGCAAGGCAAACTATAACGTGCCAATATAAAAGATGTGACATGGGCCAAGCAAAAGCTATCCCACTGGCCTCAGATGAGATTTTCTACCCAGTCCTTGTTAGGAAAGAACAATTTTGTTCTGATGTGTTTTATTTAATTTATCTTATAAGGAATAGTCCTGTCACAAATGGGAAAGAAGTAATAAACAAGACTTGTAGAATGCTTAAATGAACTACTGTAAATAATAAAGAAAAGCAGAAGCGTCACTTGTGCATTAGATCATATATATATATATATATATATATATATATATATATATATATATATATATATATCCATTATATTTAATCCACTACTAAAAACTTACATTAAATGGAACTCTGTCTGAAATGGATTCCATTTTAAATAAGTTTTACAGTATTTGTGAAACATGGTTGAAAGATATTTTTCTTGTTACCTTTAAGTAATGAGTCTGGGACACCACAGAAGAAACTTATACCAATATTACGTACAGCCCTGTAGAAGTCGCCAGGATGTAGAAAATCTCGAACAAGTTCTGTCATGTGACATGCTTCTAGATTTTGCTTTATTTGCTCTTGCACTTGCTGAAAGTATGTAGAGATATTTAATTTTGTATGCATTACTTGCATAAAGTGCATGAAATGGGCACATAATGGGCTGACCATGTGACTGTAAGTGTGCCTAATCAACTGGGACCCCTGGTCAAGTTAATCTAAGTTTGGAACTTGCCAGATCAGGGGCCCCAACAGATTGTTTTTTTTCTTCTGTCATTTCATCTGAAGTAGAACCAACGTCTGAAACACTGTGGTTCATAAAACATAGATGATGGATAAGTCCACGAAAACAATTTTACACAATAGATCTTAAGCTGAAGAAATATGTTTTTATATTGCCTGCAATCTATCGATATGCTTGTGTGAATGACGCTGATAATAATGATTACACAGCATAATATAATTTTTTTATTTCTGCTAGAAGCATTGAAAATTCAATATCTGTCAAGAACACATGTGGAAACTGTATATCCTGGTATGGATTACATCTTTCCAGTCTTGTTATTCTTCTCAAAGTATTTTGACAATAATCAACAAAGTAAATAAAGAAACTATCAAACAAACAACTAAGTATGTGAAGCAGTGGCCTTCACGAGAAGCTGACAGTTGCTCAGTCAATATATTTCCTGCCTTTTACATAATACAAAGATTCACTATTGTGTTCATAAGATCCCCAGCCACTGAACCCTAACATGAAGAAGATTCCAGTCAATATTTATTAGTTATAGTTTATGTAATAATGCTTTTCAGTAGCTCAGACTACAAAGCATCAAGATGTCTATGATGATGTATGAATTGGTCATTCAATCATTCATAGGACTAATGTCAGGTCATTAGATTTTGCTCACTCACATTTAAAAAAACTATACTGAAACAGTGCAGACTTGATTGGATATGTCAAGGAAAACAGGCTATAAATAATGTGATTTTGAGAACAGAAATACTTAATATTAAGAAATGAAATATAAAAGTAAAACAGTAATTTGTCCAGTTGTAAATTATATTAGAATACAGCACTGACTATAATTAGTAGACTAGTATATGTTAAGGTGAAACACTGCTATGAAAAAAATGATGGTCATTAAGTTCATACATAGTGGCAAAAATTTTCTAGCAGAGGTTACTAATATTTACTCATTTATCATCATATAAGCAGACACTTCCATGCTCTGATACACATTTCTTTAAAAATTTTAAAGTTAATAAATATATACAATGCTTATACTAAAGCATGAGTCATCATTATCAGAGAACACAAAAACACTTACCACATCTTGTATATCTGCAGGATTTCCAGTGCTGAATGGATGGTGGGAAAATCTAGTCTGAAGACAACCTAACAATGTGCGTCTTAATAGAGCAGGTGTCATCTCCTGGCAACCTGTCTGTTATAATAAATTACATTTATTATCAAGGGTCTATGCATATTCAAATACATATGACTGCTAATTTCCAAGGTCAATTCTTTGACCTCACAAGCTTTAAGCCAGACTTCTGTAAACTTGGGCTCAGAATTTGTTTATATGAAACTATACTTGTAACATTCCAATCATGTTTTCTTATATAACAAAGATAAAAGGATGCATCATTTCTAAATGCAGATAATAGAACTGTGATTTTTCTTCAGTTAAATTGCATAAAAGTAAATCTATTCCTTCTTTACACCATGGAAACATATGGGGTAACAGAGGTAAAGCTCCGTACATTCTTGACCTGAGTACTAGATGGAGGTGGTCATCTTCACCCCTGTTGAAAAAGCCCCAAGTGCCCATTGGACAACTTGCTGGGTGGGCCCCAGAGCTGCTCTGGATACAGTGGTGGCAAAGAAAAACTCCCTGCCCTTGTCAAGAATTGAATCTTGGTCAACCATCATATATCCAGTCACTTTACTAAACCATCACTCACTTTTGTTCAGAGTATTTTCCAGAAATTTCTAACTCACCTGAAGTTTTAAGATACCATCTGGCTTTTCACTTAATATCAGTTATTTAACTTCCTCCTACAAATGTATGTTCAGTCTATGTTACAAAATATTTCTTAACACTGTAAAAGAAATGGGTATGTAACATGTTTCTGTTGACAACTACTATCAGAGTTTGTGTATCTGACTGGTCAAAGATCATTTCCCTGTCTGCTGGGCAGTCATGGACACTTTAAAATGCTTTAAAAAATGTGACCATGATGAAAAATAAGTAATAATGTTAAAGAGTCAAAATACAAAAAAAAAAAATTGACAGTGGAACTACGGTTCCGGAGAATTTGACGTAAATAAATCTATACGGAAAGGAAGTTTATATATTGGCATTAATCTAAATATTTCCTTTATACATGCTTTACAATTGAGATAAGTTTGATTAAGACATTGCTTATTCAACTTCAATTAGTTACGCTGGAAATGGGTCTGTGGTAGCTGAATGTAATGTAAAGTAATGTAATGTAATGTAATGTAAGGTAAGGTAATGTAAAGTAAGGTACGGTAAGGTAAAGTAAGGTAAGTTAAGGTAAGGTAAGGTAATGTTTTATAGGTAACAACAATGCTAAGTAAACAGATGACGTTTCCTAGGCAACAATAATGCCGAGTAAACAGATTACGTTTCCTAGGTAACAATAATGCTGAGTAAACAGATGACGTTTGCTAGGTAACAACAATGCTGAGTAAACAGATGATATTTCCAAGGTAACATAATGAAGTTTGACGTTTCCTAGGTAACATAACAATGAAGTTACACTTTTTCGTTCCACTTTTTGCCGAATGACACTGACCCTAAAGTATAGACGTATTTATGTCAAAAAAAAAATCGCTACAGAAATCTATGCTATATAATCTCAGAAAGTCAAATAGAATTGTGAAATAAGCTGAATCAATCAATATTATGATACAATGTCTGCCTTTATGAATTACTACAAGAAATTGTTCCCTGGTGTAGGCAGTAAGAAACTTCACAAGTGGTGGAGTAAAATACAGGACATAATAAAGAGTAAACTGGACTCACACAGCTCTTGCAAACTTGGCAATAAACCTACATGCTCCTTGAAAGATTAACTTTTTAATAAGTGCCTATTTGCTTCTCAAGGACTCTAATCCATGGAATTTGTGTTATCAATATTTCATTGTGTGTATAATTAATTCAAATAAATATACAGGGATGTCAGAGTGGAGGACAGTCATCAGATTTCAAAAACCTCCAGTAATAGCCAACCAACCACAAACATAGTTAACAGTGTCTCCGATTTAATATTAAAAAATCAAATGTTACATTGTAAGAGTTATGTTCTAGTAGGCAAAACTGTTTCTTTGCCTCCTTAATGGGTTTTATTTTTTGGTGTAGTGTACTGTCTTACTAATACCATTTACTTTGTGTGGAAAATAAGACATGTATCATAAAAAAGGTTACTAACATGTGATAAAAATAAAGATTTGATTCAGGAAGACTGACCCATATCAGCTGATACATATATACATACCTTAACCTTTGTATGCTAATCCTGCTGATAAAATGTTCTCTCCCGACAAGTGTCTTTAGGGATAATAGGCCAGCATCTCAAACTGGGAGACAATGACATATCTTATCTTACTGACCTTGGCTTGGCTCCTATTCAAATGCTGGGGAAAGGTCAATGCCATCACATGATAAAGCAAGACAAATCATTCATGCTAGAGGTATAAGAATTTTAACAAACCTATTACCACAATGAAACAATACACATCTATATTCTTAACCAATAAAAATGGGAATTCTGAATACTTATTTTCTTTCACATTCATACACCCATGCCCCCAAACCATAAATAAACAAATCCACCACACTATGAACACACAGAACAGTAGATGTAAGGTTCCATGCATTCATAATCTTAGCACTATACAAAGATGAGTGGTCAGCATCATGTGCATATTTATTACAAGAAGAGATATGAATGAGCTATATAGTCACCAGGCTCAGTGGTTCTCAACTTTACTTGATTCAAAGACCAGCAAAAAGCAAGAGAAACCAGAGTTAGTTTTCTGGATAATTGTCATCTGTCTCACATTGTATAGTACAAATAATAGCTTGCTAATTACTAGCATTTCTACATAGGTATACTTCCAGTAAAACAAAATTTTAAAAGTACATAATTAACAGGCACCTTCGTAAATGATTTTTTTCCAAACAATCATGACTTAATCTTAATTGTTCAGGAATAAACATACTTCACCTGCATTCTTCTCTGATTATGTTAACAGAATCATATAAATACAAAACTGAATATACACTCAGCATGATGCACTGCTTGCAAGATTTTCAACTTTTTAGGTATAGTCACTGAGCATAGGATAAAAACAGCTTATAAATTATTTAAAAATCTGGGCAGAGTGCAAATATATGGAATGAGAGTAACAAATCTAAATTTTGTTCACAAAGAAATTAAGAAGCAGATTAAAATCTTGCTACCATTCAGTTAAGAATATTTCATCTTTTTGATTCCTAAAAATACTAAACATGAGGAAGTTAGGAGGAGATTAAATTCTGGAAATGCTTGCTACTTCTCAGTTCAAAATATTTTGTCTTCCCGTCTGATTTCTAAGAACCTGAAAATTAAAGTATACAAAACAATAATCTTGCCTGTTGTTTTGTATGGGCGCGAAACATGGTCTCTCACTCAGAGGGAGGAACGCAGATTGCAGGTGTTTGAGAATAGAGTGTTGAGGAGGATATTTGGGCCTAAGAGAGAAGACGATGGGGCATGGAGAAAACTGCATAATGATGAGCTTAAAAATCTGTACTGCTCCCCCAGTATTGTCAGGGTGATTAAGTCGAGAAGAATGAGGTGGGCTGGGCATGTAGCGCACATGGATGGGACAAGAGGTGTGCACCGGGTATTGGTTGGGAAGCCTGAGGGGAAGAGACTGCTGGGGAGACCTAGACGTAGATGGGAGGATAATCTCAGGCAGGATCTATGGGAGATAGGAGTTGAAGAAGACTGGATATTGTTGGCCCAGGACAGGGTCCGGTGGAGGGCTTTGGTTAATTCGGTGATGAACCTTCGGGTTCGGTAAGCCATCTAGTTAGTTAGTTTATATCCATTTTATGGGCATGATATCTGATCTCTGGTCCTGAGGGAAATGGAGTGTTACATTGCATGAAAATGGGGCATTGAAGAAAATATCTGGATTGAATAGAAGCAGTGACATGGAAATTTGGAGCTCTTTACCAAAAATTATCAATGTGATTCAAGTTATTCACAATATGACAACTACATGAAAATTGGCACTACAGAATACTAATGAACACGTAGCAGCAAATTTGTCATCATGAACTAAGCTTCTATGTTCCACACATCTTCCATACAATAAAATAAGGGGGGGGGGAGGCTACTAGCTTACACCACCAATCTGTTTAGCATTTACTATGGGAGTATGAGTGGAAGAACTCACAACTAAATTGTTTATCCTGACATCCATAATATGCATTTCACATAATCTAATGTAATCTCTTGTTTTGAAAGAAAAAATAAATTATAAGTGCCTGAAAATAAAATGCTAGGAAAACATTTGGACTCAAGAAGGATGAGCCACATGTGCACTTCGGAATATTACAGAATGAAAAACACTTTATACAGGAACCTATGATGAACTGGGCATGTATATAGGATAGGAAGGGCAAGTAATGCATACAAAAAATAACTGAAACTAAAAACCTGGAAGACCAAGAAGGAGATCAGAGGGAAACATTAACATGGCTCTTGCAGATGTCAGTAGGTAAAATGGACTCAGAATTGAATCCAAATGCAGGTCTTGGTATGTGCAATTTTGCATCTTTGGGTTTGCGACCACAGAGTTAGATGTCTGTCATCCATTCAACAAATTACCATCACATATTCTATACACAATCAATTTATAAAAAGTAATAACCAACAACTTGTCGAGCAAAGTTTACACTGACTAGCAGAACACTAGCTTTCTCTCGTTCTGCTGTCAGTTATGTTCAAAAATTTCTACAGCATAAAATTTGGAGTATGATGATGACAATAGTGGCAATGTCAATGGTAAACACAATACTAAGGAAACAAACCATCAGAAATTTGTGTAGTTGCTATGTTTGTACTTCAAAATATCTTTATATGAAACTGCTCAATGTTACTAAAGAGTATGTAATTAACAATAATACCTTGAGAAGATAGCATATGAGACTGCCTGGGCTGTTTCTCAGTGGCAATAATGTGATGAAGATGGTACAGTAATTCTATACCTACATCCCAAAACACTACTTACATCACAATCTTTTAGTGCACTTTCAATAACCGAAATTTAAAAAAAGTAATTTTGCCTTTATTACCTGAACAAACATTACTTCAGAGACAAAGCTGCAGAATCATATAATACATGCAACTGCTCCCACATACAAAGTCTGCAAGTCGACAATGTTGCTAATACTAACAAAAATAAAAAATCAACAGGATAACTCTCTCATTCAAGAGTTATCCAGACATGCACAGGATATAATGGATGTGAGGAGGGGAATTCTCATCTTTAGAATGAAGCAACACAAAACAGAATAAAACAATGATCTATGATCTCAACTGAATTCAGTTGAAAATGTTCAAAATTTACACAGTAAAGCTCTGAATATTTGAGTCAAACTAGGAAAGAAAATCACATAATTCAGTTGACCAGATCAAGGCCAGTCTTCAATTTACATGTAGAATTTGCATTCTCTTAGTCTCATAATAACAACAATAAAGCGTATAAGTCAAACATACCCAATATGTAATGCATATTATATTTCCAATATTCAAACAATATAAAAGCCTTGATCAAACAGAAGTAGATTAAAATGCTATTATTCCCTCCATGATGTGGAACCAATTTTTCTGTTTATTTCAGCAAGAATGACAAAACACTTGAGGCTATTCTCAGGAGAGATTGCTGATAATGAAATATCTTTCTCCTCATGCTCTTTCTCAACTGAGACCTTCTTTTTTCTTTTTCTCTTCAGTTGATGCTGGCCATCTATGTAGTCTCCTTTTCTGTGTTGCTCACCAGGGATGTCACTGGCATTCCGACTCCGCTTTTGCTTTGGATAAAAATACACCATTTAAATTTTAGGGTTTTCTGGATTTTGGATCATTGTGTAGAAGAGATTTAATACAGACAAAATAAACAATAAAATTGTCCAACTTCATCAATAACTGAACTTCTTGCTTTATTCTAATCAATCCTCTGTAATCCTCAGAGCTCATTGTTAACCTTTTGGACATTTTAAAGGGTAAAACTAGTACGCAGTACACAAAACTGAAATGGCAAATCCTACAATATTAAAAACACTGACTAAACATGTGCAAACAAGCAGGCTGTCTTCTACTAGCAGTAAAAAGACTGTTGACAGTAGTGCCACTCACACATGGTGGTGAGTCAAAGAACCACAAAACACCTGTTTCAAACATGACTAGTGTATGAAAAATCCACCATAAAAATTTTTGGGAAAAGATTTTGGGATGTCAGGCATGGGTCCAACAATGTATTCTGAAACGTTTCTATCCTTCTAAACACAATTACCTTTTTTGTTTGTTTTTCATACTCCAGGGCATCATAATAATTTGGTTTTCCTCGCTTCACTCTCTCTGTTCGCCTACGCTTGGTAATACCTTCATCCCGCACTTCTGCTGCTTGTGCTGTAATGACTGCACGCCGAGCAGAAAAAAAATTATGCCCACATGGGCATGCTTTACATGCTACTGGCAGCTGCAAAACATAGCATACCAAGCAAATAAATTCATTATTATTTATGGTCGATTGTAAAAACAATCCTATGCTAAAAAGCTGACAAGTCAAATATATCAAATTATGGAGCAATTGCTCTTTTAACAGGGTTTTCTAAAATATTTAAGAATGTTATGCACCATTTAAACTGCAGTGGCATTTTGTTTAACAAACAGTTGGTTTTACAGAAGACCTATCCACTAAGAAAGCTACATACAGACTCACCTATTTAAAATTATAAGCGCTGAATAACAACATTGATGTGTCAGAATCATGATCATAGTTTTTACAACTTAAAGTAATTTCTTATGGAAGACATTCAAATGTTAGTAAACCATTTACATCATGTAGGATTTGAGGTTTTCATGATGGTGTGAGTTTAGATTGTAGTCTTGAGGGTTTATGCACTATGCAATCCTAAGATTCTACATCAGCATTTCAGAGGAACATGCTGGAGATAACAGGAATAACAGCTAACAGAGCCACAGGAAGAGGATGAGAGATGGAGCCAAATTCATGCACACACTGTTATTATCTAGTTAACTATAACTATATATGACTAAAGAATATATATATATATATATATACTAATGATGAACTGGGAAGGTTGGAATGAAGCAGCTGTTGCCTAATTTAGGGCACTATTTTGGCATTTGCCTTGAGGGACTGTGAAAAACCATGAAAACTGGGGACAGGTGATCTCCAGGCCAAGATTTGAAACATAACCCTCAGAAACACCAAACAACAGTGCTAATGACTAAGCATTGACGTTCTGCATGCAGTCTTTTGACACCTATTTTGTATTCACTACATTTTCAATTGGGTTTCTAAGAATCCTTGTCAACTGATCAATTTTAACGTGGGGTGGGGTCAGAATGTGTTGAGCAAAATCCTATTTTTGATACTTATACCAGGAAAATAAGAACAACTTGCAACCTGTGCTTCCTCCCCATCTTCATAAAATATCATGTAACTAATTTTGACGGAATTCTGGGATCACAGTTGGTGACGGTTCCATCAACAAAGTGAACTTTTTATGAAACTTACATTAAAGGCAATGTTACATTTACTCAAGGAAAATGGTATAGGTCGTATTTATTGCTTAGATTGTTTTTCTAAACATATGACGAAACAAATGGCACTATACAGTCACGTTAACGAGATAACACATTGTACTAACCTGTTGGACACATTTTGGGCAACTTTTTGTAATCATCTTTTTGGGCATTCTGATAACTACATCACTAAAAACAAACCACACCAACCAGGCACAGCCATCGTTCACATTACGTTTTTAAAGCCTACGAAAATTTTAAAAAAGTTATTTCTCTGTTTAAGATACCTTTACCCCAATAAAAAAATTAAAGTTTAAGCCAAAATCCTTTCATCAAAGTACCCTAAACAGATCTTTATGCACTACCTTCTCACAACCTACGTCATAACAGAAACTGCACTAGCTACAGATTGTATTCCTTTTCTCTTTGATATTATTCTATGACAGCCGTAATTTAAAATTCCAATAGTTCCATAGATGAACAATTAGAAGTAAGAACTTATGATTTAGCTACGGATTGTCTGCACTAGAGCTAGCAGACTACTGCGGAGGTCTACCGAAACTTATA
This sequence comes from Zootermopsis nevadensis, assembly GCF_977971745.1. Taxonomy (NCBI): domain Eukaryota; kingdom Metazoa; phylum Arthropoda; class Insecta; order Blattodea; family Termopsidae; genus Zootermopsis; species Zootermopsis nevadensis. The sequence goes on from NW_028259142.1 coordinate 13,729,922, forward strand.
AACAAATCACTGACGTTCAAATTTGAAAGGCCAAAGGTGTTTCTGCTTTCATGTTCCCGTCAATGAGTCTAATCAATTGAAACATTATTCATTTTCGATATTGATGAATATTTTAATTCAGACAGACATTTATTTCTTCGACATGAACTTGTGAAATAAAATAAGCTCAGAAGTGGTAATGTCAATGTAAGAACTGGACTATTAAAATAAATGTGCTATAGGTGGCTTGTGGGTGCCGGCGGGTGAAATATTGTGTAAACATGTGGGAACTGAAACTCTGTATTTGAAATATTGACCATTTGTTTACAATAATTATTTGGAAGTATCTACAACAAATTGCGTTACAAATAATAAGCGTGTGACTCTTACTCCTATCATTGTAACCTACATGCTAGTAGTTGGTACCGGAGGTAAAGCTACCGAAGCGCCAAGCTGACCTCTTCCATTTATATCTTGCAGAGATCCGTGCTTTTGCTGCTAAGGCACAAGGGAAACTTTACCATACCAACATTTTAGTATTCTATTTACGTGTGTAATATGTTTTGTTTTTGTTTAGCTTTGTAACCTGTACTTGGCCTTACAAAATCAACTTTGGCATATCACAATGGAAGAGCAAGAAGGGCGAATGGCTGTTGATTCAGATGAACCAATGTCAAATGATGAGAATGATATTATTATCAACGAAGTAGATGGCTTGCCCAATGTTCATCCAAATTACATTGAATTAGAACTTCATCATGATGCTCCTAGACAGAATTTAGATGATGCACGAACTATGGATGAATTGATTCATGATGAAGATCTTCCAACTTCATTGATAGTTACAAATCTAGATGGCTTCATCTTCAAAGATGAGAAAAAAAAAGTAATGTTTTATGTTGTTACTGTAGTTAAAGTGCAAAATATTGTTTGGGCCCCACAATATTCCACAACAGTTTTTGGTCCTGCAGTTTTCCTGCTGTGTTAGGTTTGCTTTGGTTTTACCAAGACTTCTGTGTAGATTTGTGAGCTTGGTTTTAGAAGTTGGCTGGCACAAATCTTAGGGACACTTTTTCAGAATGTACAATTTTTTTACTGTGTTTTTCATTGAGGTATTTAGAATTTTGTATGTAAACTGAATTCAAGTCTGATACTTATTTCAGTAGACATATAAGATGCATCCCTTAGGTCACAACAAATAGGATGGAGTGTCTGATGACAGAATGTCAATACTAAAAGATTGTATTCCTAAGGTCATTCCCAGTTAGAAATATCATGAATAAATTTGATTTTCAGTGGTTGTGGAGAATAACAGAGTCATTTATGTGTCTTGTGGCATCAATAATTTGATTATGTATTTCCTTTTTTCTGTTTACTTTGCATTCATACACCATGTTCTTCATGGGGAGCGAGGTCCAGTGGCCACAGAGGCCATTTCTACGAACTATCATGACTAATATGTTGGCCAAGAAATGGCTCATTTGGGAATTCCATCATATGTCAACTGAAATGTGGAATGCCCTATCACACAGGAAGTGCATTATGTAATCATGTTCTGTCCATAGCTCCATAAATGTTGAGAACGACTCATGTTTGTATGATATTTCTGACTGGGAATGGCCTCATTACTGACATCACAGTCATTGGATATTTGGTATATTACATTAGAAGATATGTAGAAATACAATAGGTACATACAGGAACCCTAAGAATGGAAAATACTAAAGTATGCCTAGTCATATACATAATTACACTCTTAATAATAATTTCTTTGTAATTACAAAATATATTTAGAAATATTTAAATTTATACTCAAAATGTTTATTACCAAATTGATGTAGAAAGTAAATGACTATACATGTAAAGGCTGTACACTTAATTCACTATCTGTATATAATAATATATAAGTACAGGTTATTTTCTCTGCATTGTATATAGACCAGAAACTAATATGTCCCATTCAGTTCCAAGCCCTCCTTGTTTCTTGTATCTTCTCATATGTGTGTCCTAAAGTGAAGTGGAAAATAGTGGTGTTAAAGTATCTACTTGTTTCAGATCATTCTGAATAGAAACTGCATCAGACTGTAGATTGCTTTTCATCAGATTTTAATTAGCCTAACTAATTGTATGGGTATACTGAATTCATTTAAAATTTTGCACTTCTCTTGCAACTGAATAACAGACTTTCTTGAAGTCTGTAAATAGCAGATATGCTGTCCAGTTGAATTTCACAGTGTTTACTAATGCTATACTTTGTTTTTAGAGCTGTAGTTTTTGTCTTACACTTTTCAGAAAGAACTGGAATTACTCTTCACTCAGTTTGGCGAACCAGCTTCATTCCAATTTTTCAGAAGCTTTAGGCGTATGAGGGTGAATTATAATTGCCCAGCTGCTGCTGCTAAGGCTAGAATACACATGCACCAGACACAGTTTGGAGATACTTTAATCAACTGCTACTTTGCACAGGTAAGACAAGAAATCCATTTACAAATGTAAGATTTTCAGTCGTTCACTTCCTAATAATACAGCCTTTCCAAAAAGATGCTCTAGCTTTAATTGTATATATTTACCAAAATACATGACAAATATCATTGTGTTTGATAACACTGAACACACCAGTACTGGAAAACTGAAATTATAGACCATTGACATCCACAACAATTACCTAGTTGGAAATGAAGAGAAATGTTGAAATGGATTTCTGATCATGAAGGCATCAGTAGTAGTTCCTGTGAGATTCTAAGACCAGTAGATTATTCTCACTGGGCTACCATGAACAAGTGTAATTCTGCAAAAAATTACATAAACATGTTGCCATCCAAATGATTATGGCCAAGTGTTAGGGACAAATATTAAACTTTTTATAAAATATGGAACTTTTTATTATAATTACAAATGCACTTCCCCTGATTTGTCTTGCAATTCTAAATGTAAAGTATGGAATAAAAAAGACTTAGACCTACTTCAGAGTCACCACTTACTATCCTATTGGAGAAATTGCATTAATTTTTTTTTATTTATATTTCTGTAGAGCAGCATTTCTCAACCTATGGTATGCAAGCCAATGTTGAGTGGTATGCAAACTAAGTAAGAAAATCAAAAGATAATATTAACATAAATAAGATTTCCCTGAACGCATTTGGTTAGTGGTACATTTAATGTGTTAAATTAGAATTAGTGGTATGCCAGCGAAAAAGGGTGAGAACCCCTGTTCTAGAGGTATATCCATGAGGTGAAACAAATTGCTGCACAATGTTTGAAAATACTGGAAAAATTTGTTGCCATCCTCATTAAGTTATTAAAAAGATGGTAAAATTGTCTGTATTCCATTCTATTTGGCACATATTTCATGCACCCAAATCAGAGTCTCTGATTCTCCAATTAGTAGCGTGCAATAGCTTCATTGGTAGAGTCTGAAGGAGCTTAAAATTGTGCAAGGACCAACACCTTAGTCAAACTGAGCCGAGTGAAACCAGTGTGCATTCTCCTTTGCTGTATTCACTTGCTTAATTTTCAGATTAGTGACAAGATAACTTGCCCATATGCATACCCCTGAGCAAATGCCTTGTTTAATAAGATGTATTCTTTATTCAAGCCTGTTTCACCAGTTGATTTAGAGGACCAACACTTGCAACCACCGGCTCCAGTTAAGCAGTTCTTGATTTCTCCACCAGCATCACCGCCAGTTGGCTGGGAGCCAAGAGATGAAGGAGAACCACTAGTGAATTATGATCTTTTAGCTGCTATAGCAAACTTGACCCCAGGTGTGTATTCAATCCGGAGAGTACTGAAGATGGCTTCATCTGCATTCATATTTTATACAGTGACACCTGTTATCAGTGATAAGGATATGAACTGAATTTCCTGTACTGATTTCAGAATGGAACACATCAGCTGCTGATCTGTTCTGATGATATGAGGAGTTAGTTTTACTTCTGTAGAAACTGAAACTTTCAAAATGATTAAGTTGCTCCACTCACATTATAACTGATATTTCACTTAGGATGTTTATTTATTATGTAATTGAACACATTTAAAAATTCTCTTTTCTTGCGCTAAGTAAATATTCACTTGAATGGTTTGCTGTTCTCTAGCAAGCAACACACTTTGTATCACCATTATAATGCAGAAAAAACTAAACTGTTCAAGCATTAAGAAGCTATTGCAACAAACAGATGTTTAGCAAGGAGACTGGTGATCTGAAAGAAATGCAGAAAATTTAAAGTTGGTCATGTGCCTAGGCATCATACCATGAAGTAATGGGAATGTGTAGGTGCAGCTTCATACATTCTTGAAGAAGGGTACATGTAAAGTTGATCCTATGCCTAGGAATTATACCATAAAGGGATGTAGAAAGTGTGGAGGTAAAGGTTCACACATTCTTAGATTTGGCACTAGTGTAGGCGAGTGGTCAAATGCTTAACCACCAGTACCCTTTGGACAAGAGGTTGGGTGGGCTTCAGAGCTGGTGTGGATATGATGGTCCTGCCCCTGCTAGAAATTGGACCTTGGTCATCTGGCCTATAGTATATCACTTTACTGACTGAGCTGTCCCAGAAGATGGCTGTCTTCAGGTTTGTAGTGCTATGTAGTCTGGCCAAGGACCTCTGAAACATTGGTAAACCTTGACCAGACTACATGGCACTACAGCCCAGAAGACAGCCATCTTTGTATGCACCACTGTGAGAACCACAAATCCTACTGAGCTATCCCAGCTTCACCAAAAGAAACAGAAGTGCAGAGTGAGAAATCAGAAACAAAATTATTTGAATTCACGTGGATGGCTTTATTAGGGGTAAAAGCCCATTACAATTTTTAAACAGTGGATAAGTCATAGAATGAAAGGAGGGGATGAGAGAGTTTATCTTCACTGAAGATACTGTGATTGTTAAATTGGTTTCAGTAGCCAACATTCACCTTCAACTAGTAAATACCATCAAAAAGTTGTAATTTGGAATAAAGCAAATAAATTACTTTTGGGAAACCTCACATATTGTCTTGCTGTCTTTGCATATTTAAATTTCTTATAATGTGCAGAGAATTTGTAATCATCTTTAGGCTGCAAGAAATTCATTTCAGTTAGTTTTGATCTCTGACACATGGCTTGCATTTGAAAGCAGCTTGCCTCTGAATGAGATGCTGCTGAGAATTGTGGAATGTTTTTTAGACATAGACAAATTATCTGCACGCAGTTTGTAAATTGAGGAATTTGAAGTATTTGAAAATGTAACTTTCTGCACACCTAGATTCAACCTTTCATTAAATGAATTAATGTAGGCTTACATTTTATGTTCTTCAGGAGAGCCACATGAATTGCATCCACCATCAGGCAGCCAGCCAGGTATTGTAGTTCATGTTTGTGAGGAATCTGCTGGGACATCCAAAGGCGGAACGCCACTACCAAAAGCTCGAATAATGCAGACAAGGTGCCCAGATCACAACTGAACACTATGAAGATGCTGCCTAATTTGCCAGTTTGTACTTAGGCTTCAGTGTGAATCCTGTAGTTGACATGGGAATGCCAGCTACTGATACTGTACCTTTATCAAAATTGAAATGTTTCAATATTTGAGAAATTGAAAAGAAAGATTAGTAAATTTCATACATTGTAAACAAAATTGGAACAAGTCTTATAAATTTTAGATTCCATTCACAGTTATTAAGGTCAGTGTCAGTGGAAGACAACTGATTTTGAGTTCTCCTTCATATAAGAATTTTGCATCATGTAATGTTTGTTGTGTTTGCTTTTGATTTAGTGCAGCTAATTTATTCTGAAGCATTTGTATAAGATATTTATCCTCATAAAGTGTAGTATGAAGTTTTCTAAATAAAATATTACAGTATTTTAATTTATATTGGCAGTTATCAATAGCAAAACATTTGGATATATTCCAGTTGTTTGGCATTCCTGTTTGTTGCAAACTATCATTGTGGAATCATCACTGGTATTATAGCATGAACTGACAGATCAAGACAGAAGAATGTGTTTGTATCAGCCCCTATGAGAGACATGTCAAATTCAGTCAAATTGTGTAAAGTGCTACTGTTTCTCCATTCCTTCAGATTATAGAATCACACATTTGTAGATGTTGTGAACATAAAATTTTTAACAGCTTTTATGTTTGCATCATGTAGTTCTATTTGAATCTTTGTTAGTTACCATCTTGACACATTTATTTGCAAATAAATTAATGTACTTTGTACAAAACTTATTTTGCCTGAAACATGTCAGTAGATCAGATGACATGAAATATATGATGTGCAAAGTGCATGAATTTACTTGTAAATAACTGTTGTGTGAAGAGTGTAACTAAGAAACATAAAATGTAATGTTATTATGCTATTTTTCTGTATACTTTAACATACCTGTACTTTCCAAATAACAAACGAGACCACTAAATCAGTGTCTTAGGAAGCAACACAATGTTATACAATACATTAGAATGGCACTCAAGTCTGTGTGTTCTGAGAGTGCATTGGCTGAATTAATATCAACTATCAAGAATTTATCCCTGGAACTTGTCATTGCTATAGTAAGAATAATGACATTGTTTGTTATTGTTTTCAATCACTTGAATTGCTTTGATAAAGATTTGCTGTTGTCAGCAGTCCTGGGCTTATTACAAGCCCATATTCAATATATTCATTAGGATAATCTTAGGAACATATTGATTGGCAGTTTTTCATGGTGCAAGTATTAAGCTATGTAATTTAGCCTTGTTGATTTACATTTGAGAGATTTTACAGACAAGTATATTATTTCGTGTTGAACTTGTTATCACTTTTAACTCTGTGTGTGTTTAGAGGTGCATCAGCTCTCGAGGTTACCACTCTTATGAGAAGACGGGTGGGCATCAGTAACATGAAATGAATTACATTTTTTGCCTACATATCATATCAGAATTGTCAAGTTTATTGTGTTGTGTTCACCCTACTAATAGACCTGCAGTACAGTATACAGTAGAAAAAGTATGTCTTTCTCTGTTAAGAATTAACTTTCAGTGTTATGTTAATCATATAAACACAGGTTTTCTGATTAATAGTCAGTGGATTGGTTCAGCATTGTGCTGTAATACCAATTACTCGAATGACACAAGGCTGTTGGAATCAAATACAGTGTAACCACGATAGAACATGCATGGTTTAAAAAAAATTGAGACCTTGAGCAAAATAATTGGATTTGTCAGTTTCTTAATGTTACATACCTGTAAAATTTTATATAAAATGAGCAGTTCCTAACTAGCTGCCAAATTTCTTCCATGACTTTTTCACTGACTGCACTTGCAGTATTTCTTCTTAAGTTATTTATGAATGGTAGTCCACCCTCTCTTGTATTAATGGTTATTTTAATGGTGTATCATCTGGTATGGCTGTTTGTGCCCCTTTCTTGCAGTACTGCTTCTGAAGCTATTTGTGGCTGGTGGTCAATAAACATATCTTTAACCCATCCTCTTTGTCTCTTAGTCTGAGAGAAGAATGTTCTGTTTGTCATTTACCTCAGTTCTTTATGATGGTATTGGGTTAGTATGACACACACACTGGGGCTGTACCCTAGCATAGGCTGTTCACCACCTGTTTCTAACAGTATAGACCATTTTTACTCCGAGTAGTCCATGTGGAATTTTCGTTGACAAAGTGGCATTGGCGCAAGTTATTTCTTCAAATTCTGTGACTTTCCCATATACTTTTCATTCTACCATTACTTCATATTTGCTCATGTGCCATCTGGGGGATGGCCAGTGGGCCTGTTAGTGGTCACATGTACATAGAGACATAGTCTCACCCCATCATAACAAAAAGAAATAATACATGCTACACTCTGCTCAGCAATACCACTCAAAATAACATTTCTCCATTGTAATAACAGTATGAGAAGTGAATATGTGTAAATATAAGAGTAATTAGTACTGCATACATTATTTTTTGGTCAGTAAATACCAAGCCATAACGAGCTGAGCCAAATCTGTAATGTGGAGGCAGTGTGAAGATGGTATGAAAAATATTAAACTTCTTGGTTCAGATAATGCTAAAGATGTTGAGAATGTTGAATTATTTGTTACTTTGATATTACCAGATCCCCACTTCAACAAAGAATAAATATTTCCCTGCATTAATTTGTTTTAAACCTCAGTTCCATACTATAATATGCATAGTTAGACTCAGGTGATGGACAGAGAGATATGCTTTTAGCCATTTTATAAATTCTCGGTATATCGAGGTTGCACTGTGCAGTAGTTCATTGCATAACTGTTTAAGAATGGAGAAGCCAAGGTATCTTTTGAAAAGACTAATACATTTTGGTATTTTCTGGTGCTGGGTATTGACAGTGGTGATAACAGTTTTTCTATTTCTTTACATATGATTTATAATCCATGTGCTTGGATAAACATTCTGTATGTTCCACTTATTTTTATGATGACACAAAGCACTGGCAGTACATTTTGTTGAACACAGATCATAATATCCTGTTATTGTATGTCCCTAAATTTGGATCCATAGTTGAAATAACAAAACTAATGGGACACTTATAGTGTACTGTTGAAATGTTTAATAATAATGCAACATATATCAGCATCTTTTCTTATTATAATGTTATGTGTTATTGTAAATATTTTCTAAACAACTGTTCATAGTCAGAAGTGGATTGATACATTATAAATGTTATGTTATTAAAAATCCATATGCTCTGCTGTTCACTACTTCAGGTATTGCTTTTTGTAAGAACTTTTTCTGAGCCATATGAAGAATGTTTCTTAATAACATATGCATGAATTACTTGATGCATCAAATTGGCATTTCTGTCTTTTGAGTTTGATTTTTTAAATTCTGTTGTTCTTTAATTTAGTCAATTACAAATTGTTTTTCTTAAAGGGCCTATGTAATCCAAACAGATGTTTTAAACCTGAATTTATGTGACTGCACAGAACTGTCTCATTTCTTTAACTGATATCTTAATTGAACAGCAGAGGGAATGAGGGTCATGTGACATTGTATATCTTGATGTAAATAAACGAACATACCAATATATGCAAAGCTATTGCTGTTTTTTCTTTTTATAAGAAGTTTGTTATGACAAATTGGGTATAATCTATATGTATTAGTAAAACAAATTCCTGCTTGTGTATAGCTATTTTTACACAAAACGACTGATGGCAGGAAGAATGGAGGCCAGTAGGACATGCTGCAATTAATATAGTTTCAATATCCCTTAACAGAGACTGAATATTTCCAAGACCAAGCACACCACATACCCATATACATACAACTGTTCTATAGGGGGAGTGGTGAACAATGTATATGGGTACAGGAACCAGCATGAGGAGTTCAGTAAATTTTCATCTTAGGGGAGGTAAATGGTTTTCAATATGTGTGTAATAAAATATCAAAATTTACCTTAATTCCAGGGAGTTACAAGTAAATTATACTCATCTTGGTTCAGAGGGCTGAGAATGCGTAAGACTTCTCCATGCTTCATGCTGCTACAGTTTTTTTTTTTATTATTAGTGTTCTGTCTGACGACAGGTCCGTTTCCTCGGCAAATGATTCAGAAGTGGTTTGCCATTGCCTTCTTCTGTATGTAAATGATGATGAATGTGAAGTAATTGTTGGGATGCCACGGAGAAACCGGGGAAGCCCTGGAGGAAAACTCCGTGATACCTGAACCATGGCCTTGCCCAACACAAGTTATAAATTTGGGCACCACCGGAAATCGAACCCGGGACCCCAGGATTACAAGGCCAGCGTTCTAACCGCTAGACCACCTTGGTGGTGGCTGGTACAGTACTTCAACAAATACAAGGGAAATTTTCACAAACTTTTTATACAAATAATGTCTTTCAAACCACAGAAACAAACAAAAATCTGAAATATTTAGTGCCTGTTAAATAAAAATTAAATAAACACACATTCATTTACTTTTAACAATGACTTTATAAAAATCTAAAGTCAGAAAATTTCACAACATAATGGGCAAATGTGTTTCTGATTCTTATCTTCATACTTATTCACATGAAGATGTTTAGCAGAATAATTAAACAAATTTCACTTTGAGAAAATGCAAATGGGCCTTCGGGTAAACCTCAAGCAAATATTCAGGGCAGTCTTTAAAGCTGTGAGAATCCTTTTGGGAATTTCACTACCACTGGAAATAAAGATTTATTCAGCAGATATGGCCCATGTAAACAAAAGGTCTGATCTGAGCTCATATGGAAGGTAAAGACAATTTTCTGATAAACATGTTTGGCCCAATTAAGTTATTAATTTTCTTTTGGTCATCAGTGTTTTATATGTTATAAAAATATGATCTCAATTACTAACAATATATTCACAGAAATGGACTCTTTCATAACAATCACACTGTTAGAAATGCTAGCAGCTGAGAACATGACGCCTTACAATTGTGACTTGTCTAAAAAAAATGACTTCTTTCTAACAGATGCATATTTGCTCGCCAAAATCTACCAGTTTTAGATTAATTTGGGGGTATATGGTAATTATTTAAAGCAAAAAATTTGGAAGAACAGTTTTCATATGTTCTGAGGTGGTGTTCAGTAGACATAAACCTTCAGACAAACCGCATCAGATTGTACATTACTATAAATGTTTCAAACCACACGCCTTATGCATTAGTCATAAAAATGAGTATAGAAAATCAGACACACAAAACAGACTAAACATACCTTCAAATTTTCACACAGCTCAATATTTCATATCGACAAAGAGATGTGTATTATTCAATTTGCATTACCTGTCTTTCTTGAAAACACTTTATTACAGTAGTCACAATTTGTTAGAATGTATTAAAACAGAGCTCCTTGAGAACACATGCCAAATTAACATCACACAGCAAACCACCTGAGAATGATTTGCTAGAAGCTAGTGTGGATAATTTATTAATGGTTATCTTTAGTTAATACATCTGCAGGCACATATTCTGATAAATTTTCTAACTCGCCTTTTTTTTCAAACATTTAGCATGAATTCATTTTCTTTTATCCCACGTGATCTGCAGTTTAACAGACTGACCTTTACACATAATTTGTCACATATTTGTGATATTCAGAAGCTGGAGATGCTACTACATTTATCACTTGTAAAAATAATCCAAACATTAACAAACAAAATTAATATGATCCTTAATATATGTTTTGGAGCTGAAGAAATTTATACCTTTTCCTTTAATTATGCATAATGAGTGCAAATGTAAGTATACTCTGGCCTCACTACATATTAACATAGGTACAGACTGGGTGCTCACTGTCTTGGCACTTCTGAAAAAACTTCAAACAATTTATATTTGGTCTTGCAAAATTATCTCTGTGGACCAAATTGTGTCAGGCTCCAAGTGCCTTAAATATGACAAAATGAAGTTCCTACTGTACTTAACAACTTGCAGCAATGTTGAAAACAATATACATATTACCAAATTCATGCTCTTCTTGAACATATAAAAAATCTAAAATGTTATATACATACAACAAAGCATGTATTGCTAGGTGGAAAGTACAATGGAACATTACCAGTATTTCATTTTGCATTTGTAATACATTTTTATTATGAACTTCATTGTGTTTCATTTGTGGATCAGTCTTACATAAACAATAATAGTTGCCGACAATGTATTAATCATCGTGGATGCGGTTAAATGAGCTGAATGTTCAAGCATACATAGCACAACTTTGATAAAGTGCCTTTATTTTGTTCACTCTGATCAGTCAATTAACCGCCAATAAGCACTTGGCCTGGTAACTTTCTAAGAGGCACAAGGCAAGAAGATAGTTTCAGGCCATGTAAATGAATGTGTTGATATCATCTTCATCCCGTTTCATATACTTATGCTCAATAAGCCACTCTATCTGTTCTTTTATCATTTTCTTACTAGGAAGAAACATATTTTTGAGAATATCAACCAATTCTGTTTGGAGTTGAACGTTGGTGATTCGTTTCCGCATCTTGAGTATCTTGATAATTGCTTCCTGTAAAAGTACTGTTATTGAGTATGGACGTCAACATGAGATTCATAACATTTTGTTTGGGACAATACATTTATAAACTCTAAACAATCTAAAGTGTCATAAAATAAAAAATTATCACATCCACAAACTAACTCATATCTGGCAACTGATGCATACCCTAAAACTGGCACATCCATACACTCTGGTATAAGCAAACTTCCAAAACAATTATTAATTATTAATTTTTATTCAAAATCAGCGATGTAAGAATTACGATTTAGTATAAGAATCAGTACGAGAAACATTGTAAAACGTTATAAATAATAGTAAAATATATTTTTTTCACTTTTTGACTTGCTGGTTTCAATAGCGGCGTTATTCTGAATCAGCGCAAATTGAAGCGGCTCAAATCGAGGGTTACCTGTATATCTACATTAGTAGTCACTTAATAAAAGCATATAAACATATCACACATAAAACAGTAAATCTGACCTGAACTCTAAGTATCCTGAGCTGAACAATACTTTCATTATCTTCCTCTTTGCTTCTCTCTGTTGATAACTGTAATCTACCCACTAGATTCACTTTTCCACGTTTTTGTAGCTTTCCATTTTTGCTGTAAAAATATTAGTTGTAAGTAACAATAATAAAAATTATAAGCTTAACTGTATAACACATAAATTCAATTCTAAAACTTACATACTTTTTGTTTGAAGAATACTGAATGATTAACACCATTAGGCTGCCTAAAATACCTTCTTATGCATACAATATTACTCAAAACATTGGGCCCTGGTAGTTTGTAACAATTTCTACATTATTTTTCCTGTATTACTGGCTGAAGGAAGCACTAAAATTTACAATTTCATCTGTCAAACATACTATTTGTATTAGCAGATTCCACATTATTTTTCAATATTCTTTATATAAAATATGACTTATAGTCATGCATTTGTATGAGAGACCATTAAAAATTTCCCTACTATATGTTTAAACCAAAATGCACCTCAGTGATTTTCATATTCTTCTGCTAGACTGTTTTTAACAAGACAGGCATTTCTGGCTTTCAAAATGTATTTTTCTGATGTACTGTTAGGTGAGTGACTGGTCCCATAGCACACAATATATGCACAGTTCATAATAGACATTGACATACTTCAAGTTATTTTCATGCATATTCAGTGCAGAAATATTAAAACAAAGTTTTGACAAGCCGTTATGACAGATATACCTCTACCATGAATATAAGGTGTGATAGAAAATTTCTGAACTGGCTGCAAGCTGACATTGTTCAAAGAGAAACTTCAAACTACACCTGCTAAATTCAAAACAAAAGACTTTCACAGAGTTTCTAATAATGAGAGAATCGCTGTTATGAGGTCACAACAGAATTACTTCAAAGATGAAAGCATGGAATAGCCACTAAATTCAAGAAGTGTGAAAACAAACTTTTTGTCCTGAAAGTTTCTTGATCATCATCATGCTCAATAAACAGCATTGATAATCTTAGTGACTGAATTAAGAAGTATAATTAATACTCAGAAAAATACTAATTTCATTCAATACATTTATGTACAACATTTAACCACAACTTATAAAAAATATTGTATCAGTAAACTAGTAACTTACACATGTGAAATACGTAATACAGACAACATACACACTTACACCAATGCAAACTCCTGGTTTACCCAGAACATTGTATTTTCATCAAAATCCTTTGGAGACTGAACTTCAGGAGTAAACAAAAGAACTTGTTTCTTTAGTTTTGGAAATGCTACTAGAGACTGAAATTGAAAGAAGTAGAATATATTCAGTTAAATTACATTACAAAAATATTATATGTGCACACACACAAACAATGATTACTAAATCAAAATGTATTATATCAACATTAAAGTCCTTCCAAATTAAACATATGTACATGTTACAGTGAAGGTCATTAAGAAATGCAGAAGATGGTCATCTTCATACCTGTCATCATGAGAACCTGAAATCTCACATTTCCTACCTTAATTGGAAGTCTGATACTTCCACAGTACCTAAAAGCATTTTATAATTTTCAATGCAGGATTTGTAAAGTCTACAAATATGAGGTAGATGAAGAACAGTGAAATGTGATATTGTGACATGACCTGTCAACATTACTTCAATTTATTACACTAATATTGTAAAGAGACGTCTACCATATATCAATATCCTCCACTTTATATGAATGTGATGTGTGTTTTTAATAGAGAGTGATCTATTTCATGTTTGTCTTCTAGTGCAGTGGTATTCAACCTTTTTTGTTTGCGTACCCCCAGATATAATTTCTCTTCAACTTTGTACCCCCAAAGTTACTGGTGTATAATTCAAGTTATACATAGTATATAATCTACATCTAAAATAAATTAAATAAATTACATTACTGATTACTCAGTGTTTATCATAAAATAATACATATATATTTTTAAATTTCACATACCCCCTAAGATGTCTTCGCGTACCCCCGGGGGTACGTGTACCCAGGTTGAATACCACTGTTTTAGTGAACGAATGTATTCTTCTCGAGAAGTTTCATAAAATAAACTATAGAAATTTCTTATTATACCAATGTTGTGAATATTCTTCCTGAGTAAAATTATGAAAACCTGCAAGATAGCTGATATGATACATAATCAATATCTGAATCAAGTATGACTGGAGATGTGTTAATGCTACACTAACCTCCTTAGCAGAAAATTGTACTAAGGAAGAATTGGATTCACTAATACAATTTTGCATTGTTAGATTCAAAAGAAACAAACCAATCAAGCTTTCATTATTATATACACACAAATTTAAATCACAAGGAAGCATTACATACCCATAACGTTCTTCTGAGTTCTGGATCAGGTAGTTCTGTTGCTAACCTTAAATTCTCGTATGAAATTCTATCGAGTGGGCGCTGATTCCATGCAAAGAGTACTGCCATCTGGAATGTTGTTACATCAACATCAAATCTTCCTACTGCATTTGCAAATGTTATCTGCAAAAATAAAAGTGTTTTTTTGAAAAGCCAGTGCTCTGAAACTGGCCAAACTAACTTATATTAATAAAATTATTATAATTATTACTGATTCAAACCACACTAGTGAAAATTACAAAAACTAAATTTTACTTTATACATCACATTATTTTAAAATTGCCAATCATTCTCATAATTAAAGATAATTATATTTTTACACTAAACACTTACTAAGTCTGTGACTGATAATGCTATAATCTAATGCTGTTAGAATACAAAATATATAATGTGATCTATTTCTGGAATTCTCCAGGGTAGGTAATTAGAGACAGCACTTTGACATAGAGGGTCTGTGAACATCCTTTCGGACCAGAGAACTTTCTTCATGTGTGCATATGGTACCTCAGAACACAAATTGCCACAATAAACTATGGTGCATCCCACAAATAATACAAACCGTGCCATTAGACATATGATGGTACCACTGCAGTTTCCTGCCACTGTGTTTTTTCTTATAGAAATCTTCAACTTCTGGGATATAATCTTCAAGTTCCAGAGGAAGAGAAACAGTGACCCGTTCACTACCCCTAGCCCAAGCACCCGCATTCAAAATCTTGATATTAATTGAATCTAAGAGAAGAAGATAAAAAAAAAGTTCAGATCTTCTGGTGTGAGAATGTTATTGAATTCCAAACAAAAGCAAAACTCCTTTATCAATCATTATAACCACACAAACACAGAAATGAAAAGATGGAGACAAAGTAGATTATATCACTGGCATCCTAAAGACAAAGCTGTATTTTCCTTGGAAACTAAATTCAATGGCCTATGGTATACTGCAACTATCATATGCTTAAGAAACTAGCACACTAATCCAAATTCTTAACAAAAAATGTAATATAATGATTTAGTTTTAAATACAGACCTTTATATCAGATGTTACTAATCAAAATTTGTATTTATGTTTATAAAATGTTATTATACAAAAGTCTGTATGTGCAGAATAAAGGCTTTTTCAACCATCAAGAAAGAAAAATTAAATACACAGCTTCAGTCAATGACAATATTCTGAATGCTACTGTAACAGTAGTGAGCTTCCAATAATGCCATGCCAAGATTCATGGAAACCAGCCACTTGGTAAAAGCACACGCACATGTGTTCTAACACACAGACATAAGAAGAAACTGTAAGATTTGCATTTATTATGAAATACAGAAGAAGGTAAAAAATTCAGTCAATAATGATAATAGAATCAATACCATATTTTAATATGTGAAATATATTACGTACAAGTACAGGTACAATTTTTCAGTGAATCAAAATGAACTAAATACGAAAGCAACCAAATATACATTTCACTGCAATTCGTTCACTCACCTGCTATGCTACCTCTTGTGCTTCTGTATTGCTCTTTGAACTGTTGGTTCAGATCTTCACTGACTTTAATATCTTGGAACATCCTAGCTAGTTTATTTACATAATCTGCTGGCATACCAACTTCTCTAAGCCTGTAAGAGAACAAAAGTTTAACGTATGCTAATTGTATGTATATATGTATGTATGGTAATTTATACAGTGGAAGTGGACTATACACCTCTATTAGAAAAACATTCCATTGCTCAATAATATGAGGGCGGTTCAAATTTTACCTGGAATTTTCACTGTCACTGGCAACATGCTGCCCCAAAACTTCTACGCTGTGGGAATGGGAAAAGTATGCACATATGAGGGGAGAGTACCTCAATACAACTAATATGAAACAGGTGAGATGATTTATTGACACACAATGATCACAACCCCAGATCAAAATAATAAAAAGGACTGGAGACACTTCATCCAACCACCTGTACAAAATGGAAATTATGACAGAAGAACAGAAAAGAAAATTGTTTTATTTCAAGTTGTTTATTAGACTTCAACCTCCATTGCATTTGACAAATTTATTTTACACATACACAAATGAATGTGTACATGCCAATGTGCGCAAGCACAAAAACTAGAGAAATTGGACATTCTTTTCTTGGAAGTAAAACTGTTCTGTCATAATGAAATCAGTTAACGATTATGACTATCTGATATATTCCAGATGACCAGAAAAGTTACTTAAATCTTTTGAATATATATTTTCACTGGGGGAAAGAATAAGTGTCAATTATCACCTAGAATCTTCTTTAAACAAACTGTGCTGAAATAACAAAACTACTTATTTATATGACATTACTGTTCTGGACCTGCAGTGTGAGAATGCGTGCCCTCCACCCCCTGCAAGTTCTCAGTGGATGCTGTATTACATCACCAGTCTGCTAACGGGTTTGAGTAATGTGACGGAGAAACCTGAAGGGTCTCACTGTATCTTAAGAGCTCCTAGACCATTTCTGAACAAAGTTAATGCTCCCTGAACACTATGAATCAATGTAAGACTAGCCTAGCCTAGCCTAGCATGAATTAGGATAGTACTAAGTAAGCAAACGAATGAGTTGGTCATGCCCACCGAGTTTCATATGAACTGCTGTTGCTGATAAATCGAGGAAGAGTGAGAAAGAGACTTAAATTGAGAGTCTCTAATATTACCTGTGCAAATACAGATAAGAAGCAAGATGACAGTAGATGAGCGCAGTCTGAAGAAGTACTCTGACTTGAACATAAATTAAGAAAACCATTATTACAAGTGTGATTTGTAGACTGACAGAACATTAATTCAAGAAGATGAAGAAGAATCAACCATACAGTTGTGCAGGATAGATCTAATTTAAACAAGAACCCACGTATAATTACCGATATTATAAATATATGTTTCCATTAAGCAATGCTCTATTATTTATACACAGAGATTGCATTATGCAATAAACAAATAACAAACAATAGAACAATGGCAGACACAGATCACACATGAAGAAATGGAGCACACTTAATAAAATTATTTTATATATTTTCCTCTATGTGTGTGCATTTAATTTTCATTCACTGAAAAATGTAAGTAACATCATGACTCATCTGAACGTATGCACCAGACACAGTACAATATACAACGTAGTACAGTTTCTTAATAAAAAACTGGTTATTTCAAAGCCCATTTTGGTCGTCTTTCAATTAAATTGAGGTTCAACTACATAAATAACTCAATTATCTCAGAATTCACCTATTTTCTACATACTTACCATTCTACCATATTTTCTTCTTTTTCTGAATCAGCTGAAGTGTCCAGAATTAGCCTCCGTGTTAGATGAGCTTTATGATACCTCATGAAAACATCTTTATTCTGGACATACTTTAGCACTAAGAGCTGTGTGAAAATAAAAATGCTTATGAAAATGTTTCCAACATGCATTCTTCTTACTGCCTTTATCAGAAATCAATAAAGATAATTTATATACAGGCATGTGCAAGAATCTCAATTATTACAAAGCATGACCTCAGGTAAAATAAAGAAATGAAGTAGAAAAATACCAGTAATGTTAAAATCAGAAATAATTACAATTATGACAAAGTATAGATTCAATGACTGCTGGCATGGTATAACTTAAAAGAGCATACAAAATTAACCCAATTGTACTTATTTAAACTAATGACTTTATATTCACTTAATCTGAGACCTTCCGATCATTACAGATTGGAACTTTCATGGTTTCCACATGAAATTTGCTACTAGTATCAGAGATATTTAATTTGTTCTTAATTTAGGTTTGTAATTATAACACAGTAAAATTCCAAACTGTGAAGTTACTAATGATAAGAACTGGAAATCCTTTTAGAAGTAAATGGAAGGCTGAAGAACAGTGATATAGCCATGAAATACACTATTATTTCACCAATTCTAGAAGTTATACCTTATGCAAATGTGTCAAGATTTTTATTTATCCTTTTACAAGTTGTGCCTGGCCCAATGAAAGACTAACAGACAATGATGGAAATATTTGGTCAAGATTAAAATATTGTCAAGATCAGCTCTGTGGCACATGCAGCCACCTATTCAATGGTACTGGATATTTTCCCCCTGGGGTAAGGAGGATAAGGCGTGGAGTTAACCACCCACTTTCAACTAGTGCTAAGGTCAAGAAAGAGAGGAGCCAAACCACCATTCCCCCATGTGCCTTTATGGTGTAGTGCTTACTAAGCACTAGGAATAACTGTACCTTACAGTGTTTCTCCTACAGAACAAGATGAAGAAAAATCATCTTCTGCCACATTTTGTACTCAAAATTTTAAATGTTCTCACCAGACTGTGCAATGATCTGCAGAAGTACGATGCCATGTGTAGCTTGATTTCTACTTCATCATAAGCTGCAATGTTATATTGCGTGCTGTTTCCCATTTCCCAGACTACAGATATGCACAATATAATTGTTTCTTTGTTATATTTAAAGTAAAGAAAAATGGAAAACTTAATTAATTTCTTAAAGTAAGAGGTTTACCTTGGGTTGCTACAAGTGCTGCAAAAACCTGACCAAATGGCAGTTCATAAAAGTAACCTGAGAATTTAAAGGATTCATAAATCATGGATGTACCAGATGAATAGTACCTTCAGGTATAACATTTATAATTCTGTGACAGACATTAAACATCATATAACATAAACCTTCATATGTAAATACACAGAAGAGTGAAATTCATCATTACACGAGTGCAGAAATAAATTGACAGAAACATACTATCTCTGTCTTCAGGGCTGAAGATGGAAAGGGTATGTTTCCCTGAAATATCAGTATCTACCTATGAGTCCACATAGTGTCACAACCCAGAAGAACAACATTAACATCTTCACTGCCACAAGAACCTAAAATCACATTCATTTTGTGTTGCCTTATCAAACATACATATTTAAATAAAACAAGTGCAGTGAACACAGCAGGCTAAGCTAACAGATTAAATAATGGCTAACTTGCAGTTAACCAAATATTATAAACAAATGCTTGCAAGATGGCCACAAACTCATCAGAGTAGTCAATAGATGAAATAAAAATTTACTAGTCATTACAAAAATGGCACAAAACTCAGGAGAATTAAATTGACATATATTTTTCAGAAACTAAAACCATTTAAATGATAGGAAAATTAATGGAACAAAATCAATTATGTAAACTTCAGAAAAAATATGCATTCTGGAAATATACGTTCAAGTTTTTACTGTATATCATAAAGAAACAGGACATGAGGATATGTACAGGATTCTCATGGCATGTCCTAGTGAACACAATAATGTTTTAATTCCAAAAAA
Organism: Zootermopsis nevadensis; assembly: GCF_977971745.1. Lineage (NCBI taxonomy): Eukaryota > Metazoa > Arthropoda > Insecta > Blattodea > Termopsidae > Zootermopsis > Zootermopsis nevadensis. The sequence continues at coordinate 13,750,060 of NW_028259142.1, forward strand.
TTTGAAGAATTTTTGACTGGTTGTGTAACTCTCACCTTCTCAAGGAGGACTCTGTGCCAAGAGTTTTTTATCTCATAGGCATATTAAAGCATTTTAAATGATGGCTCAGCATATAATTTTAAATTGGTGCTTCTAGTTTACAGAACTTATTTCTCAACAACTTAATTATGATGTAACATATACCCGAATATAATCTGTATGCCTCATATCACCAGCATACTGTTTTGCAAATCTGAAGTCATTCTGCAACCAGTAAGTTCCCCATCCTCGATCCATTATTTCCTAGACTGGACCACCATGTCATTGCCAGTTCTCGGCCGACAGATTCTTAACTTGAACACCACGTGAACCCTAAGATAAGATTCCTACGCTCCTCTGGGAGCTATAGTAAGAACACCTACTACCATAATCAAGCATACTGAAGTTAACAAGAGGGGACAATTATACAGTATCAAAACTTTGTTTTTACAAACATACTTTTAAAGTCTGCAGGATGAAGTTCACTGTGATGACATTTCACTCTACAAATTGGATTGCTTGTTAACAGTATGTATACTAGAACATGAAGTAAACTTACTACATTCCTCAATTTGCTTTCTATTTCATCAGAGGTGAGTTTCTTACTAAGTGGAGTTTTCCTTAACAGCATATCACAGTAGTTGGCTAATAATTCAGGACACTTAGACTCAGGTTGAGATTTCAGACCAGCATTCTGCAAAATCATTAAATAATAAATTATTAATACGCATATAACATTAATATCATGGGGAAATTTGAAACCAATATTACAATATCTGAATTTAGCAACCTATCCACAAGAAAGTGTCTAACACAATTTTTTGAAAGTGGCCAACAGTGTGAGTCTGGAAGAACAATGGTCTTAAACATATGGTAAGAATGCCAATAATACACCTCGTTATGGTTCTATAAAATGAACTATTATTAAGTGATTGTCAATAGGATAAACATTTTCTGAAAACATGGTTTAAAATGTAATTTGATATGATCTGTGTATATTTCTGCAGTAAATAAGCACACTGTTACATTATCATTTGAACAGTACGCTTCTGCAAGTCTTGGTCACTGTCACGTGCCAACTTTATATTTTAGTAAGCTACTCAAGTTTCATATGATGGTGCAATGTTTAAAAGATAAAAGTCATTTTGTACACAAGTAGTTAGGAACAAAAATTAAAATAATAGTACAACAGCCACAGCTCTATTTGGCCTAAATATCATTGATTATATGGTATTTAGTTCCTTACTGTACCTGAGATTGATTTCATCCTTTGGTGTTCTTTTGTTCTTATTTTCTATAAGATAATTGTTCAGACATTTTGAAGATCTAAATTTTAACATATTCTAGATTTATAAGTATAATGACTATCAAGTTTGTTTCTGTATTTCTGTAAACAGCTGTGAGCACTTTTTCATAAATTCACTGTGAGAATAATGTTCTGACAGCAATAACCTAGTCTTGTTTATAATTGTGTACAGATGAGACATTACCTGTCTACTTGGCAATTCTAATCGAAATACTTGTGTGTCATTTACAACTTGTTTGTAGGCTTTATCTCTGGCAGTGAGAAATCTTGGGTCATCATTAAAAGCTTCTTTCACTAGCAAGCTGAACTGATTGAACAATTCCAACAACCTCTCCACATATTTCTCAGAATCCTGTAAAGACACACAAAAAAAGTAACAGCTACTAAATTAAAAAAGTTCTGAACTTAAATGTTCATTCACAGACAAGCTCCACAAATAAATTCAATACAATATTTTTCCACACAATTTTACTCAAATACATTCTATTAGACCTACTAATGGCAAACAAACTCCAATAATTAAGTAATTTATAGTTACATTATATTATCCTTCTGTCTTCACATTTCTTTCCATCCTCTGTCTGCCTGGTGGATGCTATGAGACCACATGCATAAATAATTTACATTTACCATGGCTTCATTTTTGGCAGCCATGAAATGTTCAACGCATGAAGTGATCTAATTGGTATGTACAGCTTTATCACCATTTGGTGCCACAGAGATTAATAGAAGGATGCATAATGTTATGTCCTATTGTTTTTAGAACCTGAATTTAATAATAAAAACAATAATTCTGTTTCTTCCTTATACTGCACTGACTTTCTTGTGATAGATTAGGTTACCCTGTTATTTAATTACATTGTATATGAAGTTTATTAAAGTTTAAAGTAGAGAAATAATCCCCTACACAAAGAGGTACAATAATTAAAGATGTGTGTAATAATAAACAAGCAGTTTAATTATTTTAGTACAGTTTATTTTAAGAAGAATCATAGAAACAATACTGATTTTTGTGGCCAAATGGTTTTAACATTTGTGCATTGTATTTGGAAGGTCCTAGGTTCAAATCTTTGCCTGAAGACCACCTATTTCTCCAGGCAACATCCTATTCACCCTGTACAACACCACCTAAAATTATACTGTTAAACTTAAGAACTTGACTGCAACAACATTACCATTTAAAAAATTTACAAATGGAACATCAAATATTCAATAAAAAAATCAAAATATGTTCAGAAAATGTATACGTATTGTGGTTTAATATTTCTTCTTACCTGTGTAATAATGTCAGCAGCAGCTATCATATCTGCCAGTCCAGCATTCACTATATGATCTTCCAAGTCTTTTAACATGGGAGCAATACCATCCGGAACTCGATCCATTAACTTAAACATTAAATGGAGTCCTGAAAGCAACAAGTATAGATTACATGATAATTTCACAAGAACACAACATGAAAATATTTAATATAAGCAATGAAAATGACAGCATAAACAACTAAAACAACAACAATAATGATAAGAATAACGTACTATATTATTTTTCTGAGAATATTTAGGCGTTGCCGGACACGGAAATGAAATGAACGACTGCCATTGGGTTTAAACTTTGCTTTATAACCGACAATAAATAATGAAAGAAGTAATTTAATTCTAGTAATTCAAATTGATGGTACTGTGGAAACATAAACGTCTTGCAGATTGTCTGAAGACTGAGGGACAGATTCAACAAGCATATATTTACAGCCATTAACACTGTCCCTAAAACTGACACCTGAATGAATCTGTTTCGTAAAGAGACTCCCTCCTACTCATTCTTAGCCTTGGCACTAAATAGGGGTGAGTGGTCAGTGTCATGACCTGGCTGTGCTTTAACCCTGGGAAAGGACTCCAATATTCATTGAAGAGGAGGCTGGATGGGCCCCAGAGCCAGTCTGGACATAGAGGCTGGAGGAAACATCCTCTGCCCCTGTCAAGAATCAAAGCCCAATCATCCAGTCCGTAGTCAGTCACTATACTGACTGAGCTACACCGGCTCCATATAAGTATAAAGTATTTATGATTTACATACGTCTTTCCTTTATTTAATTCTCTTTTCCTCCTCCTTTCTTTCTAAGAAAACAGAATATGACTGCAATGTTCTGATCAAGTCTACTCAACTACACAAAGAAAGAACTAACTTTTTGGAGCACAGTCCTTCATGAAAAGCTAATAGTCACTCAGCTAGTTGAGTAGTTCCCAACCTTTTATGGAACCAAAAGGTTCATTACTATGTTTGTAAGGACCAAGATGAAATCAAGCATAGTTTATCACTGCAACAAATAGTTTAAACAAGATGTATCATTATAACTTACTCTCTGTTTCATTTCCTTTAATCATACCAGCACATTCAGCAAGAATTGTGGACTTAAATGTTGATACTAGAACATTAACACAGCATTCTGTAAGCTAAAACAAAATAAGGTTACATGCTTTAACATCAAGAAAATTCAAAGCAGCTTATTTTCAAATTACCTCCCATCAATATTAGAATAAAAATATAAAAGTCTGCATTTTATGGAAATTCAGTGTTTAAAATTTGAAATTTTTAATCATGTTTTTCATATACCTTGTTTTGCTAAGCTAATAAAAATGTCTTGTTACATGTTTCCACTAAAATATCATGTAAAGGCAATAATATTTCAAAATATACTGATAGCATATTCCTCAGTGCACTACTGATAAATGTGAGAAGATATGTAATTAAGCTATTAGTTGTTATGCAATGAATAACCGATATAGTGTAAATGCTTTGTCTGTTCCTTCAGAAGATTTGACATGTGTCTGAGGCAGTATATGTAAGCACAAATTAGATAAAGTACTTAAATCCATATCTATTTAACCAACAATTTATGGCTAAAAGAAGTAAAATCATGACATTTACTTTTATTTTTTCTGAAATTTGTCTAAAAGTAGAAGTATACAAATTATGCAAGTTACATAAATTTCAGAAACTGTCACTTTCTCCATACCAGACAGTTGAAAATGCCTAACAAAAATTCTAACACAACAGTATATTGATATTATGTACTACATATCCAACAATCATTAATCTTCACGTAAATTTTGTAATGTACTTACAACTTGCACTGACCCACTACATGATTCAAGGTACTTCTGTGCACGCTGCTCTTCTTCCCTAAGTTTGGCATCAGCATATTTCATGTAATTCTGAACACCATTTGTTTGAAGATACTGAGGTGCTTTCATTTTATAGAATGCTTCCGTTGCTTCCATATAAGCTTTCTCAAAATTTTCACGGTAGATCTGAAGCTTATCTTCAGGGTTTGAACACAGATTTACTGTAATGAAATAATAATCTCATATGCACTCATGTTAAAACAACTGACAAAACACTGTAAACCGGGAAAATACTTTGGCATGTTGGGATAAAGTTACTAATATAATTAAATAACATCTGCTTTCACTAATGTACAATGAATTACATACACACAACATTGTATCCAGTACTTCTCTTTATACATCAATCATTTCCACATTTCTATACTTTCTGATAACAGAAAATATACATTACTAGAATTCATCAAATGCATATAAGCAAGAAGTGATAAACAGGCAAAAATAAACCGATTAGTTAATATTGTTCCACATTAATGCATGTTCCACTGTTACTTCTACACAATCAGTATCAAAATCAGGGTTTACCACCTATCAAATAAGACTTATTACTGACAGGAAGGAAGGAAGAAACATGAGCACTCCTTATAATCTTAATGTCAGGAAAATCTGCATCACATATAAATGTTCCTTAAAGGCATATTTTCATCACTAAACATGACCACATGTCACTCCACCCTATGCTCTTAGCTATGAACTCAGGAAGTGCTACTGTCAAATGCATAATCAATGTCCACAAAAGCTCCCAGAGTTACAAGCCTATCCTCGAGTGCCCAAATATGCATTAAAATATTTATCAAACCATGCTGCCTTTAAGGAGCAATACCATTTATCAAAAAGTATAAATGTTTAAAACCACTATTAATTACCATAAGATTCCCTGACTCCAATAACCAACTGTGAATCAAATGCTTCTCCATTCCTCTCTGCATGCACCAACTTCATGGCGGAGTCCTGCAATCGCTGTTTAATGTCACAAAATATGCTTTGATTCCAGCTGTCCAACATCAACTAAAACAAGAATATAACAATTACAGCAATATTCCTCTGATAAAAAATAATCTGTTCAACTATACATCTTCTCAATGCAGCATCAAGAAACTGCTTGCTTCTTATGAAATGATAAGGCTTATTACTGTGTTCATAACAGCTTGTAATTGGACATGATCCTAAGTCAAGAAAATTCAGTTCACACCCCATGATCCATTTTACTATTATCTTACCACCTATGCTTAGGTCTACCATGTGGTCCCTTTCATGCACTTTCCTGGTTAGAACTGTGTATGCATTTCACATCTTTTATACAAATGCTACTTCCTGCTAATTTCATCCTCTCTTATTTGACCATCCTAACAATATTTGGTGAAAAGCACAAATTACAAGGCACCTGATTAAGTAACACTTTCAACCCTCTTGCTCCATCCTACCCTTTAGGTCCAAGTATTCTCCCCATGACTTTCTTTCCAAAAACCTTCATCTATGGTCTTCCCTTAGGTTTGGAGACCAGATTTCACAACCACAAAGAAGAAAAGTAAAATTATAGCTTTTACACATTAATCTTAGGATTTCATATTGGATGCAGGACAACAAAAGAATAAAGCAAACATTCTATTGAATTCAATCTTCTCTTAATTTAATCTTGAAAGTAACTTGTGTTTCATATCATGCCACAGTACCTGCAATTTAGCTACCTCATGACTACCCTGAATTCTGGTGATCAAACATGAACACTTACTTAGGCTTCTCAGTGTGTGCTATTTCTATAAAAATCAAACTAATCTCTTCAAAAATATGATAATTACAATTAATTCTGGGATATAACCTGAAACACTGAAGTAATGTTTCAGTACTCTGCCTTTTTAAAATTCAATTTTATCAATTTAAAATAAAAACTTCTCCTTTACTTGAGTTTCCCTATACAGTCAAACCTCGGTTCACGAACTTAATTCGTTCCTGAAGGTCGTTCGTAAACCGAAACTATTTTCCCCATAGGAATTAATGTAAAATGAATTAATCCGTTCCAGGACCCCAGATGATTGCTTATTTAACATTTTACAACAGTACTTTGTGCACAAGTTCTTAACACAAAATCAATGGAAACCATTAAATCTATCACAAAGAAGATAAACACAACACCAAGCAGATCAAATATAGACGAAAACTTAATTTAGTTTTACCGTACCTGTATGGAGGAGAGTTGACGGCGTAAGTGGAAAGTGGTGAGGAAGTGAAATGTTATTGTTTGGAAGGGGATTCTTTTTCTTTTTTCTGTCTCTTGGCACCACTCGACTCTGCATCAGACTCACTGGGCCTCTGTCTCACTAAAAAGTTGTCCAGTGTGATTTGTTTTTGTCTACGTTTTAAAATGTTTCTCAAGTGACATATAGCATTATCATTGAAAATGTTTATGATGCGGCTTGCTACTGCTACACGAACACCATTTTCATGTTTGGCTATGATTTCTTTCTTAACATCTATCATGATATTGGTATTTTTTCTTTTCACTTTGCTGCTATCATTGTCTTTCTTTGGCCCCATGCTGGATCATTCTTCTACGAATACTGCCGACGCTGATACTCCCAGCTTATCACTCCACGATATTGACGGCTTGCGTGTTCGTAACTCGAGACACAGTATGTCATCCAAGACGCTTTGTGTTCGGAAAATTTGTTCGTAAACTGAACTGTTCGTGATCCGAGGTTTGACTGTACATTCAATACAACAAACTCTTTCAAGACATGTATTGCATGTGGATGATATAGAAAAGAAAAACCTTTCTTATAATGCACTGTAGTTGTCTGTGTTGCTAATGTTCTTATATTAATGTAATTACCTGCTTTGCTCAGGAAATGTGTACCCAATGAAGACCATAAAAACAACTAGAAAATTATCAGATAGAACATCTTTTTACCTTACACTGTAAATTTTTGAAAATATATGCAATAAATTCATATAATTTTACGACACTTAAAAAAACACTTTAATTAGGGAAGATGCCTGCCTTCTGGGTTGCAGCACCAGGTAGAAGTGGTAGAAGTTTACCAACATTTCAGAGGTCCTTGTTGCCTCCATCACCAAAGTAATAATTCTTTATCACTAGGAAAAGTCACAGTAGTACTTTATGGACATATTCAAACATTAAAAATAAGAAACTGGTAAGCCATCTGTCAAAATACTGATCTTGAGTTTCAATCTAAGGACAATCTGAATGTTATTTGGACACTATACATTCTGAGGTACTCATTTTATATGCAGTGTTTATTTTCTTATATCCTTGCTGAAGAACATCAACTGCAAGTATTTCAGTATGGAATGTATGAACAAGAAGACATACTACAAGGCAACAGTCAAATCATTATCCATACCTTTCTTACTATACTTTCATCGTTTTGAGCTTTCTTTTGAACAGAGATGGTCTTTCCTGCGAGAGATGTTTCCAGCTGTCTGAAGGGAGTTGGTAAGTAGTTACACTGTGTGAAGAACTTCCTCCATTCTGCAATATAAGCCTTAAGAAGTGCTTGATCCTCCTGATGTGACAGTACTCGCTGGAAAGAACACAATTATAAAACTGAAATGAAAAGACAGATAACAATATATATGCTTAACCGCTTTCTGATTATTCAAAAATACTTAAGGTTGATAATTTTTACAAAAATATTAACCAAAGTTAATTCGGGACAATACATATATATAATTTTTTTGTACTGCATCTTCTTCCATCCATAGTAACTACTGACTTACCCTTAATGGCTTCTGAACATAATCCTACACCATGAGCTACACTACAGAAAATTAAAAAAAACAAGAAACAATGCTCCTGATTTATACTCCTTGGCTTTGGACTGTCCAATTATACCTACAAGTACTTTGTCATCGTTAAAAACAATCACAGTTGTCTATTATGTTATCACCAATTTTATGTAACCTTCCATTCCTAGTTGTTAGTCTTCCTACATTTGCACTGAAATCGCATAAGAGAATGTAGTATATAGTACATAGAAATTGATTCAATACAAGTTCTAGTTCCTCATATAATTACATCTTCTATCATCACTTTCATCCTTAGTACAAGCATACACATTGAAAACATGATCACACCAATGACCTCTTAGTAAAACACAATGAATCACTACAAAACACTATACTCTTATTCCAATTTAAATATAATTTATTGATAGGCATGTTTTTAACTATGACTGCTATTTCCTGTATGCCTCAAGCTATACACACACAGTGAATGACATGTTCCGTTGTCAGCATATTACTTATCACCTGTTGAGCTTTTTTGATAAAATCCATTATGTCATCCTTCAGCGAATCTTTAACCTTTGGTGGTCCCTTCTCATCCCACAGGCACACCAAATGTACAGAATAAAAGAGTTCTTGCCATTCAGTCTGCGTTACTGGCTCCTGCTGCAATAATTTAAGGATGATAGGCCTCATGGCTGGCCATTTATCCTCAAACAAAAGTTGTCCCTTATCCTGAAACAAAACATTCTGTCAAATCATACATTTTCTTTTCGCATTTCGTTACTGAAGGGTTGGAAATTCTATACCAAAAAAAGTAAAAGTAGTATCTACTATAAAACTTTAGTTTCACTTGAACTAATGCCAATATTTACTTAATTTTATAACAATTTCAGTGAAAGTCATATACCCACATAAACAAGTCACCACAGGTATATAACAATGCAGTGTTAAAGGAAACTGTTTATTCAAATAAAGGTATCGATTGGCAAGTTATGTCCCATTTTAAATTTACTGCATTTTATGTACTCCACTAATGTGACAGCATTGCTCATCCTTTACACCGGTTAACTCTCCTACCTTTAACATAGCCGACATGACAGTTTGAACTTGACGAAATGAGTGCTTAGTTTTGTGCATGTAACATCAAAAATTATATTTTCATGGCATGCAGCTACTTATTAATAAATTCTACATATTTTAAAATTGCAATACGTTTGAAGTTGTTTAGCAATTAAACGAATTAGACAGTAGCTACGAACACTTTTTTTCAGAATGTCTACCCAGCAGTGGTTTGAAACTATGTACAAGCTGGGTCAAAATGCATTGGCGACATCTATTTGCAGCATTGTACACTCTTTAGTATTCGTGGATAATATGTGACCTTTGTAATTTCTAACCTCTGCTGGGGTTTTGTAACTGAATAAGGGAAGAGGAAAATATAAACTCGCCATACCAATCCGTAGTGAAGTGCACGCTTTCTTGCTACACGTTAATAATTTGTGATCTGTCTGTTATCGGTTACTACTTGCGATCGCTTACCATAATGGGTTTGCAACCGGTATTAGAGAATGGAAGCATGAATTCACGACATCTATCCGCAATGGAGTAGTGGTACTTGAAAATAGTACACAATATTGGTGAAAGGTGCTCCTAGTCGCCAAGAGCCAATGTTGATATTAATCTGTGCCTAACAGCAATCTGTAACAGGAAAGTTGAAAGATGGAGGTTGGTGATGGCGAGGGTGGTATATTGGGTGATGGTGATGACAAGAAGAAGAAATCATATGCTGGCATTCCTGAGGCTGCTTTTGTTGTAAGTAATAATATGTTTTATTGCGGTGCAACTTTATCACCTATTATTATGTTGGCTATTTAATTGAATCGCTGGTCGAGATTACGTATTTCATTAACCGGAAATCTGTTTAGATTTGGTGCACCTCGTATAAATATTTCACCTTTTAAAATTGGAATACATACATATAACTTGGTAATAAATTTTTGTTAAATGGGGCGTATGTAATGTGGGCTTGATCCCATTTTTGTGTGTTTTAAAATATATGTTTGTGTAGACCTAGTTTCATGAATGCATCCCTTATAACCTATGTAAGTCGAATCAAGAGTAACGTACATTACATTCAGAATATACATTTATTGTGCATAAAAAGTTATGCCATTCCTCAATTAAGTGTTAATAAACACTATATGCATATGTAACCAATAAGTTATTAATTTTTATTTACTTCCCATTAGATGAAATTCTGTGGATCTGCTGCCTCCATTATCAGGTCCCTGCTGATGGAGGCAGCAAGGACCTCTGAAACATTGGTAAACTTTTACCAGACAGTCATCTATTTACTCACCACCATGAAAACCTCAAATCCTATTCTGTGAATCAGTTATACATGGAATAATTAATATATTTTGTATACATATCTGAACTTTCTGATATTTTCCAGGATGATGTTGACAAATTTATGGATTTAGAAGAAAATGGTGGTGATGCAGATAAAGTTCTTAGAAGACTGGATGAACAACATAGCAAGTATAAGTTTATGGAATACAGTCTTGCTTCAAAGAGACGACGGTAAAAAAATTGTCCCACTTGTGTTGGTATCAGATTGAAACTAGTATCAAAGCAGAGTCATTGTCTAGTTTAATAAAAATTCTGTTACATACTAACAGATATGCCCCATATATCAGATCTATTTAAGTTACTAAGCATTTGTTAGAGGAACTGAGGAAAGAGAGTAAAAATATCATTCAGTAATATTTATTCTTCAAGTCTATACACAAACTATATTAATATTGATGTTAAAAATTAAAATTGATATAAATATTTCGCGCTATTCATCGTTTCCTCGATGTTACAATTTGCGCTATATATTACAACATGTTTCGATGAATAGCGCAAAATATTTATGTCAATTTTAATTTTTAACATCAATATTAATATAGTTTGTGTATAGACTTGAAGAATAAATATATGTATGAATTGAAAACACAAACATGACGCATCTAAACTATAATCATTCAGTAAGTTCATGCTCCAGCTGTGATTTGAACTGCAATCTTCCCAAATGAGAGGCAGATGCATTGCCACTTCTAACCGATCAACTGTATGGAGGCTATATTGTGTGTGTGCTTATATCTGAATTTGTAGACCTCTGACATAGGAGGTAGCAAGTGTAATCAATCAGTTTGTTATATGGACTATGCAATTTGTATATATAGGTTGCAGTTTTCATACAGAAATATTAACTTTTATTTCTATTTACTGAAGGTTGAAGAATCAGATCCCAGACTTGGAAAACTCTCTGGATATGATCAAGCTGTTACAGCAGCAACGTGATAATCCAAAGGAGATTGAAACTGAGTTTCTGCTGAGTGAGCAAGTATATTTCAAAGCGTTGGTTCCCCCAACAGACAAAGTGTGCTTGTGGCTTGGAGTAAGTATAAATTTCAACTGAATCCATGGAATCTATTGCGTGATTTAATATTGTGATAGGAAGTCAAAAATTGTTATTAAAATATGAATATGTAACTCCTGTAGAAATGTGGGTTGAATGGGAGTCATTTTCCCCCCAAAACAAAATCCTAAACCAATACTTATCTTTCAAGATTTACTTCAGTCCACCATGAAAAAAATATTATTTGTAAGAAAGTTGCCATAGTGACACAAGGGGAAGCTTATATTCATGACTAATTCCATGCAGTAGAGTCTTTGAAAATCTGAAGGTTTGCTACTGTGTATACAAGAGCCAACCACTGAACCCTGTGCTTAGCAGTTGAATCTAGTTCAGTCTTAAACCCTACTTTTCTAATCCTCCTCTTTGTGCCTGTAACTGCTTAGTAGCCTCAGTCCATCTTGTTAAAAAAAGTATGCATTTTTCAACTCTCCCATGAGAGGTGCATGTCTCATCCAAGTTGCCATCTTTGATTTAATCACCCTGACAGTATTAGGTGAAGAGGACTGATCCATGTTCTTCCCTCAGAATAAGAAGTGGTGTTTCACAATTCTATAAGACTCAGATTTTCACACATGGGCCCTCACATTGGCTAATTTCATCTTCAATTATTTTAACACTGATGTATTTTTTTTGTGTTACAGGCTAATGTCATGCTCGAATATACATTAGAAGATGCTACTAATCTTTTAGTGAAGAATATAGACACAGCGAAGAAAAACTTGGGTTATGTAGAACATGACTTGGACTTTTTGAGGCAAGTCATTACACTTTCTTCCTAGATACCCACATGTTGGGCTTTTAAATTGCATTTAACTCAGTAAGTTAAACGTTACATTTCATATTTATTGTCCATGCATCATGGCTTATTTGTAGTCCAGTGGGCCTTGCCTCACACCAACATACTACCTGGTAAACCACTAAAACTGAAATTAAAATCCAGCTAATAGTCTCATACTATGTTGGTTTAAATCACATCCATTTCATTGTGTTTCTATGTATGTATCATGTGAGCAGTGGATCATTCAGAAAATACAGTAAAACGTCTCTAAGTTGGACACTTGGGGTTCCACGAAAATGTGTCCAATTTACAGAGGTGTCCAAGACAGAGGGAAAGAGAAAAATCAGATTGTGGTCTAATGACAATACAATCTATTTACTTACATACACTGACTACTGTAGGCTTACTTTAATTAAGAATTAATGACAATAGTATTAATAATAATCTTTTGGAGCACACTCCCATGCATTGCAAATTACACCCCAGCCTCAATAACATTTTCTAAAATTTATTCCACCAATTTTCGCTTCCCCATCGCAAAAAGAAAAATTCCATTTCTTTTAACACAATCTGAACTCAAATGCAAGCACAGTGCTGATGGAGTTAAAGCTGTGTCTTCTGCAATACTGTAGTCCAGTTAAGGGTTCAGCAAAAGAATAGATAAACACTTGCAATGCGTTCCAATGATGGGTTCAATGTCCATAAGATAATCCTCCAGAGAGGAGTCATTCATCAGTCATAAATTCAAAATAACAAAATATGTAACTGAAAAAGTTTCGCTGGAAAGCATTGAAGCTAAGTGCATGAACCTGTCCAACTTATAACAAAAGGGGTGTTCAAGTTCCAGGATAAAGGGGTGTCCAAGATATTGGGTATTGTGGACATGTAAAATTATAGGATATTCGCCAGTTCCAATCAAAAGTTGCGGGGTTTCAGCTGCCTGGATTAATACAGCAGACCCACCTTGTTCACAGGTTTGTGCATCATGGTTCATCATATTTGCAAAAAAATTATGGTAATACTTGTACATCAGTGTAGGTCCCTCATTCTTGTGCATGAAGTAATACAAACAGCCCAAATACACCTCTCTGTCACAGGAGGTACACCAATGAATGTACAGGTAGCCCTCGATTTGCGCCAATTCAGAATAACGCCGATTTTTAAACCAGAAAGTCAAAAAGTAAAAAAAAAAAAAATATTACTATTATTTATAACATTTTACTATGTATTTCTTACTGATTCTTATACTAAATCATAATTCTTACATCGCTAATTTTGAATAAAAATTATAAATACAGTCATCTCTGCAATTACATGTTTCGTTAATGCAAATTTGCTCCAATGAGATCGATGAATCGGTAAAAGCTGTTTGTGAAATGCAAACTTTTGCATATGCGAGTTTGCTCTTATGAAATTTCATTCCTGGTGCTTTAAACTTTCAAAGGACTAATTTAATCTCTGCGGAGATACCGGATTATTTTTACTATGCGATTTTCTATAGGTCGGTGTCTTTCATGAATGCAACTATCGCATAACAGCAGAGATGACTGTACACATCACATGAAAGAATCGCGGGACCAACGACTTGCCTATTGTAAGTGTATAAAATATATTTTTTAAATTCCCTTTATTTTATTTACGTTATTTCAGAGCTTTAAATGTAATGCCATTATATTACTCATCAATGTTTGGGTGCTGGGAACGCATGTCATTGACTTCCCATTGATTTACATTATAAAAATTTCAATTTACGCCGGTTCGTCCAGGAACACATCCCCGGCGTAAATTGAGGGCTACCTGTACTTTCCACATTTTTTAGGGTGTATTCTTGCCTTTGTGTTTGATCATCCTGACAACTTTCAGCCAGGAACACCAACCATAACCCCATTTTTCCCATAAAGTCTGAAATTCATACTTCACAAATGACCAATGTTTATTTTTCAGAGACCAGTTTACAACCACAGAGGTCAATATGGCACGCGTGTATAACTGGGATGTCAAGAAGCGACAAGCTGCTAAATCCTCGTCCTCAAAACTTTCAACTTAATAATAAGCTTTAAAATTAACTTTATGGACGAATTTAGCCCTTTATTTAAATATTTTTGGCCACTTTTCAGCAGCACACACACACACACTCATTTATAGTGCACCTGGAAAGATTTTTCTTATGAGGCAGTATTTTTTTGTGTTGGTGTTAGCTAACATGACTAATACACTGCAGTGCTGTTATTCTGGAGAAAATATATTTTCTTGTTAAAATATCTACATTTAATCTGCTAATGGAAAAGTTCTAATTCTAGAGTCATGTACTTCTCCAATTCTATATTATGAATTGTTATGGCCAGCTTACCTGCGTTTTCATTGCTATGTCAACTGCTTATTATATAAAAAATAAAGCAAAGTTCAAGTCTTCTTATTCATGATTTTTAAACTGGAATGTAAATATAAATTTGTGTATGAGTATGCAAAGTGTGTGGGAAGTCATTAGACAGGGAATTGTAAAGCTTCATAACACACTGTGCACCCTTAAAACCTGTCATTGTCAATTAGAGTAAAATACACTATGAGATAACTTCTGCAAAACTTTAAACATGACACAACATGCTTTACACATGCATAAAGCATTTTTTTCTGTATCAGGTTCCATGGATAACTAAGTTTTCATTGTTGACTTAACACACTTTGCAAACATACCCACAAATTTATACTTCACTTATGTAAGGGAAAATAAATACAATGAAACACGAAGGCACATTACATCAGGCAGAAAACAAGTGTACTCATGGGTTTCTCCAGAAGTACAAAACAAACCCTAAGAAATAAATATTTATATATAACATGTTAAATTCACTTTGACGTTATGAACAACTCTTAACATTCTGTGACAAAAATATTGGTCTTACATATGTCTAAACTGGACAGATTCTCTTAAAGGGACAGGAGAAACAGCATTAAATACAAGACTGAACACTGTGTCCATCAATCTACTGCAATAAACCTGTATCTTACACAGTATGGCAAGCTTTTAACTGTATAAACTGATGAAAAGTAGTCCTATGCAACACTTCCACTGATGGCACTTTGTACCCGTATTTTACTCCTGCAAGTTGAGGCCATAGTCAAGGTACTAATGATGATATTCAGCTGCTAACTGTCCATGTTATTTTCTTGTTCTAAAACGGAAAAATGGAGTTAGACAGTGTTCCAACATTATAAATTAACACAAAAATACATGTAAAAAATGACTTAAATTGTTGGTGAAGCAGTATGGAGGAAGGGTTTTAAAGCTCGACAGAATTATTTTTATAGTGGAACTTGCACTTAGTAAGTGCTGTTTGCCTTTCCTTTGCTGTGCACTGACGCAAGAAACAGTCACATAGCACAGCTTATATCAGTTTGTAGCAATCGTTACAAAGGATCATTGCACCCCCACAAACAACATCTGGCACCCATAACACAACTCATATATCCATGTAAATATTGGTATAAGAATATTTCCACATCAAACATCATTCTCTTTAGTTGTGTAACAGCTAACTGGACAAAAAATCATGTCTAATTAATTTCATGAAATATGCTTCAACAGTCACAACCCCCAAAATACAGAATCTACCATTTCGTTACATTGAACTTCCTTATTGTGCTATACATTGAACACAAAATATGCAATAAATATGTAAAACAAAACATTTCTAGTATTATACCATCAAATGTTTATAGATATTCCTACCTAGTACATAAAATAATATTTACTTCAAAAAGCTGCTTAAAACATTATTAAAAAGTAAATATTCTGTAAATAAATATATCCAGTTGCATGATTCATCTAGCCATTTTATACTGGAATTCCTCTGGCACAATGAAATTCTTGCAACCATACTTTACCTTTGTGTTCAGTCTGCCTGATCTGGGGCCACAGCTTGTTTAACTCCCTCTTTAGAGTCTAATGGAGTACTGTCTACTGCCTGTGCTGCTTCACTTGAGGTGTTTTCATCAACTGGTCCTTCAAATTGTAACAACTTATTCTTAAGCACAGAATTTTCTTGTTCTAATTCTTCTACTTTAACTTTACTAATATCCAGCTCAGCTTTCACTGATCCTAAATCCTCCACATCAGGGCCACCACCAGCCAAATGTTTGCGAACGTAACTGTACCAGCATCAAGGAACTCATGATATAAACTTCAAAACATTTAGAGTACTAACTTTCATATCCTAAAGCATCTAAAATACAAACTTCAATGGCTAAACCTGATACATTAACAGTTTTCCTTAGGTCCTAGATATAAATTCAGAAAACTCAGGAATATATTTATATCTCATCACTAAAATGCAGGATAGAATCACAATATAAATATAGCTTACAAATCCTTAGAAAATGTAATTAATTTAAAATATCTGGTTGGATGATCGTTCACCTCTGCTTAGGCATGTGAACGTGAGGCCAGCAGTCAAGCTAGACGGCTTTGGCTCTCTGGAGCTGTTACGCCACGGATTTAATTTTGATATATGATCCACTATTACATGCCTGTTCTGAGCCAGCAACCCATTAATCAAGTATTATGAATATTGTTGTTCATACATATAGACAATATTTATTCATAATATGGATTGTATCCTGAATATGGTGTTAAAGGGAATGGCATAAACTTTTAATTGCACAGATGTTTATTTAAATTATTGTTTCCTATTCAATAGTAAAACCCAGACAGGTGTGACTCAGGAAATAACAGTTATAAATGGAATCTAGCCAATGCTGATGAATGTGCGATAAAAAAAATCTAACAATCTGAAATTATCCATGATCTTGCTAAGACTTTTGACTGTTAACCACAGTACATTGATAATTAAACTATGTTATTTTTTCAACAGAAAAGAGTAAAGTTGTCTCTGGTGCTTTGTCGGGGGGGGGGGGGGGGGGGTGTTGTAGATCAATATTGCCAACACAGAAACCAATAACTGCCAACTTCTTCATACAATATTAATTAGTGTATACTGGAACTTAATTCCTGCATCTGAAAGACAACTATATGGAAATCTGCATGCAATATTAGCTACACAAATTTAACATGAGAAAGCAATTATGGATTTCAATGCTGTATTATACAATGCAAAACACCCATCATCATTTGGCTTTATGTAATTAGTATCAACCCTTCACCTATTAACCAATAATATGCACTGCAAGAGAGTTGTTGAGTAATTATAATACAATTGTAAAGCACTGAAGGATACTCTAAGGCGTCATCTGGCTTCTCAGTTTCTTCATACAAACTAACCAGTACTTTAGTCAGAGCATCCATAACACCAGCTCGTTCCAAATATTTCCTGAACTCTTCTCTTTTCGAATCAATTTGCTGCAATTATAAACAATTACATCTTAACCAACAGAAATGAGCACATGTATTTAATGCCACAGTGACAAAATATATCACAAAGTAAATACACAGTTACTACAAATTAAATTATATTTACCCGGTAATTCGACATATTTTTCTGTGTATCCTAGAAAGTGCAATTGTGTGTATCACAAACTATTTATGGAACAACTGAACTTAACAACTGCTATTAATTGTTATCGAAACGCAAAATTAAATCTTAGTGCCCTCTGTGATGAAATATTCCTTGGTGTGTTTTCATTCATTAAACCATCAGGTGGTAATCTGTGGTTACATTCTTAGAAATGTCCTTTCATGTTCGGAGAGAGTTCTTTTATGCAATATCAGCAATATTTACTCATCATTCGCAATTAAACTGACCACAATTTACAATCCGTGCTTTTTAAAGAAATGTAGAGCATAATATACGTACATGCACAGAGGAATAACTAGGATATAAAAAAAGGTGATCATGTTTTGCAAATCGTTCTATCAACTGAACTACAATCAGAAGGGTTTTACACCATAGTCAAAACTTTTTAAAATCGATTGGGCTTCTGCTCCCTCAGCCCTTATCACTGGTGTTTAGGAATGCCTGTTCAATGATGGCACTAGAGTAATGCCATGTCTTATATGTGGCCAATATTTTGTTCACAGTTGAACATCGGAATGCACATTCCGTGGTAACGGTTAATACGTACTTAGTGTAATCGATACTTTCGACACGCGTAACGAGGTAACAAGCTGAGACATGTTCGAACTTGGTAGGACTTGTATTGGTGGTTGGAACTGTTAGTTTAGTTGCGGGTGTGGATTGTTTTAGGTGTAAAATCGTGAAACAAGAGGTGAGAGATGCAATGATAGCGAGTAAGATAATTGATTTCTATTCCATAGGTGTTTCGTAATTGATATTACTTTGATTAGATTGGCACAGTGTATTTGGTTGAGTAATGGTGAAACTTATTCCCACAGAGAAGTCATGTATATGGAATGGCTCTTGAAATGGTAGGATAACAGGTAAAGTTTTGGAGAATTCTAGTAAATGAAGACTATGACACTACATCAGCGTGTTCCTCTGAAATGTTTGTAGCTGTCTACATGATATAATACATTGAATTGAGATCCAGAAATGTATTATGCAGTTTAATTTAAAAAAATTCTGTTTATGATATATGCTTATTTTACAGTTGAAATAATGAGCTTAAAACGAAGTGGAGCAGCCGCTTTTGATGGTAAAGTAGTTTTATTTGAATATCTAATTAGTAACAGTTTATTTTTGAAGCAAACACTAACTAGTGACTAACTTCACAATAAAGGTTGTTCCTTAAAAAAGGGAGTCTTTTATCTGGTTAGGGAAGTAGCTGCTGCATTTGATAGAATTGAATGAAGTTTTCATGATAGCCTCTCATTGGGCCCACTCCTGAGTCATTTAAATCTGATCATTTTCTTTGTTATAATTAAATGTTTGAGACAGATAACCTAATATTGAACATTGAGTATTAAACATTTATTTTGAAATGGATAGGATGTATAATGTGAATGAGGTAGGTGTGAAATGCTTACAATCCATATAACGTTTCAGTAGGAAAGCCTGATGTGAACTGACTTGCTTCTAATAAAAATATAAATTACATAGTTATGTCAGTCAACTATGATATTACTGCAGAAATAATTACATGAGAAAGCATAACCATTATTATATGTATTTATAATAGCTGTATTTTTGGTTGAGGTAAATTCTTGTGGAGTACTAGTGAAATTGGAGGTACTCTCAATGATGTGTCCTTCACCAGTAGTGTGGTCAAATAAAGGGGAATGCTATGGGCATGGCTTGTTTCACACATGGGGAGATTAGAAAAAACATACAAAATTTTAATGTGAAAGTCTGAAGAGAAGAGATGACTTGCGAGGTATAAGCATAGATGATCAGATGAAGTTAAGATAAATTTTTAAAAAGTGGGATATGGTGATCTAATCTGGATCTAAGTGGCTCAGGATGGGGTCTGGTGGTGCATTGTGAATATGCTAATCAAATTTCAGGTTCTGTAAAGGCAGAGAATTGCTTGATCAGGTGAGTGGCTATCGACTTCTGCAGAAGGACCCTGCACTATGGTGTTAATGCAGAGTAGCACTGCTGAACTCTCAATTCACATTGGAATCAAGCAGCTTATTTGTTGACACATACAGTCATTGTGTAATGCAAAACTTCGTCTGTGGTTAAGTTGTTTAAATCTGTGTTTTGTTATGTTTATGTAGGACAGAGTGTTACTGGGGCGAAGGTACCGAGATTTAATTTTCATATTGTGTTAGAAGAGGAGTCTGAACAGCCGACTGATGAAGATGAAGAAAGTGTTCATAGTATTCAAGCGAAGGCGACAGGTTGGTGTATTATTTTTTATTTCAATAACTGGTGGTGATAAATGCTGATTCCTTTCTTTTAGACATTCAAAGCATTTAAGGCATGGACAGTGTTGTCTTCTGTTCATCCATGACAAATTACAGCTGTGTTCATGAAAGTACCCTAAATTATACCATGACTGCTTCCTTCCATATTCTTTTCATTTAACTGTTCATTAATTGTCCCATCATACACATTGTTATTTTGAATTTATAATGGCTATTCATTCCTTTTGTAGTTTATAATGATTTGAATACCTCCACAAATATTCTTTGTGCAGATTATGCCAAAGATACGAGTGACACCTCATCTCATAGAGATTGGACTGATGAAGTTACTATGGATGTAGAGTATGAGGTGAAAAGTCTTTCAGAGCAAGAAAACCCTCTTGGTGATGGCAGCTTGTCCTCTGATACAGATGTAAGTTGTACCTAATTTTTAGATAAATAATAAAATTCATTACAAGCTTATTTTTAGAGTAGAGTACTTCCAGTTCTGAAACATCCTTCAAATGTATAATGTGGTAGAAAGTTTGAATTTTTGTGAAAAATGCACATTTGTATATATGCTGATTCTTACAATTAATATCTGGCTATTCTTACAAGAGATATTTGGTAGTATTTTAATTCAAACACAGAACACTTATGAACATCATTAGAAAAGTTTTATGTTCTGTGAAGAAAAGAGCAAGGTCCCTTCCAAATACACCATTCTGGAAAATGCTTATTTTGAAATTCACAGAATATCTGAACATGCTAAAACTTTATGTTAAAGGCAATACAGCAGTTTTTCAACTAGATGGATTTGCAGTTTGTACACTGAGTTTATTTTGTGAAGGTCTAAATGAGGGGTCGTCAACCTTTTCATACCTACCGCCCACTTTTGTATCTTTGTTGATGGTAAAATTTCCTTACCGCCCACCGGTGCCGCCCACCACCATGAAAGAGGTACAGCTCGAAGACTGAGTGATGGCCGGTGGTAAGCCCTGCCCTCGTTATGCGCACTAAACTCGTGCCTTTGGCTATGGAACTCATTCATTGCTCCCTTGTCCACGAGTATACTTCGAGAAGCGTCCGGTGAATTATTATCTATATTCAAAGTTTAGAGATGGAATTCAAAAGTAAATTGCAAAAGCATATTTTAAAAAGTCAAACTCGCGAAGTTGTTAGCAATGTATTCGATATATGGAGGAAGAACAAAATTTGTAACAACGGGCAAAAAAACCCCACCGCCCACCATGAAAGCTTGAATCGCCCACTAGTGGGCGGTAGGCACCAGGTTGACGACCCCTGGTCTAAATGAACATTTCCCAAAGTGAAGATAACTTGAAGCCTGACCATATTTACAATGCTGATGAGAATGCTACAATGGAAAGTCGCCAACACGCACCTTGCATTTGAAAGACAAAGGCAGACTGCAGAACACATTGCTGTCATCTGTTGTAACAATAAAAAATCTTCGTTATACCAGGTTTTCAATAGCCGTTATATTACCTGGTAACATCAGCTCCTTTTATTTAAACTGTTCTTTAGGTTATCTTTCTGCCCAATTTTTATGTAAAATGAATGAAAATTAAAGTTGTGATAGCTAATATTATTACACATTGGATAGTGTTGGAGTTGATTATAATGTTCATTTTTACTTGGTTATTTCTTAAGTTATGTGTTTTATTTACGTATTTTTGGTTTAAAGTAGTTGAAGAATGTAATACCATATGTTTGTTTAAATTGTAATATCTCAAACTTTCATTATGTTTTGAGTACAGTGATGTGCAACATGACTTTGTGTTAATTGACAGTAATGGAAACGTTGTAAGCTGCCCATACACAGTGTGGGTGGCAGTGGACAGCATTGCTTGAGTAGAGGTGAAGAAGCTGGATATGGTTTTTCTGTCTCATTACAGTCACATTTATATCACAGTTTTCAGCTCTTGACCTATACAGTGTTTTCTTAAAACACTGCTATTTTATAAACTGTGAATTGTCTGATTATAGACTGTGTACCAGACAGCTATATATACTACTGTTTGCATTGCAAATTTGTTTTTAGGTATTCACCATAAATTAAAGTTCAAATAAATTCAAATGAGAATACAGACAAGCTTCAGAAATAAATATCCTGAATTTTGGCAGGCTGGAGTATTAGTTGTGTTGAACATTTAGGTTCTGCTGTCAGTAATAAGGTTTTCTGTCATAATGTATGGAGCTGGATGTGTAGAATGAAGATATTTGAAAATAAATTGGCCATTTCATTATTTTAATCACTGTACATTCTTTGTCTCTAACAGGATGTAATGTGTGCAGCAGGCATGATGGTGCTCTGTAATGATGAACTTAGTCTGTGTGCTGATAGCTCAGAGATTTCAGACTGTCAGCTGACCATTGATCCTGAGGTACCTCGAGGTGATTACTGGGCGTGTGTGCAGTGCAAGAATAGGAACAATAATCCTCTTTTCCGATATTGTGAGAAATGTTACAAGGTAAAATTCCTTTTAATTATAGTAGTATGTAAATTGGGTAGTACAGAAGTGAAGGAGCTGTAGACTGAGAACAGGTCTCTAAATTCCTGACCTATCATAGTATAATTATCTGCTAGTCATTTTTCCAACCCCTTGCCTCATCTATTTCCTCGCTTTGAAGTTATATGCATATCTCAGCTGTTTATTGAGTTGTGATAGTGCACTTTCCTATTTATTTTTCATATATCTCTTTATTTGGTGGCAATTCTCCTGTCTTTCTTAATCCTCGTATGTGAACCACACTGATGATCAGTTGTTCCAATCTACTGCCCAAGTTACATCATTATTATTCAGAGACCCTGAAGCAGCAATATTTTCTTCAGTTGCAAATTATTTCATTGAATTTTATCAGTTCTGTGATGAAACCTGTTCTTAATATGGTCGCTACAATGAAATAATCTGAAATAATTTTTATTTTGTAAAGTGACAGCTCTGAAAGTCAGTCGCTCATCAGTATGGACATATAATCAGTAAGTAAATGTTTGGGAGTCAAGTACTTAATTTCTTGGAAATATTAGGCATATTTTAATTTTGTGATGGTAGAAACATGTTTTTGGTTTGATAACAATGGAAGACTAACAGCTCTGAAAATGACTTCTGTAAAACAAATTTTCCCTATAACATATAAGTTATTTACTCTTTATCCATTATTTTCTTATCTGACACATTTTTAAGAAACAAATTAATGAATAATATCTAGGGCCATCTATACAATTCGATTCTTTGTACTGTACTGTATATTGTGTTCTTTCCAGTAGCAGTAGTTAAGCTTTGTTATTCAGGAGTAATGGTGAACGTATTTAAAAAATTATCAGAAATATGAATCTTTGGTTAATAATATTCAAGTTTGATTCTTGAAGTCTTTTCTGTGCCAGTATATAAAATCTTTATATTATTTCATTTTAATCTAAGAAGAACAGATTGTGGGATGTGAAAATCTTGGCCTCTCTATATTTTTGTTTTATTCTGAATCGGCAGAGGCAGATATGTATGCAGTGCAAAATTTCTAAGAAGTTTCCTTGCTTTCTCTTCTGTGAGGTTTGTTTTAAGGTGAGTTTAACAGTTCAGTAAAGCGGAAGCTGTCCTATCAAAGAAACAGGCAGCATTGTCTTCAGTAATATGTGACTTTTTTATGTATATTTGAGATTATGATATTGCTATTAGTAGTGTGTGTTTTTGTGTACTAAATATGTAATGGTTGTGTCCTTACCTTTGCTCGTTGTTCTTGGGGTGGAGAATTCAGAATTTAACAAGACCATTTGGTTCACAACTACATTTTATCAGCAGTTCGTAATGAGAACGGTGAAATTAGCTATTCTGTCTTGCACGATTAGTTATTGGCCCTTATCTGACTCGTGGGTTTTTAAGGACTGATGCTTTGTCTGTCTCACATACAAAATATTTTGAAAACTTAATTATTATTAGCATGTTTAATTGTGTGTATTTATACCAAAAGAATCATTGAATTTTATGTGGTATGAAAATTGAAAAAGTAATAGAAGATTTCTGTCTTCTGGGTTATTGCGCTGTGTAGTCTGGTCGATGTTAACCAACGTTTCAGAGGTCATTCTGCCTCCGTCATCAGGGCGATGAATATTCATCGCCCTGATGACGGAGGCAGTATGACCTCTGAAACGTTGGTTAACATCGACCAGACTACACAGCGCAATAACCCAGAAGACAGAAATCTTCATATTCACCGCTGTGAGAACCTCAAGTCTTACATACGAAAAAGTAATAAATTAAACGAAAATCTAATTTTCATGAGTACCTGTGATCATAAGTTATTAACAACAAGTTAGAGGTACAATGTACAAATAAATACAAAGAAGTACAAAAGATCTATGCTAGAGGCAGTATCTGTCATTGAACTACGGATAACTAGTTCGGTCTAGAAAGACTCAGATTATTGCTAGGAGCAAAAGAGCCTGGGATAAGCCCCAAGTTAATTTGGGGTAACAAGGAAAGTGGTTAAAGTTTCCTTTTCTGTGGACTTCCTTTCATATCATTTGTTGTTAATACCATAATCCAACATTAGACTGATAATGACACTTAGCTCTTATTTTTGTATCATAAACGAAGTGCAGGCTGACAACACTCCACAAGCTGCTTCTTCCTAAGTTATTTGACACCCATGCTACTTTAATTATTTCTGTCTTCCCACAAGGTAGATGGAGAGCCTTAGTTATCAGGTGGACTTCAGGTTTTAAACTAATTCTGTGATCCACAGCTTTTAAAACTTGATAAATTAATAGTTTTAATCTCAGTCAAGCATACACTGTACCTGAACCCCTTGGACTTTTACCTGTGGGATCACTTGAAGTCCCTGGTGTATGCCATGCCAGTTAACACATAGCAGGAACTATGGCAGTGTGTGTGGGTTGCTTATAACACAGTTAAAATGAGCCCTGGTATGTTTGAGTGTGTTAGTCTACTGTTTGTTGTGCTGGGGCATGTGTGCAGGTGGAGAGAGGATTTTGAACACCTCTTCCAAAATCGTGAATTAAATACATCATAAACACTTTGTAACAGGAATGTGTGTTCTCCATTCAGTTATAATATCTAGGTAAGGAAGCATTTCTGACCCCGTGTTCATAGAAACTTTTTATTATTGTTTTGGTTCACAGAATGTACCCTTAAATTTTCCAAACATACTTTTGACTCATTCTGTATATCTGTTCATTGAACCATTTATTCCACTTTTATAACTCAACTGTCTCTTTTGTTTGGTCTGTCTCCTGTGTATGGCTTCAGGACATCTTGTGTGAGGAGAAAATTTTATACATTTCAGTGAACACAGTATGGGATAATAGCTTTTAGATTTAGATTTGCAATTGTCTTTATCTGGGTAATTTTATCTACAGGTTCGAAAGAATTTCTTCCCTCCACGACCACGCAGAAAGAAGAGGAAAAGGAAATGTTCTTATTCTCGTAATAAACTGAGCTCTGTCAGGAAGTCATCCACTGCACCTGCAGTTGGTTTATCGGACATTCCTGATGAGATTGTGGTACGCAGTGGTGCAGTTGACATTGCAGGACCTTCAAATGTTCGTGTGGATAGTGGTTTAGGATCAAGTCTGGAATCTTCATACCAAACAGAATCTAAATGTGAAAGTGATTCACAAGGATTATCTGGTATCTCTAGCAATGGTAACTCTGACTTGTGTATGACATGTACGACAAATCCAAAAAATGGTATATTTGTCCACGGCAAAATAGGTCATATATGTTGCTGTTATAAGTGTGCATTAAAGGTTTGGACACAAGCTAGAAGGTGCCCTCTATGTAATTGTAAGGTTAACAATGTGCTTAAAGCTATAGTTGTATGAAATTGAAGTGTGCTGCAGTTCACAGCCATTCTTAACTGTATTCTGCATTGACCTTTGTTATTTGAAAAGTTTCATTTACTTGTAACAATAAAAATTACGTATGTTTTATTTATATCTCATTATAATCCAGTAAAGTGACTTGCTGTGTGCTAGGCAACCAGAGTTCAATTTCTGGTAAGGTGATGGATCTTTCTCCTCACCACTACTGTGTCTAGATGACTCTGGGGCTCACCCAGCCTCCTGTTCAGTGGGTACCAAGGGCTTCTTTCTTGTAAATAAAGTGTGTGAAGCTGACCACTCACTTCTTTTTATGACCAAGGTTAAGAATGTATGAAGCTGTACCTCTGCTTTCATGCATGTTCAAAGCGTGGTGCTTAGTTACGCTCAAGAACAATTTTATCTGTGCGTTATTGCTGCTTCAGTGCTGGAGTGTCTCACACACCCCATGACACCCACACGCTCGTATTGGTCCCCATCCACGACTGATCTGACCCCAGCTCCCATTGGCTAAGATTCGGCTACACCATTCACTGTCTTATCCCCTATAAACCTAACATTTTCCGCTCGATTGGCTCATTCATTGCCCTGATAACGGAGGCAGTATGACCTCTGAAACGTTGGTGGACATCTGCCATACTACACGGCATAACAACCCAGAAGACGGCAATCTTCTTCTAATTAATAATAAGTTGTTCAGAAAACCTCAACCAATAAATTATCTTGTATATGCACTCATAGCTTAAATTCATGTAAATACTGTATTATAAATTAGATTTAATAATAACTTGTTCAGGAAACCTCAGCCAATAAATTACATCTAGTATTTGTAAGTTAACCAAAATACTAAGTCGTTGCAGAACTCTAACCATTATTTAGACCATTTCTCAAATATCAACCATCTTTAATCCTGAATTAGTAATGGAGTTATCTTACTTGTCACTAACCCAAACAGGTTTCCTCTAATTTTGAAATAAAGTAGAAACTTGTCACTTTAAGAAAGAGAATAATTAGTAGGTAATCAATTTCAAGTTTCTCTCCAGTTGCACCCTTATAAATTACAGTCTGATCTCTCTGCAAATTTTCCTTTATAACATCCCAAATTCTATGAAATCTAAATCTGGTTATAATTAATTTGGGTCTGTCTAAATTGTGTATTATACTAAAGACATCTTTTTTATACCATACTAATTTATTTTCAAACGCATTATAACTGTTAAACTGATGCATATTCTTTCACACATTTTCCTTCGTCGATTTAAAAATCACATCATTTTGGAAGCTGGATTTGCTTCGATTATTGTTTTTTTAACTAATAGATGAAGGAAAATTTCCAAGAATATGCATAAATTTAATTTTGTGCTTTCATTAAAATCCATTAGACTAATGTAGCCATGTGTAATTTCAAGATAAAACAAAATGAGTCACTCAGCACTCAGTACATCGCTCCATAACAGTGTTGTTCAAGCCAGTGATGGAAAACCATTTTTTTTTGATGTGCACATTTGTTAACTGCAACATAGATTTCGGAAATAGTTGAATGACCTTATTGTTTCCTTTAAAAATACTGGATTGCAAACATTCAAACACTGGTAACCACAGGAGCTACCTACAGTCCCTAAATATCCATAATACCAAGAGGAAAACTGACATAAGTTCAAATACAGGTCAGTCACATCATGTACCATATATTATTATTTCACTGCAACAGAAGGTTTCTGGTCTACCAGTTTGAGTTCGAGAGTAGTATATGTTGTGACTGTTGCTAAGCAATGGAACATCCCAGAGAATAACTGAGGGCTCAGATCATGTATTTCCAGATGGCAAAATCTCAGTTCACAGCCTGGGACATTAGGTTCATACTTATAATATCCTTGTGTTCTTTGCATCATGTATTTAGTGGTAATAAATATGCCTTGTTTGATATTTCCCAATTTTGCCACCAGATTGCAGCATGTCATTGTCTGTGTCATGAATTTCCTCCTCTGTCATTTTATCATCATCATAGGATATTCAAAAGTACAATTTTGAGGTTGCGCAGGATGGCACAACCTACATTTCAAATCTGTCCAGTGGTTCTCAAGTTGCATCAACTGAATTACAGTTTTATGTTTGGGGATGTTAAGAAGATGAAGTGTATGCAAGACCAGCCAGAACAAGGCAAGAACTGATCAACAGTATTGAAGATGCATGTAATCAGATGAAACAAAATGGGGCAGAGGTATGAGGTATTTTGAACATTCTCAGCATGACTAAATTAATTTACTTTTTACAAAACTGATACAGTTTCTTTTTAATTTTGCAATTTGAAGTTTTTAAGTTTACAGTTTTTATAAATAAAGAAAATAAAATTATGGTTTTTCTCTTCCTAAACTGACGTCCATTTTTTTTTGAAGCGTTTCTGGGCCCATGTTTTTAAGAACATTTTTACTTCACATTAAATTTCCTATCAGATTCCCAAGTTACGTCTTATCATCCGCAAACTGTGTATTTTTTGCAATAGATGATCCACATGAAGTGTTAATGTCTTAGAAAGATGATCACATTTATTCAGTGATAGTCTTGGATGGAACAAAATTTCCTTGGCTTTGTAAGTTTAATTTCACCGTCTGGTAATACTTATTACTTTCTCTTGCAGTTACTGTGACCAGATTGAGAAGTATTTGAAAATTTGTACTGGAGTGAGGTGTCTTGAAGAAAGGAAGTACTGTGTACAACAGTGTTGAAAGAAAGCTTCCTGCTTTAGCTATTTATTATGTGAATGGGACATGGCAAACTTCATAATTTGCTGTTTTAGAATATAACCATTTCTGCTTTCCAAAAATAAAAAATGTGTTTAAAATTAT
The DNA here is from genome assembly GCF_977971745.1 of Zootermopsis nevadensis. Lineage (NCBI taxonomy): Eukaryota > Metazoa > Arthropoda > Insecta > Blattodea > Termopsidae > Zootermopsis > Zootermopsis nevadensis. The sequence continues at coordinate 13,779,019 of NW_028259142.1, forward strand.
TTGTTATTATTTAGTTATTTCTTATTTATGTAATTGATCTTTTGTATTGTTTTCTGTAAAATAAAACATGCAAGTTCTGAATGTTAGTATTAATTATCCTTATTGTTATGAGGGGTCTCAAGCTTGATATATATGAATAAGGTGCATCACGTCTAGGCATGGCACAGGAACGTGTTCTTTAGCACAGTAGTCCATGAAAATGGACTACACTTCATAATAGTTGCATTATAACAGCATGACAGTTTAAGTTACTGTCATTATAAGACAAATGCAGCAGACAAAATTTATATACCAGTGTTCAACAGTTCGTATGAAGTGTAATTTAGTTTCTGAAACATAGTGACGTTGGGTTACAGAAAGAAAATAATTGATGCTTTTAGAAATTATAATCAATTTTAGTATATAGTCATAATCTGAACATGTATCCACCATTAGGTGGACAACAATAAATACAGTTTTGGTTGAGGCACGGTAGGAAGATGGGTAGATAACATCAGCATGGAGCTCAAGGGAATTTAAGTTGTTGAGGTTGGTAGTTTGATGGAATTTGGTCAAACAGCAGTGAAATGTCACATTAAACAATCCCATGAATTTTTTTCATAAAGAAATTCCTTTTGCAAAAGAATAATGTTTCTGTTTTTTATTTGGCATCACAGAAATGTAGTCTAGATTTACTGAAGGGACCTGGACCAATTGATTGTCAGCATGATATCACTGAAGTAATGATTGTGAAGGTCATATTTATCTGTTGTTGATGTCAAGGGTCATGTGTATATTAGGTCCATTTATTCATTTTCTGTATTTTATGGTACAAGTTCTGTGATGTACATAAGTTACTGAGCTGAAGTGCAGTTGTATCATTCTTTCTATTCAAAGTATGAAGGTGAGTAGTAGATTTATATCTGGTCCTCTGTCAACATGAGGTTATGTAGCATTGAATAAGGATAGTATGGTAAACTGGGAGTACAGGAGAGGAGGGGCAGGAGGAAATTATGTGGAGGAAACCAACAGTGGAGAAACTACAGTTAAGTATAGACAGTCTGCTGATATTCTTATGTCCTTCCCTGATGAAAAGTGAGAATCCTAATTCTGGATCACTTCATTGTGAGAAATGTAAGGTGAGTGAGTTCATGTACAGCTGATGTGGTGTATAGAGTATAATCATCTTCTAAGTATGCATGAATGAGCTCAAAAACATATAAATTTAATATTGGATTGTTTTATGAAAACTTATTGAATCATTTGAGTTTTCTCTAGGGGCTCTAATGAAGGTGCATTGTGTTCAATATTGTGGTTTTAACAATCTAGAACAAGACAGAGCATTTTTAAAAAAGTATTAAATGATTACTGAAGACCAAAAAAGCAGCATTATTCAAGATCTAAATTTCATTTTGATAGAACAGTTTAATGGCCACTTTACATAAAGGCATGGAAATTAAACTATGGAACTAACATAAGATATTCTGATGAGAAAAAAAATCTTATCAGACCTCATGGCCAAGAGGTGAGCACACCTGTTTCATATTTAGGATGTTGCATATTCATATTTCAACCTTGGAGCTGCATGTCCTGAGGTTTCTTGTCATTTTCCTATACCCTCTGTGTATATTCTGTGATAATATGTTAAAACAGACCATGGTCACATTCAAATCTTTTCCAGTTAATAATTTGCAGATTGTAAAATTAAGTGCTACATCACCTAGTCATGTGGAAAAATGTAAATAAGTACATACAAGAATCAGTAACTTAAAAATTATCTTCTGTTATTGTTGGTGTAGAATGAATAAGTTAGCAAAATTATGCCTTATGCCTTTCTTCCCTTCCATTCTTTCCATCAATGAGAGTTTGAATATTCTGTGTGGCCTACTGCATGTTAAGTTATTCCTGCTTGCATTGATGTTTCAAACCCATACACTTATCACTACTGTGTGAATGGTGTTTTTTTCATTAGCTCAGTCAGTCTAGTGAGTGCTCTGGCATGGACAACCAAGCTTTGTTTCCTGGTACACAGTTTATTTTTTGACCCCAATATCCAGACCATATCTGGAATCCACCCAGCCTCTTGTCTAATTAGTACTGGGGTTCTTTTCTCAGGGATAAAGTGACTGAGTCAAGGTACTTAGTTGAGCAACAGGATAACCTTACTTTAATACTGATATTTGATAATGAGCTGGGACATTTCTGTAAAATGACTGTCTATTGGCTGGACAACCAAGGTTTAATGATGGCTGTCTTCTGGGTTGTAGCACTGTGCATACTGGTAGAAATTTATAAAAGTTTCAGAGGTCCTTGTGCCTCTATCATCAGGGCACTGGTCACTCACTCATTTCCCTGATGATGGAAGCAGAACACAGCCAGCTTTGTACTCACTATCATGTGAACCTCAAATCCTTCTTAACCAAGGTTTAGTTCCTGACTGGGATATTTCTCTTCGCATGTCTAGATCCAAGCAGCCTTGTACCCATTGGATATTAAAATTCCTTATTCTGGAGGTGAAATTACCAGAGAATGAAGTTACCCATTCACCTCCAATTCATGCCAAGGTTAATTATTGTAGAGGTACTGTTCAGTGTTCTTTGGCATACTGGGACAATTTTTATTGCTGATCTGGTTAATTACATTTCATTTTATTTCCTGGAATTATTTCAGATTTAATTAGAGAAAATGAGTAAGAAGCTAATCAATTTGCCAGAAAACTGTGTTGATGAGATGTTAGATGGCCTTGTTAGAGCTCATCCAGGCCTTTCTTTGCATGCTGACAATCGAGTCATCTTAACAAAACAGGTGAGCATATGAATGACATTATCAAAGTTCGTTAATCTGACTGATATAGCATTGGCACTTTGGATGTGTATTCCACATTGGTGTGGTTCACTGCTTGAAAAGATTTTGTCACATTTAATCCATGAAAACTTAATATTTTAGTGTTTTAATGTTCATACTTATAGTGTGCAGATAGTAAGAACAGAGTGGCCCTTCTATCTGGTGGTGGATCTGGGCATGAACCATTTGCTGGAGGTAAGGTAAGGTAATTTAATCTTCTGACATATTTGCAGATACAAAGATGGATTGTAAGAAAAAGTGTTAAGAGAACATGAACTGGATTGAAATGGCTCACGAGAGAGTCCAGTGGTAGGGTTTTATAGTGATGTTGATCCTCCAAATTAATTTAAACGGGTATATTTTGATCTGCTGAATAACTGACAATTACTTAATGTTAATTTATTCATATCCTGCACACTGACAACAATCACTTGTCAGAAATGAACTTAAATATTTGTTGTATCCACTGCCATCACATATTTGATAGACATGATAAAGAGCATGAAACATGTTGCACACATCTTTTTGTGCTTTATCTTGAAGGATTTGTTGGGGCTGGGATGCTGAGTGCTGCTGTTGCAGGATCAGTATTTGCTTCACCCCCAGCTAGAAATGTGTTGCATGCCATCCAGTGCATTGCTCAAGGCAATGAAGGTAAAAATATTATCTGCAATATTATTTTTAGACTAATGACTAGTTCTAACAACATCACTACCTTTTCTTTTGTACTGAATGCCACTTTACAGGCAGTTATTTAAATATTGTGTTTTATCCATGCGATTTACAACAACAAAGTACTGACATTTCCTTTAATGTAACAGATATCTTTTTAGATTTAAATGTAATAATGGGTCACTGACCAAAAATAATTATGCTGTATAATTAGACCAACTTTCAGTAGTGATGAATGGTCTCATGGTAGGAACTTAACACACTTCTCTTAAACTGTAGATCATCGTTTGTTTTGCAAGGCTAAAAGAGGTGGTCCTTTGAACAGAACAAAGAGACATTTGGTGTCCTCTGAACTTTTATACTGATGTGATATTTGTGTTGATTAGATGATGAGTACTGAGAACAGCAGAAAGTACTACCAGTATTTTGGGCAGGATACAACCAACAATCTGAAAGTTGCATATTGTAGGAGTACTTGTTCATATTTATATATATTGCTGATTTTTATACTAGTAAGATACTATTGAAAGACAAAATTTGTAGTTTCTGAGTAGTTAGTATCTGTATAATGTATTGCTTTGTGTGTGTGGAATATTGCTCTATTTTTTTTATATTCGTTATTTTAAATTATGGGTATGTTATTCATAGTAGTTTCTTTATGACTTTTATTTGCCTTTTTTTATTTGTTCTTTATTGCTATGCAGCATGATCAACATAATTATTCAATACATGCTTTTGATTTCCAGTAATTGAGAACTTTGACTATTGATTACCGCCTTGTGTATGTTTATGGAAGATACTAATCCAGTAATAAATGGCTAGAACATTCGGAAAAGATGCCTGAAAATTAAATGTCAAAGCTGCTGAATCAGTGTGAACCAAAGGGCAGAATATATCAAAAATGTCCAAAAAATGTGAAAAAGAGCAGTTTTAATCTTTGTAAATGAAACAGGCCAAGAGCTCATTTGTGATGATGATGATAACTGATGGTGGTGGTGATGATGAATAATGTTAAGAACACCATCAGAATATGTTAAACTGAAGAAATTGAGTTTGAATTTCAAGAGGGGCTCACATGTGACAATTTTATGAAAAATGTTACAGTGATGACCTGTTAAATGTTGAGCTTGTAGTGAACTCCAATGAATTGTGAACCAGTAATCACACACTTCATTTTTTTTTCTTCAGCTGGAACATTGGTATTTATTCCTAACTACACTGGAGACTGTCTTAACTTTGGTCTTGCAGTTGAATGGGCCAAGAGTGAAGGTTTAAAGGTCAGTAAATTTTAAATTAACCATTACCATTCAAAATTGTGCTTAATTTTTCAAGATATTAATGACCCAATGTAATAAACATTAATATTTAATATTATTGTGTATGTAGTGAAATGTGATTTCAGTGGTCCAAGCAGACCTTGAAATGTATGATCTGAAGCTTTCATGGCAACCAAGTATAATGAATTCTTCTCGGGCTACCAGCCATGTAAGTTGGTTTAATGGAGGTGTTTTCTCCATTAAACAACCTCACACGGCTAGTAGCCCGAGAAGAATTCATTGGTCTTTGAGATGTTGTATTGCGCATAATCAGTGATTGAACATATTTCTGGAGACTTGCATTCAAAGCATTCCTTATTCTCACTTATGGATTATATTTTCAGGTTGAGAGTATTGTACTTGGAGAAGATTGTGCTCTCCTTAGACAAGATAGTTCTGTTGGGCGTAGAGGGATGTGTGGTATGGTCTTCATATTCAAGGTAACGGACTGTAAACCCCACAGCCAACCACCAAACTGGAAGAATACCCCTTACCAGCTGTCCACAACTGTTTATTCAATATATTTATTGCCACCATCAGTCTGCAACCTGAGCATGGGCCATGCTACAGAGAAAAGGGAATCATTTAACATGTCATAACAGAATAATAACATTATAATAATGTTTATGCAGGATTATTTCAAACTTGAATATATGTTTATACTTTTAGAAATAAGATATAGATATTCTGGATGAAAGTTAGCATGCAGAACACTTTTATTTCCTTTTCATTGAAATTGTTTTTAATGGGATTGGTTTAGTTGAAACCAGAAATGTATCTAATTTAATAATCCTGCAAGAACCAAGCATTCTTAAATCATAAATATTGATTGTTATGCAGATGTATCCCACTATCATTCTCCAAATTTATAGTTATAAATTAAATTCATACAATTTGTTTTGAAAATGATTACATTTTCATTAGGGAAAATACTGAACTGAAGTACAGAATAAAGAAATATGAATTACAGTAAAAAGTTTATGATATGAAAATACCAAAAATACAAGCATTATATCACTAACACAACAAGGAATCTCATTATAACTGTATATGGTTGTTGTAATTCCTCTCTGCGACAGACACAGACGTAATAGGGAAATTCTTGTGCCTACTTCCTGCCTTTGTGATACACTGAATTTGAATATGATGAGTCCACTTTTTGGTTTCTATTTTTCTTGTACATACAACTTAATCTGACTAGAGGTACCTCATGTTGATTCACATTTTTGTGCACTTAGACCATCAGTCATTTTCTCGGTGTATTTTTTTAATCAATTTGTTCCTTTTAGTATAATTTTCCAGTTCAAAAAGGAACTTGCATCTCGAGTTCAATATATTTTATTTGCAATCTAGAAATTCATACACTATAGTGGTTATGAACCAGTATATGAAATATATCTCAGACAATAGACAGTGTCCAATATAATATTGATATAAAGAGTAATTGGTAGAATTGTTGACTGTACAAGAAATGTGAAATCTACAATAAATGTCTGAACTATTAATATGCTGCATGCTCCATAATGCATAAGATTTTTGTATCTAAAGTAATTTAAATTTTGTATACAGTGCATGTTCAAACTGTGTACCTTTGTTGTTGATACATTTTCTAGCTCAATTTATTATACCACTACTATTAGTGCTGCCACTAATACACTATCTGAGTACCAAGCATGCAAAAGCACTAATGTTTAAGTAGTTAAGTAGTTAATAATGGAATTCAAACAGAACAAATCACTAATGTCAACACTTTTGTAGATTAAGCAGTTGTACAGTAAATGTTTCTACCAGTTACTCCTTTAAATAATCATAACTGAAACTGCCATAAGTAGGCACATGATGATATAATATTTTTGTTCAAAAATCTCTTTAGCACTGGGGGTTGTTAAACTCCCAAAGTTTGGCCAGTTCCTCCTAGGGTAGTTTGTACATCTGTAAATCATTTTATATGTACATACATGTCACTATAGTTGACCTTTTTGTTCATAGATTGCTGGAGCAATGGCGGAGGAGGGAAAGTCTTTGACAGATATAGTACACACTGTTCGAATGGTTCTGGAGGTTTTGGCAACTTTTGGTGTGAGCCTTTCAGCATGTAGTCTACCAGGTTAGCAGTCGCTGTATAGATACTCTCTAATGACTTGTATGAACAGCTCTTACTTTGTAATATTAGAACATATTTTTCTTTCATACACAAGTATCATTAACAGATAACTGACATGCTGTGAGTGACTATATCTTATATTATTAATGGGCCATGAGGGGCCCAAACTTTATCCTGAGATATAAAGTGAGAAAAGTAAAGCAGGTGTATGATGCATCTTAGTGCCTAGTTTCTGTGGGATATCCTCCATGTATACACTATATTTCTTGTAATGTTGTGTGTTTTGTCAGAGTAGCTATTTGGGTTCTGTACAGGAAGTAACCAGTTTAGAGAAGTCTGACTTACAAATTTGTGCATATGAATAAAGGTATTACCTATATGAATATTACAGCAATTTATTAATTTGATCCAGTCACCACAAACTTCCCTATAAACATATTTAAAGAAAAGATTCCCAAAAGGAACCACTGCTGTCAATCTCCACAATCCCTGAAAGTACAGTTTTCCTTCAGCATCTCCAGAAAAGGTTCCTACATCCTTCTCCCCCGATCCTAATTAAAACTGTTTCTCCACAAGAAATGTCACTTTCAATAATAAAGGCAGTGTCAACATTAAAACAAACAGAATTTTGTAACAGCATTTTCTGCATATCAAATGCAATATATATGCACTATATTTCTTTCATAATATAAATTAAGAGTGACTTATTATATCATCAGGTTGTGGACCATTGTTCAAGATAGGATCAGATGAGATGGAAGTTGGGCTTGGAGTTCATGGAGAGGCTGGAATAAAAAGAGTAAAGGTATAGTTATAAATGTTAGTACAATGTATTCTGGTTTACATCAAAACCAACAAAATGGATCTTCCTCACCTTTTAACCTTTTTTCATTCAGCATGTAACAATTATCCATAATGGTATCTAGTACATGAGATGTGTGTTGTACATTAAAGCAGCACTTTTTGCATATGACAACTGATACTGTGAGTTATTATTCTTTTTAATTTAATTTTTGTGTAACATGAGTACTTTTAATTTTTGGAGTGAAATTTCATATTTTGATGATCTCTGCAAAACTGGCCTCATGTACACATTTAGTATCATTTTGAACTACATTAGTGCTAGGTTTGCCCTCAAATAATTTTATATTTGAAGGAAAACCAATGTATGTCCAAACAGTTCTGATTTCATCATCGATTTAGAATCACTTCTGAAATTGTCTAGCTATGAGGCCTTCTTTTATATCTCATATTCACTCACTAATTATCACTTTTATGATTGAGGGGACTCCTTCAGTTCTCCTCCATAGTCAGTATATGTGGTTTTGACTTTTCTCTTCTTTCTGCAACATCTGATGATTCCAACACATTTATTCTTGTCAGATTTGCTCAAATTTGTTTCAGATGTGTACAGCAGCAGAAGCTGTGAAAGTAATTTTGGAAGCTATTATAGGAGTTTTAAAACTGAGACCTGGAGATGAAGTTGTTGTGTTTATTAACAACTTGGGTGGTACATCGCAACTGGAACAGTGGGTGGTCACTGGAGAAGTACATAAACAGTTTGGTAAGAATTTATAAATATGTTCAGCACTTATATAACATGGGGGCTCTCCCAGCAGCCAAAATTTTCTTCAAAACTGATAACTATTATATCATCACAAATATAATAAAATGTGTGATGTGGCATATCTGTCACTCATACCCAGATTCTAGCTGTTGCTATTGTGTTCTCATGATAGTTATGTAAGAACATTTAGTTTCATGTTATGCTGTGTGAGACCACAAAGAATTCTCAGACCTCCTGCTTTCTCTGCCTAATTTCCCACTTCCAGCAGCTTGTCATGTGATTACCATTACAGGCAAAATATATTCATGACATAGTACTGCATATTTCTTCAAAAGTTTAGTTATTCAGCTGGCTGGGAAATTTCCATGTTTTTCATGAAACACGAAAGTGTATAACATTTGTATTCATTTGTCATCTCCATCATATATACTACATGTCCCATTCAGCTCATCGTCCTTAATTTAATCACCCCAACAATGTGTGGTGCTAGTCACAGTGGCTGTGCTTTCTGGGGGCATGGGTCTTGATTACTCAGATACTGGGATCATGGGTTTAAATTCCTCTCAAGACATGGATGTTTGTCTTCGTATTTCTGTGTTGTGCTATCCTGTGCCATAGAGGCCTTGTGACAGGCTAATCACTTATTCAAGGAGTTCTGCCAAATGTCTAAATAGCTTAAGAAACCAATGTGTGAGGCAGCCAAGTTCCTACAAGGTCTGTGGAGTCATGGAGTAAGCGATTAACAATGTTTGGTGAAGCGTACATATGTTAAATTCTTCATTATATAATTTTTTGCATCATCCCATTAATTACTCTTGTTTAGGTCTAAATGTTTGCACCATTTTGTTCTTAATTACTCTTAATCAGTGTACTACTGTTAGGGCTACAGACTAGTTTGATGCCCATACAAAACAAAAGGTAAAACTATAATTCAAGACTGATATAAAGTATGCAATTTGTGTGATTTTGAATGTATCCTTTGTTCCAGTTGGTCTTGGCATTGCTGTTCTGCGTATATATGCTGCATGTATTATGACCTCGTTAGAAATGGCTGGAATCCAGGTCTCTGCATTAAATATTTCTGGGGTACACAAGGCAGAGTGGTTGAATTATCTGGATGCTGAAACCAAGGCTTGTGCCTGGCCTGGATCTCCCATGTCCATTCCACCAGAAAAATCACTGTTGAATATTCCTCCTCCTCCCCCAAAAAATAATCCAGAAAAATATGAGGTTAGTAAGGAATGTGAACAGAAGCATAGACAGACATTATTCTATTTAGTTCATATGAACAGAGAGTAAAATATTGTGCCAAGTCCTACTTGCCAAATTAAAAATTAATTCCTGACTTGAAAGCCCTTGAAAATAAAATAATAGTATTTGGGGCTGTACATGATAATTCAACACTTATGCTACCAAAATATTTGAAACTCTCTGTAGTACTATCAGCATAATATTAAAATATTAAAAACTTGGTTTTGATAATTCCTGTAGACAAGAAAGTTGTTTAGTACTTTTGTGAAACAGCAGTAGGCATAAATCACTTTTATATTTTAAAATGTTACAATTACATAGCAGTCACACCAAAGATGGATAGGAACTGAAAAGACGATTGCAAAAGGGTTTTATGTAACTTATAATAATAAAACCCAATTAACATGCATGTAAGATCTTTTATTTAAAATTTAACTACTGTGCTAAAGATGGGATGACAATTATTTTCTTTCACTCTTTTAAGCTTCAAGGTCCTGTAATCAGTGAAGGAGGCTGTGATATACTAAGAAGATGTCTTGAAGCAATTTCAGTAGCTTTGATTTCCAATGAATGTAAACTGAATGAACTTGACAGTGTCTGTGGTGATGGTGATACTGGCACAACACTGCGCAGAATGGCAGAAGGTCGGTAACCATTGATGAAAATACTTAAAATTCGTTATTTTACAGAAAAATTATTAAATATTACCTTTCTGTTATATGTGAAACTCAAAATATGGAATGGAAATCTATTAGCAGCACTACAAAATGTATTTGTCTCTCTTGCATCACTTGTATTAAACACAAAAAGTGGCCACAATTATATTATATTGGAGAATTTATGGAAATAACTAACTATGCCTAATTTCCTTCATGTTTCAATGTATTGGTTTATTAATTTAGATCCATTTTCCTAATGTTTGCTGATAGGCAGTGACAAGTTACCATTGTTTTGCCAGCACTTATGTGAACAATGTGGTAGCAATATGCCTGAACTTTTGGGAGACAGAGATAACAGTATCTGTAACATATGAACTTAATAATAATAATAATAATAATACTTTATTTCCTGTAGATAAAAAATACATTGATATAGGATATGTCAATCTATATTATACATTATCAAAATACATTAATGATTATGATATAATCCCATTGGAGATATAGCATTATACACATTAGATTATCCATAGCCAATATTCAAAAATTCTTCATTAAGATAGTCATCTAGAGAATAGTAACACCCCTTAATAAGAAAGTCCTTCAATTCCATCTTAAACTGATTATTTGTTTTATTATGGTAGGCAGTTTGTTATAGAAGAAACAACCTGCTACAGACGGTTTGCTATTATAAAGTTCTAACTTATGTACATATTTATGATAATCATTATTATTTCTTGTGTTATATGTATGTACTTGTTTGTTTACAGTGCAGACACACTTTTCTTTTGCATATGAAATGGTTTCTTGAATGTAAGATGAGTATACTGTTAATATCTTTAAATGCCTAAAACTATCTCTGCACGATTCAGTTGGTTTTAAACCTGCTGTGTACCTTACTGCCCTTTTTTGAAGAGTAAAAATTTGTCAAGCGAGTACTTTAGCATTCTCCCACCATACGATGATTCTGTAAGACAAAAAGGGATAAATCAAACCATAAAACAATATTCTTCTTTCATTTAGATTAAGTATTTTAGAGAGTCTATTAATTATAAATAGGTTACGGCCAATTCTACTACACATTCTTTCAATATGTACTTCCCAACTCAGAGTGCAATCAATCACAACTCCCAGGAAGTTAGTACTTTTTACTTTAACTATTTCCACGTTCTTTATTAAATTTTTTTGATTACTTTCCTCCCTACATTGTTTTGTCTGGAAAAAAATATAATGTGTTTTAGTTGGATTTATAAATAAATTATTTATCTCAAAATACTGCTTTACCAAGTCTATATTGTCTAAGGTTACCTTTTGGAGTTCATTCAAATCCCGACCCATATTCAATATTGATGTGTCATCAGCATACATTGATGTTCTGCCTTGTGTTAGATGTGGAATATAATATAAAAAGTAATGGACCTAGGACAGAACCTTGAGGAACTCCAAATGTAACTGGAAGGCTACTTGACAAGTATTCTTTCATTTGATTGTTTGCTACATGTGAGACTTTTACTTGTTGTGTTCTGTTTGTGAGATAGGATTTGATTAGCTTATGTGATATGCCACGAACTCCATATTGGTATATTTTATCCATAAGGATGTTATGTTCAACACAATCAAATGCTTTTGATAAATCTAATAGTACACAATTGCACTTTATTTTATTATTCAGATTTTCAATTATATTTTCAATGATTGCAGCAATTGCATCATTTGAAGATTTATTTTTCCTAAATCCAAACTGAGATTTATTAAGTATATTGTGTTTATCTAAGAAAGAAATTAGCTGAATAGCTATTACCTTTTCCAGAACCTTTGAAAGAGCTGGAACAAGAGTAATTGGACGATAATTATTTGCATCTTCTTTCGCCCCTTTTTTGTAAATTGGTTTAACGACTGATTCTTTTAATGTAGACGGGAAGATGCCTTCTCTAATTGATGCATTGATCAATTCTAATAGTGATCTTATCATGTAAGGTACACATTTCTTTAATAAATAGGGAGAGATGTCATCAAGTCCTGCTGATTTTTTATTCTTCAAACTCTGGATTACTTTAATCAATTCAGTCTCTGTTATTTCTAATAAGACCAATGAATCTTTTATACTTATTGTACTATTACTAGTTTGTGGAGGCATCAAATTTTTATCAAGTATGAGTTTACTTACAGTTTCTAAAAAAGTACCATTAAAAATATTACATATTCTGCTCGGACTTGTAACTTGTTTCATTTCCTGCTTACAGGTGAATATTGCAAGTCAATATATTATTTAAAGAGCCTCTTTCTCTATTTACAAATTTCCACAATACACTAGGAGTGTTATTTGCACTGGTTATAAGGTGCTGGATGTAGTTTGCTTTTGCATTTTTTATTACATTATATTCCTTTTTATATATTTTATAATTGCCTCTATGTTCCTGAATCTTACTTTGCATGTAAAGATCATATACATTTTATAAGTTTGTTCTTGCTGTAATAACATCATTATTTATCCAAGGAACATTTAAAGCCCTTGCAGTATTTCTTCTTTTGGACAGGCTGTATTAAAATAATAGTTAAAAATACTAGAGAAAGAATCCCATTTTTTCTCTACATCATTATCCCAGAACACTTCAGTCCAAGTTTCATTTTGTATTAAAGAGCAAAGGCCTAATACATTGGCTTCTGATACTTTCCTGCCCTCTCTATAGCATCTAATTTGTTGTGGTATAGTCATATTAATAGTTATACATTGAGCATATTGATCTGAAAGTAAGCTGTTTATTACATCAGTTATATAACAGTGTGAAGGCATGTTAGTAATGATTTGGTCTAAAATTGTTGCTGTACTTTCAGTTACTCGAGTGGGTACATTTATTGTCATAGTCAGATTAAAAGCATTTATAACATCTAGTAACTGTTTGTGGTCACACCCATCTTCTTGAGTATTTATGTTAAAATAATGAATGTGTATAAAGCAGATTAATTAAACATACCATTCTGCTGATATTATTGTTTAATCCAGAGGAAGAGTAACTGTTTGTCATGATTGTCAGCAGTAGTCATCACTGGCACTACTTACCTCATATTCTGTATTGCTGTCTTGTAAAACATTTAATTCCTTTTGAATAATCCTTTTCTTGTATATTTTCTGCTTTATTCAGGACACCCAGAAATTTTGTGTTACACTGTTGAATTCTTTATTCACTAAATTCTTCTCTTCTGCCATTGTGAATATTTTTTTGTTATTTCCCACTTTACATTTCAGTTCAGCTCACTCAAGTTCTATTGGATTCTACTGGCAATGAAGGAGGAAGACAAATTATCCTCTTTCATTAGCCAACTTATCATGTTTATATTTCTGAAAGGTAACACCTCAAGTTTTGATTCTGAAAATGCAATTCCTTTCTATTGAAACCAGTCTTTTATTTCTTGTTGAAGGTATTTAGGATTCTGTTTTAATGTTGCCAGGTATATGACTAGGGCTGTGAAGCCTAGACTCCACTCCCCAACAAATGGCAATATTAAACATCCCATGCTGCTTAATTTATTGCATTTTTATGTTACCTAAACTACTGTAACTGAGAGATGTTGACAAAGTGATGTTTTTAACATATTAAGTATGGTTTATTCATACTTTGGTGTAGTTCTTAAAGTTCTTTTCATTATTTTGTATTGCTGCCTTAGTTTATAGAATGTACCTTTGGTGATTCTGGGAAGTGGAAGGATTTATATAGGGTCGGAGGAAGGGAAGGCTCTAACCCTATGTTGTAAATCGTTCCACTTCCCAGCATTGCCACTTCATGCCAGAAGATGGAAACAGCATGTTTCTCTGAAATAGCTTCTGCCTACAATTCTGCATGGTGCCAAAACCCAGAACATCATCACAACTGTCAAAATATCAAATCTCACAATCTTAAGATAGTTTACTTCTGAATAATTAATTAATTTATGTCTTCCACACTTATTTAATTTTGTAGGTATTCTGCACCAGTTAATAAGTCTGCCAGTGTCTCATCCCAGTACCTTGCTAAAGCAACTCAGTGTCATTGCTGAAACAACAATGGGTGGTACATCAGGTGCTCTGTACAGCCTCATGTTGACAATGGCAGGAAAGGCTTTAGAAACTGAAACTGAAGCAGTAACTGCAAAGACTTGGGCTGAAGCCTGGCTAGCTGGTACACATGGGACACTTAACTACAGCCAGGCAAATCTTGGTGATAGATCCATGGTTAGAATGTGAATCAGTTACTATAAATGAATGAATTATTATAACAATTTAAATGAAAAGTATATATGTAAATAAGATCATACTACTCACTTCTAGAAGGAGAACTGAAGTTTCTGTTAATGTCTTAATGTGTTGTTTGTTATATTATATTTGTATAACATTTTTAAAGACATACAGTTTAATTCTTTTCTCTCCAGTTTGATGCTCTTTTACCAGCTTGTATGACATTTGAAAGCTACAAACCTATAACAGTAAAAGAAGTACTCATAGCCTTGGAAGCTGCTGTAATGTCTGCAGAAGAAGGATGTCAAAAGACACGCCACATGAAGGCCAGGTAAAGTAAAGTATATCTCAATGTGATGTATACCAATCAGTCTACATGCTGAGGGTAGCAGGAATATTTGGAAGCTTAATTACTTAAGATGTCCGTATTGATAAGTATAATTTTTTCTGAATGTTCATTTAGCTGTTACTAGTAAATGTATTTACAAATACGCATACCATATACAGTAGTTATAGTTCTGTTGGTTTTTGCTTTCGCACAATGTCTATCAGTATTTATTACAGCTGAGGTATTGTATTATTACACTGAATCACTGATGTCACTTTCAAACATTAATTGCCATTAATTGTTTACCTTCACCTTCATCTTGTATTGTCTTCTTCACACAAGCTGCTGTACCTTCTTGCTATATGTTATGTCAGGTTAAGATAAGTAATACAATTTGTGTATTAAAACCTGATAAAATACTCACTGATATGGAACTACATTGTCAGTTTAACTGTTATTTTATTGAGTTGTGCCTCATAACTTGTCTTTACTGTGAGGAGAACATGGTTGAAGATGGAGGCAGTATGTTACTCAGAAATGGCATTACAACTCAGAAAATTAACATTGGCATTTGTCCTAGTTAATTTTAAATGTTGTATGTACTGAGTCTAATAAAACAATTTCCTTGTAATGAATCGTTTTGTTCAAACTGCATCATTGGTGTGATGTTGCTGCAGTATTTGGTCCACTGTTTCAGAGTTGGAAGAGCAACATATGTGGATGCCTCTTATGTCACTGATGTGGATGCTGGAGCTTATGGAGTGACAGTTTGGCTAAAGGCACTTTCAAGTGAACTAAAAATTGTTCCTAATGAAATCAGATAAGAGGATCAATCTGTGTAAAATATTTCGCAACTTGTACTTATTGTTATTATACTATTATTCTTATCCCAGAGGCTTTCACAGACAAGAGTCTAATGTGTAACTTTAGCTTTCAGGAAGTATCTAGTTTGAATTATGCATAAGAACAGGTGATGAAAGATTCTTGGGTTACAAGCCGCATCACGTGGCTGAACGGTGAGTAAACCATATCTTCTGCCAACGTTTCGAGAACAATCTCTGCTCTCATCCTCAGGGCCGCTGGTTAACAAATCTGATACTTTGTTGCATGCTCACTGATGGGAAACTGAGTTTCCCATAAGCAGCCCTGAGGATGAGAGCAGAGATTGTTATCCAAACATTGGCAGAAGATATGGGTTATTCACCGTTCAGCCACCTGACGCGGCTTGTAACGCGAGAATCTTTCATCATTTATTTCATGATTTATCTCATGCCTGAAGAAGAATGCTGGGAGATTTTCTTCTGGCATCATTTCCATTATATATGAGTTGATGAACTGTATATGTATTATACTTAAAGTACAGTCCCTGATTGCCATTTAAATTAATGTTGTCAACAGAAGAAGCTACATGGTAGGTACATACATGTAAAGCAAGTTTTGTATTTATATTTAAAATTCTGAGGTTTATTTATATTAATTTGTAAAATTATTTTTCATACTTGTATTGCAGAATCTGAAATTTATGTACATTGATATGTGAAATACGTTCTTGCACTTGTGTTGAAAGTTGTGAAGTGTATGTATATTGTATGAAATGACATGTTCTACATCCTTTGGTTGAGTCCTAAGAAGGATCTATGGAATGTAAATAAACTCTACTCTACGAAATGTACGATTGAAGATGGATGTCTTCTCGGGTGTTAATCCGTGTGGTCTGGTAGAAATTTACCGACGTTTCTGAGTCCCTTGCTCATCGCCCCGATGATGGAGGCAGCAAGGACCTCTGAAATTAATTCTACCAGACTACACGGCACAACAACCCAGAAGACAGCCATCTTCAAACTCACCGCCGTGAAAACCTCAAATCCTACAAATATAAGATTGTCACCATTACGAAATGTACTAATCGGTGTCACACCTAGATGGCACAAACATCGTCTTCTAGTTGTGCAGTGTCACTGAAGATTTTTGAATTCTGTGCAATTTCTGGGTAGTTGAGCTTGTGAGTATAGCGGTGACTGTGGATCATGTAAAAGGAAGATGTCCGTTAATTCATGGGTTGTAAATCGTGTATTAACTGAATTCTCAAAGTATTGAAATTATAGTGCTTGCTCAAAAATTCTGTGGAATTGGTGCTCCCGATCAAGAACAATGTTGCTGGAAGAGAGTTTTATACTATACGGCGTGTTATCTTTTTTGTTTTTGGAATATTTGTGGGAATTATACTTATCGATACGACAGGTTAGCATGCGGTTATTTTATAACTGCCGGTTTTGTATTTAAGGTGCTGAAATTACACTGATACTTTGATTTTTAAAAATATATTTCGTTTTTAAGACGACTATTCCATGCTACATTATCACCAAATCCAACCCCCCATCCTACGTATGTTACCAGAAGATGCTATTTAATAATACTACCCATTCATCTACGTCAAGACTTCTGAGTAGTGTAATCCATTCATTGTTTCCGGCCTGAATTTTATGCATATGTATCATTGTCTAGTGTGCAACATGCCTTGTTCATCTTCTTTGATTTGATTGAAACTAACCTCTTCAGAAGGGCTCAAATTATTAGAAACTTGTCATCGTCCATTGGTTTCTACCTGAAGATGGATACACTTCCAGTTTATGAAATTTTTGAGAATGATGATGGATAATATCTACAATAATAGTCATATTTTTTTTATAAATTTATTGTTGCAAAATGTAATCCAGTTTTGTGCATATTCCCACTCTCTTTAAAGTTATTGATATATTTTCGTTCCAGATTTATACATGCACTTCATTCATATGAAATGGAAAACTGATTATAAATTTTGTTCTACTGCCATACTATGTTTCCAAAAAAATAAAGCTTTACATTTATTTAATCTTTATTACCACACAAAGTTTCAGGATCCTACATTAAGTTTTCAGGTCAGAAATATGTGTTGCTTCCTTTTGCTGTTATGGTTTTCAATTTTGAGTGAGTTATATTGGCCATTACTGCAACAGAATGCTCCATAATTTTTGTGTGATGTAGTATTGTTTTGTTTCAGGTTAAGGTTATAATCTGTGTATGGCATAGTATTGTTACTGTTTTAAATTTGACTTTATCTGTAGAGATCGATTCTTACACTTTCAGTCATTGTTTACTATTAGCAGTTACTGCTGTAGACATTCCATTTCTTTGGTGATTGTTACAGCACAAGATTTATCAACAAGTGGTTAAAGTTCCTGAAGAACTGAAAGAAATTATAAATGAAGAAACATACAATAAGGCCCGTGTATATGGATTGGATAAAAGCTTATTCAGCATTGTCGAAGAAGTGTTTGGCGTCGCCACAACTCTTGTAAGGCATATTTCTTAGCAGAATTTTTCAGGACAGATAATGATGAAACTTGGTGAAGTTCTTTTGGTTTGAAGCTTTTAATTTTCAAATGTTTATTTTACTTGTAATGTATCCCTTATAGTTATAGTTTTATTTATAAGGAGAACTCAGGCATGTAAATCTTATATGCAGACTTCCTACAACAATGCAGTATCTTAAAACCATGCTTTCATTGCATTACAAATGTATGTTGGTTTATGATCATCCTAAGTTAGTAAGAAGCAGTCTTAAGCCTGTTTACTGAATGTGTACCCATTTCTGTTAATTTTTCTCTTGGACTGGGGAATATGTTTTTTTAAGCCTTGTTAGCTTTTAAAGGTGGAGAGCAGAATGAATGTTGCAATTGAATTGTCAGCATATGTTTTATGAAAAGTTCCAGTGTGAATAACTATGATCTTATTGTATAGAATTGTTTTGGAGATTGTTGTAGGTTAAACTTCACCTTTCCTCTCTGCACTTTTATTTAAGTACTTAGTTGTTTTATTTTCAGGCCATCATTCTGCTGAATGGTTTTGTACATTTCTGGAACATTGCTGGTGTTATTGTCTCAGACCTGGGTTATGATATGAATAATGAAATCCTTCGAAGTGCTGCATTGATGCTTACAATGAATGTCTTCAACACTGTTGTCAGTTTACCGTTTTCAATTTATCACACGTTTGTGTTGGAGGAAAATCATGGCTTCAACAAGCAGGCAAGTGAGGTCTTGGTTTGGTTATGAAATAACATTATTTTGGACAGTAAGCTGAATTTTAAAAATTGTTGATATAATATTTGTTACAGTGTTTCATTTATGTTATTGTAGATTAAATTAGATAACATTAAAAAGGAGTGGTCACTATGATCATCTTTAGTCTGTTGTGTGGCCTCCTATCCACATTACAAAGTACAGTTCTTTCTTGCTTGATGCCATCAAGCAAAAGCATTCAGAAATGTTGACATTGGTTCTTCGTGACATAAGTCATGGAGAGATCTTACTGTTGTGCTTTTGGAAACCCAACCACTTACCTGTAATCCATTTCTGGGCATAAGTTATGCCATCATGTTTGGATTCCTGAAGAAATTCCTATTGAAAAGTGTTTTTTCAACTGGTGATAAATTGAAATATGTCATATCTGCTTGGTTCTAAGACCTGGAAGTTGACTTCTATCTGGAGGCAAATGTTTATAAAACCAAGTTAAATAAACCTTGAAAGCTGACCACATTTGTTCAGTTCATACTCAGATGCATAAATTAATTGAATAACCCACATGTTTTAAAGATTGATTGGAAGATAGGTATTGTATAAAATGATTTTTCTTGTTTTTTAGACCATTGGCTTCTTCATAAAGGACAAAATAAAGGCTTTCGTTGTTGGCCAAGCGATAATGCTCCCACTTATCTCTGGAGTTGTTTATATTGTCAAGATTGGTGGAAACTATTTCTTTATCTACTTGTGGTTGTTTGCAATGGCTATGACCTTTATTCTTCTTACTATTTACCCCAACTGCATTGCTCCACTTTTTGATAAGTATACACCACTGCCTGATGGTGAACTGAGAACATGCATAGAAGAACTTGCAGCTAGTATAGATTTTCCACTATACAAACTTTATGTTGTGGAAGGTAAGATCCAGATATTTCTGTAGCTTTTAAGTTATTAAAAAAAATCTTGGTATTGAGAGGAGAGTACGTCTGTCTCAGTGATATGCCCTTGTGAACTCAGTAATAATGAACCTTTGGGTTCTGTAAAATATTGCATTTTATTTTATAGCTAAGTAACTATCAGCTTTTAATGAATGACTACTACATTGTGTTTGCTGGGTCAGCCCAGGGTCTACTGACTGACCCTAATGAATATGGTGACAAACCTTTGGAATGTATGAAAGTAGGGAATTTCTTTACTTAGTGTCTGTTTACTTTTTGAGAAAATACTGCACCCTGAAATTAGTCGATTAACAGTTATTCTCTTTGTGGCCATTTTTAATGACTTCCATTATAAAATAATTCTATGAAATTAGTAAATTAGTGTTACTTAAAAATTTATTGTTTGATATGTTACTGTAGGTTGTGTATGCATGTGACGGTTAGAAGTAATGGTGAAGTAAGTGGCATAAAGAATAATTTTTATTCGCATCCAAGAGGAATTGCAAACCTTAATAAAGTCAATGCCCATGCTTAACGTGTTTTCACATGGAAGGCAGTGGATACCGTCAGCAAACTGGTTTCTCTTCTGCACAAGAGATTGACACATCACATGCTAGATGTTTTCTGTATAGTAAGAGTGATGTTGGTATTGCAGGTTCCAAACGCTCCACACACAGCAATGCTTACTTCTATGGATTCTTCAAGAATAAGCGTATTGTTCTCTTTGACACCCTGTTGAAGGATTATGCACCTGAAGATGCCATCAAAAGTGATGTTAAAGATGATCCTGAATCTGAGAAAAAGGGGTGTGATAATGCTGAAGTTCTTGCAGTTTTGGCACATGAATTAGGTCACTGGAAGTTAAATCATGTATTGAAAAATATAGTCATCATGCAGGTATTGCACTCTTAAATATATGTTGTATTGATAATGATTAATGATTTATTGATATACTTTTCTCACAGCAGTTATACAATTGTTAAATTGTGCTGCTTGGTCCCATGCAGTTAAAACTTTGTACGTATCACATGCTGTGTCACGTGCATGTGTTTAAGTTTTATAGTTGTGAGGAAGTTGTTAAGGTGTTTGCTTGTTGCTCAAGAGAATTGAATGCAAGATTGTTTGCAGATGGTGGTTTCAATTTGGATCTAAACAACTGTTATGACAGTGATGGTAGTATTATCATAGTTTGTTTTAATTAGTAGCAGTAGACATCTGTTTACAGATCGCATGCTTTGAGAAAGGTTATGTTTGAGTAACATTGATTACAAGCTGTTCATTATGTAACTAGTTTGAGTATAGAAAGAAGGCTTTAAAGAATGTTGTATAATTTTCATGTGTCATTGACTTTTATCATAGCAGTTTGTAAAATATTTTGGTCATATTTTCTCCACCAGTGACATGAAATATTAAGTTAATGCATGCGCAGTAAAGCCATGCATATCCTGTCTGCCTTTATTGGATAGCCAGTGTGATATAACACTTTCTTTATTTAATTTCCATGGTTTATGTTACAGCCTTTTATGATAATATCCATATAATAAATACATTGATATTCATTGAGCTGGGTAGCTGAATCAGTATAGTGACTGGCAATTGGGTGGATGGTTGGTATTCAATCCCTGGCAAGGGCAAAGGATTTTCTTCTAGCCTTTGCTTCCAGACGCTCTGTGGCCCACCCAGCATCTTGCTCAGTGGGTACTGGGGTCCTTTCATGAGGGTAAATCATGGCCCTGGTGTGCTGCTGACCACTCCCCCTTTCCTTCTAGTGCTGAGGTTGATAATGAGTAGGAGCTATACCTCCTCTCTTGTAAGTGCCAGCATTGGCATGCAAGGAGATGGCTTTACTATTTTACATTGGTTTTCAGAGCTTATTGGTATTTTATTTCATATATGTGCCAAAATTGTAGGTATTTTTCCTGAGGTCTGATTTACACACAGAAAATAATTGTTTATGTTGACTATTATCAAAACACAAGGGAACTGTATTGATAATAATGCATACAACAGAAATGATATTTTTGCATTTATTGGCCATCATGTAACAATCTTTTTTTCATTTTCTTTTTCAGCTGAACCTGTTCTTAATATTTTTAGTATTTGGATTGCTCTTCCAGTATGAAGCCATGTATCATGCATTTGGATTCCAACATGAGAAACCAATATTAATTGGCTTTCTGGTGGTTCTTAAGTTCATCTTCTCACCATATAATGCTGTAAGATATAATCAATAAGTTAGAAAATTAATTGCATCTCTTATAATCAAGAAGTGTGAATATTTATTAATTTTACTATCCACATTGTGTACTGCACTGCAGAAGTATTACACTGCTTCATGGAGTCACTTAGTTATTTTATAATTAGATTGTTAAACTCTCTTAATATGATTGAGTAAAATAATTCCAGAATGTTAGTGAACCTTTGACTTTCTTAAACGCGGGAATTTATTCTCTTAACTGGCTCAGTGACTAAGACGCTGTGCACCATGAAGCTAGTTTATTTTAAAAGATTGTATTAACCCTTTAAACTTAGTGGGAACTATAAGTACCATCTGCTTTAAGAATCAACAATTTTTTGTTCTGCCCATGAAGTGTATTTGTTGGTTTCATATGATTCTCAGAGTAAAGTGCAGTTTTTCCTAAACACCATTAATTGATTGGTCATTTTAATGGTCGTGGTCTGGGTTTTCTTGAAGCATGAACTGCATATTTAAATGTTATTAAGACAAGCTTCTTCTTTAAAGGTTTAATATTACATTTATGATGTGTTAACTACATAGTTATAAATGTTACTGTTTATACCTATAAACATATATTTATTACTCTTTTCCTTCTTATTTTTGCTTGTATAGGTCTTAAGTTTCCTGATGACAATTTTGAGTCGACGGTTTGAGTTTCAAGCTGATGCATTTGCCAAGAGCCTTGGAAGATCAAAGTTTCTCCGCCAAGCCCTGATTAAGTTGAACAAGGACAACTTAGGATTTCCAGTATATGACTGGATGTACTCCATGTGGCATCATTCTCATCCTCCACTCTTAGAAAGACTTAAAGCTCTTGATAAAAGTGACTGAGCATTCCAGTGTGGTGTTGTATTTTGTAAAGAATGAAAGTGTAATCAGATGTAAACGAATGAAAAACATAAGTATAGTATAAACATTGGCCCCTCTTTTATGCATTGTGAGTACTTAAGCTTTGAATGTGTAATCTGACATGAAATTGTATTTTATTTTATTTTATGCTGTAAGAACATGGTCATAGCAGGAATGCACTTTCCTATATCTTTGCCACCTACATTAGCAAGTTGGAGCACAGAAAATTACATTTTTGTACGCTGCCAGATTTAGAACCTTATGATTATGTAATTTCTTGATAAATATCAGTGATTGATAACTCTGCTGGAAGCTAGTGTGTTAGACATAATGAGAAACAATAAAATGACAGCAACAAGGAAATGTTCTGAGTAATGCTGTGGCTAGGAGAGCAGATTTCTCTGGGCAAGGAACAGTGGTTCATAAGAAGTCTCTCCCTTAAATATTTTTAGACTTCTTGCAAG
This sequence comes from Zootermopsis nevadensis, assembly GCF_977971745.1. Taxonomy (NCBI): domain Eukaryota; kingdom Metazoa; phylum Arthropoda; class Insecta; order Blattodea; family Termopsidae; genus Zootermopsis; species Zootermopsis nevadensis. The sequence continues at coordinate 13,802,503 of NW_028259142.1, forward strand.
ATGAGCATTGAAAATTGAAAATCTGTCAGCTATATTGCATGTTATTTGATTTAAATAATACGTGTTTCAGTATGTAGTGCTGCTAAGTGGCTACTCAGGTGTGAATACATTAACATGTATGTGTGGTGTACATTAGACTCAAATGGACATCCATGTCGATAATTTTTCTGAAATGTGTAAGTACATGTATTTTTGGCAAGTCCACATAATATGTAGTGGATATATTGTAAGAATAGGATAGGAGATAAAATGCTGATTCCTGAAAACATATTTCTTAAGAAACTTGTTATTATATGTAATTTTGGAGGGAGGGGTTGATGTACATCAAACAAAAATTGAATTAAGATTTCTTTTTGTGTATCAGTTTTACTTTATCATTTATTAAGAAGAACAATAACAGTAATAACAACTGAAATGTGTTTGGTGTGCATGTTCACATCTTGCTGTAGTCAGAGTGGGTTAATTTCTTGCATATCATAAGGTAGTATCTTTCACAATCTTGTTTGCACACCATGCATACAGTTGTCTCTAAGGACATGGAACCTTTCAGTTGCTCATATCTTGTGTTAGAATCCATCGTTCACCAGATACGTCACCACATCCAAGCTGATAATTTACTTTTGTAAATTAATTTTTTGTTTTGGGTTGGTTGAATAAAAGTAATTTAAGATGGCCTTCGTATTGTCGTAAAGATGGAGCTAGTTTCTCCGCACTGTAAGGGTTTGTAAATTATTTATGGTGTAAATAGTGTTTGAGGAATTTTAAAAGGTAGTGCCTTACGTAATCTTACCGATTAGGCTACCATTCGCAGTACATTTCTCGCGATTGTGTTTGTCAATGATACATAGATGGCAACACAATACACAGGGCGCTGCGAGCCACCGGATTTATTTTAATAGCACTTATTTATTTACTGTGGTCTTACAACGTGTTTCCCATTCCATGGGATAATAACAGAATGTCTTGTGGAGTGGTGTGCATGTTATCGAATTTCTGTGTTTGACAGTAATAATTTTGTGAACAGACAGTACAACGCCATTGTGTGTTGCAACAGAATTCACTCTCAATTTTATTAGTACGAATAATCAAGTACAAGATTTGACAAATTATCAGTTATGTCGTTGTTTAATACTGTTTCTAAGAAAGCGTGTGGGAATCTGCTAAGGAGTAGAACCACGAGCATTAGTAACCCTGTCTTGTTCTACCATCCAAATGTAAGCTATATTTTCATTTTCGAATATAATTTTCATGCCGTATTTTCTGTACATAAAAAAATTGTAGGCTATTATTTTCGTCTATTTCCAGTCTCAAAATCTGCATTGAATTTTTAAAATTAGGTTATGTTATTGGTTTACATGGATTATTGTGACGTTGTATTAACATTTATTTAGTGTCGATGTTTGGCGTTTGTCAGTCAACGTTTAACGTCTGCAAGTTCATTAGCTCATCAGGATAATCTGTAGAAGTTTACCACCAAGTCCAGATGTGGCCTCTAAACTGTTTATATTAAACAAATTCGAGAATATTTTTCTTGAGGTGAAGAGCTTAACTTCATATAGACAATTCTAACCTACATAACTCTTTAATGGCTTTTGTATTTTACTTCAGTTTACAGAATCCAATGAAACATGATTAGTTGATACAGTGCTGTAATCTGAAGTGAGATTGTTTTCTTTTATGTTATAATAACACAGCATTGTAAAATAACTTGTGATCTAGTTATTGTCCTTGTAAAATAAGGGAAGTGGGTTAAAAATTGTTTGTGATGTAAATTGATCTCAACTGCCTCAAGATAATATACAGTGGTGTGCTTTTATTTTGATGGACCTTTGTGTTCCATAGTCCTATGATTCTGGTTTGGTTATGGTGAGCCTTTTCACTGCCTATTGCCAATTTACATCATGAGTGATTAATGAACAACAGACAAATGGTGTCAGCTGTCATTGCTCTGGAACTGCCAGTTGGACTTAGCTATTTGATTTTGCACATTTTTATACACATTATATTCTTGACTTGAATATAACTGTTCTGAAAATGACAGAAATAGGAGTCATTTCATTCCTAAGAATGGTAATTAAATCTCATTTATGTATTTATCATATGAAATAATTGGTGATAAGCTATATTGCGAAGAAAATATGTTTTCTCATAGCTGCCTTCTGGTATTTGGGGTCAGAACACATCAGGGCAGCAAAAATGTATCTTACACAAAAATGTATGACTTCCTTATTGAATTATTAGGTGGCTGCAGATTTTAATATAGATAAAATCTGTAATTCCTAATATCTGCTGAAATCTGCCTGTACTTCATTCTGGTTCTAAATGTGCCAATTTGAAGCAAATTTTCTTCTCTTTTTTACAGGTTCTAGATCATTATGAGAATCCAAGAAACGTAGGCTCCCTTGATAAGAATGATAAGCATGTGGGTACAGGTCTAGTAGGTGCTCCAGCTTGTGGTGATGTCATGAAGCTCCAGATCAGAGTAGATGAGAATGGTAAAATCATTGATGCCAAATTCAAGACATTTGGTTGTGGCTCTGCAATTGCATCCAGTTCTTTAGCCACAGAATGGGTGAAAGGAAAAACTGTTAAGTATATTTAAATACTTATGTGCAATTTTTTAGTTATTCAAACACATTTAAATGCAGCTATTAGATGTCATGTACAATATTTATACAAATCTCACTAATTTTAAGAAATTCATTAGTACATGTATAATAATAGTACCTAGTTAGTGTTTACCATTAAAACATTGTTGAAGCTCCTGTGATTTCCCTGCAATCTAACAGATGTTTGTTTGATATACAATGCTTGGTCTTTTCTTGTATATACTGAAAAAGAGACAGGCATTGTATAAGAATGAAATGCACCCAAAGATGCGTTCATACATCTTGATGTTTTGGACTTCCTCCCTGACTTACAAAGGGTTCAGTTCTGCAGACCCTTCCATAAGTTGAATTTTATGTAATGAACCCTTCTTGGGTGTTCTTTGTAGGTATAGAATTGCAGGTCAATGTTTTGAGTCTGTGCCAGCCTCCATCAGGGCTGAAATGATAAGTGATACAATTCCCATTGTATATATACCCATGAAGTGTTCTTGAAACTTTATGTTTATGCCTGTGAGCATGCCAGTAGGGACAGTGGGAGGAATCTGGTGTTTGTCTATCATATAGTCTGTTACTTAACCTGCACATACCAGACTACTGGCTGTTGCTGGCCCTACTTTGTCAGAGTATGTCGGTGGCTTGATTCCAGAATCAACTGAAATTAAATCCCATAACTCTGTTGAAGTTGTCAGGACTTAACTGAACCTCAGTGGCTTCTTTCACTGTGCTATCATTTAACCCACCTTTCTGGACAATACCATGGAGTCATTGAAGTTGATACAATCTCCTTCATTGATGGGCTTCTCAGCCACTGCTAACTTGTCTGGTTTGTATAGTCATATGTGTTGTGTGCTGGAGGCTGAGTGAACAGTTGGATGTGTGATGTGGTAAGGATATGTGTGGTGCTGCACCAATTTATTTATTATGGTGGAAAGTACATCTCTACTTTAAAAAATAGGATGTTCTGTTGCTTAAAACAAGTGCTAGATTTTGTATAAAGAATATCTTGTAACTTTAAAGTTGGGCGTGTGATTTATTAACAAGAATCCGAAACTCTGATTCAGGTTGAGGAAGCATCAAAGCTGAAGAACACTGACATAGCAAAGGAGTTGTGTCTGCCACCTGTGAAACTACACTGTTCAAGTATGTAGTATTGCATTTAAATATCATTTCATTGTGTATGTTTGGAGAAGTGTTATATTATGTTTTCAAACTTGTTTCAGTGTTGGCTGAAGATGCCATTAAAGCAGCATTATCAGATTATAAGATCAAACAAGAATCACCGGACAAGGAGCACGACAGCAAGGCATCTGGATAAGATATGCATACATCATTTTATTTATAGTAATATGGTAACTTCATATATCACCCTAAAATAATAATATCATTATTCTTATTTTTTTAAGTACTAAATTGTAAATACTGTATGTTACTCTGGTGTGTATACATAAACTATAATGTATTTACTAACACAATATATTTAGTAGATATTTCCAGTGTTTCACTTTCTTTAATGTTTAATTTCTGTGTGTAAATTATTTAGAAAAGAAATATGAAATAAATTAATCTGTAATATATCAATTTGGAAGATACAGATACATATAGTAAAGAATAAAGGTATTTGAAAACTGTACATGCATTAGTGTATTCACTATGTTCCATTTTCACAACCCTGTCTTTATATTTGACTTTGAAGCATATTTTTTGTCTTTATATGTCAGCTGTCTAAATTAGTGACAAGATGTCTTTTTGTGTAAAATGAACTGTACTGAAATATAGAATTCATATTAAGCACAATAATAGGCTTCACACTTGTTGGCATAATCTTGGTTAACATAAGTGTGAATATCCTGTTAACAGATTTTAGTTGTAAAAATTATTCCCCGTCATGTTACCCACAAAAGTGTGGTCATTAATTTTATTATAATGAAGAGAGACAGTTGCCTTGATACATACTTATCAGTTTATGCTACTAATAAGTATATTTATTATAAAATTAACATAGTTATCATTTTTTAAATATTGATTTCTACAGAAAAGGTTTGACAACCTAAACAATCTGCTGTGTCAGAAAGTGCAGGCACAGCTGTCCCTATACATACATACATCTTTATTACATTCCATGGATCCATAAGTTAGTCAGATGACAATAGGATGTAGAATAAGTCATAATAATACAATACATGTTATAAAAATACAAGTCATACTATTATATAAATGTCACAAAAATACAAAGGGTTCACATGAAGTAGAGATAAGTTACAAATAAATCCACCCATTATATACAATAGATAAATTACGACTTACTTGTAAACATTAGAAATTCATCGACAGAGTAAAAGGAGTGTGTAATTAAGTATCTTTTCAATGCTGGTTTAAATTGTGCCTTTTTATTTACAAGACTTGTGAGAGTGGGAGCTGGGTAGAAGCAGTCCATGCAGGTCCCTCGTTAAGACTTGTACAAAGAATAAAAAAGCCAGCTACCTGTAAGTTTAATATTACTGGCAAGAAGCTTTATATTAAAGAATGTAGTCTCATCTCTGCACTGGGATTACATTAAATTAACAAACTTAATGTGAGCTGAGTCAAATTTTGAAAATTATACAAGGTGAATATTCACCCTGAAGATGGTAACTGCAGTGTTTGCCGAAACGTCCCGTACCTACACACTATCTGGAAGCATATTCGAAATGCGATCGAGGTTTCAAGGTCATTTACCGTTATCTTTTAGTGATATGTGTAAGTTTCGACAACTGGGGTTGTTGGTAACCACATTTTTGAATCATGACACAATAAAAGAATCATAAACGTTGTTTCAGAAGCAGAGAAGCGGAATATTAAAGCTGTCATATTTAAGGCTCTACTCATTTAAAAATTTAAGCAGTTTTAGATGTTATACTGAAACATAACAGTACTTTTAATCTAAATTAATTTAAAATTAGTATTTGTATGATATTATTGTTACTGAAGCATTGGTATTTAATATATGTGGACGTAAAAATCTCGAGTAAATGTCCCTGCTTTTAAACTACTGGATTAGTAGCATCTGTGACATTTGATTACGGTACCTGTATGATATTTTGACCAATGATTTCCTTGAAGGGTGTATTTCGTTTTCTGTATTCCTTATCTTTCGTATAGCAAATCATGCAATATGCTGGTATACACTGAAGATGTTGGATTGTAATGGTAATATGTTTATTTCGTCAGTGCCAATTAAAGAATTAAATAACCGTACAAGTCAGAATTTCTGTGTATCTAAAATTAAGTACTGGTAACGGAAGAGAACTGATCAGTCGCCGCAGAAAAGTGTTTCAAAAGCAGTACAAATTCTTTATTACTGAATGTATCTCCATTTTGTCTAGTAGTAGCCGGAATGTCTGTTTATGACGCTCAACATGGCGGCGTTGTTGGTGCAGCATAAGAACTGCGTCTTATAATGTAGACATATTTTTACTGAGGTAGTGAGTTTATTGAACTGATAATACAAGTCAGATACCAAAATTCATTAAGGTATGTTCTTGGGTGGAAGGAAGGGAGAGTGTCATTCTCAAGTGTATGCATTTTTGAAACTGCCAGTGTATATAAATTTTAGCCCGGCATCGTAGGATTTAATGTTAACTCCTAGTATTTCAGAGTTTCTTATGTTGTTGTTCTGTGCATCAGTGAACCTGTATTTTTGTATTGAGACATGACTGATGTGTTCAGATTGTCACCCGTGTTCTAATATAAACTTTTCTGTGTAATTGTAGTGGGATTGTCAGTAAAAGTTAAATTTAAGCAGTGTATCTTGGTTCATGTGTGTGTGTGGATCTTCATGGCATTGCAATGTTCTTTTTTGCTGAATGATAAAGCGATATTGTATTTAATTTTCTACTCCTGTTACGTTTATAAAAGGGAAAACCACCAATTTCATAACTGGTATGTGAATATATTGTCACTGTGTAGTGTGTTGGTTGTAGTTATGAATACACTAGTCTAACTGTTCGTTTATGAATTTTACTCTGCAAATTCTGAATGAATGTGATGGAAATATTAAGAGACATTATTGCCACATTTATTGTTGAAGCAATTTAAATTTAGTGGAAATCTTATGTATTTTTGGGAAAAGAAAAGGCAGTCATAATTGTTTTTGCTAGAGAGACCTCTGTGAAAAATGTAGTAATCTTCAACATATTATAATCACTGAAAGAAAAATAAAGTTACTAGCTCTAAAGTAATTTTTCAACCTGTGGTTATTTGTGTATGAGTGTACATGTGCATAATGCTAACTAATTTACAAAGGTCACTAGTTGAGAAGCACTAATTTAGATGATGAAATTAATGAAAAATGAATAGCAGTACCTCAGCTGCAAGTGCTCAACTAATGTCAATACAGCTATTTTCAGTGACAGTAGCTTTGACATAATTTAATGACAAGTAAAGCTTTGACTTAATACCATAAGGTGTAAGAGAAGTGTTATGTGCTATTTCAATTGCCAAAATATGATGATGAATGTATAATGGGTTTAATTTGTTCTTGCAGGTGTCATACCTTTTGAAGTTCCTGTGTATTTAGTGTTATAAGGGCAGCAATCAGATATGTCAGGTCCACATGGTAAAGTGCGAGGTAAGCTGTCGTGAAGGTTTTTTGTGTACATGTTTCTTGTCTTTTAGTTGGTTCTTGTGAACTTCTGTAATATATTCTGCTTACAGTGGAGTCTTGTGTAGTAATTAATTAAGCTTGTACACATAGCATTCGTTTTTTCTGTAAAAAGAAGTGAAACCTAGTTAGAAAGGACTTCATTGTAAATAAGTCTTTAAAATAAGTACTTTTTCTTTGTCCTTGTCAGAATTTAATGTGTGAAATTTTGTAAGTAAAAATAGTTTATGTGGAAAATAGATTCGCAAGGTTACCTGTGTAAAAGTTTGGTTCTGCTGATGCAGTAGAACCATGTAACTGCTGTATTTAATGTTTACAGCATCACACATAATGTACTGAAGTGTCTTTGCTACTGTAGCAGAATGTAGCCTTTTATGGAGGCCTAAGCTTTGTTATTATGTTCACTAGAGTCTGGCACTGGATACCATCCTGAGTCACATGAATCCATATCACACTCTCCCACCCTGTTTTTATAAGATCCATTGTAATATAATTTGATTTTCAGTTTGGTCTTCAAAGTGGTCTCTTCCTTTCAAGTTTTCTGACCTGAATTTTATGTTAATTTCTCTTCTCCCATGCATAATGTGTATCTTAATTCTGTAAATAAGTTAGCAAGAATGGGACAAGGGGGTCATTCCTTGTTTCAATTGACAATAGTTAAGCTCAGATTTAAACTATTTGTAATCAAAGGTAACAGATGAAAATATAACATCAATAATGAAATGTCCAGCAACTAGAATTAGCTGTTCTGACATACAGACACAAATTGGTTGGTCTGTACACCAGTCACTGGTGATGTTGTTTTTTATATATATGTAAATAGAAATATTGCTTTTAATGTTATATTCTAGCCATGCAATACTTGACATGTTTTGTCAGCTTCAGACAGTTGCATGAAAGTGTTTATGTCGGAAAATGTCATATTCTAAATTTTTATGTACTCTTTTACCTTGCTTAGATTTACACTTGCTTTTGGTGTTGTGAAACAAAAGTTAGGAGATCAAGAATCTAGTGTTGCTAATATTGCAAGGCTCTCTATTCTTCTGGTATAAGTGATGTCTGTACAACATATTATTTATATTTCCACTTCAGTCACTTTATTATAAGAAAGATGTGGATTTGAAAATAATTTCAGAAGAGTTTAATGAAGATGTTTTATAGGCAATGGACACATGTCTGTGTTAATAGGTGCAGGAAGACCTTCAAAAAACAAGACGTCGTGTACGTGGTGTGGGGAGAACAAACAACCCTTGAAATATGTATTACCAACACAACACGGCAAGAAGGAATTCTGTTCAGAAACCTGTTTGTCAGAATTTAGAAAGGCATATGTAAAGGTAACAGTAGTATGCTATTTGCACTTATTCATTCTTTAGCAGAAAACCAATTATAAAAATCTGCCATCTGAAATAGGTTCATAGTAGACTGTGCAGGAGATGACTTTATATGGAGGGCAGAGTTGTTTGTATGGTATAGTAATGCGGTGAGGCCATCATGACTTATTTTCAGCAGCTATTATGACTTTTCCTGGAGAGGGGAAAACCACAGAAAGTCATAACATGTAACAAAGCTAAGATTTGAACTCTGTGTCATTTGAATAGAAGTATAGAGTGTTGTTGCTTTACCAGTCTGCATGATTCTTTTCTATTAATATGCATATTTGCATTTTTAGGGTGCCTGTCTGTACTGTGACAATGTTATTCGTGGTACTCCTGTTCGAGTTGAGCAGCAGGATTCATCTGCAAAGGATTTCTGTAGCACCTATTGTCTCAACAAACATACGAAAAAGGAACAGGCAGCTCAGCTGGCAGAACAGAAACGAGGTAGCGTGAAGGGCAATCACAGCGTAACATTGTCCATGAAAGACACGCTGTTTCTCCCATTTTTATGTACTAGTCCTAGCCTTTACAGATGTAACTTTAATTGCTTACTTAGTATATCTGAAGTATTTATTTATGCTTATTTAGGAAACAGTTTTATGTTCTGCTTCAAAATAGATGTGTGACCTAAACATTGGCAAGGGCATTTACAAAACATTATACATATGCGTCATGCCCTTTATCAGTGCACATAACTTGATGTTTAGCCCATTAGCACATATGACTATGCTACATTTATAAACATAATTGTTGGATTTAATTGCTCTGGTATAAAATATTTTAACAAAAATGTGAAGATTATATAATATTTCAAGGTATGTTTTGTCTTAAAACAGAATTTATGTAATGAAGTGAAATGTGGTCTGTGCAGAAGAAACGATTTCATGATAGGTGAATAGAATGAATTGTTCAAATATCAATTTTCATTTTATAAATGGCTATAGTAGTTCATTCTATTTTATTGTATATAAAATCCATCAAAACCACAACAATGAAAAGTATTTGTTGTATTTATACAGGGAAACGCCATTATACATGTAAGCTAATTTCAAATTAAGAAATTTAATTCAAAGGAAATAACAGATTTTGAAGGCAGATTAGAAATATGTAACACAGTTAACTTGTTCTGTCAGGCCAATTGGTCTAATTACTCATTACTGTAATGCAATGACGAGATGAGTAATTCAATTGATAAAACGTGCCATAACGAATGTGACAAAAATTTGTATTGTTGTTAATGTGGACATACATCGATCCACAGCTTTCTTTAATAACCTGTCCAATAATTTACATACTGTTTTACTGGAATCAGCCTGCTTACATAAATGTGTTTTCTTCTGCATATTGATCTACACAGTGCGGTGCAAAGGTTTCCGGACTAAGGCAATAAGAACTAAAAAACGAAGTTGGACTTTTTTTTTTGGTTTATTTACTCAAAATAGGATCCATTTGATGCAATGCACTGGTTAGCACGTGTTTCCAACTTCTTCATGGCATTGGAAAAGTCTTCTGTGGGAATCGCTTGTAGCTTGTTGGTCACTGCTTTCTGAATCGTCTTAATTGTGTCAAATCTTGCATCCTTTAGCTGCAACTTCAACTTTGGGAACAGGAAATAGTCTGCGGGAGTCTGGTGAGTATGGGGGGTGTTGTAACGTCGCGACTTGTTTTTGCGCCAGAAACTGTCGAATCATTGCTGCCGAATGAGCCGAGGCGTTGCTCTCGCGTAAGGCATGTGGGACAAATCTGGCGCACATTTTTCGTTTTTGCAAATCTTCGCTTAGAATCCGTAGAACCAAAGGGATGCCAAGTGTGTCTGCTATTAACCAAGACGTCACATTTTTTGATCTTCTTGAACCATTTTGGCGACGGCGGCGATGTTGTTATCGGTTCGACTTGTTGTGGGCCGGCCACTGCATTCGTTGTCCTTCACTGACTCCTTACCCTCTCGAAACCGTTTGTGCCACTCTAAAATTGTTGTTCGGCTTACCACTGCATCACCGTAAGCCTTCTGAATCAGCTCCACAGTCTTTGAAGCCAAAATATTGGCTTTACAGCAATATTTAATCGCCACACGTTGTTCCTCCTTCGCATCCATCTCACGACCGTGACACTGCGCAATAACAATAGCTCGTATGAGACAACCCTTCTTAACAACACCTGCCACTACACTAACGGCACTTTGCACCCTTGTCAGCAAAGGTCTCTACTACGTATTTCAACCTCGGTCCGGAAGATGACGGTAGAAAAGTGGTAAAAAATTCAGTCCGGGAACTTTTGGACCGCATTGTGTATGTTAACTTAAAAATATCATGAAAAGATCAGATAATGAGTACATATAAATGTGTGTACACTCCCCCACACACTTCACTCACATTGCTAAAGGTTAAAAAACAATTTAAACTGGGATCTAAAAAGAGAAGGGGTCATTTCCAAAAGTAAATTAGTTATTAATTGTTACACTTTAAGAAAATTAAATAAAGATATGAAAAATTGAAATTATTTAACTTCAATATTTTAATGTTTTCCGTCAAATCACAATTTTAATAAAATTGTGATTTGACGGAAAACATTAAAATATTAACCTAATTCACAATATGACGCTAATATACTACCTTATTTAACTTTGTCCTAAAATGGTTGACATACACTCTGAGGTTTTTGTTTCTCCTTCATTTAGTGGTGTCCCCCGTCCCGCCTGATGTACTGTATTGTGTCTTTTAGTGGGCAGCACTGAACAGCGTTCTCTTGGTTCCACCTCTTCTCAAGCCTCCCCAGCTTCAGTGATGCAGTTTGACTCATATACAACTTTTGATTGGGATGTATATTTGAGGGAAACAAATAGTGTCACTGCACCACCAGAGTACTACAAGCAGGTAAACAGAATTTCTCTTTATTGTGTCCATATTGAAACTACCGAAGTTACTTGTATGAGATGCTGGTCTGTATGGTAAAGGATTGTAACTGTCATGGTGATTTTTTTATGAATTTTTGCATGCTTTTCTTATTTAACAAAGAAAAATTGTCTTGTTATATAATAATGTGTATGTGATTTTTGACCAAATAGATGGATTTTCATTAAATTTATATGAGTAATGTACAATTTATTTGGTTGATGTTTGCAAAGGCCCACCATAGGTGCCAGATGAATCCAGTCCATACTTTCATATTCATTTTAATATTATCCTTCTATGCTTAGCTGCCCCAGGTAGTCCCTTATTTTCAGTTAGAAATATTTTGTTTAATATTTTTGGGGAATTCCATTTCCACATATGTTAGAGCCTCTGTTTATAGTTGATCAAATATTGAGGAATATAGGGTACCCTGAAAATGGAGGCAGTTTGTCCCTAATAAAATATTGTTAACCACTTCCGCGTGGCATCGTAACCCAGATCACAGTTATCACTTCACCTCCATGAACACTTCAGATATGATGAAATATTCATTATAATTTTAATATTTTCAGCACATGACTCCTCCAACAAATGAATTCAAGATTGGAATGAAATTGGAGGCTTTAGATCCAAGAAATCTAACCTCAACATGTATTGCATCTGTTGTTGGAATTCTTGGTCCAAGGTTAAGGCTCAGACTTGATGGAAGTGATAACAAGAATGATTTCTGGCGACTTGTTGATTCAAATGAAATACATCCCATTGGCCACTGTGAGAAACATGGTGGAATGCTTCAGCCTCCTTTGGGTAAATTAAAAATTTACACATGATGTTACTGTGCTATGAATTTTGTTATTTTTAAGGATAGGAAGTTTTTAGTTTTTCTAGCTCTATGTGCCACTACATAGTAGTCATGCAGTAAAAAGCAGTATAGAAAACTGCAGGTTAATAAAAAATTATTCTTGAACTTACTGTACTAAGCAGATGACATGACTTAGAATAAGATTTTTTTCCTCAAAGATAATGTACTTCTACACATTGTTTTGTATGGGTGTGAAACTTGGTCTGTCATGTAAGGAGAGGAAAACATTGTTGAGGATTTTTTAGAATAAACTGCTGAGGAAGAATTATGACACTCTGGGCAGTTTTCTCTGGCCTTCTGTCTTTTTTTCTCTCCTAGGTCTAAATATTCGTGTCTTTTAATGTGAGGGAATATATGATACAAATATGTAATTATTCTATAATTATACTTGGTGGTTATTTTGTGTTGTAGAATTTTTCTTTATGAATAAGTTGTATGTTGGAGGGTTTTGACTTAAAGGCATCACTGATTGGATAGTTTTTATTCCAGTTTTTATTCCACAGGTTTTCGAATGAATGCATCTTCATGGCCAATGTTTCTTCTGAAGACATTGAATGGTGCAGAAATGGCTCCATCAAAAATATTCAAAAGGGAACCTCCTACACCAAAAAGTAACTTGTTTCAAGTGGGAATGAAGCTTGAAGCAGTAGATAAAAAGAATCCGCAGCTGATCTGTGCTGCAACTGTGGGTTAGTTAAAATTCTGGAAGGATCATGGATATATTTTGTTTTGTTTAAAAAGTACCACATGATATGTCAATATTTCTGAATATTCTAACATATCAACACTGTGAATGTGTTGTATGCAGATGGTGTAAATAATTCAGTTACCACTGTAAAAAGAAGTAAAAGTAAAGAAATGATAAAGCGTATGAAAGATCTGTGAACAAGATGAATTTTGCTATGAAATTCCAGATGAAAGCAGCTTTTAAGACTTGCCTGTTTGCTAATATAGTAACATGGTAATAATTTACATTTAAATGGAGGGCTTCAACTTGTAAGTACAATTAAATTATAAAAGTTACCCTGGTGCCTGAGCACCAAGCACTGGCGTCATAGCTTCATACATTCTTATGGTACCTATGCACTAGAGCCCTCAGTACGCATTGATTTGTTAGAAGGCTGCGTAGGCCTAAGAGCTGCTCAGGACATTATTGTGGTTGAGAGAATAATTTAATGGCAGTAATTAAATTGTGGTTGTTTCATCCATGTAAATACTCACTCTGTTGACTGGGCTATCCAAACTTTCCATGTATTTAATTTCAAGAATTGGTTTCCAGTTAATGTTGTTATGGTCAGACATTGACTGCCCAAATGAGGTATTGTTCTAGTATAAGTAAGAAGTTAAAATTAAGGTTCTTACACTAATAATATAATCTTAAACCACTGATGTGCAATAGCATCTTTGATTAATTTTATATTGTAGGGTTAATAGTTTCATGTAATTTCCAGGAGCTGTTAAGGGTGAAATGATCCACGTGACGTTTGATGGGTGGCGTGGAGCATTCGATTATTGGTGTCGGTTTGATTCTCGAGACATCTTTCCAGTTGGCTGGTGTGCCAAGAGTGGGCATCCATTGCAGCCTCCAGGGCAAAAGAGTAAGTACACTAATGTTCAGGCAGTAATTAATATTTGGAGACGGTACCATTTTTCTCTTCAAAAATACTGTACTGCAATTATATGAATAAGTTGCATGTTTTATTGGCATAAAATTGTATACGGTTATTATTTTTCCTTGAGAATTGCTATGTGCATCAAAGTATCCCAAGTTTTTGACGTAAATACGTCTATACGGAAGGGTCATTCGGCAAAAACAGCGTTAGTTACGAAGATGTGTAAGATCCAGTGCCGAGTCACTTTAAATGTTCATTCCTCAGGAATGGTAAGTGTAAGGATAATGTAACCTATATGTAAAATGATCAATAAATAAGGACCTTTAAGAATCTGTAATGTATTTTATTGTAATTATAATTGTTTATACATTTATTGTAATTTTAATGAACCAATGTGTACAATTTTCAATGCATCTGGCGCGTTAAGCGCCCGCTTCTCGAAAACCGTAAGAGATGGATCTGGACATATTGCATACGAAATGCGTATTACCTCTTGAGCTCTCCATGTCTGTTTTCAGATTTTACATATCACAAATGGTTTAGGTTCTACAAACATTTATTTATACAAATAAAGGCGCATCACACTTCACGCTACTGCTGCGTTTGCGTATTTACGTCAGATTCTCCGGAACCGTGGTTCCACTGTCAATTTTTTTAATTGATGTAGTTCATGATTCTTGTAACACCATATACTTTCAGAATCATCCCTTTCTCTTACAATGTCATCTCAAGTCGCAATTAGATATTTATCACCCACAGTAATGAGAGCAAAGTATGTGTTGTTGGTATGGGATTATTTTACTGCAAGTTGAAAATTATTTAATGTAGAGAGGGAGACTGGAACAGAGCAGCATCCATCAGATGTAAATTCATCTTTGCAAACCACTTAATGAAAATAAAGATGCTTGAATCAGAGATGATCTGTAGAGGTATTCTCATATTAATAATCTATGGATACATAAGCTTCAAGACATGTTATGATTGGCAGATGTTACTTAGTGTGTAGATGCCTAGTGATCCTTCCTGGGTATTAGCTAGATGGATAAAAGATGCTGTATTTTGCATCTGAAAATTGTACCAATGAATTTAATCTGAACTAGTAATAAAATTATTTTCTCTTAATTTTTTTACTGTAAAGGGGTGGACCATCTTATAACTGAATACATGTGGCATTATAGATGAAATTACTTATAGTATAGAATGTCATGTAAGTGCAACATGGCTAGTTATAGTTGTGATTGTGTAGCTGCACATGGAGCTAGCCGGTACAAAGCGAGAGTGTGCAATATTCCACCTCCTCTGGCTGGAGTGGGTGGTACTCCTGGCAGCATGGAACCACAACAATTGTCACCAGGCAGTGCTGGGACTGCTGCAGCGACAGAGGCAAGTTCAACAAATGGTGGTACAATTGGTATCACTGTGACTGAACCAGATACATCCACAATGCAGAAACAAACAGCAGGTTTGTCAAAATATTTTATTTTTTATTTGCTGCTGAATCAAAAATTTGTTGTTACAAGTTGATAGGTGCAGACCAAATTGCAGTACACACATTTGTAAACATGCTCTTTACAGTTTCATATACCTCATTGGCCTTGGTGTGTATTTATTGCTAATGTATGGTGGGACAGTTAGAATGTTGTATTTATTTATCAGAACAATAAATAAATAATTTGACTACACTTAGAGTGTTAAAATGTTAGATATGTCTAAGTGATAAACATACAAACAGAATTTTACTGTTAATTGCAGTTTGTGTATTTGTAAACCATGGCTGTACGTGTGGTCCATACCTGGATCCTCGGAAGGTTGCAAACCTTCCAATGGTTTTCAATGGGAAAAGTATCAACCGAGTTCTGCGAGAGTGTGTGCAGTCACTTGTTGATGCTGCGCTGGACCAAAAGCAGATATTTGGATTATTGCGACAAGGAGAAGGGAGAGTTGTTATTACAGGTGAGAGGATAACAGGACTCCTGCATGTTATTTCACATACATTTAGTACAGTTAAATTATATTATTTTGCTTGGAA
Source organism: Zootermopsis nevadensis (assembly GCF_977971745.1). Lineage (NCBI taxonomy): Eukaryota > Metazoa > Arthropoda > Insecta > Blattodea > Termopsidae > Zootermopsis > Zootermopsis nevadensis. Next base: position 13,818,525 of record NW_028259142.1, read on the forward strand.
GTAGTTGTGTAGATAACTGATAACAAATTTCGAAGAAAACTACACTTCTGCTCTAGTGACCAATAAAATCCTTTAACTTAAAAGTGGAAAAATGAAAACAACAAGATACTTATTTATAAAACAATTATAACAAAAGAAATGTATTCAAGAAAATTAAGAAAGCGTTCTGCCTTTGTATGTAGGATTTTGTTGATGAGAGTGGATGAGAGATAGTTTGTGCAAGAAATGGAGGAATGGGGTTAGACTTCATGGAAAACAGAATCATGCCCTTAGAAGAGTGTAGAAATTTCTGTGCTCTGCTGTTTTATGTGCTAAAATTTTTTATGGGGATCTGAGATAATCTCATGCAGATACATTGGTTGAAGTTACTTTAATGAAGGTTACATCTTTTAGCTAGATAACAGATGCTTATTTAACATTGTGGTCTTCTCTTCCAGCATCATTTGACAGTAAAACTGTACATGTGAGGCTTCCTGTAATAGAAAAGGTGGCTGAGTTATGGAATTTTCTAGAGATTTTGTTTGAAGAACTTATGTGCTGTGAAAACTTCTACACAAGTCAGCACTTGGTTGGTGCCTGTTCAAAGTGCTCGAAACAAGGATTACAGTCTGTTGCTTTGAAGAAAGGTAAGTTTTTATGGAATTCAAAAGAAAGAAAGCTTTTGTGTGGGTATTTAATGTTGATAAATCTTTGTTGTAAACTGCAGGAGTGTTTCTGGTAAAGCACTTTTCTTTGTGGGAAAGTTTGTAATTAAAATGGATGCATTCTTTCTGTTTGTGGTACTGCCTTATAAATTAAACAGAAATACTAGTAGATACAATGTTTACATGATAACACTTATTGAAATCAACCTAGCATGTAAACCACAGACAAATGGGTAACTGTGCAAATGAATTTGATAACCAAGATGACTCAACTGTATTGGTGCTGTAGTTTAGAAACATATTCTCTTTTAGGAGTTAGAGTGGTTGTATTGGTGTTGCATGCTTTATTTTCCATTTGTACACCACATTTTCAAATTACATTGTAAATTTGTTATGTGAGTATTCTTAAAAATTAATTCTTGTCTAGCAATTAAAGTGATATGCTTGATTGGTAAATATCATTTTGAGACTTGTGTTATAATTTTATTCTGTTCCAGTGACAGTTATGGTCTTTGTATAACCTCTTGAATATGTTCTTGTTTGTTACAGAGGATTGTGAAGTTAGTGGAGGTGCAGATGCGGTGACAGATAATGATGGAGCCATGAAGCGTAGATGGTCCTCTGAGAGCTCTGACTCAAATTCACGGTTGGGTCCAGGTCCAACAACCACCACAGCACCTACACCTTCACCTTCTCTCTCATCAACCACAGCCTCTGCAGCAAAGCAGCCTCGAAAATCCGTGCCAGGTAAGATTTTTAACATTTAGAATTGTAAAGTTTTTAATTACATCAACACAGTGTTTCATAGTGATCTTGTTTATTTATTTTTTGTTAATTTCATGGCATTCAGTAGCTTAGATTTTATAGCATCATTTCTACCATGATTAATGATAATGGATCGCAGGGTATGTGGAAGGAAGTGTCCTTGGCTTAATTTAAGGTATTATCCCAGAATATGGAGGGATGTAGAGAAACCACAAAATTCTCAGTCCAGTTAGCTGGTCTTCATTCCGATACTTGAAACCGAGACCTCCCTAACCTGAAGCAGGGGTGCTAACCATTGAGCTGTTATGCTTGTTTGTAATGATTGTGATGATGTAGTTTATTATGAATAAAGTAAGCAAGTACATTGAAAGATGAACTGAAGAAGTTTTTAATACTTTGGAATGAGTTGCAGTTGTAGCTACATGCAATGCTGCTGTTGGTAGTCTTCAAAGATAGCATTTTGTGTTCTGTGTTTCATACAAAATCTGATATTATTCAGCAAATGATAAGCATACATTTATTTATGTGTTTCATGTATAGTAATACAGTGAAACCTCTATCCATCGTTCCCGGATGCATCGTCCGTTTTGTTCGGTCCCGGATACATCCCATATAAAATAATGTTCCATTTTCCCGCTTCTATCGTTCCTCGAACTATCGTTTTATCGCATCGATCGTTCAAAAATCTTAGTCCCGGCCCACAATTTTCCCGCAATGATCGTTTCTGAGAAATTAAAATGCTGGGTTTTGAGATAAATTAATACTGAAAGATGCACAATGTTTTTGGAATACACAGTAGCGGTAACCTGTTATGTCGCCCAACCAGCACAGATTCTTTTGGAATGAGGGGTCAGCGGTGCAGGGGTGATAGTTGGAGAGAATGGCGGTGCCCAATGTCAGAAATTTTACGAGTTTAATTAGGGTGCACTCATATTTCGTTCCAGCAATGCCAGATGGCATGTGCAGTGTGAATTTCTTCACAAATGCTTTTATTATACGTACAAAGGAAAGGCGGGCGGCACTTTTCATTCTTCTGGTTCATCTTGTGTCTTCTACAGCTACGTTTCGTTGAGTTCGGCCGTAATAGTATTTCCATTCTTCCTGTTATTGTCCACGAAGGGGGTGGAAGTGGTGAGGATGAGGAAGACGACGAATGCGAGCCCGAAGCTGTGCCGAGTTTTGCCGAAACACATGCTGCATTGGCAAAAGTGAAGTCGTTCTTTTATGCGCATAATATTAGTGAACGTGACAAGGAAAACATTTTGAATGTGGAAATGGCTCTGTTTGGCCTAAAATGTAAAGTTTTGACAAACCATTTGTCCATTAAAGACTTTTTTGGTAAAAAGAAATAACTTTGAAAGAGAAACATTGTTTTTTTTAAAAAATTTAATGCTTTTCCACAACTATCGTTTTCCCGTATTCATCGTTTTTATTTCCCACCCCCGCCGAAAACGATGCATCGAGGTTTCACTGTATCTCTTTCTGATCCAAATCCAAGCTTATTCTGAGACTACTCCAGCTTGCTACAGTATAGAGGCTCTTTCTCCCGAGTAAAGCAGCCAGCTTACCAATCAGTTCCATTTGTTACCATGTAATGCATAGAGCTTTGTCTCCATTTCCATTAAAACAGGGTCAGTCCATTTTTATTAAATTGCTAGGTTCATAAGTTATTTAATTATAGCTGAACTGGAGGCAGCAACATCCACTACACATTCTGAGGCTCCGCCCAAGACACCAGCAGATCCGTCTGAATGGTCAATTGAAGATGTTATACAGCATATTGCTTTCATTGACCCTGCCCTAGGAGTCCATGCAGATCTCTTCAGAAAACATGTGAGTTCAATATATCTTGTTTTGTTTCCTAAGACATTTTCGCTTTATGAGTGTCATCTGACAACCATACTTCTCCCATCTATTTCTGTGTTCCTCGATCTCCTCAGATTTTTCCAAGGTCTTTGTTCTTTCTGTGTGAAATCTTTACAAATCTGTTGTTCCTAGTGTGATCTCAGTGTTTCTGTTTGGCATTTTCCTTTGTACATTTATGTCCAAAACCTTGGCATTCTCTCTGTTTAACCTCAGATTGTTTCAATTTTTTTTTATTTCTCTAGGTTTCTCTTTCTGTACTTCTTAAAAATTTTGTCTCTGTTGTCATTAGTCCACTTATATTTGCCTTATTCTGTGTACACGTTTTTGCTGCCTGTTAATAGGGGCATGTACCTTTTAAGTAGGGGTATTTTTACATTTATGCATTTCCTATTTCCAGAGTGTTTCCCTTGGTAATTATTATATTCTGAATTCCATGTACATATATCTTACATTTTATTGCAGTTGAAATATATATATATATATATATATATATATATATATATATATATATATATTCAGGAACTATTTACATTTTTCACTTTTAAATAAGGGTTTTTTCCTAATATGACACTAATATAAGATGCTACAGGATTTTTTTCCATGGATTTCTCAGAACTTTAAGCTTGCAAGTTTCATTTTCAGTTCCTTCATTGAAACAGTGTCCATGCTGTCACTTTTAATGTGTGTATTTTTTTTTCTTCCTCATTTTTTAAGGGAGGGGGGTTGGGGGAAGGACAAAAGTACTTGTTAGTTGTTTAAAGTGTCTTTACCTGAATTCTCTTTGAAAACCTCTTCCCAAAGATGTCCTTTTCATTTAAGCAAATTGAGGGTTTTTGAAAGAAGATTTTGATCTGAGAGAAAGTAACAAGGACTGGAGAAAATTTCATAATAAGGAATTTCATAACTGGTACTCTTCATCAGATGTTATGCTTGGCATATGGATGTATGAAAGAAAAGTTAAGATGTCAATAAGAGTGAATAGTGATGTTAGTTTCTCTACAAATAAGTCATTCACCCCACTTTTTGTCAGTTTTCCTTATTTGTGAGAACCTCAAGTCTTAAATAGTTTATTTGAGAAAATTCAGTATAATCTTAAGCTGTAGCAGTATCAATAAATAATGTAAGAATCATCATTAAACTCCAGAAGTCTAATCCCTGGAGCGTAGAAGTAATAGTTGTCTTTGACAGAAGTGACAGTTATATTTTGATTGTTCCTGCAGGAGATTGATGGTAAAGCATTGCTGCTACTTAACTCAGACATGATGATGAAATACATGGGCCTAAAACTGGGCCCTGCTCTCAAGATCTGTAATTTGGTCAACAGAATTAAAGGACGAAGACATCTGCTCTTATGACAGTGAACTATGTCGTCACCTAGAATGGTGTAAATGCAACAATTTGTGATACATAAGGCAAGTAAAATAATACTGTTATAGTAAGTAATTTGTGAATATTATGAATTGAAATTAAAATGTAAACTGTAATAAACAAACTTTATTGAATTGGAGGTAACAATGAGCTTCATTGCTTGGGAGCAAGTTTGTATGCTGTGGGCCGGAGTTCAATTATTTGCGTTGAGAAGAATGAAAGAAAAGATTGTTTTGGTAAAAATGTGTAAAATGGAAAGTCCGTTTTTTGTGTTAATGTGTGGAACATTTATTTTGCCTTAGTACCAAATAATTGATACATTTAAATGGATTCTGTGCCATTTTGGTCCTGTTTTATAAGTGTTTTAAAGTTGTGTGAACTTGTTTCATTAAATTTTCCTTCTACATATTATTATTTTGTTCCATAGTAAAATTTTACAAACAAAACAGACTCCTCAGATTTTCTATAATTTGAACACACATTGATGGGGATTAGTGTTATACGGTAGTGTTCAGTAATTTTGTTATATAATATTGCAGTGGAAAGTATTTTGATACTGCTGCTTATGATTTGTTATTTAGATTATTGTACCACCATCATTGTTTATGTGGACTTTGTGCAACATTCATTGGTTATGTTGTATGTACATTAAATTAGGTTCTTTAAAATGCAGAATGTTAAGAATTTTACTGCTGATAAGCCACAGATGAAACTTATGTTTCATCAAAGGTTTTACTGTTTTAATTCTATAATGTGCATAGCAAAAATGTTCTGGAAATAATTAAAAACCAAAACACATATAAATGTTGTTCCTTAGACTGATGTTATTAATTTTCAAGGACAAGATTTAGATTTTGTTGTTGTTATGATTTTATAATTCACATCTCAGTATGTTTTAGTGTGTTGGGAAAGAGCACCACTGTGGGTCTGCCATTAATCAAATTTATGAAGGTATTTGTCAGCTTTTTGTTCAGATGTTTGCAGTAATACCTTCTAAACCTTCGCATTAAGACATAACCAATAAATCTGTTAGTTTATGTTGTAATATTTGTTCTGTCCTCTAATTTCCCTGGTGTGCCAGTGCAATTTGATATGTATTAAAATGTACAAAGTGCGTGTATAAATGTGTATCGTGGGAAATCCTGTTACACTATGTTTCTAAGAGAAGAACCAGATTATGTGTGGAAAGTCTACTGTGAAAGTTTATATTTGCTGATGAATTAACTGTATATGAAGCTAATTCATTCATTGCTCTTACTAGCTAAAGCACATAGTAAAAGAGCTGAAAGCTCTTTTGTGAAATTTCACGTGAACATTTGTAGCATGAATATCTTTCAAGATAAAACTACATCTTGCTCAGTGAATATACTGTATTCTTTGTTGCTACTGTTTTAGAGTTACCTATGAAGTCAGTCAACAGGTAATGTATAATGTATAAGATTTATTTAGTTTGAGTGTTCACAAAGGTAGAATATCCATATGTACTGGAATGGCTTTAATAATTGTAATTTATCACAGAATTAATGCAGTTTTATGTTTTAGCCCAAGGTTTCTCAAAATGTTTGGTTAGTAATAACCCTGGTTCATTGTGCAGAGTGTTATCATACAGTAAAGATATGCCTTTATTGCTGTATTAAGAAATAGTGTAAATACAGTAATTGGTATGAATTTGTTGGTACAGCCATGAATATTACCCAGTTCGAATCCCAAATGGACCTGATATTGTGCCTGAGGATTATCATGCTTTACCACAGGCCCTACAGACAACCTTTAAATAGGGCCCAACTGCCCCTTCCCATATCCTCTGCCATTCATAATTATCAATGTGCAGTGGAATTTAATTTATGTACGTGCAGTGCATAACTGAGAGCAGGTATTTGTTTGACTGAAGCCTTCATCATAAGTCAGTTCTTCAGAACTGATCTGATGCACACTATGCTTACCTGAAATTAATCATGTTTTAAGAGTATTGTATTTCTATTATCTGTTCTTTGTTAGTAAAATTGACATTATTAATTTTTCTGACAAATTTTTAAACAGTGTCCATACATTTGTTTTCTGGCCTACATCAAGTGTTCATGAGCAGAAACCACATTCTTTTAAACCAATTTTGAATTGTAAATTCTGTGTTATGAGAGTCCAATTCTAGATTTCTCACAAGGGACACATGCAAAATTTAGAGGTTTTGCTTTCTAAGTTACCAGACGTACTAAATGTGGTGTGTTTATTGAATGTTTTTTCTTTCTGGCCTGTGTCCATTTAGGAAAGGGTATAGAATCGGCTACTTTGTTGGGAGAACACACAGGGCAAATTCTGTTCTCTCGATATTGTGATCATAAGAATGAAGAAATGTAGATGCATGCACGTGCTAATTAAAGATCTGTATATAAAGAAACTACTCAGTTTATGTTTATAAATGCTTCTGATTTTATATAAATTGTGTTTTATTGCCAGACACTTTGAGAAACTTTGTTTTAGCCTTCTTTTCAGGTTTTCTGAAACGTTCTGTTGTAAGTTCCATAGAAAATATTAAGAGTGTATGAATACAATTTATTTTTCACATAAGTTTCATATGATAGTTTGTTTTGTGTGTATGTGATTCTTTATCTTTGGTGGCTTATTCGTAAACAAACTCCATTGTCAGTAGTTGGTATAGTAGGGAAGCTATTTGATTTATTTAATTTTGTAATTGTACCATTTTACTGACTGACTGCAAAGCATATACAATTTTACAAATTCTGTCTCTCAGTAGATATGGTTTTATAAAGTGTTCAGTAAACAACACCCCTAGGATACTGCATATCAGCTTATCTTTGAAATCACAGTCTGGACATTAAGATGATATGTTTTAAAGTCTGAAGGCCTGAATAATGTATTTTTGACATGAAAATTGTGTGCTGTCCTAAATAAGTACCTGGTATCATGGTAGAATCTAAGCGAATTTCAGCACTTTCATTGACCAAAATAAACTTATTTTGTGTTAATTTAATTTATCTTTCATGTTTCTGCAACGTCTTTGGTTTCATACACTAGTATTTATTTCAGTGTGAAGTCTGTCATCTGTGGGAAGTCATTTGAAAACATACTTTTAAATTATTATAACAGTGATTACCAATCTGATAAGTGAATTATGAGAATTGCTAATGGCAAATGTTACTTTGATATAGATTATATATGAAATGCTGAGTGAGAAATGTTGTTAGATTAAAACTGTGGTGCAGTAATAATTTCCTGAACTGTGCTAAAATATTTTGTTCACAAATTGCTATTGACCCAGAGTAATGTATTGCACTTTGATCATGAAAGTTGACAATAAACACAAAGAATGTGATTGTTTTTATGTATACTATTTACCATGGCATGTGTTTTCTTGTCACTACATAAGAGCCCATTTTAAAGCCACAGTATGTTCACTGGCCAAATTTTATGCCTTTCAATTTTTCTTTGTTTCTCTGACATTACCATATATTTGTCTCAGGAATACAGTATTTTCTTGATGCCTTGCAATTATTAGTCCTAAGATGGCTATTTTCTGGGTTGTGCCATGTTGTAATCATCTCCCTGTGATGGAGGCATCAAGGACCTCTGAAATGTTGGTAAACTTCTGCCATACTACATAACACAACAAGCCAGAAGACAGCCATCTTAGGACTCACCACTGCAGAACCTCAAATCCTGCTAATTATTAGCCCTTTTAGCATGCCTTAAACTATTAATTTATAATTGGTACCATATGTGGTTAGTGAGAATAAAAGTATCTTTTGATGATTTCATCATGTGATTTACAGTGTTAATGTTCCATATAATAGGTACAGTTATTGTAAACACAAACTACTAATACCACATATTATACATTGTCAGTTCTCAGCAAACCACATACTATGTTATATCTGTCAGTTGTGGCACATCTCAAAACATGTGCATTGATATGAAACTATTGTCTAACAATATTAAGACATCAGCATCATTCACTTTGGATCATCAGTAACAAAGATATTGGACTTGTATTCATATCTGATGGGTGTTATATTATAACAAAACGTACCTCAAAGCAAAGTCATGGCCCCATGGAACATATGTGTGGTGATGATGGCAACAATTTTAATCCTATTCCATTGTCACAAAGCTTCGGATTTAATAATCTGACTATTTCTTCCAAACTGCTCTCTTCAAAGTATATATAGAAATCATGTTCTTTGTTGTTAAGTTGAAGGTTTCACAGGAAGAACTGATGGCAGCTGTTTGGTTATTCGTGTATGTGATTTCATAAATAACTTAGGAAACATTTGGTCTGCAAAGGGATTGCTGCCGCAGACTGGCAAGGCTGCCCAGAGTATAGTCAAGTTTCTTTATATATTTTAATGAAGCCATGCAGCTGTTTGCTACAGTTTGTATACTTTGAAGTACAGTAGAGTCCCAATTATCAAACATTCCATTTTATTCAGTGTACCTATTACTAATTTTAAAAAAAAACTCATTTCCATTTTACATTATGTTTAATATTACTTTTGTTTGTGAGATACAGTGGAACCTCGATGTAACGCAGGTTTTGGGGGACAGCTTCAGTACCCATCTTATATGTGAAATTGACATTTATATAATTTTGGAATCCCTGATGTTATGTATAATTATCCAGTGACTAAAATATATGAAATTTAAGGGGCATTTCAAACTTATGTTTTTACCAATGCTACTGGTAAAATTAGCATCAGAACAATGTAACTCTTCCTGTCTCAACCAAAAATGGTGCTCACTAAAGTTTGCTGTTTCAGCAAAATAACCCCAAGGTTAGAAAAACCAGAAACATACCTATTCATTGCGGACTATGGACTTCACCCTCTGTACCTGCACACTACAGCAATAAATGTTGCAATACAATCTTATATTGTAACCAGAACATTTCATAGAAATTTGTACGATGTAAAATATGTAATCATATTGTGGGACATGATCACAGCTGCAGTATAAGGCACGGTATATCAAGTTTCCACTGTATTTCATTTTATACTGTATTGAATTTTCTCCGTAATTTAGTAATATCATAAATTGAGTTGATATTTACTCTCATATTTTTCATTAGTCTTCCCTATTATCCAACATTTTCGGTTATCCAACCATCCTTTAGTTCTGTTTAGGTCAGATAATCGGTACTCTACTGTATATTTGTCTTTGGGTATGGAGTTTGGCTATGAATTGTACACCTAATGTTTTAGAACATTGTTGGTTGAGGAAAGGGGTAAAGGAGGGATGATATGTTAACAGTGAGGAAATCTACAAAGTAAATTCTTTCATGGCATTGGAACTAGATGTTTTATCATAAAAATAATGTTAAATTTATACCAAAAACATGCCAGATGAAAGCAATAAATGAAGAACTTGTAACATGTAACTCCTTTCAGCTTATGAATGGTGTCGAGATAATTACATTGATATGAATGTTCTCTGATTTTTCAGTATCATTTTTACAGTCTAAAAGTACTTACCCCTCTCCTGTCTTTGAAATTTAGCCACATTTTATTTTTAACAGTCTAACTTTATAATAGTGTGAAAGATATAAATGTATGTAGGTACCTAAGTACTGTATATACGTGTATGTATAGTTTATAGTCACAAAATGCTATTAGCATATTTTCTTGGAAATTATTTTCTTGTAGTGATCTCTTTTCATAATATGCAAGTATCCACTCCAACATTTATTCCATGAACTCTGAGTTATTATAATGTGAACAGATATGATGTGTAGTTGCAAAATGTAATGAAATAGTTATGAGAAGGCAGAACAGACTATAATGATGCAGTTTCTCTTGGTCCTTATTTTTCAATTAGAAGAAAAATTTTAAATTTTCTTCACTATTAATCCTTGTATCATAAATACATTATGTGCCTGTCATTGATTGCTATGATTTCCTCTCTGAATACCATATTTTAGGTTAGAGAACTATCTCTTTACCCATCTCTGTTGTTTAGGTTATATGTGCTCACTCTGTTGCACACCTTTGATGATAGAATCTGGAGACAACATAAAATCATATTCATATTTTTGCTTGCTCTGAGATGAATGTTTACTCACTATCTTCTGTGATGAGCATGGTGACATGGAAAAGATTGGGTAAAGAAGGAAGAAAAAGGTAAAAGTTTATCTTTTGAAAGATGTTACAGTTAGAAAACATTACACAATCTTCTGCTAGCCTACAATAATACTGAAGCTATCATATATGAGTAAATGAAGAATGTGAAAAATATGAACTTGTTTTTGCTTATTATAGCATTTCTGGGAAAATAGCACAGAATGAAGGAATTTAAGTATATAAATTTTAAAACAGCCAGTACATGATGCATTATTGTTGTATTTAAAGATAAAATTGGTAAATTATCAGTTGTCATTATTTGATCCTCTTACTTAGTAAATAGGGACAAAGTTAATTGCCCTTTTCACCATAATAAGATAGTTTCTTCCAACTTTACAGTGCTGTGCAAAACTACTTGTTCTTTCCTCTCAAATATAATTTTGTGTATGTTATTATAGGAACCTGAAACCTGTTACTGCCAGTTTTTGCTAATAAATCTGGAAGCCAAACTAATAATTCCTAGTAAGAACTAGAAAAGACTGCTGTAGTTGGTGAAAGCCAGAATGAACATTGGAAGACCTAGTATTTACTGCTCTTCAGTTAAAGCTTGTTCATACAGCTTCTTCATTATTTACACGTAATTCTCACTGGGGTTTATGATTATGGAGAAATATTCCAGTACAGATTTTATTTAGCCTATTGCTACAAGATAGCTTACAAACTTGTTGTGATAGACTCTTTAATCTCTCATCACTTTTTGCTTCTTAAAATGAAAGGAAATACAAATTTTATATGTAAAGGAAAAAACACAAAATATCCAAAAAAGACAAATGAAAGTATGACAGACTCATTAACTTCAAGTTATTATGTTTTGTTTTTCTCAAAATGTATTATAATGCAAAGGAAATGTCTACTGCAGAAAATATTTCAAGTTCATTCCTGTTTACTTGTTTTTGCATGAGCTGCTATTGTGACAGTTTGAATTGCTGTTTTTATATATATATATATATATATATACACACACACACACACACACACACACATATATACATACACACACACGCACGCCCACCCACCTCTCCACAAGCATAAAACCAAGCCAGTTTTTTATATTGACATGTAACATACCTTTGCCTGAACTCAAAGTGGACAGTATTGTAGCATGTCTTTAAAGATATTTCCTTCTCTTTAGCCACATCAGTTATTGCAACAATAAAACTCTGTTTGCAATTATTAAATTGAGATGAGTACAAATTCATTAGGATGCCTTTATATCCTAATGTGTAAGTCCCGTCTTCATGTGGTTTCCCTCATTTGTTAATCTGGAACTTACTTTCAGTCAAGGCTACAGTAAAGTCTAGTTCTTACTATGAAATTCCAGTTCTGTCTACTTCATTTAGGAGGTTATAGATTTTACTAGTAAGTAGCAGTAATAGATTTTACTAGTAAATAGCAGTAATAGATTTTGAGTTTTTAATGTAACACACACAAACATATAAATGTAAACAAGCAAGTGCAAACAGCTGTAAAGTGGTAGACTCTTATTGATTTTATATGATGAATATATTAGACATTGCTTCAGATAAAATAATCTCAATATGAAGTAATTTTGGAGTTATGTTACTGCATCTATTTGCAAATGTTTACCACAAAACTTTGTACAGCATACAGAGAGTATTTTTGTAATTTTTGTAACTGAAGCAGATACTGGAACATATTAAATCCTGATGCGAGTTTTGAAATGATTGTATAAAATGTGCCTGTATGACTTTACCAGATTGCTGTAACATAGCATAAAACACTTGTAGATGATCTGCAAAATTAAGGGAAGCTACTGTTGGTACAGGGTCACTGATCAAAACCACAGAAAATGAAGTAATTATTCTGTGCAATGGTAATCTGCCTTTTACTGCTGTGACCTAAAACTGGTCACCAATAAGATCTCAGGCTCAAACCTGTTGACAGTTTCCAGCATTAAAAAATAAAACAGCTCTTCTCATAAGGTTTTGATAATTCTTTGACCATAATTTTGATTTTGAACCAATGGTTTAGAGATTGCATTTATTAAATGTTAATAATAATTTTCAATAGCTGTAGGCATTATAATACTTGAGTTCCTTATGGAGTGAAAGCTCTCATACTGTAACAGTGCAGATATATGATTATATAACTTCAATGTATATAAAAGTTTACACTGCTAATACAATTAATAAATATAGAACAATAATTTGTTAATGGAGCAACACAGTGTTTTGAAAGAAGTAGTATGCATACTGCCAGTGGTCTGCAGCATATTGTATGCCAGTCTGCAAATTGGAGTTGGTATTTTATATGTAGGCCTATATATTTTTACCACAGCTGTAAATAGTAGTTTTATAACAAGCAACTTCTTTGTTTTATTTTAGTGTCCGCATAGTTTGTGTTGAACATTTGCCACTTTTTTACATTGAAGTTTTGCTAGGTAAGTGAATTGCAGGAAAGTTTCCTTCCAATATCCACCCAACCCAATGACATGGGGAATTTTACTTTATTCCCCCTTTTGAATAATTTTCAGTTAAGGTGTTAAGCGTGGGTGATTATGACGTCTCTTAAATCTGAATATTACATAAAGAACATCTGTGATGTAAATAAACATTATTAGATGTGTAGGATTTGAGGTTTTCATGGTGATGAGCCTGAAGTTGTCTTCTGGATTTTTGTGCTTGTAGTCTGTTAGAAGTTTGGTAAACCCAGAAGATAGCCATCTTCATAATCAGACATGTTAATAATGAGATTTTTGGTTCTTGTAGAGGTGAAAATTCCATTACTGGCCTACTGAGTTATAATGCTGCATGGACTTGTAGGTAGGTACCATCATTTTAGAGGAACATATTGCCTCAGTCTTCACCTTGAAAATGTAGGCAGTATGTTCCTCTAAAACATTAGTATCTACCTACAAATCCATACAGCATTACAACCCAGAACACCAATAACAGTGTGAAGATAATCATAGACTGTTATTTGTAATGTACATTGTGTGGAGAATAGAATACTGGTCCAAAATCTGAAATAGAGGCATAAATACAACTAAGGTTCTTCATAACTTTGGATTATCCTATCATTTACCTATATTCAGACGAGTTAAAAATGCTAAATACTGCTGTCTTAGGGATTTGTAATTTTATCCAAGATACTGCTCTTATATGGATTACAGATGTGCTTATATCAGAGGTATATTGTATTTTCCCACTCCAAGTCTGCTTTCTTTCATAATGAAAATGTAAGAAAAATTTTATCACTTGGTCAAATAAAATTTATACATTTCTCCAACACAGTATAAGCCGGGTGGCTTAGTCAGTATAGTGACAGACTGTGGGCTGGATTACCAGGGTTCAATCCCTGACAGGCAGAGGATTTTCTCCTAGCCTTTGCATCCAGACCAGCTCTGGGGCCCACCCAGCCTCCTGTCCAGTGGCTACCAGGGGGTCTGTTCTTGGGGGGAGCGTGATCATGGAATGATACTGACCACTCATCCCAATCTAGTGCCAAGATTGAGTGTGAGTAGGAGTTATACCTCCCTCCTTGAGGGCCTGCATGGCACATAGTGGAATAGCTTCACTCTTCCCCCTCCAACATAACCCCCCTCCTCAAGTAGTCAATTTTACATCCACAGAATGCTTTCACTATGAGACTTGCACCTGGAAATGTTTCTTGTATCGCATTGTGTTAAGTTACCTCAGATACACTTCATTTCCTGCATATAATGCAATTATTAGTCTGTGGTATTCCTGATAATCAATTATATTATCATATGCAGCAATAAAGGAAACTACATATCAAGTCTGTCTTGCTTCCAGGTGGTCTCTCATGATTTCATCAAGTGATTTAATAGGTGTCTGTTATGAAATGTTACACAGGATCTCAGTGCACAACTATTAGCTTATCAAGGATGACTGTGCTGCATGGAGTCAATTCATTTGGTAATATTACCAGTAACTAGAATTATACAAATAAATAGCATCAGTCAAATATAAATGTTCCATATTCTAATATGAGCAGTCGTTCTGTTTCAGTCTTTGTGGTTGAAATGATGTTACAACACTTGACAAGTAACAAAGCATATTTTTAGAATAGTGTTGCTGTTGCTCTGCTCGTGTACCTCTTTGTTATGGTATCAGCTAACTTGGTATCATTGCTCCTTTTTAATAATTTTTTGCGGGTACTGAAAGGTTGCTCATATTATATAGCATTAATACATTATAGAACTTTTAACTATTAGTTTTTCAAACATTTTCATATTGATACAGTACACCCAAGTTCTGAGACATGCCACACTTGCCAGATCCCTATTTTCCCAGAAATTGTTGAATTGCTTTTCTTTATTCAGGCAGTCTTTGTCTTACAGTCTGGAAAATACAAAATTATTTCCTTTGGATATAACTTTGTTGAAGTCAAATTCCAAACCTGTACTCTATTAAATTTCTTATAAGTCCAGTTTAATTTTTGCATCTCCTAATGAACTTTTAATAAAACCCACAAATCTTGCAAGTGTTATTTCTTATAACATGAAATTTTTACAGAATGTAACTGGCCTTTTCATTGGTTGCTGATGGGAGTCTCACAGGTTGCCTTTATGCTGATTTTGTAAATGTGAGCAAGACATTCTGGGAAGACCGTCAAATACCTACTCCTCTTCACTTAATGTTGACACGTGTGGTAAGGTTAGTAATAATATACTATTTAGATTCCTATTTCTGTGGTACTAGTACAATTATTACACTGAATTTTATAACCTCAGATTTTCACCATAATCATGTTTGTAATTGATATGTAAGTAAATATGATTTCATGCAGAATTTGTAAGCATGTTTATGATCTAACTCCATACATTTAGTTCTGATGATTCATTTGTCATTGTCAGACAAAGCGAAATATGTTCTTCATGCTGCCAATCCTGTAAATGAACTGCCTTAACAAAAAACTGCAGGACCAAAAAATAAGTGACAGTGTCACTCATACCTCATATGTCTGCATTATCACCATGCTTGTAGTATTACAACAGTAAATTAAAAAGGACAAAGTTGGGGTGATGTCCTATGGCATGCACATTCCAAGTTTGATTAAGATAAAACCAATATTCCCAAGATAATTATGCAAGAGTTTAAGTATAATGTTAATAATGAAAGTCGTAACTTGCCTGGCTAAAAAGAGGATACATTTTTATTTCCTGAAAGGAACATTTATTACCTACCACTATGTACAATAACTCGTGTTATTCTACTAACATGCCATCAATTAAGTGTCAGATAAATATCGATACACCAAAAGTATAGCATGTCCTGATGTTGCAGATAGAGATGGTCTCCAGACATGAGTAACTAAGAATGTATTGAATAAGCTGTCATGAACAACTGGAACAGTGTGGTCCCACAGCATTGGGATTGGGTGGATGTGTTTAATAACCTGTTACTATAAAAACTAGTATGGACTAAATACTTTAGGAACTTGGGCAGATTCTTTGTAAGCTGTTAACAAGGTAATGAACCTTTAGGTTCCACAGAAGGCAGACTAGTTGAGTGATATTAGCTTCTCACGGTCTCCTGCATCGAGATGATATATTGGGTAAATCTAAGTGTAGCCACTAATGATAGAGTTACACTTCAATGCTAAAAGATAATTATCATACAGTACTAAATCTACAAATCTTGCAAATGGTAACATATCTGAATAAGAAAAACTTCTTTAAGATACTTGAAATTTATTGGTCACAGTACATGAACAGAAGTACACTGTAATTCATACACTGTAGACACAATGACCACAGGGTTATAAACCTTAGAGTTTAGGCCTTTCTTAACATATTAATACAGTGTTCAACAAACTGTTATTCACTTACATATTACAGCCACACTCAAGCTCATAAACACCTACTTCTACATCTCACACTGGTCACATAAAATGTCTGTAAATATCAAAGATTTTATGTTATGACTGGACCAATAGCAGCA
Source organism: Zootermopsis nevadensis (assembly GCF_977971745.1). Taxonomy (NCBI): domain Eukaryota; kingdom Metazoa; phylum Arthropoda; class Insecta; order Blattodea; family Termopsidae; genus Zootermopsis; species Zootermopsis nevadensis. The sequence continues at coordinate 13,835,223 of NW_028259142.1, forward strand.
ACCCAAAACAAAAGCACTTTTTTAAGACAAGGAAGCAAAATACAAATGCTCTGATATTTTTAAACCCACATTTAATGTTTGCAATGTTTATGCATGCAAATAACTCTGACATATACAAGGAGCATTTCTTTAAGAAGAATATATCTTGAAGTACTACCAATGTTAATGGCATCAAGAATGCTGTGTCACTGCTGATAGCAATATATGACATATTACTCAAAAGAAATTCTCCATACAAATACCACACTATTTTTATTTCAAGTAACAGGAAATTAGAACAAAAATGCAAGTTGCCATGCAAAAACAACTATAACCTTATCCCTTCAAGAGCTTTGATCAAGGTTCCTTTTTTTCCATCCTATCAACTTTAGTTTTTGGTACAAGATCAACTGTCATGAGCATGTATTGGTGGAATGGAGCATATCCACTGTTTATTACACCTAAGTATGTCATTGCACTAGCAGTCAGTATTGATAATAAACTTTTACCTATGACTTACTTCCAGCAGTCACCATATTAAGTCAAATTTTCCACTTCTCTTTTCCCACACTGATTTGTAATACATCCAGCAGTTATTCAAAGGCAGTGAAAAGGAATTCACTGTCCATATAAGTTTTTTATTTTTACAATAAAGAATTCTCTCTAAGTTATGAGCCCAGCTAGCTAACAGTTTTAATACCAAATAAATTTTATAATCAAACCTACAGAGCAGTTTCCAAAGCCAATCAATTGGAGAGCTAAAGCAATGTTTCTCAACTGCAACCTACTGTCAGTTTGAGATTTAATTTGTTGATAAACTGCAAATTTTAATCAGCACAATATGCATGTTACATAACTAGTTACACCATAATTGTATGACTAATCACTTCGCCATTTCATTTTACTGTTTAAATAGTTGGTGTTGACCATCTGATCTTCCTTCCCTCTCCCTTTTGTAGACTAGGAAAAAGATAATGGCATGTTGAAGTTCACTAAAGGCCAGCTTACCCACAATTTCCTCAAATTAAAAAGCAACAGTCAATATGCCCCATCAAAACTACTTTCTTAAAAATTTCCCAGTATCTTATATGTTCAAATTAATCCACAAAATATACTTCAGTACAATAATTATGCTGTACAACACCACTAAAAGATTTGAGTTCTGTACTTCCATACGTATAAGAATATGAAGCCATTTGTGTTTCCAACCAACTACCCTGCTGTTAGGTATTATATGCAGTGACAGACCTAATGTACTATTACCAGAACATTTAATACTTGCATTTCTGCTAAATAATAATAACAACAGTAATAAAACTTTAATGATGAATCTGCACTTGAATCCATTCTGTTACAGCTTGCTACATGTATCTTGATTAGTTCTCAGAATATAATGTTTTTACAAAGGTAGTAGTGCTGTGCAAGTAGTTTCCTTTCTTGTAACTGTAAATTTATTTGTATACTATTACTTTATAAAAACTGAGGTTGTATCCACAACCAATATAGAAGTAAAATATATTCATAGTGATACTGTTATTCTAATAAACTCTTATCATGAAATTTGTTTTATAATAAGCTCTCCTAAGTTACATGTACAAAAATATAATACTGGTGACAGACCAATGTATGTTTGGCTATTTTAATTATTTATTTATGCACAGCAGACTATGAATCAGGTTTAAGATAAGAAAAGAGTATCACAAATGAGTTTTACAACAGATAATAGCTGGAAATGACAACACACACTTACATAGTACACAAAATAATGTAATAATAAACGTTTTCCACAAATGCCACGACGATCCGAAGAGCCAAATTAACTTGTGCCCTACAAATTTTGTAAAGCAATCACAGGAGTGTGCAACTATTCTTCTCTCTGAACGGATTGGCTTTCTGAGAACTAAAGCCAACCAAGAGGCAATCCTCTTGTTCATGCTCAGTTATATACTTCATTATCTCTAACACTGCCTGAGAGACACTAATACGTTTAATAGCAGCTTCTCTCCTCAGCTGCTCCGTAACTTGCCGTTGCTGCTGCAAGTTGGAAATCATCATGTCCATAACAGCAGTATCTGACAGGCCTATTTTAAGGGCGTGGTTTTAACACGTAGCTACACAAAACCAGGCCGCAATAGTGGCCACTTGTTACTTCCGCAGATGCTTTACAAAGCGAGGGGAGATATTTTATTTCACTGTACACTTTAAACAAATTCACTCAGCAAGAATGTTCAGTATAGATGCCGTAGAAATAAATGAATTCCCTAATGTCTGCAAATATGGCTCCTTATTGCTTGTTTCCTCTGTGCTTGAGTTCACGGATGAAGTACGAAATCGTTGATTGCACAGAATTATAGATATACTCCACATACTTTTAGAACACTGCTGGAGGGCTTCAGAATAAAATACTCTATATAGGCCTAAGCCAAGCTTGTAAAACATGTCACAATACAAATAAAATAAAATATAAATACATAGTTGTGAAAGATAATTACAGTTTACTACAGAATCACACAAAAATAATTATACAAGAAAGCATTACCATTATTAGTTAAATGTATTTATAACGGTTCATAATATCTGGTTAAGGTACATCCTTCCACGGAGTGTTAGTGCTGACTTGAAGTTATGATTTAGACATTTGATAGTAGGTGGAAGATTACTGATTAACGTAATTACAACATAGTAAAATGAGATACAAATTCGTCACATAAAGGTTATATCTGTATCTGTTGCTTACATTGTGGATATTTAAGCTTGAAAATTTTTTATGTTGTAAAGAAGACAGCAATCTTCATACCTACCTCTGTGAAAACTTCAAATCCTACAGTCTATGTTGCACATTACAAATTATAATAAAGAGAACAACAATTCGGTTGCTATTGGAAGAGTATTAAGCTTCTTAAATAATTTCCTACAAGAAGCTCTCCTTTTAGTGTCTGCCATTGTTCAAACGCTTTCATTTGCCTCCCGTTGAATTTCCCTCATGCTACATGATAGGATGGAAGTAAGCTAAGTAGATTCCTTTGAAAGTTCCTGATTTCATGGTTATTATGGTAATATTTGACTCTCACTTTTTAATCACCTATGAGGTATGGCGACATTCACTTTTCTCAGAAGACCTGGTATAATCTATGATCTATGTAGGGGTTCATGTTTTGTCACTGGAATAAAAATGGGAGAGTCAGGTTGAAAATTTCATTTGTTTTAATGCATAATAAAAACGTGCATTTCTTCAGCGACTTAATGGTCCTAAAAATTTAATTTTTCAAAGCTGAGTATGATTTGAGGTTCTCACGGCGGCGATGTTCATTGCCCTGATGATGGAGGCAGCAAGACCCTCTGAAACGTCGGTAAACTTCTACCAGACTATACGGCGTAACAACCCAAAAGACAGTCATCTTCAGACTCGCCGCTGTGAAAACCTCAAATCCTACTTAAATGTTATGACACTGAATACGAATATCTATAATGAAAACATATTTTTCATTCAAGTGTACCAAACCTTACTGTCCAAAACGCTTACGAATGGTAGTAACTACTTATGAAATACAGAATGATCACTTTATATGTGTTAACACATGAAAACTTAACCAACTGGGTGTGAGAAATTTCTTCTGATAAATATGAGTGATGATATTGGTTACAGAAGTCTGCAAACACTCATTTTTAAAATGGAAGTGCAATACACTGTTTTAACAGGAGCCGGTTCGTAAAATTAATCAGTGCCGTGTTTTAAATGGATAGATGCTGTAGGAGTTAACATTTTTACCGACGGAGCTCCTGGCACTGGTTACTACTATTAGGACCTATGTAGTTCCGCTATTGCTGTGGATAGGTGGAAGAACTATATATATGGATGACGTCAAGTGACGCTTTCGTTGCAAATTTGCATTACTAATCTGTATTTGGTGATGTGCGGTAGACACAGTATAGAAAGTGGTTTATTTTCTCAGTTTTTTTTACTTGTGCATTCCATAACGTCATTTGGGATTCTTTGATTATATCTACTACAGATAAACTGATTCTTACTGCAGTGTCGCTACTTGCTTTCTGTTCGTTCCTGGGGAACTAAGCTCAGTCATATTTGTGCACGAGCATTCCAGAAACAGAATTTAGTTATAAAAGGACAAATATTGTACTTTTATTGTAAAAATGGCGTTACATGTGCCCAAGGCCCCAGGTGTGTCGCAGATGTTAAAAGAAGGCGCAAGGGTAAGTTGAAGGAGGTCCACATGCTTTTTCATGTATTGGTTAAATGATGATTTGACTTTGATTATAATGTTTGAAGAGGTTTGTTGTTTCATCCTATTTTGCGATATAAAAAGAAGCCGCGTTATGACTATGTATTAAATTGCTTAAAAGTATATTGCACCAATAATTAGGCAACAGAAAATACTGTTAAACTTAATTGAAGACCCATGTTGAAAAAAAGTAATTGGCTGCGTTAGAAAGCGTGCCCATTTAAAATTATGTTTTTTCGTTTAACAAAATGAAGTAGTAATTTGATTAATGTGATGGGAATGGGTAGTTATTGCAACGAACAGGACATAGAATATTATGCTGTGCAACTAGAATATAATTTCTCTAACATTTTTGTCCTATTCATCGCCCTGATGACGGAGACAGTATGACCTCTGAAACGTTGGTTAACATCGACCAGACTACACAGCGCAACAACCCAGAAGACAGAAATCTTCATTTTTGTCCTAGCTATACTCAAGCTTAGAAAGCATCATAAATTATCAACACGAAACTAAAGCAGAATTTTTCATATGCGTTGGTGTAAATATTGATTAATTTACTGAAATTTGCCACAAACAATATCTAAACTCTATACTAACATAATATAATAATCTCACATCAGTAGTTAATTTCCCCACAGGAATTCAAAATTACTCCAGTATTGCCATTGATAATATTTTTAAGACATTTCAGTAAATATCGTATTTCTATTGAACCAATGAAGTGATGTTAAATCTCATCTTGTGCGCATTCTTACTTAACAGTTTTGTGCTGGCAGTCCATCTTTCTTCCATGCCATATTTAGAACTCCGGCTTTTTTATGTGGGTTAATCAGGTTCAGTTTGAATTCCTGAATTATATATTATGCAAATTTGTATGTAGGTTTTGTATGTGAGATGTAAATGTCTGATGTTATGTTGTGCATGCATTTATCTAGAGAGCTTCTGACTTCATACAAATAATTTCTTATATCATCTGTTTGCAGTATTTTTCAGGTTTAGATGAAGCTGTTTACAGGAATATCAGTGCTTGCAAACAGTTTGCAGAAACTGTCCGTACTGCATATGGTCCAAATGGTATGAACAAAATGATTATTAATGAGCAAGAAAAGTTGTTTGTTACCAGTGATGCAGCAACAATAATCAGGGAACTAGACGTTGAGCATCCTGCTGCTAAACTGATGATCTTAGCATCACAAATGCAAGAGCAAGAAATAGGTGATGGAACTAATTTTGTTATAATATTTTCTGGAGCTCTTCTGGAAGGTGGAGAAGATCTTCTGAGGATGGTATGGTTACGTTTTTATTATATGAGTCATTACTTTGTCATTTAGTTGTTGGCAGTGTTACTTTATTGACATATACTTAATTTATCTTGGAGAAAGTACCACTGGTATTTCTAGAAATATGTATGGACCCCAGACTGTCCTGTGGTTGGGGATGCACAGAAAAATTATTATTTCACTAAGGATTAAACTGCTGCTGTCCATGTAATGTCCCTTACTGAATTACCGTTGATATATTAAAATGGAATTTATAAAATTTAGCTACATTATTTCATACGACCTATACCAACAATGGCTTTTGGCATGAGAAATAGGATTTTTAAAGCTCTGTTTTTAAGTATATGATTTGAGGTTTTCATGGTAGGAAAATGTAGTTTTCTGGGTTGTGATACTCTTGTTGGTGCGCCTACAAGACCATACAGCTTCACAATGTAGAAAACCACAATCCATATTTTTCCAAAGGTTTTGGAATTTTCAGTTTGAAAAATTTATTTATTGTATTAGATTTTCTGACAATTTCTTTGCCATAATGTTTGAACTTGTTGATAAATATAAATTAAAACATGAATATTTAGTTTGTCTCTTGACAGTGATGGACAGTGACATAAAGAACAATGTCATAATATGCAAAGCTATTATTTTTTCATTCTGTACTACTACTCTTCTCTCTTCTTATTAAATACAATCATTATATTGTAATGCTCCATCAGATTATGTTACTTGATGGGGAGTGTGTTATTATTAGTGCTGCTTCTATTTCCTTTTAGGGTCTGACATCATCAGAAATAGTTGATGGCTATGAACTTGCTCTAGAAAAAGCTTTGGAAATTTTGCCAACTCTCACATGTTATGAAATTAAGGACTACAGAAATGAAGCTGAAGTTGAGAAGGGCATTAAAACTTCAATTATGAGCAAACAGTATGGCAATGAAGACTTCCTGGCAAAGTTGATTGCAAAGGCTTGTGGTAAGTTTTTTGGTGAACTGTCTTCGATCAGTGCATCACTATATATTATATTGGATACTTAAGAAAGTATGACAGTCCTTGCTAGTGTTTGGTATATGGGCTTGAAATTATAATTTTGTGGCTAAGGCATGTTATTCCTTCCCTGAAATATTAATTGTAATTTGTGTTTCATATTTTGTACAGTATCCATCTTGCCAGAGAAGACAACATTTAATGTGGATAATGTCAGAGTGTGTAAGATCGTGGTAAGCATAATTTGAATTACCAGAACTTGTAAGAGCCTTCAGATTTCAGGGGATTGAAAATTCAGTCAGTATTTTCTATATTGCCATCTTGGATTTGTAATTAATTGACAGAAAGATTGGTTGATCTTGTGAGTGATTGCTAAAAGAATTGAAGGGGTACGGCTAAATATGAAAAGGGGTATGATTGGATTGATTTTCAATGATAAGTGAGCAGTAATGATATTGCCAAACTTACTGTCATTGCTAAATAAACATAAATGGTATGGGCATATCTATATAATGCTGTTTTCTGGTTATTGAATTTGTGAGTGAATGGGAACATGTACAGAGGTGAGCAACTGTTGATTTAAAAAGTAATTTTCTTTTTCCAGACTAGAAACATTTTTATGTTGAGAACTACAAAAGCTGCAAAATTTGCTCTAAAATTAATCTTGCGACCATAATTCCACTTCTATTCAGCTTGATGTTGATGGTGTTCATTTTGCAGAACCCTTTAAAGTTGCTGATGCTTCTGCCAAGCGTTTTCAGTCTGTTTACAATACCCCTTGTTTAGGAGTATAATAAAGAATTGAATAATAGACGAGCTCAGTCACACCTGAGCATTCATCTTAGCTGGCCTTGTGGACACAATTTCAGCCATGATGTTGGAATATCATTTGTCTGCTAAGTTAATTAAAATCTGGACTTGCTTTCTCTACAGAAGGCTGCAATTGATTATCTGTATTATGGTTGTAAAGACATTTATGATTAAAAATGGGCACAATCAACTGCATAGTTTTATGGGATTGAATGAAAACAAAATATTTATTTTTGTACAATTTATGTTTAATAGAAATTATTAATGTATTTTTTTACTACAGCTTTTTCTGCCACAAGCCTCTAGTTTATAAAAATGTTACATTTTCATTTCTACAGTGTCGAAGCGTTCATTCCTAGTTCATATTATTTCATTATTTTACATTGTCAGAATTTATGTTCTAGACACCAGTTCGTCTTGTTAATAGGTGGATTTTTGTGATATAAAATTGTTTTTTTCTGACAGGGCTCTGGCATGCATAACTCAGAAGTAGTACAAGGAATGGTTTTCAAACGTCTAGTAGAAGGGGACGTCACTAAGAAGTCTCAGGCAAAGATAGCTGTATACACATGTGCTGTGGATGCCATGCAGACTGAGACGAAGGTAAGATCTGTTATCCATTTTTGCCCCTAGTCTACAAGATACGGATGTGTGCAATTAAGCTAGCTTGGGCATGCTAGTTGCTTTTTAAATCCACCAGGATAGTTTATTGGTGGTTGATAAGCTACAAGATACTGTATATGAATTATGTAACATGGACATAATGGGACTTGAGGAATAAAAGTTGTAAAAACAGTCTTCCCATCTCCTTGGCCCTTTTGTCTATGTTTAATGCTTTAATGTTATGTTCTACCACATTAGGTTTAGCAGAGAATTGAGGTAATATATACCATACCTTCTCCCCACCACCCTTTAGCCCCATGTATAGGTTGTTTGAAGAATGTAAGGAATATTGAAGGACTGCATTGGCAACTACGTTGATTTTATGCCAAGGAAGTTGGTTAATGTTTACATGCTGCAGGTATTAAATTAAAAATATAGCTGCTTAACTGAAAGAGAATATAAAATGATATTTCATACTGTTTCATGAATATGTAACTGATTCTGTTTGCAGGGCACAGTTCTGATCAAGACTGCTGATGAATTAATGAATTTTAGTCGTGGAGAAGAAAACTTGCTAGAAGAACAAATTAAAGCTCTTGCTGAGTCTGGAGTTGATGTAATTGTGGCAGGTGCCAAGTTTGGTGATATGGCAGTTCATTACATAAACAAGTACAAAATGATGGCAGTACGTCTACGTAGCAAATTTGACGTGCGGAGGTTATGCAAGGCTGTTGGTGCGACAGCATTGCCTAGACTGGTAAGAATTGCCTTCTATTTGCTTTATATCTTCTGAGTTGCAGTGAACTAATTATGCTTGATACAGAATCTGAATGAACATGAAACATTTAGTTACAGAGTTCTTCAAAAAATTTCTGGTGCTGAGAGTTTATTTGAGCCTTTGTCAATTTCCTTTTGCACTTTTCTTTTAGAATTTTATGACATGAGTAACACATATATGTTTACACTCATTCTTACAGACACCACCAACCCGTGAAGAATTAGGTTATGCTGATGATGTATTTGTTAATGAGCTTGGAGATACTTCTGTGGTAATATTTCGCATTGATGGCAGGGAATCACGCATTGCTACTATCGTAATTCGTGGTTCTACAGATAATTATATGGACGATATAGAGAGAGCCATAGATGATGGTGTCAATACCTTCAAGATCATAACCAGGGTAAGTTTAACATTTATCTATAGTGGCATGCTCTTATACCACAGTTGATGGGATGTTTTAAGTTTAATACAATGAAAACTGGTGGTTAAGTGTGTAATATCTTGCAAGGTACAACATATGTGAGTATGATGATTTTTCAAAACTGTAATGTATTATGAATTTTAAATTAATATACTCAATAGAATGCAGCATTACCAGGGGTTAGAATAATTTTTCCAAACATTGATATTCAAACATTAATACATATAGAATGTAACTAATAGACATTGTCAGGCTGAAATTGGGATTCTTAAATTTAAGAAGATGGCGTGCTTAATGTAAAAGGAATGAGACTTTTGTGATCATTGAGGTAGACCAGGGAATATAGGTAAAAATGTTTTCTAAATGAATACCAGTAGGTTCTTATTTTATATACTGCAGTCCAATGTAGAGAACTGTTCCATTCAAGTTGTCTGAAAATAAGACTGTACAAACTTTTTAACACTTTTACATCGCCAACACTTTCCAACTTCAATGTAAAAACTTGGTTGTTGGACAGATACATTTTTATTTCCTCTTTGGTCCCACAACTTGAAATGACCATGTGTTACAGTGATTTCATCATTCATACAGTTTCATTATGATTACTAATGATTCATTGAAACTGCACATGTGAAATTCTGTATAGCAATAGATCAGGGAGATCCCATTCACTGATTTTCTCTGAAACATTCACATGCCAGCAGTTAGAAGCTTGGTGATGTTGAAACTCCGAGGATACGTCTGACAGATTTAGTGTAATGGGAATTTGAGCTAATGGAAAATATACACAGAAAAGGATTATTGTATAATAATTAACTTATAGTGCAATGAACATTTTGTCTTATTGTACTTGTCATAAAATTTATTTATAAGTACCTTGGCTGGGGTTACCAGACGCCCCATTTTGACTGTGACAGTTTATATTTTTATCCTGGTTTTTCTCATTTTCTTCTGTTTTGGTAAAATGAGTTTATAAGTTACACAGGTATTTATGAGTCAGCTCACACTGCTGTCATTGTTACTGAGCGCATGGAATATCATAATTTGTAGTAATGTGTTCTCAGTTCCATTTTCTGCAGTTATGGTGATGATGATGGTATGGTGGAGAAGGGATAATACAGCAGTTGTCAAGCACTTGAGTTGTTCGTAGTTTCCGTTGTGCTGGACATACTGTATTCAGTTGTTTTGTGTAGGATGGGAGATTTGTTCCTGGTGCTGGTGCTACTGAAATTGAATTGGCTCGACAAATTACAAGCTATGGTGAGATGCAACCAGGTTTGGAGCAGTATGCTGTGAAAAAGTTTGCTACAGCACTACAAACCTTTGCCAAGACTCTGGCTCAAAATACAGGAGTGAAAGCAAATGAAGTGATCTCAAAACTGTTTGCTGCCCATGAAGAGGGGAAAAAGAACTATGGTTTTGACATTGATGTAAGAATACTAAGACTTTGTACACTATATTATACAAATATACATTTTGGAATTTTGGTTTCAGACATTTTCTCCTTATTCATAAAATGTCAAAGTTACTTTGAAGGATTAATTTGTTTTGTTGTACAATAGATATTTTCCCAATCTATAACAAAGGATTTTTTTGAATGAAGGAATTGTTGAATTTTAATGTGAAAGAACTTTTTGATTTTATGTTACAGGGAGAAGGAGCTGCAATTAAGGATGTAGTTGAGGCTGGAATTATTGATCTGTATTTAACAAAATTTTGGGGTATGAAGTATGCCTTAAATGCTACTAATACCATTCTGAAGGTTGATCAGATCATTATGGCAAAACGTGCAGGTGGTCCCAAACCACCATCAGGTGGTCCCAAACCACCATCAGGTGGTGCTGGTGATGATGATGAGTAAAATTTGTCATCTCTTCCCCTCCTTCATTTATCTTCTACTAGCACTAATATTTTATATTACGTAAAATTGGTCTGTGTTAGAAATAAAAATGTGAACAATTGTATTTTCTGTTCTAATACTTTAATTTATGCTTTCATTAATACTGTTTAAATGCTTTTTATAATTAAAGCCATTTACATTCCTGTGATGTAATCATATTTATGTTGTGAATACTGCAGTAGTTGAAATTACCTACTCAAAGCTATGCATGCTTTGCTGCTCTTTAACATATAAGTCAACACAGCTGAGTACTTGAGTGGTTATTCAAACACTGAACTGTTTCTGTTAGTGAATCTCTTGACATTTTAGCTTCACTTGTATCAGTTTTGATGGGCTGGGCTCCTGCAGCTGTTACCCTTCTCCACTTATGGTAAAGATGATATACTTTCCTTAGAGATGGATTTAGGGATCCATCAGCAAGGTTAATATCTGCATTCTGATTAAGTTTAATTTTAATTTCATGAACTTCACATGCTTCAATAGGAGTCAAGCCATCCCTGAAGTAACATTCAAACTCTTCTGTAACATTTTGGCTTATTCTAAGATATTTTAACACGCTGTCACATTGTATGTGATGGTTGTGCTTCAGTTCCAAATGCATAACTGCACTTAATGGAGGGTCCCTTCTCAAATATTTGTCCTTTCTTGTAGTGTTTCTGTTAAGCTTCTTAACCTTTATATCAATTTTTGCCTTGCAGTCTGTTGAGCGTTGTGAATCCTTGGATTTGTTCCTGTTGCTTAAGTGGCACATCCACGTTTTGTGAAATACAGATCTGTGCATCAGAAAATGATGATTAATATGCAACAAGTTCACACAGTTTAATGTGAAGAAATAATGGCATAAGCACATTACAGGTCATATCCATTTCAGAAAAGTTTAAAAAATTTGAAGTTTAGGTGAGGAAGAATTAGGTCCTCTCAGAACTATGTGTAATTACAAGAACTAAGATACTAAAAAATAACTAATCTTTGTCTCTCCGTCTTGTTGGTGAACTTTTTCAACAGCATGCTACTTGTGAGATATGTAAAGGGAAGTTGGGCAGAAATTCAGACGCAGTGTACAGAGGCCATGAAAAGTACCAGTGTCTGTTCAGCTAAGCAAATTTTGTTGTTTTCAAAACTTGGTTCATCAGTATATTGCATTGTGAAGAATGAGTGAATACTAAGTTTTGTTTATGACTGGACAGAACAATGTCACAAGGGACAGGGAAGCCCATGGAGACAACACTGTGTGAAGCTGTTGCATACAGTTTTCATATTCAGGGAGTGTTTATGGTCACTGCAGGATGACCTGTGGAAGCAGGAGAGGGAAACCTAGGAGACCATATATAAATGAAAGATGAAGTCAATGAACTAACTATCTGGACGGCTCCAATGGTTCTGTCGTATCAAAATACACTGTAACTAGATATCCACAATCTCCCTGCCAAGTAGGATTTGAGGTTTTCATGGCAGTGTGCCTGAAGATGGCTGTCTTCTGGGTTCTACCAGACTATATGGTGTAACACCCCAGAAGAGAGCCATCTTCATTCTCCCTGTTCCCAAAATGAAAGCCTCCTGAGGTAACAGAAGCTACATAGTTTAAAGGGAAAGGTGTGCAGGAGTATTCAGGCATGGCATAACCATTAGCAGAAATGTCTGACAGCATCTAGTAAAATGTACCATGGTTAAAATCCATTATCTTGACTGTACCACAAAATTATGTGATTAAACAACCGGTAGTGGAGAGAAACAAAAGTGTAAAGACAGCCACACTGGTCCCTAAAGTTGGTCTGGCGGTGTAAATTCTTTAATTTCTACGATCATATTGGGTTGCAATAAGCAGAAGTATTACAGGTTATGTTGGCCCATTTAAGCACTAAGACTTACATATGCAAGTTTGGCTTAACACACTTCTATGCAGACACTAAAACAATATATTTTTTTCAGACCAACAAATCTTATACCGCTACTTCTGTAACAATATTCAAGACTGATCAACAAATCTTGTCAGTACATAAAATCAGTTCACTTTCAAAGGCCTGTTTATAAGAAACATTGATTAACAAAACTGTCATACCTGAATGGTGTCGTAATTACTTTTGCAACAATCCATTTTGTTCTACTTTTTGATTCATATGCTTTCAGCCAACGTTCACAATCATCCTTATTTTGAAGGTTAGCTCGAATTAGAATACATTTTTTGCCATCTGAATCTTTATCGACATCGTACACAAATTCACTTGGAAGATCATCTAACGAAAACCCAGTATCCATTTTATGCTGTAATGTGCCTCAATTTCAATTTTATGTAATATGTTAGGTTTTATTAATAATCCCTGAAAATAATAATAATAAAATTAGCACGACATGGGAACAAACACCGATGATAGAGCCATACAACAGCAATTTGTTCGTCTCACACATGACGAGTTCTACTCCTGTGGCCTGCCATTTGTTATACTCTCTGCATGTGATCTGTGCCGAACCCTAGTGTCGATTTACAACATTTAAGTTTAAAAAAGACGAAACTGAACACGTAAGAGAAGGTCTTATGAGTAATGAGTTTTGTAAACATTAAATCAGTGCTTACACGTGATAGAAGCAAACTGTTGTTGTCATATGATGCAGTGAATTTGCTACTAACAGTAATTATAGTTGTCAGTTCATTCGCCTGGCGTATCCAACTAGTTACAGGAGCGAAAGTAACAAGAATGCTTTATAACCACGCCGCGAAGACAAATGGAGGAGTGAAGGTGTCATTCCCGCAATCAGTTAGAGGTGAGTAACCAAGCAATTCACGACTCTTCCATCCCTAGCACGGTAATCGGGACCAAACCGTACATTTCGCGTACGTCACTAGCTGACAGGTAGAAGGAAAACAAACACATATGCTATGTAAACCAAAGACTTTGCCGACTTGGAAGTATGACAGAGAGTTACAAAGTACCGCCACTGAGAAGAAAATACTTACATTATGGACATTATATGCGTCCTTATCGGAATAAATTTGTAAGTACCATCAAGGAGACCAAAACCGCACTAGTAGGTCTATTGTTCCTCAATGTTGAGAGGCTTCATAAACAATACAAACGATAGGGAGGGTCGGCCAGTGGAGTTGGAGAGGGCTGTTGCTATATCAGAACACATACGCAGTACCTTCATTATTTTAAATATACTAAACAAGGAATGTATCTGTTTTCGTCCTTTTAGAAAGACACGTGAGTAAATAAAGCTGTTAACTTGTTATAGTCAGAAGCATGGTAACATTCTTGTAGGGGCGTAACTTCCTTTCTGTATTTTGAAGTTCAGGAAGTACTGCTGCATTTAGAATGGCCACAAGCCGAAGGGTGGAGTGTTATTTACCTCGCTCCTCAAACAACGCCGAATCAGGGAAATCATACTACAGCGTTAAAGGAAGGAGTATGCATCTGGCGAAGAATTTAATACTGCCCATGGCGATGTTAAGATATTAATAATAATACGGCACTTTTAACATCTTAAAAAGGAAATAATCAATATTGCATTCAATAGATCAACATAGTTCTAGCGTGTACATAGGTTGTTAGCTTGCTTTCCTTGCTACACCGAATTCTTCATTTCGTAACTTTTGAAACACTTGGCGGATTTTCACTGTGATTAGTGTAATATTCATCCCACTAACTACGAACAGATACGTACATGGAAACTCTCTTGCCTGCCCAATTAGACCCGGAAGAACATGTATTTTGTGCGCAACTGCTTGCTTAGCTGACCTGACCATGCGTTTTTGCGCTCAGTCTGTCTGTGCTGCCACCAGCTTGCTACCATTTCTGTCAGCAGGAGCGCCAGAGAAATTGCCACGCCTCCTGACAAGATGGTCAGTAGTGGCGTTATCTGCCCGACACTGACACTGGTCCACATGTTCTGTGCCTCTGGCACGTGGGCCGCCCAGGAGTCCAGCTTGTGTTTGCGCAGCACGCCCCCAGACTGCATCCTCGAGATTCTGCGGAAGAATGCAGTCCTGTCAAGTCCTCCTTTGGACTCTGACCGATAATCTTACAAAATACTACACTCAGCTCCCATGTTAATAATAGACATGATTCGAAAGTTGTACTCTTTGGAGTACGCTGACATTTCGAAGATGTTATTTACGGCCCGTCACGTAGACTACTGTTGCCCTGTGATTCGGGGTCATTGTTGCGGTAATGAAAACCTTTTGGTTCCATAAAAGACGAGGAATTTCTTGGCCAGCTAAGAACCACTTTCTCAAGAACAATTGTATGTAGAGTTAGACAAGATTCATCGGCGCAGACAATGAGTATTTGGTGTATTCATTCTGTATCTTAAAATTACAGTTCATCAAATTAAATAAACACATTCTCGGAAGCAACGCTAAATATAATTATAAAAATATAAAGCTGCCGAATAATTTGCTATAAATTTTGCTCGCAATGTTATCTGTAGAAGGAAACAACACGTGACCAAAATGTAGCTCACGCTAAAGAAACCGCTTCGCCTGCAAGAGTTAGTTGATAATCCGTTTTTACAAAGTTCTGTAACATATGATTAGGTATTAATTTTTGTGTTATATTTAAAAACAAATGATACGAAGTGCGATCGGAAAGTTTATAGACTGAGCCTATAAAAACCCGTACACTTATTTCAGGTATTAAATTCATCCATCACCCTCGAAGTAGTTCCCCTGGGAGTGAACACAACGATCCCAGCGCCGCTGCCAATCCTGGAAGCATCCCTGGAAATCTTTCTTTGTCAGCCTGTCTAGCACCATCTGCGATTCTGCCTGAATCTCTTCTATCGTCTCAAATCTCCTTCCCTTTAGCTGAATTTTCATCTTTGGGAAGAGGAAGAAGTCACACGGCGAATAAGGAGGGTGCGGGATGACGGCCATGGTGTTTGAGGCCAAAAACTGCCGAACTTTGAGGGCGGTGTGCGCTGGCGCGTTGTCATGATGCGTCGCATGTGGAGTTCTTCCTTTAGAATCAGCTGACAGGCCCCATAGCCTATCCCAACAATGTCGCACAAGTCGTTGATGGTACGACGTCGATCTTCGTGAATGGCCTGCCGAATCTTCGTAACATTTTCGGGCGTTGTGCTCGAAGATGGTCGTCCAGAACGCTCGTCATCATCGACAGAGGTTCGGCCATTTTTAAAACGTGAATGCCACACAAAAGTTTGTGCACGACCCATTGCGGACTCCCCAAATGCTTGCTTTAGCATTTCATAGGTTTCCGTAGCCGTTTTGGCGAGACTTTGGCAAAATTTGATGCACACTCTTTGTTCATGAAAATTCGCCATTCCGAAATCGCAGGAGGGTAGGTGTAATGCACTACGAAAACGCCCGTAACTAAGAAACAAATGCTAATTCGATGATGCCGGCTGGCACACTGATTCACTATGAATGTAGGCCGCACCCCCTAGCGGCAGAAGCTCGTAATACATCCGGTTCGCCCGCTATTGACACAGTCTAGAAACTTTCCGATCGCACCTCGTAAAACTCATTTTGTTGTTAGTAAAGCTCACAAGCTAAGTGCAGACACTCACTGATAGTTCAGTAGACGCCTGTACGGGTTGTTGTCAGTGACCACCATCCCCAACATGAACACGTAGCTGTACGATAGTAACGCTATATTGCAGTTCACCAAATCCCCGACTTCTTTCACAGCCTCCAAGCTTGTCCAGAAAGCGTACTTTGTGGTGCAGACACGCCGGAATCCTTCCAAGTTTGTATCGACAATGTTGTTGGGGTCTGGTTCGATTATTTTGTCGTATATTTCATTCGTGATGCCGTGATCTACATCCTGTAAAATGGAGCTTATCGTTATTTTGAATTCACATATGTTTTGTATATATGTTTAACACAATGACATAAAGATTTCATTAAAATCCTTTGGAATCATGATATGTCAGAGCAACTATGCACACCAGTTTCTTCTGCTGTGATCTAAGGAGAAGCTGTTGTGCTTTTCAGTGCAAATTTTTCGGCCAAATTATCTTGTACGTAAATAATGGCGCTAAAGCTTGAACATTATTCATTGCAAGGAAACAATGCTCGTTAAACCGCCAGGTATAGTTCTAAAATAAAGCAGGTTGATAGGGCAGAGGATGTTAATACTATAGCAAATAACTTCGTTTTCTATCTTTCATAACACGTAATTTTTCTAAGTTTCCATGGGACTATACTCCATATCTTATCTTTGGGGGAAGGGGCTCACACAATCTTTCCAACAGTCTATATTGATCACGTTTGACACCCCTGCCTTCGAAGCAGTGTCCCGAAATTCAAGAAAGCTCCCGGCCGCTGCTGTGTACCGCTCTGTTTGATTTTATGGTTATCGGCGATTATTTGACTTTAACATTTGGTGAAGAAATGTTTTGTTTTTATGGCCTAGAATTGTACATTCTTTTAAAAATAAGAGGGAATGGTTATGAAAAGCGTGTTGTAGCACGGAGGCCTGAAGTGAATATTAATACACACAAGAACTACCACATATTTAATCACGCGGCTTTTATGCTTTGTGCACGTTACATACGTCTTTTCTCCACAACTTATTTTGCTATCCATCCTCTTATATATACGGTAATTACACTAGTCTCTTCTACAAAGATGCGTGGGCACTATGACTTGTTTAGTGAACGCCTTGGTTCGATTGGGGCTAGAGGACCAAGAAGAATAAAAGAGCATATAAAAACTACATTAATGAGCCATTGGAATTGGGCATATCAAATTCTGTATGGATATAGGTCATAAACTTACCCACAAATTCCGAATGAAATATGTCTATTTTCATATGTAAACAGCTACAGTTTTGAGGTTATATATAATTTAAGATACGGTAGTCGGAATCTGTACTGGCGAAACCTGTTCACAGCAATTAATTATCAAATGGTCATTCAAAGTTCTGTCTAGTTTTACTATTTAGATTGAAGGAAAGTAGGCTTCATGAGATCTTCCCAGAAATTCTGGTCTTTGATACTTGGAAACATGCTACATTCTCACATTTTTGACGATCCTGACGTAATGGCGTATCATTCCCAGTTTGTAAGTGCCATCTGCGGCGAGCGCCTCAAGCGTTTTCACGTGGGGCTCCTTGTTCTGAATTGTGAGGAAGGAGATGAGGGTGGCCGAGTAGGCGGCGAGCACCACCACTGCTGTCACGTACCCCAACCAGTACACCAGACGACACGCGCAGGACTTGGGCGTTACGTCATGACCTGCAGAGACAGAGACAAACCGCCATACGAACTTATCACATAACGTGGTCTAGTGTTTGATACCCCTGCTCCTTATTCAGAAGAAGATTAAATAGTGAGGAACTGCATAATTCAGTCTTCACCTAATACTGGTAGAATCAAATCAGGGATCGTGTGATAGGCGTGATATGTAGAACACATGGGGCAGACGAGAAGAGCTTACAAGATTTTTGTTGGAAAATCTAAATGGAATGGACCAATTCGAAAACTGAGGTACGAATTATACTGGTACTGGATACTGGAACGACCCTTTCTTCAAGTGCCTGAGCACTGCGGGTCCCAACTTTTCGTTGGCTTGATCTATAGACATTCGGTAGGACTCCTTGGACGAGGGATCGGCCCGTCGCAAGGCCTCTACCTGTACACAGGACAACGCGGACAAACATCCATGGCTTGAGTGGGATTCGAACCCATGGTCCCAGTGACCAAGCGGCACAAGGCCCGCGCCTCAGACCGCGCGGCCACTGTGACCCCCGGTACGAAATGTAGAAGAGGAAATATTAATTTTGCTCGGAATAGGAACCAGTCACTGGATTTTGTGAACTCTGTAGTGAACCGTCGGGTTTCATAAAAGGCGGGTCCTTCTGGAGGGGGACCGTGCATCATGGAATTAGTTGGATGGCTCATGGCTTTGTATCAGCTGTGAACAAAAGAGTAATGCACATGTAATTTCGCAAATTAATGTTAAGTTCACACTCAGTCTGTACGTTACGAAAAATTAGTTTCTCACACCCACGGTGCTTTTTACAATTTCAGGTATCAAAAGCAAATATCATGTCAGAAAGAATAACTGTTATCAGTATGGTGAATTCGTTATTACCTTGTTGACAGAACATACTGAACACGTAGAATATTGATATGGCAAATGTGTACTGTTTCGGTGTCTCGTACTCTGGGTATGCTAAGCGTTGTCCAACGTAGTAGAACAGCGAGAGACAACCTGCGATTACTAAGATGCAGGAAATCAGGCCGAACCAGAGCGAGGGCTGAAATGGTCCGAAGAAGTGGTTCCACGCCATGTCTTCATTGTCTGCCGGTTTCAATACTATCACAAACCTGCGGAGATATACGAGTTCATGTCCTAATGAGCTAATTACATGGCGCTGGTTATTCATTGAGAAGTTGGTACTTAGCTTGCTTTCGCAGAACTCAATAGCTTAAAAGAATATATAACTTCGGCTTTCGGACGAGAGCCGCATCGAATGTTTGGTGTTCGACGTGGCTGTCACCTGTAGGCCGAAGTTATACAGTCCACGACTGTAATCTTGAGACTTGCGGGGTAAGGAAGATAGCGTCTTACTTTAACGCTACGGACTTCCTGCATTCCTTGCAAGTCTCAAGATTACAGTCGTGGATTGTACATTGAACTCCAGCTGCGTAAACCTACAATAGAATATTCATAGAACTGGCTCACTTACTTGCTTCTGTGCATAATGTATGTGTACTCCACAATTTTGGCTCTTTCATTGACGCAGCGAAAAGCTGCTACGCCAATGTCGTATTTTTTTAAATGCACATCATATACCATCTTGGCGAAAGGATCTGTCTTGTCGTTTACTTCGTAAGTGTATGATTTCTCTTCTAAGTAAGTGAAGTTGGTCCTGTAAACACAGGAAGAAGGTTCAATGTAATTAAGTACCATTTAATGGTTCTTTGCTGTGTTGCTATTTTAACTGTAAGCTGACATAGTGGTGCATTTTTAAAAATACTTTCACTTAGTTAATAAAACAATTTAATGTTTTTAACGAACCAGAAGTTTCGTTACTGTGTTCACTATTCATCACCAGTTCAGTCCAATCACCAAGTTCACACTCCATGAAAATTTATTTTGATATTTCTTCCTATCTATACGTAGTTTTCCACGAAATCTCTTGGCCTGACGTTTCCTGATCAAAATCTTACTAATTTCTCAACTTTTCATATCACATGCTTCTATTTTTGTCTTTACCACCTAATTTATATTCCCTCACATTTGTTACGTTTCCTAAAATGCTTGATGCCACTGTTGTGGGTTGTTCTCCTGGCGCAAAACCTATAAGCTAGAGGACACCCCCTTATTGGCTGTCCGCGACTGCTTATTCGATATTATTGCAGGCCTTCTCCTCCAACCGCAACCTTGTGGAAACAATCTTTGTCTATTTTAAAACATTCTCTGATAGTGGCACTTCGACTGCGTGTACCAGAGAATGACTGAGGATAACCATGGAATATCTCACAGTAGCCGGTCTCGAAGCCGATGATGGACCATTTGTGTAGCAACTGAAACCTCTCCATCCGTACTGTCAACTCTTTGGCCTAGAGGTCAGTGATGAGATTCGAACTGTAGTAGCGTTGAATAGAAATTTATTATTTTTGTTTGCAACTGTAAAGTTTTTTCTGTACGACGTATAATTTTTATAGTAACATACCCAATCGGCCACATTCTTACTAATTGGAAAAGGACTGTACCCCATTTTGAAAAGAACTAACAAAAACAGCCTTTTATGCAGGCTTGGTTTTGTTACTCACCTGAAATGTAGTTTATTCTCAAACTCTTTCCACACGAGACCAAAGAAACCCCCTGTCACAATGGCAGATCCGTCAGGATTCTTTGCAATGGAGGTGTACGGATTGTCCTAGCAAACATTCGAAGTGTATGTTCAGAAGTACAACAGCTCAATTCAAATTCATTACTAATGGGAAGACAGTCAAGTTTTATTTTGCATAAATACCTGATATGTCAGCTTAATATACTGATACACTTTCTGGCTCATTTCGAAAATGAATTTAAACAAGATTATAAAAGAATACAGTATGCATTTAACACGCACATTCGACAAAAGAAATTATAAATTATGCTCATAAAACTGTTGTGAAACTTGTTCACTTTGAGTTGATCTGTGGAAGTAAAACTCTTTACTAAACTGAATAATTATTCAACGATGAATGATTTACCCTGTAGACTGACAAACAAACATATAAATTCACATCCAACGATTTATTTTTAGTTGATGCTTATTCAAGTTGGCGGGAATTCAAAATTGTTTTCTGTTAACTCTTATCACTATTACTAACAGAAAATTAAGTACATAGGCATGAAACTTGTTTGGTGTAGGCCTTTGTATCAAAGTTACGTCTCCCCGTCTGAATTATTCGATTTTCAGGGGTCTTAGGTCTACACTTCAGCCCGTTGTGGGGTAGAGCACAATCGTCTTAAAACTACAACATGAAAAAATAAAGGGAAAACTAATTTAATTGATTTAGTATAGACCTGCTTGTGGTGTTTTGTGAGTGCAAAAAGGGGTTTCAAAGGCGATCCTCTGTTGCATTCAGTCTTACATATGGAAAATCATTTTTCATTCCAAAACGTGATTTTGGATTTTTCGTAATTAAAACAAAATAAATTTGACGAGATTGAATATCATACGTAAAAATGACACTCTATGATATGTCATTACGAAACTCTAAGAGAACAAGTAGACTTCGTAATTGAGTGGAATAAACCAGCTTGTATCAGTTTATTGGACGAAAACAAATGACACGCACTAATTGGCAACGTACACAACGCGGAGTTGAGGTACGCTTACTTGAATTGTAACAGCTTCCATGATGAGTCCATGTAAATTGTTTCTCCTTTCATAGAAACCTATATCGGTGAGATTCAGGACTTTGTTCCCAGCATTTATCTCGCCGAATACTTGTTTCTGCAGTGGATAACCATTTCTTACTCGGTAAACTTCTGTTAGTTGGACGTAATCTTCTGGTCGGTGTGCCACAACGAATTCACTGTCAACTGGCACATCAATATCAGAAAAGAAAGTGTCAATTTCCGTTCCGACACTAAGTAGCATTAACCAGACTGAACGTGCGAAATGTGGTTGTGTTGCCATCTGGAAGGCAATAAACAACAGAGTTAACTTCTTACTGAACAGGTTCTGTCAGTTTCAATAATTAAACCAACAATAAATCTGTTTGTACCACACACTTAACAATTTACTGTCATAAAGAATTCTTCTTGGGTTACAAGCCGTGTCAGGTGGTACTGAACTGAAATACGCTGATGATGAGGGCGAAGATGGTTCTCGAAACGTTAGAGTTTTCTCCATTTAACCACCTGACACGGCTGGTAACCAGAGAAAAGTTGATTGTACTTGGCCGCCGCGAAAGCTTCATATCACAAATTTACTATCAACTTGCATCTTAGTGTACTTTTTTTGAGGTTTCAAGACCAGATTTAATACGTATTTATTATTTGCCTCATTCGTGTTACATGCCTCGCACATCGTACTAAGCTTGAATGAAATATGTTAGTTAATCATTACCTCCTTCAGAGAAAGCATCATATTCTGGTCATCTGAAGTTAAAACATTGACAGGT
The DNA here is from genome assembly GCF_977971745.1 of Zootermopsis nevadensis. Taxonomy (NCBI): domain Eukaryota; kingdom Metazoa; phylum Arthropoda; class Insecta; order Blattodea; family Termopsidae; genus Zootermopsis; species Zootermopsis nevadensis. The sequence goes on from NW_028259142.1 coordinate 13,857,811, forward strand.
CGATTCTTCTGGCATCGAAGGTATTTCAACGATACGTCGCCTTTGCCAGTATTAAGGGTCGCGCTTGTAACCGTGTTCTGAGACATTGTCTTGCTAAGACGCACCAGCGTTAATTTATCTCGTAGCTCTGAAATAAAATTAAACCAGACTTGCATGAATTTTCCAGATTTGCGTAGAGACTGCCCCTCCACTCGAAACTCTGAAAGGAGCGACCAGGTCGTTACACTTTCTTTTAACCGACTTTCGTAATTAAACACCTGGGAGGAAAAGCAGTTTAATTTACATGTTATTAAAATAGAAAAACTGAGATAAAGCTAAACGCGGTTCCTGTAATTCCACAAAAATGTAAAAGTGACATACGACATGTGATAGCCCGCCTCCATAGAATAATTGAAGGCTGTAGTGAGACAATATTTTTTCATTATTCCTGACTTTCTAAGTTATGTTTTCTCATAAAATTGAACCAATTGATAGATTTCTGTAAAAGTTTACATCAACGTCATGCCACTAGAGGCGACTCCACTTTGTTGTGTAACACCGTCGATAATTCCAACTTGGCGGACGTGAGAATTTCTGTGGTACAACCAACATTACCGCCATTACTAGCGCCCTATAGAAAAACAATGCAGCTTTTTAAAAGCACAGTTTATCTTTTACTGTGGTGATTACAACCAATGAAATTGCTGAAGTGCGGAGTTAACATCAACTGCTTCTGGGCTGCTGAAATTATATTTGGACACATTTTGGCATTCCAATCGCTGTATAAACTCTTAGGATGGGACTGAACCCTCGATAGTAAGCTCACCATAATGGGTTCGACCATTTGAATAAAGGAAGAATACGCATCCTGACCGGAAGTATTGCTGCAGTCCGATGATGGCTGCCGTGGTCTCTACCAGGGTCAGAGCTTTCTCAATCTGACCGGGGCAGAGTTCCACCATCGCCAACACTATGAGGAACTTGTTCCATGGCAGATGTTTCATAGCTGTAACGACATGTTACAATAGAAATTATCACAAAGGGAGAAAGATTAAAATGTCTCTGGCGCTTAACAAAACACGTATGGGGGTGGGGGGTGGAATGATAGCTCTGCGCATTCTTAACGGCAACAGATGAAGCCGAGTAGTCAGCGTCACGCTCCGGTCGCTTTACTCCAGAGAAAGGAAACTCGATACCCACTGGAGGTTGGAAATTGTCATATAACAAAACGGACTCAAAATTAACAGTTAGGTCTGTCATGTAAACCACGCTATGCATTGCATTTGTTTTGAATCTTTGTTTGCTTGGTTTTATGTTCTAGCGATGTTGCCTCGGAACGCAGATGGGGATTGAAGATTCCATCACTGTCTGTCGCACCATGAATTCCGCACTCTGCATTAAGTTTGAATCTTTCCTGATGGGGGAACTTGTGAAACAGCTTTTGGGGTTTCAAGGAACACTGCTTTGTCTCGCATTATAAGCTTATATTTTATATTAATTTATATTATACACATCTAGTTACGAAAAGCGGGTACAAACATGCTTGTTTACAAAGCAAATTTAACGCCTTTATGTGGTATTAAATCCGAGCTGACGTTATAATCACACACATTGGATACCTGCGATTTAATACAATGCTTATGAAATCTTATGAGATGTTGGACGCATCTGTTTATAATGTTCTGGGGGCTGAAACACGGCTCCAGCTACATTTTCTTATGGGATGGAGCAACCGACTCCAAAATTCCGGCAATCGACCGGTTACAAAATTAAATGCCACAAGGGAAGAGGCGGAATTATACAGATACTGAACAGAAACTACTTAGTCGGCCAAAGAAAAACAAAACATGAACTGGCATTGTCAATAGTTATGAAAGTATTGTTTTAGTTGCGGTTAAATACAAGATGTTCAGAGAAAAACACGCAACAATTCGAAGTGGAATCTCGTACAGAGTTAACTACAATTTCCATACCGGCACAAATGAAACCATCAACCGTCTGTTTGTAACTCTTTAGAGACGAACTGATGTAAATAATATTATAAACTAGGTTCTTAATTCTAAAATTGAAGCCGCATCGCCATTACAAATTTGGGCTCAACAATAAAGCACATTAATGATCTTTACGGAAAATTTTCTCTTTATTCTGAGAATAAAATAAGAACTGTTAGTAGACGCTGTAAGTGACAGGGTTTGGTACGCCTGTGTGCTGTAATTTATAAAGGGATAATACGGTGTCTCATGTTTGTCCCATGTCCAGCGATTTTAAATTAATTTCACCTGCCTCTCCGTCAGAAATCGAATTCAACGTACTTTCATTGTTCGGATTGTAGTTTACAGCGTTTTAGCATTCGTGTTTAAATACTTTGACAATAAATCGTGGGAAAGTCAGTAAGCAGACTTGTATACAATAAATAATTCTACTCGGTATGTTTTTATTAAACAAAAAATTGACAGGTTAACACAAGTTCAGATATAAATGATCATCTACAATTTTATCAGAGTAGGCTCAACGTGCCGACTATAAAATTGTTGAATACGAAGTTCCCGGAGATGGGGAGAAAGATTTCAGTAATCGCTTTTGAAACACGTTAATACGAAGAATAAACACTGCACAATCGATTTCTGTTGAGCACGTGAGAATTGTTTGCTTGTCCATACAATATCGTGGCACTAGATTGGCTGCTGTTAGTACCAGTGATTGTCATGACAAAGTAAAGTTTGTCCCACTACACGCCATGTAGGCGCTTGGGGGGAGTGGAGGTATAGCTCCTCTCTTTCTTGACCTCGGCACTAGATGGGGGTGAGTGGCCAGCATCACGCCCCGGCCGGCTTTACCCCCGGGAAAGGACCCCGGTACCCATTGTAGAGGAGGCTGGGTGGGCCCCAGAGCCGGTCTGGACGCAGAGGCTAGAGGAAAAATCCTCTGCCCCCGTCGGGGATCGAACCCCGGTCGTCCAGCCCGTAGCTAGTCACTATACTGACTGAGCTATCCCGGCTCATACTAGTCATAATGTAATGAATGAACACTTTATGAAGCTAATAGTACTCACATACCTCAAAGCAAGTAAGCGCAGTTTCTTATGTAGTAAATCACTTACCTACATAAAATTTATAAACTTGACAGTAAAATAAAGTCAGAACAATCAACCAGTTCAGACCTACACTGTGATCGACTTAAATTTATCTGCTACATTGTTTGCAACAACACATTTATCCATTAGAATGTGGGTTTAAATTGTGTTGTTCATGGATTTGATTCGTACCATCCTTTTCTGTCATAAAATTAGGAGTTTTACAATTTGTACTCTGCACCAAGTATTATTAGGGTGATAACTCGAGGAGGATGAGATGATATTAAGTCTGTATGATAATGAGTTATGTAGAGACGCCTAAATCATAGCAATGCTAATTTAAGTAAAACTTTTCCTGCGTTTTTCTGGAGGAACTGAAGAAAATCACAGTAAACCACTGTTAGGTTACCTGAACTACGGGCACAGTTTTTAACGCGAAGTCTCCCGAACACGAAGCATGAGCCTCTTTCCTACGGAGTAAAGCGACTGGAGCCTGAAGCTGTTCACTCGCCTTCTAGGTAAAGAATGCGTGGAGCTTGATTCTTCTACGTCTTTGTGATACGGTGCTCAAGCACGGGGTCATCTTTGTCTTAGAGCTGAGAAGGCGTCGTTAGATGAAACAAGAAACAATTAGGAATATCAAGACATATTATAATATTTTGTCTTTTCGAAGTTTGAATGTTTCTGACAACGGTGCAGAACATTGTATTAAATTTGTATGTTTTGCCTTTGTCCATTGTATGTATGCCAGAAAATTACGTTTCGGAATTTGGTTCTGCTTCCGTTATCAGATAAAATGAGAACAGAACTATCTATCTGATGATGGAAGTAAAACCAGCTTCAGAAACGCTGCAATTTTGTGCGACGGACAAAGTCCAAAAGAACAATTTAACATTATGTCTTAGCTGATCAGTATTTTGTGACAGCTGATACCTTGGACCTATAAACCATTTGCATATGACATGAGATGAGAGGTACGCAATAAAGGACATCAACTGCTAACGATAAACATACAGTATACGTATGTAGTGACGCTTTCAGTAAAACCCCTTCATGTGTATGTTGTACATTGTCATATTCTGACATATGGTTTTTTGAAATAGCTATTTGACATAGGATATTAATATTTCATGTTATTGTCATGCATCCCTTCATTTCAAGGAAAAGAAAATAAATGTTTGGCAGTAATATATATTTTATAAAAAATAAACAGGATTAGTTAAATAAATAATTCATTCGCAAATATTGCTCACGAAGTAGTGTAATTAGCCCTTGACATGAGACCGTTTCACCTCAGGCTAAAATAACATAACTGCGTAAAATAATCCTTATACGAAATATGACCGTAATATACCAATATAAATATTGTGGATCGACAACCGATAATAATCAGTGGACAAATTATGGAATATGTAGCATAATACTGACGTAAACCAGTAGTTTTTTTTATCGAAGCCGTCACTTTAAAGATATTGCTAGAAGGCATGACTTTTGTGGCAAGATATAGACATTTAATTTAACTTATTCTATTGACTTATAGTTCCTAGGAAAAACGTAAAATAATAATGCATAAACTTATATCGCATGTCTTATTAACATTAAGGCCCCATGTTTTTAATTTCTACAGTAATCAGGCAAACACCCGTTTCCTTCCCTCGTTACAGACAGCTGGCGTACGTCTCTCCAAGTCCATTTACCTTAAGTTAAGATGATGTTGCTCCTAAGATGCTTTTAGCTGTCTTTATAAGCCCTGTTGTTCTCCTCGGGTAACATTTAATGCGATACGTACTACCTGCTTTAACAATCAGAAACTATGCATTTTACGCAATATAGGTTTCGTATAATTCTTAGAGTAAACAGGAATTGTTTATTGAAACAAAATTAACCAGTTCATCTTTGTGATAGTGTAGTGTTGTGTTTTCTTTGCGGTACGGACTGAATCTTTAAATATTATTTTATAGAATGGTTAATGAATAATTAATTATAATTAATATAGAAAGCGATCGTGTTCTTTTGCCTAAATTAACATTATCAATAGGCCTGTAGGACATGGTTTCTTAGAAATACATACAATGGGAAAGTGACATTGATAAGGTCTGCCCAGAACTCCTTTTTCCCGCTTCGAATATCTGCTGCATTAAGCGATGAATCGTATTTAAACTTGTAAAACCGAAAATAATAAAAATAATAGGCTACATATAAATTTAGATCTTACCTAAAAGAAAACACAATACTCCTCCATCACAAAGATGAGTTTGTTAATGCTGTTTATTCTGATACGAGGTGCGATCGGAAGGTTTCCAGACTGCGGGTATAAAAAACCGTACACTTATCTCAGGTATTAAATTCATCCATAACCCTCGAAGTAGTTCCCCTGGGAGTGAACACAACGATCCCAGCGCCGCTGCCAAGCCTGGAAGCATCCCTGGAAATCTTTCTTTGTCAGCCTGTCAAGCACCATCTGCGATTCTGCCTGAATCTCTTGCCAAAGACTCGCCAAAACGGCTACGGAAACCTATGAAATGCTAAAGCAAGCATTTGGGGAGTCCGCAATGGGTCGTGCACAAACTTTTGTGTGGCATTTACGTTTTAAAAATGGCCGAACCTCTGTCGATGATGACGAGCGTTCTGGACGACCATCTTCGAGCACAACGCCCGAAAATGTTACGAAGATTCGGCAGGCCATTCACGAAGATCGACGTCGTACCATCAACGACTTGTGCGACATTGTTGGGATAGGCTATGGGACCTGTCAGCTGATTCTAAAGGACGGAAGCGGCCGTCAAAGTGGCACAACCACAACTGGCTGCTGCATCATGACAACGCGCCAGCGCACACCGCCCCCAAAGTTCGGCAGTTTTTGGCCTCAAACACCATGGCCGTCATCCCGCACCCTCCTTAGCTCCGTGTGACTTCTTCCTCTTCCCAAAGATGAAAATTCAGCTAAAGGGAGGGAGATTTGAGACGATAGAAGATATTCAGGCAGAATCGCAGATGGTGCTTGACAGGCTGACAAAGAAAGATTTCCAGGGATGCTTCCAGGATTGGCAGCGGCGTTGGGATCGTTGTGTTCACTCCCAGGGGAACTACTTCGAGGGTGATGGATGAATTTAATACCTGAGATAAGTGTACGGCTTTTTATACGATCGCACCTCGTAATCGTCCATAAATAGGCATACACTGTGAAAAAATGCACAGTTATAGAAGGTACTGGAATTATTTCCTGGGCGTAAAGCTAACCACTCACTTCCATCCAGTACCAAGGTTAAGAATTCATGGATTTATACCTCCGCTTTTCCATACGTGTCCATGACTTGGAGATTAGTTACGCACAGAGCAACTTTACCTTTTACCGTCATAAGACGCATAAGCGAGGTGGCGTTAGACTTCGGTTAAATTAAATCCATGTAATATCACTCTCTCGTCATACACACTGTGCAAGCAAACAACACAACACAACATTCTGTCGTTTCTGCGACTGGGTTTAGTTTTTATGAAGAAATACTTTACGAATAGGGATTTGGAATAATGTTCATTAAATGACAATCGATACTTTCCTTTCTGGCCGTACGATCTACTCTTTCCATAGCTGCAAGAACGACGCTAATTGGCCTCATTATAAGTACTTCATTAGACATTTCGTTGATGTGGCAATGTCGTGACACGTAGGACTGTTACATATTTCGATGTCAGCGTGCACTGCCGTAGTTACAGCTACTAACATAAAACATAAAGTTCGGAATAATTTATAAAGCCTATTTTTCGTGATATGGTGCAATGGTTTTGGTGAGATCTTACGAGCTCTATATTTTGTATAATATACCGCTGCATATTTGTGTACAATGGGTTGTTTGTGATAAAATCGGCAAAAATTTTATTTAAGCTACGTTTATATTTGAGTGATTGGTCATAAATCAACATTTAATTCGTTCGACAGCATTTAGTGCTGAAAATCAATACTAAATTTCAACGACATCCAGTCTTCAGGTATGAAACATGCGGACGGACATAGCAGAAACTATTTTCCTATTACACATATATTTCATGCGCTAATGCAAATAACTCACAGTAAAATTTGCGTGAGATCAGTTTCACAACGTTTAGTAACACTATGAAACCAAATGGTAACTATGTGTACCAGCTACTTTAACAGTAATAACTCTGAATTTTATATTTACGCCTATGGGTCTTGTATGATCAAGGTGCATTAGTCTGTAGATCTTCGTAATGTTTAAGTCTTATGTTTTCTTTGTCGTACAGACTGAATCGTTAAATATTATTTAGGCAAGCTTTGGCTTGAAATGGTTAAATTTATCTATTCAGAATGTAACAAAAATTTATACATTTATTATTATTATTATTATTATTGGCTACGATGAATTAGAATAAATTCACTGGTGACAGGATATAAATCCAAAATTTACTACCTAAGTATGATTACTGGTTTAGGACCAATATTACAGATCATCTGTAATTTAGCAAAAGTAAGACTTCAGCCTTAAGTCCCTCTCTAAACCATACAATAATACATGCATTATTTCTTTTTGAAAAGCCAATAAAATTAATTTGCGACTACTTTCCAAAAATTGTTCTTCGTTTTTTGTACTTCTAACACTTACCCCAAATTGTCTGTTCCTGAACCCTCTCGATTTCTTTGGTCTCCACCTTTCCTTTAGGCATCTGTTCTTCCTGTTTCCGCTTTTTTATTTTATTTGTCTTCACTCTGAATTTGTGTTGCAGCTGTTTCTTTTGGTACCCTTCATTTTATCTGATAATATTGAAACATCAATTTTTATATGTCTGATTGTCGACCTTGTCTTGTAATGCTCAGAAAAGGTTTAAAAATGTAATTTGTGATGCTTCACTCCGTTTTCTGAAATGTATAAACCTCACTACTCACACAGTTCCTTAACCGGCAATGACATAACAACCCTCTATTGGACACTTCTAGGTCTGTTCCTATGAAAATCAGTTATAACAGAGTACAAATGGAGCAATTAATTATCCTAACTACATATATTACTTTGGAACAATATTACAACTTATGAAAATATTATTACAATTCGGAATTCTAAACAGTTACATTGCAGATAAAAATTCAGCATTGTTTTAGCAATTATCCTTTGAATAATTATATTTCAACGTGTGTAAAGTCAGGACTTTCCTTTACTACTACCACTTGAGACTTAGTTAAAATTTATTTCTTTAAATTAATAAACTATGTATCGTGTGTATCGAACACGAATTTACCCATCCATTCCTTCTAAAGCAGCAGTCTTCTGCATGATAAATTCAAATTAATTAATAATCCGTGCTTAGTAACTGTCAACACTTACATTGCCTTCATTTACAATTATTGACCTGAAATTGGAGGTGACTGTTCATAAACACGTTTTTCTTTTCAGTGAACAGTAAATTATAAATTAACACATGTATAATAGTAGTGTGTATGAATTAGTTTATAGTCTAATATATAACAATTAATTCTCACCTTCCCGCATCGTTTGACTGTCATGTTCAGTGGTCCGCCACTGCGGAACTCTTATGAAGGAGGTGCAGTGAAATGTAACACTTGTTGAACACAAAACTATTTCAGGATTATTCATATTCTTCTTCGTGGGCGTCGACGATGGGACGTCGGCGCTTGCGTCGGAACAGCCAACACTCGACAATCAAGGCGAGTCCGCATAGAAAGCCGTCCGTTCCCTCTTGGTTGAGGATAGGAACAATTTCGTTCACCCCGACCTTAACCAAATTCGTCACGTAATTTTGAGAACGAAGTTGTCTGTAGGGGTGAGTTTCTCTTCAGAATTCCAGTATTACGGCAATGCATTGATTCTGGTAGAAGCTTAAAGAGTACAATTCTAAAATTCCTTGACAAACGTCAAAAAATGTTGCTGAGCCGCATGAAAACTATCGTTTCCCCAAATTTATTCATAGTGTGCTTTCGGCTTCGCAACAAGTTCGTCTGATTAATCAGAATCGTTGATGAACATTACCCTAACAAAATAATTGGCCGTTGTGTCCAAATTCCATGACCTTCGAGGTTGTCGTTTCTGCTGCAGTACATTTAGAGGTTTACATGAAAGGTATCCTCTTGTACTCGCCCTAAAGATGGCGACTGAAGTGTTTGCCAATACATTACATAACTTTCATAATTCATTCCCGAAATCCGAAGTTGTGTTCTGTTACTGCTCAATCCTCGAGTTGTTGATGCTGATGGTGGCCATTTAGAAAACACGAAGATGTGTTAGCCTCTCATTAAGACAAGAGTTCATAACTAGGTTCTTACGAAAGCTATACATTCTTCTTCTTTTTCCGGTTTAACAATGTTTCTACATTTTCCGATACCTTTTACGGGCCCCCAACTTTTTAGTTGGCTTGATCTATGAACATTTGGTAGGACTCCTTGGACGAGGGATCGGCCCGTCGCAAGGCCTCTACCTATTTACAGGACAGCACAACACAGAAAGACATCCATGGCTTGAATGGGATTCGAACCCACGGTCCCCGCGACCAAGCGGCACAAGACCCACGCCTCAGACCGCACGGCCACTGCGGACCCTCGAAAGTTAAATATTTTGTTCAAATTTTACCAGGAGATAGATGCACGTGGAAATAATGATGCTGTAAGCCCGGCTTACAAAATTAGGAAGGTGTTTCTAAAATTACGTAACATGAATTCATAAAGAATTTCGACAAAATAGGTTAATGTTTTGAAATGATGATGGTGAAGGACAACCTCTCTGACATACATTTCAACATACTGATATAGCAAGTAAGTTTGGTTTTGATTGTGAGATAGAAATATGACTCATTACTATCAGTTCAACTCTTAATGGTGGAAACATACGTGAAATGTGTACATTTCTGGACAACATTACGAGTTTGATTAATGTCTAGAGACACGTTTAACAGTAAAATATTCAAGAACTTTGGCTTTCAGAGCTGATATAAATCCTGTAAAAACATCAAATGTACTTGACAAGCAAACGAAACTAAGAGAGGTTTGTGGTTTTATCAAGTGAACAATTTATTTTATATGTCACATATAGCGTGTCAGTAGGTTATACGTATTTTCTCTGAACTTTTGTTATCAGTAAAGTAACATAAGCCTATGTTCCAGTTGTTATTGACTCTTTCCATACAGCGTATGAAAAAAAATGAAGTGCCTTCTCCCTATTTGCTGACCCTCTTTAATGTCTACGGGAAAAGGGTATGACCGTACCCGTAAAACATGTGGAAGTACGCTTTATTTATTTTTAACCATCCCGTCCTTATCTTACAGTGCAACAAAGACACGCGGTCTCATCACGCACAGTTGTGGTTTAATGTAACACTAAACCCAGGGAAATCTTTTATTTATTCTTTCCAGACAAAATATATGGACAACCAGACTATAAATATAGATTTCTCCCATCTAATTTGACGTTTTTATCTAATTTTTAATTGAATTTCATATCAGTTTATACAAATTTCCTAGAAGCAACATTATAAAATTCTCGTACTTTGTCTCAGGGTATCTGAGCAGCCAAAGGGAATAAATGTCTGCGAGAGGAACGCCAACTTTAAAGAAGTGTAGCGTAGTCTGTGCGTCGTACAGGTTTCACTCGATAAATGATATTCCTTAAATCTACTGAAGTATAAATACTATCCCAGCCCATAACACTCCTTGGGAATAAGTGTGGACTCCAGCAGAGGTATCATTAGAAACTGATAATTGTTCATATGATGAAAATCCTCCGAATTTTAGGGGTATATAAGTAAGTCACAATGTTCATAAGATTACACTATTTTACCTTGTTCTAAGCCAGTTCAGTCTAATTCACATGCGCACATTCCATTTTAATATTATCCTTTCACATGTCAAGTTCTCCCAAGAGGTTTCCCTTCCTTCAGTTTTCAAAACAAAATTTCGTGTGCGTATTACTGAGATATTTTAACGTTAACAGTACATTATTATATCTATTTTTCATTGATAATACCAACTTTATATAGACGAGCACTTCTGGGGCATTGCGTGAGAACGGAACGTCGACAGAAGACGATATTACTTTCAGTCGATACTGATACTGTAGAGCAAAGTACTTTACAGTAAGCGTGTCAGCTGTCGAGAAAGCATTCTCCTTTTACGAGTACTTTAAATAATTGATGATGATGACGTACACTACATTTGATGGGGATTGATTAGGTTCTAGTGGCCGTAAGGACGGCTATAGTCTGACGCACTTAAAGTAATCATCCATACATTTTTTATTGCCTAACAATTTAAAAGTCATTAGTAAGCTACGTCTTAGCATAGGCCTTATTCAATGCTTTTGCTCTTACCCAAGCACACTATATTATTGATTATTTTCCTAATGATATTTGGTATAAATATGCTAATCTAATGATGAAAACGAATGGCTTATGCTTAATATTGGATGTCCCAAAATAACGAACGTCATCAGAGCCATCGAAGTTTAATTCCTACTTTGAGATGTCAGTAATTTTAATATTTGAGGTTTTCACAGAGATGAGTATGAAGATTTCTGTCTTCTGGGTTGTTGTGCTGTGTAGTCTGGTCGATGTTAACCAACGTTTCAGAGGTCATACTGCCTCCGTCATCAGGGCGATGAAGATTTCTGTCTTCTGGGTTGTTGTGCTGAGTAGTCTGGTCGATGTTAACCAACGTTTCAGAGGTCATACTGCCTCCGTCATCAGGGCGATGAAGATTTCTGTCTTCTGGGTTGTTGCGCTGTGTAGTCTGGTCGATGTTAACCAACGTTTCAGAGGTCATACTGCCTCCGGCATCAGGGCGATGAAGATTTCTGTCTTCTGGGTTGTTGCGCTGTGTAGTCTAGTCGATGTCAACCAACGTTTCAGAGGTCATACTGCCTCCGTCATCAGGGCGATGAGTATGAAGATTTCTGTCTTCTGGGGTGTTGCCCTGTGTAGTCTGGTCAATGTTTACCAACGTTTCAGAGGTCATACTGCCTCCGTCATCAGGGCGATGAGTATGAAGATTTCTGTTTTCTGGGTTGTTGCGCTGTGTAGTCTGGTAGATGTTTACCAACGTTTCAGAGGTCATACTGCCTCCGTCATCAGGGCGATGAGAATGAAGATTTCTGTCTTCTGGGTTGTTGCGCTGTGTAGTCTGGTCGATGTCCACCAACGTTTCAGAGGTCATACTGTCTCCGTCATCAGGGCGATGAATGTGCCAATTGGCAACCCAGAAGACAGAAATCTTCATGTCAATAATTCTGAGACATGTAAACCGAGTCATCTTTGTCGTTTAGTGTTCATAGTTTCTATAAAATGCTTTGGCAGACTACTGCAGGACATTTAAATGTGTATTTATTATTATATTAAAAAGATGAAATTTCTTCCTTTTTCGACACTCACTATTCCCTGACTACTCTTTTTATTTCACAAAAGAACTGTTGGTTGTATCACGGAGTGAGCAAGTTGTTACTTGTGTGGTGTTGAGGGTTTTAGAGAAATTACTTAATACTTACCTTCATAAAAAATTCTTTGAAACTTTTCTACCCGTGATTGGTCTCTAACCCTTTAGAGTTTAGCGATAACTTCTTACTTTTATTTCACTCACAGAATATATTTATTTATTTATTTCATTTGGTTCTCAGAATACAGATTGCACGTCTTTTTATGAAGATTGTTAAAATACGTTTGCAATAGTAATGTGGTGGTGCTGCTTTTTAAAAGTTTTAAATGAATTTTCCTTTATGAGTTGGTCTGTTTTACCATACACTCTAAGAAAAATATTACCATTGTACGCCTATTAGCATTCAAGAGTGTCTGTTTTTAATTACAAACTTTTATTCGAAATAGACTTTATCGTACATAATGCTAACAAAACACAACAATTTATTATTTATTTAGTTTCTACAACAATTAATGTTCGGAGACATCGCCTGTATGAACGTATCCTCTGTTCTTCTTTATTAATTTCTCAGTTTATTTACGACGTTTTCTGAGCTTCATAGTTTACACAGCGTTGCATGAGAGGATTATTGTAAATTATGAATTCGGACGGATGCGGAACTAAGAAATCGTGGCCTATTTTGAAAGTGCTCTCCTAGTATTTTTACCAGTAGGGAAAGAACTGAATGCAAGATTATACCGAAAATTTAATTTGGCGTGGTACCTCTGTACTTAAGCAGAAATTCAACATTCGAAATTCAGGCACTTTGCTTAAACGCGTACCTCGTTATGAGCGACTGTGTAGACCTGTGTATTAAATATAATGTAATGCAGTTTCAAAGTGTGGTCAGTCTCATAACTCTTAAAAAAATTCTTTCTTTTTTAGTTGTTGCTTTTAGAACTGTATTTACATTCATTGGAATTACTCAGACAACCTCCCTAAGGCGCTGGTGCTGTGGGGCCCTCCTCACTCTGATGTTGTGTCCCACCGGTCGTAAAAAGTTTATTTGCGAGTTTTTCGGATGAAAGGAATGGCCGCCATCAACGTAACGAACTGCAGCGATGCAGCAGAACACGTTTTGTTGTTGCAGGAACATGTTAGTTGTAATTACTTTCTCCAGCAGCAGCACCACAGAAGATGCCACGATACCAGCCAGAAGGAAGCCGATGATGGGTGCAACTTCTTCCAACCTTACCCTTGTCCATGCTGCATTTTCTTTGCTAAATGTCCGCCTCATACTGTCATATACTCGGTGTTTGTACAAGACGCCATTTGATCGTAATTTATTCAGGCTGCAACATTACAAATACACTAAATTATGTGAGTGCTGGCTACTGACAAAGTAGTTGTAGTGGGGCATGTTTGTGAGGTCGAGTGCCTCCAGAAATGTGTATGCAAGGCACCATATAACCTGCAGGCCTATGACCTACACCAGATATCTTACCATTCCAGACATGACAAAACTCAGTAACTTCTAGGGACTGAGATATGGAAGTTGTATCTTCCTGAAACTGGGTGACACTTGTGTAGCTAGTGTCAAGTTGTAGACTGACACACACACACACGCGTGTAGGAAGTATATACTACGTTTATTTGGTTACGAATCTGCAGTCATTGCATTCTAGCCCACTTTCTCGTTATATCCATAATAGCAATCATTATAGAATCATGATTTATTCCGCTAAATTTTGTGATGTCCTAAAATCTCATCGGCTGGCATTTTAACATTATTTTGGATACTGACTGTCCCATGAAACATAAATGATGACTTCATTAGTTTCTTTGTTTTCTTGTAGATTCGCCAAAACTGGAAATCTTTTCAAAATTTTAGCTTGGCTTCGCGGAATTACCTTAGAAAAGGAGACACGATAACTACAGTCAGCTTGTCATTCGATCGCAGTCTCAAGCTATATAACTTACTTGTAATTGAAAAGCCCTAGGTACGGACTTCGTTTAGCAATCGCAAAGCCTTGTGGGATGTATAAACTTGTTTCACGCGGCAGAGGGACGACAGTGCAGTTTACTTTGTTCTTGAACGCCAGCGCTGTGTCCATTGACATCAAGAAGGAATACTTGGAGTTGCAGACCTTATGCATTCCGTCCAGTACGGACGGTTGGACGTTGTCTTGGTACGATTCGCCATACGTTTTATCGAGAAATTGTCTGGAAGGCTGTAGGGAGTAGAAGGGAAGTCATATTAAATTTGATAATGTAGTGGTAGTTCAACATATTCCACAGTCGCTGGAGAGAAATTTAATACCCTCTGTTGAAAATGTATATTCAGATCTGCTTGATTTCAGCTAGGTCTACTATGCACAGTATGGCGAGAACTACAAAGTTATTGTTTTAAAAATTATTTGTTCATTCTGTGTATAATTACCACAAATTTATGACATTTAACTTAAAAATCTTTACTCCGACGCCACGTTCGATTAACATATGAAGCTGTTTCTTATAGAACGAATCTGTGTGTTTTTAATCTGATCTCCATACATGCCTAGTTCCAGTGGTTAAATATTTAATGCGATGTTATAATTTTTCATTTTACATATTATTACCTTTCTTTTCGTCCCAATTCACAAGTCCGTACAGCCGACATGGTTGTATTAATTATGTTCGGGCATTAAAGATTACAAATTTTGCGTGACCGTTGTATTAATTAGTTCAGAAGTTGAAGGAAAACATTCTCTTATGTTTTTGTTCAGAATCTCTCTCCAGACCTTTCTGCTCAAGCATGGTACCTCGGAGATGTAGTTCTGGGCGTGCTTGCTGAACATGCCAAACGTGTATCCACCTTTCAGCAGGAGACTCTCGAGGTCCGTGTAAGGCAATCTGTTTTCATGAACTGTCAGGAACGATATGAAGGTGGCTGAGTATGTGCCGAAAATCATCACTGCAATAATGTACATCGAGATGCACACGAACCGGCAGGAGTATGACCGGGGCGTCGTGTCGTGACCTGTCAACGAAACGACGGGAATTATACTCAATGTTGCTCGTCATATGGCTTCATCATCGTCCCACTTCGCGATGGTATTACATACATGAGTTTGAACGAACATTTAATGGCATGACGTTAATAACAAAAATTCATGAAAATCCGATTAGCCGTTCTTGTAATATTAGGCCTATACTGCAGAACATGTAATTTGTTTGGCCACCGTTAGATGGCAGCACAACAGACGGACGGACAGAACAGGCTCATAAAGTGTTCTTCGCTGCTGAATGGCGTAAAGCAGTGGTATTCAACCTTTTTTGTTCGCGTACCCCCAGATATAATTTCTCTTCAACTTTGTACCCCCAAAGTTGTTGGTGTATAATTCAAGTTATACATAGTATATAATCTACATCTAAAATTAATTAAATAAATTACATTACTGATTATTCAGTATTTATCATAAAAATAATATTTTTTTTTTTTTAAATTTCACGTACTCCCGAGGGTACGCGTACCCCAGGTTGAATATCACTGGCGTAAAGAACACCAAAATTTTTTTTACCCCATCTGTGAATTGATTATTATTGTTGTTGTTGTACGTATTATTCAGTTCGATCACCTGCTGTTAATACCAGACTGACATTTATTTTACCTTGTTGACAAAATATGCCAAGTACTAGCAGCAAGGAGTCGCTGAACGTGTAAAATTTGATCTCGTCAGCCTCTTGGTTGCCATAGCGCTGCCCCAGGTAGTATAGCAGTGTATAATGGATAGCGATGACGATGACCGTGGCCATCATAGCTACCCAGAGCATGACACTGAACGGAGCCAGAAAGTTGTCCCACTGCAGTTTTAGGCTGTCTGGGGACTTCACGATGACACAGTACCTGGCATCAGACGGCTCGTTAGTTAAACACAGTATTTAGCGAGTCAGTTATACATTTTTATATGCAGTTTTGTTTGTTTAAATAAATTAGTGCCATTGTTATGTGATTTGTGGTGTTTTATTAATTTCCATAATTACATACACGGAGAAATTACTAGCAGATTAAATACGGGCAATCCCTGTTATTATTTAGTTCGGATCTGAAACAATAAGGATTAATAAAAATATAACAAAAATGTTATCTGTTGTTTTTTATGCGTATTGAAGATGATTTCTTAGCTCAAGGGAAGAACGAACATTGAGTGTGAACTGTAGTATGGCAGAAGTTTACCAACCTTTCAGAGGTTCTTGCCCCAGTCATCTGGAGACCAATCATTATACTACACGACATTACAACCCAGAGGACAGCAGTCTTACTCGCCACTGCCAGAACCTGAAATCTCATCTAGTATTGTGTGTGGTTTCTGAGATTCTTGTTCCAGAGAGTTGAGTTCTAAAGAGCCTGGTGATTAATGTACCTTGTAGAAAGCAGGGGCACCGTGAAATCGACAGCCGTGGCTCGTATCCCACTCATTCCAAATGCGTCTACAGCCACGTGTACCTGATTGTCTTGTATCATCCTGATCATTCCAGTAGCAGTCCCGTTCTTCATTACCGATCCTCTGCCGCCATCAGCAGGGAAACTGAAGTTCGTCCTGCAATGATGCGTGAAGTTCTGTGTATTCGTTGCCTTATCATATGGGTAAAGCCAGTCCTGACGCTCTAGAACGCTCGGAAATAGAAACCTCCTCTCTCGTTTGTACGCAGTATTTAAATAATTATTTGAAAAGGCGGTGTCCTAGAGACTCAGGCAGCGTCGACGTAAATGGACGCAGGTAGTGTATTTCTCACGAGACGAAGCAGAAAAATAAGTTTTAGTTCAGTATCTCACCGAACATCAAATCGTGTGTTATCACGTGTGCACATACGTGTAGGCAGGCATGACTGAACGTCATAGCAGAATGCGCAGAAGCCCTGCTTCGTACTCTGCAGTCCCTGAGTTCAAGTTTTGGCTCGGCTTTTTCCTTGATTTATTCAGTCTGTCCGGGCAGATGCCGTAATAATGCCTTAAAAAGAAAAACGTAGACACGAGATGATAACGCGGCATCATAATATTAATAGTAGATTAGATGGCTGTCTTCTGGGTTGTAGTGCCCTGTAGTGTGGTAGACGTTTACCAATGTTTCAAAGGTACTTGCTGCTTCCATCGTCAGGGAGATTGCCTTTTGAAGGACCTTCGAAACGTTGGTAAACTCTACCGGAATACTCGGCGCTACAACCCAGAAAACAGCCAGCCATCTTCAGACTCACCGCCATGAAAACCTCAAGTCCTACTGACAGAAACTTTTGTAATGTACCACTGATATAAACAGCGGTGTCAAGATAATATTGATCTGAGCGTCAGACCTTTAACAGAGAAGCAGCAACACCAACACAGGCAGGTAACAAGACAGCTGAACAAACTGCCACTTCTGTTACCACACTTGAGAACTACCGTCAGATGAAGTAAACAGTTTTCTGGATATTATCCATCGTCCAATAAATAAAATCCACGACGTTTCGGAGATGAAACTCTATCTCCGTTTTCAGGTAGACCTACTCAGTTGCGCTAATCGATAGAGCTAATCCCTATCTCTGGAGATAGAACGTGCCTATCTCCAAACAGTCACCTGAAATGCATCAGAATCTTTGCTACCAAGCAACTGACAGCCACCCGCCTTCTTGTTCGGACATTATTATAACTGAAATTGATCTTAGAAGGTCGCTTACCTGAATTCCATCCTCTTCTCCAGGACACGCCATACCTTACCGAAGTAGCCACTAAATTTAATTTGACCGTCAGTCCTTTCAAGCACTGTGATTGGAGGATTCTATAACAGGAAAATGTGTCGTTAAATAAACTCATCCTTTACTCCTGTTCAGTAAAAGCAGTCTCTGTATCAGCCTACTTTCTTATTTTATAAAACAATACTTAGTCTATGTTAACATGGTGTATCTGTATGTATGAGTGTGCAATGTCTTTCTGTGTGTTTGTTCACGCTAATACTGGCTACTTCTGGATCAGCAGACGAATTATCACGATATTTGATGTTATTGGAGTCTACTTCAAGTTTTCCTTTTAAATTCCTTACCACTGATATTAACACGGGAGGCGTGTGAATTTCTGAAGTGAAAGAGACGCTATTGTAATATGATGTGCTGGCCCTCAAATGTGTACATTATGGTAAACCAGGTGTTGTTGTGGATCAACATGGCTGCCGCGCGGAATATGTATTTATTCTTCCGTTTGATATCTACGTGCATGAATGTCTCGTCATCCAGAGGAAAGAGATTGAAACTGGGATGATTAAGTTCTGCACGGAGCCTGCTAAATATTTACAGCGTGCCAGATTTAAATTACTCACGGCCGCTTTATTAGTGATTTATTAAATGATTCTGTGTTGTGAGGAACAGTTTCAATTCAGGGGAAGTGCTAAAAATTATACTCGAATGAAGGTCAGATGCCCTTCTCGAAGGTATCACCACCTTGTCGAAGGCAATCTGCCGGGTGAGGAGGCTTGCGTGCTCAAATGACCCTTAGGGCTATGCCGGCCTGAGCTTCGGCTCATGGTAGGGTCACCCAAGCCGGACAGGTCTAAGGAGATGCGCTAGACTAAGAGTGATACCCTGGTCCTCCAGGTTGGGGGTTGGGTGTAGGGCTAACAACCTTTCACCTTTAAAAAAAATATGTGTTACGAAAAAATCAACCAAGCCTCGGATCAGGACGGACTCTTTGGCACGACCACGGCAATTGAAAAAGGACATGAGATTTGGTACCTGGAACATTAGGAGCCTCTATAGGGCTGGGGCACTGAAATCAGTGTGTAGGGAATTAGGTAATTATAAGTTAGACTTAGTGGCAGTGCAGGAAGTGCGATGGGAGTGGGAGGGCACGATCCCAGTGGACAATTTTACATTTTTCTATGGAAAGGGGAATGACAATCATCAGCTAGGGACGGGTTTTTTTGTTCATAGCAGAATTAGGGCAGCAGTTAAGAGAGTAGAATTTGTTAGTGACAGGTTGTCTTACGTAATTTTGGAAGGACGTTGGTGCGACATCATTGTCCTTAATGTTCATGCCCCAACTGAAGACAAAAGCGATGATATCAAGGATAGCTTTTATGAAGAATTGGAATCAGTATTTGATACATTTGGCAAGTATCACATGAAAATTCTGCTAGGAGATTTCAATGCAAAAATTGGGAGGGAGGATGTCTTCAAACCCACAATAGGCAGCGAGAGTCTCCATGCACTTAGTAATGATAATGGCGTCAGAGCAGTGACCTTCGCTACGTCAAAAGATTTAATTGTAAAAAGTACAAAATTTCCACACCGTGATGTTCATAAATACACTTGGACTTCCCCAGATGGCAGAACACACAATCAAATAGATCATGTTTTAGTAGATAAGAGAAGGCAGACAAATGTAATTGATGTGAGATCATTCAGAGGAGCAGATTGCGACACTGATCATTATCTGGTGGTAGCAAAAGTGAGGGAGCGGCTTTCAGTAAGTAGACGAACTAAACAAAATTTTGACACAGAAAGATTTGATTTGAAAAAATTAAGTGAGGGAGAGGCAAAGGAACAATATCAAGTTGAAATTTCGAATAGGTTTCAAATTTTAGAGACAAATGAGGATAATGAAAGTGTGGACATCAACAGGGAGTGGGAAAATGTCAGAAACTGCATCAAAATTTCAGCAAAAGAGAAACTAGGATACTACAGGAGAAAGCAAAATAAACCGTGGTTTGATGAAGAATGTTCAAAATTAATAGATCGAAGGAAGCAAACAAAATTTCAATGGTTGCAGAACCCAAACAAAACAAATGCGGATAATCTATGTAACGTGAGACGTGAGGCTAGTAGAACCTTTAGGACTAAGAAAAGGGAATACCTGAAGGGCAAAATTGCTGAACTTGAGACAAATAATAAGGAAAAAAACATCAGAGACCTGTACAGAGGCATTAATAACTTTAAGAAAGGATATCAACCCCAGACTAATTTGGTAAAGGATGATAGTGGCAATTTGCTTGCAGATCCAATAAAAATTGTGAATAGGTGGAAAAATTTCTTTAGCGAGCTCTTAAATGTTCATAATACTGGTGATATTAGACAGATTAAAATGCATACAGCTGAACTGTTGGTGCCAGAACCTAGCTTAGATGAAGTGGAACTAGCCATTGGGAAGTTGAAAAGTTATAAATCTCCAGGAATTGATCAGATTCCGGCCGAATTAATTAAAGCAGGTGGCAAAGGGTTGCATATGAGGATCCATAAGCTTATTCAGTTAATTTGGGATAAGGAAGAGATGCCACATCAATGGAAGGAATCCATAATTATTCCTATTTATAAGAAGGGGGACAAGACTGAGTGTGGTAATTACCGAGGAATATCGCTGCTATCAACCTCATACAAAATTCTATCCAACATTCTTTTGGCAAGATTAACCCCATATGCGAATGAAACTATTGGGGATCATCAGTGTGGGTTCAGACGAAACAGATCAACGATTGATCAGATCTTTTGCATTCGTCAGATACTAGAGAAAAAATGGGAGTTCGGTGGGACTGTACATCAGTTATTTATAGATTTCAAAAAAGCCTATGACTCTGTGAAGAGAGAAGTGCTATATAATATTCTTATTGAATTTGGTATACCAAAGAAGCTAGTGGGTCTAATAAAAATGTGCTTAAATGAAACCTGCAGCAAAATTCGAGTAGGTAAATATGTATCTGAGACATTCCTCATCAAGAACGGTCTAAAACAAGGAGATGCTTTGTCTCCCTTGCTCTTTAACTTTGCGCTAGAATACGCCATCAGGAAGGTCCAAGGTAGGCAGGAGGGTTTGCAATTGAACGGGACACATCAGCTATTGGCATATGCTGATGATGTTAATTTATTGGGGGACGATATAAATACAATAAAGAGGAACGCAGAAGTTTTACTAGAGGCTGGTAGACAAGTGGGGCTGGAAGTAAATTCAGAAAAAACTAAGTACATGTTAGTATCTCGTCATCAGAAGACAGGCGGGCAAAATTATCTTAGGGTAGCTAATAAATCCTTTGAAAGGGTTACAAAGTTCAAATATTTGGGAACAACAATAACAAATCAAAATGATACTTGTGAGGAAGTTAGGAGGAGACTAAATTCCGGAAATGCTTGCTACTTCTCAGTCCAAAATATTTTGTCTTCCCGTCTGATTTCTAAGAACCTGAAAATTAAAGTATACAAAACAATAATATTGCCTGTTGTTTTGTATGGGTGCGAAACATGGTCTCTCACTCAGAGGGAGGAACACAGATTGCAGGTGTTTGAGAATCGGGTGTTGAGGAGGATATTTGGGCCTAAGAGGGAAGACGATGGGGCGTGGAGAAAACTGCACAATGACGAGCTTAAAAATCTGTACTGCTCCCCCAGTATTGTGAGGGTGATTAAGTCGAGAAGAGTGAGATGGGCGGGACATGTAGCGCGCATGGATGGGACAAGAGGTGTGCACCGGGTACTGGTTGGGAAACCTGAAGGGAAGAGACCGCTGGGGAGACCTAGACGTAGATGGGAGGATAATCTCAGGCGGGATCTATGGGAGATAGGAGTTGAAGGAAACTGGATTTTGTTGGCCCAGGACAGGGTCCGGTGGAGGGCTTTGGTTAATTCGGTGATGAACCTTCGGGTTCGGTAAGCCATCTAGTTAGTTAGAAGGTCAGATGTTCTGAACTTGGCATATAGTAACTGAAACTACGCAGTTTAGTTGGTCAATTTCAGTTGTATGCACACTTGTTCATTTGATCACAAATCGTGCTGTTGTCTTTGACGGAATAATTTGGCTATCGACAAACATGGTAGATGACAATCAGTTTCGCCCGGAAGTAATCAGCACTGCCTCTGTGTTCGATTGGTTTGTCCGTTTATTTATGTGTTTATTTCTTCGAAGAAACTTTTCAGAACTCAGTTAGTGACTTTTTCGGGCATCGTGGGACATGGAAGGGAACTATAGTATCTAACTTAAATAGTTAGTAGTTTGAACAAAAGCTTTTCGTACAGTGTTTACCGTTTCTGTCGGACTGGTTACAATGCAAGAACAAATAGTTTTATTGTGCAAAAGCCATCTGTGTCCATTGTTGTTGATTCTTGTCAGTCACTTTTTACACACGTAACTTGCTTGATAACCTGTAATGCAACAAGCGATCACTATGTGTCGCCGCGACAGCATGGCGACGTAACGACAGTAACCATAATAGAGTTCTACCCTCTCTTTATTTTATCCATACCTCAATAGTTGCCGTAGAAATAGAAAGACCTTGGAGACTGGACCTCCTGAAGTAGAAATCTGTCGAAGGAAATCTGAATGTCGTCTCTGATAACCAATATCCGAAATCGTGGTAGAGGAGCGGCCTTTCTGTTGCGATCTTGTATACTTCTGTCAGCATGACCAAGCCTCCTGCATTCTGCTGAGCTACCAGGAACTCGCAATCAAAAGGGATGTTGCTGTCACCAAGAAACTCTTTCGGAGACGAGGTGTTGTCCAAGAGAAGCAGCCATGTCGGCCCAGTCAGACTTGTTGTGTCGGACAACTAAAGAGTAAAACATTAATTACGAACGCATTGTCTGCAGGGGTACACATGAGGTTGTAATGAGGTTATGAGGTGACTGATTCGGGTTTATTCAGCGATGTTTTTTCAGTTGCTTGTCAGTCAGTTTTCACACTCTTACAGTACAGGATTTGTAAACTATAAATTCGAACACGTTTGTAATGTCAGTGTACGCCAATGAATACACGGGTACATCTTTCCAGTTTGTTGACGAAGTTCAGAATAGTCTGCACTTATGCCTTTATATGAAGTTAGAGTAAAACTAAGAAAATAAAGATTATAATTGTGTTTATTGTATTTGATAACAAGTTTTTAAAGAGAATATATAGAAATGCGAGTAAGAGAATGGTGGGGAAAATAATATAATTTGGAGCTTCATTATTTGCACCCTTAATTATAGTCAGTACGAAAAATCAATATATCAGTGTTATAGTAATTAAAATGTATGTTGTTGATGTTACGTGTTAAATATGTGAATTTGGTCTGCTGAATGTTAATTTCCATACAGCTTTTACCTTTCAACTCACCACTGTTGCACTGAATCAGTGTCATCTTGAAGAGATTTACAATCTTCAACAGACTTATGTCTCGATACATTTTAAAACACAAGAAAACAAGATAAAATTGCAGTAGTAGTAGTAGTATAGGGTGGAAGTATCAGTGTTAATTTCGATAATAACGTAAAAAAACATTATTATCGTACAAGGGAGCCGAAACCATTTATACAGTGTATAAGTGTAACTTAGCATCTGAGTAATAAAGCCCCTTCAAAGAAACATTGCTGTTAATTCTTATAGCGGATCTGTGTTGCAGTTACTATCACTATTTTTTATTGTTGCGCAGAAGGATAGAACTGAAATAAACTGCACTACGAGGCGCGTCCACAAAGTAAGTTTCCCACTCGTCCCACAGCTAGCAAACCTTATATTGCGCAAAGCGACTGTGCGTACGTGATAGAGCAATGACGTAGAATGGCGCATGCACTAACGGTACTTCCCGCGTTCTCACAGTAGCATCGTTGCAGCTGTTGAAGATGGAGGTTCTTATTCCAGCTCCCGCCGACTGTGAAGTGCGGTCAGTGATAACGCTAGGCCGCACACGGCTCGACGGACAGCAAGTCTCCTGCAGGAGTTCAGCTGGGAGGTGTTTAATCATTCACCCTACAGCCCGGACCTCGCTCCCAGTGATTTCCATCTTTTCCTACACCTCAAGAAATTCCTGTCCGGTCAGCGTCAGCGTTTTGAGAATGACAGAGAGGCGGAGATGCTTGTCACACAGTGGTTCCAATCCCAGGCGGCAGACTTCTACGACACAGGTATTCAAAAGTTGGTCCCACGGTATGACCAATGTCTCAATTCCGGTGGCGAATATGTTGAAAAATAGCTGGACACTTGCTGTATCTGTTGCAATAAATATTTCCATGAAATTGTGTTTTGTTTCTGTAAACGGCCCCAGGGAAACTTACTTTGTGGACGAGCCTCGTATTATGTATCA
This sequence comes from Zootermopsis nevadensis, assembly GCF_977971745.1. Classification (NCBI taxonomy): domain Eukaryota; kingdom Metazoa; phylum Arthropoda; class Insecta; order Blattodea; family Termopsidae; genus Zootermopsis; species Zootermopsis nevadensis. The sequence goes on from NW_028259142.1 coordinate 13,882,277, forward strand.
GACGAATCCTTACCCGACGTACAGAGCTCTTGGCCTGTGTGTCCCCCGACAGAATGACATTTAGAGGGTGATTACTGCAGCACCTGTATTCGGGCAGAGTATGGTTAAATGACTGGAGGGAAACTTCTGTTGCAAGGATCCTTTTATCTGAGAGGAGTCGACCTAGTTTCACTGAAGATGGCCCTGCAATCAATAAGTGCATGTTAACGTTTGTTGAAGGAGGCGTCTTATATCCTGCATTGTTTCTTAATAGACGCCACTGTTATTGTAGTCGAATTGTCCATAAAATTCAAATTATTGTGTGAAGGTTCAATACGTTTCACATTTCGTCTTGTATAATTTAATCTCTGGCTATGAGCAACCTGAATTTACCTCAACTTTACCTATTTTCTAAGGAAAAATACGATAAGGCTTATAGAGCCAGTTGGTCTGTCCATCCTTAACAACTTTTGAACCAGCTGAAAGACTTCTGTGATAGTTAGTATACACATGATGCTACTAAAGGATATGCCATCGTTGTATCTTACAAATGGATGTCTTGGCTGTATCGTCGTGTAGACTGGTAGGAGTTTATTATACCAACGTCTCATCATCATGGAGATGACTCATCACTCACAGCCCTGATGATGAACTCAGCAAGGACCTCTGAAACGTTTGTAAATTTCTACCAGACTACAACCTATAAATTATCCATCATCGTACTTACCGCCTCGAGAACCTCAAATCCTATTTCATATCTTTCGATTTCCTGCTATCGATAATACAAATGTGGCGACCATGTAAAACTTGTCGAGATGCGGTTGCAATTAGCTCCGCTTGATGCACGGCCCTGAAATTTTGTGCTGTAATGGAACTACGAAAAATGTGCAGGTTTTATTCTAAGCTACTGCACAAAGGTAGGAAATTAAAATCAATACAAAAGCGTGATGGCTTCTAGTCACATTGATGTACTCAGTTTAAGAAACTACCATTTGTTTAAAAAGTGTAGGAACTGACAGGCAGATGTTTTCATATCATGATCATGTATTTTCTTACGAAACGATGAAAGTGGAAAAATAATTACAATATTGTTTTTTTAATACTTGTAACTGTCCATACTGGCAGTACTGTACTCAACGCGGAATGGATTTAGTAGGATCGCTGAACTTTTTCTCTAATCAGATTTTCTGTATCGAAGTTGTTTAAATGAGATTTTTTTATACTTTTAGGCAATATGGATATTTCTTACAAAATTTAATTAAAGAAGAATTACGATCTGGTTTAGAATTAAGACCCTGAAATGATAACTTATTTTCTGGTTGTACCGAAACTTCGGGCATTTCTCCCAAAATCTCGTGGTTCCCCTACCTCAGACAAACATCTACTTTCAATAACTTTAATTCTTACTCCAATTGCAGTTCAATTAACTATTGTTATGATAAAGGATATGGAAGAGTAATTATGATGTATTTATTACTGCGGCAACACATCTACTTTAATTTATAAATAAACTTTTTATATATAAAAGCCTGGGTATGTGTGTTGTACTGGTAACTCCTCCATGCAAGCGATAAAACTCGACTTGGCCATCCTATATACGTATTATCACGGTCTCACCTTTGTGTTAATTTCTGTTGTACTGTTATAATTAAAATATATTGAATCTGTAAACAACAACAATGTAGTTGATGTAACAAATTGGAAGACGTTCCGTTGAATTTAGGAATTGCACTAGTCACACTGTAACACATATTTGATATCAGCAGAAAGCAGCTAGTCTCTAAAAAGTAACCTCATGAGTGAATACTTACTCATTTCCGTTTGATGTTTGGTAGAGAGTAGGAAAACACATCCACTGAGAAAATAATTCTTCAATGAACTTATTACATTAGCTGCAGTTGTCGCTGGAATCTGCACTTCTCTTTTACCACAACAAGGTACTGCTATCATCAGCATCATGCTATAGGAGAGTATGGCCATTTGACCCAACAACCTTTAATTAATGTCAGTAACTCTGTAGATACAATTCGTGAGATGTTTTATGTTCGTTCAAATCTTCCTTTTGGTCCAAATGCGTTTAATTATTGACTCTTGTAATATGTTAATTGAAGTTTCTGTGGTTTTTTTGAGTTCATTATTTTCACTGAGGTTCTATTTTAATATTATTTATCTATTATTTATTAGTTTCAGATTGTTCTCACAGTTATGTTATTCGATTATCATTAACAATAATATATAATATTTTGTAACATTATGATTCCATCATCAATTGTATATGGACGATGTCTAATCATTTTCTCTCAACAAATTGTTCTCTTTAGTAATATGAACTTCTTCCATCATCAAAATATATCCAGAGAGTTCCTGCACCACACTCAGGCGTCACACTGACAACGTGCATGTGGTCCGTGACAGGTGGCGAACTTTAGTGGAGGACAAAATCGTGATAATGGCGACAAGTTGGTTTATCGCCTGACTCGATAACCTGATATGCTGTTGTTAATTATCGGACATAAATGACCAACCAACAATTTTCCTTCTACAAAGAAGGATTATTTACACAAGTTGTTGTGCTAAAGAATAGGTTATTCAAGAGGGCAGGTGTTATAACAGCGGTTGTGATGAAAACAGTAAGATACGTGGCAGTAAGTTGATAAATGATTAACTAACGCAAAGTGATGCACACGATACAACGTATCGATGTAATTACATCCTGGTTTATCACGTGAATACGCGTGGCACAAAGCTGATGCAAGAGGTAATGATTCTCCGAACATCGTACCAGAATCCGTCTGGTTTAAGATGATTTAAGTCCGCTCTGTTCTGCTGTATGTTTTAACCGGCACTAAAATAAGACATGTTTATTAGTTCCGACGCTATCACTTTTGCTAAGTCAAAATGTACGTTTATTTATCTTGCATAAGATGATAGTGAAAGCAATTTAAATATTCAATTCGATTATGTTTACGTCGAGCAAACGGAAAGCTTGGTTGAAACAACGTCAAAAGAGAATACGCAACACAATGAACTTTTTCATCTAGAAGAGTAGACATTCGACTTCGGTATGAATAACCGCATCAAGTTTCAAAAGACGAAAGAAATAGACTATTTGGAGCATCTGGTAAAAGAAGCCATTGATATCACGCTCCATCTCAACAGGGGTGGTCATGGAACCCAATGCATTTTCTGAACACAGCCTATCGACTCTTCTCTCATATTCTGGTTCAATGGTCAATGAAGGCAGGGCCCTGCTAGACTAATGGGTACTGTTTTTTGGCTGTATTTGACTCTAACTTCACATCCATCGTTGTTGATGGAGACAGAGATATTGTCCGACACGCTGCAGTTTTTCTGTATAGAGAGACAGCTGATTACCAGAGTACACTCAATTGTATTTAGTCGTCGTGAAAACGAAAGGCGTGTATAGACCTGTTTTTTTAACAAAAGGACACGTTTCGAATAAAAGCTGAAGAGTACAATTGAATATAATTTACATTTCATTTGTAATACCCTTTTTTCTGCAAATCTTGTGGCTTTTTGAGATAAATGAACAGAAATTTTTGGACTGTGTCATCTCATAACTCGAAACTTATAGACTGATTTTGATCAGATTTTGTGTTTTTCCGCTCCGTCTGTTAGGTGTTTTTTTATAAAGTAGAATCAAAAATTAGATTTTATTCGGCCATTTGTTGTATTAGCTTCTGAAGTAGTCTTGTAACATGCGACAAAATGCTGCAAAAAATGTTACTTTATTGCAGTGTGTGTTGATAGAGAATGGATAAAGCGTACAAGTATTAAAGTGTTTAGGAACAAAGCACGACATGTTTGAACATATCTGGTTATACTACATGTGTAAATGTCCGTAAAAAACTTGGATTTCTAATGAAACTACTAAAGCTGTAGGCATTCGAGAGCTTTATTTTGTATAGAAGACGTAATGGATGTGCAATAAGTTGAACAGGTGAGTAAGCTTTTAACATTCTTCACGTGAGAGCTATGTATCTGGGTGCCCTGAATTATCTCGATACACACTTACGTTTTAACCTTTGTTTCTGTAGGAGCAATATTATACATATATATAAAATCCTTTCATTCATAAATAATATTTAGATAGAATTTCCAGGCGAACACAGCTTAGTAAGAGTCCAGACATAATAAAAAAACTTATAGTGTTCAATGTATTCACATGCCCAAAAGACAGTATCTTCTGCAAAACTCGACTTCATTTCAGTTTCATGGTACGTACGCCAGCATATCTGTGAGCGTTATTTTAATACTGTATGATTAATAAATCCTCCAGTATCAATAGTCCTGGAGTGCACTTCATCATCTGCGTGACCTAACTTGCTATCCATTAACCGTGCATATAAATTGTTTATCTGTTCAGGACACTTGTCCTTTGAATGTGACTCTTACAACGGCACAGCACAATGGTTATTAAGCTTTCTGATTTACGTACAGATAGAACAGCATTTGACTCTCCGAGTGGCGGCACCTTGTCTGTCTCATATTTTTCAGGACAATAATGATCTACAGATAGGCTATAATAATTAAGGGCATTTAAACATGTTTATTTACAATTCAATAATTAACGCCTTTGTGTGGTATTAAAATCGAAAAGACGTCATAACCACTACACAGAACATTTTCAATTAATAATTATGCAAGAAGGCGTACGAAATAATTTGTTAGACTTTTCCATCGTTAAAGAATGTGCGGATTGCCATTCCGTTTCGCTCCTCCATTTCTGAAGGGTGCAGCAGTCGACCCCAGAATTGCGTGTTTTCACGTAATCAGACACCTCAAGAGAGAGGGTGGGTGGAAAGAACAATAAATAGTATTGAACTCATCTATGCGATCAATCAGGGCTTTTTAAGATGAGTTATGTGTGCTCTGAAACTAGATTGTTGAGGTCAGTGGCAAATTATAGAACGTAGATCTTCAGTCCTGACCTAGTCGAGGCGTTTTTATAGTTCGTATTAGTCCGCCCATACAAATTACGGAATCGGTCACTTCCGTCTCCATCCCTTCTAACCGGCCACCCAATCATCATCCCATTCCAGTACAATTGAAAGAGCGTTATTAAATAACCAATGAATTAATTCACAGGCGGCTCGCATCATCTTGAACAGTGAATTTTAGGATCTGAGTTAAACTGTGTATTTTGTAAGTAAACTGGATCTGTTTAATTTGGCTTTGACGCTTGACTGACAGCTGGTAAAAATTTTCTTCATTTTGTGTGTAACTTGCAATAAATTGTCATTGCATAAAAATATTCCTTGTAGTTTTGAGACAAAATTGACTTCGATCGAAAATGCATAAACTTTACCCGGTATTCCCCTTCGGGGTTGAGTGGGGGGGGGGGGGGAACTCCACAAGTACAAAACAAGAGCTCTTGGACATTGCATATAGGGAAAAAATCAATACATAGGAGTTTATTGCTTCCTGCTTTTGCTGTGTAGCCTAAGCATTTACACGTACGGGGTTTTTATGTAGTGACGAGAGAGATCAACATGTATTATTGTGCCTTGTATTTCGTATTTTGTAGTTATTTTAGCCCATTTTTATAAACCTTAGACGAAGGACAGTGTCCAGTATAATGTCTGAAGTAACTCGGTAAAATAGTTGATGGAATTTTCATTTTTGTATGGATTTAGATTGTGACGCGTCTCTGGGTTGTCGCCCCGCGTAGTCCTGTTATTCGGAGGAAAATGCTGCTACCATCTTGAAACCCGAAAGGGATGACAGAACTCCAGTATCAGGATTAATAATTGTCTTTAAACGAGGGTACTATATAGTGCCGCTTGATCAGGGCTATTGCACATATCATGGGACGCAATGACGCAATGGTGGGATGACGATTATTAACAGAGGAAAATGAAAGGGCTCTGAGAAAATTATCTCCCAGTGACACTTGGTCCGCCACTGATCGCACTGAAAGCACCGTTCATTAATTAAATCAGGACCTCCGCGGTCCAGCGCGTCTAGCCGCCGGAGCTATGGCACATTCCCTCATCTTCAACCCAAAGTTACAAAGAGTTAAATCGTTGGAAATTTGTGTTTAAAAATTTGGAATTTATACCCGGAATCAGCTACTTGTGCTTTTCGTTATTTTATTTGGTTTCTTAAGAAAGTGCATAATTGTTATCTTACAATATGCTACTACGCGCACTTTTTAAACATAACGAAATGCTTCCTAGCAATCCTTTAATCTTTCTGCATGCCTATGCCTACTTTTTATACGAGTACTAGAAAAGTGGGATATTTAATAAAAAATGCTTATGTGCCTAAGAACTGTGACTGGAACACGAAAGGAATGCGGAGGTGAAACACCACGTATTCTAGACGTAACCATTATTAGTAGGTGAGTAGTTAGCTTCCCTATCAGGAAGTCGTAATCTGTTTGTACCTGCATTAAAATGGTAGGTAATCTTACTCGCATGTTTGTTCATTCTTATTGATTCGTGCACATCAAATAGAAGGAAGAAAACTGGGTTATTAGTGTAGTGTCACACAAGAGAACTTTGACTAATAGCGCTATAATTGTCGTCAAAATCGACAGAAACAAATGACGTGCAACTAAAACGCGAACACGATAGATCAATATTTTGTGCAGGAAGGCGTACCAACTCTCCCATACAAAGTGGGTAGTTACATACCACTCAGCACATTGTAAACTGCTGCCCTGACTACTGGGTGAATTATTGACTCTTAACCGATAAGAGGGGATATTTGATCATGTTTGATCTTAGACCTGTACAAAACACATATGTTAACATATCTGATATTCTTGATGTTTCGAAATTTTTAATTTTAAAATTTGACAAAATGCGTATATTTTTTCTCAGTCTTTGTTACTTGAATTCTTATTGTATTCTTCATCATTTGATATATATCATTGAATAGCAGCAAAGAAATATTTCCTTGACTCAACATCGTATTTGGGATTCAAACACAGTATAATTTTTGAGTTTGTAATCTTTACTCCTGTAATCTCCTTGCTGAAACAAACAAATTTGTTCTTCCCTTCTTCTTTTGTGCTTGGTTACCAAGCTACAGAAACCATCGTAACTAGGACTTGAACTCAGGACAGATTTTCAGGGTTATGTACTTTGTCCTGTAACCTCCTTATTGAAACAAACTTATTTGCTCTTGGCACTGTTCTTTCATCTTACTTAGTTTCTGATCAACTAAAACAGTTACTACTCAGGACTAACTCTGAGAATTTGTTTCCTGCTGTACAGAACTGTCCTAACAGAGTAAGAGCCTAATCATAGCACAATAACATTTGGCAGGTATTATTTTGAAAGGGTCAGGTACTCATATACTTCAAGACTATAGTCAAAAAGTTATACCAGTTAAAATCGTAAAATTAATAAATTAATTGTTTACGCTGTTTAAAGTATCAGTTTTGAGACAAATAAGAAAATGTTTGCATGTGCTCGAATAGTAACTAACACACTTAACACAGTAGTAACACAGCGTCAATACAACGAATAAGGATCACCTTCATAGACCAATTTCCAACATCATTTCAGAAGGGTGCATATTATGCAGACATCAAAATTTTCAGCAGTCTAACATCAAGTCTTATAAATGAAAAAACACAATTTAAAGTAGCATTAAAAATAGTTGATTGCATACTCTGTAGATGAATTTGTAATGTTTACAAATAATTCATAATGTTCATTAAGGTTTTCTTGTCTTTATGTAATATAATTTATTTATTGTGTCATGGGTGATGTATCTTTAACATAACACTTACTGCTTCTATGAACTCTTTGTTTATAATATGTTAAATATTTACATAGTATGAATTGTACTTGTAATGTATGTAAAATATATATATATATGGCATTATTATGACTTTTTACACATACTATTGTCATCTGACTAACTTATGGATCCATGGAATGTAATAAAGATGTAATAAACCTCGTTATCGATTGAGCTACCGCTCTCGATATATTAAGCACCTACCTGACAGATGGCAGAACACTCTCTTCATGCCTGTTGACAATAGTAGCCATAAAACTGAGTTGGGGTGTATTCGTATTATGTAGTTTATGTTATATGATTGAAGTGATATATAACTCTATTGTTTATATTGTTTTCACGTCATATTCGCATCTCTATGGTTAACGTGTCGGGAACTTATTCAATGAAAGGGATATTTTAAGTCTATGCAGGGAATCAATCTCAGGTTAAATAATCTGTGACGCAGACAAGTTTTGCAGGGAAAGGTTAGGTTGGAGATGGCCTTGAGCAGTTTGTGCAGTTGTTGGCAATTCAATGGTTCTGTAACTCATTATAAAGCTATTCCTGAGTTACATTTTTTATTTTAGTTTCTGCCAAATAGTAGTACGGTTGACATGATATGACATCGATTATTAGTATGACCCTATATGAAGAATAACATTCTAGGCCTTGTAGATGGCGACGTCTATAAAAAGAAATCGTTCTAGGCGTAGAATAGCTGCTTTAACGTTTTTGTCCAACATTTCTTTAGATGGTACTTACAGAGATACCAGATTTGCGTTCTACACCCGAAATGCGTCATTTGAGAAAGGGGCACACGAAAACAGACTGGGACGGGAATGTAATGTGGAATGTCCTTATGAAGGTGATTTTGAGAGTTGGAAAAGTAAGGACCTTGATGTAGTTAACACTACAGAATCTCTTAGGACAATTAAAAAGGGACAGAGATCACTTCAGGAGAATGAAAAGTCTCCAGATCATGAATCAAACAGTTCTGATTCAAATCCTAGTGAAACAACAACAACAACCTCTAAGGTATTTGATCAGGATGCACAAGTGCTGCAAAGAAATTTGAGCAGTATAACAAGTTCGTTTCGAGAGAGAGCAAATACTTCAGGGAGCGATCATGGTGGTCTGGACCGAAGGTTTGGGTCTGGGGGTCAGAAACGTAAATTCTTGCATCATCAGTCATCTCTAGTTGAAGACAAGTACTACCACAATTTCAGTAGCAGCGAAAGTTTGGGGTCAACAGTAGGTCGCAATAAAATTATCCCAGAGGTGGCCTCTCCACCATGCAAGGAAGTTCGTTTTGTCCGCCCTACAAGAGGACATCATTTTCAAGATGAGCGGTTGTTGCTTGTATCTGCCAGACATGTGCCCTTTCTTATATTTTCTACATTACCATACAACAAGGGCTGCCGGTCCAACAGGTGAATGTATATATATTTATTTAGTTATTATTCAAAATATGATATAGGCTCTCCTTGTGTAAGACTAATAGAAGATGGAACAGTTCTGTACAATCAAATTTGTCCTAGCTTATGCCTGCCAAAAGTTATGATTCTCAGACAGAATCTGTGCCACATTACAATAGAAAGCAAAAACTTGATGCTATTATATTATTTCAAGAAAACACTTGCATGTTTCAATCATTTCTAATTATAGTGTGTTTTGGAACATTACTACTTGCAGCCTGGCATGCCTCTTGCCAGTGGACATTAGAAAACCTATTCAGTAAGCCATTTATGTGAATTGGCTCAAGATTTTACCTTGTATAACGAATTCTTCTCGGGCTGCCAATTGTGTCAGGTGGTTGAATGGAGAAAACACCATCTTCGTCCTCATCCTCAGTGTACTAAAGTTCAAATGAGGATGCAAATGGTTCTCAAAACATTTGTGTTTTCCCCATTCAACTACTGGACACTGCTGGTAACCCAAGAAGAATTCATCATACTTAATCACCATGAAAGCTTCTGATCATACATTTTAACTTGTGTTAATGAGTAATTCCTGAACAGTTTCATTGATTGTCATCCATTTCAAAGTTTATTGTGTGGTGATTGATAATGATATCAAAGTTTGAAACAAGGTAACGTAAACAGGATGTTGCCATGCTGCTTTCCAAAGAGGCCTAACTCAGTGTGACCATTTCCCTATCTATGATTTTAGTTGTGATTGAGATTTAAGTCTTATAACTTGATGTTTGCTCTGCTTTTTTGTACACACAAAAGTATGATTTTCATTGCCATCGATTTTTAATTAATTATATTTGTAAGTAATGTACATTCTTCTGATCCCAGTTTCATTTTGTGATTTCATGGAATGTGTCAGGAATGACCTAAGGAAGGAGAGCGGAAGGCGGCGGCATACATCGGGGCCACGTCCTTTGTCAGCAATCAGTGATGGGATTGATCCTTTTGATCTGCTTGGTTTAGAAAAAGGGCAGGATGGACAGGTTTGTTGCTCTGTTTATATCTGAGCATTGTTTTTTCAGTGTGAGTGATTAATGATTGTTTTACACAGATTGATTTTGGACATTGTGTAGTCCTTCATTCAAAGTACCATTACAGAACAGACTAGGGAACTATTATGATTAACCAATAATCACTTAATACGTGTAATAATTTTATTAAGGACACAGTCACTTAAGGGAGTATTTATTTCAACTGGGTTCAGTAGATATTCCTGTTCACATCAGGTGTATGAATAAGAAGGAAACTTCCCAAGATATGTGATGTAATTGTGATCCTTGGACATTGTCATTTATAAGCTCACTTCATGAACCCAAAGTGCTCACCAGACTAGAGTTATTAACCACATGTGCAGTACACTAACAGGTTAATCAGTTGGGGAACCATAATAGTTCTTGTTTGTGGTACAAGAGATGTTTATATCTCACCCTTATTATTTTGTTATGCTCATATTTGTATTGATATTTACTGTATTATAAATCATTAATAATTTGTAATGACACTATTTTGCAGGAGATATCATATGGGCAACTGTTGGTGCCATCACGTCAGTTTCTGGTTCGTGACCGCAAAATGGTGTCAGATGAAGCTCCTGACATTGCTGGCTTCAAACATCATTTCGTTGCCAGGTAGCGTGTTTTTTTTATGTATAGAAATTTCACCTTGGTTTTCACCATGCACCGAGGATGGATTCACAGTGTCATTGAAGTTCACTGGCAGAAAGACATCTTCTGCATAGTTATGTAAGTATGATTTTGGTATTTTGGTTTGATACTTAGCTTATAACTTTGACTGCGATAATATCTCTGTCTGCCATGTATGGTAAAATATATGTGCATATTCTATACAATTTCAGTGTAAAATTTTTTAATTACAGGTGTTTCTCATATGATGTGCCAGGCTATCGCGGCTCTGCTCACTGTGGCTCTCCGCCAACCACATCCACAATACTGTATGAAAACAAACCAGCTGGACCCACAGGCAGTGGAACTAGTTTTGAATGGGATGACGCAACTCTTGGCCTGCAGTATGTGCCTAACCTTCTGGATGACCCAGAGCTAATTGCAGGCAAACACCGAACTCTGCTGACATTCACATCTTATATGGTCAGTCAGTTATTGTGGTTACGTCATGCCTGTGATTTAAAATAGAAAATGTTGTATTTTTAATTTATTTAAAAAAGAGGTTGCCTCGTTTGGGTTCGAGTTGCAACAGTATTTATTTTATCACTTTGGTGAAGTTGTTAAAGTTGGCACAGTATATTTGGTACATTTAAAGGAATAGTTTCGTACCATGTGTTATCCCTCGCCCAACCTAAACGCTCAAAAAACTGTCCTGGGTGAATTTACATTTTTGTTCTTAGGACTTAACACTGGAAGTCCGCTACTGGACAGAAACATCCAGTCTTTCATTTAATTACTTTTGAAGAACTGAATTATGGAACTGCTGCAGTTAAACACTAACCAGTTAAGACTTGCTGCAGGTGCATTGACAAGAGACTTATTCAAACTTAGGATAATAGGAAATTTCACTTACAGTACAGGTCTGAATAAAAGGAAATGGCCGTGCACATGCTGGACTCAGATATGTGTTATTTCGAAGCTCCTTCATAACTTTATTATTGAGAGAGCAAGATTGTTTGAAGTTTAATCAGTTATGGAGGCACGCTGGTTACAGTAACCACCATGGTGGTCTAGCGGTTAGAACGCTGGGCTTGTAATACTGAGGTCTCGGGTTTGATTCCCGGCAGTGCTCAGATTTACAACTTGTTTTGGGCAAGGCCGTGGTCCAGGCATCACGGAGTTTTCCTCCGGGGTTTCCCCGGTTTCTCCGTGGCATCCCAACAATTACTCCACTTTCATCATCATCATCTCGCAAAACGGGGGTCACAGCAGGAGCATTAAATGTCGCGGTCCCGGTCGAACCCATGTACTGATGGGTCGTGAATCCTGCTAACCACCAATGCACACCATGCTGAATGGTGTGTACTGGATATAAAAAAAAACTGGTTTCAGTGAAAGTATTGTTTATGCTCACCATTTTAATCTAATCTGCCACTCACAAGATTTAGGGTTTCCTTCCTGGTGATACTTCCATAGACCGTACAGTATGTTTGGGCAGTGTTCCTGCTGTATCATGGCTCCAGTTCACGGGTTTTGTTAGCAAGAGATGATGTAAAATCAGTGTAATTTTGTTGTAAGTGATAGGGTCTGGAGAGGTTAGTTGAACAATGTTGAATACGAACGTTTGGCTTGGTGAAAATATTATTTGAAGTTGACTACCTTGTGATGTAACTGGAAACGCCATCCACGTTTAAAATGTTTTCAGTAATAATACTTTACTTACTTGATATTACAGTAAGAGATAAAGGTGGTGTCCATAAATGTCCATGCTCATTTCACACAATATAACAGATTCTGTGCCCCACTTAATGGTACCTGCACCTTGTCGTGGTGGTGGGGCTTGAGTACCTCAGTGACCCCAAGAGCTATGTTGGCGGTAGCATAGCTACTGGTAGGGCCTCTCTAGCCAGATTGGTCGAGGGGGAGAGGTCAAACTAAGACAGGTACCCTGGTCCTCCAGGTTGGGGGTTGGTTGCAAGGCTAACAACCTTGCACCGTAAAAAGGAAGATGTTTCGAAACCTCGATGAAAGCCTCGGACAGACGGACCTAACAGAGCAGCGGAGGATAGGACCGAATGGAAGAGGAGAATTGAGGAGGCCATGGACCGAATACGGACCAGAGAGTCATAGAAGAAGAAGAAGAAGAAGAAGAAGAGATTCTGTGACAGATTGAAGTTTCTCCTTTTGTTATCTCTAGAATAATATCCAGATTTCAGGCTGTAAAGCCTCTGAGGGACATGGGTTATGTGTGTAGGCCTTCTGTTTGAAGTTTCCCCAGAGATAAAAAATCACATATTCAGGTTCAGGGAACATGAAAACCGTAGTCCAAAAGTACTGTAGAGCTCGCATTGATTTTTCTGCTATGTGTGACATTGTGTTTTTTTGCGGGGAATATAAGTGTAATTCTTAACCATGGTTCAGCACAAACACAAACGGTGTTCGTAGCTTACCTGCTGCAAAAATAAACATGCCGTGGTTCATGGAAAGTAACTGTGAACTTCTTTTCATGGTGGCAACCTGTTTGTGTTAATGCATGAGTAATGGTTTTTACTGAAAATATTTTTTAAAGTACAGATGAAACATTCAGTTAAATTGTGTAGTAGTGTATGATTTTCTTCGCTGAGAGAAACCAGTGACTTGTGGCATCACATTGTCGGACAAACAGCAATAAGGAATAAACCATTCTATATTAAATGCTGTGCTAGTTTTAATTGTTAAGGGTATGGAAAATCTATAAAAATTAGGTGAGATACAAAATTGTGTGAGCATATTCTGAAATAGTTTTGATAGTCAAGTTTGTGTGTAGTCAGAATTATCAGACTTTTCCCATGTCATCATCAGAAAATTAAACTAATTCTAGACTTCAAAACTTTAAAATAAATTTTCATAGTTGATGCTTATTGACTAGTTAATCAAAAAGGAGAATGAACCGTGATTGAATAATTAATTATTCTTTTCTCTCTTATGCTATTTATGGTACTGCTTCACTTGCAGACTTCTGTTATTGACTATGTTCGCCCATCAGACTTAAAGAAGGAGTTAAATGACAAGTTTCGTGCCAAGTTTCCTTCAGTTAAGCTGACTTTAAGTAAGTTGAGAAGCCTCAAGCGGGAGTTGCGAAAAATTGCACGCCAGCAACAAGATGGACCCGTGGATCTTCTTACCGTTGCACAGGCATATGTTTACTTTGAGAAATTGATCCTTCGCAATATGATCAACAAGGAAAACCGCAAGCTGTGCGCAGGTGCCTGCCTCCTGTTGTCAGCAAAACTTAATGATGTCAAGGGAGAGCCCCTCAAGGCTCTCATTGAGGTACAGTACAAGATCTTTAAAACTAATGTGTAAAAGAAAGTCAGATAATGAGTGGTCCATTTCAGTACTTCCTGTACAATCTGAGAAAGAGAAGTTTTTGTGCTGCAAGGCACAATCATCTTCCTGTTCCAGAGCTTGTCATACCAGGTTGCAGTCTGTTGTAAATATTTATTGTATCAGTGGTGCTCTGTTGTGTCTCAGCTTGTTTTTCTTCCTCTGCTCCCTGCCAGATGTCATTTAGAAACTGGACTATATTTGTTTTTAACACTGTTGATCACATGTTATAAATATGCAAGGTAGAAGAGTGTGTAATTTGGAGTTGCTCATCATTGAAGTGACCAGTGGCAAATTTATTTGAACTTCAATGTCAGGTCAGTCATTCTCAGTTCATCACTGCAATGGCTGGATACTGTAGCCTCAAACCATTGCAGAAAATCTGTGAGTTTCAGTGTAAATAAAAGTACGATGAATAGTCTTACCCTAAAGTAATTATTTGGCAGTATGGACTTTTGCCCATACAGGACTCGTATTCACATTGCATTTTTGACTGGGAATGACCTCGGGAATAAGATCCTTAAATACTGACAAAATTTATTTGCGTTGTTTGTGGTATATACATATGGAAGTAATATATTTTTTGTAGAATTCAAACAAGATGACCGACGGCTTTTCTTGCTAGCAAGAAGTGTCAAGTGGTGAAAATTAACATATAAATTTGTCTTCAACAATAGTACCAGTACTTGTGAAATTATATTCACAACTTAAAATAATGTTTTCTTGAATATAAAGTGTTTCAGGTGGTTGTCCTTTATTTTTAAAAATGGAGGGTCCCAAGCATCAGATTTGTTTACAGACTGATTAGATTAGTTTTTAATGTGTTTGATTATGTCAGATGAGAGGAGGAGAACAGTGGATCTGTGGACAGTGTTGTTGGCAGAAGACTGCACTGCAGAGCATATGACAGTTAAGTTTGAATGGAACATTGTAACCTTATGTGGCGTCGTTTCTCTCAATGTGACTGTCACTCACCCACCTTCATGTTTGAATCTTAGAATAGTTAGGTTTAAGTCAAAACATTGTAACTGCGAAGATTTCTGTCTTCTGGGTTGTTGCGCTGTGTAGTCTGGTCGATGTTTACCAACGTTTCAGAGGTCATACTGCCTCCATCATCAGGGTGATAAATATGCCAATAGGGTGTGTGGGGCTAGGTTTATAGGAGCCGGACTGTGAATAGAGTAGCCTGCCCCGAGCCAATGAGAGCAGGCGTGGGAGTGGACCAATAGGAGCGCATGGGCGAGTGTGAGAGAGGGAGAGAAAGGAAAAAAGAGGGGGGCTTGGGAAGTGCGTCCGGTGGGACATCGAGAGTTCGGTTGAATGTGATCGGGGCCCTGAAAAGGGCAAGGTTAGTGGTCTGGTTGGTTCTGGCGGAGCACTCTAGATCACTCTCGGAGCCCTCGAAGAGTGTGAATAAGAGGTTTCCATGACTGGCTCAGGTGAAGTCCATCTTCCCTGTTGAAGTTATCGGGATGTAATTAGATCTCATTGGCTTCCCTGATTATCCAATCCATGTAGTCGGTTTTTGTGGAGAGGATACGTTGGTTAACATTGACCAGACTACACAGCGCAACAACCCAGAAGACAGAAATCTTCATACTCACCCCTGTGAAAACCTCAAATCTTACATTGTAACTGCATTACAAAGTAAACATATAATTAATTAGATTGTAATTAAGTTGGATATTTTTGCAGAGGACAGAGAGTGTGTTCCGGCTGAACCGAAAAGACCTTCTTGCATCTGAATTTGCTGTCCTTGTAGCATTAGAATTTGGGCTGCATTTGCCAACCTGGGAAGTATTCCCTCACTACCAGCGTCTTATATATGAATCCTGACATGCCTGGGAGACCACAGTGTGCAGGAGTATGGCGTAACAGCATGAGACACTTGTGCAAAGAAACTGAAATTGAAAATTTTGTCTGCAAATGTTACTGTTGTCTGCAGGTGGTATGAAGTGCATGGTGTAGTTTCCCTGTAAGATCTGCCACCTTATGAAGTTAGAACCATCTGTGAATTCATAGAGGATTGTCATTAAGGTACGAAAATGACGAAAAGTAATTCAACATTCTTGACATCTTTAGCATTATATGGACTGAGAAGATTTTCTTGTAGTTACACGATCTTTTTTTCTCAGAAAGGACCATGTTTTACGAGCGGTCATTTAAAACACAAATCCTGACCTGCAAGTTTCACCCATGATTCTTTGTTTGTCTACAGGTCCCACCTGCATTTTGTCCATTATTTGTTTGTGTGCCTGTTTGTATCAGATTGATGCTTGATGTATGTAATACACATCAAAGTTAAAAGTCAGACCAACATATGTATGTTTGCTACGTTAGCCATGACTGGAACAGGCTGGTCCACCATCATATAGAATTGCTAATACTTAATACCTTGCTGCCTCAGGGCACCCTGATGATGGAGACAGCAAGTACCTCTGAAACGTTGGTACATCCTAGAAGACATACATGGTCATTAAATTGTTTGATGTACATGAATATGGCTGGGTAATTTTTAGTCAAAATCTCCAGTACTAAACATTATGAAAATCTGCCCTTGAGTTGTGCAGACAGACGAAAGCGCATAAAAGGAAGCAATTTTTCACGAAGTGCTTAAGTTGGTTTCTTGGTTTCGTGCCCCCGTTTTTTCTGCGCCTGCCTTGTTTTTAGGACGTGTCGTTAGGTGTATTGTGTTTTGTGTGTTTATGAAGTATTGCACATTGACTTGTTCTACATCCTGAACTTCGATGTGTATGAAATGAACCTATCCTTCCTTTCCGTCTTTGGCTGATCATGGGCCCAGGTAGGGAGGATGTACTGACGTCAGGACCATAATGCAAACGAAAAGTTTCTAGATTTTAGTGTATTTTGAACATCGGGTCATGGGTAAGCGCAATTTATGAATGGTAGTTTTAAGAAGTTTCACGTACTTCGGCTTGGCTAAGAAGTTTGAAATCATTTCGTCGTGTGACGAGACGTATGTTAGTTAAGAGTTAAATTGGCGAGCTCTGCAGCATTCGATATAGAAAAATAACCAAACGCCGGGAAGGAATAAGAAAGTAAATTCTGCTGACACCTGTGAATTGGACCCAGTGCTGTGCGTTACATGTGCCGCTGTTTTACTCGCTACACGATACAGTTCGTTAGCGGCAGGTCTTTAATATAAAATGTGACCGAACTGTGACAATCGGCAGGTGCTCAACGCGGCAAGGTGAGTTATATGCAATCAGTTTTCTATTTACATTCTAATTGAAATCGTTTGTTTGCACGATGTTTTCACGCATCCTCCACACTATTCGCGGAAGTTCCGAATGCTCGTAATTTTACTAGTGAATTTATTTTAGTATATGTTTAGGTTTACCTTCTTTATTTCGGAATTTGGTGACTGATTATGTTAGGTTATAGTAAGCTTATTTAATTTATATCCGCTATGTTATTTTTGTTCTATTAAATGTAATAATCATGTATGTGAGATTATCAGTGCTCATTACCAAACTCAATTTGCTTCTGTCTCATTACACTTTACATCCAAAGTTATATCAAATACAAAGAATCACATGAAATATTAATATCATGGAAAATTAATGTACATCAAACAACTTTGTATAATCACAATATGATTTCATTACAACCCGCCTTTAATATTATGAACTCCATTATGATGGACTTTCACTGTGGGGTAGGCCAATTTGTTGAAATAATAGTAAAAACAGAAAATAATTATTACGCGACACATGCTCAGACAGGATTGTCGAGTAGGGGAAGGTTCATTGCAGTGTTTAGGTTATTTTTCCTGCGCTTGTTGATTATATTCTGAGAGTGTTTGCATTAACAAATTCTAGTTGTAAAAGCAAAATGTAATTGTTCTGTACCATGTTTTACAGGAATAACTATATAATTTATATCTTTTTATTTAGGGGTGGGAAAAGGTCCAGTTTCCAAAACGTGTTATTTTGTTTAACAGTTGAAGGTCAGAGTCCCAGAATTTAGTAATCCCAAGGAATAACTGTATCGTTGATTACCTTAAAAGTTATTATAAGGATGGCGTATCCAACATTTTATTGTAGTTAAAACAGAATCATACTTTTTTGTGGATATTAGAATTTATTTATGAAACTTCATACAACATAGGAGATTTGGTCTTAGCAAGATACACCTGTTTGCTTAATAAATATAAAGAGTTTACACTTAATGTCAAAACAGTTTAGATCACCTGTGTTTTCAAATGTAGTGATTTAAATGTAAATATATTGCTGTGCAGGAATCCGTTTGTTTCATCTCAAATAAACTGCTAATCCGCAAGTAAGCCTTCCTGTTATGTAAAATGTTAAGTGCGAATTGCTTTCCTTTTACAACCTTAAGATCATATATCTTCTTTCCCTTGTCTCATACATAGTCAGATTATTTTGTTATTGATTTTACATATATTTTTAAAAATTAATTTAAAAGTATTTTTATATATATTTAATTAAATTATAAATTATTATATAACAAGGAACTTGGTGATTTATATATGACACTGGGTATTGTTAGGATAGAAAACTTTAAGAGGCTGTGATATTCTATGTATGTAAATCAGAGGGCAAGGAAGAATGAATATAGGATTTTGGCTGGGAACAGCCACTTGGAAGACTGAAACAGATATGGAAAAATAACATTAAAATGGATTTTTAGGACCATGGGTTGTGGGATTGAAAGATGGATGCATCTGGCTCAGGGTCATGTCCAGTTTCAAGTTTTCATGTCAGATGTTCAGTTAGGTAAAATCCACTGGCAGAATATTGTTTTATACTTCACCAACTCAATTGTATTTCCTATTTTTTATACCAGTATGACTCACGTCGCTCAAAACTAAGGAGATAGGTATAAAAATACAAGATAATTGCAACTATTAATGTCATTTTTATGCCATTACTTAAAGTGTATGAAATGAATACATAATGAAGAAGTTATGTCTGTCCATATGTTTTAGTGCTGGGGACTTATGCTAAGTAATGGAATTAAACTTAATTTTTACATGTTTCAATCTCCTAGAACGCATATTTCACATGAAGTTCCAATTAAACTTCTTTGAAATGTTCATAATAAAAACTTTGGTAAGGGCTATAAAACATAGATTGTTATTGGGATCTGAAGTTTTATTTGAAAAGGTTTTTAATGCAATGTATCGTTAACAAAATAGCATACAAATAAATCATGATTATAGATGGTGTGATATGTTTTTAGTTGATTACCTCTGTCAGTAGTATTATTCTATGTGTTATTTCTAATAATGTTGTGGAATTATTTACATACAAATGTCTAACGGATACGTATTTGTGATCACAAGAATTGTCATGCAACTTGGATTTTCTCTTTTCATTTTGTTTCTTGAAGACATTTTTACTGCTGTTAGAACCTCAAATCAAAGATATTTCACTTGTGTGTTGGTAGTGAACATTTTATTGTTCTCATTTGCTCTCCAGTGCATATAAACTTAAGCTGCAGTAAAGATCTAATAAGAAAATAAATCTAAGGTGATATTTATTAAAAACAGACTTCTTTTGTCAAAGTAGTACTTAACAAATAGAAAAGCATTGTGTCAACAATAAATAAACTGCAAACAGTGTAAAAGCTCAATTTACTGTTGAGTAAGTCTTAGTTACACTTTTTTTTCTATGGCTGTTCGGTCCGTATTCGGTCCATGGCCTCTTCAATTCTCCTCTTCCATTCGGTTCTCTGTTAGGTCCGTCTGTCCAAGGCTATGATTGAGGTTTCGAAACATCTTCATTTTTACGGTGCAAGGTTGTTACCCTTGCGACCAACCGCAAACCTGGAGGACTTGCCTCTCACTATTTGTCCACAGTGCAGAACTTGTTTTGTTTCCATATTAATGAATTGTAATGCAAGAAATTAAGTAAGCTGCAGAAGTTTATAATTATTTTACATTAGCGTTCATAATGTTTGATGTATATAATCTATTGCCACTGCCTTTTTGTTTCAAGCTGTCCATAAAATGTGTATTGGAGTAAAGTGTTTTCAAGTTCTTGACCATGTGGTAGCCAGTACTTAGCCTATGATGTAGGTCCCAACACCTGATGTTTTTTTAACATCTGTTACAGAAGTGATTATTGAGTGAATATTATTACCATGACACATCATCATGGAAATAGTTGCAATTAAAAATTATCCTAATAATTTTGTACATAATTTAGGTACTTATTGTTGAAAAACAGTGTTGCACAGAACAGTCTCCATATAGACTTCATGTTGCCATCACAGTCCAAAAATTCTTGCAACACATGAACACTACACTATTTCAAGGTAATCTGGATTTCAGTTTTATTTCTTTCTGATGGCTAATTGTAGTCCATTAAAGTATTCTGATCATATTTTGTTCATCATTAAGCTGAATTGTTTCCCACTCATGATAGAAATGTTCCTTCTGGAATAAATTCCAGGCAGCATAGACCAAAAGAAAATCATATCAGCAGAAAGCAGTAAATAATCTATCAGACTCTTTTCCGCCTTCACATAACACAGTGTCGGTTTATTACGGGTAATTTTACAATAGCGTTCACACTTTATTCTTTGGACCAGAGAAGGATTTTATAAACCCAGGCCTCTAATTCCATGTAGCATTTTAGATAGGTTTTACTTGTTCAATGTTTCACATGGTTACAGTGGTTCTGTAATTTAAACTAAAATAACTTGTAGAAGTGTGAAAATGAACTTGTAACATAATTATCATTCATCTTAATAGTTGATCCTTTTGCAGCGCCATTTGATGTCACTGTTCCCTGATAATTTAATTGCCATTTTAAATTCAACAAGGAACTGTTTGAAGATGGCTGTCTTTCGGGTTATAATACTATGAGAATTATGTTTCTGCGACAACTGTGGTTGGATGAGAGAACCTTGTCTGAGTCTGCCTTTACTCATTACCAAATTAGGACTTCATGGTATGACTCATATCTGATCTTGATCTTGTTCTGTTAAATGAATATAGTTTAATTCTCAAAAGAGGTTTGTTGAAGAACAGTTCTTTTGTCTTTGAGGTGCATTTATATCATCATCCTCATATGGGCCCACTCCTGCTGCTCGCATTGCGTCTCGTACCTGCACATAAATGGATAATGCAGTAAATGAGAGAACCCAATACTAGAAATTGACATCTTTTTGTTCTTACAATATTTGGCACTATCTTGGTGTAATACAATTGGAAAGCCTACTTTACTAAAAAACATCCTTTCAGATAACAATCAGATAACTTCATTTCAGTATGAGTTATGGCTTATTTTCATGTGTTTTCTTAAGATTTATCAAATGCAAATATACTTTTTAACTGAAGAAGAAATGCTTGCTTGGTTTGAAATTTATAACTCTCAGGAAAAGGGGAACACAAAATAATAGAAATTCACCATGAAATGGGTAGGATTGATGTTGAAACAGTATTGTAGCTGGGAGGATAATATTAAAATGGATCATATACAGAATCACGATGTGGAGAGATGGACTAAATTCAATTTATTCAGGATGAGGCTGAATGGTGGGTTCTTATGAACATGGTAATGCACCTTTTGGTTCCAAGACAGCAGGAATTTCCTGTTTAAGATTTAAGATACTCATTGTAGTGAAGATGTAAGTTGTGGTCATTAGGGTTGTAATATTGTGCTCTTGTTGGTTACCCATGTAATATGCTACACCATGGAGTTTAGTTAAAATTGTTTAGCCAAAAAGTAGACACACATTAGTATCTGTTGAGACTAATAAAATAGCCTTATTCCATTACTTGACTCAGAAATTTAATTCAATTTATTTTAAGTACAGTACCTTCTCAGCCTCTTGCATTACTCTGAGGAAATTAAGGCCTGCAAGTTTTTTTAGGTCTTCTATACTCCACTGCCCTGTTCCAATTAGAGTAGTAAAAAGCATGGGGTAAGTTGACACATCCTCCAGTCCTTCTGGGGTGCTGGAATGACAGCAACAGTGAATTATTCTTGTGAAATGTTAACCACGATAGTTCTCACTGATAATATAATGGTATTGTGAATTATAGTTAGGGGTGTAAAATTGTTGGGAAGGGCTGTCATGCACTTCCAGGTTGAAATAAATGAGAATGTGTCATGACATGAGGCTGTTTTTATTGTTACTAAATGTAAAGTAGAAGCATGTTAAGACAAAGAGTTGATAATTTTCAGATCTAAGAAGATGAACTACCTGGACTGAAGACATAAGCAAATGAAATACTGTAAACTGTATAATTGAATCCATTCAGTTTTTATCACTGCATATTATTATGATGGTAGAAGTACTTACTTGAATTCCAGTGTTTTACCTATGATACAAATATATTCAAAGCATTTTCATTCTTTAAATTAGTTCATTATTACTACTTACAAATTAATTCCATCATAACCAGCACCAAGCCCCACGTTATCCACTCCAGCTATTCGCCTCACATGGTTAATATGCGCTGAAACAAGCCAAAAATTAAACACCTTCAAAAGATGTGGTTGTGTCAGGATAAATTAGTGTGTTCAAAACACATCCCTCTCTAACCCCTCACAGGATGTTTGGGTAATATTAACCTTTCTTTTCTTTTTTTTGCCAATTTTAAGATCAGTAGGTCCGTATGAATATAAATAAGTGCATTATGGACTGTTTACAGTTAAACAAAAGATTTTAAAATTCCTCCACCATTTCCACTTTAATGACTTCATACCAAACACAACACAGTTCACATGAACAAAATATCAACTTGTAATGACAATTTAATATAGATGTCATGTTTGAAAGAATATATGCATTTCTCAAAATGTTGTTTCTCATCCATGTAGTTAATTTTCAACCAAAATAAAATAAATAAAAGTTTCCCTCTTTTCTGTAGGGGAGATCATGTTCTTTTGAGTTATGACACCTGTAGTCTTGTATATGGTTTTCAACATTTCTCAGGAACATATCACCTCATTTTTACTATTGTAACAACATCATCTCTCAGTGATTCTGTGCACATCTTTCATATTACTGTTTGTAACATTCAGACTTTTGTGCATTAGAAAGTAGCCTTACCAACAGCATCATCTGTAGTGGCTGTATTCTGACAGGTCAGGAACTGGGAGTAGAAGTTGACCATCACCAGTCCACCCTTCAGACCCTAGCAACACAAATTTATTGTTGTATTTGTTTTCGGAATTCCTAGCATTTTCCTGGAAGGACTTAGAGAAACCACAAACAATGTCAGAATAGCCGATCATTGCACAGAGGTTTGAACATGAGAACTCTCAAACATGAAGCAAGATTGCCATACTGTTCGCTTTCATGTCCACTTTTCTCTATTCTGAAAATAGTGATGCTATTAAGGTGGCTTAAAGTGCATGTAAAAATTACAGTATGTTAATTGGGACATTCTTATGGTGCTCACCACAAGCCTGAGAACATGATCAGGCACATTCCTTGTAGTATTACACAGAGTTCTGGCAGAAGAATGGGAAAAGATGACAGGAGCTCGGCTTATTTCCAGTGCTGCCTGCATTGTACGCACTGCTACATGAGCCAGGTCCACCAACATTCCCAATCGGTTCATCTCCTTAACCACAGTCTGCAATAATTCAAATTAATGGACTGATGTTGAAAGAAAATTTGAAAAACTGAAATCATAGATAATTAATATGTGCAATTTTCCTGCTACTTATGGAACTGAAGCAAAAATGAAGCATGCAATAACACTGGGATGTAATTATACAGTCTGTAGTTTCAGGTACAAGAGGACTGAGAAGTTTATGTTCTTCAGTAAATACTATTAGTGTGATTAACTATAAGATGAGGTGAATGGGGCCTATTGAAACATGAAAGTGTATACAAATTTTTATGGAATCTGGAGAGAACAAGATTAATTTTGAGATGTAGCAATATATGGGAGGATTTAAAATTTATCTTAAAAAAATTGTATGAGTGTGTGGACTGGATTTAATTGGCTCAAGATAAGAAGAAATAGTGGGCTCATGTGTAAACATTAATAGACATTTGGATCCCATAAATGGTGGAGAATGTCTTGGCTGGTTGAGTATCTCCTTCTCAAGAAGGAGTCTGCTATATGAAGTCTGTTACTTTCAATAACAGATGACTATGAATTTTTAAATTAAACTTAACAGAAATGTCAAACTGAAATGCTATTTTTATTACATACACACCTTTCCAAAGCTGGTAAGTCCATTATGCTCTGGTTGCTTGCCAGGGCCATCTACAAGCAGAGAGTCGGCCCTGTCAATGAACATTATATTATTTTGAAATATGCCCTGGCAAATCTAAAGGAGTTAATTGGTTTCTAGGAATTTAAAGTTATTGCAGTTGAGGAAAACATAACGAAAATCGGTTTATTCTCATTTCACTTTCGTCAGAGTACGTTTCTAATTGTTCGCTGGACAAACAAATTATCTGATAAATGTAAGAGATTGTGCTAAAGGTCAGACAGTAATGTTACCATACTACATTTTCTGGACACACAGCAGCATTGGTAAGATTGCCACATTTTGGACCCTATGACTTCATGAATAATCTTCATCTTAATTTGCATTTCCTAAGATGTTTCCACTTCAGGTGGGTTTTCTGGAATCAGTAATAAGTATTGTTCATCAGTCTGTTTGGATTTTTTGTAGTAGCAGTAAGTGTTCTGTTTAAATGCTTTGTGGTTTGATGCAGTTTTGAAACAGAGAATTGACGCTGAGGGAAGGAAAGGGAAACTGTTGTGTAGGGAGTGGGGCAGGAGAGGAAGGTAACATGTTGGGGTGAACAGCATAGTGGATGCTGTCTAATGAGTAAAGCTCAGTAGTTGAGACATAACATTGAAGGAAAACAGTTGAAATGAGAGATGTAACTTTGGAGAAAAAGCTTTCTTTTCTCATTCTGTATCCATCTGCTTAATCGATGTTCTACAGGAGTTTGATGGGGAGGGCATGGTAGTTCAGATGAGAGGTTGAAGAAAAGAGTTTGTCTCCATCTAAATGGTTGAAATCCTGTGAGTTTTATTATTTCAGTGGCTTCAGTAAGTCTTGATGTTTTATGTCTTAGGAGTTTTGTCAAAATTGATACCACGTCTGATTTTTAGAGGATGTGGCTGCTGCTTATCATTGGTTCTCCAGTTTGGTGTGATTATTTAGATATTCTATTAGAGATTTAATGGCCATTTTGTGTCAGAACCTGTTTATCCTTCACTGATCTTTGATGAGCCAACATTTTGTTTACTGGCTCTTGAATGGTGTAGATTTATTGAGCACCCTAGAAATACTGTCAACTGTCCACAACCACTTCCTTTCAAATTCTTTCTATTTTGTTACTAATTATTCACCCTATCATTTAATGTTAATAATCTGAACAATTTACTGACAGTGGAAATTAAAGAAAATGACACCAAGCACAGGGAAAAATCTTTTGCTTAGGGCTCATGTATGACCACTTATACAAATGCCAGAAATAATTACCATGGTGTGTTGCAATTGGATGTGAGTGTCAGGTATCGTACGCCCACACTGTAGAGTGTCCGCAACACAGGGAGGCTACTGGCCAGTGAGTGTCCACCCTCAACACCAATTAGACTGCACAGCTGTCCATTAGCGTGAGCTGCCTTTATATCTATAACAAGTGTAGATGAAACTTGTCTGTGACAATTTGTGTTAATAATGCTGGATCTTAAAGAAATAGGGTGTAATGATGTGGGCTGAATTTCTCTGGTTCAGGATGGGGACCAGTGGCAGGCTTGCTTGAACATGGTAACGAATCTTTGAGTTGTATTGAAGGTGGGAAACCTCTTGACCAGATTATTAGCTTCTCAAGAAATACTCTGCTCCATGGAGCTAGTTATGAATTATTACCTAAAATTTTGGTTGCACGAAAACTAATTCTAAAAAATGAACATTGATTGAGGGTGTTTCAGATCAAGGTACTGGGGCAAGTGGATCTGAGAGAAAAAGTAACAGGATGATGGAGAAAATTACATGATGAGGACCTTTATAATTTGTGCTCATCATTAAATGCTGTTAGGGCGATAAAATCAAGAAAGATATGATGAGCTGGACATATAGCATGCATGAAGGAGATGATAAGTGTCTGAAAAGTATTATTTAGAAGGTATTCACTAAGTATTATTAGGATGGTCAAATCAAGAAAGATGAAGTGTCCTGGACATGTAGGGGAGATGAAAAATGCGTGTAAAATTGTAGTCAGAAAATCTAAAGATGAGATGCCACTTGGGAGTTGTATGAACAAATATTAAAATGGATTCTGGAGAGTCATTATGAGGATGGGGACCGACAAAACAACTACTGTTTTCAATGGTTCTAATCACAATGGTAAGTAACACCAGGTGATGTCTGAAGAACTGCTGATGAAACATGGGCGAATAGAACTAAATGCTGTAATTAACAATTATATTAAATACATAGTTCATTGTGACACTGCGTTTGAAAACATGCAGTGTTACGGTGAGCTACGATCTTTAGTATGGCTATAAACAGAATTATTCGCTCTCACCTGAGGTGCACATGAAGCGAGCATAATTTAGCGTAAAATTAAAGTATTCGTATTAAGAAGATCTTAAAGCATGCTGTAGGTAGTGTTTGGCACTCACCAGCAACTGATGTGCATAGAATTAGTGTTGGGTGATATTTCTCTGTGAGGCGTCGGATTACGTCGATCTGTTCTAAGGTTAACTGAACAGCATCCAGGAACTGGGATTCACATGGGACATACGCTGCCCAGAACTGCAAGGAAGAATTGTGTTAGACGATATTTATTTCAGTGTAATTTTTTAAATCATAGAAACGCATTCAGGCATATATCAAAAAGATGCAGGTGATCTTTTCCTCCATTCATACACTCAAAATTATCACTGTAGTCTATGACATTTTGATTAAATTACCTATACAATCACCCACTGATGCAGTCGCATTTTTATTCACGTGCCTTTGAATTTGATCACGGTCCATTGTGTGTTTTTGAAGAGAGGTAGGAAGTGGCTTACTATGACCGAGGTTTAGTTATTTGTGTGAGGCAAGGATTTTTCTCTTTGCCACACTATCCAGATCAGCTTTAGGGCTCTTCCAGTCACCACTGGTACTGTGGTAACCAGGGACACTTTCTACAGAGTAAAGGGGCCAGTGTGTTTGAAGTTAAAAATTTATCTCCATCTAAAGACAAGGAAACGAATGAGTCCAGCTTTATTTTCGCTCTCCCCCCACGTGCCCACATGGCGTATAGTGGGACAGCTTTACCTTTTTATATTTGTGATACCAGCAGACCCTGCATATTTTTATATTTCAACAATTGGCGAAGTTCTGGCAGGTTGATTGCGCTTGAACTAGTTAGTGAAAAGAGGGAGTTTGAGCTTATACACCATATATGTGTACGTTGTTCGACGATCAGTTTTATGTCGCCGAATCAAATTGTAGAGTTCAGTCGCGTTTCATACGTCACGTCATGTTCCCTCAGGAGTCGGTGAGCCGCGTTAGACGACGTCAATACCCTAGTGTCACAACCAGACTGTCACTGGAGTGGAAATTGGTACGAGTCCAGTTCTGCTTCTTAGCTAGAATTGAAGAATTGAAGAGATGTACTACAGTTTGGAAGGTGATGAACATAACCCGTCTCCAAAATGCGATATTTCATAAATCTTTAGCTTTGATGTTCATTTATTGTAAATGCAGCTAATCGTGTTAGATTTAGTATTTTTTTCATAAGCGGTTACCTTAAATACTCGCCATATATCGTAAATAATTTCTAACAAATGTTGTAGGTCTAAATCGTGATGATAAATTGTTTATCTGGTAATTCAAGCAGTGTACTTAGGATTAATGGTAAGAATATTTCTGTTCTTCCTTTCCGCATATTCTGTTAATTTCTGGCAGAACATAAATTCAAATGGTACTTCGGTCTCTTGTTTCATGCACTGCATCGTCACAATTCAATTTCGGCCACTCTTGAACCAAAATAAAGACAGCCATCTTTATACTCACCATCGTGAGAACCTCAAATCTCACAATTCTTAGCTTCTTTGATGATGAGGTTACAGTGTAGAGTTTAAGCCTTCTGGTCTATAGCATCCAATTACATTATAGTGAATGGTATGGAAGAAAATGAAGTGATCTTGACCTGTTTTAAATAATTATCTCGAAATTCTTTTCTTGACAGAAAATTTGTGTTATATCCGGGAAGTCGGCTGAAAATCTGTGCATGAATCATAACCGCTACGCAAGCCTGATCGACTAATTTTAGATCTTAGTTCATTTTATGTTACGCAAATAAAATGCGCTTTCAGATTGACATACATTGCAGAACCGTGGTCATGTCAGAACGCGTGGTGTGTGTTATGACAAGTAGATTTTCTTTTTCAGAGGGGAAGCTGTAAGAAAATCAACACAAATAAAGAATGGGCAGACAGGCAGGCAGGCAGGCGGGCGTCAGCATAATACTCACGCACTTGGCTACTGCATAATTGAATAACATAGTCAGCATAAATGCTGCATGCTGCTGGCTAATAGGATAGGATTCGCTCTTGAAGTTTGCACTGAACACTGCATCATGTAAAACATTTACACCTTTGCCCTTCGGTTCTTCAAGCTCTCGGATTCAACACGCAGACATGTACGTCATGGTCTAGGAGTGGAATGGCGAACCTTAAGTTCCCGTGCCAAAACTTGAGAAGTAAGAAATCCTGCTGAAATTTTACACGCTAACAGTATGTAATAAGTTTTTTAAAAAAATATTTCTATCACCTTGTGTATTTTTAATAAATTATTACCTGTTTAATAAGAAACTAGGTGTTGAATGTTGAATGGTAATGCTGCAATGTCAGGTTCGTGTCTTCAAAACAACTCAAGAAACACTGCGTTTATTAGATTTCATACAATTTGTCTTACAAAATAAACGTTAGCAAATGTGTGTAGAGAAAGTTGCAACCAAAATGTTCTAAGGGCCACATGCGGCCTGCAGGTTACTGACGTATAGCGTTGAATTATAAAATAACTAGTGAATGAAGAATTGAGAAGTACCTGAAAGGAAGCAGTCGTGGCTCATTTAAAGGCATCATCTCTAGCATTTTCCTAGAGAGAATTAGAAAAGAAGGGAAAGTCGGTTTTCCGTCTGAGATTGGAACCCGGGATCTTCCGAATAAGCAGCGTGAGTGCTAACCACTGGACTGCAACGTTTTATGTGTTATTATTATTATAAATTTATTTATTTGCTGTGCAGGGAAGAAGACCATTAACCAATATAAGATCGTACTGACCTGTGCCGCAACCAATCCCGCCTGTAGTCTAGGCAGGTCTGTGTGTGACCATGGGCTTCTGGACCAAGGTACCACTTTACGCAGATCTTCCCCGAAACGGAAGTCTCGAAGTCGGTTGTGCAAGAATTTGCGAATGTTCCACGGCAGATCGTTATGTCTGGAACACATAAACGATAGGTGTTTGCGTGTTTTAATTTGACTGGGACTGGGATTCCAACACGGCAGTAGAAAGCCACTGATAGAAATCAAGAAGGCATATGTAGAAACTCATTTCCGTTGTCTTTACTGTGACAATTCCAGTTATATTTATTATTGATTTATTTGTGGTTAATCTAACGACGCTGTCAAGTAGTTCAGCATCGGGCCCTTCAGTTATATATAGGCGTATGTTGTTTACGTGTATATGTGCGTTCAAGATAGTAGGGCTACTAAGTGACTAATATAGGCCTATAGGCCTTTATCTTGAAATTCTACGTTCTGTTTCGCCCTAAGCTGCTCACTACATCCTTTTTGGGTCCAAGTATTTTCATGAACACTTTTTGTCCTTACACTTACGCCTATAATTAATGTTTATATTTACTGGTACGCGTCTACGTTTGACAACCACACCAAAGAACAAGTAAAATTATGGTTTGTTATTCTGTGTTCAACGTTTTATATTTTTAGGTAGGAGAATGGAATGGCGAGGCATGTAGCATGCATGAAATAGATTAGAATGCATACAGAATATCAGTTGAAAAACCTGAAGGGAGAACTTCACATGGATGGGAGGAAGGTATTAAAAAGGTATTTTGAAGAAAATAGGTTACGAGGGGAAAAACTGGATTCAGGAGTCAGAACTGTTATGAAAGCGATAATGAACCTTCGTGTTCCATAAAAGGCGGAGAATTTTAGACGAGCTGAGTGAGTGTTAGTTTCTCTGGGAGCTTTCTGCTCTGTGAAGTTATTTAATTTATGTGAAGTTGATCATTGTCATTCTCATTCTTCAAATTGTCAGAAGCAATTGTGACCAGGATTCAATCTCCTGAAATTCAGTAGTCTGAGTAAAATTATTCGTTACTACGTCATTGAATAACAGTATTTTACGTATATATGTGTACATGCAGCTATGTATGTCTTTTGTTTCTGAATTTACGTGAAAAGACATTTCCTCGTAATTTAGCGTCGAACTGGCTTCTGGCCTATCGGACCGAAGATTGAACCAAGAATCTCTCGAATAAGATGTAGGCATTCTAACCACTCGACAGTAGCGTTCGGCTTGGATGTATGTAGAGGCCTATGTATGCATTGCGTCATGGCATGATGAATCGACTGCAGCTTAATGAACGTGGACAATTAACCACTAACTGGTTTTTATGAAAACTCCCCTCTGCAAAGTGGCGTGAGCTTGTCAGAATTCTAGACACTAGCAGTTTGACATAAGCGGTAATTACCACAGTTGATCCTCGTATGACTACTAAAAACTTTTTGTTTCGTCGTCAGACACCTTTCTCTCCCCCCCCCTCTCTCTCTCTGTGCTAGTTGGAAATTATGTATGTTCTCACGTACCTGCGTGAAGACGTAATTAAGAGTTGTGAGATATGAGGTTTTCACGGCGGTGGGTCTAGGCGCCGTGTAAACTCGTCCGTAGAAGCCAACGTTTCAGAGAAATATATTGTCTCCATTTCTATCCCTGAAGATGGAAATAATGTTTTCACCCCTTAAGATGGAGGAAGTATGTAGGTGCAGGTTGATTAATTCTTACTTATTTTCCATAAAGCTGACTACTCTTGTTTGCGTCGATGGTTGTGATGATGGGGTTTGTTTTGCAAAGCTTTAACTAACTCTGACTCCACGGAGCAGAGTCTTTCTAGAGAAGCTGGTAGTCACTCATCTATCCCGCCTTTTATACAACCTGAAGGTTTGTCATCTTTATCATAATCTTTACACGAGCAAGCCAGTGGATCCTATTCTGAGATAAACAAGTCTGTTTCACTCCCTTACACCATGCATCTCGAACGTCCATTTCGATGTTTTCTTCCCATCTATGTCTAGGTCTCTCACGTGGACTCTTCCCTTGTCATCCCAACCAAAACTCTGTTCGCATTGACTAATTTCACTTGACGAGATCGCAGATTATATTTTATTCATTCACTCTCACCCGTCCACTAGTGGCACTTCGTGGAGGAGTCTTGTTGCAGCTTCCAAGCGCTGCTGTAGTGACGTGCCACTGTCGCTTCCTGACCGCAGTGCCAGCGGAACTCCGACACTCACTCCCATTGCTACCAGAAGCACCGCTAGAATCGCCAACCAGCGTCGCGGGGCGCCGATCAGCCCAAATATCCCTGTAACACATCATAGCCAGATGTCTTTCAATGCTCTGCTCTGAACATTAACTTCTGCAAAATAAAAAAGTCCAATAGTTCTGCCTTATGATGGCTTTGTAGTCAAGTTCTGGTCTTCTCTATACAAGGTCTTTTGTTCGAGACCACCTTGTATCTGTGGATTTTAATGTTTGTATTATTGGGGATCAGTTCAAGGGGAGAAGTGTTTATTTTTTCCTCTAACCATCACAGACAGGCTCCTGGGTAACTTGAGCGTCCACTCCAGTAGGTACCTGGGACGGTGTTTTAAAACTGACCACTCACCTTCGTCTAGTGCAGGTGTTAAGAATGAGTGAAGCTTTGCCTCTGTCTCGCGTATTCTTCTTGAAGTGGTGGTGGACAAACGTCGCGTTTAATGAAACAGCACTAGATTAAAGAAGTGACGGACCTAATTTGGAGTGGGGCTTCAACGTGTTGCTTGCAGGCATTGTGAGCTCAGATTAATTACACAGAGGAAAAAGCCGGGAACATATTCTCTGCCACAGCACGTGAGAAAACCGGGATAAATAATTTCACGCCTTTTTACTGCCGTTCAGGTATTTTGTTGAAGCCAAAATGCTCATCACCTGCAACAAGGCTGTTCCATTGTTCCTGTTTCCATTATAGATGGCGTCTACTGTCGTGAGCGCAAGTCTTGTTTTGCTGTTACTGCTGTCCATTGCGCACACACGCCATCGGCTTGGTACTTTTGAAGATTATGAGTGGAGCGTTCATGTTGACCCTGTTAGCCCGGCTAACATTTTAAAAGAATTCAAAAACTGTATTTTCATATTTTTGTGGTTCAGTGGCCTAAGCTTAAACCAGCTGGCTAACAACTCCTGGCTGGTAAACTGGCCGATGGTGCATTATATCTGATCGATTCTGCGTGTTCCAGTGTATGGAGTACCACTGAGCTACGGAAGTAAGACTTCCTGTTTTTCGTTTTTGAAAGTGTTAGTCGTGCTAACACGGTTAAAATGAACGCTCCTCCCCTGGTTCAGATATTATTGGATTCAGTGTCATTTAAAATACTAGCAATACAAAATAAAACATAATTTGTTTTCTGCTATTCTCTTGATACTGTTAGAGTAGTTAAATAAATATGTATGCGATGAGATGGACATGTAGCACGTATGTGAAAATGAAAAGTGCATGTATTTCTTTGTTATTGAGACAGCTCAAAGGAAGGGTCCATGTGGAAATCTGGGCGTAGACCGAAAGAAAACATTTAAATGGATCTTAGAGAAGCAATAAACACGATTAATTGTTTGTTTTCTTTAAAAGCAGAAATTTTTTTTAAGGCAGACCGTGAACCTTGAAATTTCTTATCAGTTATTTCTGCTGCAAGGATTATGATTGATTGTGATATGGTACGAAGATTATGTCTGATTAGCTTAAGGAATGTTTTTGGATGCTGTGGTTCGTGTTAATATACAGTTCCAGTACACATCTGTAGTGACTCAGAAAAACATAAAATTTTTCAGCTGGAATGCAAAGGATACTGCTCCACGAGTAGTGAAATAAAACACTGTCAGCAATTATTCAGTTGCATATAGCGTGCTCATTCCGAGGTGTACCCAGCCTACAAAGAGGTTGGAGGGGGGGGGGGGGCACGCTTCTGTGAAGGCAGCAAATCAACGTAGAAGTGCTTAAATAATAATTGAACTGAATAAACAAGCGGCGCGCAGTTCTCGTTGGCTGTGCTTTGTTATGCAATAATAAAAGCGACACCTGGCTGCGCCTTCATTTCCTTTAAGAAAGCGTATGTGCACCTGACATCTGTGGATGATGAATTAATGGGGATTTGAAAGGAGGGGAGGAGCTAACTCAGTGACAGACTTAAGACATTTCTGACTTTAACTTAATACGGGAAACTGTTGGAGTCCAGGATTGTATTTTTTTATTTTGTTTCAACCAAGGTGTTATTTAATGAATTTAATATTCAGTATGAATGTAGTGATGGTTTTAATGAGATATGAGATTTTCAAGAGACAATCCCATTTAAAATCATTGTTAGGATCGTTCCTGGAACAAGATAATTTTATCTACAGAGACTAAACTTTGAATGTTCTTACTGAAAAACATTAAATGCTAATGTGATATTTTAACTACATAATGTAAAATTGGACTTTACGTGGAGCTACCGCGTCTGTACGGTTGATATGTAAAAATGGTCGATTTAAGTGGAGTAAACAGTCATTTGTTCGAAGCCAAAACAAAATTCGAATTTAAATACATAAATCCTGCGAACTGTGAGAGTGAAAGGTGTTATATTTTTGAATTCTGGAGTCACTATTAAACGTTCAGCTTAATATAAATTTTGCAAAAATTATTGCCTCAACAGAAGTTGAGGGCTGTAACCTAATATTACCACACCTAATTTCAGGCTCATAGACCTGCGCTAAGCGGCGATATTGTCACTTCCACCTGAGAAGATCACAAGGTTTCCATGTGGATCGTATATTGTGACGTGGCGTGTCGTAATGTTCAGATCGTTAATTGGTTCAAACGTAATTTCTTTACAGGGGATCGCTGCAGCATGGTATCCCCTTCAACTCTATTTTGCTGCTGTAGTGTACGTATAGATATTACTGTGGACTGACTGACGTGCAGGATCGATTCTCGAATTCAACTGCTTTATTGATGAGGCGTTATGGTCAGTCACAATTACAAATCCTGAAGGACACTGTGTCCTGTGGCCTGCGATCGTTAATATTTGAAGTGTGTGTACTGACCCTCGGCCTGTCATTCTCTTGGGGTGTCTGGTGTCCCTTAGCCGTGCTCGTGTGTCTATTATCCAGCGGTAAATTTGTTGAATTCTGTCTCTCGAGGACTGACCTTATGTTATATTGCTATTAATCTGGTTTGATACTCATTCATTTTTAATGTGATGAAGTTCAGATATTTGAAAACGAGCGTAAGAAAACAGAATGATGTTTATAATAGAATTAAGAGGAAATTAAACTTTACATGCAGAGTGTATTTCTTCCTGCTTGACCGCGAACAGTCGGCAGCGCGGTCTGCCGGTCAGGCCTCGATCTGCCATGTCTCCGCAGGGTTAGCTGTCGGTGGAGGTAGGTCCAATTATCGTGAACGTATTTATATATAGCGCATGAAACAGGGATCTTTTCGTCATGAAAAGAAAGTTGGTGAATTAGTCTTGGATTTTCTGCGCGTAGATTGAGGGAGTTAGAGGACTAACTGCTGAGGAGAATATTCGACCTGACAGAGAGAATTGAGAATGTCGCGCAGAAAGGTACTTCATAATTTTCGTTTTTAATTTTATATTTTGTAGTGATTAAATATATGGGGATGGGTAGATGGGTAGATCATGTAGCACATACGAAGATGATTAGAAACGCGTAGGTTACGTAGTTTAGATCTGGTAACCTCAAGGAAAGAGATAGCTCAGGCAACCTAGTCATAAATAGAATGATTATATTAAAATAATCCTCAAAGAAACGGCGTATTGATGTGTGGAATCGATTCAATTAACTCGGAGTAGAGTAAAATGATCACTTTTTGAGGCGAGGCATCTGTTTCTCGGATCTCATTTTACCCCGTGACCCCCTCCACCATTCGCGTCGTAAAGTTGAAGCGGAAAACTCACAAAGCTATCACAGAGTCCCGCAGGACGGTCGCACGGATTTCATGGCTTTGTACTAGAATTAGCCGTCCAGAGGCGAGGGTCATACATACGGAATCACCCTGCCTGCTCCTTCTGCCACAAATGCGAAGTCTTGAAGTGGAAAGTACGTGAAGAAACGTGCGATTCATATCTCGAAGGCACGGGGAAGCATAAAAAAACAACTAACAAATATATGCAACCGTAGGTTATTGTCAGTGTATTATGAAAAATTTCAACAGCACCCCAGAAGAATTTTTTTTAAAAAAGGGAAAACTGGTCCCTGCATAAATGAATGCGGTTCTGAGTTGAATAGTAGAGATAAGATTTAGTGGTCAGTAGAAACAGTTCGTTGCTATGAAATGCTCACTCCGTCAAAGTACCTAAAGTTATATTGAAAATTAACTAATGGATTGTTTTAGTGTTTCCTAACTCTGTTTTAATAATAAAATTATCAATGTCTAAGTCAATATTTTTGCTCACATCATAATTATTCTTGTGGATTCATTCCTTCTTACTACACGGTGCCATTATCAATAAGTCAGGTCTTTTTAATTTGCATTTGTACAATTAACCGTGTAGGAACAAAAGTACAACGTGTTACTTCTTTTGGAATCACCTTGCTTTATTCAATTCCCAGCATCCCGAACCCAGATTTCAGTTATTCAAACTCTGATTTAGATCAAGAAATTCAAGTTTAAACGTGCGAGGTCCCTAAACTAAACCCTCTTTCCATTAGCATGTATAGGAAGTAAGATGAACATCGTTTGGAACTGACTTTCAGAAATTAAATTCGCTTTTAAATAATTTTTCTGAACAGAAACCGACTCAGTGATCGCGCCTGGCAGGTATGCCGTGCCGCACCGCCAGAACAGTCGCCAAATATCCTCACTGTAGTATTACAGATATCTGAGTATAGTTTCTTTTATTTTATTTATTCATTGATTACAAAGTAATTTGTTTTGTGGTGTTAGAAGAACTAACTAACTAGATGGCTTACCGAAACCGAAGGTTCATCACCGAATTAACCAAAGCCCTCCACCGGTCCCTGTCCTGGGCCAACAAAATCCAGTTTCCTTCAACTCCTATCTCCGATAGATACCTCCTGAGATTATCCTCCCATCTACGTCTAGGTCTCCCCAGCGGTCTCTTCCCTTCAGGTTTCCCAACCAGTACCCGGTGCACATCTCAGGAAGCCCGCGTTTAATTGTTTCAAAATGCAAAATATCTTAAATAGCCAACTGTTATTTCGCTGCTTCTTACCTGAAGCAGCGGAAGTGGAGCTCGGTGTGGAGCTGACCTGGGGATAGAACGTCGTTTCTGGCTTGGTGGGGGCACCATCAGCTTCCATTGGGTAGTGGGTTCTGCTGTTATGATCGTCTACTTCTCCCTGTAAGAAGGTAAATTTAATTTGCTGAGCGATTATCGCCTTCATGTGACGAGTTAGTTTAAAGAAAATTAGTTTCGGTAGGCGTAACTCTGTGTTGCAAGCTTTATAGTTTCACCCCATCAGAAGTCAGGAACTGTAATGTCTCCTGCAGTAGAAGATGGCTGTTTTATGGGTTGCTGCGCCGTGTAGTCTGGTAGAAGTTAACCGACGTTTCAGTGATTCTTGCTGCCTCCATTATCAGGGCGAGGCAGCGAGGACCTCTGAAACGTCGGTTAAATTCTCCCTGACTACAAGACGCAACAACCCAGCAGACTGCTATCTTCAGACTCACCGCCGTGAAAACATCATACCCTACTTTTTCCTGTAGTACCTTCCAACAATAAATCAGAGTTCTTGTTACGCTCACGCTGTAGTAATTTCAGTGGATCCGGCATGGCTGTGTCGATACACGCAGTGACTAGGCTATTGGCGGACTTTTAGTCGGAACGACGTAACAAGAATATGCATATTATTTTCACAATGTTCGTCTTTCCGTCCGTATGTCCGATATAACAACAATATGACGGCTGAATGGACTTTAATAACATTTAATTGTAGAAAGTTTTATTTAAATTTGTCGACACATTCAAATTTTGGTTAAAATCGAAAAACGATGGACACTTTACGTAAACACTTGCATGCTTTTCTGCACGTATTTAGAACATGACTCGCTAAATATTAATCAGGACGAATTTTTTTTCTCACAGATGGTTTAAAAAAGTTAAGAAAAATATAGAAAAGTGCCCAGTAGGGCTACAATTTTCCTCTAGGTCTTAAGGTTTCGAAATAATTAAATAAAAGTGATTTTTATACTGTGAGAACTACAGAACTGTTGGGCTGGATACAATTTTTTATTGGAAGTCCTAGCTTATCTGTCCCGACTATTGTATGCTATATGCAAGAAAACATTAAAAGTTACCGTTCACTAACTGGACATTTAGAGGTAGGAAGAGAGCGGCGAACACAACATAATTGTTACGCTGTGCGTATACTTCCTTACTTTTTTTTCCCCCACCGCGTCCAGGCTGGCTATGGGGTTCACCCAGACTCCCTCCTGTGAGTACCGAAGGCTGTTTTCCCGGGGGTAAAACGTCGGGGCATAAAGTTAACCACTCACCTTCATCTGGCGTCGTGTATAAGCTAAATAATGCGTGGAGCTATACGTATATTTCCCCAGATGTCTTCATGGTGTATTTCTTATTTAATCACAGTAAGAGACTATGTTGATTAATTACATCACGGGCTGGAACGTTTGTCAGACCTGCTCTTGTTTTCCTAACTTTGTAAAGGGAGACAGTCTTATATATGATATCAAGTCCGTGTGTTTGTCCCGCCAAATAATTTTGAACTTTGTCATTAATATTACTAACATTTGGTATGAACATTATACCATTAGAGGCCACCCCACCGCTGTACTTTATTTCTTACCATAAATACTGTGGCCGTGTCAACGTCTGAGGTGGAAGTGACGCGAGGGTACTGAAATTTTGTGAGGTAATAAATCTTCGAAATATAAACATTTGTGTGTGTGTTTTTTGGGAGGGGGGTAGTATATAAAACAGTAGTATAAGTAGACCTATGTTTAACTTTTCATTTGACTGGGGAGAACTAACGAACCATGTTATGTTCTATGTGTTAACAACTAGGCCTACGAACATGGCGAAGGTTCGAAACTCAGAGGCTCTAACGCAGGCGGTATCTCAGCTTGTGGAAATTATACATAAAAATGGGTCATTAATCGCATAATTATTAATGTGCACTTCTTGATTATCTCATCACAGACACAAAAACATTTGAAGGGAAGTAGGGATTGTAAATACTTCCTAGAACTTTTATTGACAAGTCGCGGGAAAATATTTAATGACAGCGACGCTCAGTCACAGCGGTAGGTTCGTGTATTAACACTCATACAAATGACAGGGTAGTTTTACGAACGGCTACTGTTACCTTAAAATTACCACCCACATCATCCAGCCTGTAGTCAGTTATTTTGCCGATTTTGGTAACACAACACAGAAAAACGTTAGAAAATCGGCAGCCATGCAGACTACTCGAAAAAATGAGAATCATAAGAAAGTATTAAATCTGTTCAGTGTGCTCTCCATTACGTCTGTATGCGATAACGCGGTACTTCGGACATGTACACGTACGTGAACTCATCCATGTAAACTCTTGCCTTGAGGAAGCCTCAGATATGTACTGAGATCCGGAGACTGTGGTGTCCGTACCACTAGATCTCTTCTCCCTGTCGAGTTCACGAGCACAGACACAAAGTCTGACAGTGTTATGTGAAGTGGCACTGTATTGCATGGGCCATTGCGGCATGCTTTCTATTTACAGTTGGATTTTAGACATCGACTCGTTTCCCGAGTTCAGGTAACGTCTGTTTCTAAAAAGAAAATTATGCTAAGGTCCTATGTGCTCCAGTTCTCAATACTTCCTATGATATGCATCTTTTCGACCGTCTGTAGCAGACTTTCGGTCCTTCAGCTGGGAACACGCGAATCGACCCAGTTCACATACATGTGGGTATAGAACCTACAGTTCCACATGAAGAACATTCAAATTATTAGGGCGATAGACACCCGTTTCTTCTATAAGCGGCCGAGCTCTTAACATAGGCCTACATAATCACGAATTTTCTTTAAAATGTTTCCAGTAGTGCTTCTCTACGCAGCTTATTTTTTGTGTGTTTAACCCACGTGCGCTACGTCAATGTCCCCCTTCTGCACCCCGCTGCTGTAGCGGCAATATCCCACTAAGTATATTTTTTCTTTAACACCAGTGCCTACAAAAAATTAATGATGTTAACAAAGTAAGTGGAAGAGTTTTGCTGTGGCAATAGAAAGGAATACTTATTTACTAAGGGTACATGCGCTTTTTCATCACATTCCATGCTGTATAATCTGAATTCGTATTGACAGCGTCGTTAAACAAACCATGAATGTATTGGAGATCATCTCAAGAAT
Source organism: Zootermopsis nevadensis (assembly GCF_977971745.1). NCBI lineage: Eukaryota > Metazoa > Arthropoda > Insecta > Blattodea > Termopsidae > Zootermopsis > Zootermopsis nevadensis. The sequence continues at coordinate 13,922,098 of NW_028259142.1, forward strand.
GTATCCGTCGCGAATGCTGAGGTACATTGAAAGTTTCTTCGCCATCACCAACCTGTGTGTGGTGCCGGGGACTTGGGGTGTACCCCATGTGATCACAGGAACATCGACACCTCGCGAGGTGCTCGTTCAAATCTACTTCGTCGTCGGTCTCCGAGTTGTCCCGCTGGCTGCATTCCGTGCCTGCGCTGTAACGCCTCGCGTGTTGAAGTTGAGGCCGGTAACGGTCAGCGCTGCAAGTCCGTCTCGTTCTTTGTTTCTTGACCCACCTGTGGATTTTTAGAATTATGCTGTTTCAGAATATGTGGTGCAAATATGGATTTCCTTATTATTATTTTTGGGTCCTATTACGAATCAAATAAAAATAAAAATTACTAACTACCTACCTTCATATGATTACGAAACTTGAATCCTGTAGTATATGTGCAAATTAGACTAAATTTATTTCGTCTAAAGAATTTTTTCAGCGTGCAGAAAAAATGGGACTCAATTACGGAATACAAAGAAAAAATTATTTGTGAAAAGTGGTGAAATTACAAAAATTACTATCCGAAAATTAGAAAGTAAGAGCTACTTATTTTGCCTGAAACTGCACGGCTTATTCATTTGAACAAAAAAGTTGGCATTCTGATCTACTGCACGTAAATAACGCAGTTCATGTAACCTTAAACGTATTTGACACTAAGGAAGTCGTCTTGCTTTTTCTGAATTGTTTGATGGCTTCTCTCATAGCATCTTCTTTGTCCCAGTTTGCTCTGAGGCTTAATCTTAGGTGCCATATCCATCAATCCTTAAAAGTGAGAGGACGGCTGTATGTCCAATATTAACCCAAGGAGTTCTATCTGTGCCAAATATCGGCTACCTGTTAACCCCACTCAGCTTGGCAGCTTTATGTGTGCCTATTTTGCTTGGAACATTTTAAATTCTGGCTTTGTGTATTTTGATTGTTGTAATGAGTGTGAATGAAGGACTTTCAGGTAAAAATTGAAAAAGGACAAAATTTCACAGCCAGGCAGTCAATTTCCAACATATCTGAAATTTTATTTCCATGACTAGGGGTTAAGAGTTATTAGACGTAATAAAATACAGTACACATCATTAAGATGTTATTTGTTGTTTTAACAGGCCTGTAGACGTTCCGTAAAACTATTTTAGATTTGTAAGAAGTAAATGTTAAATTTCACTCTTTTAGGTCCTATACAACATTAGTAATAGGACTGGCACAAATTAGCATGAGCCGATATTTTTAGCAAGGCTATTACGAACTCTGCTCGGAAGGTTTCGCCCCATGGGATATAATCATTTTTTCGTTTTTGGGAGACCGATCCACTGTGATCACGTATTTATTTAACTGTCTAATTAAAAATAACCAGTGGCCCTTCCCTTGGGAGAAATCCATAAGAATTAAATCTCTGACACCAAGACTTAATTGATAAACGCAGATCTTAAATAACACAGACATAAATTCAAATTATATCCCAGACTGAACATTACGGCAGAGTGGAATAGTCTGTGGATCGATTCTTGATTCGAGACTGCCTATCATGGCAGGTTTTTCTGGATGTACTCTGACCGTCGAGTGAAATGCTCATGTAGTACTTATAATAGTCCACGGCAGTTTCCTTTCTATTCAAGTTTATCATTAAAATCATTCTCCTATTTGACCTTAGTTGTAGTTCGACACTAAAAAATTTGCGGTTGAAAACGCGTCGTTAAAAGATAAATATTTTATTTAGTTGTTTTTTATTTTACTAGGCTGTCATTAGCTCAAATTATCAGGATAATAAATTATGAATTGAATAGGATAAGGAAGGAAGCGGTTGTAACCTAATTTAAGTTATCCCGATATTTGTCTGCAGGTACTCAGGAAAACCACCTTAGTCTGGACAATCATTCTGGACGCATATTTGAATCCGGGACCTCCTGAATACGAGTTAGGCGTGGCAACCAGCCGACTGCAACATTCGGACTTTATTCTGAGCTATTTTACACCCACGCAATCTATTTACTTTAAGATCCATCTTAATATCATCCTCTCATTTACGCCCGGACATCCCAAGTGGTCTATTTCGTTTATGTTTATTAATTAATATTACTTATCTATTTCTCATCATTTCCATGGGTGCTACATATTCCTCCGATTTCAACATCCTTGATTGTATCACCTTAATGATATATGGTGAAAGGTACAAAGAATTTACTACGTTGTTACGTTTGACTTTTATGTGTCTGTTGTGATTGTAAAAATGTTTAAGGAAGTATTATGTTTTGAAAATTGACTGCTTCTTAAAAGGATCATTCCTTTCACAAATGAGAGCGGGTTAAGCTTGATTCGAAATACTTTAATGGGCTACAGGAAGAAGAAAGATACTTAGGAAAGTAAAAGCATTTAAAATGTGTTCTTGTTAGTAACAGTTAATATATACTGTGTAACATTAATATCCAACTTTGGATTTAGATCATAAATACACGGGCTGTATACTATGAAATGTTACTACAGGTAAGGACGTGAATTAAACGGAAGCTTTCTTATACAACAAATTTTACCAGGTTCCTATGGATTCTGTTATAAGTAAGTTTTGAATCTACGTTACCACTGTTCCTTAAATCACGGGGTAACTGTGTGTACCACATACTTTATTAACACTCATTAACACTGTATTTTTCCACAAAATGTGTAAATTATTCCGTATGATTCCCAGAATAAACACTGGCTATTTCCTTAAAAGCCATTGACCATTGATCTTTTGCCTTTTTTGAGGTAGTAACAGAATCTTTGTACCTACTATAAATTATTAATACGGAACCTGTCACCCTGGTAGTTGCTCGCTGCGTGCAAGTACGTCTCAGTCATGTTGAGGAGGGCCTGTACGTGGTCACCGTGATCGAGTCGTGGCCAGGACGCGCTGTTTCTGTACAGGTCCATCAACTCGGGGTTGCTGTCTTGTCTGATCCCCTTCAGCGTTCCCATCGCAGCGATTCCGACAACAGCAATATTATTTCTGGTGTTAATATTATTATTAATGTATTTTCCTGACGTTGCTCAACGGTACTTTGTGTCAGCGCATATTTTCAGAAAATTGAATAATAAGATAAAATTTTAAAAAAACTTTAATTTTTATCTGATTTATTTTTATTGTTCAATTTTATAAAAGTGTGTTTTACCGGTGTGTTTTTAATAAATCTATTTATTATGAAACAACTTAAAACGTATGTATCTCTACCCGTTTATCACAGCAAATAACTTGCATCTTTGTTTCTAACAACACTTATTATTTTAATTATCTCTTATTGCTTGTGGTCGTGGTCGCGGTAATGATAATGGCTAAAGATTTTCGCGAACTGTTTTAACCACACTCCGACCTAACACAGCACTATGCGAAGCGACACTGATTCCGTAACACAACACAAGATTTAGAAATATCAGTTACGAGTGCGCGTGCCCGTAGAAATGTCGCGTGATCTCTGCATTGTTGAGAGGTGGTACAAATGTAACGGTAAGGATATCGTAAGTCCGAGATTAGGTGAGCGAATCTAGCAAAAGTAGGAAGGTAAAACTTACGATAGGCTGCTTCAAACTGCACGATGTGAAATCACACACGTGAGATAGTTTACGTTTGTCTCTCCGTATGATTCATCATTGAAACTACTGAAAAGATTTCAGTTACATTTCATGTCCAGACAACACTAAAATTGGCTGAACCCCATTCTGTTGCCGATGCATTTGCTAAGCATTTTCAGTCGGTCTACAGTACCTCTTTAGGCGTATCCCCTTCCCCTGTGGAGTCCTCTGACTTCTTGTCTTTAGCCCCTATCTCCGAATTGGACATTTGTAAAGCAATTCGTCGTCTGAGACCTTCCAAATCTGTCGGACTTGATGACATTCCTAGCTTTGTTATAAAGGGTTGTTCGGAAATCTTTGTTCCTGTTCTCAAGCACATCTTTAATCTAAGTTTAGCACAGAATTATTTCCCTATTTTATGGAAACAGGCAGCAGTAGTTCCTGTTTTTAAAAAAGGTAACTCGGCCACTGTTAGTAACTACCGACCCATTTCTATACTTAATACTTTTTCCAAATTATTTGAACTTGTTATTTATGATCATATCTCACATTACATAAAGTCGAAATTAAATCCTTGTCAGCATGGTTTTACTAAATCTAAATCTACAGTTACTAATCTCGTAACTTATCTTGATTTTATTAACCCAATAGTTGGCTCCCAGGGTCAAGCTGATGCTGTTTATTTTGATCTTAGCAGTGCATTTGATCTTGTCCCTCACAATCTATTACTCAACAAGCTCAGTGCTTTTGGACTCTCTGATGGTTATGTACACTGGTTTCGTAGTTACTTAACCAACAGACAATCCCAGGTTCGCGTTTCTGGAACTCTTTCGTCTCCTTTTGTAGTCCTCTCTGGAGTTCCACAGGGATCTGTTTTGGGTCCTCTACTTTTCAACTTGTTTATTGATGACATATGCCAAGTAATTAATCATTCTAAATGCCTTCTTTTCGCTGATGATATCAAAATTTTTCGTGCCATTAAATCTCCCAACGACTGCAATCAACTTCAAACTGACATTGACTCGGTACAAGGTTGGTGCACTGCTAACTTCATGAAACTCAATATTAGTAAAACTACAGTAATTTCCTTCTCCAGGAAAACCACTACTTTGATCTTTGATTACAAACTTTTTCATTCCTCCATAACACGTACCGATACCATTAAAGACCTGGGAATATTTATCGACTCCAAGCTCCGATTTCACAACCATGTTGACCACATATTTTCACATTGTATTAAGTTGCTGGGTCTTGTTCGCACATTAACCTTTTCGTTCTCTTCTCTCGATTGCCTGTATATGTTATATGTAACCTTAGTTAGATCCAAGCTCGAGTACGCCTCGGTCGTTTGGAATTCTATTACGACTACTGATGCCAACAAACTGGAACGTATTCAGCAGAAGTTTGCAGCCCTTTGCTACTATCGTTTCCTCCCCCAAGTTCATTACAGCTACGCTGATGCGTTAGAGTATTTAAAACTCCAGACCCTGCGTAAGAGAAGGCATTGCAGTGATGCACTGTTCCTTGCGCAGGTTTACCGCGGTTTTAAATGCTGTCCTTCCCTTCTGGAAGCTGTCGGTCTCCGCATCCCTGCTCGGAATCTGAGAGATTTTTCTATGTTCAGTTTTAGCCCCTTGTTCAAAAACAGTTCTTCTGCTAGATGCGCATCAGCTGCTAATGTTGTCTGCAGGGATTTGGACATATTCGAGACGAAAATTGTCACACTTAATCATATTCTATAATAGCATAATTTACTTAATTGATTCATGTTATTTTACAAATATCCTAATGTAGTTAGTAGTAATTTTCTGTGTACTTTCCGTATCAATGTATTTTATATATTGCTTGTTTTACCTTTTATGTTTTACTGTGTTTGTGAGTTTATCTCTGTGCTGTATCTGTAATTGGCCACCAGGCTGTTGATACAGCACACAAATAATAAAGAATTGAATTGAATTGAAATAATAAAGATGTTAATTTTGTTTCGTATCGTTCCTATGTAACAGAGGTTCCCGAAATATTTCAGTCTGAGACTTTCTTGATGTGAATAAGTTTAAGATGACTTAAAATGTGGCTTAGAAATGTAAAAAATAATTATTAATGGATTTAGAGTTATTTATGAAGTATTTTAAATGATATCAGATTATGTTTCGTGGCCTTTCTTCTTATCATTTTGTATATACTTTAATTAGACCATTGCCAGTTCTCCAATAAAGTTCCACAACCCCTTTTGGAACCAAGGCTTCTACTTAGGGAAACTACACCACCGAATTTTTGTGAAGCTTAAGTCGAATTTTATCAATTTTTTTAAAAACGTTTAATCAGATAAAACATTTGTATGTGATACAAAATACAGACCTCATTTTCTTCAACAACTTTTGCTGTATTTGTAACACGTCTTACTAATTCATATCGTTTTTGTCTAGCACATTCTTGCATTTGGTGAATAGTTGACTGGGGAAACAAAATGTTTCAGTTAAACATCGGGTTAAAATTGTATGCTGAGATATTACAGTCGATCGATAATCTACATCCAAAATTTTCCAATTTTTTGTTATTATTCTAGTATGGGAAGAATGGATTAAGTATCGTAATTATTTAATTGGAAACATTATACAAAACTATTACTGCTTGTTATTAATACTTAATTATTAATTAATAAGAATGTGCACAAAACAATTCTCTCGATATAGGTTGCAACACTTTGTAATGAGATAAATGGTATTTTCTAAGCACCTGGCAAAATGCTAGTTGTTTGATTATACAGTGGAATCGGTATGGATTGTTGTCTTCTGAATTATGGCGCTGTATAGTTGTGTAGTGGTTACCAACATTTCGGAGTGACTAATAGCCACCAAGTTAAAAGCAGTTATACCCTGAACATGGAGGCAGTGAGTTTGTAACCTCCTACAAGACTACACGGCTTCATGACCGAGAAGAATACAATCGAAATTTCTGCCTCTTGTAAAAACGTCGAAGCGATATTTTTAAGTATTAATTCTGTAACTTATACTAGAATTGTCTCATAAACATTCAAGTAATGATAACAATTGCATCTTTATGAAGGAGAAAAACAGACTGTAACTGGCTGGGTACTTGAATTATTTGTTATGCCTGGGTATCTTATCTGAATTATGAGGGCACAATGCAAAGGTGGGTTTGAGAGCTGGGTCATTCACACTCACGTTCCAGTATCGCCTAGCCCAGAGGTTCCCCCCTTAAAACATTTCATAAATTTCACGCCCTCCTTCCAGAATGTGCAAACAAAACAGATTTGACATAAAATTTAGCTATGAGTATACATTTTTTTATAGTTTAGTATATATTATTCAATGCATTTAATTTAAAAAAACTGTAATAAAATATACGCTCTGAATTCTACAGCACTGTAAGACAACTAAACTGCCTCAACCAAGCAAAGGATGTTAAAAATGTTTCTCCATATTTCGTTAAAAAGTTTTTCATACAAACAACAGGCCCCCCCTCAGAAAACCACTCATGCCCCTCCAGGGGGGCACCCCACACTTTGGGAACCTCTGGCCTAGCCTATAGATAAACCCAATAGGGTCAGGAGCATCTTTACTACTTCGCTTGTGAGACCTCAGATATGTTACAGGAAAACGAAAAACTGGCACTGGCATTAAGGCTTATTAGTTCGCAGTCGATGGAGTCTGGTATAATCGCACGCGCTGTCGACATTCGTTTAACTTATCGAAACCCGAAGCTCTTGTAAATAATATTTAAAAATTCAGTTCGTACCTCAAACAAAACACAGAACCTCCATCACTAAAATAAATTGGTCGATACTGTTTAGGGAAATAATCACTGTTTATTTTTTTAAAAAAAAGAGAAAAAACAGAATGCAGAAAAGTGGTTAGATTTTTAAAACAGCGCACTTCGCGTGGAGTGGGATAAGCATAGTCATCTATCTGCTCAACAAAGCCCTGGCTTTACACAACCGGCCTGCTCATATTTCATCGCGGCAAGCGCCTTTTAATATCAATAGCAACACTGTGTAGCTTGCGTTCGAATCTTGACTGTACAATAACTATCCATTTATTACTGAAAGGATCCTAGCTAGCTAGGTTTCTTTAGCCTAGCAGGTAGCTTGAGTGTTTTATTCTGAACTAAAGGAAGACTTGGACATCATTCGGATATGCGTGGAGCCGGCCCCTTCTTGACAATCTGATACTTTCGACTAGTCAAGGAATTTCACGTCTCTTAAAGTTTGTTATTTCATTCACAATAGTCTTCATCTGACAATAGAATCCAGCCAGTACCCAAGTGGTCTCATCTCAAAAGGCTTTCCGACTAAAATTATTTTATTATGTTTATTTTAAAAATCTCCCAAACAGGATACATGTTCAGTCCATCACAATCTTCTTGATTTGATCACCTCAACATCTGGTTGAAAGTACAAATTAAGGAGTTCACCACGTTTAGTGACGAAGTTGAATGCAAATGTCACTTCCCGGGTCCCGGCACGAGCTGATGTTATTTTTTGTGGAACGAAAGACTGATGACAAACAAACAAAACTTGACTTGTATGAGAAACTATCTTCAACTGAGGAATACAAGTGAAACGATACCGATAAGCCTGTTTACATGTACTCGCTCAATGACGAAGTTTTACATGTAGTAAGCATTTTTACCGATTGATTTCAGAGATGGCAGCACAATGCGCTACACGCTACGTTGCAAATTATTCATTTTTGTACGTCCGTGGAACACAGAGGTTGTTATCCGTTTTGGCTACTTGCAGGACCACCGAGGATATCCGCATATTTTACTGGTATTCTGTGATCTATACTGTGTTAGATAATAGCGTGCAATGCTACATTAGGCGGAATGGGGGGGGGGGTGACACATTTACACACCGTGCATGATATATATATTACTATTGTTCTGCTGAAAGACTCGTGACATCTATAAGCGCCTATAAATTTTCCACAATTATGTAATACATTTTATGACACAAGAAAATAACAGTTTGCTGATACTTCTAAATTCTACTTAAAAGCGTCAGAGACCAGAGGTTGAAACTTGGGGAAATCCCAAAGTTCACTTCGGTGACTCATCAGTTGTTATCTCCAAATATGTTATTTATTGCTGTTGTCACTTATAACTGATGAGAACAATACAATTAAATACAGTTAATTTAATTAATATTAAAATGTCAAATGGTCTGATATCATTATCTTTATACCAAGGTGTATGAAAGACAGACAGTAATTTCAAAAGTTAATAACACACATGTTGAGACCATTAATATATCTCTTTTTATAATATGTGTGAAGTAAGTTAATGATCAGACTTTTAATAACAGAGATTAATTCTGTAGTATAAGATAAATAATGACTGTAGACTTTGGGGCCGAGTGTAGTGAATGGTTTGCTTCAGTCTGAACATAACCTCATAGTGTGTTTGAGGTACTGAATTATTTAAAGTTTTTACCAGAAGTCTTCATCGTTGACTGTTCTGGCTAGTGTCTGATGTGATTTTCATGCTTGAGCCACATAACTATTTGAGGGGCCAGAGCATGAAAACTAACATGAAATGTGCTACCATATTTTATAAATTATTTGATTGTAACTAGGTAATGTTTTATGATACAGGATTCTTGTTATTTTTCAGGATAGGATGTTTCTTGACACTTGAGAATCTTTAAGAGTGAACACATTTTGAGGGCTTGTGTTGCTTGTATTCACAGTATTCAATTTTATAGAAGGAAAAATTGTCATATTAATACATAGAACTTTTGTTTCAGGATGTAATGGGAGTATAACTGCCTGTAATGTATGGTTTGTTACGTGATTTATTTGTCTGAAAGAGTCAATTGAGTTTGTTGCCTGCAGTCCAAGAAGTTATTTTCCCTATGGTGTGTGTCCAGGAAAGTGAATAAGAAGGTGCACAGGTTTTATCTGAACCAAGGAACTTGCATCCATTATTCCCAAACAAGATACAAAGATCTAAACACTTGTGAGACATTTCCAAATACTGAACCTTTAAAACAAAAAAATGACATGTCTAAAGTATGTTAAGTTAGACATTATTGTCTTCTGAACAAAAGACTGGGCTAGAATCATATGCATGCGTGTTAGTACTAGATATGTCAGTTAAACAAGATTCAGTTTCTGTTCAGATTGACAAAACTCCACTTAATGTTCAGGTGTTGAGAGGAAGAACAGGCAACATTGTTAAAGTTTTGTCTGACAGAACAGCTGTTTTCAGGGATAAGGTATATGGCGATGTTACATTTACTGAGGATGAAGTTAAATTCTCTGTAGTACAGAAAGGGAGTGGTTTTAGAAGTTACTTTCCTGAAGGCAGAGTGGTTTATTTTGACATTGAGGTTGATGATGTGAGAAACGTTAAATGTATCAATATTTGGGTGTCGAGAAAGCAGGAATCGAACTCAAGTTCTCAACCCATTTCCTACACACATCACACAGCAAAACTTATTGATCATACAGTGTATAGAGGAACAGTAATCAAAATGCGATGTCCATTTGCCTTTGTGGTGGAAATAGATGACTCTAAGAATCTTGTCTTTGTGTTCAACCAAGCCTTTAAGCCCAACCAGCACGCAGGAAAACTGCGTAGAGATGAACCTGTCAGCCTTTATGTGTCTAAGGGGGATACGGTATATGTAAAAGTATATAAAAATACATCAGGAAAAGAGTTTGAGTGGTCGGCATGGGATGCATGGATGGAAGGTGATGATGCTTTGTTGTCAAGTACGAGCTCTAAAAAAAAGAAACAGCAACGTAAGAGAACTCGTAAGTCAGAGGGAAAAACTTGCACTATGAAAGGCCAACTGGGCTTTGTGGGCATTGAAGCTGCACATCTTGTAAGTGCAGAGTGTAATGATACAGTGTTCTTTCATCGTGACGTTGCATTCCTGTTTGGAGTACCCATGAAGGGGTTGAGGTTGGATCAGATTTTCAGAACAGGTATGATTTTCACTCTTAAATATGAGCATGATAATAATATTCTCAAACAAAAGTCTTTTCATTTTATATGTAATAAATTTCTATTGAGTTATATTATAATTTGTCTGCGTGTAAAAGTTAAATGCATTTTAGTTCCTTAAATTAGGCCAGGACTGTTTTCTTCCATATCCTTTCCAATTCATTATTCATTGATCATTATATCATTCAGCACTATGTAGGCAGAAATGAAACTTTCTTCTTCTCTTCTGCTATCCAGAAACACGAAGGTTAAAATATACAAAATTATAATTTTGCAAGCTTTTATATAAAATAAGCAACAAACAACTATTAACACTATAAAAAAGACATTATTTATAATGTTAATAGTTGTTTGTTGCTTATTTTATATTCTAATACATTACACGGTATGCAAAGTTTTAAGATTAATGTTTTTTATGGATATGAAATTTGGTCTCAGGTTAAGGGGAGGTGTTTAAGAACAGGGTGCTTAAGAGAATGTTTGAACCCAACAGGGATGAAGTGACAGGAGGGTCTTGATGAACTACTGAATTATCAGTTGACTCCAGATGTTAATAACAATGGGACCTATACAAACTAACACTAGCCAGAATCTCAGTAATGGTGGTTCAGAAAAATATGTATTTATGTATATGATTGCCTCTAAATCAGAGTCTGTCTATTATTAAGAGCTGGAAATTACCTGTACAGTATTGGTATTTTACAGGTGAAGAAATGAGTTTCCTGTTATCAGAGGATGTTAAAAGTGAAGCATCGTGTGTTTGGTTTGGCTCACGTGATTCTGTCAGCCTGAGCCTGAGAGAGAGAACAAACTGTATAATGAAGTATTGCAGGGAAAGAGGCATTGACCCATTGGTTTTGACAACAATCGTAAGTATATACATTTGGAAATCTTCCCATTAATTTAGACTCATGGTTCTTACAGCAGTGAATATGTCAACTTGGTTGTCTTGTTGAGTAGTCTTATAGGTCATTACCAACATTTCAGAGGAATGTTTTAACTACTTACAAGATTACAGAGTGTTAACCTGTGAGACCTTATTCAACAGTCTTATTAAGTTATTAATTCTTGGTTTATTTTTGTTATGGTTTTCAACTCTATTCTTTGGGGACATTAAATTATATCGACAGTAAACTATAAATATCAACAGCTGTTTCTGACTGTAACTCAACTGAAGTGAGCAGTTTTGTATTCATGTCTATTGATCACTGCAGTATAAAATTACTGACATCACAAAACAATGTATGAGCATGACTTTCTGTATGAAACTTAGAAAGATGGCCACAGGACCTATAAATTTCTTAAATTTGCATTTGAGCAAAAAACTCTGAGCTACACTGAACATTTGTGTGGTTTGTTGTAGTTTTGAAGAAGACTGTGTTCTTGGTTGTCGCACCATATAGTATGGTAGACGTTTACTGACATTTTAGAGCTGCTTGCTGCCTCCATCATCAGGATGATCGTCCTGATGAAGGAAGCAGCAGCCACCTCTGTAACATCAGTAACCAGGGAAATTAATTCATTTAAAATTGGTCTAAATATGGTTTAGAAAACAAATAATGAAGTGGAATATTTTACAAAAGCATATCAAGCAACACTTCACAGGAGATGAACTCTGCACTTAGCTATTGATCCGATGGTCCTGTGGCCGTAGCTGGTCTGCAGCGAACTGTTGTCGCGTTGTCCGTACCTGTGAACTCCAACGAAGCGTGAGTGTTACTCCTGTGAAGCCAACATCTAGTGTAGTGTTGCTTGATATACTTTTGTAAAATATTACACTTAATTATTTGTTTTCTAAACCATATTTAGACCAATTTTAAACTATTTTGATTAAATGAATTAATTTCCCAGTTGCCACTGATGATGACCTCTTGAGGTTGAAACGCGTATGGCAATAGTGTCTTTTTTATAGTGTTTAATAGTTTGTTTGTTTGCTTATTTTATATTCTAATACACTACACGATATGCAAAGTTTTAAGTTTGAAGGTTGAGATACATTAAATCAATGATGAATATCATACATATAATTAATTGTACTAATGTTCTTTAAGTCTATAAATCATGTTAACTTATTACATATTTTCATTTATTGGCGATGCTATGCAGTGTTGTGCTGTGTTTCAGGTTCAGGAACTTGGCAAACAGCGGTTACCTGATGAAGGTAAACAGCAATTTGAAGATGAAGAGGAAATATATGATTCGTACAGTACTAGGGTATTAAATGAATTTGCAGCAGTAACACTTTCTCAGAAAGAATTAAGTGGTTCCACTGCAAGTAAATTTGATGCTAACCAAGTGGTTAGTAGTGATACCACTGAACAAAGCACTTTATCTGCAACCACAGCAACAAGTAATATAGTTCAAGGTTCAGCACTAAACATCAGTGCTATAACACCTGCAACCAAAGAAAGGAGCTTTGTTGCTATTACTAAGCAAAATATGACTGCAAATCAAGAAACAAAGTGTATAGTGACGACAGCATTAAGTACTTCCTCAGTGACAGCTTCAAAACAAATCATTGGTATTGCCACAGCTGCAACCAAAAAAAGCGATTCTGTGGTTACAGCAACTACAGCCGCAGCAGTTGCAAATTTTGAAAATGAAAATAATTTTACTGTGACAGCAGCTAGCAAAACATTTATGGATTCAACAGAAGATGCTAAAATAATTACAAATTTTTTGGAACCAAAAAGTGAAGTTAAAACAGATTCTTTGAAAGATAACAGTAACGCAAACAAGAGGACCGTGACCCAAACTACCAAAGCACATTATGAAGTGAAAAATAGCACAGCAGCTTCTATCAGTGAAAAGACTGACTCTAAAAGTCATGATCACAGGCACATGGATTTGCGTAAAATACGCTCTCAGTCATGTGTTTCTGATACGGAATCAGAAATACTGTGTGGTAATGAGTCAGAATTTCATATGTCTCTGATTAACACAGATATAGAATACAATTTGGAGGTGTCTCTTCTGACAGTTCTTAAGAAAGAAGTAGGAGAATCAGCGTCACTGATTCTGACACCTCATGTGATTGGGTGCTTCAAAAAAGAATTGAATTGCGTGGTACATGAGCTTATGATGAAAGCCATCTCCTCTGTTGTAGATAATATAACTGAACACTGCAACCAAGATGAAAATGTGCTTTGCGAAAGTGCAACAGAAGTAACAAAGATCAGTAACATGGCTCAAAAGTGGAAGAAAGAACTGATGTTGATTGCAGACAAACAGAGGGCAGAAAAAGAAAATGAAATGGCAACATTACTGGATAGGGCCCACAAATACAGGAAAAGAATGTCTGTATTGTGCCTCAGTGATAAGGTATCGCAGAGCAACTGTGAAGAAAGTAATGGTAACAGTTGCATCATTAATAATGGTGATAAGAATGAAAGTTACGTTAATGATAGCATAAATTTTGTTCCTGATGGTTATGGTGATGGTACAACAGAAAAGAGTAGTTTAGTTGGAATTGTGCAGGACTTCCTGCTGTTACAAAATACAACCGACTCTCATATGGTGGGAACTCAGAAATGCGTTTCAGACCAAGAGACACAGACTATTTCAACTGGTTCTGTCCTTTATTTAAAACACCTTCCTGATTTGTAGCCATGGGACTGTTCTTCAGGATAATATATTATTTTATTTAAAGCAGTTTCTCTCAACTGGTGGTCCATGGTCTAATGCTGGCCCACAGCCCATCCTTAAATCCTATAGTACATGTTTAACATTATGTTCTGAAGTGCTACAGGGCTTCACCTGTTTGACGATGCTGTGTGTGTTATTGGCTGTGTCCACAATGCCTCTTATAATAAATATTAAAATGCTGCTTCTTCTTGGACCTTTCCGTAGTTGTTTGGTGCAATTGGATATCATGATTATTCAGGAGTATGAGGCTGTGTTGCAATGTATTGTAATGATTGAAAGCAAAGGTTGATAATGATGAATAATAAGTTGGGTTTGAAGATTTCCGTCTTCTGGGTTGTTGCGCTGTGTAGTCTGGTCGATGTTTACCAACGTTTCATAGATGATGGAGGCAATCTTCATACTCACCGCTGTGAAAACCTCAAATCTTACAAGTTGGGTTTGAATTGAGGAGTTTCACTTTAATATCCTGTTGCAGTTTTGATGGACTATGTCTGGAACACCAACATAGATTAATCTTAACATATTCTATTAACTTAAGTGACCAAAGAAATCAATTTAAAATAACTTTTCATTACAAGGTGAACTGAAATCACAAAATTCCTCATTGTAAATTATCTTAAATTATTCACTTACTTAATCTTTCTTAGGTCCAGATATTTTTCTGGTAACTTTGATTCAGGCACGTGAAATTTGCCATATTTTCATAAATATAAGTCACATCTTTTTCCAAGCTTGGATTGGACCAACTGTTTTACTTTCAAGTTTTTGTATATAGTGATTGCAGAGATATTAAAATAAATTACAAGTTTGTTGAATCATTGTGTGTTGAAAAATACGTTTTTAGAAGTTTATAGTCACTCTGATGGTTAAGAAACACCCTGTCATTTATGGAACCTAAATCTTCACACGAACTTGATACTGGATCCAATTCCACATCAGTAAAATACAGTTCATACTGTGTATCACGTCTCCCACCTCATATTTGTTCATTAGTGTAGGAACGTGAATGTTGAATGACCAACTGACCTTCCTATTGAGTTTCACAAAAATGTGTACATTCATACAAAAGGGAGGGAAAGCATGTAGCTTGTACTGACCTAAAATTATGCATTTTTTCTCCGTTCAGAAACCAGTCTTAAAAAAGTCACGATTTGTAAAGTAACCATGACACATATTTTTCACATCAAAGGAAAATCAGGTTTTATATATACGTTCCTGTAATTAGGCTAAGGTCGTGCTCTCATACTTGCTTATGATCTGTTACAGTGAGCGCGAAAAACGTTCAAATAAGGTAACGAGTAGCACTTTTTCTATTCTGTGCCGGCATGTTTTGGAGGGAAGGAGATCGAAGTCAGAAAAAGATGGCGAGGGACGAAGATACGAAATAAATCATTTTCCTCTGAATTGCAACGGGCTTTTCACACTAGTCAGTGGGAAACGGTTCGTTTTACATTTTCTCCTGTCTATTATTCCACTACTATTCTGTATTAAGTCATGTAACATCTGAGGATGTCACAGTCAAAGTTCCACCTCTTCCCACGTTTCGTTTACACCGCGGACAGAAATAGACAAATTTGCGGTGGCCAGCTTGTTCGGGAACGAGGAAAACTCTGTTATTTCCCCCACCCAGGGTTCATGAGATCAACGACTCGCCCAAACGTGAATTATGCCGTACTTTGTAAAGCATTTAAATTTAGTCCAGATAAGACGGTTGACTTATCGTTAATGTGAAAGAGCTAAGAAAACCCGGCTCTAGTTCGCAGTATTACAGGAGAGAAATCTCACGTGATTCCTTCCCTTCAGGTTTTTCCGACTACAAATTTAACATGGATTTATTTGTACCATGCGTGCTACATGTCCCACCCATCTTATCTTCGATTTGAACCCCATAATAATACTGGACGAGGAGTAAAAATTATTATACTCTTCATCATGCAGATATTTTTCCTATCATAAATATTCTCCTTAGCATCCTGTTTTCAATTGCCGTCAATCTGTGATCGGCAAGTAAGGTGAGAGACCTAGTCGAAACGCTCTTACAAAACAACAGGCACATTATTTGTTTATGTACCAGTGTTTTAATCTTACGTTTTTGGATAGGAAACCGAAAGTCTGAAGGAAGTGGTAGTAAACATTCTCGGAACTTCATTTTTAAAAATTTAAGTTGCAATTCTATGCTTTCTTCTCCATAGCACAGCGCTTTATGAGAGAAGTACGTATATGTTTGTAACGCCCGGTTAGGCAGGTGTATCGTGAGTAACGACAGAAGGGTGAATCAGAAGAATTTAGAAGGGAGAAGGAAGGGTCAATACTAGGCAGCAATGACGAACCGGTCCAGGGGAGGTGGATGCGTGTTGGGTCTGGGACGCACGTGCTGCTAACACACAAGGCATCACGATTTCTTTCGTCTTGGAAGGAACCACCCTGTCTCACCTCCGCCCAGTCTATCTTTAGCTCAAGACATGTAGGATCGGATCGGGCCAGCTCATTCAAACCGACTTTAGTATCTATTCTGCTTCCTGTAAGTGCAGTTGGTAGCACAGGCAAATACAGTGAGTTTTGGCAACACTGATAACGTGTACTTCCGGTTGGAAGCTCGATCGTACAGCTGTCTGAAGACTAGAAATTTTGTTTGTTTATAATGTTGTGACTAAACAACTATTTGTTTTTGTGCCAGATGAATGGAGGAAATCATATATATATCGTTTCAGTTAAAGCAATATAGAATCTTTTCTCCGTCTTCCATATATTGTTATTTCGGCGTCGCCTTGTAAATCGTCTGACAGCTACCTCCGTTATGAAGTGAAATTTAATACGTGCGCGCGAAAATTGAGTGCTGCTGAAAATTGCTAGTTGAGCTATAATGGGGCAATCAACGCTGGTTGAATGGTAAAGTTAAATATACAAAATGTTTTGACTACGAATGTGGTTAGGGTTTTGTGTCATAGAAGTGCTTCATATACCATATATTTATTGCATGTACAAATGATTTTGAATCTTTGAAGCTGTTGATATGATCACTTGTGTATGTTCTGCGTTGTTTCTTCAAATTTAGGCTGTGAATTTTATATTTAATCTCTGTATTCCACCTGTGTTTTGTATTTAACACAATTATTATGTCTATATATGTAATTACTAGCACTAGAGCTGTCGATTTGTGATATAACGCATTTAAATTACGTATTTTAGTTAGTTGCTTATGATAGGCGACGTTTCAAACTTCACTATTTGTTGAAAATCATCTCACTATTTTACACTTACATTATTTATTTTTATGACATCATATAGTTTGCAACACACTCCTGCCCTCTTGGTTTGTTATTGACATACGTTAAATATTATAATTCGTACATTAATACTTGACTTTATCTTTTCGGAAATCAGGCGAACTGAAAACAAAGAAATTGTGAAATTCAGCCAATACAGAAAGTTGCTTAAGTGAAGTAATTTTTATGTTTTACATCAAAGGTGATATTTTAGAATATTTTAATTTTTCTTGCATTGGAAAGATTACCATATCCAAAATTAGTTATTAACATACAAGCGGTGTAATATGGTAAGAACGAATACAATTTTCAATTTTCCTTCACTAGTAGCAATAATTGTGTAGCTAATTAAATGTTTAATCTCATGAAATGTGATTACCAAATCTGAAAATGTTGCCAGATAGTCCTATTTCTGTTTTCATGTTTTATCTCGGTAAAGGCATCGGTTCGTCAGACAATTTCTCTGTTATTTAAATAATTAAAGGTAAAGAAAGTGAAGTCAATTCCACTGTGCTTAAGCATCACAAATTAAATGCTTGTAGGGGCGAGTAAGTACAGATCTTGGTATCGTAACTGCGGCACTAGATATAGTTTTGTGGTTAGATTCACCCTCCTGCTGTTTTACCCTTTGGGAGAATCCCTGATACGCAATAGAAGTGTTTCTACTCCACAGACATTCTGGATGCTGTGTCGAAATGCTCTGCCAATACTCGTAATGAAACTCCGCGTATCCGCCCTGTACTCAGTCACTTTAATAACATAGCTTAAAACTTTACCTTTAATATTCTTTGCTAATCTTGACTGCAGCTGAAGATATGTGAGCAAGTCTCAGTAAATAATTGATTTTAAAAAAGACTCTTATAGACTCTGCTACCACAAGCAGAAGCTGTGTTTGTACTGCATACGGATTTTCGGCGCTAATTTAAACACTGCTAGAAAAGGCAGACGGAGCGCACGGAAATAGACACGCGACGGCAGTATTGTATGGCGCCAGACCCACGTGTATTAGCAGAACTGAAGGTTGCTGTGGTTTTAAAACTTCCTGTACTTGTGTTCCATTGTACCCACGCAAGAAAATCAAAATGAATGGATAGAGCTAAGTCATGCTTTACCTCTTTGGTTGAGGTTGTGAACTTGGAACCTGCGGTCGAATGCGCATGACTGGCAGATTGCGTCCAGTGCTTGAATTTGGCTTACACAAGAAAGTAAGTCACCTACTTACTTGGTTCGCGAACAATACGTAGGATTTCTGAGAGTTATTATTTATTCCATTCTTTTATAAAAAATAAATTCATGTAAATCGGGAAATAGCATACCTATTGGTAATAAACATTATGCTTATTTGATGAGTAACTTTGTTATTTAATAATTTTACAACTCTGTATAAACCGACTTTATACATAGCGTCGATTATGTAGGTTTAAAATATTACCATTTTATCCTGTGTTATCCAGCTTTGGTGCCCACCCAGACTCCTATCCATTGAGTACCAGGGCTTTTCCACCGGAGTAAAGAGAGTGGAATGTGAAGCTGACCTCTCACCTATATCTTGTGTCCAGTTTAAGAAAGCGTGTAGCTCTACCTCGACTTACTCGACATGCCTTGGTGGCGTTGTTCTAAAGTTCAGGGAAAACTTAACTGATACTCGTTTTTGCGCAAAATGCATAGAATGGACGCATAACGCGGCTTCCTGTCCGTCCATTAGTTTTCAAATCGAAATTTGTCGAAATTCTCTATAACGATTTATCGGACAAATGATTGGTGGATGACATAAACCGCACGTTTAATGAAGTTCTACAGATTTCATTCGATGCATTTTCGGTATGGCGAATATTTAAATAAATATAAATAATTTCTGACTCATGCAATACCAAATAATTTGTGATACAACATCGTAGTAATATTATCGTATATATAGTTAGAGATTTTTATCTGCAATAAATGAACATCAATACTAATTATGATCGA
This sequence comes from Zootermopsis nevadensis, assembly GCF_977971745.1. Lineage (NCBI taxonomy): Eukaryota > Metazoa > Arthropoda > Insecta > Blattodea > Termopsidae > Zootermopsis > Zootermopsis nevadensis. The sequence continues at coordinate 13,941,508 of NW_028259142.1, forward strand.
AAAGAACAAATTTGAAAATTCACGGGTAGGCCAACTCCAAAATGGAGTAGGATTGTAAGTTTCCTCTCGTTTTATTTATAACGGAATAAAGTTGTCTTTAGACAGGAAGTCCACACAGTTCCACACCCTTTATCGAGCCACATTTCTGACACAGTTTTATTTTGATCTTTTTATATAGTCTATAAAACTCAGCTTCGGTCTACTTTTACGGAGCTAAATTTACATCAAACATGCGCCACCCTTGGGATCACCCCTTAGTGTTGTGCTGAGAATTGGTTATATAAAAAGACAGTTAATTATTTTCGGTCTTCCTGCCATCACAAACGAGGCCTTTTCTCCTAGCGAAGAAATGACTTGGTCTCTATTCCAGCCACTCGACCTCCCATTCAAGACAATGTACAATGATTCAATGATTCACTTTCCTTGTAAGCTTTTTCATAATTAACAACAGGCTTTTGCAGCTATGTTTTGTGCATTTATGATGAAAGTTATGAAAATATGTTGGCCTCTGTACTTGTAGGTTAAAGAGGTACAGGGGTTTGAGATTTTTAAGGTATAAGAATAAGGTTTGTGATCTTTTAGGAAAAGTCTATTATGTATGTGAATTATACGTGTTTGGTCAACGAAAATATATATTAATGAGATTAAAATTATAATAATTTTGAAGTTGCATTATTTTAGTGCAGTTTATTTTGAGAAAATCCAAAGCGAAGTACAAGCGCTTCTTCTTTTATTATTATAATATAATAGGCTGACATAATTAAATTAAATTCAATTAACTATAATAATAATAATTCAATTCATTTATTTAAGTGCTTGACAACAGCCAAAAAGGCCAATAACAGCCAAGCACTAAACCAGAGTACAGGATAAAATTTAATAAGTAATTAATTTATTTCAATAATAATAAAAGTAAAACAAATGAAACTAAATATATAAATGTACCATATTATTAATATTAATAATAATAATAATAATAGGCTTAAGAGGACGCTATATTGTGAAATTAAATTACGCCCAAGCGACATTGCATTCCACGCAAATATATAATATATAATACCAGTTGTTCATATATAAAATGAATTTTCATTAGATGATCTACCAGAAAAATAGTTTCACGGCCCTTTTTAAGCCACGGTCCGCAGACTGGGAACTACTGCTCCATACTTTATAGAACAGGTGAAATGTGAAGCATATCATAATGCAGTGCAATCAAGTGAGAATAGTGTTGTGATTTTTTTTAAATTGTGACAACAATGTTGTGCGTGTGCCAAATTCTGTAGATGAAAATAATCCAGTGTAAGAGTGATGGCGTGCATCCGGGCTGTGAGGTCGCCCCAAGGTTCGACGGACGATCTCCTCAGGCAGCAGGCCGCAGTACCGAAGAAGCACATGCCAATCATTCAGGTAATAACAACTCAGTAGTAGATAGGATGTAACAGAAGGCTGGAGAAATGCCACAGGACGGTTCCGGGGTAAATGTGTAAGACTACCAAAAGTTCAGGACACGAAAAAGAATTTTCCGGAAGTTCTAAGAAGATATGTTTATTGATTTTCCAAACATTTACAGAAATATTATTATATAAATTACACAAGAACTTATGGCTAAGTGATAGCTTTGCTAAATTAGATATAATATTAAAAATGGACTACAGGTAACAATCATACTTAAGCCTGCGAATGATTTTCTTGCTTAAAGGGCCTGTTTTATGGATTGTAGCGTCATGTAGTCTGGTAGAAGTTCGCCAGCGTTTCAGTGTGATTATCGCCCTGATGATGGAGGCAGCATGGTCCTCCGAAACGCTGGTGAACTTCTACCAGACTACACGGCGCTACAACCCAGGAAACGGCCATTTTCGGACTCACCGCTGTGAAAACCTCAAATCCTACTTTTACTCTTGCTTGTTAAAGGAAAGGAGTATGAGATGAGTGGGGCATGTAGCATGCACGGGATTGATGAGAAATACATACGGAATTTTGGTTAAGAAACGTGAACAGATTAGACGAGCTTTGATGTCAGCATAAATTTGGTTTAGGATAATGGAGGGTTTCTTTGTAGGTGTACACAGACTGGGCGAATCACTACCTGTGCAGAACTCGTAGCAAGCGGTTGATTCATGATCTGCAGACTGACGTGTGTGACGGGGTGCTGCTGGCCGACATCATTGAAGCTGTCAGTAAGTATCGTTTGTCGAGAAACAATCCTTATCTCTTCCTTTTCCTCACTCTCTTCCTCCTTTATTTCGGTACTTGTTTCTTTCTTTCCTTCCACCAGTTCTTCCATCTTTATCTTTTCTCCATTCTTACCATTTCCATCCTCCCTCATATGACGTGCATTCTCAGACATTAAATGCAGATCAGAGTTCTACTACAATTCATGTGGTGGTGTTGACTCGTTTGCAGGGAGAGAGACTATCAAGTCTGCTTTCCCTTATTAGGCCCCATGAATGAACGTGATACATTTGAAATTAATTAATTACCGATTAAGTTCTTTTTGCTAACACCGACCCTCGCCACCTGTGAATTATCAGCATAAAATCAGATATTCTCACCTTAATCACGTTGGAACTTGAAGATGGCTGTGTTCTGGGTTTAGCGCCGTGCAGTCTGCTAAAAGTCCACCAACGTTTTAGAAGTCCTTGCTGCCTCCATCATCAGGGCGATTATCGCTCTGATAGCCGTCTTCGTACTCACCATCGTGATAATCATAAATCCTACGTTGGAACTTGCAAACGCACGTGCATACATGTCTACGTAACGTCACGTATTTGGCTAAAATCGTTAAGAGAACTGGTTTACGTCTGTGTGTCGTGCGATGGAATATTTCATGTTTCTATTCAGACGTTCCAAAGGTGTTCCTTACTTCACTCTAGGTGGATCGAAAATGAAATATTTCTTGTTGCTGCTGAGAGTTTGCGACCTGACAGCGATTAGTTCATTGATATAGCTATAGAATAAGTGTGAAATATGGTTTACGTGTTAACCATTACAAAAATGGGAACGGTTTGAATTTTAAGTTCATATTTGATTTTTTAAAGTAGTCGAAGTTTACGTCTATTTTATTGGAAATTACTAATTAAATTGTATGATTATTTCTTTCTTTACCGCGCAGACTGGACCATTTTAAGAAATGTCGTTGCCGTAAATTCTCCCAACTCTTTGTTAGTTACGAGAGCATTAAACAAATCGTCTGGAAATTTCTAAAGAGCACGGAAAACACTTGTAATTTTTCTTCACTGGTTTTACATTTGAATTTTCCAGATGTTAGATGTTTCCAGTGAACTATTAATTTTCAGAAACTAAAGATTTGTGCATAATAAATATTCTGTGTACCGAAATAAATTATCGCAATAATGGCTTTAATAAAGCCAAATCCACCATTTTGACCCCGTGACTTTAAAGTTATATGACTTCTCTGTTACAGCCAGTCACGGTGTCCCCAATATAAATCAGAAACCGAAGACTTCGTCTCAGATGGTAAGTTGACAAAACATCTTGCTGTTCCTAATTTTTCAAAGCCATCACTGCATGACATGTGGACGTGATACTTAAATTAATTTGAGTCGTGAGAATAGATACGGTTGCTTAAGAAGTGAGGTTATGTTATCTGCGCCATCAATTACGGACCAGAGTTTTTCAGTACAGGTTTACAATAACACTGCAAATGCAGTACAGACATGTAGAGCGGTTTGAACGTGCTGGAAGTCAAGTCATAATTCGTGTTGCTTTGCACCTTATACTCTGTTCATACGTGAGATTATCTCTGCGGCCGTGATATCGCACGGGTTCACTGCCCGTAAGTTATTGTGTAGTATAACAATTCAGTTTAAACAAGACTGGGAGGTGCCGATGTTGGTCTTTTACGATGGATGGAACGCCTTATGGACTTGTAGGTATACACGGAGTTAGTTAGCTAGGTGGTTATTGTCTTCCGGTGAACGAAAAAGCTTGTTTGGTCACTATAATAATTTGTAGGTATAAAAAAAAGTGTATGTACCCTATTTCTCATTCTCATTCTCATTCCTGCTTGTGATCACTTAAAAGCAGCCTCTATCTCCAAGTACAAAATTCCCCTCCCGCGTCTTAAAGCAATCGGTTTATTTTTAATTTAGTAATTTATTGTTGGTTTTAGAAAGTCATTTTGGTATTTCTTTAATTTTTGTCAGAATGTATGTACCAACGGACAAGGTTGAGATTTACAAATCAAATTCTGGGGTCTGTAGGGAGGAATGTTCGTTAGATTACCGTTCTTATTTTCGACATAATAACCTTATTATATCCCGCATTTTGTTCTGTCCTCTCATTTTCTTCTTTAAATTTATTATTTTGTGAAGAAAGAACATCGGCCTTCGGATTTGTTCCGCTCGAGACACTTGCAGCCAATTCTGGAAAATTCGTTGTGCACACCTGCGCCGTGTGTTCCAGTGGCCTTGTAGTGTTCCGGAGATGACTAAGAGAAAATTTATTGGCCGCGTGGATGAAAATAGTTCAAAAACAGTGTTTCACAAGTTATTTTTCCCTGTTCAAAGTGTTTATTTATGTTTTATTTAATTTACCACGGTTGGAAACATACCATTTTACAAGCAGCGACTTATTACGTAAATATTTCTCTAATGGACTTCTTATTTAGAACGGCCTGTAGCGAGCAGAAGCTGCAGGATCATTACTCCGTCCAGAAGCACAAAAGAGAGAAAACAAATAAGGATTGTAATTGAACGGGACACAGCTTTCCGTCTGTTCTGATGACGTTAATTTATTCCGTTATAATATAAATATCATAAAGAAAAACACAGAAGCTCTGTTAGATGATACTAAGGAAGTTGATCTAGAATTATACGCAGAGGAAACTAAGTAAGCCTGTATGTTCATGTCTCGTCACCAGAAAATAGGACAAAATATTATAATATACAGGAACCGGGGAATTACGGTAACAAATCAAAATTGGAATCTTAAAGCAATGAAGAAGAGTTAAATCCGAGGAATGCTTGCTACCATCCACTTCATGGTCTTTCATTTCTTCTTGTAAGATACGCTTTTGATCTTTTTACTGAGACACTGAAAAGTGAGATTAATCAGGTAAAGAGCAATTCAAACAACCTCAACGTACTGACATTGTTTTATTTTCGATACCAATTATTTTCATCCGAGAGGGAAATAAAATCAGATTAAAGGCGTCTCACAAACAAAATTACTGTCAATTTGTGTCTTCTGGGTTGTTGCGCTGTGTAGTCTGGTCGATGTTAACCAACGTTTCAGAGGTCATACTGCCTACGTCATCAGGGCGATCAGTATGAAGATTTCTGTCTTCTGGGTTGTTGCGCTGTGTAGTCTGGTCGATGTTTACCAACGTTTCAGAGGTCATGCTGCCTCCGTCATCAGGGCGATGAAGACAGAAATCTTCATACTCACTGCTGTGAAAACCTCAAATCTTACAAAATTACTGTCATTTGTGCTGATCTCAGATCATAAGACAAGAATGGAACAATGTGCAGTTTCTCACTGAATCCGCCAGGGGTGCTGGGGCCACGAAGGTGGATGAAACTACTTCTGAATTGACTAAATGTACTTTTATATAAATTTAGTTGCCAGGAATCGAAAGGATTCGTCGTTCGTGGGTCATATATTGCTTACAGAACCCTGTTCCATGTTGCGTTACTGCATTTGAATGACTCAGACATGATTGCTTACTCGCACGAGCTTTCAATAGCTAATGGCCACGATCATCAATGACACGGAACGATGTACTCTGTTGCGTTCTAGGGGGCTCTCTGGTACCGCATTCCAAGTAACGGCGAATGGTTGGTTATTGGGTCGACGTCTCATCACTCATGCGCACTTCATAGAGAGTTCAGTCTCCTACACCCTCACCGAATATGCACCTACGCTAGTAATATCGTAGTGTAAAATGACTAATGCCGTTTTAATCTGCTTTCATTGTTTTATAACGAGCGATAGCTTTATGGAAACATGTTACAATAAATATTATACCAATTGGAACCTCACGACATTTGCGCTATTCTCAATATCCTGACAGAGAACTTTATGTGAACGTGTGAAAGTCTATGCAAGCGATCACCACGCCGTGAAAGCGTATAGCGGAATGGAGGTTAAATTAAATTAAATTAAATCCGTGGCGTAACAGTTCCAGAGAGCCAAAGCCGACCAGCTTGACTGCTGGCCTCACGTTCACATGCCTAAGCAGAGGTGAACGATCATCCAACCAGATATAGGGTGACGTGTGGTCAGCACGACGAACCCCCAGCCATTGCTAGTTTTCCTGACCGGATTACGCTACTCATTGTAGCTCCCCAATTTCCTCACGATGCTGGGTTGGCACCGGTCCCATATACTGGTCGAAAGCTCATGAGAAAATTTCTTCTCCCCCGAGACTCGAACCAGCGCGCATTCCGTATCGCCGTTCCGAAGCATGATTCCTCAGACAGCGCGGCTACGGCGCGGGACATGGAGGTTAAACTACATGTTTGTAAAAGTAAAACTAATGGAGATGGCCGGTCGTTTTTACGTTCCAGCCTTTCCAAAAAAATCCTCCGTTTAAACTTTTGTTTGGAGACTGAGTCCTTTTAGAAGACACCAACGTTCAATTTTGCCAAGTCATGGATAACATTGAAGTTGAACTGTTTGAGTGTGAGGATGGAACATTAAAGTCTTTAAGTTAGCACTAAGATATAAATAGACAACTCTCTAAACACCCAACAACTAATTCCTTTCGTATTAATTCCCATCCTTCATTATCTAATAATCCTTTCGACGCTGTATAATTTAAAATGATGAAACCGTCGTTATTCATCTTTGTATCATTTCGGTCTTCTGGGTTCTGACACCGCGCGGTATTGTATGTAGTTACCGACATTTCGGAAGAACGCCTTATCTAAACTTTCTACGAGCTGTGCGCGTGGTTTTAAAATCTACACTCTGTGGAATCTTTCGGACCCCAAATTGCTCTCAGCCTATGGCGAGTGCTTTAATGCTTTTTTTTTTTCTTGTTGTGCTTGGCACGTGTCTCAGTTCCGGAAACAACGTTTTGCTTTCAGCAGCTGTGGGTGTATTCGCAGCTCAGGCACAGCGCACGTTTTGGTTGCCGGTGCCAAATTTACATTAAAGTTACTTATCAGTAAGAAATAGTGCCAGCCGTTTTCATTGCTCTAGTAGCGCCAGCTGGACTTTATAGCTCTTCAGAACGATTCAGACGTCGGTCATTTCGTCAGTGAAATAACTTCTGAAATCTTGTGTATTTTTCGGACAAATGTTAGAGAAACAGAAAATAAACCACAGACTTCATATTTTTGTATATGGTCTACTATAGTTCAGTCAGTATAATGACTGGCCTGCGGGCTGGCCGACTAAGGTTCGATTCTCAGCACGGCAAGACTTATCGAGACCGGCTCGGATGTCCACCCGGTCTCCTATCTAACGGGTGCCAGGATCCTTTCTTCGCAGATAAAGCTGCCCAGCCACGCACCTCTCTGTGTTACTGATTTTTTAAGGATGTATGAAGCTATACCTCCACTTCCCAATACGTTTACATGGCGTAGTGCTTAGGTAAGCATCCGGGCCGGCTTACTTATAGTTTTGTAGCTGTTACAATCTGGGAATCGGCGACCATGTTTTTGGTTTGGGACGAAAGCATTAAATAACAGAAAAAGTGTGCCTTTACAATGTTTGTGTGTGTTGCTTGGGAACTGTTAAAACATTACAGGACTCTAAATATTGATACCGCCACGGTGGTCTAGCGGTTAGAACGCTGGGCTTGTAATACTGGGGTCCTGGGTTCGATTCGGTGCTCAGATTAACAACTTGTGTTGGTCAAGGCCGTGGTTCAGGCATCACAGAGTTTTCCTCCGGGGTTTCCCCGGTTCCATCATGCCATGCTGAATGGTGTGTACTGGATACGAGAAAAAAAATATTGATACAGACAAATCGTGTAATGAGAAATCTTATTCGGGGCGAGTGGGTCGTCCCATCTCTGTTTATCCTTTCAAATTAGTTTTCCGAGGACGAGTCGTGATGCTCGTGATTTGTATGAACGCTTTCTGGGAATAATGGCTGACTACACCACTGTGACGTCATTACATCTTCTAGACCTAACAGGCACGTCATCCTATCGCGACCTGGATAACGTAACTTCATTTACAGAAAGGAAAGAGCTTTTCTTAGATTTGACATTATAATTGACGTGAGCGCATGCTCTCAGTACAGAATTTCTTGAATCATTCTTCGTCATCAACAAGCTAGGACTGACCAACCACATCAGCTTTCCATCCATGCAGGAGAAACCAGTTTCAAATCAACCTCTGAAATAGTTTTCTGCTCCTTTTAATCCATAATTTATATCACACTGACTAACGCCATGGGGGCAGAGTACTCTTCTTCAGAAGCTGATAGTCGCTTGGCTAGTCGAGCATTTCCCCACATTTTACAAATGCCGAAAGTTCATTGCCATGGATTCTCTGTCATCAGCCAGATCAATCCAGGACACGCCCTCACATCCTGTTTTTAAAAGATCGATTTTAATATTCTCCCAACCACGCCTTGGTGCCATACTACACAAAAATATATTTTGAACAACTTTAGCTGATTTGAATTACTAAACACTTCAAGGCTTTGTATGAAGAGTTGAGAGTCTTTTTCCGAACAGAGAAGATCCTACGTTGCTATCGCTTCTGAGCGTGGATGTGTTTGTGTGTCCGTGGGTGTGAATGTAAGACCCCTCCTAATAACCTCTAAGCAAACTGTCGGATTTTTATGAAACTGAAGCAGGCTACCCCGCCTTCACAGATTCTTAAAACCTCTTATAAGGGACGTAAACATGACTACCCGCGAACTTCTGGGGTGAGAGTGGCGCTTGTAGCACTGAAATTATGTGTGGTGAAAGGATTTAGAAATATATGTAACTTTTCTTTAAAAAAAACAGGTTAGGCCTACATAATATAAACTCATATAAATGCTACTTATTTCACAAAAAATGTCAGAAATGTACCTGGGAAAGAAGAGTAAAGTAGGTGGACAATTTATAATATTACACGACGATTAATTTGTGTTTTGTACAGGGCACGTAATGTTGTTGGGGCAGTGAAATGTAGGAGGTTACGACAGTCTGAACATGTAGCTCAGATGTGGGGATAAATAATGTACACATCAAATTGAAGCAAATAAAGGAATGTAGGTGTCGTTAGTTCTTCTAAGAACTTCTTCTTGTTTGACAATCGTCGGGCGAAAAACGTTAAATGTGAGGGCCATTCACTTTCAGAACTTTTGGCCTGTGTGTTTAGAATGGACTCCTATTCATAGTTTTTATGCGAAGTGAAACCTTCTTTGTTTAAAATCCTTCAGTAGTCAAACTTTTGTTCTCTAAAGTCGAGGTCTGTCATTTCATTAGTCCTGAACTACGCCTAAGAAACAATACAAAACATTCTTTAAAAACATTCCCACTGCCCAAAGAAACGATTTCTGCTTTCTGCATCGTTAAAACTGTTTTACTCAGAATTATATGGCTGAAAACAATTTTCTTTTTATGGGGAGAGGTCACTCTGTTTACAGGGAGAAACAATATTGAAAGCTAGACCGCTATTTAACGATGGACCATGAGAGATTTCAGGTTCTCACGGCGACGAACGACGTTGCACTGATGATGGAGGCAGTAATTCTAAAACGTTGATCAATTTCGACCAGACGATACTGTGTAACATACCATAAACCATGTTAATTTCATATGACAGAGTAATGACTTGAATGGGACGTGCGGGCATAAGTGATGCAATGTATTTTCACGGCAGTGTAATAACGTGGCGCTGTACGAATTAAATTTTGTTTGTTATTGGACCTGAAACGAGGGGGATAAATCTCGAACAGTAAATAATAAGCGTAGAAGTAATATTATGGTAATTACATGTTGACATAACTTGGCTGAATAATACCGATAAGGATTGAAGGTACGAAAATTACACCACATTTTCCTTGTTACGTCTATTAGAAACTTAATACCACGTTATAATATCACATGAAAAGTTAAATATAAATATTCGTAGTGGATTTAAAGGAGAAAAAGCTTGTTGGTCTACTAATGCTGTGTCTTAAGTACGGAAAGAAGTCACTAAACCAACATTTCGTGGTTACAAATATTCTTAAAGTTACGTCATCATCATTATTATAAAGTATGCAGAATTAGGCTTAATTGGTTGTCCTAAACTCTCTGGATGTAGCTGGTGTCTTACTCTTGTGTTCAAGCGTTCAGGATTTCTTCGCCCCACACTGGTCCTTGCTGAGCCAATTCTTTTGGTACAATTAAATGCCACTGATGGGCCTAATATTATAAATTAACGTTGTTCTGTTTCGAATACAGCTATATTACTAGTTATGGGTTGTGTTTTGATCGGGATTGGTTTAGCGCCTCGGTAAGATCGTGCTGTTAACATACGGACCTAGGACGTCACATCAGTCATTGCCGGAACCTGTTGCGTGACGTAGCTAGAACCCACGTGGTGCGATGGGTGACAGACGGTCGTCAGTGTTCTGCCGGATCTGGCCTGGTGCTGTAGTTAAGGTTGACGAGTGATACCTGCGGTGTCGTAGTGGAAATGGACGACGAAATATGAATTGTGAAATTAACATTTCAGTGACAGTGGCACACCGGTAAGCAGACAATTATCAAAAGAAGGATAACGCTACTGTTCTGTTTAATGTAGGAATATAATAAGTAAAAACTTTATAGGAGGGAAAGTGGATTAAATTTAAATCTGTTAACTTTTTTATGTACCAAAAATGTTTGGTGAAAACGAACTTCGAGTTACGGCGTCTTTTAAAAAGGAAAGAGAAACGAAATACAAGAATTTAACGGAAATAGCGTTCTTGAATAGGTCTGTTTATTATTTTCTGTTCATAAGGTAGTATATTTGCGTCATATTGTGAATTAGGTTAATATTTTAATATTTTCCGTCAAATCACAATTTTAATAAGATAATAAAATATAAAATATTTAAAATATCATTTCACGTTCCGTATCGAATGATCGATTTACATATATATATATATATATATATATATAACCGAAACATGTCGTAAGAGACGTTCCAATTTGTAAATCGATCATTCGATACCGAACGTGAAATTATATTTTAAATATTTTATATTTTATTATCTTATTAAAATTGTGATTTGACGGAAAATATTAAAATATTTTCTGTTCGTATAATTTTGTTCAGTACTGTGCCTCGCAAACATTATAGTGATAAGAAATATAACTGTGGTGGAAATTGATCCTAAACTCTACTTAGAACGAAATATGTGCAGAATACTTTAATGGGATACAGAAAAAAATATGGAAAAAGACAAGACATTTTGAATTGTATTGTTTAGAGGTTATGTGGCGCCAAATTAAAATTTGAGTCAGCAAGGATTTAGAAGTGCATCGTAGTGGCCTGTTTCAAAATAATGCCTTGGTAAAACATCGCAACTGCTAGCGTGTTTTAAGAATATAAGTAGTTTAATAATGTTATCCACCAGGCTTTTCTTAAGCAGAAGAATGAAAGAATGTAGTTAGCATGTGTTCTGTCTGTTTTTCATTTGTAGGGTCCGAGTTCAGAATCCAAGGTCGTTTGTATCGATTCATCCATTCGTGTGTCATTCATGGAAAGTGTCAGAATAGCATCGCTTCATTTACCTTCAAATATAATGGAAAGGCAAGTAGCCAGTCTCAAATATTTGTCCCCGGCAGTAAATATGTATATAAACTGATTGATTTCTCATACACCAGGGCTAACACCTGGTGCACGACTTCGATCCGTCAGTAACACAAATACAGCAAACGCTTTGTCTAAAAGGTCATACCACATATGATTGTTCTGGTTAAAAGATTTTATCCCTCGTTTATAGCCCTGTGTTATTATTTCAAACGTACTTCATTTGCGTCATGAACGAACATGAAATGAAAATTCTTCTGATTTCTAAACACCCAGCTTGTTTTCATATTATTTAATATTATTTATGATTGAATATTTGCTGTTTAACGCTGTTTAAACTACAGAAATTAGAGTCTTATAGCATGAAATGAAAGCAGAAATTGAACGGAAGGAGATTAGGTCAGAATTTGGAGTAGGACAATAGCAGCCGATTCCAATGTTGTAACTTATAGGTCACCAGTCTGTATGACTCTTTGTCTTTTAGAAATAGAGTCAACAATGGTGTAAGTTACAGTAGGGAAGAACTAGAAAAAACTTTTATCGCGACAGCCATTTTATGCGCCTGTCATGTTTCCAGCTTAGCGGGTTAGTTGATGGGAGACAGAATGGACTAATACACTTCACATAGCTGTTAATGTACATCGTGTCCGTATCGGTGCGTCGTCTCCACTTTCTTCAGAAGAAAGGTTTTTCAGTAATACCGTGGGGTTGACGTCTTCGTTATTTGTATCATAACCCAGCCCACGACTTCCCAGAAGCACACAGATTCATAAACTCAAGGCACACATAGCTCATTAAAAAAGGGATACCTGAGCACTTCGTTGTACGATTTAAAAGTACGCCTTTAAAAATTCCTTTCGGCTCACTGTCCTTGTTTAATAGAGTCCGGGTAATTCAGTCAATAGGTACTAGGCTGCGTGCTGGACAACTGGGCTTGAATTCGAGGCAGGGCAGAACTTTGTCATTTTTGCCACCACGCCCAGACCTGCTCAGGTTTCGCCCAACCGTGTGGTTCTATTCTCGGGGGTAAAGCGGTAGGAGCGTGAAGCTTACCACCTACAGCCAAAGTTAATAATGCGTGGAGCTATACCTCCACTCCCCATACGTCTACGACATGACATTGTTCTTAGTTAAGTACCAGGAACTTTTGAGGTGACCCAACACTACCGCCGCGTTTCGGAGGTCCCTTCTGTCTCCGTCTTCTTCAATGTGAAGATGGAGACAGGATTTCCGAAACATTGTCACTGTGGCCTACATGGGCTTCTGGGTTATAGTTTACAAAAGTGAACTAGCTGACGTTTTTCCACTCCGTGCATTCATGTCGTGGTCTGACGCACAGGGTGATGGTAAGTACTATTTACAGGGTGCATGTGTGTCAGTATGAATCAGTTATTCAGAAGAGCAAAGCTATTGTTTTATCGGTTGATCCTTTTATGTGTGTTGTTTCTTATATATACGTTCGCTCACAAGCCATTTGTTTTAGACTTCCTGATCACGAACGTGTGTTTTCTTTTGATAATGCCTCACGATTCCATTGTCTCCGGTTCGTTACTGTTAATAGTCTTGGTTTCGTGGGTTAAAATTTGTTGAATCGTACTCAGGAAACGACGTATTCCTCTTTTTGGACAGTGTCATCGGGAAGGGCAGCGGGATAGTTGTCCCTGACCCTGGTCGTTCCTGCTATAATTCTACGATCTGCCACGTCCAATTACGCAAGGTAAAAGCAATTTAAGAATTAATTTCATCTCACTTTGGCCTTTGTCATTCTTACATCCATTGTAACCATCAACTATACATAATCACGTTCCAGCATCTTAACTGAATCTAAATAAATTAATGCGGATTGTGAGGCAAATAAAGTTCGCCCTGTTCTTAAACACCACGCCACATGGGGAATGGAGATGAAGCTCCACACTTGTCTCGATACTACATGCAGTTGACATGGAGTTGAGTGACCAGTTTATGCCTCGGCGATAAAAAGAAAAATTCTGTCCCTACTGGGAATTAAGCAGCATCAGCAGTAGTAGTATTAGTAGTAGTAATAATAATACTGTCCTTAAAGTTAGTAAGTCGCTTAGCTCTTGTCACGAAGGACACCATAATCAAACGACAATAAAGTTGCGGGAGAAACGTTTGGCAGTGTCTGCTGTCGCATTGGATCAGGCATTGCATTGCTATGAATAATAACCGTCTTGGACTGCTACACCTATGAATGCATTCCTAAGCATACACAGCTCCTCTTCAAGAAGGATGTTGGCGATTTGAACATTAATAATAGTAACAAGAACCACATACCAACTTTTATAGCTCTCGTCTTTCATCCTATGAAATTATCTCTACGTTGTTCTTCTGAGGTGTGACGCTGTGTGGACTCGTAAGCAAATAAAACCAGGCTTCAGCCCTGAAGATGAAGGCGGTATGTTTCTCCGTAACGATGGTAACCACCTACGAGATCACATACCGTCACAACCCAGAACATGGACATCCTCACCGCCGTGAGAATCTCAAATCTTTTATATAAAACTCTATTTGTTAACAATAACTTACGGAAGTCTAATGGAAGTGACGTTCTAAATAAATTATTGTGTAAGGCGACTTCATATTGGTGACAAGCTTTCATTCACAATAGTTATATATACTAATGGGCTCTTTTAATAGGTCTCATTGGAAATGTTCAAATGCAGTACATTGTAATTATGTTTCATGAAACGCTTAATTTCGTGAAACAACGAACGTTTCTGTAAACTACTAATACTGGCCACCGTTGAGCTCGTGATGACATAGTTAAGATCAATTTCAAAAAGTTAATCTCACTCTCACCGTATTATTTACATGCAAGTATAAATTCGGTCGAGTCTCGCACAGTCTGCTTGGTACTGTTGTGTTTTAAAGTAATATGGAAGACAGTAATTCTGTTTTCTTCATTGCTTTTAGGTTTCGCTGTATACGTACACCCAGTTTTTGCTAGAAGCTAACAAATACGTCTTTTTTTCCAAAATGTGGGACAATTGATAACACAAAAAGAAACGTTTTCTGAGAGCGACAGTGAAATTGTGTCTCTGCCAGAAAGGAAGAGTGTTTCTATTGCCCACGTACATCCTGTCTGAGGATCTGTTTCAATGGGAAAATATTCATTAAACTCGTCCAGATGTTGGGGCAAAGCCTTAAGGTCGCAGCCAAGTGTGGGGAACGTGGAAACGTAGACCCCTGTTAGAAACATCAGTTTATTGTATAACAAGAAGTGACTTGTCTGCTGTTGTTCGAACCACATCGTTGTGCTTAAAAATTCTTCTTTCCATGTCCACAAAATTTAATTAATTAAAAATACTACAGATCGGGATTAGCTCAGTCTACCGGATCCAACTGAATAGGTGTCACCCCCTCCTGCCGTTTAAGCAAGGAAGAGAGAAGATCCATACTTCGAGACGTATATAATGTTTTAAGAGATTTATTGAGACTTAAAAGTAGACGATGGATGACGCTCAAAACAAAGAAATCACTAACGTAATACCATCGCCAAAGACATTCATAAAATACTTTAAAACACTGGAATTTATATAATCTGGCACTGACACATGATAGGATCTAATAAGTTATCTTCTAATGTGAGATTTGAGGTTATCACGGCGGTTGAGATGAGGATATTGTTCTTCGGCTTTGAAGATGGCGACAGCTTGTTTCTCCGAGAAAAATAACATCGTTATATTTTAATTTAATAAATTTAGAATTATTAGGTCGGAGCCAGGACAGCTCAGTTACTATAGTAATGATCTACAAGCTGTACGACCGGGGTTAGATTCCCGTCAGAGGCAGTTTTTTCTCTCTTCGCTACCATGGTGTCCAGATGGGCTCTGGGGTCCTCTCCCTACCTATCCAAAGACACCGACCGCGAAGCTGACCACTATCTCCATCTAATGGCGAGGTTAATAATTCTTGTAGCTCTACCATTATTATGCCATACCCCTCAATGGCATAATGCTTACTTAAGTACAGAGACAACTTTACCTTTAATTCATACCTGTGTTTTTTTTTTAATTTACGAACATTATTTTCGTTACAAAGAAGAACCGTCCGAGGGCCGAGTGTCTGCTTTGAAAGTAACGAACGCGGAGGACTACAATTGTTTACGTATGTTTATACTGTAATTATAGTAACTGCTATAGCATGTAAACATTTGATTTAACACTTTAACGGTGCTTTAAAGGGTTAAGTAGGTAGTAACTATCATAACAATTAATACTGTTCTTATGTTTATGATTGTACGAACTCTTTTAACATATGGGGAAAATATTGAGTGGTTTTTCTCGGAGTCGGAAACCATTCCGAATTTTATCCTTTGCAGTTTGTGGGAATTTTATTTTCGATTTACAAAATTGCATCTTGCGAACAGTTTTCATCGAACGAATAACGTTCTTAAAGCGAGGGATTAGTACTGTCTGTTTCGTACCACCGATTATTTGTTGGTACTGCCGGAAAGGAGAAACGAACACGTTCGTTGTGAATCAGTGTGCGTATTTCCGTTTTCACTGCCAATGAAATTCACAACTGGACCGAAAGTTGGCGTGATCACTCTGGGAGATCCCAAACAGGTCACATTTGGTTGTTCCTTCCTGCAGAAATAATCTGACGTCCTCGCAAAATCACATACGTACATTATCAGTACTTATCCCTGGGACTAAGTCTATGGAGTAGAGTCAAGAACATTTTAGCCTTTTATAGAAGCCAAATGTTCATTACTGCGCTCGCAAGAGCCCACCACTAGAATATAGCGCACATTCTCATGTTCCATTCCATTCCCTTCTGAAAAAGAAAAGATTTTTCTATAAAGTTTTGTATGCACTCCAGCTCTCTACCACACACGTTTCATTACTGAATTTATCACCAGTTATATATTTGGTGAAGAGTACAGTTTTAGTATGGAAGCTGCAGTCCATTTTCGTTACGTCACGCCTGATGACGCAGACTTTGCGGGAACCCCGACGTCTTGCGGTTTGCTTTGTTTTGCATGAAAGTGTGACGTAGCCATATGCCAAGACCAGGCGAGCGTGTTGTACATTTTTATTTTTATTTATTTTTTTCACACGCTGTCCTCTTGTTGGTGTGAGAGGATGGGAGTTAAGAGTATTCATGGAACGCAACAAAGCTAGCTGAAGCAGACTGAAAAAATTATGATGTGGATTTTAAATGATCTACAGCATAAATTAAGATACTAAACCCTTAATATGTATTTTTATTCCGAAAGGGCAAGAGATCAGTTTTACATCCAAACAGTTCGTGTGAGTGGGTAGCGTTACGAGACGTTGTTCAGGATGTGTAAATCTACAGTTCCTTTCGTAAAGACGAGAAATTGGTCTTAGATTATTCATTAGTTCTATGGGTCTAAGAATGGGACAGTGATATGTTTTATTAACTTAAAATCTGTGGAAGGAAGCAGCCATGGACCATATTGAGGTACGATCCAGGAATTTTCCTAGAGGTACTGCAGAAAACAACGCATGCCCTCCGATTAGCATATCTCTGTGCGGAGAATTTAATCCAGTACCTCCCAAGTATGAATCAGGAATTTAAGTGGTCGTCAGCCGTGATGGATCATGTCAGAAACTTCAGAATCCATATCGCATGATGCGTCAGAGTAAGATAGCCGGTTGTTTTGGACCAAAACATCTGGAAAACCTTGGTGTTCAGACAGAGTCAACATTGTCGGTTTATTGGGTCAGTTGAGAGGATGATCTCATGGCGATTCTGAGTAATGAGTTGGTCAGCGTCTCGAAGTCCACACAGGAAATCCTCAGAATTTGCAGCGTCAGATTTTAACATTGTGTTAGTTACTCATTTCCACACGAACTCTAGAGATATGTAATTAAATTTATACTCTATCAAAGTCAAGTCATTTATTATTTTACTAAACAATAAAAGAACGAATTTAACATTTCCCATCATACGAACGAAATATATCGACTTGAAGGCGACCACTGTGTTCATATGAAGGAAATAATATCTGTAGATCTTACGGAGATCTATACTGTAGCATAGTAATTTATGTGTAAGATGATATCTTTTTGAAGATTTTGGTAGGTTAATTTTGAGCTTCACGTAATATTAGGGCTAGCCCCCAGCTAGCCCTAATATTAAATTCGCCCGACAACCGGAGCCTGAACATGACCACTCACCACAATCTAGTACCAAGGATGGTAAATATCTGTCCCACCAGCTTGACAGTTTATAGGTCATCATTTTTTATGTTTCGGCGTCATTTTGTGCGGCCGACTTACCATTTTTGTTGTACTGTCATTCTGCATGAGGAAACCCTGTCGCTCATTCAGCTCAGTGAAGAACATCAGAACCAGAATTTGGATGTGTCTTGCCTGTGAATTGAAACAAGGGAACTTAAATAATTTTGAAGATTTCTGTCTTCCGGGTTGTTGCGCTGTGTAGTCTGGTCGATGTTTACCAACGTTTCAGAGGTCATACTGCCTCCGTCATCAGGGCGATGAGTATGAAGATTTCTGTCTTCTGGGTTGTTGCGCTGTGTAGTCTGGTCGATGTTTACCAACGTTTCAGACCAGACTACACAGCGCAACAACCCAGAAGACAGAAATCTTTAAATAATTTTGTTCAAGAAAAATTTAGTAGTATAAGAAGATGTTTTCAACAAGAAGCTAGTTGGAAGATAGCCTATCTTCTGGGTTTTTGAGCCGTGTAGTGTGGTAGAAATTTACCGGCGTTTCAGAGGTGCTTGCTGCCTTTGTCTTCAGGGTGATGAAGCCGCCCGCGAAAAAGTAAAATATTCTTTTATTGCTTCCACTGTCCCACCCTAATTATTGACAATTTCTCACTCAAGCAGCACAACACTTTTCCGACCCATTATAAAGACCACAAATTCCTGATGACATATCAGGTTCTCACGGCAACGAGTATGAAGATGGCTGTCTTTTGGAATGTTGTGCCGTGTACGTACCGCCCTGATGGTGGAGGCAGCAAATACTTCTAAGACGTTAGTCATTATCTATCAGAGTACACTGCACAGCATCCCAGAAGACAGTCATCTTTCACGAATGCATGTTTTGTACACTCTTTGTTTGGGTGGGTAACGAAACAATTCGCACATTGTCACACCTTCTGTTCTTGGCAAGAGGAATGTTTTCTTAGCAATGTTAAAGCAAAGTTTTAGTGCAATTATGTGTTCTGCACGTAACCAGTCACTGTGTTTGAGGACCTTGAAGCAGTATTTCACCTTCAGATTGTGCTACATGTCCGTAACACCCAAGGTTGGTACCAGGATGAGATTCAAATTCAATAACGCTCATTTCCATCCTACCAGTGTCACCATCATTGTTGTTAATATGCAGTAAGACTTGCTTACAATGGAATTCAAGGAACGTGAATGCTTTTCTGTTTTAAACATGTTTCCAATTAACGTATGTTTTTACCCCGATTTAAGAAATTTTAAAATGTTGATAGAGTGCATCTTAAAATTGAAAATACGGTAATATTCCAAGTGAAATTCCCGCTGTATCTGTGTTATGCTGAATATTGGCCGTTTTTCATGCAGATCGACAACATCAGGGCGTGCCTCACCTGTTTGGGTGAGCTGGGGGTGAGTGTGGATGGAATCCAAGCACAAGATGTGCGTCAGGGGAACCTGAAGGCGATTCTTGGCGTGTTCTTCTCTCTCTCGCGGCATAAACAGCACCAGAAGCACCTCACAAGACAGTCTGAAGCAATGCCGAGGTACGAAGCAGTGCTACTTGAAAGAAGTGTCATTTATATTTTTGACACAGCAACATTAAATTGAAACAATACATTGTTTATACAGAATGATTCAAAGTTCTTGTACAACACTTACAGAGGTTGTTGGGAACAATTATTCAGATTTCGCTCCCGTTTCGAGTTTCGATTTTTTTTACGTTGATGTCACTTTTATTATTGTGATTATCGATTTTTAAGACAATATAACAATTCGTTTCAGCAGAATGTAAACTGATTTTTGTTTGCAATGAAAGAAAGAAAGCAAATTGTGCCCTATGAAGCGTTTTTCAATCATCACTTCAAAGTAATATTTTTGAACACTTCTTTCTTCGGTTAGTGGAAAATCGTTAAACTTTTTACAGCATCACTGTCCGAGTCTAATAACTGGGCATCATTTATCCGTACTTTCACGAATTCTCTGCAAGAATCCCCGTCAAGCGATCGTAATAATACAAAGCGACATTTTTTGCTCCAGATGATCTTCCTCGCATCCTTAAGCGTTATGCAAGAGTTTTGAATCATCCTGTATACTTAGAGACATTATAATCGTCCACATGTAACATAAGAATTTTTTTTAAAAAAATAGTGTAAGGCATCTGTCTTTCTAGGATCTGGGGTTTTTAATATGGCTCTACATCCCCCCTTCGTTTGATACAGCGGCCAACCCCAAAACCACGTGACCACTTCCTCACCACTCTGCCGGTCACTCTAGGAAAATAAAGAATTTACAAATTCCCGAAAGCTTGAAAAAGGTCTGTAGATTATCTACAGTTTGCGGACCGACAGAAATGAAATATAGGTCCATCTGTTCAGAAACGTTGTCCTACTGTCCTTGTTCGCGACATTTTTTGCCTAGACCAAAAACATTTTGCAGAAACCTGTACAGTGACTTTGCTGACAGTAGTGAATTCCTGTTTCAGGACGCGATAGTTAGAAATGATAATGTGATATTGTTCCAGGATTCCGTCTGCAAACAGCAAGCACAGTGGCAGTGTCACGAGCATTCCATTGCCCGCTGGTTCCCGTTTGTCGGGAACTGAAGATGGCCGCCAGTCGTCTATTCCTCTCGGAAGCGTTCACCACCAGCCTCAAGGTATATTGGCATCTGTAAATGGTGGAGGGAAACATGTGAATGCTGCCTTCCGTGGGGTTTGGGTTTGACAGATAATGTATCGAATGTGCTAGGATTAGGAGAAGGGCATGAATGTTGTATAAAAATGTAAACTGCACTGTTCTGCATTTATTTTGAGACTAACCTCATTACTAGCGTCTGATGAAGTTTTTGTATTATTTTTATGGTGTTTATGCTTTTTTAACTATTAACTTGCAGCGTTAGCATACGACACCAACGACCTCTTAGGATTAGGTAACGTACAGGCCTATACGACATTATGTTACTGGCGAACTCTTTAACTATTGACCTGGTTCCTTTATGTAAACGTGAGAAAGAAACTCCTTTGCTAATTCTCTAGCTATTGTTTCCAGTGAACCTGTCATATACAGACTCTTAACGTTCCAAGTTCAAAATCCCATGACCTTTCTCGTCGCTTAGCTCGTACCAAATTCCTAGGCCCCGTGTCGTAATTTGAAACGTGACATCTTGTTATGGTGATGGGTAAGAGCAAATCCCATTTTCACTGTGTCCCGCGTTTTACGTTGCGCGTTGCATCGTTGGTGCCGTAGGAGTAATAAACTTTTTATGATCCTTCATTTTAATGTTTAATATTTGTAAAATGAAGTGGTAGGCCTGTTGAAGCTCGTTGGCTGGACGGGAGGATGCGAGTAAACAATTGGCATCAAAAGACAAATTTCCGTAAACGTAGTTACGTGAACCAAAGGATGATTGTTGGAGGGAAGTTGTGGAGAAATTTCGTGTTTGTATTGGTAGTGTGGGTATGGTGTAGGCGAGCGTAAGTGATGATATTGCTCTGTGGTTTGCATCACTGACCTCGAATCTTGACAAAGGAAACGCGTAACCCGCTCAGTTTCTCGATTTCACATATCATGTAGCAGAGGTTATTTTCCCATTGACAGCAGTAGCGTGTGAAGCTGGGAAGTCACCCTTCACGCTCAACATGGCGGACCCTTTGTCGTTCATAATCCGTATCATATAAAATCCAGTTTGATGTTTGCTTGCTTGACGCATGTTTGTTTGCGCCCAGAGAGGCTTAAGAGCTCGAAGTAATGACCCTATAAGGTAGAATATTCTATTTTACAAAAGCTGCAGCCGTTGGGAAGCTTTTACGAGCAGTCTGCGGCGATTATATTGGAATGACGGACTACATACCGCAAATTGATATTTTTCGTTGATATTCTAAGCTTAAAGGTAGGAAATAGAATGTGGGAGAAGTGAGGGGAGGAGAAAAAGAATTAGTGGGGGAAAAAACATTGTCGAGAAATCGTTCATAAAGCAGTAGTGAGATTTTTTAGAACTGTGGTTTATATTGTACAGTGTAAATAATTCCCTGTAAATTTAATTCTTGCTAGAAGGTCTGAACACATTTATTTACGATTTAAAACAAATGCATGAAAGTTGTATTAAAATTTAACAGACGCTATAATCATCACTGTGTATTAAAAATCATGTAGGGCATGTGAAATAGTTTAAATTTTCAGAAATTTCCTGTTTGTTTAACAAGGGAAATTAAAAGTAGTGTGACGTAATCGTAATCGACTTAATCCAGTGAGATTCTGTGCAACAGAAGGCATTGTCAGTAATGTTTAACACAAACTAATTAGTCACTAAAAGGAAACGAAAAAGGAAAGGAAGTAGCTAGGTGCAAAATAGTGCTTCTAAAACAAATACTTGGGCCGGCATAAATTGTTCTTGACAGTAATAGTCCTCAGTATTATAATAACTCGCCCTTGAAGCTAGAATTTCGCTTAATTACATATTGCTGTGGCGAAACTAATGCTAATCTTTTATAATACTTGACGTTCGTCCATCGTTTTTTGCTTCGGAGCGCAACCCGGAAAAGAGATACTGCACGTTTGATAGGAATCAGGGGTTTGTAATTTTCAGGAAGATTTTCGAAAGTAAGGAAACTGGGGTTGGGATGTAACGCATTTGAGATACCATCCTCTGGAAGACACACGACTTAATATGAACCAGCGGTGAAATGATGCTGGCAGGAGAAAACCGACTAGCTCTGAGAAAAACATGTTCCAATGTAATTTTGTCCACCACAAATCTCAATGTGGACTGACCTGGAAGTGAACCCGGGATTCCACGGTAAAGAAAAGTGTTACATCCAG
Source organism: Zootermopsis nevadensis (assembly GCF_977971745.1). Lineage (NCBI taxonomy): Eukaryota > Metazoa > Arthropoda > Insecta > Blattodea > Termopsidae > Zootermopsis > Zootermopsis nevadensis. Next base: position 13,964,208 of record NW_028259142.1, read on the forward strand.
AATGTATTTACCTGAGATTAGATTGCCATTTATCCGTTACATTTCATTTCGAAAGAAAAAATGTGTTTTGATTCCAACCCTTTTGGTTTATGTTACATATTTTATAAAAGTAGATTAAATCAATCTTCCTGTTTGTGTGTACGTGTCTGTCCACTCTACTTGAACCAAGTGACGAAAGGTAATGAAATATGAACGCCATGGCTACCAGGGGCCACCCAACCTTTGTTCCTTTTCATTTCCTGCCATAAATAATAGAAACATGGTAGCCATGAGACCTTCCGATGAGGGAGTGTCACTCAATATAATGTCCTGACATTCTGTGTGGTAATATATCTTCGAAAAACATAACTTCTGTTGCAGTATTTTTTTTTTCAAACAGAACACAACATGGCAGCTGAAGGTTATATGACATTTAATGAGCCTTGGAGCAGGCAAATGAAATTTTGTATGGCTTGATGCAGTTTTTATGTAGGCCGATTGTACATTGTCTTTGCACTTAAAAATATAATTTGTTTTTTAAATATTCAAACTGCCTACAGTAAATACAATTTTAAGGCACAAGAATAACGTTCACTGTTTGCAATGCCCTCGTGTTTCTTACATTTGGGCTGTAGTTATAGAACCAAAAAATGGCAATGCAGATGCTGAAGGCTTTCATGTAATCGGTCAGCACGACAGCTAAGTGATAATTTGGAACTAACACACCTTCAAGATTTGTGTGCGTCAATGGCGAAGGCAAATTCGTGTTCGGAACAACCAAACGATCTTTTAAGTATTGGAATTAATGTGGAGCTTTGAACAAGCAAACGTTTTTTGGTCCATTCGCAGTGGAAAGTTGTAAAAATACGCCTGTTAGTTTCGTCATGTGTGTCTGTCCGTATACAACAACTGGAGAACAGCTGAACGGATTTTAAAGAAATTTGATATTTGTGGAAGGAGGTGTGTTGAAATATATCGATGCTTCCAATTTTAATTAAAACCTAATAATAACAAATGACAATATAAACATATATAATTTTTTACACGCTCCTCGAGCATAATTTGCGATAGACTGTAATTATCCAAGCCACGAATATTTCTAGTACAAGTTGTAGAGAGAAGTTAAACTCACTTCTCTGCCGATACATTTCTTCCACAAGTCTTCTGGTTCTCGATATTATTAAACCAAGCCAATTTTTTATGATGCATCATGTCATTACTCGAGAATGGTTGTACTGATGTTGATACAATCTTGTGTTGGTGGTCCTTGTTTTTCCGCTTTGGTAATTTACGTTATTTTTAAGTGCATAAAAAGTCAACATTTGCCACGTGGAAGGTCTGGAGGCAATAACAGAGCGAAAGCGCCATAATTGTTACGCCACGCACACATTTCGCAATTTGTTATGCTCGTGACCACCACCGGCTGGTTAGTTGCTGATGTAGTCTTTCTGTGAGTTATGTGCACAAGTTAAAATGAACGCATGACGAGGAGGTCGTGTCCGTTTGTCCACGTGTCTCATCTCCGAAACTACTTGTGTTTTGGTGGTTACTTGTCCATTATAGAACTTACTTTTCATGAAGTTTTGATTCATCTTACAAGACGGAGCCCTAATAAGATGTACAAATTTTATTAGAAACGGTTTCGATTCGATTAGTACTTAACTAAATACAAGTACACGGAAACTGGTATGTCTCAAAATGTTCAGAATACTGCAGAACCGTGTTTTGCCATACGCAGACTTCTCGAAAAGAAATGGCTGTTTTCGTCCTGTGGAAACTAGGTCAGACCAACTGTGTTTGCTCTTAATAACGCTTCCATTGTGTTGTTGTTGTTGTTGTTGTTGTTGTACCTAGGAAAGTCATAAGTATGGTTGTAATGTGCATTATGTGGGAGAACAGTCTGAACGTGAACATTATCGGTAACAGATAAAAAGTATGTTGGCTAAATGACCGTATAGCAATGCCATTACATTAAATAATGTTTAAAATTCGTTAAATTATCTGTTTTATCCTGAGTTTTTCTTAATAAAAACTGCACTTAAATAAAGACATCGATCAAAATCTTACTTACTAGACGGAAAGGACCTTAAAACCCAAACTGCGAAGTTTATTAATTTATATATTTGTGGTTTATTTAACTACTTTATAATGTTAAATGATAGGATAATTATTGAATAATGAATTGGAATTCATATGGAAGGTAATGCCCTAGTATTTTCGTGGAGTCACTGACAGAATCCACAGAAACCTCAATCAGGGTAGCCGGTCTCTGGGCTCAGATATGAAGCCGAGATATTCCAAATACGAAGCACGAGCGCTAACCACTCTGCCGTGATGTATAGTCCCAACCCGTTAAGTTGTAGATGAAGAACAATTAAACATATTGTTGCTTATTTATTACGACATCTTTATATAGCCTGAATAAACTCTTACTTAACCCTAATGCGTGTGGCTATGCTTATACTGGATTAATTTCGAATAAACTGTATTAAATTGTAGGGACGTAAACATTAATGGAATTCCTTGACAAATACTGAATAATTCTTACGTATCAGTCGATTCAGGTTTTGAAAAGTGACTTTACACATCGATTCTGTTATTTAACACCGTGACACCTCAAGGTGATTGGACTTGTAAATACGATTTATGTTAAAACCATTTCTGGTTCTCTAGCGACGAAACAGGGGTGGACATTGATCTCTGTCTCTGTTAGTGACATACATCGTCTCGTAATAATCACAAGATAGAGTAGACGGAAGTAAACTTGGAAACAGGAGAATGTGATGTTGCAGATAATTATGCCAACTTGTAAAGTGTGTCTGATTGAAAGAGGCGGTTATTACTATTAGTCAAGTTAGAATTAACCCAAGCTGAGGAAATCAAGAGGAAATAATGGCTATGATTATTATATTTAAATGAAATATAGCTATTAAAATTAATATTAAACAATCTGTTCAATAAATATCACATTAAAACGTAAAGAATGTGACGTGTTTATTCCAATCCACAATTTTCTACTCAGGAGTTAATCCACACTAAAATGGCCGGCTGTAGCAGGGTCTGAGGGTTAAGGTCTGACAAATTAAGTCGTCCGAGGCTTTGCAGCATGTTTAAGGAAGCCCACCGATTATCACTAAAAATTGTTATTTTGTTCACACTGTGGTAACGCTGTGTCTCATTATCCGGAGATGCCAAAGAACACCAACTGTTTGTACAATCAGCCTTATTTATGTTCAGGAGGATCCTTCAGTGGGTCGGCGTGTAGTTCCCGGTCTACAAGTCCCTCTTCGGCGCATTCGTTGATCCCTACCGTTACCCGGACAGGGGGACCACATGACAAGCATCTTCCAAATACCAGGTAGTATTGCAAAACAATTCTTTTTACTTTGTGGGGATCGCAGTTTCAACGTAAGTAATTGCGCTATACGGTATTTTATAAGATTTGTCTGGAAAACACTTTGTTTGGAACAAAAATAATGGATTGTAACTAAATTTCTTTCTGTCACATGTGAACTGTATTCAGTTACCCCTCGTTCTTGAGCCAGACAATTTCATTGCCTCAGAATCCACCCTCTTCCTCCGAAACATTGGTAAGACTACGTGACGTCATGCCTTAGAAGCTGATGCCACATCCAGAAGACTCAATTTTACATTTTCACCACCACGAGCGTTTTTATTGAGTGTGATTAAAAATATATATTAATTTGTTGTTTATATACGTTTGGAATCCTTCTGCGTTTTGTCTTCTTGAAGTTACAGATGATCAGTAGTACATTTGTATCTTAGATGAATTTTATTTAAATTTTTAAATGTTGATATGAACGTCAGTCACTCTTGTGAACACGGCAATGAACCTTTGTTACATAAAAACAAAGCAATTTCTTTGAGAACTTGAGCTACGGTTAACTTGTCAATAAGGACTAATGCTCCATGCATTAAATTCGTAACATTTTCTCTCCTTGCCTGTGCACTATTTGGACAGAGTACGAAGCAGCACCCCGTCTTCGAGTACCACTACCAGCCCTTCGTCTCCTCGTGGCCACACCCAGCAGCGTGTGACATCTGAAAAGAACAGCATGCTTGGCGGTCTCAAGTTATTTTCCTACAAGGAGAAGAACAGTGGTAGCAGAGTCAAAGGTGGTAAGAGTTACTTCAAAATTACAAGTTCCGTGCATCACTTTTAAGCGAAAATACAACATTCAATTGTGACGCAAGATTTATTGGTTCTTGTGCTATAAAGATAATGCTTTTCAACTGCGTGTACTTCAATATATCTGTAATGAACATACAGAGGTTAATTTTTCAAGGTTATTTTCTCTTCAATGTCATTTTGGTCCAGACAGCCTACCCACTGATTACGAGAGTTGCTGTTACGTGTTCAGACAAATACTAATTCTTATGAAGTATTCATGAGAATTGTAAATTCACTATATATATTGATAAAAGAGAAAGGGACATGATAAGTGATTGAATTCAGTTTACATAGCTACTTCTTTGACAATATTTCAGGAAACACGAATGTGTCCAAAAGAACCTCCAGTTCAAGTGGATTTAGCTCTGCGCGATCAGAAAGGAGCGACTCTTCTACCAGCTTGTGCAGTGATGCCAAACCTTGTCCCAGGTACGTCAGATTGAATATATTCATGTAGATCAGTGTTTATCAAACTGCGGTCTGCCAAACTCTAAAGGGGTTTTCGATTGTAGCCAGTATCGAACTTCGAAAATCGTTACGTTCATATTTTTTATCAGAAAAGGCTGGAAGGATGAAGGAACCACAGAAACATTCCAGTCATTAATCTCTTACAGCTTTTAAGCTTTATCTAGTCGCTAGAAGAAATTGATCTTAGAGAAATAGAGTAGGGTGGTATGGAGTGAATTCATCTGGCTCAGGGTAGGGACCATTGGCGGGCTCTTATGAACACGGCAATGAACATGCGGGTTGCATAATAATGTCGGGAATTTTTGTTGGCTTTTCAATAGGACTCGGCTCCATGGAGTAATTAAGTAAGCGACTACGTAAATTTTTTGTGTTCAGTAGAAGGCGTTTAAATCTATACAAATTATATTTGATGTTTGCCCTTCTTACCGAGCATCTGAGGAAAAACGGAAGCACACTAAAATAAGGTTGACTAGTTTGGAACTAAATTACGGCTATCATGTTTCAGATCTCATAAAAAAAATTAGCTTGAGGATTTTATATGTTTCGTTTTTTATGGAATCAGAAGGTTCATTACGGTGTAAAAAATCCACCATAAGAATCCAATCCATACCCCTCCCATCCCATTTTCTGAACCTCCGTTTTAATGTCCTCCCGTCTACGCCCTTGTCTTCCAAGTGGTCTCTTCATTTTGAACCGAAATTATGAATACATTTCTCATCTCTCCTCTGGGCGCTAAATGTTCCATCAATATCATCCTACTTGATTTGATTATTCAGATTATTTCTCATGAAGATCATACTTGATTAAACTCCTCAGAATATTCATTGTCCCCAGTCTCCTATTACCTGTCACTTTATCCGCTTTACATTCAAATGATCTCCTCGGCACTTCCCTCTCAAACACCTCCGACCTATATTCTTCCTTAATGTGAAAGAACAAGTAAGGGTCTGCACGGGCCTAAATTTCAGAAGTTTGTCTTCCCAACTTCCTTTAATTGCAGCCCGAATAAAGCCACATATTTATAATCTGCCCCGAATTTCGTATCATTAATGAATTTTTATTTTTGTGCATAAATGCCAGTTTTCCTTGAATTATTTATATAAGGACGCAGTAATAACATCTGAGGTAATTTTTGAGTTTGAGGAACGGTACAAATATATTTGATGCCAAGGTTGTAAGGTGCTGTCTCGAACTATTTCTGGGACGGGGCAGCTACGAAAATCCCCAAGAAAAAAAGTCGATGGGATTTGTAACTGGAGCCCGGCAACATCACTAGCATACGATGAAGGCAACTGCGAATAACTTTTTCTTTGGGAAAAGAAAATGACCTGAGAACGTCTGAAATGTTCTGCATAAAGTTTCATTGTCATCATTTGAACCCGGTCCGTCCCTCAGCCTAAGGCTTGACCCCTTGCAGACCCTAAGACGAAGTTTCACATCCATACAAACGAACAAACAAACTATAGTTTTATGTATCTTTATATTTTGACCCCGTTGAAAGAAGAGGTGCCCCATTAGTTAACCTTTTTGGTTTTAACACACCAAAAAGAAGTATTTTTAAAATTAACCATGCGTGTTTTGCTCAGACAGACGAAAACCCACCCTCTTTGTTTCCGCTTGATTGCCACAATCGTCTTTTTTGGTCGTAGCCTCGCACAAGGTTCTACTATGGGTGTTTTTTCTGTACTATTGTTCTTTGAATCTGTGGGTTAGGTCAGCTGTCGACTTAGAAGTCAGTGATTTGGTTGGGTTGTGCAATTTTTATGCATTGACGCAAATGAACTTAGTTCTAATGTTAGTGTCTATGTTTTTACTTTTACATGAGGTGTGGTTGTGTTGGCTATACTGTTACGCACAACTTAAGTGATTCATTGGTTGCTTTCCCGATTGCGACCCAACCCTGGGCATGCTGTGCGTTAAAAACAGGAATATAAAGATATGTGACTGCAACGTGGTAATTGTGTATATGAATTAGGACACATGTCCGTTGATTTAAAAAAGCGGAGTGTGTCGTCAGTGTATGGAAACCAAGTACGCGGAGTCAGTACACTGCATGGTTTGTTTTCATAATGAGGTTCGCCAGAACATAAACAGTGAATACCAAGAGGACGTGCACTGCTGTCAAAGTTAACGTGCTCCATCCAAGCAGTATGGCATTTGTTTACATTTGTTTGTGTTATGTTCCCAGTGTAATTGCTAATAAATATCGGTACTACAGATGCGTATCTAAACTCTGTTTTGTATTTCCTTTCCAGCTCTACCTCTCAAGATGAAAGGCAGGAAGCTAGCCCCTCACTTTCGTACAGACATCCTGGCAGTGATGATTCAAGCCCGAAGGGTTTGTCACGTGGATTTAGGAATAAACTAGTGAAGGGCATAAGTGTCGCAAGTTCTAAAGACTTGATAAGTGTTGGTAGTTGTAAAGACGTGAGCCAAATTTCACCAAAGAGCAGAGCCAAAATCCAGTCTAACAAATCTTCGCCAAAATTTGTTCGTAAAAGTGGAATTAACAGTAGAGAATGTAGAGGGGTGGTAGTGGATGAACAGCCCAAGTTGAAAGAAGATTCTGGCCTAAGATTAGTGCAAGGGGATCCAAAAATGCATGGGAGAGAATTGTTGAATAATGAGAATTATGTATGTGAACCATCAGGAGATTCAGAAAATGTTGCCAGACAAGGAAAGTCTGTGAAATCTGACAATGCAGTTTCGAAAATACGAGGTCAATCATCAGTGAAAAGTTCATTTGGTTCTAGCAACAACATGCCATTGCGAATACCACCTGTTCCCCCATGTACCCTTGGAGGATCTGGAAGTAGCATTCCTAAGCCCACTGCTGCTGTGAAAGGTACCAGCAAACCAGCCAAGGAAGAACGGAACCAAGTAGCAAGTCCCATGAAACAGTCGGTAATACACCGCGATGCTCTGCCACGCCAGAAGCAGCTGGGAAGTCGGGATGGTGAACTGGGTGGAAGCATCAGTGTTGCTCTTGTTTCTCCAATGCCTAGTGAGAATAGTTCTAGTATGAGTGAATCAACTTACTCCACCTCAACGGGACAGTCCAACTCGAATTCGTCTGACAGCAGTGTTATCTACAGACCCAGCTCTGAGAGTGGCAGTGAAATGGGCAAGCCTGTTTCTAGGAAGATTGAGACAACATTTGATAACTTGGATAAGGTAATGTGCTTTCCAGCAAGTTTTTGTCAGAACTAGTTTCCAACACCACTTTAACGGTTTCTCAGTTCAGGAACTAGTTACAGTTACTAACCTAACTCAAACATTCTTTCACTAACCTGGCCAAGCTCCTAACCCGAACTGAATTTGGGTTTTTCTTACATGTACTAGCACAGACCCAAGTCCTTTTGCATTACAAACAAAACTTGTATTTAAATGCAACCTGTTTTGTTTCAAGATGGCTTTCTTCTGGTCAAAGTTAACTGTTGTTTCAGAGGTGCTTCTTGCCTCCATTATCAGGTCATTGCCCAGAAGTCAGAAGAGAGCCATCTTTATACTTGCCACTCTGAAAACTAGAACTCTGTCACCAGTTGCTTCGCAGATACCACCTCTGAAATTGAGAATTTGCAGTTATAGTACCCTAAGGATGAGGACGAAGATGGTTCTCGAAACGTTGGTGTTTTCTCCGTTAAATTGTGTTACGCGGCTGGTAGCCCAAGAAGAATTCGTTATAATGCTGTTGTATTATTCTGTGTAGGTGATAACTCAAGAGGCCCCACATGTACAGCCTCGAGAAACATCATTTGGGGGAGAAGAAGAAGCAGCAATGAACGTAAAGCCCATGCAACCATTGTTACGGGGCTATACGCCATCTGGGCCAAGTATACATATGTCTTGCATGGGTGAGTCCCGATTATTAATTTTTACCGCCCATTATGCATTAACGACATATTTTAATAGTGATAATGTGACTGAACAGTACACATTCAATCTGCCATCAGCAATAGCATTTTATGGAAGGGTTGAAGGAATATATATTTATGATTGTCATGATGAATGATCAATAATTATTTCAGAACAGTTTCGAGCACTGCATATACGAGGTTGTAAGGAACTTTCTGACACATTATGAATAAGGATATTCAGTGTGTTTACTATTATATTAACAAACTGACATGAATGGAATAGAAAGAAAATCTGAGATGTAAGGTTTGAGGTTTTCACAGCGGTGAGTATGAAGATTTCTGTCTTCTGGGTTGTTGTGCTGTGTAGTATGGTCGATGTTAACCAACGTTTCAGAGGTCATACTGCCTCCGTCATCAGGGCAATAAATCGCCCCAGTGAGTATGAAGATTTCTGTCTTCTGGGTTGTTGTGCTGTGTAGTCAATGAATATTCATCGCCCTGGTGACGGAGGTAGTATGACCTCTGAAACGTTGGCAAACATCGACCAGACTACACAGCGCAACAACCCAGAAGACAGAAATCTTCATACTAAGTGGGGTGATTCATTGCCCTGATGACGGAGGCAGTATGACCTCTGAAATGTTGGTTAAGATCGACCGGACTACACAGCGCAACACCCCAGAAGACAGAAATCTTCAAAATCTGAGATGATGGGTTAAATTAAAGGATGGTTTATTTGACATTGAATTATCAAGAAAATAAGAATGATCCCAGTGTGATAGACTGCAGTACATTTACATAATTTCTAAAACTTTTTTATATATGAAACTGTCTCATACCAGAATCTGTAATTTCTGTTTCCTGAAATTTGTCATCGGAAGGTCTTTTATTTAGTATAAAATAGTTTTACTTATTAACTGAAAATAACTGCTTAGAATGTATGTGTTAAGTATGATTACACTTCATAAGGCTTGAGATATATGAAGGTACTAAAAGCATAACAGTTTGTTAATCTTATTGATTTCCGCAATCCTGTCATTTCAGGTGTGCAAAATAAACAAAGCATGAAATATTTCAACTATGCCCAGCATTTAGATCCTATGCTGAATATCAAAAGAGGAGTGGGAGATGGTGGTTATGGAGACCCAGAATACAGCAACATAGATGTTATGTCAGGTAATATTACAAAATTGTAGTGGGATAAGTTGTTATGTTTCTTCTTATAATTAATTGTTGTTATATTTGCAGTGTGGCAAACCTGGGAAGGCTATACCCTTGTTTCTTGTACTTCAACTATTGTTGGAAACAAACTATAATTTGGTTAAGCACCAAATGCTACCGCTTTTGTATCTGTAGTTTTTGGGATCATGTCTGAGCCTGGAAACTTGCTGTTTAAACCAAGGTTGTACTTGGTTCTCTTCAGTACCTCCAGGCAAATTCCAGAATAGTGCCTTAAAATAGGTCATGACCACTTCCATCCTTATACTTTCAGATTCTTTGTTTATTAATCTTCTGAGTTACTGACAATGTTACTACATAATTCACAAGTAAATATATAAATAAAGTAAATAGCTTCTGAGAAACATTCTAATAATATAAGTTTGATATTTTTCTATAATGTAAGAGAAAATACGTGGAGCCATAGAAATACTCGCAGTGATCATCCAAAATAGTTTACCATTCATACTGAGAGGAGGTGGTCTTATTTTTTAAAACTATTTGTGATATTGTAATAAAGAAAAATGTACAGCATTTGAACCATATTTGTGATTATTAAAAGTTCTCTAGTTCACTTATTTTAGTGTTAACTTTTTATTGTAATCTTAATCTACATTAACAGTAATTAATTTGTTGTATATACAGGTTACTTGTCTGATGGAGATGTGTTGCAGAGTAGTGTGACACACCCATTTTCTGATATGTGTGATGGATACATGTCAGAAGGCGGAGCTTCTGTCTGTGCTCGAAGATTGCACGCCCAGCAGGGTCTGTTACAGGGCAGTCGGTAAGTACAAAATGTACTGTGTTACTACGTTCACATGAAATTCCAGATTTCTGGAGTATGACAGTAAGGAGTACTGTAACATTTCCCATTTCATTTTCTTGAAGTATATGTCTCTAACGTCCGCGTGGTCTGAGGCATCATGCTTCGGACCGACGATATGGAATGCGCCCTGGTTTTAGTCTCAGGTGGGAAGAAATTTTCTCATGGGCTTTCGACTGGTGTATGGGACCGGTGCCAACCCAGCATCGTGAGGAAATTGGGGAGCTACAATGAGTAGCGTAATCCGGTCAGGAAAGCTAGCAATGGCTGGGGGTTCGTCTTGCTGACCACACGTCAGCCTATATCTAGTTGGATGATCGTTTACCTCTGCTTAGGCATGTGAACGTGAGGCCAGCAGTCAAGCTAGTCGGCTTTGGCTCTCTGGAGCTGTTATGCCACTAATTATTATTATTATTATTATATGTCTCTAAACTGTTGGATCATATCGTTATTTTCCTTGTGTTCCTCAATTTTAAACTTTGCTTGCTCACTCACTCGGTGGTGCAGGATGTTTTTCAAAATGTCGATTCTATACTTGGCTTGTCAAAGAATAGCTCACTTTTGTTATGGAACCTGAATGTTCATCATTGTGCTTACAAAAACCTGCCACCTGACCCTATCCCGAACCAGCTCATATTTTAAACTTTGCTACGTTCGTAATTATCTCTCTGCTACACTTGGCTCTCCAAGTTCTGTACGTCTGTGTTGGTTTATGGTTTATGATGTGTAGTTCATAGGTTATTTAATGATGATATATCAGTTGCAGAAGCTATTTATGCTGACTGATATGAGAATTATTATGTATTGTGAAATAGAATGGACTGAGGACGAAGCAGATGTAACCTGTTTTGAAAGTACCATTCTGGCATTGATTGATTGTACATTTTGATGTTATTGTCCTGTATCCTTAGCTTTCTGTGTGACTGTTCCAAGAGGTTCTTCCACCAAAATTCTGTATACAATCCATGTTTTACTCATTCTAGCTATATGTCGTGTCCATCATAACTTTCTCTTTAATATGTAATCTGGGAATGCTGCAGGTGGATATTTTGTAATTACTGAAGTTGTAATTATAGAAGAGCCATAATGGGTATTTCCATTATAGTGATACTGTCTGCTTGTTTAATAATTGGAAACAAAATTCATGAACAGTCTTGAACCTGTAAGATTTGAGGTTTTTAAGGCGGCGAGTGTGAAGATTTCTGTCTTCTGGGTTGTTGCGCTGTGTAGTCTGGTCGATATTTACCAACGTTTCAGAGGTCATACTGCCTCCGTCAGAAATCTTCAGTCTTGAACCTATTTCCAGACTGTAAGAAATTCAAAGAGACATACATGGATATATTGTAAGTGAATTCTCTTTGATTATAGAACCTGAAAGCTGCAAAGCCCCACCATTTGACACAATTCTGAGCCTCTTCCGTCTTCTTCCTGTCTTTATAATGCTTCCTTAAGGTCATATTATTATGCATCCTTTTAATTCTAGGGTCTTCATATCAGAATAAGACACTGGGCTCTCATTTAGAGGGTTCTGGGTTTCGTCCCCAGTCATATCTGTGGGTGAATTTGTTTGGTCGATACATTGAAGCCTCGACCTCTTTGCCAAAGATAGAAATCTAGGAAAGTCAAATAGTATACCAGGCCTTCACTGTGGTTTGGAGCCTGTGTTAAACTGTAGGTCCTGCCTTGTATCTTTAGTAATCTAACCTACCATCAGGAATAATTGAAACCATTTTGTGGTTGCTCCCGCCTTGTAATTGATTCTAGATTTGCCATAGGTTAGCAGAGGTCAAGAAATGTCAAAACAGACCTTCACCTTGAAGAATCAGGAACCCAATTATTTGATTCTTAAACTTCCACTTTTGATTTCTGCACCAAATTTCTGTGTATATTTTTCTTGGCTCTGCATCTCAGCAACATGTTTTACCCATGGATTTTTTTTATTACTACTACTACCACCTTGGCAGTGACTGTTCTTAAATGCCACTTTCCATTTCCTTTTTGTCGTATCTCCCTGTTGTCATGTCAAATATTAGTTATAACCAGCAGTGCAGAGTCTTTCGGATGATGATGTTTACGTAGTCAAGAAATTCTCTGATTATATGGAAAGCGAATGCTCATAACTTTGTTAATAAAATTTGACTTTATCCTCAGCAAGGTGAATCCAGTCCACACCCTCAAAACTTAGTTTATTATATGTATTTTGATATTCTCCCATTTTTGCGTAGGTCTCCTATGTAATCTTCTAAAGTTTTTTTGGCTTGCTTGGCTTCCCCATTCATAGTGAAAGCCTTGCTTATTTCGTTCTCTTTTTTACCACGTGTGATAAACATGAAGTGCACAAATTATTAGGTTCCTCACTATTGCCTAGTGTGTAAAATTGCACTTCCGAAAATAAAAGTAATTTATTGTTGTATAACAGCGTGGCTGGACCCAGCGTCATTACTTCTTACAATGACCATTTGCGAATTACCCTGCCCTGCATATCATTGTTCACAGTTGGCAACTGCCAGTTTTTAAACACCCTGACATCAAAATCAATACTCTTGCCGACGGATTTGGTGAAGTATGGTGTGACGTCATCGTAGCGTGCCGAAGTCGCCAGCAGCCCTTGAGCGTGGGATCTTACGCGAGGTCATTATTGTTTCAAATTGGATGTATAGTATTAATGGAAACAGGAAGAATAAAGACGTTCTATGTTTTTTCACGTCGTGACATTTTTAACACTAGCGAATAAGAGGTATTGCAGTTTCGAAGACGCGTATTTTTCAAATTCGATCTTTGCATTTTTATGTACGTCGTTGACCTTGATGTCGCTTTATTGCTGTTATTCCCATAAACGGCATTAAACAATCGATCTTTATAATTGTGTTTTCTCGAGATACGAACGCACCAGACGTCCAAAGACGGCATATATGTTTTATAAATGTACTCCAGTTAAAAGCATACATATTTTCTGCCGATTGAATCGTGTTCGAATCGTTTTATGTTCATTGAATTCTGTTCAGAGGCATGCTTTAAGTGGAATCGTGTTTAAAGAATGTTCTGTAAATCGATATATGTTGACTACTTGCTTTTCTGAAATGTAGGAAGCGATTACGTTAGGGCCAGTGACTTGTTAACCCTACATGTATTTGAATTTGTAGGGTCGACTCCAGCAGATGTTTCAAACGAAAACGACAGCACACGGCTGTCAGCTGCAGTTTCGTAATTAGGACACATGCTTGTGCGAGTTGGTTGTAAATTTTTGTTATGTATTGCGTACTGGTTTGTGTAATATACAGTTTCATTACATTCATCTCTGTACGCGATACTGGACTTTACTGGTTGTTGGCTCTCGGTGTTTGTATAGAAGTGAACGTATAATTTTAGCTTGACGTTCGCGTAAGCCTTTTAGGCGCAGTATAGTGTTTAACTCGGTGAGTAGAGTTCTTCAGAAGATAATAGTTGTTAAGTTGCCACAAAAATGTCGCCTTCAATGGAGCCTACAGTTTTATTACTGTGTTAACAAGAGTCCGCTATTCTGAGCCAGATGAATGTAGTTCGAGACGTTGTGAATTGTGTCTTGGAATTTGTGAAGCCGTGTAATTAGACTACACCTTGTCACAACCCATCAGACCACAGTCGACATTTTCACTGCTGCGAAAGCCTGAAATCTTAGACACGACGTTGGACTTTGAGTAAATATGAATAAAAATGAAATCCATATGAAATTTGCTAATGAACTGGGTATGATACTGGGTCACGTGTGAAATTAACAACAATAATTTGTTCCCTACGCAGAATATTATGAAATGAAGGAGAATGTTGGCAGAACATATTGTACTCGCGGGAATGATATTAAGACGGATCTTAAAGAAGTACGTTGTGAGGATGTGGACGGTATTGAACTAGCTCAATATTGGACCCATTTGATGTCCTTTGTGGCCGATAATGAAACTTCAGGTTTCATAAAAGGCGGCTAAGAGAGAAAATCTCCTCCAAATCAGAAGTGCTTACTGCCATGATGTCGGTGTTAGTTGTAGAGAAGTATACAGTATGAAGATACGGCCACATCGAATTGCGCGATACTCGGAAGTTTCATTAAATTCATCCACTGGTTCTATCTTTGTAAGGTGACACACATGGACGACGCTGTAATTTCAGACACGTGTTTTATCCTGTCCCTTGCAAAAGATTATTTTATTGTAACCCAAAGCAGTTTGCACTTTATCGAGATATCCGTGGCACATCTTTGGGTTTTTCTGTTCGAATTGATGTAGATCGTTGCCAGTGTGGGGTAAACTGGAACACTCCTACAACTTGTTGCAGCAGGCTACCGACTATCGATTTTACAACCGTCATTTTACTAGTACATACTGGAATAAGGCCAGTTTTTGATCCAATCGTACACCCTTATTCCCCTTTTACGTATTTTTTTCAAAGTCAGTCAATTTGAAATTTTGTGTGAGATAATTACAAGTGTAGGTTAAAACGGGGCTATATCACGGTAGGAAATTTGATCAAAATTGTTACCTATCACTGACGAAAATTAGTTATTATGAAGGTCATCAGCATTGGGGGTACCTCATTCGAATCCTGTCCCAGGACCTAACTGAGAAATGTTGTACTTTTCGTCACTTTATATAATGAAACTCCAAAATAGTGCTTTAAAGTATGTTGCGATTGGTATTAATATCCTTCTTGTATAATCCGTCCGTATCATTCTGCTGTACAAAGTATCATCCGTTGATGTAATGTTAAGAGCCATTAATTTCCATAATTATAAATGAACGTTGTATTCCTTGGGGAAGTTTACACTTTTCCCCAGAAAAATTACCGACTGTCGTAGTCAAGTGGTTATCACTCCTTCGTATTCGGGAGGTCTCGGGCTCAAATCTAGGCCCGGAGACCGGCTATCCTGACAAGTTTTTCGTTATTTTCCTCAGTCCCTCCAGGCAAATGCTGGGATAGTACCTTAAATTATGCTGCAACCGCTTCATTCCACATCCTTGCGAATTTATTATTTACTATTATCTTTGTAGTCTGAGTTACTGAAAAAAGGCGTGAAACAAATAAATATTTTCCAGAAAACTTGGGTATTGTGACTGGGTGTGTTAACTATTCAGGTTCTGAGGTGAAGGTCATCATTTTAAACTCTTGCGCGCTCAGTTCTTAACATTCTGCATCGTGAAGGTCGTGTGTAGGTTGACTGCATTAATAAATACTTGAGATTTCATTATTTCCTGTGGGTGGAATGGTGTGCGACAGGGTGCTCATAAATTCCTTGGCCACTGTTGGTCCACAGTGACGCTTTGGATTAGCTTTGCCATTGGCAGTGTGATCAGTAAGCCCGTCTG
Source organism: Zootermopsis nevadensis (assembly GCF_977971745.1). Lineage (NCBI taxonomy): Eukaryota > Metazoa > Arthropoda > Insecta > Blattodea > Termopsidae > Zootermopsis > Zootermopsis nevadensis. The sequence goes on from NW_028259142.1 coordinate 13,980,084, forward strand.
TTATGCATTTATTAGTGTTACATCCATAAACAAGTTGGCATAATGCATTTTATGGTTTAATGTTGCATTGTTTTATTCAGTATTTTATTTATAGTTTATTTAACGACGTGAATAATGAATTGGAAAGGATGTGGAAGGAAGCGGTAATGGCCTAATTTTAGGTACTATCCCGGCATTTGCCTGGAGGGACTGAGGAAAATCACAGAAAGGATTTCGATGCCAAATAATGTTTGAGAATGAACACGTTTTGCTCATGATTCACAGTGTTCGCGCCTGCTTAGCTTCTGCGCAACTGGCGTGAGGAGCGTCCTAGCAACAAGGGTAAACTAGACTCAACTGCCACGGAGGACGTACTTCTAATTCAATTTCTGTGCTGTGGTGCGGGATTTTTGTTGGGGCGCGTTTTAAATTGTACACGGTGTAATAGGATATTGCCATTTGAAGAATTAAGGCATTTTAAGCAGAATGTAATATTATTTGGTAGTTTAGTGGTGCTATGAAGATTCTTTTGGGACAGTTTCATTGAAATTCGAAGGTATTTGACTATGTTTACTCAATTTTGGTATCGAACGTTGCGACTGAGTGATTAGCCGTTCTGCTTTGTATTCGGAATGGACCGGATTTTTCGTGGTAGTTTGAGCTATCTGACAGCGTCGTTACGTAAACCATTTATTAAATATTTATTATGGTGCAGCGCTTGCTTTATTCTGTCAGGTATTTTGTAACTTTTTCTGGCGTGTTTAGAAGTTTTTTCTCTCTCTCTGTTTGAATAAAATGCTGCATGATTGTTTTTCAAGGCAGACATTTGTGATTTGTGAGAATCTTCTCCGGACCTTATATTTAGTGCTAATTGTCCGTGGATCTTCGTGGCTACATTATCATTCTTTTATTATAGTTTTGATACCTTTCACAAGTTACGTGTGAGATTTGAGGTTCTCACGCCGGTGAGCATGAAGATGGCTTTTTTTCTGGATTTTTTCGCCGTGTGGTTTGTGGAAGTTTACCGACGTTTCAGAGGTGCTTGCTTACAGTCATCCTTTTGTGTAATTGTTTGTGAAGCACCCGTTGTATGTCGCGCTGCCCACAGTGTGCCCACAGTCATGCAGTGGACACTGCTTCCATTTGCGTCCGAAATTGTGCAAATCCCAGCAGAGTTGGTAGGCCTGTTAGTGAGGGAGGCCTGCCCGGCATTGATTTGGGGGTGATGCGGTGACTACTACGGAGTTCGGTTGACACACATAGAAGGATAATACCATAAGTTAATGAAGTGCAATTAGAAACCCGGGTAGTTGTTCTAGGTAGGTGTATGCCTCATTGTTTTTTGTTGTTTCTGTCGGAGACGTCAAGTCAGACAAAGATTCGAATCTCTAAGATTGTCTGTAGGTCAGTGTCTTTTAAGTTATACAGATTGCCTTTTAGCTGACAAATTGCATGCAGTGTTTTGTTTTACATTGTAATTTTAGTTGACTAGTTTTTGTAGTGAGGTTTACTGTTTTATTTAACAAAGGTTTGCCTGCCGGAAACTGACATCGAAATTTCATCGAAGTGCATTGTATATTGTTTTGTAGACCTCCTATTTTTAGGTATAATAACAATAAGGGGTAGACATTAAAAGTACAAAAATTATTATACTCTGTAGATTAGATAAGACGCAACGTTATTGTTTTTCTCCAGCTGTTGGCACTGTACGTTCGGCAATAATACTATGTGATCAATTCACTTTTGTGAAAAATTCGATAGACGGATGTGGCCGTAAGACGTAATTCGCTTATGATAAAGCGCAAAACACGTAAAATGGACCTTAAGAAAATGGGTGTGAGCTGTTTACTGCATTCTTCTGGCCGAGGATAGGGGCTGCTGAGAATACGGTAATGGAACTTCGGGTTTCATAAAAGGCGGAGAAATTTCTTTCGAGCAGGACGACTATAGTTTTCTCAAGACGGACTTCTCCTCCGTGGATGTAGTCAGTTAAAATATTACTCGTTTTTATTATCGTAATTGTTTCTTGTGTTGAAATGTATACCAATTCAGTGCCATTAAATTCAAACGAGAAGTTTCCTAATAAGTGCAGCTTTTATGTTAATAAATATGTAAAGAACTAAAAAAAATATGTGCTGCAATATTATATGCGATCTAGCAAGCAAGAAGAAAAGTTACGTTTTGAACACAGTAATTAGCCACCTCTGATTCACTCGTGTCCATTTGATGCAAATTGTTGACAAAACTTTAAATACAAATTTTTCTTTTCATAGGAGTTCTGTTGCCAACATCAATCCAAGTGGTAAGAGTGAACCATTACTAAGAAGAGCTGTTACCAGACCAAAGCCTCGTATATGGTGAGATGATGATGATGTATTTGGATTGACCATATTTGTAATTGGACTACCATGCCATTTATATAAACATCACATTTGTTTTAGTTTTTGGCTTTTTGTGAAATATTTGCCATTGAAAGTGTTTTTGCAATGATTGGCATGCTTGTGGCATGTGTCATCAAAATATGCATGAGGGCATACAGATTAATTTGTCGGACATTTCCATATTCCAAAGAGCTTGCGAAAAGAGAAGAAAAATGTCACTGATTGAAAGAGTAGTAATTTTAGTTATTATATATATATATATATGTGTAATGTAATTAAGATTTTCTGACCATATTTGGAAATGACTCTAGATTTGTACTCACAATATACCTGGTTCAAATTTTAAAGTGGGCGCTCTTTGCTGTGCCTAAGGTTTGTCATGTTTGTTTGTTTTGATTCTCTTTAGGCAAATTCTGGGATAGCGTCTTTAAATAAATTTTCTCTTGTGCAGTTTGGATGATAATAGGTCAGCATCTGTGGGCGTTTCGGAGATATTTTCCGAACTGTCTGCAGACGAGCACCTCCCTGGCCACTCCCATAACAAGGTCAGTAGAAGAGTGTGTCTATGTTGGTGGTTGATGCAACTGGTCAAGAAAGTCATTATGAAAATGTGTGTTGTGTTTGAAATTATTGACTGGACCTGGTTTGAGGCCAGCTCAACCAGGGAGTCCAACAGATGGACTTCTGTCCTCTTCCCTCCTTTCATGCTTCAAGACAGAAGCAGAATCCAGTTTCCAAAACATTGTAGTTTTATAATTTTACAATTTAGACAATGGACAAGGTCCAAAAGAACAATTGTACATACTGTAATACACCATTGTCAGAAACCTTCAGACTTAGCTTAGGAACGAGATGTTTATTGCAGCGGTTGGTGCAAGGTGGGCCTGGGGGGTGCCTCAAAGGGCCTGGTGCTCAGAAGCCCCTGCCATCACCTTTCAATCCATCTGATCAAACCCAAGTAGTATACCGAGTTGTTGGGTCTCGGTCAAATGTCAAGAAATCAGACAGCAGCCAGCAGACAGACAACAGTGCTTTCAGGTAGGTTTTATAGTCTTATATTTAGCAGTGGCGTTCGAACAGAACATTTTATTAAATTCCATATACATGAGCATCCATTTGGCACATTTCCTATTCAGAAAGGTCTGCAATGAGAAGATGCTTTATTGCCATCACCATTAATAAAGTCAGAAACTATCATAATGGCTCTTATATCTGAAATATTTATGATTTTATTGAATATGTGTATTTACTTCAGAAATGATTGTGATTGCAGACAAAATTCTGGCAGCCAAGCAAAGAAGCATGCTGAAAGTAATGGTAATGGAGGAGGTCGAGTACCAGAGTTGCACCGTGGTAAGACGGACCCAGAGGTGGTGAGACAGCAGAAAGGAGAGAAGCGGGGATCAGGCTGTAGCCCAGGTGCCAGTAGCAATGGGCTTGCTCGCAAGCCTGACAAGAACGCCGACCGGCAGAAGAAAATGGGTTAGTTGGAAACCAGGATGATTTGCAACACATTATATTTTCAGAATTTTAGGCTTGTGAAACAAAATTGAAATCCTTGTGTTGGCTTTGTCCTGGCCATCCAACTGCATATAACAGGGCTTAACCTGCTTGACCATTGTCTCAAACTGTGCCAAACCTCAGTTCAGTTAAAGTTATTGCAGCTTACCCAGTATCTCAACCTTCTCTCTGGCCTGTCCCCCTCTCTCCACTGATGCTGCTTGCTGCAAGCCTGTACAGGACTGTGGTTTCGTTATGTGTTTTGACTCTGTAGTAGCTCCATTGGACAAGGGGAACCACCCCAAACACTGATTGGCATTGTATGACCTGGTAAGTGAGTCTGGGTTCTAAATTGTATTTGGGTCCTGTGTCTTAAATTCTGTTTATGCCTACAATTAGTCCACCCTCAGGAAAATTGTTGATTTCAGGTACTATATAATTCTATCTTAAACCACAATGACATCTGTATGGCAGTTTTAGGGGATAGAAGCCAAGTGGAAGGAGTGGTAAAATCGGCCACATTAAGGGTGTGTCCAAATAGCAACCCAGTGATCACCACTTTAAAACTCGGTTTGGCATAAGTTTTCTTTTATAAGTAGACCACTGAGCCTGGTTGCTCAGAATCTTCCATTCGCAATTAATGGTTGTGGAGGAGACTCGGATGATGAGTATAAGGCAATGTCGTATGTAAGCGATAACAAGCGAGCTATGCGAGCTGCATAAGCAGCATGGGGTGTCATATGACATAAGGGAATCGCTTGTTGTGTCCTACGTGAGAGACTGCAATAGAAGCACACAGCCTTCCTGTGCATACACCTTCGTGTACTGCACGGTCAGAGCTTTCTTGCGCATGCGCCTTACTGGCCAGCGCAGGGACTCACACGAAAATATTTGATCTCGGACTTTGGCCGCTGACCGCTTCGCTGTAACCTAGGACAGCGCCACACAAAGAGCCAGTTTGATATTTCCGCTTCACCCACGCAACTCGCACCACTCGCATTTAATCGCTCACGTAGGACACTGGGTAAGAGATATGGGCAGAGCAGTTGTCTTTACACCCCTCTCAGACATTGCATAGTCTCTACAATGTGCATAGTGTAGTCGTACCTAAAACAAATACTAAATATTCTCAAGTTCTTTTGATTCTGTTTTAATTTGAATTATTTTAAGGAGGGGAATAAATGGCAGAGATGAACTTCAATGTGTCTTTTGAGTCTTCAACTAAAGTTTGGTAAAATTTGTAGTACTGGTACTGTACTTATATTATAGAAGTATTTGCATTGTTCAAGTTTCATGAACTGTGATTAATTTTAAAGTCCACTTTATTCAAGTCTTTAAGCTGGCTGTTGTCCTCTCCTACGTAGTTTATCTCGTACTTTGTAATACAGGTGTAAAAGAAGATGGAACAAGCAAGGAAAAGGAATATTGTGGCAATGCAGAGAAACAGCAGCCGAAGACTGACAGAGCATCTCCACATGGTTCTTCAGGGTTGCGTTCAAATGGTGAAGGAAAGCAGAGTAAGGTGAGGGGTGTTCCACAGAGTTTTGGCTATGTGAAGCGTTCAACAAATGGATGTGCTGGCAACAAAAGTGAGCTTCGTACTGCCCAAGTGTCTGCAGTGCCTCGTACAAAAGTGAAAGTATCTGGTGGCACACAGACATGCACAAGTGATCTGCAACAGCAACAACCACAGCCCCATCACTTCAAGTCGTACTCTCTTACCGGCCCCTCGGCCAGTCAGCTGTCACAGAGCGTGCGGGACCGTTTGCTGCTTGGATCACAGAGCCTGCCAAAACCAGGCTCCAGTGAACATGCAGCCCTGTTCCACTCGCACAGAGGTCAGCAACGAGGTCATCGACCCACAGATGGCTCCCTCTCAGATACAACCTATTCCAATTATGCAGATTTGCAGAACTACTGTGCCAATAGCAGCCCCTACAGTTCATGGCTACGATATAGTGCCGCATACACATCGTCATTACCAGCCAGAGCAAGTGCAGGTAAGTAGTTTTCGGTACTTATTGCAGCAAACCTGGATCATTGCGGGAGACGATGTCATATTATTCTCTTAAGATTACCATTCTTTTTTTCTTCTTCATTCAAAACTAGGAAGTGACTTACATTCATAAATGAAGAAAATGAGTGAAAAATGGAAACTTGATTAACCTTTCGGATATGGAAATGTCCTATCACAGTCTTGTGGTTAGATTAAATTGGTATTTAAATGCTTTAAAGTGCAGAGAATTGTATAGTCTGTTCACTGCAATTCTTAACCTAAAATTGTCAAATAGAATGCTGACTATGAAAGATTAATCAGTTTTCCCCTGTATTGAACAAACAAAATCATCAGGCCAGCAGATTGATGAACATACTTTCCACATTTCCACCCCATGGTTTATGTGTGTTATTTGAAATTCTGGAAAACGGGTGTCTTAGAGTGGCAGAAATTTTTTAACTTATTTACCATTGCTTAAGAATGACGTGACCTTTCCCAAGCTGTGAAAGAAATGCACAACTAGTCAAGGGTTTTGTTAGCTGGTTCAGTAATGTAAGCTCTTGTTCTTAGAATTCTTTTTCAGTGCACAGATTGACACTCCTCATCATTATGAACGACTGGTAAACCATAGAGGAAACATAATTTATTTTACTTTGTGCATTGAGCACTTATGCCTTGTTTACCTGTATTTCTGCAGCAGGCCTGGTGGAAGCAGACAGTGTTGAATCACTGTGCTCTCTGCCAGCACAGCTGCAGCATCATCGTGCTAGTCTCACCCATGCTCGCCTGTTGATGCATCAGAGAGACAGCAGTGCGTCCCCAGGCCCACGTCTCAATCGTAGCAACAGCATCAGGTATCTACATCAAAATTGCCCTTGTACTTGCCTTGATTCTGTCACAGGTGCCTGATACATTTTTCTTCATGTGTGTAATCTTTGTTCTTTAAAAATCTTTAGGGAGCTCGTGGTTACAATACAGTGTTTGTATAGTTGAATGTTTTCCTGGTGCTCACATTACAAAACAAGCTTTTATTTGCTTATCTCTTTTTATTTGAATCCTATACTGTTTATTACATTATTTTATACACTCCATTTAATATATTGTAGTTTTTAACATTTGAAAAGTTTTCTTTTTGTGAGAAAATATATGTTGCTTTTGAGACAATTGATGCATCAAGCTACGACAATGAGTGGTGTTAGGGTGGAAAGAGTAAAGTGATTTATTTAACCTTTATCTTACTAGTGTTCCTTGTCTGGGACGTAAGTTGTGTACTCAGCCCTACAAACGTTCCTTGTGCGGAACTCAAAACTTGCAACATTGTAAGTAGACTTGGCTATGTCTTTTGGCATCTTTTAGGGGCTGCAAATATTGAATCAGTTTCTCTAGGGTTCTGACAAGTTCAACCTGAACTATAAACAGCAATAAACATTGTTATTGTCAAGTGGGTTTCGGCTGCGTTTTCAGACCCCCTATTCAAAGCTACTCACATTCCTCAGCATGATCTCTGAAAAGAATGTGTATCCACTGAAGTAGGGGAAACAAATTTTTCTGTGTGGTCATTAGTTCATAACCATGGCTTCTACCATGTCCAATGAGCTTCCAAAGAAGAAAGTAAAGTTACTAAGGCCTATTTAGGCAATTAAGATATGAACTGCATTTTTAAAAAACTCTATGTATTCTCTGTTCTTTTCGAATAAATATGGCTTTTATTTCGTCAATTTATCATGTTTACTTTAGATAATATTAAAGTTTTCCGTAGACCGTGCACAAAAGTTTAAAAACCTGCAAAAAAAACTCCGTAGGGCTGCTACCACTTTGCCATTTAAATCCCCGTCATTTAAAGGTTAACTGCAGTAACTTTGAGACTTCCATTTGTGGTGCAAGAACATTGCTGTTCCATGTTGAGATGGAGAGAGATAGAGATAGCAAACAGATTTGCTGCCTGGAGAAAGAAGAGCATGGTGTGAATCACAAAATTGCAATCTAAAATCAGCATGTAGTATCAAATTTGAAGGATATATTGCTTTTTTAACTTGACACTTTTCTTTGTATAAATGGTTGTTAAAGATGAGGTTATGTGTCATGCCAGCCAGCTGAAAATTATACAGATACACCTTTTAATGAGTCTTTATAGAAGGCATTTGTTTTTGGTAGTGTGCCAACAAAAGAATTTGAAGGTGATATTTTCAAGAAACATATCCATTTCTGACATATACTACATTATCAGCTGATATTGCTGTCATAATATTACCAAAACAAATATTACATCAGATGTCTCTCATAGACTGGTTTATGATGGGTTCTGGGGTGAAAATCATTTCAATGTTCTAGATCTACCAAATCTGAGAAGATGTACCCGTCCATGCTTCAGCGCTCAGAAGAACTGGATCCATATTATGGGATTCCCATGTGTTCAAACACAGTAAGCCACTCCTCCCAGCCCACTAGTCCAACACCCAGCCAGGTGTCCCAGGGCGCTGCCTCCAGGTGTGTCTTTCCATCTCATTATGCGTTGTGTGAAATATTATTTAAAGTGGTAATAAATATGCATGAAAATTGCTAGTTACATAAATAAAGTTAGCATTATTGTTTAGATAGCTGTACTACCCCAAAGAGACTGTAATAACAAATTTGGTACCACTGGATATTACTTTCATATGCTAACAGATGTTAAATATGAATATTGGTAGCTCATTCAGCCATACTTTGTGACTAAACTGTTTCATCACAGAACAGGCTTCCTTTTAGATTTTAGACTGTTCTGTCAGTGCATGTTTGTTATTGAAAATTATAAATTTTCAGGTTCAATTATTCACCAATCACGACATCTGCGTCTAGTCATGGGCTGAGTCGAATCACTGTCTCTCCGTACTCAGGTCTACTTTCAAAAACAAATTCCAAAGATGATGAGAGTAAGTATAAATTGAATATTTTCAGAATATTTTTTGTTCAGTTTGAAACCTAGAAATTGTTTTTAAGTAAAAACTGGGATATAATTTGACTAACTCCTGATGCATCTTTGTTATAATTGTGTTTCCTCTAATGCAAAGCTCTACAGCTGATCAAGTTTTGGTATTAGAAGTGTATGAGGATAAGCTGTATAAAGAAGTTATAAAAATTACAAGTATGTAACTAAAAGAATGAATGTAGAGAATTGGATCACTGCTTCTAAATGTGATGCAAACTCCTGCCTAAAACTAATTTCCTAATTTTTAACCTTTGTTTTTAAGGGAGTTTACAGGATGATCCACCTTCCTGGAAACATAAACCTTAAAAGATGATGATGATAGTGATGGATATAATAAAAATAATATGGAAAGCATCAAAATCTGTATTTACTTTTCACTTCAATGAAAGTAATTGACATGTGGAATTTAAATATTATAATAATGTTAATATAAAATGTTGATGTGTACAATGTTTTGTCTTGTCTAGTGCTGTGAAAAGAATACCTCTCTGTTAATTTAAAATTCCTTAATATTTGCTTCTGTTCAGTTCATGGTTCTTCAGTTAGCCTAGTGTCTACTGCATCTTCATTGTACAGTACTCCAGAGGAGAAACAGTCTCACGAGATCAGGAAACTGCGTCGTGAGTTGCAGGATGCACAGGAGAAGGTCCATACCCTAACAAATCAACTCTCCACAAATGTATGTTTACCTATTTACTGTGCTAACATTTTCAGAACATTGAAAGTAGAGAGTGACTCCAGTATATTGTATTTAAATTTAATGTCTTCTCTTAAATTTAAATTAATTTTTAGTGTGGCAAATAGGACTTGGCATAATTTTCTAAGCCGTGGTTTTGTGTATTGGTGTATGTTTGGTGTAGTGGTCATTGAGGTTATTTTATTGTTTGAATGTAATTATTCAGAGGAGAAGTAGTCACAGTAAATTGATACATTTAGATTGTAGTCTTCTGGGTTATGAAACTGTAGTCTTAATGGTTATCAGTATTTTGGAGGCACCAAGTTCCTCAAAAATTGTAATTGCTTACAGGATTTTGTGGTGTCATAGCCAGGTAGATCACAATCCAAACTTTCACTGCCATAGAAACCTCAAATCTCAAATTTAGATATGTTTTACAATCGATAATCTGTTCATTTTGTATCTTCCAGGCTCACGTGGTATCTGCTTTTGAACAGTCTCTGTCAAATATGACACAACGCTTGCAGCACCTCACCTCTACAGCTGAGAGGAAGGTAAATGATATGAATCCACAGTTTGACACTTATTTTTTGATTGTACTGTATGGGGGTTGAAGATGGCTGTCATCTGTGGTGTTGGACTGTGCAGGGCCCTGATGATGGAGGCAATAAATATCCCTGAAATGTTGGTAAATTTCTACCTTACACATGGCACAACATCCCAGAAGATGGTCATCGTTTTTGCTTGCTACCATGAGAGCCTGAAAATGTTCAGCTGTGTGGTTTTTTTTTGTCAAGATGAAATTTTCCATCACTCAGTAGCCTACAGCATTCTAAGGTGTATTATTAATTGTGGGTTATGTAGAATGGAAAAGACTTTCCTCTTATAGCTGGAGCATTGCTACATGTTTGATGGCAATGCAGGCCATTGGCTGTACGAGCTCAACTCCATGTCTTGAAAATGTTTCGTGCAGCACTTGTATTATATCTGTTTCCTATCAGAGTGTAAATAATGATTTATAAAATATTAAACTATTGGTTTCTCCAGAAAATCTTTTAGAATTGTAAATGTTTATTGTAATATTTCAGTTATTTTTTGCAGTTTTGCGCTGTTCTGTGAAATATTGCTTTTATCACCTTACAGGACTCTGAACTGTTAGAGTTACGGCAAACAATTGAGTTGCTGAGGAAACAAAGTGTAGAGGCTGGACTGACATCAGCACATATTCAAAGCATGTCACCGTCTCTTGCTCGAAGACACACCATCAACATTAATGCTGGAGCACAAAGTAAGCTAAATGACATTACTGAATCACACCAAGTCATTTGTTTTAAGGAACCTGTTTTGCTGTCACTGGTCATACAGAATGTGAACTGCAGTACTCCTTCATCCTTGAATCTTTCTACGTATTTGTGAACTTTCCTTTGGCTCATACAATTATTGCCTTACTGAAGTATTCATAAATTTCTATATGTTTTAGCACCACTTCACCACAGAAATTAGCTATTCTTTGGTGCATCTTTCAGTGGAGCATCCATGTTAAACATGACATGGTTCTGTGCCTATTAAAAAGCAATATAGAGCAAATGAGGGAAGATTCATATTATTTTTACCCAACATCCTTTTAACTACTGTGAACACCTGTTTTATATACTACAGTTGCCCGTCTTTTCTTTTTCTTTAAGTTTAGAACATTCAAATTAAAATAGTTTGAAATATTGTGATTGAAGTGTGTGTCATAAGTCTTCTCGGATCTTATTGTTATCTGGTATGCTGTTGCACTCTACAGATGGGGGCAGCATGTTACGCCAGCTGTCCACAGATTCAGTATCAAGCATCAATTCATTGTCATCAGCCTGTAGTCTGTCCAGTTCTGCTCATGTCCCCGACAACTCTACTACCTCTGTCAGCAAAAAGAAGAAGAAAGGTTGGGTAAGTATTGCATTATGCCATTTCTATCTTGCCATGTGCCTGCATCATAAATAAGATTAAAAAATTTGGTATAAGACAAATTTTTAGTGCTGGTAATGAAGCTTTATTGAATATAATATACATTTGCAATTATTTTACAGTTACATTAATTATGTGGAATTAATTCAGTATTTGAATACTTGTAAATTATTAATTTTTTATGACAAGGTCAGCTTCATTGGAACTCAGGTTTGATTCCGATGTCTTTGTGGTTCATAAAGAAAGGAAGACCAAACCTTTCTTTATGCTTTTATACAAATCTGTAATTTTTCTTTATTTCTGTCTTTTGTTCCTTTCTTTCTGTGTATCTAAATCATTAAGCTACATGAATTTTTATTAAAGATAATTATAATGTAATTTCTGCTCTATTCACAATACCATGGCATTCTGGAAGTAGGCCCCTTTTCTCAAGTATACCTCTTAACGTTTGTCATATGGGAATAGGGGGTTTAAATTCCTGTACTACAAGGCTGCTGGTGGACTTGGCTCTGGGTTTTAATAGATTAGCAGTATGCCACTGTGACATATGCCCAGCTGGACCATGTGTAAGCCATGATGTACAACTGATAATGGTTAATTCCATTCATGCTTTTATATAAATATGTAATGTGTCACTTTATTGCATTGTTTTCTGCCCTTCCTCCAGTTTTCATAATTCTGTCTTCTTGATTACATACACAGTGATTCCATCACTCTTCAGTTTGCATGTGTTACTGGGCTGTCCTTTGTATGATTAAATGTGTTCTCAAATTGCCTACTGTTGTGAGCATAGCATGAATCATTTTCCAAGTATCTGTCCTTTCAGCTGCGTAGCTCCTTCAGTAAAGCATTTTCACGTTCGAAGAAAAATAAAAATGGGTCTGTGTCTGATGTGGAAGACTCTCGAGGACTCAACTCAGATGTTTCAGCTCCTTCCTCCCCACTTCTGAGTGCACCACATCATATGAATGGAAGTCAAATTAAAGGAAGCCAGTCATCGTCTGCGTAAGTACTGCAGTGCTTTTGTTACAATTACCATTTCAGGTTATAAAATGTGTTTTAAGTGATGTTAACCATATGCAGGCTTCATTTTCTGCAAGGTGAAATAAAATAAAATAATTCCTATAATATAAGAAACTAATATTATGAACCACTGCTCACTGCCTTACGAAATCAAGTAGCCTGGGAGCAAGTGGGTGACCATATTTTTTTAGCACTGCTAGTCTGTATTTAATATTCTGATTTTGTTTATCTACTGATTGGGCAGTTTATAGGTTGAAAACTTTGTTTGTTTGTTTGGTTCAAGCATCTATGATAAGGAGCCTCATGAAGCACGACCTGACGTGGTGGAGGAGCTGAAGAAGCAGCTAAGAGAAAAAGATCTTGTTCTCACAGATATACGCTTGGAAGCACTTAGTTCTGCACATCAGCTGGAATCCCTTAAAGATACAGTGATCAAAATGAGGGTGAGTACGAGGAACATGAGACGGCACAGTTGTATGGTGGTAGTCAGTTTAGTTTAGTGATTGAAAAAAGAAACAGAGGCAGGCAGGAACGTCAGCAACACTGACCATAGCTTAAAGGCATATATACACCAGAAACGTATGCTAAAGAACATAACTATTATGCAAACGCAAAGTAAAATATAGTGTCTTTATTGCAATTAGGTCATAACACAAAACAGTAGAACACATAAGTTGTGTTCTGTACAGCATGTACAAAATGCATGCAAGTTTGGTGCAATTCAGTGTATCTGTTCTGGAGCTATAAGCAGACACACACACGTGTATGTATGTATGTCTTCTTTGAGCTTTGTAGCTGCTTGAGCAAAGCATTTTCACTTTTATGTTTGCCGTTTATTTACAGAATGAAATGCTAAACCTGAAGCAGGATAACGAACGGCTGCAACGAATCGTTACAAGCAAGTCACTGACTTCTTCTCAGAGTTCACTCCCTATTACAGACAGCTTGGAAAGAAGGTTCAGCATGACCGAAACATCAACACCCCCAGCAGGTGTGCCATTTAATAATAACCAATTTGATAAGATAGGCTTGTGTTATCTTTATTTTCTATCAGTTTGATGGTGATGATGAACCATAGATGCTAGGCATGTGATTTTTTGTATGGAGGTGGATGATAAATATACCTATAAGTTTTCTGTGAACTTTTGTTTATGATAACAACATGGTGACAGTACAAAACTGAAGGTTATATGTAATGAATTTAATGTACCCAGAATCTGTAAAAAAATTAAAGCTGTCCCACTACAGCCCATATAGGTCAGTTGAGGGGAGCGGAGGTATAGCTCCTACTCTTTCTTGACCTCGGCACTAGGTGGGGGTGAGTGGTCAGCATTATGGCCCAGCCGCGCTCTGCCCCTGCCCCGTTGGAGGTCAAACCCCAGTCGTCCAGCCCATAGCTAGTCACTATACTGAGCTATCATTATTTATTTATACTTCTTGGTATACTGATCATTAGTTTTGAAGGGAAGTCGACATAAGTGCTTGCCTGAACTTATTTGATTTCAAGCCTGTTTCTTCAGCTTTATAGCATCTAAAAGCATGCTTCTGATTTTATGGTCCTGCTTATCTTTTAAAATTTAAATTAACCATGTTTTTTTCTTCTTCACCTTCAGACCCAGAAGGAAAGCGTGTTGTAGTTTCAGTTTTCCTCGGCTCCCATGGCAGTTACCATAAATATATAGAAGAAGGGAACGCTCCATCATCTTGTATGATTGCAGCACTTTTCCTGAGTGGGAAGACAAAATGGGACATGTTGGATTGCCTTATCAGGAGAGTGTTCAAGGTACAGCAAATTGCAGTCTACATCAAAGCCTCATACTTAACAGTATCCAGATTAATGAGCTAACTCCATCATGACAATTATGATTTTACTAAGCTTTACCAGTGTTTATTGTACTGTTGCTGTTTATTGGGCTTTCTTTAAATAAGCCTGACTAAAATAGTGAAATTGCTTATTTATTCTGAGTCTTATGAACATTATTCCCAATTTTTCAGAGGTATCAAAAGTGCAAAAGGATGTGACATTACTACAAATCTTCCCTATTATTTTCCATTGTGGTGCCTCATAGCGCTAGCTTTATCCATTGAATGGTCACAGAACAAAATGGTTGTGAAAATAGTTTGGTTTATGCACTATGAAAAATCCAGTTGTGTTTGCCAAAAAAACAGATCAAAAATGGATAATTTGAAAAAAGTGGAGAGGCAAAAGGATTTTATATACAAGATACCTTTTCTTTTGCAGGAAACATCAGATGAATATAAGAGCAAATTTACTGTCTTTCAGTTGTATGAATGTCTTTGTATTTGTAATAGAGTAACCATGTATCAAAATACTGAAACAGAAATTTAAAATCTATGATTGTAGTGACTTGAATTGTTTGCTATTGCAGGAGTATGTTCTGCGAGTAGATCCAGTGTCAAACTTGGGCTTAAGCGCAGAGTCAATTTGGAGCTATCACATAGGAGAGGTTGTACGATACAAGGACAGTCAAGTGCCTGAACTACTGCCTTATGGGTATCTGGTTGGTGACTCGCAAAACAGTATTCATGTCTGCCTGAAGGGTGCTCTGCACAGTGGCAGTGTAGATGCACTCGCCTTTGAAACACTGATTCCTAAGTCAATTGTACAAAGGTACTGTGAAATTCCACTCTTTAGTACATTTCATGTGTTAATTGATTGATTGATTGATATATATATATATTTTTTTAACTTTTACTTTTAATGCAAGTTTTTTAAGTTTAGACATTGTAATGTCAGACTGAGAATCCTGAAGCCTTGTAAGTAGTGATGGGAATTTCCAATTCACAGATATGTCTCTCTTCTGAGTGAACATAGGAGAATAATCCTTTGTGGTCCTAGTGGCACTGGGAAGTCCTATCTTGCCAATAAACTAGCAGAGTTTCTTGTACTTCGTGATGGGAAGGAGTCTACAGCCGAATCAATAGCCACATTTAAGTAAGTTTGTAATATAAGAAATGAACTATATTGGATCTTATGTTTAGTGCAAGTCATAAACATTATTTTTGCTATGATTAGACTACGTGAGCCGAGTGCATTCAGGTGTTTATTGATATCAGATGTAATAATGTGCAACATATCATTTGTGTATCATCCAAATATACAATAATTTATAGTCCAGCATGTTTCAGCACTGCTGAGTCACCTTCAGGGGTTTATCTTGATTAAAATGTATGCTAAAGTTTTTTACATTAACTTGGCCTACTTTTTCATCATTGATGTGTTCTGTATAGTCTAATCACAGAAGTAATGAGCTGTTTGACCTAAGATAATTGATCCCAATAATTTACACATTTAAAATAATCACACTGTTAAAACAAAGTACAACTATTAAAACTGCAATCAGTGTCTAAAATATGACATGAAATTATATAATTTGCTTTTTGTCTGCAAATGCCATGTAGCATTACAATATGCTGTGAATGCAATTCCATGTGAAGTTTGAGACACATTAGTTTCTGTGTCCAGTACTGTGCTATGTTTCATCAGACAGTGTATATCCAGGTTTGTTGTCTTCTATTTTGATTTGTTATTGTCCCAGTATTTTAATTGCATAAGTGAATACAAAAGTAAATTCCAAGCAGTAGATAAACATTCTGAGAAGTCAAGAATTCCTGTATGCTTTGCCATTGAACTTTTTGTAACCATGTTGTGTTTCAGTGTGGACCATAAAAGCAGCAAAGAATTGCGTCAGTATCTTGCCAACGTAGCAGAGCAGTGTGAAAATAATGCATTGGACCTTCCCTCTGTGATCATATTGGACAATCTCCATCATGCGGCTTCTCTCGGGGAAGTGTTCAATGGCTTCCTGAATGCAAAATATTCCAAGTGCCCTTACATTATAGGAACCATGAATCAAGCAACATGCTCCACCACCAACCTGCAGTTGCATCACAATTTTAGGTATTCTATGTCATATTGAGTTACTGGGTTGTAGTAAGGACAATAAAATGTATATTGGGTTTTAATTTCTGTATTTGAAGTCATCAATAATCATTCACATTTCTACCACAGTGGATCATCTTATAACAGGTCTTCTCCGGTATTCTTTGTCCTGCCATAAGCACTTTTCTGTCTGTGCCCATTTTATACTCTGTTTTGCATTGCTTCTGCACTATTCCTACCATTTCGTTGGGCTCCTCAGTTGTAATTTGTCATTTTCCATTTGTGTGTAACACATTTCTTTATCATTATCTTTATTGTCTCTGGTTTTTCTTAGGGATCTTGCCTAATCACCTGGTTTCAGATTTTCTCTTTTTCTGTTTGTTCTTAATAATTTATATGAACTTTATTTCAGGTGCTTGTTTTACCTTTCCCTGATTAGCAAGCCCCCTGCTTCAGATCATGGCAAGGTTGGACTGTTGACTTGACATGAAATGATGTCTTTTGCAGGTGGATCTTATGTGCAAACCACATGGAGCCCGTAAAGGGTTTTCTTGGTCGGTTCCTGCGACGACGCTTGTTGGAAGCGGAAGTTCAGGAGGGAATACGCAACAATGATCTGAATCGCATCTTTGACTGGATTCCAAAGGTGTGGCAGCACCTGAACAAGTTCCTTGAAACTCACAGCTCATCAGATGTCACTATTGGTGAGAAATACTCAATACAGAATACATTTATGATACAGGTTTTTGTCACAGATGTGTTGCATGTCTATATATGGTTTTTTGGTACTTGCAGGTTTTTGTAGAAGTTTAATTTCTGTCAGCTGATAAATTATCATTTCATTTCACTGTGTTCTTTTTTTACACTTCATGACTGTTGCAACTTTCATTTTTTGAAATTGCTGTTTTACTTCATATCTGCTTGGAAAATAGTTGAAGTTTGCAATCTGATATTTTAGAGAATGTTTCTGGCTCAGTGCAGGTGTAGGTGCATTTTATGTTTATTATACTGTTGAATGTTATGAACCTTTATAACTGCATTACCCAGACCCATTTAGGGAAGGAGCCATGCCACTGCTTATGTGTGTTTAGTCCACTGTTTGTTGTAATGGGGTTTCTGAGGTTTCCCCTATAATCCCAAACCCTGGTGATGCCTGCGTCTTGGATAAACTTCAAAGGCTTGGCCAATAAAGATTCCTATGGTGTATTCACATCATAAGATGTGCCAAATTTGGGTGTGACTTTGTGGTAATTATGTATACTAGTGGTTTTAATTACTTCTTGGTAATTTAATATGCTAGTGGTGGTTGATGATTTGTTGGTGTTGAACTGGGAATTAGTATGTTTGTAAAATTGATTTGTTTGCGATTTTGAGACAAAATTCACTCCACTACTGTATTTATGATTTTACATTATGTTTTTTTAAATTCTTCCTTCCTTTGTTACAGGTCCTCGTTTGTTCCTGTCTTGTCCAAGTGACCCAGATGGATCTCAGGTGTGGTTTACTGATCTGTGGAACTACTCAGTAGTCCCATATTTGCTAGAAGCTGTGCGTGAAGGGCTTCAGCTGTATGGACGACGGGCTCCCTGGGAGGACCCTGCTTATTTCATCTGTCAGACATACCCTTGGACAGGAGACACTGTGCATAGAGGTCATGAGGCTCTGCTCAGGTCAGTAACATACTCAGGTCTTTTGGAAGGTTACTGCATCAAACATAAGGGCAGTACTGTATTAACCTGACTATTAGGGAAGGCTTTCTTTTAACTTCTGTTTTATTCAGAAACAGGGGCACGTGAATGAAGACAAATGCATGAAAGAAACAAGTGTATTTATCAGGTTCCTGGAAAAATTGGCATCTGGTAACTGTGCCATGTGTTACCATAATAATGGACAATTTATTTAGTTTTATATTTTTTTGGAAGTAGCTTGCTCTTGAACTAAGTTTTAAAATAATACAGTCCTGTATGGTGATTGTTAAGAACTGATTTAAAATACTTATTACTTCTTATGTTTTTTATGATGATGTTTGAAATTGTATGTCTTTCTGGTCCATCTCTGATGCAAAACTTTATCTGGACTACTGTTCTGACATTTTATGGGCTTTCAGATGATTGAGTGCACTCTTTTTTGATGAATATTCTATGCTCAGTACTATAGGCTGCCACTTATTGGTATCTACAAAATTGAATAAAAACAAATGACTTGAGTACTACAGTGTGTCAGCAAAATTTCTTCAAATTATAACTGCTCACTGTGGAGGAAAATGAGTTTAAATTTGGTGGGTATATTTCGGGCCAATCTGTATTTGTCTTGTCTCTCTTTAATCTTATAAACAATACTTAGCAAAGATTACTAATCATGAAGTTTGTCTTTACAAAATTTACTCTACTCAACTGTAGCTTCTTGTGTTCTGAAGAATGTATTCTGTTACAGATTAAGACCCGAGGATGTTGGTTATGACATACAGCAAAGTGGAGGTGTGGGAGGCAGTAGCATCAAGTCTATGAGCTCCACACAGAGTGACACAGATGGTGATCCCCTGGTGAGTGTATCTTCTAACTTTATTAGGTTTTGGAATGCATTTGTGGTGTATTTTGTAAATCTTAAATAATGTAAAATTATTGGTGGGATATTTAAAGAATGTGTTAATGTTTGATGAAAGCAAACTGATATAATGTAATTATTTACACAGGTTTGTCATAAATGGAACAGTTCTTATTTATCTTTCATTTCAGTGTACCTTTGTTGTTGAGGGGGGAAGGGAGTGGCACACTGGAAGATCATACATTTACATGTGTGTATTGTATGATTTAAATGTTATTGGTCTTGCCTCAGTCCTTCCCACACACAACACATTTATTATGCCTAATGCTTTTTTTCATCAGGGAAGTGTTATATGGTAGGTTGTACTGCATTATAATTCCACATTCTGCTCACTCTTGCATGAGTTTCCACCAAATTGATCACTTGGAGCGACTTTTGCTATGTTTTGTTGGTATTGGTAAGGTTATTGAGAGTAAAAGTGTTCACTATAGTGACTTGCAGAAAGAAGTAAACATTTTTACCACTTCTCAGATGTCTTCTCAGTCCCAATAATTTTCTCATTTGATATACCACATGGACACCATACATGCTTATTAATGTAATTAATTATAAGTTTTGAGCTTAGAATGTCAAATTTTTCCCATTATTTGAAGTGTTGGCAAAAGAAAACAGAAACACGTCCAGGTGATTTATATCTGTCCTCACATGTTTCTATTTTACCTTACTAGTCACTCATACTATCAGTATGCAGCATAGAACACAAATATCACCTAATTGTTGGCTTGATTTTGTTTGTAGTTGAATATGTTGATGCGTCTCCAGGAAGCAGCCAATTACTCTAGTCCACACAGCAGCAATGACTCAGATGCTGTCAGCATTGATTCACATCCAAGCAGTATTCGCTCTGATGATAAAGGGAGCTGTCGAGTAGAATCAGCCCTATGAAACGGTTTTATCAAGTAATGGTCATGTATTTCCATCATCCTTCTAGTATGTGGTCAGAATGAGGTATTAATTACTGTTGTAATAGGTGAACTAAAATAAGAATGTTTAGACTGATTGATACACGAAATTGTTTTCAGTAGTGTGTGTTAACAGAAATTCTTATTTTGTTTAGGCATCCAATTTATGAAAAGGTATGAATTTGAGATCTTATTGATGTAATGATTCTTATTTATGGATAGCAAAGACCAGTTATTCAGGCCAAGTGTGATTGTTTCAGCCATATTATTTGTTTAAAAGATATGAATGTAGCCGGTATAGGTAACAAAGTTTATCGTTCACCATACTGTATAATTAGAAAACAGGAAATATTATACAAAAGTAATGCTTTAGCATATGTTTATTTATTTTCTGATACACATTGATATACTGAACTTATTTCGTAAAATGTTTCATTCTGACATTACAGTCTATTTCTTTCATATTTAAAATGTTCATATGTAACAAGGTAAGTTTTTTAGAACTGAAGTAATTCTCAACAAAATATGAATCCCATTTTGAAAGCACATATGTCTTGTATTATGCTGTATAATTTATGAATCGGTATGATCACAGCCATATTATAATTGCATAATATGTTGTATTATTCAAGAGAACAAATACAGCAAAACCTCGTATTTACATTCTCAGAATGTACATTTTCCTGAATTTACATTATCTTTTTTCATTCCCTTTAATTTTCCTATAATGTCATTGCATTTTGTTCTTGAAAAATATACAATTTAATTTTGATTTTCCAGGTTTTCCACTTTTTGTGGCCATTCAGCTTTTCTTTTAAAAAGTTGGTTACTCTGACAAGTTGGTCACCATCTTGCAAGCATTATTGTACCTTTTGATGTGGGAAACCTTTCATGTTGGCTGTTATTATTTTGTCCGTTAGCTGAATGTGGTGCGTGTGCTGTAGTTGTTTTATTTGCATGTTTGATAAGGCATGATGGCAACACAAAAGGAAAGTAAAACCATTTCCTTAGCAGAAAAACTCATCTTACGATGGTATATTGTCAAACATGCAGGGACTCGTATTTATTTGGTAAAACAACTTGTATTAGTATCAGCTTTGAATACAATAGTAAAAAAATAATGTCACTGAAGAAAATGTAAATCACTGTGGAAGATATCAAATTATTTTATTGCTCATTTTACACAATTTACTTTCTGGGAATTACTTGTTGTAAAAGTGTTCATATATTACTGAATAATTTATCTACATTATGTATTTGCTGAGCATTATAGTAAAGAGTTAGAGTGAAGGTAAGTACTAAACCTTATGATTTTTGCAATTTATGCCATTTTTAAGGAAAGTGTAAATACGGGGTTCCACTGTATGTATTTAGTGCCTGAAATTCTATGGGTGGCAAGCCTACAGATTTTACTGTGAGCACATGTACTTCTTAATGCCATGATAATTTAGGAGTGAACAAGGCTTGTATATCTGGAATACTTGAACTCAAAGTTAAAGATACTCAGAATTAAGTTAGAATTATTTATTGGAGGTTGAAGTTTTGACCCAGATAAAAGTGATTTACAGGCTTATGTAATTTGGATGGCATATTATTGACTGTAATTCAACATTTCACATTATCATTATCATGGCTTGAAAACCAGTGTCCCACTAGCCTTAGTCTAATTTATTTTATGATTAGGCAAACAAATTCTCAGCAAGCATTCATTTATACTAATGGGCTTTGTTTCAATTTTTATTTTTTAAAATGTGTTAAATCAACTATTTTTCTTACACATAATCACAGTGTGAGTAGTCTGATGTAGGAACATAAAAATGGTATAAATATCTATGTGCATGTAAGTGAACAGATTACAGTTTGTTGACAAGAATTAAGTTTTGGCATTGTATCGTTCCTGTTTTATGTGGGGAACTATCTTTACAGTAGTCTTAGTACAAGATATAGGTAAAGTAAAGTTATCCCTTGTACCAAATTAAACACCACACCATGGAGGTGTATGTAGGAGTGGAGGTAGAGCTCCATGTATTCTTAACCTCATACTAGATGGAGGTAGTGGTTAGTTTCATAACCTGGCCACTTTACCCCTGAGGAAAGAACCCAGATGTTTGAATTCAGTTTTTTTTAATGTGCTTGACAATAGCCAAACGAGGTCAATTACCAGCCAAGCATTAAAAATAAATATCAATTTTGAGACATTTTTGTAACTTAATTCTTGCTTGCATAGATTGAATTTTGCAGAATCAGCATTAATTGAAGTAAAATCCATGGTTCACTTCTCTTTTATTAGGTTAATCTGTTATAATAAAATAGTCAAACGAGCATTTGGTAAGGCCATTCAAGTTTAAAAAATATATGAAATGTATCACAAGTACAGTGCCAGTTCAGAGACCTAACAGGCAATGCACATGTGGGTAGAACTCTTACTGATCATCAGAACAGTTTAGAGGGTAGTACTTTACTATTATGGGACCATTATTTCTAAGCCTTCATTGCAAACCAACAACAATAAATTGATGAGGCTGTGGGTGGGGATAGTGGTATTCACCTTCTGTAATTAATTTCATGGACAAAGCTACTGCTGTAACTTAGTCCTATGCTTCCCCACATTTATGAGAGTTACAAAAGGTCCAGAATGACTGAAAATGAAAGTAAGAAAAAGAGTGACAACCAGACAGATAATTAGTTGTCCCAAGGTCCAAAAGTAGTCTGTTCCTGCTCCATGTCTATACTAGTTACAAAATGGTGGTTATGTGAAATACTCCCCAACTCATTTACCCATAGTTTGACATTAACCATCAATTATATTTACTATTGAAACTCATTGTAACTTTATATCTTGTTTTTTATGTTTATATGAAATACTGAAGGTAGGCCACCTTAACATATAATGTAAGACAATGTAAACTTCATGTTAATACCAATTTAGTGACTTACATTTTACCATTCCAGTTGTGTATGATATAAATAAACTTTCCTTGACAATCACATGTTTCTAAAGAAGTGCATCTACAAGACATAACTGTCATTCCAATATAAGAATGACTACACACAGACAGGAATGTTAACTTCCCAAGATTTCTTAAGTAATGAAGATTGAGAGCCAGACATTTAACTTTAAGTAAGATGTTAATGATGTTATATATTACTCTTAGAGATAAGTAATTGCCTTTGACTGTAATGTATAATCATATTGCCAACCTTCTACATACTTTTTTTTTAAGTGTTACATGTCCCATGAGGAATATTTTATACAAGTAATCAAATAATTTGAATAGTACAAATCTGGCATTACTCAAGTATGATTTTATTACTAATGGTGTATACTTCCCATCAGCATTTTCTCTGATACTTCCAGTATGCCATGCAGGTACCTTCCATTTAAAACTAGAGTTCTTTCTGGAAGTGTATAATTTTTGCGCATTTGTAGTGAAACCTCAGGTTTGTTGGAGAGTAGCAGTTCAGCATTACCACACTACTTTTGACAGCTGTATATGAAATTTATTGAACATCCCTACCTCCTTTTGAGTTGTTTCAATTTTCTGTATTTTTATTTCTAAGAAATTAATAATTGTTTACATTGTGTTCTGCTACAGATCAAATTGCAAAGATTATATATGTTTGTGCTATGCAACTGAAACATGCTCTCTTTGTTACCCTTCCTCATTGCTTGTTGTTCCATTTCAGTATTGGTTATTTTCTTTATAAGCTTACTTAATGCCATTTTGGTACATAATCTACAGCGTAACTGATGTAACTACAGATATTTTTGCCTGTAAATTGTAATATGGTGTATGGTGGTACTGCTCTAACATTTTTTGTTCAGATTTGTAGTTCAAACCCATTTTAGTGAAAGTATAAATCTTGTTTTTTAAAACTAAGGTAAGAATTTATAGTTCATACTTATTATTTGTGGGCATATATTTGTATTTCTTTGTAAATGGAAGTAGAACTTAAATAAGACTTTGCCTAAACTGTAGCATTGAAAATTTGCATTAAGAGTTTGCACACATAAAATTAAGAAGGCTGGAAAGCCAGAGAATTTACAAAACTAACAAAGGCTAAAATGCTGAGGCATATATACAATGAAACTGAAAGATTACATTTTCTACTAATGTTCTTGTAATCCTTTGTCTGATAAACAGACATGTGGTCCTTTATATTTTCTTCTTATAATGCTGTATCTTCTATTTATTTATTTTTTATTGAAATATACTTAGTCAATTAGTTGGGTTTGGTTTGGACATGAATCTGAAAATGATGTGTTGCAGTATGGAGATAATATTTATGAATATGCAAATAGTAACATG
Source organism: Zootermopsis nevadensis (assembly GCF_977971745.1). Lineage (NCBI taxonomy): Eukaryota > Metazoa > Arthropoda > Insecta > Blattodea > Termopsidae > Zootermopsis > Zootermopsis nevadensis. The sequence goes on from NW_028259142.1 coordinate 14,004,277, forward strand.
TGATATTACAGTTCTAGCATCAGAAATTAAGATGATCTTTAATAGTAGTGACATTATGAGTGAAATGAAATAATGTATTCGCCCAAATATAATTTGCAGTTTTTTTCATTCAAATACCTTCCAAACATTGACTGTGCATTATATTAGCATATGTTTAATTCTGTTAGATGTTTTAGTGGAAGCTACTAATGTGAATTTTATTATCTATTGAAATTACTTTACGGTAAATTTTGTACAGTTGACATCTAAACATTTTAATGAAAGGTTTTTCAGAAATATTTGGTACATGAATAGTTGTTTACTGCATTAAGAAGCTTTTTGGTACAGTAGTGTCTACACAACTTGTATTATACTGTGCTATATGTTGTGACCTCTTTAGGCCATCTTCTGGTTAATATCTTAAATGTCACATGGTAACAATAGCTGGAAAATTTTATATCGATAAAAATAATTATTTTCTTCAATTTAGGTTTTGAAAATTGTGATGCACATTTGGGTATGTGTGGGGATATGTTCATGAAAATATGATAATTTGTAAATGTGCAGTTATAAGTTGCAGAATGGAATCCAGATTCCATACTTGTATGTTGCTGGACTGAAGCTTCATCCCATATCATCATTTAGTTCACATGTGTTGAGCTTCATTTACATAGCTCTGTTACTCTCCACATGTATCCTTATATAAAAATGTGGTACTTCAAAAATTGATTTGGTTTTATTAGTAAATACACTTGTAATATTCTGTAGCTTATCCAACATGAACAATATTTCTCATATGGCCACAGTATTGCAATGTAGAGCAGCCATCCAAGTACATAACATTCAAGTTAAATGAACAGCCAGTGCTCAACCATGTTTAGAAGTGGTTCTGTCTGATCTTACTGTCAACATGAGGTAATGATTTGTTCTCGTGTTAAAAAATGAAAATATGTATCTTACCCACAAAACTTGTTGCAGAGCCATCATTCCTTTTATAGGTACTGAGATTCTCAAAATATATGTAACTTCTGCAGTTTTAGTCACAAGCCAAGATAAATTTTTCTCAGGATTTAGGATTTTTACATAGTTGACCATTTTTAAAACAAGTTGTTGCTGTTTGCTTCTAAGCACTACCCACTTGTATGCTACAAAACCTGCATTGGCCAGTAACACATGTTTCATATCATAAAACTGAAAAAACTAAAAATTTTCAAGGTAGTTTGGAGTGAACTTGGACACTCTGAGTAGCTAGTGCAAGAAACAAGCACTTATGTTAGCAAACAGAAAAGTAATAATCTAAAAACCCTTTGCTGTAATTATTATTTATCATAATAATAATTATTATTTTTTAGTGAAGCAAAATCCAAAACTTCTTCCCAAATAGATAAACTACGAATTACTTTAACAATCCTATTATAGAAGAATGTTGGCTATGGTAAAGCCCATTGATAGAGGACGGATATGGAACATTTAACTTGTATTGTCAGAAGTAAAAATCCATGATCCATGCAGTCAGTTTGAACTGTCATTTCAGCCATAAGTTTAAGACAGTATTATATACATTTTGAAGTACAAGAACTCCGAAAGTTATGTAGGATTTGAGATTTTCACGGCAGTGAGCCTGAGGATGGCTGTCTTCTGGATTGTTGCGCCATGTAATATGGTAGAAGTTTACCGACGTTTCAGAGGTCTTTTCTGCCTCCATTCAAACATCATAAGCAATGAGTAAATTTATTTGCTGTGGATATTGCAAAATACTGACGGTATAAAGGATTAGGGTGCACCTTATGTTAAGTCGAGTTATTGAAGTGTGCGTTGGGAATCTGTGCTTTGCATTCTTTAAATTTTTTTAAAGGTTTCAATCTACAAGGTGAGCGTGGAGAACGTAAAAGTTTATGTACTGCAATACGGTATCGTGTTCATAGATGGCAGTAAATTCTCATGTTTGTACAGTTTCATGGAAGGCTATCCGTATTTTTCTGATAGGTTGTACTATCTGTGGGCTGTGTTTCGTAGATATGCGCTTGCAACCACGTGAACCACGCGTTGTAGCAACGTTGTGAAGATGGCGTCTGCTCCGATCGAATCCATGATAGTGGAAGATAAATCTGAACCGGAGAAACCAGTGGATCGTGAAAAAGTAAGTAGTATAGTTCTAGTCTTTATTACGAAAAACTTTACATATATTTACAGAAACATTTTTAAAACCCTAACCGAGTACGCTTTCCACCAGCCTTCAGACAGTTGTGTCTGAATATTCTCCTTTGCACCCTGTTCATAAAAGTCAGTGTTCTTTCCTTGATGTGAGGGATCAGAAATAAAACACAGAAAGTTTTCTATAGTAATTGACTCACCGGTTAATATGCATTTGTAAGTACATCACAATTCACTGATGAGAAGATATTTTTGATGGATTGTTTTATACACAGTTCCTAGGGAAGCATTACTGTTTGGTTGATTGAACCTTGAATTTGTAACTGCAGCTTTGTCCAACACATGGTGTTTATGTGACGTGCTTTAAGAGTGTTCATCAATTAGTGACAAGACTAATAGTACCATGTTCATGACATTTACTAATATTTCAGCCAAATACCTTAGCATGTGTTTTGACATCAGTTTTATTAGGATGCAGACTAAATACGTTTTGTATCGTGCCTCAAAAAAGAAATACCTCTTCCCATATAAGATTTAGTAACATAGCCCTTTTTAAGTCATATGATGTTGCTATAACATACAACTCTTAATAAAATATGACATATTTATTCTTTCCCAGACTTGTCCCCTCTTGCTGCGCGTGTTCTGCAGTACAGGGCGCCACAATAATATAATTGACTACAGTAGAGGCAATGTTCCTACCAATGAACTGCAGATTTATACCTGGTAAGGCCATGCAAATAAGTATATCCTGACTTCTGATTTATGGAAAATTTTAGTTTGAAATGGTATGTGAAAATATCTGAGGTGAGCTGTATGCACATAATGAAACACTGAATAGTGATATCTTTCAACAACTTTTTTTATGTGACCTGTATGCACTGTTTATATGGACATCATGTTACTGTTTTCTGTGCATTGTGTTATGAGTTTCATAACTCACTTTCGTGAAAGTGTTTACCCCATAATATTCATGTTATTAAGTACGGACAGGCACATGGACATAATACCATAAGCCTCTTTATTCTTTTATTGAATGGAAAGTGAACTAAAAAGTTTCTTGAGCTAGTTCTAGTTTTTGAATTCTGGAAATAGTTAAATAACTCCTAATTTTTCATATTTATATAATTGTTTATGTGAATTCTGTATTATTCTTTGCAGGATGGATGCAACACTTCGTGAAATTACTAGTTTGGTGAAGGAAGTAAATCCAGAGGCCAGAAGGAAGGGGACCTACTTTGATTTCTCTTTAGTTTTCCCCGATATGAGGAGTCCAGGGTACAGAATGAGAGAAATTGGAACAACATGCTCAGGACAAAGAGGTTCTGATGATAGCAAAACTTTGGCACAGGCAAGGTAATTTGAGTGGTAAATTGTAACAAGATTACAGGAACAATAAATTATAAAGTTGTTAAATTCTGAAAGCAAATAAGCTGATGAATGATAGAAATCTAGTCTCAGTGAAATCACAACATTGAATTTTTAAATGTATTCTTTTATTGTGTAATATCTGTTGTATTTGGTATCTATGTTTTCATTTGTAGGTTTTGTATTGGTGATTACATGGACATTTCTATTACTCCACCAAATCGCATGATGCCTATGATGAGAAGAGGTGGAAGATCTTACTGAATGTGGATAAGGCTAAGTAAATTCAAATTGAATTTTGAAAGCCCTACTTGAGGATTTGTATTTTTTATGTTCAGGATAAGAAATCAGTAAATACATTGTAGTGAGACTCAGCCCTTTTCATTTAGTAATGGAACATTCCAAGAAGTTAACACTCGCTCAAGACAATAGTAGCCATACACGCATGAAATGTTACTGGCTTACTGACATGTGGCAGTGGAGCGAAGACATCAGTGTCTGTGGCAGTTGAGCAAATGTTTTATTGGTGGAAATCTTGTTAAAACGTGGCATTAGTAAAGCAAAAAGAATGACACTTTAAATTGTTTTCACACCAAATATAATGCAGCAAAAGATATTTTTATTTTAAGAAATTATGCTGGGAAAGAATTAAAATTATCATGGTAGAAAACAACTGGTATTTCTGAATAAAAGTTATTACTAGGTTTAATATTTGATTGTATTAGATTTCCATTAACTTTGTGTAATTGTCACTTGACAATTTATCTGTTGTGTACTTACCTGAGGAGAATTGAGGAGGCCGTGGACCGAATACGGACCAGAGAGCCGTAGAAGAAGAATATAGTTATTAATTTTAGGAATGTGGTGAAAGTTTCACAGTTTGCGTGCATGTGTTGCTACAGTCTCCGTTTTTAGCCCAGCAACATCCTATTATTGTTTAATTACAGTCCAGTTATGATGAACAAAGTCTGAAGTGACTTGCTGCAGCTGCAGTAATTTTTTTTCAAAGACGTCTTTAATTGCTGAGTTCTCTTAGTACAGACAATGTTTTTCATACATCTTTGCTTTTTGGAGGATAGGTCATTGATCCGCTTACTCCAGTTCATCGACTGCGAAACAGCATAGAGAGCAGTGCGTAACAGAAAAGGGTCCCATTTCCAAAATGTTGTGTTTGAAAATCCTCAGACGGTAGACAATGTCCAAAAGAGTAATTATGTTTACTGTTAAAACTGAAATGCTTATGCTTAATTTAATACTTTTGGGAAAAAAATTGTTTGTGTAGATCAGCTGAGTACTAAATTTTGTCATTTTATGCACTGTGTGCAAACAGTACATGCAGACTGCTGAATTCTAGTTAGAGTTGCACTTCCTGTAAAGCAATGACACATACCAGGAATATGAACATGATTATTTTGTTTCTAAGCTGTATTATACTGCTGTATATTGGTCTGTGTCTGCTTTCATTTCACATCATCTGTAATTTACACTACAGTTTTAAGTTGATTGTACAAATACATCAGTTTCTGTATTGAGTAACTGGTTTTCTTGCTTTGTTTCTTACAGCAGATTCCAGATCAATAGCATCACCATTTGGAAGTACATATTTGTTGTTTTGATAGTCTTCAAAACCTTCGGTACTCTCTTTCTTTCTGTTTTCTTCTTCTTTATCACAAGGTATTCCACTGCTGTATGTGTACTGTCTACGCAGGCCGTCTGGGTCCGTGTAACCGTATTTGCCTCGTACGACACAGTCGACACCAATGGTTTCCTCCTTGAAACTTCCGTCATCATTTTCATAACCCCATGTAATGCTGCCATCTTCATTATCTTCACGGTAACGACTGATAACCTGTGAGAACCAGAATTATAGACACATCAGAATTTCACCCGTAACAGTTTATTTTTAAAGATACGGAACCCACGCTTCGATATTGGAGTTTTATTACATTTACAAAGAGCAAATGATGGTACACTTAACTGATAAATGTGATTTCAGAAATTGGACTGGAAGAACTTTTTTTATCCTACTTTCCTTAGCATTTCTTTTCCCCCCAACTAACTTTTGAGCTCGTCAGTGGATTTGCATGAAATTTGGTATGAGTGTTATGTCGTGTTTGTATGTTTTAACTTTGTCCTTGATACCAGTGTAATAGCTGTCCGAAGTGTTATATGAAGATATATCTACAAAAACTGGAATAAAACAACTGTCGGCCATCCAAAATCTACAAATCTTGTACAGTTGGCTTTCAGTTTCATGATGACAAATCATTAACCATTGGAACTATACAAACATTTATTGTGTGGATAGAACATAAAGATTGTTGTGAATGACAAAATTTTTAGTCCACTTTTATTTCTTCAGGAAAAAGAATTTAGGCTTATGAAATTGCTGTTTTGTCTGTTTCTTTCTTATGTGTGGTCCACAAACAACTATAATCTACTGTATAAGATTTGAGGTTTTCACAGCGGTGAGTATGAAGATTTCTGTCTTCTGGGTTGTTGCGCCTTGTAGTCTGGTAGAAGTCCACCAACGTTTCAGAGGTCATACTGCCTCCGTCATCAGGGCTATGAGTATGAAGATTTCTGTCTTAACATCTACCAGACTACACAGCGCAACAACGCAGAAGACAGAAATCTTCGTCGCCCTGATGACGGAGGCAGTATGACCTCTGAAACGTTGGTTAACATCGACCAGACTACACAGCGCAACAACCCAGAAGACAGAAATCTTCATCGCCCTGATGACGGAGGCAGTATGACCTCTGAAACGTTGGTAAACATTAACCAGACTACACAGCGCAACAACCCAGAAGACAGGAATCTTCAACTACAATAATGTAGACAGCTTCAGGAATTGAATGATTAACATGGTAAACATGAAAAGTAAATTATGTTACGATGTTGAGTTCATAATATGGCGTTGGAATGATATATCGTCCAGAACCCTGGAGTATATGGTAAGGGACGTTTCTTTTGCGACCTGAACAACACTGAAAGAAAACTCTTCTTTGGCAGACTCGGTAATTGGGAGGTTGTGGGTTCTGTGCCGTGGTTGATAAATTGTTTCTTCCTGTCTCTTGGTTATTCATACCTGAGCTACTGGTTTCTTTCCACGTTGTGGCTTGCTGAATTGTTGCTGAGGGGGCGGTTGTCTTGTGATCTGCTGTTGCCTTGTATTGTACTCTTGAGGGGATGTCTTTGTGTACTGGGGCTCAGTAGGTACTGGCCTAGGCTGTGAATAGGAAAACATTTTGTAATTGGATTATTTTTATTTTGCTTCACTTTAGTGATTTAGAAGTCCATGTGTTTTAAGTTAGGATAATCAATTCATAGATCAGAATCCTTGAAAAACTAATAGTAATTTACTTGATAGGAGTTGAGGTTCTCATGGCAGTGAGTGATGATTTATTTGAACAGGAACGTTTTCTTTGGAATTTTGGGGGACAGGTGGGAAATTCTAGTGAATTAAATGAGGTAATTCTTGGATTTTAACCCTTGGAGTCCTTGCTAACCACATGCCAGTCTGTTAAATTGTGGGCGTACAAATACGGATGTGGTTTAAGTTGCGTCTCTAAATGATTAAAGATACTGTAGTAAGTAATTATTTAAAATTCTAAAAAAGGAAGGCTGTTACAATGTCAAGCATGATCTGGATTAAAATAACATTTTTTAGACATTGGTCATATTTTAACACTGTGTGTGTAGTATGAAATATGAATGTCGGTAAAAGATTATACTTCTCGACACGTGATACGTAACGAGAAGACAAAATATTTGAGCAGTGTTAGCATTAATTGGTCAGTTCGTAGTTTATTATCAATTTTTAGTTTTGTCAAGAGTCCAGTAGAAGGGTAAAATGAGCTGATTTAGTGTGTCATGTGATTGTTTAGTACAGGTAGCCCTCGATTTCCTCCGGTTCAATTTGCGCCGATTCAGAATAACGCCGATTTTGAAACCGGAAAGTCAAAAAGTGAAAAAAATATATTTTACTATTATTTATAACGTTTTACAATGTATCTCGTACTGATTCTTATACTAAATCGTAATTCTTACTTCGCTGATTTTGAATAAAAATTATAAATACAGTCACCTCTGCAATTACGTATGTTTCGTTAACGCGAATTTGCTCCAATGAGATCGATGAATCGGTAAAAGCTGTTTGTGAAATACAAACTTTTGCATATGCGAGTTAGCTCTTATGCAATTTCATTCCTGGCGCTTTAAACTTTCAAACGACTAATTTAATCTCTAAGGAGGTACCGAGGATATTTTTATTACGCGATTCTCTATAGGTCGGCGTCTTACATGAATGCAACTATTGCATAACAGCAGAGATGACTGTACACATCAATCACATGAAAGAATCGCAATCAATCGCGGGGACCAACGAATTGCCGATTGTAAGTGTATGAAATATATTTTTTTAAATTCCCTTTATTTTATTTATGTTATTTCAGAACTTTAAATGTAATATCATTATAGTACTCGTCAATATTTGGATGCTAGGAACGCATGTCATTGACTTCCCATTGATTTACATTATAACAGAGTTTCAATTTACGCCGGTTCGTCCAGGAACGCATCCCCGGCGTAAATCGAGGGCTACCTGTATTTGTAATCTACTGAAACTCACCTGTTGGCGTAACTGCTGGCGTGTCGCTATATTGTCTTCAGTAGGTTGATGGAACTGCTGGCGTGTAGGTACTGGAAGGTCATCAGCTGATTGCCTGAATTGCTGGCGACTAGGAACTTGTATATCTTCTATAGAAGGAGATACATGTGGCACTAATGGCCTTTCAGGCTTGAATGCAGGTCTTGTTGGACGGAATGCTGCAGGCTGTAGACTCTGTGGACGTGTAGACAGACTAGCTGGGAGAGAAGTTGAACTTGGGATTGAAAGAGCTTGTGTCTCAGAATCCAGATCTGTTTCTGTTTCATCTTCAAATGGCTCTTCTTGTATGGGGCGAGGAAGTATTGTACTCGCGTGTGGAAGTGGACGTGCTTGAGCAAGAATGGCAGGTAAGGATGGGGTGGGTCCTAATGGATTTGGAGTGCTTCTTAATATTTGCGGTTCTCCAGCACTCAGAGTAGATGGATATCCTTGTTGCTGTGGCTTTTCGCCTCGTCCTGGTGCACCAGGACGATGTACTCTCAACACTGGTACTGCCCCAGATCCCCTAGGACTTTGTAGGACTCGTCCTTGTGCCCCTTGAATCCGAGGACGGACCTGGGGTCGGCCAGCAGGAACAGCTCCAGGGATGATGACTCTTTGTGGCAAGGCACTTCCAAAATCATCGTCATCATACTGTGCCAGGACACTTCCACACAGTACTATCTGAAAGGATATCAAATTGTTATCTCTTAGTATGACTTTCTTTTTAAGTGGAAAGGTTGTACGGAGTTTATGCAACGCTTCTGAAATGAATACAAGTTTTTTTTAAACCAAATGTAATTATAGCAGACATTTTACCGTGGTGTGGTCTATTATATTAAATATGTAGTCTAATGCTATCTTAACTTGTTAACATGCTCTTTTAATACAGGGTGATTCAAAAAGGACTTTACAACTTTGAAAGTGTACAGAAATTTATTCAGAAGGCTTACAGAATCGGTTGAGATGTAATTTTGTAGCAAAACAAATCAAGCCTTCTGAATAAATTTCTATACACTTTCAAAGTTGTAAAGTCCTTTTTGAATCACCTGGTATATTATTTTCTCTGAGGCTTGGTGATGAAGTATAGGATTATTCTGAGTTGTCAATTGTTCAGCAATCCCTTTCGATATACGATCGTATACATAGATATCAGGCAGGCGGTGTTCGTAAATGCAACGTAACCGTTACAATGCCACCACCAAGGGCCACATTTGCACGCTGTTGCTAGTGAAAACGCTGTATATTGTAAGCGGCTAGGTATTATTATGTTCGACCCGTTACAGCGAGTGAATGGAAGACGGTAATAACAGGAGGTTTGTTTATTTTATATATTAATATTCAGTAAATTACCACAAGAACGTGCTTCAGGAATCGGCCTTGAATGGAATCTGTCTACAGTTCTGTTCAGGATGTGATGAAATAAATATGTACTTGTAATTGTGGCAAGGAGTCAAGTACTGCATATGCCGGATCTCTATTATAGTACATAGTCGTGGTGCTTTTGATTACATCTGTTAAGAATCGTACCCAGACGGGGTAGTCGCAGTGTGTGCTGTTGATTAAAAATATCTACTGATTTATAATTCGACTTTTCATGTACGTGATAAAACTTTCACTTCTTTAACGTGTAGTTTACGCCTTTGAAATTTACATTTTTTAGTACTGGTAGAATTCTTGGTCATTTGCCAAACTAAGGTTGGCTAATAAAGTCGACTTCTAGGATTGACTCCATTATGTAATTTAAAGGAAAACTGGTATTGTAAGTAAACCAAGACATTTGTGGTTTAATTAAGCATAAGTGACAGAAAGTAGACTTAAATTTAATTTATTTCGGGACCTAAATATTAAGTTTCACAAACATTCAAATGAGTGATTTTTATCACTGATCATGTATTCTACCATTCCCAATAGGAACCGAATTTTTTCCTGATTCTTTTATGTCTTTCTCTCCTTTTATTTCTTTCCAACGGACATAATAGTGACAAACAATGAAATTAGTCTAGCTGTCAATTAAAATTATAAACCAAAAACATGGAGTAATTTAAGTCATCTGATTACCTGTGGGTGTATGACGAAAAGAAGTCATTGTAATTGACTTCGGTCAACGTAGAGAGACTACAAAAAATGAAGTAATATTTAACACAAACTATTTAGGTGGTAAGAGTCAACAGACTAAGGATGTCAGTTATGAAGTAGAGGCAATTCTTGCAGCTGTAGTAAAATACTTAGGCTACGAACCGTCGAACCACTGACCGAGAGACACTACTCTAAACCTGCTTTTGAATATGCACAGTCGACTGCCCTGTTTACCTTCGAATTGCAGCTATCCCTTTATACTGCATACCAGACAGGTCATTATTTAATAAAATGTGAAGTCCATATTCAACGCCCTGTATTACCTGTGAAATAGCACCACCTATCAATTCTTGTACCAGAAAAATATAATCGCATTCTGAGCAGGAATCAGTCGATCTGTTGGAAAGCAGCTGTAGCATATGCCATGTTTAAACTTGCAGGTGTGCGGCAGTCGTATACCGCGTACGGTACACATTATTTTATTATCATATTACTCTTTAGGTTTGTGTTGGGGAGGCTATGCACAGCTGTGATATCCTGAAACTCGGTATAATAACCATAAATCCACATAATAATTATGACTAGCAAGTGGGCACGAAATTACCTCAAAGAGCTTTTTAATTCTGTTATATTTTAAGCTGGTTGTGTTCTTAAATGTGCTCCAGACTATGTAGTGTGTGTGTCTGTATTTTGTTTCTTTATTTGCTTTCACAGAAAAGTTCGTAGGGGTTTCTTCTTTCTTCCTGCAATTAATTTGACGGAAAGAATTTTCATTAATTGTGTTACTAATTTGATTTTGTAATTTGCCAAATAAAACATGCTGCAGAGTGGATGTTGGTACTTATCGTTTCAAACAGATCTTGCTAAGTAGGCCTGTCTACCAGACCTGGATCTCACCAAAATGTAGGTATTTTCTGATCAAAACGGGAACCTAAGATTTCCACTGGACCAGCACAGTAGAATCATGTCCGACAACTCTAAATCTGATAGCCGCAGAGTAAGACAAGTAGACCCTTGATGTGTGCATTGGACATAATCGATTGTATTTCATCTGCTGTCAGTTTTCACTCTTACAGTGACTCATTAATTAACGGTATCCTTTAGTTTCCACATATTCTTATTACATTATTCTGTACATGTTCTTTTTTCTGTGTTAGGCCTGTCTGTAGTTATTGAATTTTACTTCGTTAATTATTTTTATATAGACTTTTCCACAGTAATACGTGAATTATGGTCGTATTACCATAAAACTTGCATAAACCTGCTGAATAAAACTGATATTTGTTCAGAATTTGGTAATAATGTCGATTGTCAGATCACAGCTTGAATGAAGGTCAGTAATGGGAGAACGGCAACCAATTGAGAGTCGAAGGTTGTTTCACGTTCGTCATCCGCCATTCTGCTTGAAGAAACATTTCCCTCTTAGTATTCCATCTTGCCAGCAAGAAACCAAAAGCTATAGTCAAGATGAAGCAGGAGTGTAGTACAACTCTAGTTCTGAATTTCTGCAGACCCGAACGAAGAAATGAACGCGATGCTTCAATTTTTATTGAAGGTCGATACTGTTTCGTGGCTGAAGGAAATTGACCGAGACTTAGATTTATCGGAATCTGTTATATCTAATATCGAATTTAAACTTTGAAGTAAAGAATGGATAAAAGTGTTGACTTTTCATTTTTATTATTTGCTGCAATAACCATGTGTGCTTGGTTGATAAAGTGAAGTCCTGTCCATTTATGTGTCAGAGTTGAAGCTCCTACTAAAGCCAGAATTTATGAAAACTACCTGCCGGCTGATTTGGCCTTGTGCACACCTAATTGAAAGTAATAAACGAGTATGAAATGCCAGTGGACAGATAATTGGCAGGAGAAAATGGAACTGCTTTGAAAGAAACCTGTCTCAGGGTTGTCTTGTCTTAAAATTATAATAATCTTCACTTCACGATTCACTGCTTCAGCCTCCCATCGCTTACGCGGTCGACAAAAGTATTTTCTTGCTTTCGGTCTGAATTTTGTGTGTGTGTCTGCTTCGTTTGGTATTTTTCTATGGCTCATTCTCTAAAGATACAAAATACATCGGGTACTTTTTTCCACTTTTGAAAATATCTCTAGCCTTCTGCCACCTGAATCCTTGTCGTATATTCCGTATTTGATGTCCACTGCCATCGTTTTATAGAATATCTGTGCTTCTCCTTGTTTACGATTAAGATTTCTTTTTAAAAACCGCGTATATTGGTAATGTGTGAAGTATGTTAGCTTACACACGCCGTCTGGTTTGTAAGTTAACACACAACCCAAATAGTTAATGTTTTATTTGTTCTGTGGACTGATGTTCTTTAACAATTCTAATTTTGACTGGAAACTTGTCCCTGGACGCTGTATTATTTTCTTTCAATTAAGTAAGCCAGATCTTGGATTATCATTACGCTAGAGGGGCGGTCTTTACCAATGCGAATTAACGTACCCGATGTGGGACGTAAACTCCAAGATTAAAGAACAAAAACTAAATCTTGGTACCGTATTTCACAAATTACATACGTTCTTGCAATAAACATACCCATTCATTAAGTGAAGTTGTTTGTATAATTACGATGTATGTGTGCGTATGGATTTGAAAAAATTGTCGTGCAGCTGGTAATGAAATTGCCCACATTTTATGAAACCCAAAGTTTTGTTATCGTGTTCAAAACAGACCACGACTAGTCGCTATGATGAGTCAGAAGACTCCAACTCACATCATGATATCCTATTTTGTTCTAAAATAACACTTGTCTTGTCAGCCTTGCTTGCATGCGTTCATTTATTGCACTTTGAGATATCTCATAAAACACTAAGCTAGGAAAAATTATTAACATTTGTGAATACCATCCTTAATTGTAGCGTGTTTTCTAACACAGTTTTGTGTAACAAATAAATGCCAGTTGTAATGTTTGAATTGTCCTGTCTCCGTATGCTTGATTGTGATATTATTCTTTATCTATTCCTGTTTTCAAGTGATCCTTTCTCAAGTAGCAGTTTTCAAAAATCCTCTATGCATCCCTTGTCTTCCCCCTCCTAGCTACATTCTGAACCCATCGTAACCTTCTAGATGTGAAAATTCTATCGGTATTAGTCACTTGTACAAATAATTGTCGTGTAATATAAATCTTTCACTTTCTTCTTCCTTTTTAGGTCCACGTGTTTTCAGACACTTGTAAGTTTTAAATTTTCCTCAACTTAAGAGACCACATTTCACGTCTGTACATAGCAGCTGAATAATTTTTTGTTATATATAGTTTGATGCTTTGAAAAGTAAACAAGATGTTAAAAGTTTTGGGATTGAATAACAAAAGTAAGAGATTGACATGAAACGAATCACTGTAACTGGCCTTAACTTGCAGATGGATGGATAAATTACATTTTCATCGATCAGCTGTTACCACTAAACGCACTGCAATTATGGATTTACCATAAGAACACACGCCACAATTCTACACATTCAACACCGATAAACCAAAAACATTTCAAATTTAATTACAGTGAATTTAAATCGTAGACGGAAACAATTCTAATTCATATTAGGAAAACTTTAAAGTCCGCAATGAATCTCGGTTTGAAGATGGTTTTCACAGTTTACGAGCACTTTTTTCTGATCTTGAAGAACTGTGTTTGTACCTACCAGTAAGAAGCGCGATCTCATGGCTGCTACAGTCTTGTTAGACGCCACAAGTAACAATGACCCGCCCTACTGGGCTCCTTTGCTTTCTTATACTAGCAGCCATATTGCATCGGATCTGCTGCCATAACCGGACTCGATCTACATGAGAAAGCTTCTGCAGTAGCATTATTTGCATTTGTCGAGAGGGTGTGCTAATTTGTACATTTTCTAACTGGAAATGTGTGTCCTAGACAATGTATATGTTTCAGTTCTCATACTCAAAGTGGACAAATTAGAAGCTACGTTTTCTATTTTACATACGTTAGAGAAGCTGTTATCATTCGACGTGCAGTTTTTTATTCTTTCCACGCAGCTTATAAATAAACAGATATTGACAATGTAACCCTAAAGTTGGCGGACGAATCTGAATTTGGTACGTATCAGACCAATATATCTACTTTAAATTAAGCTCAAGTCTGACTTCCAGTTTTCTCAAAAACGACTCATAATACAAACAACATTTGTAGCTACATGACATTCATTAAGATTCTTTACTTATTTGAAACTTTTTTTGATGTGGTTAATATTGAACGAAATACAAAGAAAAATAATTTATGAGTTTATGGAGTGTGAATATCTTTGCTGCATTTTTTTGTATCTTCAGTCTAATAGAACGAACAGTTGGTGTTAATTTGTTTTTCTTTCTTTTGTTGGAGAACATTAATAGGTTGATAGTCTGTTAATAATTGAAGAAAACTTTATTTAAAGAGTACTGAAAGGCAATTAAAATCAGCACATATGTAGTATAAATTGAAGGTTTAAATACAAAATCGACAAATAGTATGATTTAGCAACCAAAAGGCAAATCGAAAAGATTTTCTAAGTAAAGGAATTTACCGTATTTCAGAGATATCCTACACAATCAAAGAATTGTACTTCCCCAAGGATTTAGATGTTGTCTTACAAGAGGTAGAGTAGATCAAAGTGACCGCAAGTCTAAGGTGCTTACTGTTTTGATCATCCGAAAGTATTTGCGTAGGCTGAAATAATCATCATTGCATGGATATATTTTCGCATTCTTGTGTTTTATGGTATTTAAGGAGGCAGATATCTTAGGTTGGTGCTATTTGGAGTCCGAAAAGTCCTGCCTCGTATCTAAGAGATTCATAATTGGAGAATTAAGTCTAAATCGAAATAGGTCACATCGTCTAGGCCATGAAAAACTGCGTATCTTTCCATGGTAACATGTAATTTATACTTTTAAATTACGTAAAACGATGGCAACGTGGATTTATGTTTAAAAAACAACATATATTTTCGTGAAACAACTCACGAACAATTAGGAAATGGCGGGAAACATTTTTCACGGTTCCTGAATACCGATATAAAATTTATCCAAAACAAAAGAATCAATACTTTACAGTGAGTGAGAATGTGATGAGCTATATTCTGTTTGTAAAACGCTGAGCTATGGGCCACTGTATGTTGTGTATATTGGCATGGATGATGATTACGACTCAAGTAGGCAGACGTCCCTGACAGCTGGATGGACCATCGGCCAACTGCTTGCTCCAGATCTCATTCCATCCGAAGTGAAGTGAAGGTAATCAAGTTGTCGAGTCTGCAGTTCTGTGCTGTACACCAGAAATAAGAAACTATTTTTAAGCAATCCCACATTCATTGTCTAATTGACCAAGTTCCTTGTGGTTGTGCAAATTGGTCTGTCTTCCCTTGAAGAAGAACGTGCGTGTATTTGAGAACAAAGGCCTAGGAAACATATTTGGACGAAAGATGAAGGCAGTAAGAGGAGGGTCTCCGTAGTTTATCCTGTTCGTCACTTATACCCTGATTATGAAAGCAGCTTATTTTTCCCGAAATGTTGGTAACCACCTGCTCAACTAAACAGTTCACAATCCATTTATGCATAGAATTCCCATAAATGATTGGTTAGAGGCGTGAATGAAAGTGATTACGTAATCATGTACCGGAATTGTGTGACGTAAAATGAATCGTTGGCCGATATGTGAAAACCTTAAATCAAAGCTAAAGGTAAAGTGCAAATTCAAATTCATTTGGCTCGTAGGATAATGGAGTGAACTGTTTATCAGGAAGAGCGCCATATTTCATTGCTTCTCTCGGTTCTCACCTCTCACTTCATGTCATTAAAGAATGCAAAGGACACGGTTGTGTATAACGTGGAGTCACGCTTTTCACTTATTGTTAAAGGTCAAATGAAGCAGAGTCGACAGCGCGCTGGTCTGTCGGCTCTTTTCTGAGGACAGGTTTCCGTCTCTTTCCTGTGTCTGGGACGAGTTCTCTGAGGCGCTGATGTCTTCTGTGTCCTGTTTACATTTTAAACCCTTCTATGTCGCAAACAAGATTTATTATACCTCTAGCCAACCTCTTCACTGGTGTCTAATAGATCTCTGTTTCTCTCTCTGGTACTTTTGTATTCATCCAATAAACCAGCATAATGTCTCAGCTGCCGTGCGATCTAGTACGTAGGCCTTAGTTACTCCGACACCAGAACCGTGGGTTCGAATCCCACTTAAGTCATGGATGTTTATCTGTGTCTCTCTGTGTTGTGCTGTCCTGTGCAGGTAGAGGCCTTGCGACGGGCTGGTCAGTCGTCCAGGGAATCTTGTCAAATGTCTAAAGAGATTCATAATTTCAGATGTAATTCTTTATTGGAACAGACCACACCGCATAATATGTAATAGCTGATAAAGATGAAATTAACATAATAAGCACAGTCCAGAAACTGACTTGACTCGTTCTGTTCCTTTTCTTCCTGGGTTTCTTGGATCTCCCTAATGGCGTATTCTAAAGCAATTTTGAAGAGAAATTACGATAAAATATCTCCTTGTTACATACCATGCAGAATATGAAATGGGTCGGACAAATATTTACCAGTGCGGATATGGATAAAGGTCTAGCTGAAATACATTTTAATTAGCCTACGTAGCTTTGTAGGTGTGCCTTTTCTATGAGAACGTTGTGCAATATTCTGTCTGTATCACTGGCTTTCTTTCTTGGCGTTTCTGTATTAGGTAGGCCTTTTGGTGCGTTCCAGTTCAGAACTAGCTTCTGAAACTACGAATACAATATTTTTGGGACCCTTTGACGGGAGATCAGTCCGTCACATCTACACAGGACAGGACAACATAAATAAGCGGACACATGTGCATGCCTGGAGTTTTTTCATGCACAAGGATTTCATAAATTACGTTCAACATTGTTATTTTACAGGCCTACGCATGCCACCAGCTCCATGGACAGAGTCCTTGAGACGCTGATATTTGTTCATCTAGTCAATAAGTTACCTGCCTTATATGGAATTCTGAAAATCTATTTTCTTATTTAAAAGAGCTCGCCGCTGAACCTCATCTATTGCCATATAAACCCAGTCGACACCTCATTTCTTCTCATTAATGATAAGCGAAGTAATTTTCTTTACTTCGAGACCATTTAAGTGCTAAAATAAAGTTGAAAGTCATTAGTACCTAGGGTACAATAATCAGCTGCTTGGTCAGGGATATCACGAGGCGGAGAAAATTTTTCATAATTTTTCAATCTGTGCTTGCGTTTTGTTTCAGGTTTTCCGACTGAAATTCTATAAGAAATTTCTCAGCTGACCCTTACGTACTACATTCTCCGCTCATCGCATAATTCTCTTTTGGATGAAAATAATATTTATATATATGCATGTCGCAGTGTTCAGAAATCGTAGTATGTAGTTTAAGTAGAGAAATCGAAGGTGTGGGAGCCGATAAGTTTGACTTCTGGCACGTCTCTTGTGAGTTATATTGTCTTCAGAATGTTAATATTCACAGCTTAACTAGGTCGTGTAGGAAAGTGGGAAGACTGGTCCTAGAAATAGAGAGCGATACCCAACGTTACAGCGTACAAGTCGTGTGGTATCAGCAATGTTTCCGTCGGAAATTGCAAGAGTCCTAATTCAATAGAATTTCTATCACCTGATTGAGACAGCTCTCTGAAAGATGATTTCATGGAAATCAGAAGAGGAGAAGCACTGTGGTAACTATTTATACCACTTTCTTTAACGTAGCTTGTAATTTTGCTCAAAGTGTGTCTTTATTCTTTGAAAAAAGAGGCTTTTCAACAACTGAAGCCACGATGTGTAGCAGCTGACCTCACTCACTGGCTACTGTTGGGAACAATTAATTATAGAACTATTAATTTGCTATGCATCGTACAACAGACTAATCTTTGCTGTGTTTTCTTGGGGGTAGGAAGAGAATCTTGCATGTAGTATATTTGACTGGTCTCGGAATAAAGGTAATTTACCTTATGTACTACGAACGACAGGAGACAACAGAATTTTAAGACAAATGACACTCAGTTTGTTGGCAGATTTCATGTCTTTACTGTCAAGGTAATAATGTCGCTGTTTGATTAATTCTTATGTTATTTTATAACACTCATCCAACAGAAAAAATATAGAACGTTGAAAATAGGAATATGAACATGATATTGAAGGACGTTTCAAGTTCAGGGTTCAACAATGCAGAAGAATACAGCACGTCCACTGCTCAATATTGAACAACTTTGCCCCAAGTTTTGAATAAAATGGTGCAGAATTTCACGCCAGGGTAATAGTTAAACTTTGAAGATGGAGACGGTAAGTTTATGATTGAACCCTGATGAAATTGACAGCAAATTCAGTGTTTAAGGATGAAGAATTTGGAGGAAAAAAAATCCGAAATGTCGCTGCTATATACAGAATAATGTGTGGTGATTAGCAGTCGCCGCGAAGCGTGAAGCCTCTTTTCAGTAATATAATCACAGTACCTGTTTACATAAGCCCGATAAAACAGAAGAAACGTGCTTCTTTATTTTCGCCACCAGCCATTGTTTTGTCACGAGTTGCGAATGTTATTAACTTCAGTAAAATTACGTTATAAAATATCGGATCGCATACTTTCTATGCAACTTGTTACCAATAGATTACTCTCTGATAGTTAGAAACTAGTTCAGCACCGCGTGACATGAATGCACTTCTCAGCCTGGTAATTTACATGCTGTTTATTACCCAGTTTGCTTACTTCGCTAAGTATAGAGGCCATATAGCAGGCCTATATAATGAAAAGCAGACTGCCTGTCAGAATGTAAGTAAAACAAGAACATACATGGCCACAGCTAAAATTAGGCAATGCAGCTCAAATCATGTGTAATGAAGGCTTGCTTGCACAAGTTGGAGAGACTCAGAGATGTATGTGTCAAGTTTATTAACACATAACATATTCTGTATAATTTAGCATCAACATAACAAAATGTTAAAACCATAAAACATTCAATTCATTGGCTACACATTTCGATTAGAAATATCAGCATCAGGCCAATCTGAATTAGTGTAATGCGCCAAATGTTATTCTCGCCTCAAAAGTTTGCATTGCTGCCGAGTTATAAAAATATGACCTTAGAAAGATCTCCAGTTCCATGACATTTTAACAGAATTTCGTAAAAATACCCGGATATTAAAGTTAGACTATGATGCTCCTTATAAGGGTGATAAAATACCAAGATCGAAAGCATACGAAGGCGTCGTCAAAGGCCAGTTCAGATTATAGGTTGGCTAGTATAGTTGATGACAACTGGAAATATCTGCATATGTAAGGTGTGTGGAACTTTAAAATTTACAGCAGTAATTTTGTAGTAAAATAAAATGTTAATTGTTGTTCTTGTAGCTTTACCCCATTCACTTACAAAGAAATTTTATTTTTGAGACTGTAGTTCGCAGCAGCGTTACGTGGATGTTGTGACGTAATACGATGTTGGTCAGTTTCAGTTGTGCATCAGTTGTTTAAATAGTTTAAATATAAATATCGCGTCAGTACACTGAAATCAAAGAATTTGCATTTTTATTTATTTTAGTGGTTCGACTATTTTCATACGTGCCTTTTTGCTCGTATAAACTGTGCATCACATTTTAAAGTATATGCAATTTGATCATCCTGTAAGCGTAGTGAAGCGAACATAAAATCCTGCCGATGCAATGAACGCACTCTATGCACAGAACGAGTATCAGATGTATCGTGTTTCATTTGTTTGCTAGAAGAGACATGGCGGGGTGATTGCGGTGTAAGATATGAATGGCGACGAGTTTATTTATAATAAGGACGTATATGTTACGAATTTTAGTGCTGTAAATGCGTATGCCTTGTGTTTTATATAATGACGTAGTTTTTTGTGTATTGGACCTATAACTTGTGGCTCAATCAGCAAATCCGCATTGAGTTTGTGTGTCGTTAGAATCGCGTGTCTCGAAACTCCCTCAGCTAGCCAGGTGTGAGAAACAGAAACCCATAGAAGAATGCTTAGTGCGAGACTGTGTGATTATGAAGCTGTGTGAAGAGACATAACAACACATTCGATGGCGGTGACGGTGAGTACAATAATGTTTATAGTTTTTTGTATCAGAAACGCAATTCATTTACCACATAACATATCCCGATTTGAGATTTATTTGGAGAAATTCTATTGGACGTTTGTAAGAAAGTTGTTCTAGAGATAAACTTCACGTCCTCAGAATGTAGGACAATCTCATGATATAAAAGTAGACCTAGATAACAAATCCTTTGAAATGTTGGGGAGTTTAGATATTTGAGTACAACAATGAAAACTTAAAATGATGTTTATAATGAAGTTAACGGCAGATTAAATTTGGGTTATGCTTTCTACCATTCAGTTCAGAAACTGTTGTCTTCCCGTGTCTAACCTAAAAATTTGAAGACAAAAATAGGGTAATACAGTATGTACTAGACACAGAATAAGTCTAAACAAACATAACTTTTCAGCCCTTGTAACATGTCAATTTATTACATTTTCTATTGTGATTAATATTATGATTAGTAACACATCATTCCGACTTACGTAACAGAACTTGATACTTCAGCGTAAAGTCATATCGCGATGATTTTAAAGTTTTATTAGTGTTTTATTGTGTTGAGGGTGAAAATTTCGAATGTCTAGTAGAAGTGAATTTCCATAATTTGCCAGTAGCGGGTAAAATAAATTATTAAATTAAAATAAGTACAGATTTAACACAATTTTTTGTTAGGTAATTGTGTGTGAACACCTTAAACTTTCGCACATTAATTTCTTTAATTGATTAAGCATTAATTACAACTCAATATACTATACAGCGCCTCCACCATGATCCAGTTCTCATTTTCTAAGTAGGCTACATTAAAGGATCGAAGCGCCACCTAATTAAAACCATACAGTAACAACTTTAAAAAAGTTGAATGACTTCATGCAGATAATATCCGCTTGAAAGGCTTATTATAATCGTTGAACTGGTCAAGAAATATGGAATCATGAGGCCGCCACTGTTGTCCTTCGCGTTCTAAACTTCATAGAGCACTTTGTGACTCAGATTAACTTCCTTTCTTGCAGATCGTGTGGTTAAATTTTGCTGTTCAATGAAGCAAATTCATTTAACATTATGGCGCTTTCCTCACACTGTTATACTTTCTGATATTCTTCGACCTATATCCCGAGGCTAATCTGAAAGATCACTTTTCCCGAATACTTGCAATTCCATACGCCGAACCGGACGGTATTAATCAAAATACAAACATTTGTCCTTGGGTTGACAGGAATGGTTTAACGGGGAGCATCTGTACTTGGGTAATAAATTGTTTGACAGTAATAAGAATATAATTCGAGACATATTTACAATTACAAGAACTTCAGTACCTTTTTCCTTGGTGCCTGATGATTAATACAGAAAGGACCAATGAAATGCTGGTAAAGTTCTACCAGACTACACGGCCCTATAACCCAGAGGTCGGCCATCTTCGCCCTATCCGCCGTGAAGACATCAAATCCTATTTCCTTTAGTATTTGTCAGTGTTGCCATACAGGACTATAATTCACGGAGGGCAGATCCCGTCCACGTCACAAGGCACAGGCAGTTAATCGCCGGCTTGTCTCTGCAGACGTATGTTTTCAGGGTGGATATTAGTTGTGTACTCCAGCTGAGCAGTGGACTCATGATTGGCTCTGTCGCTTTTTTTTATTCCACCTCTCTCTCTCTCTCTCTCTCTCTCTCTTTCTCTCTCTGTACAGCGTGTCGACAGGGAGCTCGGACCAGAAATGTGATTTGATAAAATCTGGTGACGAGCACAAAACGTGAAATTCCCCACTGTGTCATTTTTTCCCCATCCGATGTTGTTTATCGTTCAAGATTAACCGCCCAGCCACAATTTTTTTTAATGTAGTACCGTTACGTTAGATTCAAGGCTCTTTCGGCCGCTTAAGGTGTGTCACGAGACTCGCTATTCCGGTTAGGGCTGTTTGTGCTTCGACCATTCTCACTTCGAACTTTTCTTCTAAAGTTTGTTCCAGTCGTTTAACCGGCCCGAAATTGGTAATTTTTCTTGGGGTTCCGAACGGAAGCGTTAGCGGGAAATTTTGCAGCATTTATTGCCACTTATAGACGTAAGAAGATTGTGGCTTAAGATATAAAAAACCGTTATTAACTGAGTGACAAATTCAGTATTAGTTATCTCAAATGTGAGCGAATTATCAAACTTGTAATTATACACATTTTAATGTTTAGTTTCTTAAATATAAATACAAAAATTAATGTGTTCTTAATATTGTCGTGAATATAATCTTGTTTTGTCACTGCCATTCAAAGTACTTTAAATCCGCGAGCGTATTTGTGTATATAATTAATTATAAACTTCACATTGTTTGTTTTATGTAAGCACACACAAATATGCATATTCTCTAATATATTTCGGTAACATTTCAGATAATATCGTAATCACGCTGTTTTTCTCTCACAATAAAACAACCAAACACTTTTATCGCTGACTTGCATTTGTTTAAAATTCATTATGCCAGACGCGTTTTAGCTCCATGGGGTTATAACACCTGGCTCTATGTTTAGTCAGTCTTTTACGTGATAAAATGTTTTATGGAAGTTTGTTTTAGTATAGATATAATACATAGCTAGGAAAAGAAATATCTGGGTGAACAGATAGGTAGGACCCTGAATGTGTGGACAGTCAGTTTCTCGAAGGGATATGTATTTATTACTTCGGTTATATATTTATTTATTGAGTGAAGAACAATTTTACTTCGCCGGCTTTCCAATATTTATCGCTGTGTTCTTGCACTGACAGGTCGTCGAGGTAATTAATTCAACGGTAAATGGGTAAACGTCATTTGGACAGCTGATGTCTTGTGTATTGTCTTGTGGGTGTGTTCATTTGGCATCGTTCGCAAAGAAAAGAAGGAGATAATTTCTCTTTAAGGCCATTAACCTACAAACAATGCGTTGTGATGGGCCGGGCAGTAACAGGACTGTTTTCGAATAACGCCACTTAAAAATCAAGCACAGGTCCTTGTTGTCTGCATCATAAGATCACACCGGTGATAGAGGCAGCAGATACCTCTGAAACGTGAGCAGACTTATACCAGACTACACGACACAGCATCCAAAAAGACAGCCATCTTCGTACTCGTAGCCGTGAGAACCCGAGATCTCATATACGACCATATTGTAGTTTATTTTAGTGATTCGGTTCATATTAACGTATGTGAATCTCATGCATAAGCGATAATGAGATGTGATACAAGGACTTCTGATCTTCAAATCAGGCCGTGTTGAATTGTAGATAAAATAAACCCCGCAGTTTTGCTCTGTTTAGAGAAAAGTGTTATGTGGTTTTGTAGCCCCTTTAGAAAATTTTCCGTCTGCATATACAAGAACTTGAATTATTCGTAAATAGCTGTAAATAAAAACTCTAGCCAAAATGCTAGAATCTTCATCGTGGTGAATTTGCAAAACAATGTTTGTGCTGTCCATCTCTTGAAGTTTGTAAATTCGTCATCATTTACTTTGTAGAACGAGGCTCAGTTATCTTTGTGTGCAGTTGGTTTATCCGCCTTCTTTCCTGTGTGATACAAAGTAGGCCTACATGTTGTAAAAACCTCATTATTCCTACTTTCAGTATTTCTGCGCCTCTTTACAATACACACAAAGTCTCACTGCAAATTCAAGAGGTTCTTTGAAATTAGATGATGTAATCATACCAGATCTGCTGCACGTTTCTGATATTGTTTCCTAAAGAAAGTCAGTTTTCTGTGTCTTGCCATGGTGGGGAGGCAGGATATCAGAGGATAATTTTCGATGGAAATTCAAATAGAATCTGGGGAAGGAAAATAAATTAAATTTGTTCAGGATCGTAGCTTATGGTGGGTTTCATCTACGGACTCTATTAACAGTAACTTCGTTCTATTGCCCACCCTAAAAGTGTAGCTCCTCATTAAGCACTTTAATTCAGTGTTCTTTTACTTTCTTCCTTAGGTTCAAATATTCTTCTCAGCATCCCAGTCTCAAAAACCGACGATATAAGTTGGTCCCTTAGTATGGGAGACCAAGTTTTATTTGCATACAGTATAACAACATTATTGTTTTATGCGTTTAACCCACAAGTACTTACATAAATGCACAATAAATAACGTTTTACAAAAAAAAACAGGATTTTATATTCCATAATATTTTATAAACTATTTAAAGTACACAATAAAGAGAAGTATATTAAGTACAAAATATGTTTACATATATGTATATGTAATTAGCTAATTATATAGTGTTATGTTTAGAGCACTGAATCCCAGTCTATCAATAAGTAATATGGAGCGCGTTATTCTTTGTAGACGTTATTACAGCACATAACTCTTAAAAACGAAGAAAATAAAAATATCATTGTGACTTTTGAGATTTCTCACGGCAGTGATGATGTGGATGTTGATCTCCTGTGTAGTAACGCCGTGTGAACTTGCAGAAGATAACATTTCGTAGGAACGTACTGTTTTCATCTACCTACAAATCCACACGGCGTTGTTAGCCAGAGGAATGAAACATCAACAAATATCATTGTGTTTTAAGGTAGTTTACATTGGAAAACAGAGCGTAACTACTATATGTTTGATCTGGAACTTTCGCGGAAACTTGATGTAATAAAGTTCTCTCGGGCTACCAGCCATGAAAGGCGAAAAACCATAGCTGGAACAGCAAAACGAGAACTTGGCTGCACCCACCGGGTATGAGGGCAGAAATGGTTCTCGAAACGTTGGTGTTCTCCCCCTTTTAACCACCTGACACGGCTGTTAGCAAGAGAGAGAGCGTTATTATGACTACTGTGTGATTACATGTCAAGAGTCTAATTATTATATGTCCTGTTTAGTTTTTTACTCGTTATTTACACAGTTATTTAGCATATTTTATAATAAACTTTTCAGAATTATCACAAATATTTTCTGTGGTTATGAGGCATCTGTTCTCCAACAAACTGAGTCTAATCTTAGTTATTTTGCATTTCTTTCGGGGAAGATTTTTTTGATCCATTAAGTAGCTAGCGCAACTGAACGGGTGAAACTTCTGCTGTCGTTAAAGTATAATAGTCGGTCAAAATCCTTGCAGATATTTTTAGCTCTGTAACGTAACTATTAAGTGGTCAATTATGAATGTTTTTGTCGGGACTCGTCAAAGGCCATACCTATTAAGGTGGCGGGATTATGGCTACACGTTATTATTCCATTTGATATCGGTCAATAATTCTCATCAGAACATTTTTCACCTAGCACCGGGTATTTGTTGATTGAATTTCCTCATTGAACTGATTAAAAGTAACTGAGCTGGCACGTACAATTTACTTGCTGAAGACAGCCAGTCTTTAGATCAAGAGTGTCAAGCCTATGTTTTAATCGGTGGCAGGTAATATAATGTCTCACCTCACCACTGCCACTTAGATTCAGTACCATTTTAATTTTCCTCGCAGGAATTATACTACGTTCGTAATTATCCTTACGATTTTGACACAACTATATAAATGATCATCAAGAAGCGTACTCTTTCCATAAATTTCTTTGGTATTTGTTTTATATATATATATATATTTAAAGCGAAACACAACGAAGAAACATTTCTTATGACGACTGTTTTGCGTTTATTAAGACTCCGAGTTTACAATTCAATTTTACCTTGATGTAGAACGTAAAGAAATATTCGTAATTCTAAACCTTTATAGAGTTAAAGTAATTGTTTTAACGAAGTCTTTACTGGGATTTTCTTCATATGTAATATTTTTAACGCCTCTGCTGTTACAAATAAATACTATTGTTATATAATATTAATATACTTGAAGTTATTCATTGTATATCGTTATGAGTGTGTATTAACCCTTTGAAGCCGAAGCACGTCTGGATAAGAGTTAAGATTTCAGTCCTTACCGTAAAGAAAACACCTCAATTCACCATTACAAAGATAGCTGGTTAATGCTCTTTAAGGAAATAACCACTGTTCACAGTGAGAATCATATGAAATTTACAAAAACAAAATTCAGAATTACTGACTGTTAAAGCAGGTGGCATATACTGGGCTTTAAAGAGTTAATATGTAGAGAATTTAATATCGACTTGTACTCTTTATTATGTGTTATGCGACACAGCTAAATTATTTTCCTACAGTCCTTTGGCGTCCTTACACTCTAGTTTACGTTTTAAGAACTGATAATCTATATATTCGAATATGAATTTTTACATATAGTTGTGTTCGTTCTTATCGAGAGTTAATTTCCACGTAAGATCGACAAATGCAATAGTGTGGTGACTGCACAAAAGGCTCCCAATGTGGGGCCGTTACATGCAAATGACATGGCCATATTTCGAAAACGGGAAATAAGATACTTCGTTGTTTGAAGATAATGACTTGTCCATTCTGTTATGCTAACACATTTTTTGACTTGTAAGTAATGTTGATTCACTTTGCGGCATGGTTTTGTCCAAGACTGAATTTCAGAAGTTGAGAAAGCTTCATTTAAATGTCCTTCCGCCCTTGGCACAGATAGTGATGAACCTCTTCGTTGAAACGCAGAGAACTGGGGCTATCCAGCTTCTACCGTCCTCAAACTCAGGTTACCAGTTAATGCCGGTGTAGATTTCTTCAGATGGACGTTTCAAGAAGCGAACGATCCATTGCAGTTGCCATCATTGCCTATCTTTCTCTGTTTTTCCGCAGAGCTCGTCCTTTTAGACCTGAAATACATATACTGACTTATTTAATTCTGTATTAGGCACCTTGTACGGGTAATTGCCACCTAATACAAGGAGGATAATAGGCTGCTGAGTCGCCAAGATTAGGAAAAGCGGGTACGTAAGCATTAATCATAATATAACAGAAGGCCGCTGCACCCAGCACAGCCGCCAAATATCCTCACTGTTGTAACTAACACATTGGTAAAAGAATCCGAAAATTCAACACTGCAACGCTGACCTAAAGTGGACACCACCTTGACCCATTTAATTCCACTTCCCATTCTCATAATCTAATTCCCTAAGATGCATATCTATCTGTATAATTGACAAGTGTTGCTTGGTTGGTGTTCATTTTATAGAACCATTGTTAGACTGCAGGCAATGCAAAAATATGAGCGTATTTCTTCGCCATGATATTTAATCATTTAACCTCACCTACTTATCTCCTTAACAAAACAAACGATCTGATTGAAATCGTATATGTGTACTTTCAACATGTTTTGCCGAAATACACGAATGTAGGTTTGAAGAATTCTTTTAATTCTCCTTTGCTCTTTCGGTTTATAGGAAACTGATAGTTAACAGAAAAGCATAAATTCAAAGGGTTTTGACATTGTATTATAAGCTGATCAATAAATGCAAGGAAAGTTATAGGCAATGTACTTGAAACTCTATATCCTGGCATTTTATATAGTCTCAATGTCTGTCCGTGTTTATTCCGTAGATTGGGTAATGTAATAAAAATGTGTTTTCTCGTTGTTCGTGATGGGTAATTATCTTGTTACGATTATAATCCCGTCAATATTTGGTCTTCGAAGCGATTCTCCATCAGAATTTTGTGTGGATTTTTTGTCTATCTCATCCTAGGTATAATGAGGCTGATGTAACGAAACTGATGAGAAAAATTGAGAATGAGAGAAGAAGAAAAGGAGAAACAGGCCATGGCGACGAGAGAAATAAGGAGAAGAGAAGAACGAAACAAGATGATAAGTTAAAATGTATTACATCAGCCTAATCTCAGTTTTAATGCTCGGGAAACCTCTCATGATTTTATCTGGAAGATATTCCCCGACAGCTGGTCGTAACGTGTTTAGCGCCGTTTTGATCCGGCAACTTCTTCAGCACATCAGTTAAGCGGGTTGTCTAAATACGCAGTACACACTGTAGAAAACTGGAGGAAACCATTGATCATTTATGTTTGGAATAATTTTGTTTTGCCCTCCTATATCCCCAAGAGGTCGCAATGGGCATCTCTTACATGCAGTAACAATTTCACCTTGTCATTTATTTTGTCATCTACTCTGAACGTCAAAGACTTCGAGGTTGCGAATTAATTCTTTATATCGATGCTGGTATTCTGGGTTGTAGATGGCAATGTCTCGAGGAAAACAGTCTCCGGCCTCATTGCTGAAGAACGTGTGGCAAATTCAGTTATTAACTTCAGTAACTATGACTTTATTTAAGCTAAAATCGACCCCGCTCCACGATTTAAGGTTACGAGCGCCTGCCAACTTAAATGGTAAGAAACAAATCACATCTGAACTGCGTGTGGCGGTGTCATCAATCGGGGTCCAACTAGCTCTGCTTCAGTCCGTGGCGTAATTTTGTCTGAAGACTAAATAGAAAGAAATTTGAATCGGTAAATCGAGTTCTAAAGACAGCGTGAAGAGTCAGTTATTATTTATGAATTTATTTAACTGGTAAGCTGCAGATAGATTCATAAGTTATCCCTTTCTTCACTTAGTTGTTTCAAAATAAAATCACTACTTCATACATGGCATGGTAACTCGGGATTTATATTTCTCAAAAGCCACTTACATTGCTAAAGACGTTAGATGTTTCTTTCCACCAATAACGGAGAGTAAAATAATACCATGTTTATGATAAAAGTGAGTTCATATGCCAACTTTTCATATACTTTGTACTTTTGCCACTTTATATGTCAGCCGCAGAAAATATACAATTAAATATAAAAGAGATTACAGCGCTATTCCGTGCTCCATATTGTTTGTAGTCGTGGCCAACTTCACATTTTTTACAGGTACCTTGGCAACTCCTCTCCCTCCTGCAGAGTTGCCGCCATGGGTCTATCTCCCGTTTCAGGAAGAAGCAGGACACTCAGACCGCCCACAATTCCGAAGGCTCCCAACACACCCATGGGTACGCGCTCGTCCATCCCAGACTGAAAATGAAGTTGTTAAAAGTAGCAGAATTATGTGCTAATGGTTGGGAGAAGCACAGAGAATTTCCGTCTTCTCCTCCTATCTCCCACCTCGGCACAGTAAAAAATTAAGTGCTTGGAAACAGAACGTACAAACCCAAATCCAGAATTTACCGGATTCATTATCATAAAAGTGAAACGGATTTATATGATTTATAGTTCACCGAATTATCGTTGTGCTGTAGTTGTATTTCAAGTTATTTTGTTTTATGACTTCTTTTACTAAATAATTAGCTGTAAAATAGGCAGAATGTTTTGTAACAAATATTAAATTTATGATTTTAGGCGGAAATTGTAAAAATATGAACAGGATTAAAGAAAGATGTTACATGTTAATTAATCATGGTGATAATGTAATGCCACCACATGAGTTTTTTGATAATTTAGAGGCTCAAAGAATATAGAAAAGACATCAGTGTTGATAGTTGATGGAAAGATCTAAAATATTCTGCAAATCTTGATACTGTTGGAAAACAAAAGATTCGATTTGATATTCTTGAGAAATGGGTGTGATGCTGTTGGTCGAATGCCGACATTTAATAGGTTTTTCTGGCGAATTTTAACTGACACATTTACCATTTTGTATTTTAACATGCAGGCGTAGACTTCGTGGCTGTAGAATTGATAATACAAGCCGACATGTGCATAAAATGCGAATGTGTACTACGAAAATAATTCAAATTGAGTATTTAAAATAATTATTAAAAAATTTCAATGAAATTATTTGTGGAATCGAGCGCTAGAAGTTTTAAGCATATCGCCTCGTGCTGTGGCCGACACTCACCAGGTTCCAGAGATAGGGAACGAGCATCAGGGCTATCCCTGCAGGGACGTTGGACGATCCGACCCCCAGGTTCCGCACCACGGTCGGAAACAACTCCGCTGTGAACACTGGCATAACCGCGTTGGATGAGGAGACGGAGAACTTGCCGACCATCGCAAAGGTGATGGTTACCCACTGCAAGCTTTTGTCACCTGAAAATATTCAACGGAATGAACACTTTGTTCTATTGTCCTCACTGGCATTGATATGGAGTCACTGTTGGCTACAAGACTGCTTCCTGCACTAACATTTTGATGTCAGCTCGTCCTTTGCACAAGTGCACTGGGTGTCTGTATGATAGAGTGTTTGAAATTCGAATCTACTCAAAATATTTCGAAGAAATTAAATATTGTAATATATCCAAAATTTGGTTATAATCACACGTACATGAGACTGAGCTATATTAATTGTCTCATCACCAGAAAGCAAGAATGAAGGCAGCTAATAAATATTTTAAAATGTCAAAATTAAAGTATTTTGGAACAACAGTAACAAATCAAAACTGAATTCAGGAAGAAATTAATAGTAGGTTAAACTCAGAGAACGCTTCCTACCATTTAGTTGATATTTTTTCGTTTTCCCGTTTAGCATAGGTTTAAATAAATTTACAGATTAAATTGAACACAGCTGCAATTTTACATGTTATTTTATATGGGCGTCGAACTTGGTTTCTCGCACTAGGGAAGGTTAAAGATATTTGAGTGCAGGGCAATAGACCGGAGAAAATTGTGTAATTCATCGCTACTTCAGCCCTTCAGATGGAGACAGTATGTTTCTCTGAAACGCTGTCTTCTGCGTACGAGCCTATATCGCCCTAAAACCCATATAAACAAATGCTACATCATGTCAATACCGAAAGTAATGAGAGAAAATAGGAAACTGAAATGTTTACTTCTTTCTGGTGGTTCCGTTGAAAGGAGAAGTTCTTATCACTAAACAGGAGTACGATAAGCAACAGAAGTTGTAGTCATAGAATTCAATTTAACAAAGCAGAATTCAGTGAATAATTTGTTCCAATTTCATACTTGTCTGACGTATACGTGTCCGGTCTTACCGCGTAGGCGGAGAATGTTCAGGGACACTGATATCGTACCTGGTGGTATGGCGAGTGTCAGGAAGCAAGCGACGCCACTCCCCATTAGTGTGAGGCACAGCGGCCACCTCCTCCCCATCTTGAGTAAGAACAAGATGCTAATAGCGACAGCAGGGACCTCTACAATGCCTGCATCACAAGAAACAGCCTTAAAGTTGTGTTCATCTGCCTTAAGATTTCTTAGTCGACCTGTTACACCATACTTTGTATTAAAAGCGATAGACCAGTTTTATGTTTCGACATCCCTGTGTAAAGCATATTTCTCAACTCTTTTTGATAAACGGGCAGGTAAAAGTGTTTGTAAGGAAAGGTAGCGAAAATAATTATGTTTATGAATATAATATAATGCAATGCCGTTTACAGTGGCCGCGACCTGGGGCGTCGGTCTTGACCGCTTTTACACTGAGATCGTGGGTTTGAATCCCGTTTGAGGCATGGATGATTGTCCTCGTCTTTCGGTGTTGTAATGTACTGTGTAGGTACACAGTGTGGGACGGTTGAGTAACCAGTTATCAGAAAACTCATTAAGTCTGTAAATCGGAAAGTTTGAGAATAGCTTATGTGTAAGCTTAAGTGTAATTCGGATAGCTTACCAGACAGAACTGTGTTTAAGTAAATGTCTCCCCCGATGTTGCCAAGATTGAGCACCAGGCCGTAGTAGACAAGGTACACACTGAACCAGATGATGTATAAGACCAAGGAGTTCTTTCTGATATTGGGAGTTCGGAACAGATCCATGATGCCGGCCTTGGGCTGGTCAGTTGGTTCCTTGCGGAGCGTGTCCTAATAAAAGTGACGTACGTAGTCAAGTTCTTCATTACTGTGAGGCACAGAATATTGGGGGAGGAGAAGGACATCAAGAGGAAAAGGATGCTCGGAAGGAAAACAAAAGAAGGAACTGGAGGAAAACAGCGACGAGGAAAAGAATGAGAAGAAGAAGATGAAGAAGAAGAAGACTTAAGCAGCTAATATTAGAATGGTTGTCTACTGGGTTCTTGCGTCGTTTAATCTGGTAGAAGTTTAACGACGTTTCAGAGGTTCATTGTGCCTCCGTCAATAGGACAATGAAGAAGGCAACCACCTTCTTAAATAACTCCCTTTATTCTTACCTGGCGGAGTAACTTATCCAAATTCGGTGGCAGAGGACGATTATTGATCCGTGCTGCTTCTTGTAGAATGACCATTACTTCGTCCGTTCTACCAAGAGCCAGCAGCCAGCGAGGAGATTCGGGCAGCACCCTGGAAGCAGACCAGCAGTACGTATTGTTTGACACTGTCGATTGCCTCACGTTTAGAGTGCGTGTACTGGCGGCGACATAAGTCAAATAGCCTTACCACCAGAGCCCGAAAAGCAATACGGATGGAAGAGTAATGGCGAGCTGTAGTTCCTTCCAGCCCCGGACGAAGTACGCGATGCCGGCTATAGTGATGTAACTCAGAGGCACCGGGAACAGGTAAGACACTCCGGATACCGTCCGCCACTTCCCTCCCACCAGCTCCATACCTGTCAAAGGTCACAACGAATCAGTGAAAAAGGAGACAGTGTCTGAACATTGGAAAGTTGACAGAAGAAACGGAATTATGCCAGTGCTAGATGTCATTCGGCCATTGCATTGAACCTAAATTTGGAATCTCAAGAATCACCGATTTATACGACAGAAACAAATGAATGACTCTCGAAGATGTGTCTTCTAATATGTTACGCAGCGTCGTCTCGTATAAATTGACCGGCGTTTCAGAGGTGATTACTGCCTCTATCATCAGGGCATTTATCGCCCTGATAATGCAGGCAGTATGCACCTCTAAAATGTCGGTCAGTTCCTACCAGACTACACGGCACAATATCCTAGAAGGCGCCGTCGTGAGAACCTGAAATCTCGCAGTGTTTCCGCTTCAACCAAGTTAAAACTCGTGCCACAGTTTGAATGCGTGCGAGAATACGGTGTATTTCTGGTACCACATTTCGTGCTAACACCAATTCTTACGAGAACTAATGCTGAGTACCCCAGGTTTTTCTTTTTGTATGATCACAGGTTGGGGTGTTTAACAAAGTGCGGAATGAATTCATCTGGTTTAGGGGAAGAATTCAGGGGCTGTTGTGAACATGGTATTAGGACTTCTGATTCCATAAAAGAATTATTGAATCTTACATAAAACAAATCCGCTGAAGACGACACTAACGGAGATGAAGCCGAGGAAACATCTGAGGATGAGGTACAGCTCGAACCATGGAGAGAAAGCCATGATCACAGCAAGACAGATCTGCAGCACCAGCGAGCCCATTAGAGTCCTCTTCCGTCCAAACCTGAACAATAAGTTTTTTATTCAAGTTTATACTTTGGCCATTTTTAAGGTATAGGGCTACTTGTACAAGTATTGTGTAATTTGTACACACTACAGGCTTTGAGAACAAGATATGGACCCGCATAAGAATGAATGAACTTGAGTAAAAAAGACCAAGACAGTACAGAAAGCACATTTACGGTTAACGAACTGCAGGACGCAGTAAAAGTAGGCTATTTTAATATAGGCCTTTGTAATTTCAGCGTAGGAGGACTTTATTTTTTATGAGAATGCCAGAAACACAATCTAGAATCATTACATGGGCTATCCCATAATGATTAAACAATTTTCATGTGGAATGAAGTATTTTGTGTCACAGTAAAACAATTCTGTACATGTAGGCAAGACGAAAACAACGTATTTTAATATAACAAATATAGTATCTGCAGTAACACTGCAGGTAAATTCGAGAAATGGCTACATTGCCTACAAATTCTTCTTGATTCAAGGCTTATTATAGGCTTAATTATTCGAAACGTATCATTGTATAACATAGGAAAGATTATCATACCTAAACCTAACATCTTAGACGGAACTCGAACCCAGGACAACTTTTCGAGGTTTTAGTCTTCATCCATGTAATCTCCCAGCTGAAACAAATAGTTCCGTTGTCGGTGTCGTTCTTTCATCGTGCTTAGTTATCGAGTTACAAAAATCATATTCACTGGGACTTGAACCCAGAAGTATTTTCGAGGTAGTGGCCTTTTTCCCTGTAACCTCCTCGCCGAACAAACAACTTTTGTCTTGGCGCAGCTTAATTTACGAGCTACATAAACCAACCTCAGTGGGGCTTGAAACCAGGGCACTCTATTTGAGTTCTGACCTTTGTAAATTTTTTCCTGGTTTATAGAAATAAGCATACCAAGTTTGAGGGAAATTGTTATATCCACGCTCGAGCTGTAATCGAACACAATTCTAATTTTCTGTTTAAGATGGCTGCACCGACATTACGTAGATCTCATTGTTGGACTTTGACATGAGAAACGAACTGGAGTGTCTGAAATTAGATTAAGGGCTGTCGCGAGTAATAGGAAAATTGACCATGTGAAGAAACAAACAACCAATCAAGACAATCTAAGGAAAGAAACTGATGACCATTGTCCTAACAACAAAATATACGTGTTGGTCTTTCAGAATCTGTCTTCGAGTAGAATGAAAGCTATTCTGTGGGGCTCATTATATAAAATATATTATCACTAAGTTTGCTACTGCAAGGTAGGCTCTTGACTTTAAAGAGAAAAAAATCCTGCATAATGCAATCACCTTCCTGCTGTAATCTGTCATCATTGCTATGACTTAATGAGATCATTTCCACATTAAACTGAAGTCTGTTCCTCTCCCTTTGAGCCGGTAGTTTTCTGTGTCCTTTATGTTAGAGTTACCGACCTACAAGTAATATATGAGATTCTAGATTCTCATGGTGGGAAGTTCGAAGATGGCTGTCTTCTGGGTTGTAGGGCAGCGTAGTCTGGTATAAGTTATTTACATTTCATCTCCCTGATAATGGGGGCAGCAAGGATCTCTGAAACGTTGCTAAACTTCTACCAGACTACACGGCGCTACAAACCAGTAGACATCCGTATCAATTTTAAATTAGTTTTCAATCACAAGTTTTCACTACAGCGTAAATATATACAATTTTAGGTAGAACGCACAGATTCGTCCCGACTACTGCACAACATGATTCTATACAGCCTAAGCCCACTGTAGGTGTTGAGTATCATACAAAGATAAGATATTAATGCAATGGTGGTGCATATCTTTGAAACGTAAAGAAACGTCTTATCATGGGTAGCGTGGCCGAGCGGTCTAAGGCGCTGGTTTAAGGCACCAGTCTCTTCGGAGGCGTGGGTTCGAATCCCACCGCTGCCATGTTCTTTTGTACTCGTACTCAGAATCAGCTGTTTATTTTTTCCTCAGTTACGAATTCATTTAGGGAGAAAGGTTTGCACACATTATTACTTTCCGTCATACATCAAATGAAACTTAAGTTTTTCACATTTGTAGTTGTTATATTATTTACTATTTGAAACTTTTATAGCTACTTACCCGAGTAAAATATTCCCAGTTTTAGTCAACTTAGTTCTTTATCATATTCGTAATAATCTGCTATTGAATCTCATCGAAGGCTTTAATCTAGTTTACAGCTTCATACCCTGTTCATCTGAGATATATTTTAATATTTTTCTCTCATCAGATCTTCGATCTCCAAAGCGATCTGTTTACGTGAGCTTTTCTTATCAACAATAAATATACATTTCACATTTTCATGAGTGCTCATCTCTTTAGAATTTTATTATCCTAACAATGTTTGGTGGAGTACATATGAAGATCTGTATTGTGTAATTTAATCTTATTGTTAATTCCTCTCTCTTGTACAAATATTCTCCTTAGCGCTAAGTTTTGTTTAACAAACACGTGACGTTATGCGCCCAGAGCATGGATGTGAAGTAATGACATAATTTGCTTCATAAGATCTATATTATCTGGGCATTATCTTAGAGGTACTTCGGAAAACAATGAAAGTTTGTATCACCATAAACAAGATTTCCACAGACACTTTCCAAATTCCGGATACTAGCCAAGATTTCCAACCAAAGTATCGTGACATTTGAAATTGGCGTGGAGTGAGAAATTATAGTCAAAGACAATTTTATTGTAAGTTTTGGCAAAGTAACCACAAAGTAAGAAAACATGTCTTACATTTTGTATTTAATCGCTCTGGCTTCAATGCAGCTGATCCTATCGCCCACTTCTTCTCCGGTTCCATTGCAATAAATGTTTCTGGTTTGTATTTGAGGTATTCTTCTTCTGAATCGTCTAATCGCCAACTAAACTGTCATGCTTCATTAAATTTCCCTAGTTTTTAATAACAATTGTTCGTCTCACATCACAAAGGCACGCGGATTGAAATTACTTAAGGGAAAATGTATAACGTTAGGACTTACTTTTCTTTATGTATCATATAAAACATGCATACAAACAAAACTGTTTACACTTTGAAGGACACTAATGCCAAACGTGTTTCGACCTCAAGAGGTCATCATCAGTGACAAAAATAAGTTAATTCATATAAAACAAATCAGAAGTATTATGGTATTTAACAGAGCTTAAAATGTATGTACTTTACAGAATCATATTAATGTAACACGTTGATTGCACAGGAGTTGGTGTATTATGTTGAGCACTTAGCGTTTGGCATTAGTGTCCTTCAAAGTGTAAACAGTTTTGTTTGTATGCATGTTTTATATTCCAATACACTACACAGCGTGT
Organism: Zootermopsis nevadensis; assembly: GCF_977971745.1. Taxonomy (NCBI): domain Eukaryota; kingdom Metazoa; phylum Arthropoda; class Insecta; order Blattodea; family Termopsidae; genus Zootermopsis; species Zootermopsis nevadensis. The sequence continues at coordinate 14,040,974 of NW_028259142.1, forward strand.
AAGGTTTTAAGATTTATGTATCATGATCAGGAATTGGGATAATTTGGAATTTTAGTAGCCCTCAGGGGCGAGGAGGTATGGGGAGAACGTGGAAACACAAAAAGTATTAATTGTACTACCTGTCAGACACCATACCCGACGCCAACCCTCCGACAGCGACTCCGGCCAGAAACATCATCTCTGCTACGTTGACGAGCTGTGCCCTGTCACAGACCAGATGCCACTGGAACAAAGAACAAAAAAAAATTGTTGTTGGATTGTGGTCTTCTGTGTTCTGACACTGTATGGTCTTGTTGGTGGTTACCGACGTTTCGGAGAAACATATCGGCTCCATTTTCAGGGTTAAAGATGAAAGCTATTTGTGTGATATTTGGCTGCCTCTGTAGGATCCTAAATGCATTAAATAACTAATTATCTCACGTTTAGCATAACATGAACGCCCATCAATGTTAACACCAAAGCTCTCCACTGGACAAGAACTTGATCCAGTTTTATCAGTTTCGCATCATAACAACACATGTGCCTAAGAACCAACTTATGACATTTTCTGTGAAATTTCCCAACTAAAATTCTGTGTGAATTCTTTGTTTCCTACATCCTACATTTAAATACGTAAGTTACTTCCAAAAAGTAATCCTAGCGGTATCGAAGCCGCCTGACAGCATGTGCACGCCCAGAACAGTCACTAAGCCACTACGTCACTAGGAACATGAAGGCTCCTGTTAACTGTGACCTTGGTCAAGAAGAAATGCTCAGTTCATGCGAATGATTTAAGAAAAGCTAATTTTATCATTGACCCAGAAAACAGTCGCTAAGAGCGAGCGAGCAGTGACCTTCTGACATCACAAGGCGTGCTTTATATTATATTCACTGCAGACTTTTCACTGGGTGAAGTAGAAATTTGACGACTGAGAGTCCTTGTCGAGAGTTTACTGCACCTGCCTCGTAGTCCCGAGATCTTGGGTTCCAATCTTGGCCCAGAGAACGGTTATTCTTAAGTTTATCGTAGTTTTCCTCAGTTCTTCTAGGCACATGTTTCACTGATGAAATGCCATGGATCAGGAACGGTGATAGAGGGTGTGTTGGATTCAGCTGGCTCAGAATAGGATCCGATAGTGGGCAATTGTGAACACGTTAATGAACCTTCGAGTTCCATTAAAGATTGAAGATTTCTCGATCAGATGAACTACTATCTCAAGAAGGACCATATTCCATAAAGAAAGTTACAATTTAGTAACTTCACTTGGCATTATAGAGGCTGGGATCTATACTCCTATGCAGTGTACCAATCTTGGTATGATTAGCTATTCGTGAAAAACTGGTGTTTCGTTTAAGAAGAGTATTCTGTAAGATCAGAAGTACCAACAACAAATACGTCACACAGATTTTGGTATAGAACTCATGTACCAAATTGAATATAAAAACGTCAAATAATTCTTTGAGGTGAATCGTGCGAGAACTCACCTTTTCCGTAATCGTTTCTCCAAACTCGGTGCTGTCAAACTGCCATTGTGTGCAGGCCCTGCTAACGTTGTTGTGACCAGACAATGCCGCAGTTGAGTAGTCCACGTCCCAGATATAGCAGGGATTGTAGCTTCCCTTGCCATCCTGAGAAGTTATAAACATGCAGTGTAACTTGCTGAAAGTAAATATGTAAATATTTCACACGCTTGTGATCAGTATATTTCCGAAACTCAGTTCTGATATGTGTAACATGCTCTCAGTTTTATGCCAACCGTCGTGACAACTTCTCACCCTAAGGATACAATGAAAGTGTTTAAAACCAGGGTGCTACGAAGGAAGTAACAGGAAGACGTAGAAAACTGAGTATGACAAGGTTCATAATTTGTAAGTTTCACAAACTATTATGAAGGTGATAAAATCAAAATGATGGTATGGACACTGTGTGTAGAATGCAGGGAAAGATAAAAAATAGGTACAAAGTTTCAGTAGGGAAACCTGATGGGAAGTGACCGCATGAAGACCTGGGTGTAGATAAGAGGAAACTATTACGATTAATATGAACAAAAGTGGGTTGTGAAGTATTGAGTTAAAATAGACATGGATGCAGTTTATTGGCAGGCAGTTATGAAAACGGCAATCAAATTTAGGTTTTATTAAAAGCGGGATATTTCTTAACCATCTACAAATTATCGACAATACTGTGAGGAATTTGTTCGTGATAGCTGTAGAACTGGTATAAAGAAAAACCTTATGTGCCTCCATTTGTTTATTTGGAGATTTCCGCATTACGGAAAAAATTTTATGCTTTATTTGTATAATGTTTAAAAAATATCTTAAAGAAAGATAGCCTACGAGTTATTAGGTGTTTAAATTTATAAACACGTATATATGAAATATAGTTTCAAGTTGAATTGGGATACGTTATATTGAGTTAGGTTCCGTTGTTTTGGGTCAGGTTGAGTTAGGATAGGTTAGGTTAGGTTTGGTTAGGTTTTTTATTATCGGTTAGAGAAGTTTGTGTTGTTTCATGATGGGATGGGATGTGTCCTGGAGAATTTCTAGCGTGTTCATCGAGTGTTCGTGGGGATGTGCATTGGAAGTGCTGGAGAAGTGCTGGAGAAAATATGGATAAGTCGTAGGGTGGTGTAAGATAAGCCCTGGGTAGTTGATGCGGAATTTCAGTGGTCATGGAGAAGTGCTGGATAAATCCTGGAGGAATCCTACAATAGTGCTGGAGAAGTCCTTTAGAGTTTATGTGGAAATTTACATAGGCATTTAGAAGTGCTGGAGAAGTCCTGCTGGGGTTATGTGGAAATTTATATATTCATGAGGAAGTTCTGGAAAATTACTGGAGAAGTCTTGGAAAGTTTCTGTGGAAGTCCTTAAACGTAGTAGGGCTTGATTCTATGCCGGCCGGTTAGGTTAAATTCGTTTAAGTTGGATTGGGATATGTTGCATTGGGTTAGGTTGCGTTGTTTTTGTTAGATTGTTTATGTTAAGTTAGGTTAGGTTTGTTTAGGTTAAGTTAGGTTAGGTTAGGTTAGGTTTAGTTAGGTTGGTTAATTATGTTCCTCAGGTTCGGTTAGGTATGGTTGTGTTATATTACTATGGGTTGGGTTGTTTTCTGGAAAATTTCTAGGGTGTTCTTTGAGTGGTCGTGTGGATGTCCTGGAGACGTTCTGGAGAATTCCTGAAGAAAGTCTGTAGTGGGCTGGATAAGTCCCGGAGAGGTTATGCGGAAGTTTTGTAGTCATGGAGAAGTGCTGGAAAATTCCTGGAGGAGTGCTGGAAAAGTCCTGGATATGTTCTGAGGAAGTTCTTAAGCGGTGGTTGGTTTGATCCTGTGCGGGTTGGTTAGGTTAGATTTGTTTAATACATTTTAGTAGCGTTATGTCAAGAAAAGCTACTTTTATTTCTGCTGGTCTTTTGTCTGTCTTCTGTAAGTATTTTCAGCCATATTAATATTCTCTTTACGTTATACTTCCATTTTAAACTGTACCACTATCTGACATCTTTGCTATATTTAATTTGTGATTTATGCCTCCTCATAATCCGTTATTGACGTTTCCCATTTATCCTTATATTTGTTTAAATATAGCCCAGTTGTCTGCAATTTGTCGTCAGTTTAGTTTTTTTCGCTTTTACCTTTGCGTCTGTTGTATGAGAGATGTTCCTCCATTCGTCCACCGAGAGGTTTCCGAGGTTAGGTGGTTTCGCGCACCAGAAGTCTGAAGGCAACGACTGGAACGTAAGAGCGAATATGTGCCATGTACATGGGATGTTGAAGAGCGACAAGAGGAAAGTCAGCTGCAGCTGCCATCGCCCAAACTCGCCCACAGCCTGTGATATACGATCCTCTACTTCTTCATCTGTCCTGGTTTTGACGGATACGTGTTTCGGCACAGCGTCGCCAGGCGATGTCGTGTCGGACATTGAGACTGTGACAGAAAAAATAAATCTTATCAGCATCATAGGTTTTTGTACGACAGAAAAATAGCTTGGTTGAAAAATTGAATTTGCCTTATGGATAGTATTTTATCAATGAGTATAAAAACTTCTGTTTTAAATGTAGGTAAGCTTCAAGGAGAAATGTTAACATTACTAGCTTGTTTGTCGAGGATGTTATCTCTGATGACAGCCAGACAGACTTGCGTGTTTGTATTACATTTCCTGCGTACATTACTACTAGAGTCAGACATCGATGTTTACGTCAGAGTGGGCTTGTCCAATATTTTTTGTGTTCCCAGTCACTTTCAAACATTAGTTTACAGCGGCGGACAACAAAAGACTTCAAACTTATATAAAAGCCTCTATGATAATATAAATATACTGGTTCCGTAGACTACTTAAACAGAATAAAACATCACATCGGTAATGATAACCGTATACGAGTTTTATATTTTTATAGACGGCATTCTACTTATGTGTACGATGAGTCAGTTTTGATGAAATCTGTAAGTATGATTTGATCTTCATGCATAATGGGAGTTATATGTGAACGAGACGAATCAAAATTAAGTTCTCCCAACAATGTCAAGTAGGTTATAGACTTGCAATACCAAATTTAATAAAAATCCGTTCAGTGATTCCGGAGATGAAACACATGGAAGGACGGACATACAATAGCTCCCTATTACGCACTAATTCAAAGAATTATAAAAATAAAAAGGCAATACACGAATCTTCTCTGATGAGAGATACAAGAAATTAAGTTACGCTATCTTAAACTGTTGCCCTGTCTTGAAGGACTTTCTGTAAGCATTGATATAATAATATTGTACTTGTAATTGTTTGTCGTAAAATGAATATAATGAGTGAGAAATTGTATGAACACTGCTGGAGGTTTGGCTGTCCAATGGGACTAAATTTGCATGATGCTTAGATTTGGGCATCCCTGACCTGGAGATGTTATATAAAAATTAAAACTAGTTAAATGACAGTTAATAATTTTTACTGCTGTTACATTCTCAGAATTAAAACCAAGTTCAAGTTAAAGTAAGTTGCATAGTAGAGTGTTTGAATAGCTTAGCTGTGTGTGGCAGAGATCGAACTATGTTGGCCTGCCTTCCACAAAGGAATTTGTAAATGCTGTCAGTTGTAAGTCAGAATGCTTTTCTTCATGTGAAGTTTATTTATGCGATAAAATTCAAACACATCGACCACAAGAAACATCTGTGTCTTCCAAAATTGTGCGCTTGGTATTGAGAAGTTCCAATCTATTCCACAGACACATGCAATAAATAAAACGAGTATTCACAATTTATTTAGGCTCTAGGAATCTTAGGTCGAGTTTTCTTGTAGTCTGCATTTCTTCTTACGTTATGTCCATTCCATAAAACAGTAACGAGACCAATACAAGATTTGGAAATGTATAATACTCAATTTATAAACACAAATGAAGGAAGGAAGAGAACTTTAACACAAAACAATTAATTTCTCTTTGGGTTATTTATAACGCTTTATCTACTGCACAGGTTATAGAAATTCTAACGTCATACGGTGAAATAAAAGTGGAAGATAAATTGCAAAAGATGGTTGTCTTCTAGCTTATAGTGCCGTGTAGTCTTGTAGGAGTTTACCAACGTTTCAAAGATCCTTGCTGCCTCCATCCGTAACTGATTTGTATGTACTCCTTATTGCAGTTACAAGACGCGGTAAGTAAACCTAAAATCCTCATTTAAACAGGGGACAATGTTGTTTATCATTCATGACGGCCACAGATCCGATCTCATTGGATAATTTTGTATTTCTAAGCAATTTCATAATCGATCAGTCGACCTTGGTTAATTTGGTTTGAGACAGCAATTTCATAATCGATCTTTTTCTGTGACTACCACGATTACGGACCAAATACTCTGACGTGTTCCGACAATAATAGGACTGTCAATAGGACTCATATTATTTGTGTCAGTATGATGACGTAAGGAGATTCTGGCCGTCTGCAAAACTCTGCCATTGAAGATCGCATAGAAAGTTGCTATGTTTCGAGATAAACCCGAACCATTTCCCCAGCTAGACTGGGAGTCTAAGACAATGCGAGCGTTAAATAACGTGGCCACTAGAACCGCCCCCTTATTCATAAGTGTTCACTTAGCATGGGCAGATCACACCCATCGCGTTCGGACCCTATCAACTCATTATCTGCGTCCGCTGGCACTGACATCCTCACAGACTGAGCTGGATGCACGTATCTGGAACGGGGTCCATGAAGTCCGGAGTGAACAGTGTGTCTAACTGCTACTGCAGTTGACACCATTGCTGTCTGGGGTTAATCCCTTGAGATGCAGAAATTATAGAAAATATTTAAACGTGTTTCCCTGGAATTCACTTTGATGGACTGACAAAAACCAAAATAAACCTCAGTCAAGGAATGAGATTTCAGGTTCTCACCTACGTTGTAGCATAACAACAGAATTGGTGATGTGAAGACTTCCTTGCCACAGGATAAATAAAGGCCTTCATCTTCAATAAACGTAAAGAACTTTGTCCTGTTTCTCGTTCAAGAGATCCCGTCTTCAAATATCGGTCTAGAATCTGACAGTCCTGCTGTTTTCGTGATTTTACTCAATGCTTGAGGCAAATTCCAGGATGATATAACAGGCCACGACTTATTTCGTTCTCCTTCCCTTTGAATTCAGATTGTAAAATTTTTCTACCTACCATTAGACGTTACATAACTCATGCATTTAGGAAACCACCATTAAACAACACAAGAATCAAACAGATGATCAGTCATTCCATCTAGTGAAAAAGGGCAAGAATTTTTATGTGACGAAAGTAATTATATGTAAGTTCCTGAATTGCTCTTCGATGTGATATTTGGGCAAAAGGGCACATTACAGTTCATTATCTAAGAAGGCTCGCCATCAGTTTTTCACATAATGTGTAGTTCTATTTAGGAGTATTATATTGCGTTTTATTTCAAAACCACTGCATTAAAATGGGCAGGAACTGTTGTGGTTACAGTCAAAACCACGCAAACTGAATGCACGTAAGACAATCTTATATTTCAGGAGGTCTTCCGCAATTGTCGGACACTTTTTTCCTGTTTACTTGTAAGCTACTAAATCTCAGCCTCAATGATGATATTTCTCCCATGTAGCCTGTGAAACAGGCAGGAAGTTCAAGTTCATTGCCATTTATTTACGCACTGTTAAAAATTGTTTCAACAAAATATTAAGGAGCGAACAGTATTTCGTATGAAATGTAATTACAAAGGCTGATAAACCTTTTCTGTAAAAGACTAAAAGTTTTATAGACCCGTTCTATAATTTAATTTAATAATAATGTGTATTAAATAGGATCGAATTTTTATGCCTTCAATAAAGGAATAATATATTGTTCGTTCTGTGAAAAGTGAGTGAAAAAACTCATACTCGTAGCTAAATGATTATATTATATATAATAATGTTTAATATAAACTTTTTATTAAATAAACTTTCAATATCAGTAACAAAACACATTTTATTATGTCACAAACAAAAAATTATCCAAGCCCTTTAGAATAGCGGATTTGTTCGATTTACAGCCACTAGTTATATTTTTAATGCGAAATATTGTCAGCCCGTATATTATAGAAATACACGAGGTATTTGGTAACATGCCACAGTGTTGTCACAAATAATCGAAAGCACATTGTCACGTCCCTGTTAGCTGGATAATTTAATTTAGAGGTCTAAAAGATCACCAGACTAGTTTAATATAGAGTAATGTACAGTTATATGGCGTTTTACGAGAGGTTCCTCACCAGAATTCTGTTTCAACTTCTAGTATCCTTAGTGCCACCCACATACTCAACTCACTGCAACGCCCTATAGGGCGTTATCTTAATAGTTTGTTAGGAACTTCTTCGGTATTGATATGTAATATCACAAATTGTTCACTTGCTTCGTAATTCTTAGGTTTTTATTCTGGAATATAGGATATAACATAAAATATATAATGACATGGATATATAGCCAGCGACAGACACAGAACATTTTGAAATAAGAAACCAATATTTCTTTTACGATTCTTAGAAGCAGAAATTTTGTTTAAAGATTTTTAAATGTTGCACTGATTTATTGCGTAGAATATGTTTAAAGTTATTTTGTGAACCTTGAACCTCACTTACCAAAACTGGAGAATTTAATGCTTCCTGAACAACCGACTGGTGATGACCAATCCGTATCGCCATTTATTTCTCCTTGCATCGTAACGAGAGGCGTTTGGTCACTGGCGCACGAGCGGGTGCCCGTTCAAAGACTGACAACCGCGAAGTCGTGTTAACACGTGATCCCTCACGGCCATGAGGCCACTTACTATTTCGATGCGAGAAACTGATTTTATGTATGTAAATCTAAATTACCGTCGACAGAAATATACGACTGGAGATAGAAATTTTTTCTTACTGATTCTATTCAGCGTCACGTTTTGAATATAATTAAATTGTATATTGTTCTTACCCTATATACATCACTTTTAAATCATTTAATGTATTCCAAATGTAGACACCAACAAAAGCTTTGCGAGATATTCAGAAAGAAACATTTGATGTCAAAATGCCACATAAAACAAAACTTTACCAGAAATTACTTTGTTAATCGAAGCTAAACATACGTGGTCAATATGTTATGTAATACCAGTATTATCATGATACTTAAAGACAACATGGTGTGACTAGATTAAAATGGCTCAAGGTAGTTTATAGCTGCAGGCTTCTGTAAATACTGCCATGAACCTTCGAGTTCCATAAAATGTGGGGAGTTTTTGTGACTAGTTCAGTGACTGTCAAATTTTCATGAAGACCGCTCACCACAGTGTCGTGTGATAGGCTGCAACTTGAATGTAAAAATTATAAAAAGTACACGTGCGTTTTCTGGTAGAGTAAATTGCTTCAGCTAATAATGTAGGTCACGGTATTCCGCCATCCTGCGCACTCTAATCCTTCAAGAGATTCAGCGGCTATACGAGGTTTTTGCATTCATAATTCATACTGTCCTTCACCCCCTGGCAACATGGCCATTTTGGTGTGTCACCGACATTATAGAATTAAAGAGCACAGTTCCAAGTTTTGTAAAAACATAGTTTTTGAAGCCGAATTTTGTAAATTAACAACAGCTGTGCTCAGTCTGGGAACGTCATAATTGAAATTCCTTGAAGAAACTCAATACAATATTAATAGCACTAACAGTAATAAGTCATCAATTACATTCCCATTCGTTTACGTCTTTAATTGCATTTTTGTTATTTACGTATAGCGCTCAGTTCCATACTGAATACATTGCACTGTTTTGTGTCTCGTAAGCTTTAGTTCTTACACGGAGAATACAGTATACAGAGCGTACAACTTTGCATGAGTTGGAAAGAGAGAGACAGTTGAAAACTACTCATGACACAGGCAATGTAGTCTTATACGAGATGGTTACAACCCACAAATATAATGTTCTGCTTCATATTCGAAAGTTCCCGGGTTAAAGTTTAAGCTTGGACAGCATCTATCATGACAGTATTTCTTTTTTGTGGTTTCTGTCAGCTCCTCCAGGAAGATGTCGGGATAATACGTTTAATTGAGCCACTACCGTTTTTTTTACATACTTCCCAACTTATTAATTATAATATCATCAGACCCCGTATATTAATATAGACTACAGTCCACAGATTTATGTTTTACCTTATCTAAATTCGAAATCCGGGTTTTATGGTAAGAAATTGTTCCTTAGCTTTCAGATATGAACTTATTTGTTAAACATCTTGTAGAGCTGGCGATGGGAAACAGAGGATGGACTGTGGGGGAGAGAGGCACAGGGGAACACTCACAACCCCCAACTACCACTCCCTCTTCTTATTTAAGCAGTCTGTAAAACAATATTAAAAATATATTAAAATTATCCGTCAATCACAATATAATATTAATTAAAAGATTAAAATATCATTTAACGTTCTCTATCGAGTACTCGATTTACAAATGGAACATACACTACATGTTTCGGCTATATATAGCCATCATCAGGTGTTATGTATTTAAACTTATCACTGAATTACTGGTTTTTTACTGATTTATTGTCTTCATTTTTCTTATGATGTTTATGTCCTTTATATTTGTTTCTTCATTCGTTGTAGTATTCCAGGTCACTAATATGTTTGTATTTCGTATTTTGTAGTGATGTTAATGTTTTGGTAACCAGCCACGATCCAATACAGTACAGTACATCTCCGATCTCTCATAAACCTGATACGATATTACTTCTTGGTCCATATACAAAACATTAACATCACTACAAAATACGAAATACAAACATATTAGTGACCTGGAATACTACAACGAATGAAGAAACAAATATAAAGGACAAAAACATCATAAGAAAAATGAAGACAATAAATCAGTAAAAAACCAGTAATTCAGTGATAAGTTTAAATACATAACACCTGATGATGGCTATATATAGCCGAAACATGTAGTGTATGTTCCATTTGTAAATCGAGTACTCGATAGAGAACGTTAAATGATATTTTAATCTTTTAATTAATATTATATTGTGATTGACGGATAATTTTAATATATTTTTAATACTATATAAATCACAATATGACGCATCTACAATACCTGTAAAACAATGTTTAGTTGACAATCTGTCTTCGTGGTGGGTGACGCGATGCTGTGTGTTATGTAATTTCTTGATGCAATGATTTGTTTTCTGTGTGGGTGTTCTTGGGAAAATACAACAATTTATTTTAATTTGCGTTCCAAAATATTACATGATAACACATAATCGCCTGTAGATGGTGAATGTTATGAAGACGCAGCAAGCAACCGGTACATGTGTTTCATCATATATGAAAAACAGCGACCCCTAACCTTCATCCGAAGTAAGCAACTGACATAAAATTACGTGCAGACCTGCAGTCAATTCCTGTACACTATTCTAACAACGTCATTTAATGTCAGACTGCGTTGGGGCAGCAGTGGCGGAACGGTTACTGTAATATTCTCTACAGTTATGCGTATTTTAATTAGAGGTGTTGCAAATTGTATTTATGACTGCGTATTCCGAGTTCTTAACAAACGTCGATCTGCACTTCGACAAGGCAAAGCTTCTGGTAAACAAATAATGGCTACATTTCACTGAAGCCCAGCATTATTTTTTTTTTGTATATGTCTTACCTTTTTGGGATACATTAGAATATTATTACATTGCAGAACATAGAAAAATGTAAACTCATACATACAAATTTCACAATTCTCAGTTAATTATTACAACATCTACGCAAATAATACATTCATCATAAAAGATATCAACTAACGGATAATATTAATAGAACACTACATATTTAAAACATTTTATATTTATAATATTTCTCATATTTTGTTGAAGGACAGGCTTAATTCTTTACCACTTATAACAGGATAATTTTTATAAAGGACAGTTCAGAACACAATTATAACTTAGGCCTACTCGCAGCTTATGAACAGGAAACAATAAATACCCTAGATATTTTTCCATTACCTTCTCTTCTCCTTTTGCATACGCTGTAAAAGAGTTTTCATCTGTTACAGGAAATGTTATATTGGTGTTCTAGGAACTAATGTGAAGTCAAATTTCCTTTTAATTCAAGTCTTAATAGTGATCGGTTTTACTGTGTAACATCAGTCCTCTAGTAGTACGTGTTATTTCAACTGGTGGGTTTTCTCACTATGATTCGCTTCAAACATTAGCTTTAATTGACTTTAATCCACTTACATACTTATTACTGCAGTGTTCAACTGGGTGCTGTTTTACAAGTAGCGACTTCCTCCGCTTAATGTTTGTCTGTACGGACTAAATAGTTGTTTTTTTTACGAACTTGACTAAATTTTCTGCAAAAAAAAAACCCACACTATTTAAGTCGATTACAATTACTTTTCTTCCCGTTTCATTTCAACGAAAAATTTCTGACAACAAAGTACTTCTTCCCCTAGCCAGCAATTATTTTCCATGTAAGCGTTTATGAAATATCTTTGAATTTAATGCCACACAGACTAGAGATGTTAATATTTATGTTTTAAATAGACAAGTGTAGACGTGTAGGACAAGAGGTTTTCACGGAGGCGAGTATGAAGATGGTTGCCTTCTGGACTGTATGGTCGTGTGTTTTGGTATAAGTTCAACAGAATTTAAGAGGTACTTGCTGCCTCCATCATCAGGGCAATGAGAGACGACTTACTAGTCCTTGTAAAACCATCCGGCCCATGGTTCAAATAATGTTTATAGCCACTGTTGTTAATTTTTTAAGAAACTTAAGTTCATCTGTTGCTTGAAAAGGAATAGAAGCGAAATTAGTATCCACAATTCTTTGCCGTAAAATTATTCTGTTTCAGTTCATTATTGTCGTTAGAAATGAAAAGGTGATGACGCCATACGGTTTCAGTCTGTGATTATGACAATTCAAAACGCGTAACTCTATGCTTTTAAGGGTCGCAGGAGTCACGAAGTGCCTTGTTTCCTGTGTCATCAGATACGGTGCATAGTTCACGAATTAGTTCAGAATTCTCTTCCAGGAACAGTTTATGCATGTCTTGAACAAGATAAGAAATTGAACAAACCTTGAAGTTTCTCGTCTGTTTTAGGAAGTTCTTAAATTTGTTAGGGAAAAAGAAATTGAAAGACCGCTGTAATAAGAATGCATAAACACGTTGTGATGTTTATCTCAATTGTCTTAGACTGTATTAGATTCATTTCCTTCTTATTACATTACATAAACATATTACAGGAATTCCTAGAAATGTCAGCTTAGTTACGCAAGCTGAGAGCGGTGATTTAAATGATGTTACAACAATCTTGCACCGGATGTTCCTGCTTTACGATGCCATTAAGAAGTTGAAACGTATCTGCATTATGCTTACACCAGTGTGGAAGCATGATTCTACCCAGATATGCGTAAAGTAGCATCATATCGGCATGTGTCTGTGTTGTACAATACGACGGAGTTTTATGAACGTGTTCCTACCTGACAAGAAAATATTTGACACAAAATTTAGTAAAGCCCGTATGATAGCCGATGTTAGCGCAACGTTATGCCGAATAGACGCCATTGAAATTTGAAAGTCACTTTATGGTGTGGTTTTTCATGCTTGTTTCTGCCGAACTGTAGGTGTCTGAATGAACATACTCGTGTCATGTTTACGTTACGGATTGATCATATGCATGACTAGGTCGCGGCAATATTAGCCCAAGGGTTTGCCGAATAGGGGCATTTAAAATTCTCAAGGTCATTTGAAGGTCATTTTTCTCACCCCTTTTTCTGTCGGATTGTAGGTGCCTGAATGACCGTACTGATTTCAAGTTGAGGTCAAGAATAGGTCAATCGTATGTGGAGGTCTGGACAAAATTTGCGCAAGTGTTTGCTGAATGGAAGCCCCTGTAACTTTAAGGGTCATTCTAATTTCAGAATTTCTCTGGCTTATTTCTGCCGAACTGGAGTTATGAGAGTGACTATTCTCAGAGCAATTTCAGGTCAAGGATAGGCCAAGGTCATGTCAAGGTCAGAGTGATATATGCTTAAATATTTGTGGAATGGAGGCGTTTAAATTGTTCGAGGTCATTTGTAGTTTATTTTTTCTCACACTTATTTCTGTCGTGGTGTAGATTTCTGATTGACCGTACATCTATTAGAATTCGCTGATATTTCAAGGTCATGTAAAGGTCTCTATAATATCAACCAAATAGTAAGCGGAGTAGAGGGATTTGTAGTTTTCAAGGTCATTTCAATTTCGTTTTTCGTCACGCTATTTTCTTTCGAACTGTACATGTTTGAGTTACCATACTCATGTCAGTTTGAGGTCACGGTTAGATCAAAGTCATGGGAAGGTCACGGCTATCAGCCCAGTGATTAAGTTGGGTTTTGGTAGGTTTGTTCAGTTTGGGTTAGTTTTGAATAGGTTTGTTTGGTAAAAATTCGGTTAGTTTAGGTTGGTTTGGGTTGGTTTAAGTTAAGTTAGGTTGGTTAGGGTTTGAGTGGATGAGCGACTGTTGACGTCTCAGTAAGAACTCGAATCCATGGAGTAATATATGTTTTCCATATGAATGTTAAATGATTTGCGGTTCTAAAAGTTTGGACAAACATGTAGGAGTAGGTATTCGACTTCTCGAAACAGCTCATATCAGTGTTCCGATAAAATGTGTTCCACGGTCAACATAGAGGAAGATGCATCAGACTTGACCTACTTAATGTGTAATCTGGTTTCTTTGATTAATGGTCTCAGACGTTGAACTGTATATATATCATGCACATACACTGCTTAATTTGCTGAAATTTCTACTCCCTTTCATGTTAAGTATGTTTGAATCACTTTTCTGTATTTGTGGATGTAGACCTATATGAATGTCTTTTTTATTTGTTCTGTGGAAAAGCTTCGAAAAGGGTTCTTAGTTGTCAATGGCGATGCGGGTACAAACTAATCGAATGAAAACGTGTATCTGCTTATTGTACCTTTGCAAGAAAATAATTTTGGTACAAACTCGAGTAGTATTACGGTAGTTGAAAATCTCATTTTAATGTAAAATTGAACAAAAAAAGAATACTGCTCCCATGGAGTACGTTACACATCTGCTAAGTGTTAATTTAAACACCTCGTTGGCCTTGATGTTCGTGATAAAAATCCTTTATTACGAGATTAGTGTCTTCTAAGTTGTTGCGCCGTATAGTATTGTAGAAGTTTACAGACGTTTCAGATGAATTTTCTCATCGCCCTGATGATGGAGGCAGCAGGGACCTCTGAAACGTCTGTAAACTTCTACCGAACTACACAGCAGTACAAGCCAGCAGGCAGCCATCTTCATTTTCGATTGCTAAATACTTGACTGAATGACTGAGTTACTAACTGAATGACTGTCTGACTGACTGACCGACTGACTGGCTGGCTGATTGCCTGACTGACTGACTGACTGACTGCCTTAATGCCTGACTGACTGTCTTAATGACTGTCTGAGAGCATACCAACAGTGCACAAGACTTTGTCGACTCTCACTCAAACTGTAGTCATGACAACTCCGTACTGTTCCGCGTGGTTAACAATCTGTATAATGACTTCAAGCTTTCTGTTAGCCACTTTCTATGTCATTAGTGGAAACCATGGCAGATTTTATTTATGCTGCAAATGGACAGTATTTATATTGCTTTATCAAATATTCCTTTTCCTTCTTTCATGTTTGTAGACAATAAAATACAGCAAGTCCTCGCTTTAAGAATATTCCCATTATGAAATTTCGCTCGTAAGTGCTTTTATGATGAAGTGCATACCCTCATCTTGGCTCCTTTTCCGAACAAAATCGAACAAAAATGCAGACAAAGGACGCAACGCCGCCCATTCATTCACTAAAACCAGATCAGTTCGGTTTACGTTCTGCTTTGGTGCGCGTGTGTTTTTTGCAGTAAATCTTATCTGTTTCTAAATTATGCGGTAAAAATTTGATAGTTTGGGAACGTAACTCCCAATTATAATATCAAGCTTATGGAAAATAGCGACTCGCTTTACGAACTCTCTTTAGGAACGTAATTCCTTGTAAGCCTGTAGACTGCCTGCATAATAGACTTGTAACGGGAACGTGTCCATCACAGAATTCTGCATACCACTCACTTCAAAATCTTATATATCCCCTACTGTCTAGAAGCTTGTTTGTTATAATATATAACATTCTAATTTTTATAACACGTTAATATATGATCTGACCTCCAGTGTGAATGCTCTTATTAGTACTACAAATTTTATGCATATTATCTTGTTTAGCAGGAATATTTTGGCCCCTACTGCGTTTAAAGCAACTTTAAATAACATTCATTACACAAAAATTTCCATACAGCATTGTTCTTTAGTGCTTGCTTGTTTATATACGCCGTGTGCAGGAATAGACCTGTTTTGTTACCCGTTCTTCACTCAGACAAGTTGTTTCCCTAACATTTTCAGATTAGACTCGTTTATTTTGTAAACTTGAATTGAGTGATAATAATAATAATGATAAAACATACAATGAAAGCACTTGTCGTTGCCAGAGAGCATTTGGGGTTTCGGAGTGCTAACATTGTACATTTCAAAGCCACTCTCACTAATAATACACATGTTTGCAATGTCACCATACAAATTTCAAATTTTAGTTTACAATTGTGTACTCCTCAGTTAATCATATTGGTCTCAGAACAGTTCGCGCAGCTACCATGTTATATTTTCTCCATTTCTAAAAAGATAACTTGATAAATGTCAAAAACGTTTCAAACATTATCGCTATACAAAACTTCAGATCCTAAGTTTAATGGTGGTCCTCAAATACTATAAATTTACGCGGCAGCCATATTAAAACCCTTGCTTAGGCATGTCGTAAATTAATTACATTAATACGACACTTTTGTGTCGAAACACGTATCTGTTATGTAATATAAATAATACCATAAACTGTCGTGTAGACGGAAGTCCGTGATAAATGAATGCTGTTTACAAAGGGAAAATTTAAACTGCTGTAATCTGCTCGTTTATCTTTGCGTCCTCATTTAAGATATTTTTACCTGACCACACTATGGTGGAAAAGATAGCTACAGATAACATATTAACCCCAATTTAAATAAGTCAGAGTCAAAGTCGGTTAATTCAAATGACTTTTATTCACCATCACGTAAAATCAATTCGTCTGAGGCGAACTGATATTCATGTTGTTGTCATTTCCAGTCACTTGGTTAATGGAATTCAGTCACCCCGTAATGACTGGAATATATGCTCGCGAGTTTCTCCGTACAAAACAAAGCTCTCACGTTTCCAAAGTGAAATGTTGCTAATTTGTAAAGTGACGCTAACAATCCGAACAGTTCCCAGCTATTTTAGCTTCACAACAGACACTGTTATCACGTTTAAAAGTGGAGCAGTTGGCGAATGGCCTAGAATTCTGGCGATTACAGCTCTCGTTAATGCCTAACATGACATTTAGAAGCCAAGTGTAGGCAAATTAGAGATTTCAAGTTCTCGCTGCACAAAGCATGAAGATTAATGTCTTCTGGAATGTTGTGCCGTGTAGTCTGATGGACGTTTACCGACGTTTCAAAAGTTCTTGCTACCACCCTCATTAGGGCGATTAGTCATCGCCCTGATGCTGAACGAAGGAAAAAATTTCTGAAATGTCGGTAAGCTTCTACCAGGCTACACGGCGCAACAACCCAGAAGACATAAATCTTCATACTCATCGCCCTGATGATGGAGGCAGTATGACCTCTGAAACGTTGGTTAACATCTACCACACTACACAGCGCAACAACCCAGAAGACATAAATCTTCATACTCATCGCCCTGATGACGGAAGCAGTACGACTTCTGAAACGTTGGTTAACATCGACTAGACTACACAGCACAACAACCCAGAAGACACAAATCTTCATTGCCCTGATGACGGAGGCAGTATGACCTCTGAAACGTTGGTAAACATCGACCAGACTATACAGTGCAACAACCCAGAAGACAGAAATCTTCATACTTGCCGCTGTGAAAACCTCAAATCTTACAATCTGACGGTAATATGCACCAGAGGATTATCTGTGTGTCTGAACAGTGCATACAGCAGGGTCGTTTTTAAGCCGATAGAATACAATCCACATGCCCTATGCAGCCCATCTCCGTCTCCCAAGTTATTTCTTCTCTTTATTCTTTCCGATCACAATTTTTGCATTGGTTTGTTGCTGTTCCAGTGGGGTTAAACTATGTTTCTGAGGAACTACGGCCTCTAACGGGTCCATTGTTCATCCCCCAGATGATACACGAGTGAATATGGAGCAACAGTGGAATAGTATTGACAGGACAAACCGAGGGACTCTGATGGAAACATGTAAATGACACTTTGTCCATCACGAATACCACATGAGCTGACCTGGTGCACAGCCAGACCTCCACTGCGAGAAGTCATTGTCTAACTGCCTGAGATATTTTACAGCCTCTGCAGGAACATAGTCTCCCCCATATAAACAATATCAATGTCAATTGTTTTATAAAATAGGGAATGTAGCCTAAAATATGATTATAATATCAAGACTTTGGTCATTATAGACCGGTAATTACCCATACCACTTGCTTTTGCGTTCATAACACTGCATGTAGTTGAAAATTTATTACAGTCCGACTATAAATAATCATGTAATTTGGTAAAGGAACGTTAAATAAACAAAAAAGAGTCTTCCGCAATCCACAATCATTGCTGTTTGTGACTGCGCAGAAGTTTCGGTGGTGAAAGTTACGAAGCAATAAATGTCCTGTTAAATTGTGCATTTCCTTGTTTTGTCTCCGTTTAAACCAGTGGTTATTAAATTTTTGCTTGTTTACGGGTTGTGAAACAACAGTTTATTTTCTTGTATAGTACAAAATATAGTTTATATATATGCCTGCGCTACCAGGCCTAACCTTGTTTAATTTAAATATGAAATCTAAGTAATATGTGTAGTATTAAAATCGTTGAGACATCAATCATCCAAACTCAGTACTCACAATTAAAATGTATGTACGGAAGAACATGGATAATTTAATTTACCACACAACCGTATTCAGAGGGTTTGTAACACGGCTTCATTTTGTCTTATCTGAGCGAGCGATATATTGTATCATCGTCATTGCCTCTCGGTTGGTCACATCATTACACGCCATAAAACGAGATAGTGAAAAAGCAATGATTTTAAAATTAATTCAGTAGTTAAGAGAAATTTTTCAAATTTAAAAACTAAGGTATTTTTACTGTGGCAAATATAATACTAACTATAATTTGTGGACTTCATAAATGTAACTGCGTAACACCAGTAGTGAAGTAATAATTTGACAAAAACCTGGTGTTCATGTTACGAGTTGAAGTTTCTCTTTCATGATTATTCAGCGTGAAGCAATTGAGGAACAGTGAATGAAGACCGAGTTCTCTGTAGACAATAGCTCTTACCGTGAAATGCCTGGTAGTTGCACAGTAATGATTCGGATGACGAAGTCAACGTCTTGAAAGCTGTTAAATATGAACTGAAGGAGAAAGGAAAGTACAGTTTTTATGAGGAAGAATGTTCCAGCCCAAATAAAATTACATTAGATAATGTCAAACTAATCTCATAGGCAACTCGACTCATTTAAATTATTTTTTTTATTGTCATATATTTTATGTTTACCAATTCAATAATATTGACATTTTGTCATGAAATTGTAAATGTGTTAAAATCAACATTCAATATTTGTACTTAACTTCCACGATTCTTTATGACGAATGTGTCAAAATAACCCTATTTTTCACGTTTTCATTCAACAGTTTATGTTAACTTTTGTCACATTTGGTCCTATTTCTTTCTCTCCGTGGTAGTAAAAGCTTAGCTCTATGCGTCTTAATCTCAGATCTAGATAAAGTTAAGTGGCCAGATTCAAGCCCCAATTGCTTCGCGCTCTTGGAAAGAGATCAGGTGAGCCCCAAAGCCTGTCTGAACAACGTAGGGGGAAACGAGGAAATATTCCTGCTACCGGGGATCCAAAAATAGAAATACGGACTTCAGCTTCCTGTTATCTGAAAGAGCACCGCAGAATTCAGTCTATTCGTGCTCTTGTATTGTAACATATAACGTCGTAATTCGATACATCTCTGTAACAACGTTTGAGGCAAACCTTTATTGCCAGCTGAAGTGACAGTGTTCTTCTAACAGGAACAGGATAATATTAAAATTAATAATAGAGATATAATGTGTGAAGATGTGTGCTGGCTTCAACTGGCTCAAAATATTACCAATTTGCGGACACCTGCGAACAGATGAATAAAAATTCTGGCTCCATAAAAGTTGGACAGTGTCTTCAATAACTGAGCGACTATCATCAATGACCAAGCTGCCAAACTTATTTTATTACCATTGCTTCGCCCCCCCCCCCCCCTTCACGAATCATAATATGCTTTCATAGGGCTCCTAACTATTGGTTAAGAAGTTGAGGTCCGGTCTTGACTACTTTGTCCATTTGCATTCAGTAAGCTAACTTTGCATTGCAGTGGTTACACCGCCCACCACAGTCACGTATGGCCTTGTATCGAAAGTGCAGTTCAGTTACTGTAGGTTGATAACTGTCAACTATCCACTTTCTGAACTCAAAATACGTCAAGTACGCATTTGCCTGTCTTCTAATAGTCGCTTTCCGGGTCTGTTCTATCATTATTTCATCTACGACCAGTATTCTTGCGATTATGAGATTGCCCAACAAGTCAACACTTTTGTTAGAAAGGACTCTGTGTCTAACATAATAAATTGCTCTCATGAATTATTCTATTTAACGCTTCAATTGTCTTGAATCTACGACTAATAAGACTAGCCCGTCAATTGTTTTGGTGTAAATATTCTGCTGAATTTGATTGTTCCGTCCCATTTACTTTTGTTTTATTGTAACTGAAATAACACGTGTGTCTACGTTTGTAAATGAGATTTCTTGGTGTAAATTTCACTAATCGCATTCCATTGTCTTTTAAAATAGGTTAATATTTTACGACTAGGGAAGTGTATCGTTTCCTTATAGTGATTAATCGTTTATATTGAATATTGTTACTTCTTTCTTCTCTTTATTTTGAGAATTTTAATGGTGTATCCGGCAGAATGAAGGAGAAGAAGAAGCTAAATTTTGGGGATACTCGCAGATAATACCTTAAATTACGACACATAGTTTCCAATTCATTTTTCACAATGTATCTTATAATTTCTCGCCTTATGTAGGAATCATTGAGACCGTCGTAAAATAAGCAATGAATAAATATGTAAATTTGTTAACTCTGCCCCCAGATCGACTATTCTGATATTTTTGCTTCGGGACAAATGCTGGAAGGCAGTCTTAACATAGGCCACGACCGTTTTAACACCATTTTTAATTCATCAGTCACAACCATCCTGTCATATAACGCTATAAATTATACGTTATTCAGGGTCTTTAAATAACCGAAACGATGGATCGACTGTCGAATTTGGTCAATCTTGAATAGTAAACTACAGCTCCTCACAGCTAAAATCACTATTTGATGCTACAAAATGACTAATATCGACAATGTTCATTCTATGATCTGTACCAAGGAAAGTGAACACTGGAGCACATAGCAGCACTTTGCACATCAACACGTGGTTCGGACGTGTGCTGGTCACATACATTCAGGAGTCAGCAGCAGGCTTGAACATATTCAGTATTAAAACAATTCCATATATTTAGACGGAAAAGTGGATGATGCATCGATAAAATTGCATAAAATACGTTAATTTCATTACATATGTCGACGTGTGTTATTCCAATTTAATTGATAGTTGAAGGAATAGTTTTTTTTTTAAAGAGTTCCAAAATTTGTCTTTCCATTCTTGCTTCCCCTCATGCTTTGGTTATTTACCAAAAAGTAATATTTTGAAGAACGTCATTTTAGCCTCTGTAAAAGTTTAACAGAATAGCACTGTCAATTAAAGAGATAAAATGACGTACAAGTCTCGCCGTTTCTACTTCTGGATCATAAAATATAGGTCTGTCTTAAACTCGGCTGCAGAAACTCCTCAAGTGTTACGTTCAGCTACACTGCATTAAATTAAAACAAAACGATTAGTTCAGCAGCGTTCTATAAAATGCCCTGGTTTAAATATTTAGTGGTCTATATGATATATGTCGCGTGGGGTACTCAACTTACATGCCGCGGTCCGGTATGGTGACAGTATCAGTATGCAGTGTGGAGTTCGCTGAATGACTGTGTTGCTGAGAGACTGGTCCACTGTAGTTCGCCCTAGTTACAAGCTATTCCTCTCTCGCTAGACCTTGTATTCGTCTCTTCCTACCAACAATTATTTCACTCTAGCTTTGTTTCCCCTTCTATTTATACCTCCCACCATTCCATTTCTTCTCCCTCTTAACTCCTCCTGTTGGATGTCTCCATCATCGTATTGGTTTTCTCAGTTGGTTATATACGGTAACACACTTCCAGGATAATGTGGGAACTTGGGAGCTCCGGGTGTAACCTTCATTATCTCAAGTCTAAAGCGTTGAAGTTAATCAGTGATCCAGATCTGTGGCGCTAAGGCACTTGAGACTAGCAGAGTTTTTAAAATTGTGTCGTCGTAATATGATCATGCGATATTATAGACTGTCTCACAATGTACTCCAAATATGTTTGTTTCAATATAAAATTAACCCATTTATCTGATATTAAAATTCAACAGATGTCGTATTCTTCCAACTCAGTCGGAGTGGAATTTGTGGAAGATAGAATGGCACAAAGGACTGGTGTTTCTGAGTCCTTCAATTTTCCCCTGTTATTTCATTCCACCGTTGATCCATTTTCACTCAGGTATCGTTTGGGGTGTGGACAAAGGGCTCGTTAGAGGTCCAGCCACATAGAAACAGATTCACCCCATCGTAACAATAACGACAATGCATAAGATGGCAAAGATCACTGATTATATTCGCATTGAGCTCAGTGGTATCCTTAAATTCCGTTTAGCGACAAATATTTGTGATTTCTGATTATTTAATTATGGTTCCTTTTATTAGGATGAAGCACAGGTTGGGGCAGAAATTTTTTATTTCTGTAATATCTGATGCATCATTGTAACCCGACATGTAATTCTTTTATGTTAACATATAAAGACATCTACTGGTATGAGATTCTGTAGGCTGTGAGAAATACATTTTCGTCTTCTGCGTTGTAACGCCGAAAGGAATTGTAGATGTACCAACGTCTCTTAGGAACTTACTGCCTCCATCTTCAACAGTGACTTCAGTGGACACTTTGTGTCGTGCAGTTTCATGTAATAGTGTAGTATTGTTTTACAATCAAGTGCTATAACAACGTATCGCATTACGTTGTTGCAATGTCACTCGATTTCATTCTCACCTGTAACGATTTCAGTTTCACGACATGGGTCGTAGAAATCTCCAAGGAGACTGGTGCTTTGTGACAGGAATAGTCTTGGTACCTGAATGACTTCATTATATCTGTATGATTTGAGGTTTTCACAGCGATGAGTATGAAGATTTCTGGCTTGTTGCGCCGTGTAGTATGGTAGATGTTTGCCATCTACCATACTACACGGCGCAACAACCCAGAAGACAGAAATCTTCATTATATCTACCATAAGGCAGTCTCAGGCTCGTTTTATGTTATTGTGTGTACTCTTTTGTTTAAGTCTTAGTTTCTGCAAACCTTTTGTAATTACGTATTTCACATAATATGTGCTATTCTGATACCATGAAATATGAAGAATAAGATATTTCTTGACATAGCATAAAATGTAAGATGTCTATTGCTGATGAAAAAATTATATGTACAGTACCATAATTCAATTTGTTTTATTTTTGTGTATAGAACTTAACCTTACATTTCTAGCTTTTAAATTTGTGTATACAACTCGCACGCTAACATAATTTCTTTACTACTTAAGTTACAGTATCTGAGAACAAATACTAAAGAATCGCTTAGCTATTTAGACCTGTATAGACATTTAACTAGTATAAAATTTATGTAGGACAATATACGAGGTGCGATCGGAAAGTTTCAAGACTGTGTCAATAGAGGGCGAACCGGATGTAGTACGAGCTTCTGCCGCTAGGGGGTGCGGCCTACATTCATAGTGAATCAGTGTGCCAGCCAGCATCATCGAATTAGCATTTGTTTCTTAGTTACGGGCGTTTTGGTAGTGCATTACACCGACCCTCCTGCGATTTCGGAATGGCGGATTTTCATGAACAAAGAGTGTGCATCAAATTTTGCCAAAGACTCGGCAAAACGTCTACGGAAACCTATGAAATGCTAAAGCAAGCATTTGGGGAGTCCGCAATGGGTCGTGCACAAACTTTTGTGTGGCATTCAGGTTTTAAAAATGGCCGAACCTCTGTCGATGATGACGAGCGTTCTGGACGACCATCTTCGAGCACAACGCCCGTAAATGTTACGAAGATTCGGCAGGCCATTCACGAAGATCGACGTCGTACCATCAACGACTTGTGCGACATTGTTGGGATAGGCTATGGGACCTGTCAGCTGATTCTAAAGGAAGAACTCCACATGCGACGCATCGCAGCCAAGTTTGTGCCAAGGCTCCTGTCTGAGGACCAGAAGCAGAATCGACTTCTCGTTTGTCAGGAGCTCAAAGATCTTGCCGGATCGCCGGATTTAGCTCCGTGTGACTTCTTCCTCTTCCCAAAGATGAAAATTCAGCTAAAGGGAAGGAGATTTGAGACGATAGAAGAGATTCAGGCAGAATCGCAGATGGTGCTTGACAGGCTGACAAAGAAAGATTTCCAGGGATGATTCCAGGCTTGGCAGCGGCGCTGGGATCGTTGTGTTCACTCCCAGGGGAACTACTTCGAGGGTGATGGATGAATTTAATACCTGAGATAAGTGTACGGGTTTTATAGGCGCAGTCTGTAAACTTTCCGATCGCACCTCGTACTGTTAACATTTTCGACTATACATTTGTATGACTGTTCCAGGACATAGCTGCTATTACTTAACTCTCTAGATGAAATGTAATTTGAATCCAAATGGAATTAGTGACTGGGATAGATTTCGAGTAATCCTGTTTGTTAATTTTTGGGGGGTTATATGTATAATTCTGTTCATGTACTGAGCAAAATTGCTGCTAAATATCATCAAAAGTTTGGAATAGAAATTATATAGTGACATTAACAAATTAAAATTAAAGTAAAAATTTAGGAATTCAGCACCTTCAAAATTTATTATAGTGCTCCTAATAAATTTAATAAAAACAAAAGAACTGTAAAGAGTTTCAAATCATTGGTGTATTTTACGGATGATGAACGTCTTATTATTTCATCATTTCAGCATCTTTGACGACCGTGATAATTGAAGTAGAATGATGAAATTACCGGACAAATTCTGTACGTAACGCATAAGGAACTTCATGATAGTTTCGCAGAAATTATCTTAGAATCCTTTTTGTGATGAGGATGGTTGAAATATCACGATAGTGACATTTTAAAAGTCATCATTCTATCGAAAGGATTTGTCATCTGTTTTGAAGGTAGCACGAACTTTGAAGTAAGATGTTTCCGGACCTGCCCTTCTGAACGCGTGATTGATTTTGCAGCAGTAAGATGTAATGTCACAACCCACCGTAACCCTTCAGGCTTTCCAGTGTATCTGATAAACCAAGGCTAAGTTGTGGCTTTAGGATTCTACATCCCGCGTCTGCATCCCGGATTTGAACGCCCGAACTCTGACCTTAAATTACGTTGTAACTTGAAACTTTGACTGACACAATTTATGTTAATTTTATTGTTATTAAAATATTACCAAATTCTATGACACTACTCCTCATCAGCTGGTTAACATGAGTGACATCGTCAGTAGGACAGGTGGTTTAATTGTAATTCTGATTATACTTGAACTTCAGCCCAAATAATAAAGTCAAATTAAATTTATTATTTCATACTTTACAACAAAATAATGTATTTATATTCGTGACATTTTAGATGATCAGACAGCAAAGCTCTTAATGTAGTACTTTAGGCAAAACTCATATAAAAGTGTCTTAGGTGAGACAAAATTGAAGAAAACTACAAAAATGTGCAGCAGTAAAATACGCCTAAGAATTAACACATTAATTATCATTTTTAAAATTCTATGATTTGATTTACGATACAGGGATTTCGTAATTGGTTGCTGATAGTCGGTTAATTTCAAGTTTCCTTGCGGTTCTGAATAACCCCCCCACAAGCCTACACTCCGACAATGAACGTAACTGATATTACAATGCATTTCTGTCACTAGTCGTAACGGGTGATAGTGGTTTCCTGTTCCACACTTTCGTTTCAGGAAAGACGTCATTCACGAAAAGACATTTCCTGCACTTCTCATCTAACATTCCAAAGTTCGCAAGTCTCATCCACTGGGATTGACTTCATTACAAAATGGATTTTAAAGTCTGCACGTTGTAGGAAAGTAAAATGGAAACCTACTATTCCATGTTTTATAAGTAAATGCGTGGTAATGTACCATATTCGTGCAAAATATAAAACGATGGATAACATGTAAAAAGCTTTCGAAAACCAGTTTACATCTTATATATATTTCAGAACTTGTATCGGCACAAATTATGGATCCAGTATAAATGTATGAGGTATCTGCTCTGTGTTTGCAGTTATATGCATGTAAGGATACAAGTCTGTAGTTAAAACAAATTTTAACGAGTTCCGTTAGAAATGTCATCTGACGAAGGTTTCATATTTTTAAGTTCATACATGTTAATGTTAATTATATCGCTGCAAAAAGAAAAAAAGTCGTGACAACGCGAGTTTATAAACAGATGAGAGACACTTGGAGCTTACGCTGTATTAATCTCATGAAAATCAATGTAACCTTCCAGTTGCTATGATTATTGATACAGTATCCATACCAGGTTTCATGAAAATCCGTCAGTGTTTTTGAAATGGGAATTCACAAATTGTATGGAAACAAAATTGTAAAGACTTTAGTTGAATATAATAGGCGTACACAACTTTCATATGTTCTGTGCGACTTTGCATACCCCATTGTCTTTGATATACAATTAATTACAATATATATTTATTGATAAAAAAACTGGCCAAATCGAAGCTAACTAATAGTTAAATAGTAGGATTTTACGTTTTCGCGGCGCGCCGTGTAGACAGACTACCTGACTACACAGAGCTACAACCCAGAAGACAGCCCCGTAATAGTTAAATATTTTAATATGCTACTCTTTAAATATTTACCATAGCAAAAATATCTTAAAAAATTTAAGCTTATATTTGTTGTGTTAAGCCTTTGTACGTTGTGTTTTTTGAAGTAAATTATAAAACTCGCTCCGCAAAAAAGTAGCCATAACGCTGAACTTCATTGAAAGACAATGCATGTTGTGACGTGCAGCCTATATAAAATGCACAGTACTTGCTCTGTTATTGCAGAGGCAGTGAAAGGGAACTGAACTGCTGTTGCTACTCCACGTCGATGAATGTCCATTCTCTTTGCGTAATACTGTCCTCGCTGCTTCAGATCCTACGAAGCACAATATTAGGCCACAGTCTTAGGAACTTGAAAATTACTATCTCTTGGGATTTTGCGACGTGTAGGCGACTGTGAATTTGTTGCTTTAAGGCGAGCCGGCTATAGAATTTTTTTAAGCCCTGAAGAGGGGTGTTTGTACTACATAGAAAAACATCATCTTACAATGAAACATGTACCCTTTCCGATTAGAAGAATCTTGGTTGTCAGACGACCCCTATAATGTGATAAAGTCTTTCGAAGGGAAGGAAGAATAAATTCGGTAGCCTTTGGTCAATACATAATAACCCCAGAATTTGTCACTTTGAGTAACGTATAAGTATTGACTGCATATTGGTTTCTCTTCTGTTTGATAAGCTACTGATAACATTTATCGAATAAAATTGCTACTAGTATAATAATCTACACCAGATAACTGCAGAAATTAAACAAGCGCTGTAGATTTAAAAGATGCTCTCCTGTCAAGTTGTCATTTAAGATTGTTGGTCTTTTGACCAAACACCTCAGAGCTGTTAATAGACACTGCAGATTCACAAATTATCAATATTGTTATAGTAACATAACCTATTTTTTCTTACAAGGCCCAGCAGGATGCCCATCTGAAGTACAAGACGCTATTTAGCTCTGCCTGATCTACGTCTCCTCCAAGAACCAAGCGACCCTGGAGTTCATGGAAAGAGTGCAGTGCTTATCGAAAATTAATACAATAATCAGATTATTGACAAGTCACGATTAACCTCAGCAAAGGTATAAGTTTATCAGCTGACATCCCGACATTAAATGTGAAACCACTGAGTTTCGTGATGCTGGTGGGGAGGCTGAAAACCACGGGAAACCCCAACAGGAAATATCGCCTCGAGTTTTAAAGATCGATTAAAATCGAGGCAGCTTGAATGTATACCTGCTAGCAGGACAAAGAAAGTGGGGGTGGGTTTGCAGAACTCTGTGCCCTGGGCACTTCGGGGTGAGACGTCTATAGGTTATATATTTTGAATTGTTCACATTTTATTTGTGCTGGATTGCGAGTTCGGGTCTATATAGTTGAAGGTAATTTCATGATGTGTGCCTTTGAATAGTTTATTGTCGCGCTGCTTTCAAGAAATTCTCTTCATGCTTCAGTATCGTATTGACAAAAGCCCACCATTTAACCTATCCTGAAACAATTTAATCCAGTCTACACCATAGAAACCTTATTGTATATGATACGAAAATCTGAGCAGAAGAGAGTTTGCCATACCAGAATTATGCATGCATTTATTAAGTAAAGTAAAGTAAAGTTTGTCCCATTATACGCCATGTAGGCGTTTGGGGTGAGCGGAGGTATAGCTCCTCTGTTTCTTGACATCGGCACTAGATGGGGATGAGTGGTCAGCATCACGCCGTGGCCGGCTTTACCCCCAGGAAAGGACCCCGGTACCCATTGTAGAGGAGGCTGGGTGGGCCCCAGAGCTGGTCTGGACGCAGAGGCTAGAGGAAAAATCCTCTGCCCCCGTCGGGGATCGAACCCTGGTCGTCCAGCCCGTAGCTAGTCACTATACTGACTGAGCTCTCCCGGCTCATGCATGCAATTATTACATACTGTAAATACATACACACACATACGTTTACAGTTAGGCATGAGACATTAGACTGTGTACCGTGAAGATTGAAACTGCAGCACCCATTTAGAAAAAAATATTCTCTGTATAATTCAGTAATTTTTATTCGGCACTGATCTTGCGTGGAAAGTAGGCTGACATAATTCTGTTCCCACACTATTCTCAGCTGTTTTTGCCTATTTGATTGGTCAGCAAAAATGTCATTTAAATATACAAAAGCAGTGCCCAGTAAAGTATAAAAGTTTTTCCTTATGCATTGTGAAGGATTTTGTTAGTGAAAGCCAGCAACTGTAAAGTGGTACAAGGAAAATATGTTTGTTTTCCGCAGGTGTTCTTAGTTTGACAGATTTCCAACCTTCGGAACAAAGTTATAACGAGGTAACACTGTAAATTTGGTGGACGCTTTACAAAACCTATTGCGGTTGGCTGTGGAGTACAGCTCGAAATGTTGACTGACTGACCTTTCTAATGAAATATAGTTAAGAAATTGAACTTGACAGGCGGCTATTTAGTGAAGGTTTGTCACATAAGCCAAAAACTACTTTTTCAAGGTTGGAATATCTACTTTGGTCATGCTGTTGTTAACACGGGTATAATAAACACAGGTGCCTAACAAAAATATAAAATGAAGAGAAAACAGATAAGGAAAGTTGCGGTAACTTAGGATAAGGGGGTGGAAATTTTCCGACAATTTGCCGATATGAATGTGAAGGCGTGAATTCTTGTATAACATTATCAGACAGTGGTAAAAATGTAGTTCCGTCAACGAGACGCACATTACTGTCCTGACGTACTCCTGAAACTACCTTACAATTGTTAGAACTTTATATACCGCAGACGTTATATAACAGAGAAGTAATTGTGTAATATTATATAATAAATGTATGTTTCACTAAAATATCTGTTCCCATTACAGGTAACAAATTAGGAAACATCAGTTTTCAGCTGTCGTATAATTACCCTATCATACAGAAAACAGAAAATGTTTTTTACATAAGACTTAACTTGTGATACGTATCGAATAAAATTGTCATTTCCAGACACTGTCACTTAGTCAAGCAGTTTTGTTGGCGTGTGGTGTGAGTCACTTTTTATAAATTCTTGTCTTTAGTCTGGGATTTCAACTTCGTGATTTACCGCGCAAATGAAGATCTGATCTCAAAACTCTCATTGCCTTGATGATGGAGGCAGCAAGAGCCTCTGAAACGTTGGTAAACTACCAGACTATACTATGCTACAACCCAGAAGGTAGCTATTTTCCGACTCACCGCCGTGAAAATCTGTATATATTCTTTCCTTAATGTGGAAGACCGGCGCTTGATGATATAGAACACACCAATGTTTATTGAGCGCATTTATACACCAAATCTGAGCATGCATCATCAAGAATAGCAGATATTAAAGAGTAAAAAAGAAGAAGAAGAAGGTCTTTATAAAAGGTTATCTTATTTTTTCTTATTTACAGTCTCTACAAGGCTTTCAACATGGAACTGAACAACCACAACATATAAACAATAGAATTTATTACTACACGAACAAAGACCAGTGATGTACATAAAACTGCAATGAATGAATCATAAATTTATTTGATTCCCATTTTCATTTATTTGTGTTATGTATTGCCAGCTTATGCTGATTAGCTCCACCGTTTCTCATAACCCTGCAGACTGTTGCAGCATTAACTCTTTGAATCCTTAAGCTAATCTAAATAGTATTTAAAATTCAAGTTCCCACTGCAACGAAAACATCGCTTCTTCATTACAACAGTTTAAGTAAATCGCTGAAACATAAATATACTTTGGACCAAATTTAGAGTTATTGATTGTTAAAGCAGAAGATACATGTATTTACCACCGGACTTGAACACTTTAAAATCCCGTGGTCACTACACGTACCATCTGCTTTAAAAATTAGTAATTAATTTAGCTCACAGGGTGTATTTACTGCGTCCGTTCGATTATAATTATCAGAACAAACAGCAATCATTTTCTTAAACCGCTTTAAGCAAGTGATTCATTTAATGGAGACGTGTTTTCTGCTAAGCAAGAACTTGGTTTTTAAATATTATTTAGACAAGCATCGGAGTTTGTGAAGAGTTAAGACTGGGGCAATTAATTCGTCCCTTGTCCGATAATAATTCTATTTGCACTTATCGTAAGTTCTTTGGGGGAATGACTGCACTACGCCACTGGCAGCCTAACGTTCTTACTCAGATTTCTCTCTCTTCAGCCGAATACGAAGGCCGCATTTTTAATTCATACGATTTGTATTGTTTAGGGAGGCTATTGGGTCGAGGACGACCGGTGACTACTAAACTCATGATCTAATTAATTGACACCTATTAGCGGGAAATAGCATTTCTAAGAACTGATACTGAACGTTTGGAAATTTTAAGCGAAGTCTTTATATGATCTTAGTTTTAAATTAGCCATTCCTTGGTTTTTCTGCAAGAACTTCATACTTTCCCGAGAGTAAATTTAAACGATTATGGTGATCAAAATAAGGGGAAAAACATAGGCGGAACATATAGAACTCATGGGGGTGATTAAAATTAATAGATAATTTGAGAAGGAAATACCATAACACTAGAGCCCACTTTGAATACCCACATGTGTATGAGAGTATAATATTGAAATGAATCCTAAAGAAATAAAATTGAAATTATAGACTGGATTAAACTGACTCAGGATAAAGACTAATGACCGGCACATTTGAACAAGATAATGAAACTTCCACAAAAGGGGGTTGATTTTTTTACTAACTTCGCGACCATGTTTCTCGAGAGAATCTCTTTTCCATAGGGTCAATTACAATCGCAAGTAGCCTAACAGAAAAAAACGTGCGATTTATACGTCGAGAATGATGAATGAGTCTTCTAATCCTGTTCAGACAACATGGTATTGAAAAGAAAAGTTCTCGTCCACTGACACTTTCTCCTTTCAGTTCTCGCAGCAAGGTCAGTCCTGAATTTACAAGCAGCCGTAACGTATAGCTTTCGGGGGCACGATAAGACCGCTTTTAGTTGCATTTGTGCCATCAACACATGAAGGTCATTGTTAACTGTTGCTTACAACTGTGATAAGAATATTACGCATTGATTCTGTCTCAAGGTTCATTATATAAACCATACTGTAAACACTTGGTAAACTTCAGCAAAAAATTGTTACTGTCTTCTCTTGTAAACTACGAACCTAATAATCAGATCTTCAAAGTCAGAGGAGAGTGAATATAGATTAAATGGTAGGATAATATTCTGGTATATATATGTAGCGCTGAACATCCTAAAGACTTGAGACAACAAGAAAGTTGTACACATAATTATAATCCTTTTCGTTTGTAGATCGATGTGCTATGGCAGGAATCGCACTAAATATAAAATGATTTATAGTACCAAAATAAATTCTGAAACAAAAAGCCAGAGGACTAAATCGTGAAAATTAACACGGTGCTTAACGCTATTTAATTACATATTACTGAAGTCAACTTGCAATGCTTCAGTTACCGTTTCATGTTGAAGAAAATGTTTGGTCTAGCTCGCACTTTTAAGTATCAGCCAATTCTAGAACATGACAGTCACCAAATTGTCTTCTGACTTATACCCTACTGTTGCAGGTCTTTTATTGTGGAGGTTTCTACGTGGTTCCTGGAAACATTTTCAGATATCTGAAACAATGACTACCTGGATCTGTGTGTTTAAGCTCCAAATACCCCTACTCCTTCAAAGAATTGATCAGACGGATGCGAACGAGAAGTTTAATGAATGAAACTGGTTCCTGCATTCTTAACGGCCCTTAAGTTGAATTTCTCACGGCGGCGATTAAGAAGATGGCTGTCTTCTGGGTTTTTGAGTCGTGTAGTCTGATAAACGTTTACCGACGTTTCAGAGGTGCTTCTTGTAGCCATTCTCAGCCCTTGACTTGTATTCGGAAGGTAGAATACGACCCAAATGCGACGGAAATTTCGCCATTGATGACGCAGAAAGTCTGCATCACCACTTCCTTCGCACGTGATACGTTTCAAACCGCCGTGCTGATAACACGTAATAAACTGAAGTCGTGGTCGAATCGTTATCATTTCTGCTTCGTATTCGGGAGGTCCCGGTATCAATTCTCGGCCCGGAAACCGGCTGTCCTCACTGAAGTCATTCGTCGTTTTCCTCAGTCCGTCCAGGAAAATATCGGGGTAGTACCTAAAATTAGAACACACCTTTTCTTTTCACATCATTTCCAGTTCATTATTAACTACCATCCTCTCATTCGACGCTGTAGTCTGAGATACGGAAAGCGTCGTTAAATAAACTGTAAATATATGCAAAAAACAATATCATGGTGCAAGTCATAAAAGTATTTCCAACTATTTTTCGTACTTATGGGTTAGCCCAGCGATCGCCAACTTATTTTGGGTGACGGGAAACTAGGAAGAGCTTGTAATGTAGCATCGCACAATTTTGCCTTTTATTTTATCTTCAAGGTCACAAATTCAGTATTTGCACAACGTATGGCACAATAATTTATTAATAAAATTGCACCAAAAATAATCAATTACAATTTACCGCCATCCCGCTAAAACGCCAGTACTCTTGGTTTAAACGTGGCGTACTAACGGGGCCAGACTCTGGATGTACGAGGGGTTTTAAAATTAAAATGAAATATTTGCTGATATTTTATATCACTGTATTCCTGCGCGAAGGAAAGGAACTGACTAGTTACCCAGCAACCCTGAGGATGGGAACAGAGATGGTTCTCGAAACGTTGGCAGAAGACATAGTTTGTTCACTGTTCAACCACCTGACGAGGCTTGTAGCCCGAGAGTGTTCCAGTAGACATTCTCTTCTGTCACGCACGCCAGTAATTTTTTAACCTGATTGCTTGAATACAACTAACAAATCTAGGAGTAGAATAAATCTCACTGTCACTTCACTTTGGCTACCTTTCCAACTCCCGTCTCTTTATTTGTACTTAACTGTGTCGGGTGGTACAGCCAGATATTTAGGAACGGTCGCAAGGAATCAAAATTGCATTTACGAAGTAATTAAGAGCAGGTTAAATTTGGGAAACGTTTGTTACGGTTCAGTTTAGAACATTTTTTTCTCTCTTTGTTTCGTATTCAGAAAAGTAAATAATGCACCTATGAAATTGATCGCAACTGTTATTTCCTGGTTCCCGGAAGGGGCTGCTACAACAAAGGTAAATTGATTATATTATTTATCGTAACAGGAAAACCTTGTATCGCATGAAAACGAGTCATGAAGATCCAGCCGGAAGCCGGGAAGCGACAGTTGCTTTCAACTTTATCAGTGAACGTACTGTATGTAATTTATTTATTTAGTGTTCTGTCTGACGACAGGTCCATATGAACAGGATCCTTCCATCCTTTTCTCGGACTGGGACCTCTTCATATACGTTCTTGGCAGATGATCCAGAAGTGGTTTGCCATTGCCTTCTTCTGTGTGTGAATGGAGTAATTGTTGGGATGCCACGGAGGAAAACTCCGTGTTGCCTAGACCACGGCCTTGCCCAACACAAGTTATAAATTCGGGCACGGCCGGGAATCGAAACCGAGACCCCAGGATTACAAGGCCAGCGTTCTAACCGCTAGACCACCTCATCTTATTATTATTTAGTGTTCTGTCTGACGACAGGTCCATATGAACAGGATCCTTCCTTCCTTTTCTCGGACTGGGACCTGTTCATACACGTTCTTGGCAGATGATCCTGAAGTGGTTTGCCATTGCCTTCTTCTGTGTGTGAATGAAGTAATTGTTGGGATGCCACGGAGAAACCTGGGAAGCCCCCGGAGAAAAACTCCGTGTTGCCTAGACCACGGCCTTGCCCAACACAAGTTATAAATTCGGGCACCGCCGGGAATCGAACCCGAGACCCCAGGATACGATACTATAATTTTACTGGTCGGTTTTTTGGGGTATGAAACGATGTCTTTCGCAGACTGAAGGTATGTGAATCAGAATAATTCGGATATTTGGGTCTAAGACAGAGAAAGGAAGGGGGAGGGGGGTGAATTCAAGAAAGAATATGGCAAATATGGCGGAGAGTCTCAAGAGACCCTTTTGGAGACCTAATCATAGATGGAAGAATTATATTAGCATTACTTTAATTCAAGAAATATGATGTAAGGTCTCATACAAATAAAAACTGAAGATTAAAATACACAAAAGTTTGAGGGAGGAACATAGATTGAGGGTCTTTGAGAACAGAGTGTTGGGGAAGATATTTGGACTTAAAATGGAGGAAGACCGATCATGGTGAAATTGCATAATGATGAGCTTCACGGCTTGTACTCCTCACCTGATATTATTAAGGTGATTAAATCGAAGAGGATGAGGTTGGCGGGATACGCAGCACGCATGGGTGAAGGGATGAACACGCTGGGAAGTCTTGGGCGAAGGTGGGAGGATAACGTTAAGTTGGACTTCACGGAGACGAATCGAAGGAGCGAACTGGATGCAGCTAACTCAGGATAGAGTCCGGTGGCGGGCTTCTGTGAACACGGTGATAAACCTTCGGGTTCCATAAAGAAAGTGGATTATTCTTTAACATACGAGTATACAATTGACTTTACAAAGGTCATCCTACACCATAGAGTGAGTGAGTTATTTGATTTAAGGATGTGAACTGGTTCAACTCATTGGTGGTGGAGGGGTTTCATGCACTTTTGGGTTCCGTGAGAAACTGTGTATTTCTTTATGACATGAGTGACATGTGTGGACTATGTAAAACGGCATTAGTCCGAACTCAGTGTGGAAACCAAAATATGTTTCATAATGATCACAGACATGCCGCTATGAAAGTCTGGTGTCTTGTCAGTTTACCTTGGATTGGCAGTCTGTTAAGAGAACTTGCTTGGAACGATTTGAGATACCGGGTCCTAACGCTTTCCAATATCCCGAACTCCATTAGACAGGCCAGAAGAAGTGAAGAACGAGATGTATCATCCTTTGACGGGATAAAAGTGTGTGTACTTGTGACACTCTTAGAAACGATCGATAAGTGGAATAGGAGCAGTGTGCATTTAAATACGACACGATAATTATTTGAAATCGTACTAGCATACTAGAAACTGTGAACATTTCTGATTACACAGAACAATTTGTACCAGATTTTGATCGCGTAACTTCTGCAAAATGTAACTAATTCTGGGTGTGGTTTCAGGTTCTCAGGGTGGCGAGTATTAAAATGGCTGTCTTCTGGGATGCTGCACCGATTTAGAGGTACCTGCCGCATCCATCATCAGGGCGATAAGTAATCATGTTCTACCTAATTATGATGAATATTAATCCTGTGGCCTTAAGACCAAAAGTCCAGACTGTAATATATCTACGAAATTTTATAGTATTTCTGTTAAATTCCTTCATTTGCATGTTATATTATGTTTCGGTTTAATATACAAGTGCTTTTTTTCATAACGTAAAATTATCTCAAGGAAACCTACGATATCCGAAAATTCTACCTCAGACCTAAATTTCCTCTATCGAAGTTAGTATAACATGGTTGTTGAATTTATACGCTAGACTAAAACTCCAGCGACCTCCGAGGTATACTGTCCAGACAGCACACGAAATATCTGGCATCTCTTCGAATTTAAGTTTCCTTGTTCGATGTCTTTCTATTTTAAGGTACATTATGTTCATAGGGAATCTTGAATTTACGAACTGCGTCATTGCTTCTTTCAGTTTTAACGTAAATATTTCCCCAAGACCAAGTGGTGCAGTTATATATGGCGGACTTTTATAATGTGCTCCTGTCTTGAAAGATTTATAAACCTAGTCATTTAGTATGCCAGTATCATCAGATAGATTATCATCGCCCTCGCACTTCTGAAATATCTGTAAACTTCTACGAGACTACATGGCGTAATAACCCAGAAAACGGCCACTTTATACAGGCTGAAATCTCTCTGATCATGTTTGATTAAATTTAATTTTGGCCGTTTCGGTGAAAATATAAACCGCACGTGAAGCCCATATAAAACTGTATGTTGCACATTTCCTAAGAATCGAAACATGCAAAATATGTTGGACCAAGCGGCTTGAAATCGAAATAAGTATAGTAGAAGTGGTGTTCACATAACCGCCGTTAGTGAAATGGATAAGTATCCAGACACGTTTTGTTTATTTATGCATATACAGGTGCCACAGATCGGGGTTCGATCCCCGACGGGGGCAGAGGATTTTTTTTCTCTCTCTCTCTAGCCTCTGCGTCCAAACCGGCTCTGGGGCCCACCCAGCCTCCTGTCCAATGGGTACCGGGGTCCTTTCCCTGGGGTAAAGCACGGCCAGGGCGTGATGCTGACCACTCACCCCCATCTAGTGCCGAGGTCAAGAATGAGTAGGAGGTATACCTCCGCTCCACCCAAGTACCTGCATTGGCATGTAGAGGGACGCTTTACTTACTTTACAGGTACCACAATGATAGTTCCGTTCCAGTCTCGTTCGCTAACACACCAGGTGGTCTATGAACATAGATTATATCAGGAGCCACGTTTGTAAAATTAATCACTATTGTGTTGTAAATGGGGAAAGATTAAGTTGGATAATAGTTAACCTTATACCGACTGAGCCCATAGTAGACGCATGCCCAACAGATCGTTTTGTAGTTGTTTCACTGCTGCAGCGGATAGATGGCAGGGCAACACGCGCGTGACATCATTCGTCGCCTATGTTGCCAACCTAGATAAGTTGATATGATACGTGGTAGGATATAAACATGTTGGTATTGTGTGTGATATAAAGTGTTCACTATGTTGGTATTATCTGTGGTGTAGAATATTAATCTGTGTAGACGTATATTGTATGCTTGTCTTTTGATACGCAACAGCAACAGTAGTTTCAGTTACTCGTCAGTTTGTACGGGCTCCTTATGCTGTATTCCTCTCTGGATGACATGATCAGTTTCTTTTGATCAGCAGATTGTTACAGAGCTCAGGACAAAGCAGGGTTCATAACTAAAATCGTGTTTCTGAAAGTTAATGAAATAACTAGAACGGTGGAAAACAATAAAAGGAATTCAAGGTCACACGTCAAGCTGTATTGCGAAATCCTTTATTAAAAGAGATAGACCAAAGGCACCAGCTGTAATTAAAGGTCCTTTAGGCCTTAAATTTCATTCGTTACAGAACGCTATCGTGATTGTCGACTGGAAAAGGTGTTATTCCTCAGAACGAAAACCATGAGGAGGCTCGAGTTCTTCAAGCTTTGTTCGAATTCATCAGAAACAATCCCCCAGAAAAAGTAAGACCGCGTGGTGCACAAAATGAACAAATAATACTGACAGGAGTGAATACGTTTTTTAAGTGTGTCTTTATACGTATTTTCAGGTAGAGTAATAAAGGGAAACTTACTTGAGTAATAATTTCAAGGAATGATTTCACTTATTACCCGTTTAATGTACTTTATGTTTTAAGAAGATGGCTATTCTTTTGGC
The DNA here is from genome assembly GCF_977971745.1 of Zootermopsis nevadensis. Lineage (NCBI taxonomy): Eukaryota > Metazoa > Arthropoda > Insecta > Blattodea > Termopsidae > Zootermopsis > Zootermopsis nevadensis. Next base: position 14,078,969 of record NW_028259142.1, read on the forward strand.
TTATACCGCCGTGTAGTCTGGCAGAAGTTTATCAACGTTTAATTGTCCTGATGATGGAGGCAGCAAGGACCTCTGAAGCATAGCAAACTTCTATCAGACTACACGTCGGTATAAGCCAGAAGACAGCCATCTTCGTACTCACAACCGTGAAAAAAAATCAAATCCTACCTTGTATTTTATTTCTCTGAGATTCACAGCCACCCTGAGTCTCTGCAGCAGTATGAATGCACCTTAAGGCTATCATCAGAAGAATGGTTTAGGAAGTATAAAAGTTTGGTAGAGGCCAAAATGTAGTGCAAGGTCCAGCTCACCACGATCGTGCACTGCAGTGGTGTGACGCTGGGCAGAAACGATGCTGACGTCGCACGTCTTCTGGTGAGCCTTGACGCCTTCACGAACATCGCGGTAACCACAGTCACAGCTGACAAGCAAAGACAGTTCCGCCATGCTCGCGATTTTCTCTCAACTCATGCGAGCACGATCGACGAACCTAGAATCAGTATAAGAACGTATGTAAAATGCAATAATGTGATCTCGTACTACACAAATTTGCGAAGTCCCATTGCTTTCAAAATGAAAACAAATTTATTCTGATCTATATTTTAGTTAGTTTTAAAGATCGCTTTCTCTAAGGGCCCTATGCATCTTACAGGAAGGGCGGATATGATTTCGCTCTTAATACGTCTCTGGTGTGAACAATATAATTTAATTAATAAGCAGGAGTAATTCAGTTACACTGACTGCATTCTTCCATTCTATAGGTTAATATTGTAAGTTAAATTCACAAGAAAATGAACAATGGTAACGGAAGTATTGAAATACGTATTACTAGTTACACTAGTGGCTAACAGTAAGATGTATGTAGTCTAAAAGTACGCAAAAGCAAATATCTATTTTTCCTGCATATATTTTGGGTTATGGTGAGATGAGTAGAATCATCACTTGCTGAAGAATCAATATTTCTAGCTCCTTCCACATTTTCATAGCGCCCTTTCTTCAATGAGTCATTTTATCTCGGGTGAAGCCCAGCTCAGATGCCCATTGATTTGGCAAATTAACGCCTGCTTTGTCAAATTAAAACTCACCTTCTTGCTTCTTCGAAAACACTGACTTTCTTTCCACGGCTTGTACGTTCCAATTACCAGGGAAAACTGTGTAATCAATAGGCTATGCGTACAGTTTTGAGTCAGAAAATCAACATTGAAACACAGAATTGCTTTGTAAAATTTAACTCTTATCTACACATCGTGATATAAACTGGATCTTTCGCTTTGGTCCACTTAGCAAGGATTATTATTAACTTGTATAAAACACTGCGCGAATAAAATTCCATGCCACTTATGGATAATGAAGATTAATTACCGTGCTCACAAAAGCATGGCCAGTTTAATCAAGTCCACAACCTCGTTTAATATATTTCAAGATCCATTTCAGTGTATTCGGTTCGAAGTTTTCATGACGACGAAAAATTGTTTTGATTTCCTGAGTTTTCACACCGTGTATTCCTGTTAATGGGCATTACTGCTTAGGAGAAACCTGCAGCCTCTATATTCAGGGTGAAAATTGGCAACACTGGGATGCGGATGGGTTATGTTGGAAAGTTCCAAAATTAAGATTGCATGGGGGCAGACTCTCCATGTCTCTGTATGACGTGATTCGTCGGAAAATGTGTGAATTTAGAATAGAAAAGGAAATCAAAAGGAAAAACATGTTTTGTTATGTGTAAGTTATGTAACTTACGTTCGTAAAATCCATATTGCGCAAATGTTGCATAGGTAAGGGTTGAATGAAGTTTAATTTGTATTTTAACGTTTATCCTATTTATGAACCTGAGCCTAAAATTTTGATCTTAGGTTAAAAACTTGTGTGCAGACTATACAGGACCGAAGCATATATTTTCATTTCAACGAGAGAACGAATATTATTCCATCTATTCTCCATTTTACAGGGTACTTACTTCTATGTACCTGAGACAAATCTTGCCCCTGAGGTACATAGTGTTACATGCATTAAAGACATTTCGCGTGAGGCATTATATATTTTACATGAGCGTCTTTCGGATGATGTATGATGTCCTAGAATGGCGGTTTTCAGAAGTTCCCTAATGTCGTGTTCGCCTGGGATGATATTATTATTACTATGTATTGTCCTATTTTTTATCTTTGTGTTTAATTTTCTTGTGCTGACTCTGTAATGAGCTCATGTAGCTGTTGAATTAACACGTTGAAGAAAATAACTTTATCAAATTTAATTATTCAACAGTCCCCCTGGGGCTGTTTCGATCCAGAACTAATTCAGAAACAACGAATTCTTGGAACATTAGCTAGGATCACTTGCAGTAGGAATCTGCACATAGCAAGTTCTCCATACACATGACAAAGTAACACAGTTGATCGGGAAGACGTATTAGTGCCACAGAGCGGGTTCGAACTCGTGATCCCAGTGCTCGAGCGATATAAAACGTGCGATATTTTGATCACGTAGTCATTGAGAGATTTGAACTTCGTAACAATTACAGTGTAACGACATATTACCCAAAAGAAGCCTCTGGAACTTAGTTCGAATAAAAAAGAGACATAAAACCACACTTAACACCAAAAAAAAACACAATTTTCTTCATAAGTTCTTGGTGATGACCAAGCAGAGGAGCAGCTCCTAGCTACTCTTTCTTTTTGTCGTAGTTCCGCAAGGTTAAACTTGTTTCCACGTGTATAAAACGCCTATCATCCTCACTTGGTACAAACTCCTTCATACAGAGTATTTATGCAAGATGTCTTATTTTTATAGTGTACGATAATGATAAGGTGTACTCCACCGGAGTAGACATACACTTACGTCATTCGATTCTTGCTATCTTTCATGCCGAATCGAATTTGAAGTTCATTCAGTGCAGATACAATTCTGTTGTTGCAAAGTTAATTACACTACAGAAATCGTAATATACAGCCAGAAATTACATTTATAATTTGTTAAATAACTCCTCGGTGAAGAATCTTTTTTGAAAGGATTATTGTCGCTCAGCTGATGGGTAATTTACCAGAATTTTAGAGCTTGAAGGCTGATATCCATATTCGTAAGATTCCACTACTGAACCCTGTCCTCAGACAGATGAATCAGTTTTTCACCTTCACGTCCTGTTTTCCTAAGAACCATCTAAAATTATATTTCCGTGTACACCGAAGTCTCTCATGCGGTTTCTTCCCTTTAAGTCTTTCAATGGAACTTCATGAATTTCTCATTTCTGTCATGCGTGTTAGATGTTCCGCCCGTATCACCTTCCTTTGATTTCACGAACCTAGTAGTTTGGTGAATAGTATTAATTACAAAATTCCTTCGTTGTATAGTCTTCTTCATCGTCCTGCTTCTTTCTCTTTCACAGGTCTAAATATTTCCCACGACACGTTGTTAACTAATGCCTTAAATACATATTATTCCCTCAGGGCTAGAGACCCAGTTTCACAGTCATACCAGACAAGGAGTAAAATTGGGCCCATAATTTTTTTTATTTAAATCGTGTTTTGGAGTAGGAGATGATAAAATAATATTTCGTTATTTGTATACCTCGCTTATTGAAAAAATATCTTGAATGCAGTTGTAAAGCTTAATGACCTTTTCGTTTTATGTCTCTCACAATAATGTAATTTCGAATTTTATTTAAAAAGGAGACGGCTGAGAATTGTTCACTAGCTAAGCGACTGTTAGCTTGTCAAGAAAATCTTCTGAAATTAGATTTGTTCCACATATAAGAAAGATTGGGGTCCGCAGTGGCCGCGCGGTCTGAGGCGTGGGTCATGTGCCACTTGGTCGCTGGGACCGTGGGTTCGAATCCCACTCATGCCATGGATGTTTGTCCGCGTCTTTCTGTGTTGTGCTGTCCTGTGTACAGGTAGAGGCCTTGCGACGGGCCGATCCCTCGTCCAAGGAGTCCTACCAAAATGTCTATAGATCAAGCCAACGAAAAGTTGGGACCCGCAGTGCTCAGGCACTTGAAGAACGGGTCGTTCCCAGTATCCCAGTATAAGAAAGATTAGAATGTTACTTCTGAATTAAATTTGTCTTCTCTATTCATCGTTTCATCCATCTATCACTTTTGTGCTTTAAACGTTGCAGTCATCCTGACCACAGTCAGTAATCTAAATAAATGTAATCTGCCCAGTCGTTTCCTTGAATTCGTTACAGTGGCTAATTTTGGGCTAACTGACTGGCAGAAAGTTATGTGATCACACCAACATCAGGATCAAGGACAGGTTAATCTGTGCCAAGTTATGTAAACTTTTGTAATTCAGTGGAATTTTTTACGAAATGTTTCAGCCAAACATCTGCGCAAAACATCCATTTAGAACACAGATGCTTGTACTACGAAGCAGGACCTAACAACAAGTCGAGATTCTAGTTTTCGTAAAATTTACTCTATACGCTATCAGACCAGTTATTACCCTGATGACAGCAGTAGTAAACTCCTCTGAAACGTCGGTTATCTACCAGACCATGCTGTGCAATGTTACAGAATAAAACCACCGTTCAAACTCGTCACGGTGAGAACGTCAAATCTCAGGTAATATGTATTTATTATTTTATTCCTAATATTTCTCTTTCTTCCCTCCTGCATTTTTTCACTGCTTTCTCTTTTCCTATTATATTTCCTCTTATCTCTTTTTACTAATAGACGCCATTAAACGCAATGAAACTTCAAAATAGGAGAACAGCTCAGCAGTAACATTAACGAGGTACATACATAATTCAAATGTGGGTCTGGTCTCTGATTATTTTTCTGCTATTTTGTCTCATTATCTGCAGACGAATACGTGGATACACTGGAATATGACAGATCATCTCCTTCTAAACTGTTACCTACTTATCTTTCACCATCTTATTCTACTTTTGTACAAGCCTATCAATTCATACAGCGTCATTCAATTAAGACTCAGTATCACCCTTCATTAATCTTAATTGTATGCGTTTTATTGTATGTGTTTTCTGTACCAGCGACAGGAACAAATGTTATGAGCTCAATATATATATATTTGGAATGAATAGCATTCTTTCCACCTGCGACGGTCTGTAATTAATACACTGAAATAAGTGGCTTTTCTTTGCTAGCAACTCAGTCATGAAACAGTAACTCTGTTCAATGAATAGCGCTTACCGACCCAACATATCGTGAGAGATGAACTGTATAGAACGTATTTCTCTACGTGCGTGAAAACACAATTCCATGTATGGTAACTCATTTCGTTAAGAATTTGTTTGCAATCTTTAGTCATCTTTAAGGTATGTTTATTCCATGGCTTCGAAGTCTTCCAAATTTGTACAGTCTTCAGAATCTCATGACAAACAACTGTTTTATATTACATAATGGGAGAATTCTGAGAATAAATATTAACACTACGTTACATTGAGATGAGTCAATGTGGCGAAGTTAAAATTCACGTACACATATTTCAGTGTCATTTGTATAGAGGCCCCTTTTAGATAACATTGAAGTTCAGTGCTTCAGTACATTTCGTAGAAACTAAGAACTCTAAGAGAAATCAAGAGTATTTTAATTAATTTCACTGAATTGTTCAATGCAGTCTTTAAAGTTTTACATAACCCATTGTCCTTGATGCTAATTTATTGAAAATTTACACCATGGATACCGCAATCAGTAAAGAATATTTTGAGTGGCTGAGCGACTGTTAGCTTCTCAAAAAGGACTCAGTTCCATTAAGTAAGTGAGGAATTAATATATGCTAACTCTGTTGTTAGCAACTATAAGAGGAAAGCACCAATCAGTATATGTACAAATTACTTCGTAAATATTATATATATGCCATATCTTACTAATCACAGGCTTAGGGTATTTTCCAGTTAGTTGGTAAACAATGTTGTTTGTTAAAAGAGACATTGAGCCGACCTGAATAGGACGTTTATAATACATGAAACTTTTATAACGTACTCCATGATATATGTATATATGCTAAAAAAACTATATTATCATCCACACCGCCGTGAAAATAACAAATCTCACATTGGCATATCTTTTATGTGACAGGTTTTGTTGCTAATAAACTAAAAATAATCACTGATCATTGCGAGAAGCTTGAGATTTGTACTCACAAAATATTATTTGCGTGGTTAAATCAAGTAAAATAGTGTGTCACGAGCAACTGACAATTTTCATCGAAAAATGTTGATGTCTAAGTTTAGTTAGCAAACCTAGCAGTAGATGGGCGAAAATACAACTGTTAAGATGTAAATATCTTAAAGAAATAGTGTATGAAAATGTGAACTTAGTTCATCTGGCTCAGGAAATATTCCATTGGTGGTTCCTCTGATTAAGACAATGAATCTTCAGGTTCCATAACAAGCAGGGAAATTTAATGACTAGCTGAACGACTTTATTTTACCAAGAAGGACTCTGTTCTATTGAATTATTTTATCACTAATTAAGACTTACCCTTAACATTCAGATTTCGATACCTGTCAAATAAAATTCGTCTGGCAGCTTAGTTTGCAACTTCAGAAGGCATACAATCCTGTATAAACACACCTCACTGTTCACACGCTTATATCAGCTTACCCACGTCCAATAAGCTGTGTCACTTGACAAGACTATCTAGTTTTCAAGATGGTAATGTGCTTCTACGCGCGTCTTCTCGCCTCGGGCTCTTTCATTGGCCAGCTTCTGAAACGTCACTCTGTTAACGGCAGTTTTACTGCAGCGTAAATTTATTACGTCCTTGATCGTTCAGTCGTTTAACGATAAAAAAACGCGGAAATAAAAATGAATGCTCGTACCGGTCAGCATAGTAATGTAAACATTTAATGTCATCTGATCATTCCGCCCGAATGAATTATTAATAGATCTAATTGCATTTTTAAAGTTTAGTAGACTACGGAATATTTATCGCCATGCTCTTCTGCTAGAAGCTATTTTAAAATTGTTCCATCTGCCCCCCCCCCCCCCCGAATAAATGTAGGCCTAACTGCTCACCTCTGCATTAAACCAAACTGAAGTACGAGATATATAATCAAATAAAATTCTGTAAACAGGGTCTCTTAATAGCCAATTATGAATTGTTCTTGTTGGAATGTTTAATCATTTACGTAGCCCAAGTTTAAGCCGGTAAGGAGTGTGTGTGTATCCCTCCCTATGAATTTTGAACCAACTAGCGGATATTTATGAAACTCAGTGTGAAAATCATGCCAACCCTGCACTTTCTAATATCCCTCCATCAATAATACCAACATAAGAGGTGCGAAGTTCTGAGGGATCCTGAAATTAGGAATACATATGAAAATTTATCTTAAGAAAACATACAACTATTAGTCATTTTCTTATTGCATGTGAAACAACCTTGTGGCTTCGCGATATTAATATTCAGTTTTAGACTTTACGGTGATAACGTCGATAATTTCAGTTAGTAAAATTTTGTATGCGTAAGTGTGCACACTTTTGTTTCGTTACAAACTTAGTGACTGGAAGACCTTGGAGTTCTTATCGGGCAAATTACAGTAGCCGGAATATACAGCCTGATAGTGGTATTCGTTAATAGAAGAGTGTCACTAATTTGTTGGGCTACAATGGCTTTCTTCCACATCCCTTACAATCCATTATTCAATAATTATCTTATCATTTGACGCTACATAATCTTAGCCATTGAATAGATCGTTAAATACACCATAAATTAATTTTTACTTATTGTTACAGTCTTTACGACTTTGATTGCAGCTTTTGAAGAAAGTATCGATAGGTCGTTAAAGACCGTCTCTCTCGTTATAGGCCTACTTTCACTCCAACTTAATGACTGTCTCGTGTAGCCAAGTCACAATAACCTGTCAGGTCCCGCGACTGAGGTACTTATTACTTCATACTGTCATTTAAAACACAGAAAGAAATATGTATGCATAACGCTACAATCCTTGTCGCTATGTTATTGCCCCTAGAACAGGGGTTTTTAACCCGCTGTCTGCGGGCCGCATACGGCCTTCCGTTATGTTTTGTGTGGCACACGAACATTTTTTTTAAACTTAATGTCTTATCTGTGTGATGAAAAATAAAAAGCCTTATTAATGTAATCAGTTTTGGACTGTGAGAAAGTGTTCAGATTAATGAAGAACATAAAAAAGTAGGATGCGTCTTACTGATGAACACTAGAAGAGTTGCATGCGAATCTTGGAGATGGAAATTAAACCGGGAACAGAAATATTATTTGAGAAAAATCAGAGTCATATGTCTCACCTGTGGCTGATTTTGTTGAACAAATTTATTGTGATGTATGAATTGATTCGTGTTCATGTACAAAATATGAGTGTAGCCTTCATTAAAGTGCCCAGTATTGTTAGATTTTAGCCAAAATTGTTATGTACTTATACGTTTAAGTAAAACACACTATTATGAAATTTAACGAGAATCAGTTTAGCGGCTCTCGAGTTCAACATAAATGGTGCATTTAATAAGTAAATTTTATCACTTCTGTTGCAGACGCTCCAAACATGAAGTAATGTATCTTTTTCATTAAACCAATTGAACTTTATCTTAATTTTATAATGAAATAACGTCTGTTTGTGTTTATGGGAAACGAAACAAATTGCTGTAAAATAATTTAACATTTTGAGCTGAAATAACTTTATTTCGTTTGGACAGTGAGGTGAAGTGAAGGGAGGTAAATTTGGGTGAGGATGGGAAGGCTTCATAAGTGTAGAGAAGGTCCTGATGAAATGTGAGTGCATCAGTTCATGACGTATGTAATTCATTACTGTTACTGTCTTATGTCTAGTTGGTATTAATTTTTAAGTTATATACTTTAGGTTATATGGTTTTGTAATCTTATGAGTTGTTTTGTTGTGTCTTATTGTTTTTGTTGTGTCTTATGTTCTGTTGTGTCTTATTGTTTTGTGTCTTATTGTAGGACCACTACCACCGGGTAAAAACCCATTTGCAGTCAAAAACAAATAATAATAATAATAAATAATTTTAGAAAGGCGAATTAAAGTCTTTGAGGATTATAAAATAATTACTAAGAATCTCATCATACAACACAAAAGGTTTTACAATTGAATAAAATTTTTATTGGATATTATCCATCGTCTAGTAAATATAAAACGTAAAAACGACGTTTCGGAGATGGGACTCTATCTCCGTCTTCAGGTTCCTACACAGTTGGGATTAGCTCTATCTAGTGGGCCCAACTGTGTAGGAACCTGAAGACGGAGATAGAGTCCCATCTCCGAAACGTCGTTTTTACGTTTTATATTTACTAGACGATGGATAATATCCAAGAAAATTTTTATTCAATTGACTCTTCACCATCGTCAAGAAGTTTTAGATTTGAAGTTTTACAATCTATCTAAATTACACAACAAGGACATTTAAATTATTCAGTTAGAAATCTGATTAAATTTGCAACGATTGGACCCATGGGATTAGGGAGATGTTCATCCTTTACAGACTCTTCATCGTGGATCCAGCCTTGAACAAACATGGTGAATGAGGATTCATGCAGTGATGGAGGCGAGTGGCGTAACACCTGAAGGACACAGTACATTCGTATGCAGTGCATTGCCTCTTCGCAGTCCTTTTGAAAAGAACTTTATTGAAACGTTCGGTATGTGACCTCTAACTGTATACAATTAAGTCAGGTATGCGAGAGCCTTGTTTCTTACGACGACAGTAAATATTTATGACAACGTAGTGTCAACTCTTCAAACACACGTGAAGCACATGAATTACTTCCGTTTAAACAAATATACGAACATTTTACGCTTTAGATCTAGCACATGTAAACGAAAATCAAGCACTTTAGAACTCAGACCGGAAGTAACATAGGCGTACAGCTGTAGTAATTATTTCATTCATTCGTAATCTTCTTTTATTTATCCGTATGTGGCTTTTCTCTGTCTATTACTGATTGCAACTATTTGTGTCAGATGTCTGTTAAGGAAGCATACCAATATGTCTGCCAAATTTGAAGAATAACTAAATTAATTTAATTACTTTTAGATCCGTGTCAATAGGTTCGACAGCAAATCGAAGGTGAACACTATATTTTGCTTGGACGTCTGTATCCGATTCTTGACCAATCATTAGTGTAGCACATTATCATTGATGCAAACACATTGCACGATAAACGTCATTCAAGACAACCGGAAACAGCACTAAGATATTGGATTTATCTCCGCCCTCATGAGCCTCGATAATCTTGTCAGTAAGATAAAATATTGAAGATTGAGACTGCATATCTCAGCCACATGTCTAGGCCAAAGTCCATACATACGTGGGTAGTACTGAAATTTGTAAAGTTCGATCACTTTAATAGCTACTTAAAACTGAAGAGCCAAAATGTACTTGTACGTAGTCCTGCATACTTTTTAATCCCTTGGTATATTTTGACGGAAATTTATGTAGGATATCACTTGCGTGTATACTAGCTTCATTCAGATTAATTAATTTTAAGCGATAACTTAAGTGAAATGTCCCTAATACAGAAGTGTTCATTTAGGCCTGTTTTCGTATGAATCCCTTTTACAGATTTATGCGTAACTTGGTTCGTGATACTAATGACCTGTAAAACAAATGTTATCGTATGTAGGTCTACTTACTAATCGATACTTGTTTACACTTGAGGAAAACAATTTCCTGAATAATGAACTCCCATGGTTTTGTCACGCACACTGAACATTTTCGTGTAATTATTTACAAATCTGTACATCAAAACCTTCAGATTCAGTTTAAAATCTGTAAATGTTACGGAATGCTTTAAATAAGCCCAGGTGTGTCTCTGAACAAAGTAAATAGGCCTGCAGTTAGGTAAAAGATGTTTCAGTAGTAATATTATATTGTTTCCTTGAATAAGTTTGTAACATAATTTATCTTCTTCATATCACTCAGCTTCATTTTGAAACGATTTAATGAATTGTTGTAAACTTGTACTTGTTTAAATCACATAGACCTTCCGTTTGGAAAGCATTGCTTTTCCAATTCAGAATTTTGTTTATTTTGATAATGAACTTGCATATGATACGAGCAGACAGAAACTAAATTTTGGTGTATTATTTTGCCACACATTTTTCTATGCTTTGAAGTTGTAGATTATTGTCAGCTATGATCAAGTAGAACTGGTACACGAATTATTAAATTACTTGTAATAAAATTACTATTACATTCATACCATCATCACCGTCGTCATAGTTATAATCATCACTTTGTTTGGCAGGTGATTTATAAATTATTTAGCAGGATGTTGGAGAAAGTTGTCTCCAGGACTTGCTTGTAAGACTTTGAATCATAACCTAACTTGTTATACCACTTTGCGGTGTTTCTAATCCATCATTTTGAATTCAAGGGCATTTATATACGTTTGAAAATAATTCAGTGTGATAACAGCGGTGATATCTTGTTTAATCCTATATTCTTATCGGAATGTTTTGTTGATTTATTGTTAAAATATTTCCGTAACGATATTTTGATAAATCTTCATACTTTGCTTTTTTAAAATATCCTAAATATTTTTACTATTAATAATATATTCCTCTGTGATTCTTTCTTCGTTGATCGTTGTTTTAAAATGTCAAATATTCTACTAATTCTAATGTTTAATACAACAAATTATATTAATGTAAAGCATTAATAATAACCAGAACACAAGTCACGCGTACATTAACACATAGTTCAAAATAACACACTATTTTAGTGCGATTTGGTATAAGTGTGAAGCCACGTTTAAAATGTTAAGGAAGACTTTCGGCAGCCGCATTCGAACCTCACACAAACAACTGACACTCCAAGCGGCTTTTTGGGTGCGCCTTAATTATTTAAAATCAGTAGAGTAAAGATGCATTTCACGGAGAAGGGGCCATTTAAAGTCTGTGCACATAAAGGGAAAGTAGAAACTAGTATATGCGTAGCTTGTGCCACATTATACTCTAAAACGTATTGATAATGTCTCATTGTTCGCATACACGAACAGTAAGTGATGTTGATCTTCTGTGTTGTGACGCTGTGTGGATTCGTAGGTAGAAACCAGAACTTCATCTCTGAAGATGGAGCCAGTGTTCATGCAAAACGAAGGTATCTACATGCGAATACACCTGGTTTCAGACCCCAGAAAAAGAACTTCTTCATTTTTATCACTTTCAGAACCTCAAAACTCAAATACGACGTGGTTTTGCTAGAAATATTTTATGACTAGTCTTAGCTGAATCCGCATAATTAAATTATCTGTATATAGTTTCGTAGTTCATAATGTTATGCAATTTTTTATGGATATATTACCAGCTTCTTTTACTAACTGTTTGTTTGCCAGTATTTACATCACCAGTCGCGTTTAAGCCCAAAACGCAATATTCAGTGGTACCTTGTTTATATATTTGATTCAGAAAAAAAATACACTAATTTAGATCACTGAGTTAACATAAACAACGCATTTATTACGAAATACTGAATGAGTTGCGTAAGACGTTAAAATTTATTTAAAACATGTTGAAGATAGTATTATTTATACATTACACAACTACTATAAGTATTATAACTTCACATTTCAATATTCCTCGACTTAATTTGTCTCATTTGCATTTTAGTTTTTTTGTTGCGACATCAACGTTGCTTTATATTACTTTGACTTTACGTATGGTACGTATCATTCACAGTTTACTTACAATTCGTGTGAATTATCACTGCTTACTGTATACGTAGTTATCGCTGTTTTCAAGAAACAATTTGTGTATAACCTTGTTTTTACTTTCTTAATCTTAAAGTAGCCGCACTGGCGAAACGTTCTGTCTTGTAAGTATAGCTCCTCCGTATGTAAAGTATAATAGTATTTTCAATGGCTTTTAAAGGAATTTTAACATTTCAGTCTCTCTTAATAATGACGTTTATTTTGATATAATTATCAGTTTTCTTGAATCAAGTACAAATAATGTTCCACTGATGATTGCCCTGTAGGAATGAAACTTTTCTGATGCAAATACAAGCCAGAAAATAATAAGTACAAATATTTGGTTTTTATAATATTTTAACACACTACTGTTCCATGGTGTGAAGAGTTTTTTGTTTCTGAATTATTTGTTTTCTTCGCATTTTTACATTGTTTAAATTACAAATAAAATTCAAAAAGTTCAGGAAGTTGGGTTCTGCTTCCGTCTTCAGCTTTTAAGTGTATTGTGGGCTTAAGCCTCTTTCATCCTTGGAATCCTGCCGTTTGGCTATGAGTGGAATCGTAGAGATCAGAGACAGGTGAATAAAATAAATAATTATTAGGTGAAATAATGACGTAAAATTAATTTGAGTTCCCAAAGTAATAAACATTAACTGAAAGAAAACCTGTCTCAGAAAGAGAGAGTGAAGGTAAAACAATAAAAAAAGATAAAGTAGGTTAAAAGGGCAGCTGGAGATATGGAGGACACGAAGTATGCTGTGGCCAGGTATTTTCACTTTCTAATGATCTTCCCTACCTGCACGTTCAGAATATTCTTGCAGGAAGTGTTTGACTGTTTAGCAGTGAATTCATTGTTTCGTGTGCCTCTACGGATGACCGTACATTTCAGAAATGAAACTTTCCTTCAGAGATCTTCACACGAGCTGCAGAAACCGTACTTCAAATCCAACAAACTGAAGACAAGGATACCTACGAAGCCTTGAAATTGTCACAAGACAGACAAATCCTGAAACACTCGGTGAGTTGATTGAAAATATTTTTGTAATTCATTCATTAATCTTACACCACAACGATTCTAAAGTTATATTGACACTTCATAAGATATAGTCATAATTATATGCAATTTTAAGTATAGATTTATATTAAAAGGCGTTTGAGGTTAACTTTTACTGTTACCGCGCGGTCATATATGCAGTTCTTGATGCCCAAAACATTGAAATCCTGTGTTGGAATCTCACTGTCAGCATTAATTTATGTCAACGTTGTCCTGTGTTATACTGGCCTGTGTAGGCAAAGGCCTTGCGTCTGGATGGCCACATACAAGGACCCCGTCCGCGAAAACCTACAAGAAGCAGCTCATCTTTCTCGCGATTTACGAACTTTGGTCTTATGAATTTTCGTTACAACGTACCATGTACATTTATACTATTTTTCATTTTACTAATATTATTTCCACCATAACAAAGAACCCTGTGCCACAGGTGACTTCCAAGGTATCCAGTCACATCAGAACCATAATGATGGGGAGAGGGTTGGTTCCCGAAACGTCGGTTTACTACCATAACCAGTTGACGCTGCCGATTGCCCGAGAAGATTTTATTGATTGTATTCGCCTCTAAAGTCTCAAATCCTATATTTCCAGGAAGAACATTTCATTGTAATTTTTCTGCAGTATCTGGACAATGGCATATCCCGGATCGACGTCAGATGCACTGCAGAAAGTAGTGGGAGGCTTCGGTCGTTGGCAGGCCGGTGTTAGCATTCTGATGGCATTGCTGAAGCTGCCAATAGCCTGGTTTCAGCTCGGCATCATTGTCCTGGAGGCACGTACTGACTTCTGGTGTGCCAGACCCCATGGTCTGTATCGTAATTTTACCGTGGAGGAATGGAGAAATCTCAGTCATCCTCGCCTGGGAAAGGTAAGTCACTTTAAAACAACAATCCGAGAATTATAAGGAATGGAAAAAACATTAACACATGCTGTTCTGCTTGTTTCAGATCTCGTGTAATCCGGTTCGCTCATTTTATTTATCTGATTGTACTTCCTGCTTTATTTGACGTGTTTACAGGGTGGTTATGACGCATGCAGGATATACGACCTCAACTACACGATAGATATAGTGCAAGATGTAGCCGAAGGGAGCAGTACTGTCGCGTGCCAGAACTGGGAATACAGCAGGGACATATTCAAGGAAAACATTGTAACAGAGGTCAGTTCAAACTTTTTGTACCACGATCTATTAATTCGACTAATAAAATACATTCCCGCTTCTTTCCTGAACGATACCATTTAAATCGTAATAGAAGAAAAATAACAATTAAGGGGAAAAAATTTACTTAGTGGTGCTACCTACCCCGAGCCAACCCAAATATTAAATTTTACGAAAACCCGTTCAGTTGTATCCATGAAACATGCGGACAGGGTCGTCTGACGTGTTCCCTTGTTGCAGTGGGACCTAGTCTGCGGTCGATCCGTGTTGGTAGACGTAGCACAAGCGACTTTCATGGCTGGAGTTCTGTTGGGCAACGTTGTGTTTGGCATTGTTGCTGACAGGTGGGTGTAACACAACCTGTTCTCACCAAATGATTTCTGTGCAGATGTCACTGCCCTTCGCCGCACCGCAGGACGCTAAGCAATCATACCGTTGCTCTGCTTATAGTTATAGCGACTCATCTGATTGGCTCTATTTGAAATCAATTACATTCACGACAAAGTCCATAATTTTGCGTGAAAGTTAATTTAATTTATTTACCTACTACAAGCGTTCATAAACCAATTAATATACAACAAATAAGTCAAAGTAGAAAAAATCACATTTTGGAAGGTGGCTCTGCTTTCGTCATCGAGTGAAAGTATAAAAACGAATCTCTGCTGGTTCCGTTAGATAAAGTTGATTTCGATCCGTGTACCTGGGACCCAACCATTTACACTTTCACCTGATCACAGAAGCAGAACCAGCTTCCAAAACTACTTTTTTGAAAGAAACCTTTAGAGTAAGAGATGGAGGGAGTTGGAAGACTGTGAAGAATATTCGAACCTGAGAGGAAGAGAATGAAACGCAGAGCTTCGTAATTTTTGTTTGCCCTAATTTCATTAGTTAGTGTGATCAAATAAAATATGAAGGTTAGGACGAGATATGGAAAAGAATTTCAGTAGGAAAACCAGAAGTAAAGACCACATGAAAAACCTAAGTGCAAATGGATGAAAAATATTAACAAGGAATTTTAAAATATTCAGTGTGATGTGAACTTACCTCAAATGACTCAGGATGGCATCTGTAGTAAAATTTTGTGAAGACTTTAATTAATTTTCCGGGTCCATACAAGGATTGGAATTTCTTGTCCATGAGAGCAATTTTCAGCTTCTGTTTACCAAAAGACCGCGTCTGCTAGCTGATTTGAACGTTAAGGCCAAGGGTAATCTATGCAAAATTGGGACAGGACACCCATAGGAGTTTGAAGCAGGAACTTAATTTAGAAGCCTGCTGAGTTATATGGAGGTTTAGTTTCTATCTTAGTATTTATTACGATACGTCAGTTTGTTTATGATATTTGGTGGAATAATCACCATTTTTCTTAGAATAATACGAAATACATAAATACCTCTGTGGACAAAATGCAGAGTTATTAAATATTAGGGAAATAGTAGGCCTGCATATAATTTTCGTTCTTCTTTAAAGGGTT
This sequence comes from Zootermopsis nevadensis, assembly GCF_977971745.1. Taxonomy (NCBI): domain Eukaryota; kingdom Metazoa; phylum Arthropoda; class Insecta; order Blattodea; family Termopsidae; genus Zootermopsis; species Zootermopsis nevadensis. Next base: position 14,095,294 of record NW_028259142.1, read on the forward strand.
AAGTGGCCTAGGTTCACATTGTAGTACGTGAATTTCTGGAGGCCATCCATCTGTTGTAGAACCATTAGGGCTTTAGTGACACCTTGGCTTATTAATCTGTAATTAGATACTGACAGAACATTCGTGCAGTTTTTGAGTTTACATTCTATGGTTCAAGATCGGTAGTCATGGCCTCTTACATTAGTCACTCCAGAAAGGTAATGAGAAATGCAAATGTAAACAAAGGAAAGTCTATTTTTTGTACCCAAGCCTTTAATCGTGTTACTTCTTAGTATCCACTGGCCTTGCCGAGAGAGAAATAGAGAGTCCGGAAAAACAACGCAGTGAGCTCACATATCGATAGTGAACGGAGTTATGTCCGTTTAAACACTGTTTCAATCGTGTCTACAAAGTGATTAATTTCCCTAGCGTTTTTCGATCAAAATATTCAATCCGTTTCTAATTTCTACCATAGCTGTATGTTAACACAATCCATAGACGCCACAAGACACTGTGTAACGTGTGTTTGATGCCTCTGTTTTGCAGAATGGGTCGCAAACTGCCGCTCATAGTGGCAATTGCCCTGCAAGGCGCTGCTGGTGTCCTGTCAGCGCTCTCACCCTGGTTCAGCGGCTTCCTAGTGGCTCGTTTCCTCACGGCTTTGGCTACTGGAGGCACCATGATCATCAGCTTTGTTCTAGGTTCGCAGGCTTGCTTCGTATTTTCGTGCTAAATAGCATTTCCCAGCCGGTGGTCTGCGGATCTTTGCCATTCACGGCCGTTTTTAACCGGGACCAAACAGAACATGCCCAACTTTACTGGGTTGTGGATAGAAGGAATACAAATGCAAACAGAAAAAGTTATCGAGGAAATGAAACAGCGAGCTACAATGTATTGCCACCGGGAAATAATTTTTATTGTATGGTCAGTGTATGCTTTCTTATATTTTAACCTCCCACTACTCTGATCCCCACAGATTCGCCCTGAATACAGTAAGTATTACACCGGTTCGAAAATTCTAGTCATATTATGCTCCTTTTGAGACAGATGAAAAATTTGTTTTTCAAGTTGCGTTATCGTAGGATTTGAGATTCTCGCGGCGGTGAATACGAAGATGGCTGCCTTGCTCTTCCATTAATAGTCCCAGATGATGGAGGCAGCAAGGACCTCTGAAAACGTTGGTAAACTACACGGCGCTACAACCCAGAAGATAGTCGTCTTCGTTGCCGTGCTGAACATTTTGGCTACTACATTTTTCATATTCTTTGTTTGCGGTGTTAACTGTGGCTGGCCGTGTGTTGAGGATGGGGACACTGAATTTGGGGGTCTGTCGCTGTATCTTTCAGAAACAATGAGATGAAACACCATTAAAGTCTCTTTGAATCAAAAATATGCCTGATAAATGTAATGTTTTTATATGACCTCGTGGGTGATTATGGCGTCTCTTTGATTTTAACAACACGTTAAGTCAGGCATTATAATGCTAATAAACGTATGTCAAACAGGCTCGTATTATTTACATTTGTAGTCTGTTATTTGTACCTTGCAGAGTTCAGCCGACAGGAAAGGAAAACCGTTTCTCTGACACATATTAGTTATACACCAGCAGACGTGGCCATATTAAGAAACGTGGAATCTCATGTGTTTTGCTTTCTTAATCAGCAATCCATTAAAGTATTTTGCACAAATGCTGTCGGCATAACCTTATTCGTTCTGTTTGGAACAGGAATGCTCGTAGATAAATTCCAAGAAATATAGTATGGAACAAAATAATGTGAACAGAGTATGACAGGTTTCCACTCAATGAAACGGCAGTTCTATTTATCTTTCACAGTATAGAAAACATGAATTACGAAACAGTCGTTAATAACTACAAATAAGCCTCATTATACTTCATTAACTGAATTATTTCTCTCTTTCTTCTAGTCATGGAAATCGTCGGTGACAAATGGCGCACAACAATAGCAATTTTATATCAAATTCCATTCTCTCTGGGAATGTGTGTAATGACCGGGATTTCTTACATCCAGAGAGACTGGCGGGACTTTCAGTTCACTCTTTCAGCAATATCGATGGTATTCGTTGTCTACTGGTGGTGAGTATTAAAGGCTATGTACTTGTCGGCAGGCCTGTCTTAGCGACAGTTACAAACCGAAATTACACTTAGATACGAGCTAAGAGCATATTAAATTCGAGGATTAACAACTGTCATTTTATCTTCTCGTCTCGTGTTTTAAAATTTATTTGTTTCTTCTTTTTATTTAGGTGTGAAATTTGGTCGGTCACCGGAAGTAAAAAACACATTCAGTTTTGGAATTGGTCATAACCTCATAAAATTATTGTTATTCTACAGGGAATCCAATTTGTCCTTAGACCGGCCGGCTAGAAAACTGTTCACCCACGCATGTCCACTACTGACCGCCGAAACGTCTCTTTGTCTAAATGAAGTATAGTTTTGAACAGAAATTATTCATAGACGATACATTTGTTCAGCGTCCTTAATGTAGAAAATGCCTCAGGAAATTTCGTATGGAGCATCCTGACAGTATTGTGACAAAATTATGTTCTACGGGTTCGGTGCTGGACAAACAGAAATCTCGACACCAGAGCACAGAAAATCCTCATGTTGTTCATTAATTGGCATTGCATGATTTAAAAGTTGGGGTTTGGTGTTCAGTTAGTACGCGGAGGATAATTGGGTCCTTGTTTTTTTCACGAAACAATTCCGAACGTTATATGAGATTGACTCTATCACCCTTCTTCAATCAACTGACTGCTCAAGAAAAATTGTACTGGTATTTTATGCAAGATACAAACTGCATTCAATTCTGTGGTTGCCTTGCATGACGTCTTCTACGAAAAAGTTATAAGTCGAGGATTGTGGCCTTCGTTATCACCCGATTTAAATCCTTGTGACTTTTATTTGTGAGGCAGGCTGACATAAAAGTGTGTGTGAGCAAACCGCAATATTTAGAAGAACTTCAAGAAATTATTAGGCATTAAATATCCACTATTTCCGTACAGCAACTTCGACGTGTGTCTACTCTCACGATGACAGGTATGCGAAGAAGCAGTGTCGTCACTTCAATACTCTTCTATAAATAAAGGAAGTTAAACTACAACGTAAAAGTGGGCCTAGTTTAACCGTATATTGAACATGGGATTTGTCGCGGCGTTTGAACAGGTTCATCCCCGAGTCTCCGCGGTGGCTGTTGGCTGTGGGCAGAAAGAAGGAAGCCATCCGCATTATGGAAAGAGCTGCCCGATGGAACGGGCGAGACGTAGGTGTGGTCAAGGAAGTTCTGCAGAATCTCACATCCGAGCAGGAAGCTGTGAGCGCTGGCCGTAAGGCGACCCTGATCGACCTGATTCGTACACCGAACCTTCGTCGAAACTCTTTGTCTCTGTTCTTCAGCTGGTTCCTGGCAGGCCTCATCTTCTTTGGCTTCACACAGAGTCTGGGAAGGATTGGTGGGAACATCTTCGTTACCACAATCATAGCAGGTGAGTAAGACAGGATGCTTGGTCGGTCGTGATGTAGAGGAAAGACCATGGGTACAGCAAACAAGTCCCTGTGCAATTTTATATTAAATGAAACAAAATGCTAGATTGAATAAATTTCAGTCTGCATACGTTTTATCCAGCTGTAAAACCATCTGTAGAATTAATTTTTTATTATTATGACATTCGGAATTACAAACGTATCCTAGCTACGATATATGTGGTCAATCAATAGGCATTATACTCCTAGCAGACGATAATTCAGAATGGATATAAAATTATATTTCTGTTCAGATGTTTTGCCCACACTTGCCTTTGTTGGTTGCATTTTGGCTCCAACAGCAGATACTTACAGATCAATTATGAGATTCTTCATCCTAACCAAGAGAATTAATCCCTCGAAACTCAAAGAACTACTTTTCGTTAACTATTTATATACGTGGCCCAATAAAATAAATATTTATTGTGTTTTAATCAATATTGTTTGATGATTTGAAGTACATGTGAGTATATTGAACTTTCCAGGCATCATAGGTGTGCCTGGGACGTTGTTATGCATGTACGTAATTCGCTTCGGGCGGAAGAAAACCATCTGCATATCCCACATTGTTTCCGGAACTGCCTGTCTGCTGCTTGTAGCTGTTCCTACTGGTCAGTATCGCAGTCCGTAATACTGAATTTCCTATTATTAACTCCATACAATAAAAATATAATTGACATTTGATTTTATTTCTCTCTAAATCTGGGCTTTGCTATTATTCTTTTCAGGAATGTTTCCTGGGGACTGGCCACGTGTGCTCCTGTCAGCGATTTCACTCTCCGGAATGAGTCTGACCTTCCCAACCCTCTATGTTTTTTCTGGGGAAATCTTTCCTACCGTGGTCCGAAACGTCGGAGTCGGTTCGTCATCCATGTTCAGTCGTTTAGGATCTGTGCTCGCTCCATTCGTCAAGTCTCTGGTAAGTAACTGTGCACAGCAGATGACTGTCGATCCAGAATTCGACGAGGTATCTCGTCACTAACATGAGCATTTCCTCGGGTCAGATTTGTCGTCGCCCGTTCCACTGATGATCGTATCAGCCCGCTAATGAAATTTCGAGATAAGTGACTTATTTAATATACATATCTACTTCTTTATTGAAATACCTTATGCATGTTCCTATATTGGTTTACTTTACTGTGTAATTATGTAATTATATACTGAAGATATGTCCATTTTCTGTTGCTTACAACGTTCGGAATAATTCTGCAAGGCCAAGTGCTTGTAAAATTTTACTACAAACTAATCTTACGCGTTATCTACGTTATTTTGTAAGAAAAGAAGGATGTGAGGTTCTCGCGACGGTGAGTAAGACGACTGTCATACAAACGTACGTACGTACATTACATTTAATATCTCCGCGAAGACCAAGACGTCATCAGTGACTATACAAACTACTCGTGCAGCCGTCTATCTGTGGCTTGCTTATCAGACGTAATGTGTTGGATTGTGTCGCCGTAGTGACCTTAGAAGAAAGTCTGTTCTGATAAAGGGAGTGAATTATTGAGCATTCTGAACAACTGTTGCGTTTTCATTAATACACGCCATATGCCTATAATAGTATCACTTATACAGATTAAGGAGTGTATGAGTATTATTATGTGGAAATAGAACGGTGGAAAATGAAAGTTTAAATTATGCGTTCTTTGAACTCCAAGCGGTTCTCTTGTGCCCCATTGCTTCTTGATCCATTCTTAATTCTGTAAGATGATGAGTACTCGTGTGTGAGGAATGTAGCGGTAAAAAATAAAACGTTGCATTCAATATTTATTTTCATTCTTATTAACGTTATGGGATAATTTTTAGCTGTTTTTGGCTCAAAGAATGTCTTTGGAACTTATGTTTTTTCCCCCCCAAAGATTACGCTTTTCCAGTGCTGTTTTAAGATTAGGAGTTGTTAGCCTCCGCCAAGCTCTGAAGCTTTGGGATCACCACTTATCGGCTGTCCGCGAATGCGTATTCACTACGTTCGCCACTGACCTCTTCAACCGCAACCTGAGCGCGCGTCATACCAAGGTAACAAGAGGATTCAAGAGATGGAGATTACTATTAGTATCAGAAATTTATTTCCAGGGTGCTTTTGGAGACTTCTGGCCGCCATTGATAATTGGTTGCTGTTCTCTGCTGGGAGCTGCTGTGATTTTCTTCCTTCCAGAAACGAAAAACTGTGGACTGTCTGATACGCTGGACGATGGAGAACAATTTGGCAAGTACGTAGTAGCATTCTGTAGTATGCACATTTTAAAATGGATATGAGGTCGAGTGGGATTCACTCCAGATTCGTTAAATGTGTGTCTTAGCATCTCGAGGACACCGATCGACATTTATGATAACCTATTCTTAATTCTTCTCGGACTGCCAGCCGTGTAAGGTGGCTTAATAAAGAAAACACCAATGTTTCGAGAACCATCTTTGTCTTTGTCCTCACGATAGCCCGAGAAGAATTTATTATACTTAGTCGCCGTGAAAGCGACAGATCTTAGGATAACCTGTCTGCTTTAGGCCCATAAGTATTACTGCAGTTCCTTTATATGTTGTAATACCTACGTATAATGGGTTGCCCAGTGCAGACGTGAACCACGAGAGTCCGAAAACATTCTGTAATGTGAGTATCTATAATTGTGACTGAAATACCATTATGTGTATGTATTCAGATAAATTTATTTAAAATCGCCTTTCTGAACGTTGATTTTCAGGAAACATTCCCAAGACAAGGAAAATAGAAACTACATCCAAGTATCACAGCTGCAAAGCGACCCCGTCTGATGTTAGGGCCTACTGTTGAAGTCGACTCCTTTAAGCTAGGTGACACTTTAAGTTTTGAGAAATGTTACATCTTATGTTATATTAATATTACTGTAAACTTTTTGCAATTGTTTTATAACACGTTAGTGTTTTAATTTTCTGAACTGAATAAAAGATTTATGACTGTTTAAATAAATTCCATTTCTTACAAGCCAATTTGTTCTCATTCACAGTCTACCAGATACGTAGTTTGGTCTTGCGTATTTTTAGACATTTTAATTCTTCACAGCAGTAGTATGATGTAATGGCTTTCAAGCAGCAGAAGCAATTGTTAGACTGGTTTATGTGAATAAGGGATTCGTGGTGAGTGAATTACTTACGTAGTTACGAAAGACTTGTTCTCCTTCAGCGATCGGGTCGCTAGTCTCGTGAACGATGCAGCATAGTTTTGCTTCGCTGCCCACAGTAATCATGAACGAATTCAAAGAAAGGAAGAAAGAATGGATTGCGTGGCGAATCGGTCGGGAAATGCCCTTAAAAAAACTCGCATGAAGCACCGAAATTCGCGAACGAAATGACTCGTTTGAAGGACCCTCTGTGAACGAATCTTTCATTTGAGCTAGCATGAGTGAGCTGTCTCGTGAACTGGTCCTGAGGTTATTGCTGTCTCCATCAACAGGGCGATCGCCCTGATGATGAAGGGTGGATGAAATGCTGGTAGACTTCTATTAGACTACACTGCGATACATCCCAGAAGACAGCTCTCATTGTACTTACCGCCATGATAACCTCAAATCCTACAATTATAATCCATTTTATATTCATTTTATGTTAATAAACGTGTGAACTCACTCATTTAAATGGCTTTATAATGTATCACTGAAATAGGTTAACAGGCCCTGCAATGTTTTATTGGTGAAAATATACTTGTTTAAAATCGTATTATTAGTTAATGGCGTGTTCTATTCAGAGACACTCCTTTATACAAACGCATTTACTTTATCCAAGTAGCAGTATACAGCGTCACAAAACATTAGTTTCAAAATGCATTAATCTTTTAAGGTGCAACCTCAAACTGAAGATTACCTTCCAGTTCTGCTGTTTGCTGTTGTAATGTCATTGTTTTTATGTATCACATTGTTTATTTAAAATGTCCACAGTGCAGACTTATCATATGAGGTAATATCATTAAAAATACTTGTTACTTTAATACTAGTCCTACCATATGTACCTTTACTGTAATAGCATGATCGCCAAAAACACCATTCATCAGTGTTTCGAAATCCACTGCAAAATATTGATGAAATCACAAACGAATGTAATGAAGTATTGTAATATGAAACTACAATGGGTTAACTTCATTAACGTAGCTCTTATTTAAGGATCCTGTTGTGGTCTTGGATTTCTTTATTTTCCTGCAAAATAAGTACAGAAATTATACATAAAATTTATGTAATGCTGAGAAATAAGATTAACACCATCGTTACTACAAAAGCAATTTTATCCTTTCATTTCTTTGCCATTCTTCAACGAGAACATTTTCAGAAAGTTTTCCCAACAAAATTATGTAGAATTGTGTATTCTTTATTTTCGCCTCATCCTAGCTACATGTCCAGCCCATTGTAGTCTCATATATTTCACTGCCCTGACAATACTAGACGATCTAGATCACAAAATCCCGCATTATGTATGATGTATATTGAGAGGCTTATCTGGTCCATGTTCATCGACACATAAGGGGAGGAAATCATGTGCCCTAGTAAAGCTATCGATCATTTTAATTTTGGATACGGTGGCCTTGTATAAAGCACTGTGTGTGCCGAACGTTGCAGCCGAGTGGTTATCTCTTTTCGTATTTCGGAAGTCCCAGGTTAAAATTTCGGCTCGAAGATTAGATATACTAAGTAGGGTTCTTGATTATTTTCCCAATACCTATATGCATTTTACTAACCGAATAGCTTAATATTTGCCAGGTGTCTTTTCTCTGTGATCATAAATTTCATTCACATTATTCTGAGAAACATTTCACTAGACTAATTTCATAGAATGTATCTACGACGTATTTCTGATTTTGTATTTGGGCGAGAGGAGATTAAAAATGTAAATTTAAAACTTTAAACCCTGATTGTTTGTGCTTGTTTAACATCTTTTAGTGGATAACAGACACTGCTGCTGTTTCAGATGCTTACTTTCCAAAATTCTCGCCCTCCTCTAACGTGTCTGGAAGCTCGGCGTTGGCTGTCTCTGGAAGCAAGAGACACAGCAGAGCCCCGAACAGCGGAAACAATCCGAACGTCAGGGGTGGCATAAACACGCCGAACATGCTCTGTGACAAACGAGCAAAATATTCAGCATAAAAATTATCTTATTAGCGAGTAAGTTACAGTAAATTAAAAACTTGTTATAGACTTTCCAAGGAGTATTAGTCAACTTCAAACACATTTAGGAATAACAGTTTTTGTTGAGAAGCTAATAGTCGAAGATTTTTGTCTTCTGGGTTGTTGCGCTGTGTAGTCTGGTCGATGTTAACTAACGTTTCAGAGGTCATACTGCCTCCGTCATCAGGGCGATGAATATGAAGATTTCTGTCTTGTGGGTTGTTGCGTTGTGTAGTCTGGTCGATGTTAACTAACGTTTCAGAGGTCATACTGCCTCCGTCATCAGGGCGATTCATCAGAAGACAGAAATCTTTGACCTATTTCTTTAAGATCGATTATCATATTATCGTCTCATCTACATTTATATCTCTCAAGTGGGTTCTTAGTTTGGGTTTTCCGACTAAATTTTTTATGCAAATATATTCCGTTCATTTATTACGTGTCGAAAAGGGGGGATTATTAACCTAATTATTATGCGTTCCTTGCACAAAGTGGGTACATAAGCGTTGTTGAGGGAGAGAGGAATACGCTATTGAGGACATTTGGAATCGACCGTCTGTCACAGCCGGCAGACTTGGAAGTGATATGGTACTCGCCAGAGAGGTGACGTAGGGAGCAACCATGGAGCCGATTCGGGCGCACATGGACGAAGATCCTACGCCCACGTTGCGCACCACCGTGGGGAACAGCTCCGCGGAGTACAAGTACACAGACGAGAAGGACACGGACATGCCCACAATCCCTAGGGCCGCCAGCGTCACCTGGGGCCACTCCGGCTCTGAAAAAGTACAACAGTCACTTTGCCTGATTTGCTGTGACGATCAGTGACCTAAATTCAAATATTTAGTTGATGCGTAACGCTTAACTTCACATCTGCTATACCAGCTGTTGACACATCAATTGTCGGCCATGTAAAACTTGAAATCCTACCGGAAACTACGTGTACCACCTGCTTTAACAACCAACAATTCTGCGTTTTGCCCGCAAAGTGTATATGTAGGTTTTGCTTGATTTTCAGAATAAACTGTGAATATTTCCCTAAACGGCATTAACTGATTGATACTTTGTAATGGTTCTGGGTTTTCTTTGAGGTAAGGACTGAATGCTTAAGTATTATTAAGAAGAGCTTCGGTTCCAGACGGTTAAGTGGAACCCTTGTTACCATGGTATCCTAAGATTGTGGATGGAGGAGACCGCCTTTAGATATGGAGGATAAATTAGATTATTCTGAATAAGCTGTAGCGAATAGACAAGCGGTGGCCTTCCACCTGCAGGATCGTCGTGCTCAAATGACAAAGAAATTTCTTTATTTGTGGAACCGGAAGGGTTACTGTAATGTTCTTAAACTGAGAGATCAATGCCAATACGTTAACCGATTTATATTTATGGTATGTCACTTTAGATCAGTCTCCTCTATTTCTCTGATGGTTTCAAACGTTCTCAAACATTCTAAAACCACGATAATTTCTTAATGTAAGATATAAAATTTCACGTCCATCCATGCAAAACAAATGTTAAAATTATAGTCCACTTCGTAAAATATTACTTTAACCTTTAGAAATTAATAAGCAAATAAAATATAGTAAGAATATGCAACAGTGGACAACTACAATAAAACAAAACGCTTACGTTGAGGCATTGCCATGATGAGAAGACAGGAAACTGCTGAGAGCATCTGCGTGGATATAAGCGTCTTTTTTCTTCCGATCCTTGCCATGAGGTATATACTCAGCGCAATCCCAGGCAATCCAAGTAAACCTGACAGGCAAATAAAAAGCTTTGCAAATTTTTGTTAGTGCTGCATATAAGAATGTACGGAATTGTAGAAAAGTAAGATTCAATGCAAAGAGAAGCCAGTACAAGTGATTTGACTCGGAACAAAATTTCGGTAAGTCTACTAATTAATTGAGCATTAAATTACTTATGAAACTAGCATCGATATTAAAATTTACGCCATTTCTTCGTGGCAAGAAGAGAACTGACCGGAAATGGCAACGTTTATGAAGATGTTGCCGCCGATCTGCCCCATGTACTGTGCAAGCCCATAAAAGCAGAGGCCGCAGACGATCCAGTTGAAGTACATGCAGAGGGTCTTGAGGCGCATGTTCGGAGTCCTGAACAAATCCAGGATGTTCGCCGGCTTTGTCTTCCCCGTATCCATGCTCTTGTTCTGTAATGTACACGTACAATGCAGTGATTAATGTGGAATGAAAGCTCATGTTAGAAGGCCGCATGTTTTCCAAATGCTGTTATTTTCAGGTATCCACGTGTACGTGATGTTCATTCAATGTTATTCTTCTTGAGATAACGCTATTCCGGGTGATGATGTCCTTTTGGGTTTGGGAGCCGTGTAGACTGGTCGGTAGATGTTTCAGCTCTGAAGATGGAGACAGTATTTTTCTCCGAAACGTTTATATATACCGATGATTCTGCATGTCGTCAAAACCCAGAAAACATCATAATCATAAGGCCTTAAAATAGATACTTATATAGGGCTTAAGATTTCATTATAGTCCGTAAATAAACCTCAAAATAATTAATTCACTGGAGACCTTTAAATAAAATGATTCTTAATGTGAACCAAGCAGGCCTAAACTTCGTGTTGGCCCAACAAACTAGTTTCGTTGAAATCAGTTCGTAATGCGGGCATTGCTGACTGCGGAGACACTATACACAGCTTAAATACGCGATAAAAGTTAACAAAGGAATTATCTGTCTTCAGCGATGTTTCGCCGTGAGTACCTCTGAAACGTCGGTCAATATTTAGCATACTACATGGTGCAACATCCCAGACGGCCATTTTCATACTGGTTACCGTGAGAACCTGGAATCTCACGATCTGAATAATATTTTCCGATCCACATTACCTTGTGTATGCTGACAGACTGTATCTTCTGAGCTATACAAGAAGTGTCCAACTTGTTTCTCTTCGCTGCCTGCTCCAGTATTCTGATAGCTTCTTCGTCCCTTCCAGCCGTCAGAAGCCACCGTGGAGATTCAGGGATGAGCCTGTTACAAAATGCTCTCTTAGCCTATTTTTATAATCACATTCTGAATCATATATCCTATATTTATATTTGATATCCCATCTTATATAGCATCGAATGATAGGATGACTAATGTGTTGGAAATTATGTGGAAGGTATCGTTGCTTAATTTAAGGCACTAAAAACCATTAGTACATTTACAGAGAACCAAAACGGTATAAATAACAGATTAAAACTCTAATATAATTATCAATAGTTTACAGACCTTCAAGGAAGTTTATCTTTCTGTCTACTGATAATATAATAGCCAGTAGCCGTCACGCTTGAATATATACGTTTTGCGTGAGTCTGGCTTTAATCACCTTGAAAATGTTTTCACATTTAATTTAACTGTACTTCCAATGCAATTAACAAATATGATACTGCAGTAAACTGTATTACTGCTAAATATAAAAAAGTTGATAACGGTCACCCTTAACAGGTCATGCTACGTTAGTGTGTGATATAAATGTGTAGAAACGTTACAGTTTGCTTGTTCTTACCACCAGTAAGATATTAAAAGAATCGAAGGTAGTGTTATGGCCAACTGGAATGTATGCCAGTCCCTGGCGTAGTAACCAATGGCTGCCAGAGTAGTGTGGCCGAGAGTGAATGGAAGATGGAATAACACGGAAAACACCGTTCTCCACCTGCCTCCGAGAATCTCCAAGCCTGCAAATATAACCGGTGGTGACAGTGACTAGGATGAAAATAGATCGGAGGCAAAAATTTACTGTAAAACCTTATTCGAAAACCTACCAAATGCTGCTTTGCTATTTCTAATACCCCATCGGTCTTGATGTTCATTTACTACATATGTATAATATTTTCTGTAACGCAAAATCTTGTTTCTATACTCCCCCATGTGTCACATATTATTTCTACTTTCATCTCTGATGGTTTTATTACAGTTTCTCACAAGAAGTCTTCTCAGGTAACACCAGCGGCCACCAAGCATCGTCGTCAATCTTTGATTGGAGTGCGTAACTGTGTCGCACTTCCAATTGTTTCTAAAAGGGAAAAGTCTAAGACTATTTTTGTTTCCCCTTTTAGTCCAGAGGTAACATCTGTTGAGGTGGAAAGAGCACTTAAAGAGCAATTGAGCCTTAAGAGGCTGATCTGCACCAAACTTAAAAATAAATTTGACTCATATGCGTCAATTCATGTTTTAGTTAATGAAGATGACTTTCCTTTAATCAATAGCACTGGTGTGTGGCCGAATGGGTGCCTTATTGCCCTCTTTTATGGTAAATTGACTCCTGATCAAATGCATTCCTTCCGCACTCCTGGTAAAACTATTACAGTAAGTGCTTCGTCTGCTGGTAATATACCTATTGTGCATGAGGGAGGCTCTGTTCCATGGTTTTTGTAAATCTAAATCTACGGTAACTAATTTAGTTACCTACCTTAATGATGTTCAGCCATCTGTTTGTTCACAGAGACAGATTGACTCTGTGTACTCTGATCTAAGGCAGGCCTTTGATTCAGTCCCGCATTCTATTCTTATGTTCGACTTCAGTGACACTTTGCACATTCTGTTGGCTACAGTTTCTCTAGAAGTTCGGTACAATGGTTTATTCATTGAATCACAATAACTTTGCATGTTGTCCATTACATGTGGTGAATTTATTTGGAGTACTAGTTACTATGCCATCTGACTACTAACTAGACAACCGGGGCAAAGGATCTCTTTTCCAGTCTCTGCATCCAGGCCGCCTGTGGGGCCCACCCAGCCTCTTATCCAGTGGGCATTGGGGTTCTCCCCCCCCCCCCCCCAGGTAAAGAGCTGACCACTCACCCGCTTTTAGTGACAAGGTTAGGAACGAGTAGGGTCTCTGTAACTTTCCCCCCAAGCAACTCCATGGCGTGTAGCGAGACAGTTTTACTTTTTAACTAAACGATGAATAAAGTCTGGAAACCCGGATCAGTAACAAATATGTGTATTTTTATAATGATAGTCATATAAAGATGTATGTAAAAAAAAGGAAAATTGTATAATAGCCAAAGGTCTATAAGTCGGGTACCGTTCATTGTCCAACACGGGCTAAATTTTGTCCGGAGCCACAAACTCTGTGGCCGCAGGTTTCTAAAATACAAATGTGAAAAGCATATTCAAGGTTATTTGTCACTTCACTGAACTAGTATAAATAGTATTATTAAGGCAGGAAATATGAATAACCTCGGCCTGAGTGTGTGTGTGTCTAAATCACAATACACGGTGAACATTTGTATAAACGGTATACATCTGTTCCGAATAGACTGGAGCTTTCAAAATTACGATAATAAAGAAGGTTATTTATTACCTGCATTGTGACTGTTGTTATAAAATGCTATAAATTATAGCATAAATAATGGTGCAATTTTGGAATTCTGTTTGCAAATCTTGATACATTAATGATGTCAGCCTTGAATTATGAAATTACTTACTATGTGATGTCGTCAATTATCCTGTTATTTTCATATATTCTCTCTAAGAGAGTGATGCACCTTATCGGACCGAACCTCCCGGTTGGCGCGAAACCCCCCTGGATGAAGTTAGATTGGGTTAGGTAGCTCTATGTTAGGTTAGGTTGAATTTGAATATGTAAAGGTAGGTTAGGTTAGGTTGTGTTGGCGTATGCGAGTATTACTTACAGATGACGAAACTTGTGATCATGGATCCCCCAACAGCAGTCGCTGTTAGAAACCGCATCAGGAGGAATCCTTCGAACCAGGGCATGTAGGCACACGCCGATCCGAACACGACCTGCATCACACAGCCTACCATCAGTGGCTGCTTACGGCCGAATCTGAAAAATTAAATATCATGTGTAGCAATGAATGCCAGGGTACATCAGTCAGCATAATGACTGACTTACAGACTGGCCGACCGGTTTTCGATCTCCGACAGGGGCATAAGATTTTATCTCTACCATGTGCGTACCGGAGTCCTTTCCCAGGGCAAAGCCCGGTCGTGGAGTGATGCTAATCATTCATCCCTATCTAGTGTAGAGGTTGAAGCTGATAGTTTCTCAGCTATTTAAATAAAACCTTCTCCTTATACGTATATAACCTGAGTATTAATTGTACCGCGTACAAACAGCTATTGTGGTGGGTGGTGCTAGACATCACTTAAAGTAAGAGTGTAAAGAAGTATTAAGATATTAGCAGCTTATTTCCGTGTGCACTAGATCATAAAATTTAGTCAGGGGCCAAGCTTTGTAGCCCTGGAAGGAATGCGGAAACTACGACGTAGGTAGTGACAAACAGAAACAAATATATCTATTACTCAGAATGAAAGTATTGGCCTAGTTAGCCTTTACTCTGCTTGGAGAGTCTATATTTTTATTTCATTTAGTATTTGGCAGTGTTGCCAAACAGGAAGATAATTCACTGAGGGCAGATACTGTCCACGTCACAAAACACAGGCAGTTAATCGCCAGTTTCTCACTGCAGACGTATGTTTTCAGGGTGGATATTAGTTGTGTACACCAGGTAAGCTCAGTAGCCTCCTGATTGGTTCTGTCGCATTTCCTTATTCCACCTCTCTCACCCCGTTACTGCCCCCGGAGGACTAAAGAACTCTGACAAGAACTGTAGTTTGATAACCCCATAATAGACCTGTATTGATATTTGGTGTTCTTGATGTTGCTTAGAATGTGCGTGTAACATTTCATGTGACAAGTGACAATTAGTTTTACCTGTCGGCCATCATGCCGAACAGAACGTTTCCCACCAGGACGCCAAACATGAACACAGTCTGCGCTACGTTGGCCAGCTGTCTCCGCTCGCAAACAAGGTTCCACTGCAACAATAAGGGCAAAAGTCCGTAAGAGCTACGCCGTGCAGACCATGGAGGTCATTCTTCGCACTTTACCTCGGCCTGGATGGAAGTGAGTGGTCGTTTTGACGCTTCGGCCTTAATGTTCCAAGAGAAAAAGGCTGTTTGATACTAGAGCGGTTTTGGACGCAATGACCAAGTGAGAAAATGTACCATAAAGTAATAGCTCTCGCTCGTTTGCTCTATTATAGGTATTACGTTCTCCGGTCAGATTTGAGACGTTACGTAAATTTACAGTTACAAGCTGCAATTTGATCCGTTCCAATTTACTTTTTTCTTGTTTTCTCGACCTTCTAGCACTCTCTATTTCTTTCACTTGTTCCTGTTAATGTTTTTTCATTACCCTTGTTTCTTTTTTATCCGTTTATTTAACTCCTTATCGGCTATGCTTGCTTATTTGAAACAATAACGTTACATTCATCAGATATTAAAAATCACGCCTCGTGACTGCTTAATTTATTCATACTTTAGTTAACGTATTGATAACAAACAATTGGCAGTTTTACATCTGCAGCAAGAGTTAGAAGCTGTAAATGTACTTTAACTTACATCAAAACAATTCCCTGAAGTTGAGAAACAGATTCTGACCTCAGTTACGATGGTTTCCTGGAAGACGGACCTGTCATATTCCCAGTCGTCACATGCGACAATGCTGAGGTTGGCGGGCGACGCGTCATAAGGTCCGCCGGTGTAGTCGTACATCGCACAGGAGTCGCGTCCCTGACTCGCAGACGCTGCAGGGGGTTGGCTCATGTTGCGCCACTGTTCGTCTGTCAGGTTGTGTAAGGCCGTAGGCCTTTTGCACCATGACTCGGTCGGTGGTGCCAAAAACACGATGCCCAGAGAGTGCCAGGCCACTGGGAACTTGAGGATGGATATCCAACAACAAACCCACAGCTGCCATCGCCCAAAATTGCCCATACAAGACTGCACCACATCTGTGTAATCTTTCTTCAGCTTCTTGGCTTTATCCACTGCAAAAACGATACAGTTTAATCACAGACAGCGGTTCCTAATATGTTCTGGTTTATGGATAGGAATTACACCGTTGGACTTCACGAATATTGATATCCCATCTGTCCAACATTCTACAGGACGAGTAACAGACTAGAAATCTAATTATTAATAACAAGTATAAACACTTTTACTGTCTTTATGAAGATAATGGATTTATATGGTATAAATATCGAAGCGATGCCATAATCACCATACTGAATATTCGCAATCCTCAAGTGCAAATCAAATTATTTGCACCCAGCAAAATTGCACAATTATTTATATACATCTAAATGCATGAGCAATTGGAATGTCACCGTGTCCCTTTGACAGATAGAAAGGTTTGACTATTGGATTATTTAAAGACGCTTTTTAAACTTCATAGGTTATGTGACATCGAATTGTAGGATTATTTGTGAATGGTCAATTGAAATTAATTGACTGTCTTCTGGGATGTTGTACAGTGCAGTCTGGTAGAAATCTACCGAAAATTCAGAGGCACTTGTTACTTCTATTATCAAAGCGATGAGTTATCGCCTTGATGATGGAGGCAATAAGCACCTCCGAAACATCAGTAAACTTCTACCAAACTACACGACGCAACATTTCAGAAAATATCCGTCTTTGTACTCACCGCCGTGAGAACCTGGTAGGTCACTGAATTGTGAAGTGTTTGGAATGAAGCAGTCATTGCCTAAATTAAGACTCTGACTCTCTAAGAAATTGCCTGGGTGGGCTGAGGAAAGCACGAAAGAACAGAGATTCCCTGACCTTACGAATACGAATTATGATCTAATTAATCGAACTTGACGTTTGGTAGACTGATGTAGATATGAGAATATGCCAAGACAGAACTTGGCGATGAAGATTTGCGACACACATTAGCACCAACGTCACAAAAAATAGTATTCGTACGTCGTCTGAAATATGTTTCATAAAAAATACGTCAAGATTCCGTGACTTAACTCGTTATAATTTTAACAGCATAAGAAAATCTGTTGGTTCTCCCGCTCTGCTTCCATTACATAATTATTTGCAAAGAAAAACTCAGACCATTTTGTTGTAATTTTTGTTTGTGGTTTCTGACCTTGTATGCTGTTCAAATTGGCATTTACTTTGTCTATAAAATACACGTAAGACGCAATTATGCTGTTTATCTAAATAAAGTTATTTTGTCATTTTCCCAACCGTCACATCTTTTTCATCATGTCCTATTAACTACACAGCAATGCATTGACAGAAAAATAAGTGTTGCTTGATATATATTTGTTGTACCAAACTTGGTTTTAACTGTAATTGCGTTATTTTTCTTCCTATAGTGTCTACGAACATTGAGTTGGGTTTGGTGTTATGGTAAATCTTGGAAGACTAATGAAACAAAAAGCTTAATCACTGTCTTCACAAGAAAAACTCATATTTCCAAGAAATCTAATGGGAATTAAAAGGTTTTCCACCAATATCGCATAGGATCTTCGCTAAAAAAAATCATTATCTGTAGAAACGCCCGGTTTAAATTAATTATATTCGTACTCAGGCATGTACTGTAAACAGTTTTTTGCTTCACGCAAACGCTCAAGAACAAACTTCACGAAAGAACAAAGAAATGGTGACGAGATCATGACGTCGTTGTAGCCCTACAGAAAGTTCAACTATACTTGGCCGGAAAAAATATGGTTTAAATTAATTAAATATATTAGTCAAACATCACAATTATCCGTCATTTTGTGTTTAAACTATTATACGCCCTACATTACACGTTAAATTAATCCTTTATTTGTTTAGGTGTATTTATATCTGGAATAGTTTATGCAGATTATGTCACGCAGCCATTTTTCAACATGGGATATTGGAATCAACTATGAATTGTTAAGTAACTTTATAATTAACCAAATGTTTGTTTTAATTATGGACACTGGAATCATTTCCCTCGAAATGAAACCAGTGCTTTTGTAGGACCGGAGCTGGTCATCAACACACAACTAGCAAGGCGGGCAGATGGTCACGTCACTTCCTGTCCAATATTAAGGTCAGTTCATAGGAAGGTCATCACTTAGCTAATATAAGAACCCGCAGAAGCGAATTACCCCAATCAGCTTTACTGACGTGAGGCTATTAAACACGCAAGGGAATTAATAGACTGGAAAGTTTATTTCCATGGGTACATTGTCTAAATACCTCGTTGATCTGTATGTACATTTAATTATATGATAATCTTACTGGCTCAATTAAAATTACTTTTATTCGCAGGACAGTCATCAAATTAGTTATGTTACTGATTTACATCTTGCAGCTTACATATCTCTGAAAGAGATTTGTCTCCTTTACATTAACAACTTCATCTATAGTCTATGATGCAATGTTTAAATTCTGAACTAATTTTATATCCATGTATTGAATCGCATTATCTTTCATTGTATTTTCAGTATATCTTAATGTCTTATAGGCATAAAATCAATTAACTTATTATTCAAATACGTAACTACTTATCTTAACCCTCATACAAGCGCTTTATTGTCCGTTATTCACAATTTTATTTCGTAACATTTTCCAGTCTAATCGACCATAGACATGTGATTAATATGTTTTGAGTAATGCTAAAATAATTACGTATTGAGCTCTAAATATGTTTTGTAAGATGAGCAACTTTCGAGAAAGCCGATAGGCTACATTTTGTTTTAACTTCACGTAAAATAGTGTTTATACATAACCAAGATTAAACCCTCACGATAACTTTTAGTTTAGACTGCTAATCCCCCTTCCCAGTAAGAAATGTATTCGAAATCGGCTCAGTAGCTTCAAGGATTAAACATACCGACAGATGGTCACAAACTGTCGTAAATGTGCTCACATTATGCAATCTGTGTAAGGCACGCATAAAATATTCGAGGAACAAACATTTCAAAACGGTCTAGCACATGTATAACCAAGGTTTTACAGTGTATTTATGAGAATTTTCTGAAGCTAATGCCAACGTCTGAACCGCTTGAATTTGCACTGATGATATTAACTGAGTTAACGAGAGCACAAGTCTTGTTATAACAAAGAGTGACTTTGTAAGTGGAAATAGCATCGCTGGAAGATGCATTACTTTAACGACACCGTCGTAAGCGTGCGGGAGCCTTTATTAATTCTTTGAACGAACTGCATATATAAACCTACAACGACAAGGTCGTCTTCCTACTTCCTTCTGTTCAAAAATTTCACTAGAATTGTAAAACTGGTTTCTTGGACTTTGTCCATCGTATAAATTACAAATAAACTCAACGTTTCGGAAGCTGAGTGTGCTTCAGTCTTCAGCTAAAAAATGGAGAGGGTAGAAACCCTTTCTCTTTGGCATTCTGGTTGAGCTAACGTGTTATTAGAGAAATTTAACTTTCTTATAAATCGGTCTAATATAAATACTGGCTCAAACTGATCTTAACAGGTTTCCCAAACTCACATCATCATTAAGGTCTACAACTTTGATGATTTTTTCGATATGGCGAGAATACTTAACAAACTAGAATGTAAATAATTTGTGACTCTGTGCAGTTTAACGTCTGTATTGTGATTACCTCGGCAACAAAAGATTTGTACCTGAAAGAAATTAATATCGAGATCAATAAGGTCTGTAAAATAGTGATTAATTGTGTACTGAATCAGAAAATACCCAATTAAGTCTTCCGTTATGAATGAACATGGAATTGGACAATTTCTTTAGTTTAGTCAGGCTTTACAATAAAGTAATATTAAACTAAATATTTTTTTATAAAAACGTGCTCCCTGTTCAGTCATTTGGAACCTACCCGTTTTGATGACAATGGAATAGCCTTACTATTATAAAGAGAAACGCGTGCAACATATCATGCTTTAAGAAATATCGTTGATATCCTTGAAGTTTATAAACAAACTTATTATGTGACTTTATAACAATTAACTTCAAAGCGGAAAATATTTGTTGGTCGTTTCCTGATTTAATATTTTCAGAAAACACTAACTCCACGGAATTGCATATGAAATTCAAATAAATTACTGAAAAGAGTTGTAAGAATGACTTAATACCCAACCAAATATTTGCCTATTCATTTCTGATGGAATCGGACAATTTGAGGCTTGCTGAACTAAATGCATTGAAATATAGGACTATTACGTAGAAAATACGACATCTTCAAGTAGGCATACTGTGTCAGTATTTAATCTTAACATGTTATTCATTTTCCTTTAACTGTTTGCTTATCTTTGTAATTACGAAAATTCAGTCATTTGCACTGTAAGGTTGTTCAGATAGGCCTATCGCAGATAATGCACAGAGAATGAAACTATGCTTCTTTTGTACGAATTTAGATCAGTAGAATTATAAATCTGTCGTGCCGTGCACTGTACCAATGTCATTTTGTAAGACAAGACAAATTCGCATCTAAAAGTGACGAAAATATATTATCATCGCCTTATTCGTCCAGATGTCCACTGAACGAATTTTCATGAAGTTTGACAACGGAAAGTTTTCCTACAATTTGTCGACGCACGTTACATGAATACCTGAGGGCATAGGAATGTGTGGAGGAATTCCAGTAACAAAGGCGCCCACACAGACACATGGACAATCACTGTGACGACGTCATCCACGAGTCACGCTTTTGATCTCACTGCTAGCGTCGCAGAGGTCATAGGTTAAACCTGATGAATGCACCAGAATTGATTAGTTACGCGCACATGTCGTAGTTTATTAAAAATTAATGTGCCCTGCTAAGGGTTGGACGACAAGGTCTCGATTTGCGGAAATAACCAATTTAGTTCTGGGGCCCGCTGCGTAAAGCTGGCCGACTCACCGCCATCTAATGCAGGGTTAAGAATGTTCGAGTTCATATTAGACCAGTAAGAAGCAACGTCCACCATGCTTTAAACTCAGACTAACACAATTTTTAAATGAAGTACATTCAGAGGTTTCGGACATGAAACATACTGACGGACAGACACAATTTTCTGTGTGTGGATTCGCCCCACTCAGTTCATGTCAAGTACACAGTAACTTACCTGTCTGATTACTTTCGTTACAGAGTTCAAATAAACCGAAATATGGATATTAATCCGTTCACATTATTTTAAAGTCCAGAGATGCAGTTTATATTTTTCTGTGAGCTAAGAATTTACTTTTAATTCATATAACGATATGCTAACACTTCAGCACTAAGAGCAAATCTAGAAATACAACTGGTAATAAAGTTGCAATGTTCTCGGTGCAGTGTAGTTTCTGATTTTCGCATTTATTAAAGTAAATCTGAGTGTCAACAATTCCAAGTACCAAGAAGCTCGGACAGAATTTTCCGCAGACAGGCACTTACTCCATCTCACGTTGTGCAGTAAAAATTATATTTCACGATTATGTTTATTATTAGGATGTCAATAGGTTTATTTTTGATTTACAACATAAAAATTAACTCCTTTTATGACAATTAAAATCAAAGAAACGTCATAATTATCCTCACTAAACATTTGAAAATAAAACGATCAAGACCTATAAAACATAAAATGATTTAAGTAGTAAAAAAATGTTCCATTGGTATATAACCGAAAAAAATTAATCGTAATCGACTTACCTTGTCAGATTCCGCGCAAGAAAATGTATTAATATTACTGTAATCTGTTTAGTCGCTAAAATGAAAATAAAATCTAAAAATATCGCGTAGTTACCAATAATTGTAAAGTACAATTTTTGTAATCGTGGTAAACTATAGACAGCATTTATCACGTCGAGAACTGGCTGATATTAAGCCGCGGACCATCAGGAGTCCGTGAAACACCTCTTCAAAACACTGGACTGCAATGTAGTTCAGTTTCAAACAGGACTCTAAATCAAGGACTAAGGCCTTTTATAATTTTTCGTGTACTTATTTCCGTGTTTTCTTTATATTCTGCGTTTTGCGTTTATGTAATTCTTTTGCTGTAAATTATAATTCACAGGAAACTTTAATATTTGAAGACGAGAGAAGTTCCGCTATGAAAATAAAAGAAATAAGGAATTACTAACAATGTCCAGGCAAAGGCACAGCGGTTGGTCAAGATTAGTAGTTACCACACACTGCGAACTCTGTGAACTGTCGTGTTGTATAGAAAAGCATTTAAATTTTAAATGTCATAGCAAACTAATTCATGTCGAGACACACCTGTGATGATACACCCAATAAAATACTCGTTAGAAAATATAGATTGATGATTATCACTGTTCATTTGTGGAAATTTGTGGCTCACAAATAATAGTGCCCGTTTAATAACAACAACACTGAAACTGGTCAATAAATCCCTCTGTTCTTATTGAATCCGAAAGTTTGTTACAGTATTCACAAAAACCTGCTACTGGTCCCTGTCTTGAGTCAGTTTAATGCAGTCGATATCATCACAACAATTTCTTTAATACATTTTATTATTATCCTCGCATGTAAACCAAAGTTTGTCAAATAGTCTATTTCTTTTGTTTTTAGACTAAAACTGTTTGTGCATCTATTCTCCGCTGTGTGCGCTACGTGTCCACCGTATCTTAACCTCCTTTACTCAATCACATTAATAATATTATTAAATATTCCTTTAAACCTATGTAATATATATAACTGTCTTTATTCTACTATTTAATTAGTTTTAAATGTACTAACGAATGATAATTATTTTTAACATTATAAATAAGCATATTTTTAGGAATTTTAAAAGTAATTTAAAATTATTTGGTACAAATTTTTAGAAAATGTATTTAACAAGAAAAAAATTTTAAAACAAAATTTTATTTTTGAATTACAAAAAGATGGATTAACAAACTTTGTGAACTGAAATGTAAAAATAATATTCTACAAGTGCACCGCTTTTCATTTCTAGTTTTCGTTCCTTACTTTCGGCAGGCGAGATGGTGACCGTTTGTATGATTGCCTGACCAAAACGTGTTCCACGTCCACGACATACCCTAAGTTACACTTACTGTTCGCGTGAGTGGATCGGTCAGCTGGCTCCTGTCTGTAGCACAACACTGCTTCACTGTTTGCCTGTCCTCCCAACAATTTTTCCCCACACAAAGAGGAGGGGACTCTATGGCCACACGCAAACTTATTTTCTGCCTTTCTTTTTGCAGATGTGCAAATATTTCAGCACTGATGTTGATTAAAATTGCTTTCAGTACAAGTACTGTGACATCACGAATGACAACGGGGAGGGATGCTGCATAACCTTAATTCCTTTGATCCGTTAAAGTAATTCTGTTCACATATACTGTGACCGTAGAGCGAATAATTTAAATGGAATCGCTATTATGAAGACTGGAGCTCAATTTCCTTGTCCATTAGTTTACATAAGCTAGCAGTGAAAGCAGTTGACTGACTGTAAACTCGTTCAAACGAGTACATCCTATTCTTTTTTCAGAGTATCGCCTCGACTGTTATCTCAGGTAATTCACACCATGTTGCTTGTAGAGCCACGTGATGTGTATTGTACCTCTGATCCTGTATTCAGCACGGCCCCGTGAATAAACTGTTATACGTGGCCCAGAAATAATTGAATGCTCTAGGTTATAAATATTTTTGTCGAAATACTTTCAGTATAAGTGTATGTGGCAGTTAATTGTACAAGCAACTTACTAGCGTCAGATATGAAGTTTTAATATTTGAAACATATGAATAACATTTATTATTTTAAAGGTTTAATAACGTTGATGTAAACAGTTTTACGTTATATTTTCACAAATTTCATGAATAAAGATTCTCAAAAAGAACAATTTTAGATTTTCTTCATAATTCTACCCTCTATCTGCTTTGTGGTTTACGAGAAAACATTACACACAGTAATACGATTCACATTTACTACACTGCTGTTTGTTTGAATTTCGTTGTATCGTGGGCATGTCTGCAAGGAAGAATTCACGGATCAAGAATCACTGTCAGTCGTGCTATTAGATTCACTAGACTGCGATTTCATAGTAATTGTTGCCTTGATTTTTATTATAGGCACGTGCTTGTTGAAAACAGCTTTGTGGAACAAGTGCATTTATCAGTGTTGAATCCAAAATTATTTCAACTATCTTCTTACGGAGACATTTTGTTCTTTGAAAGCAGAGTATGAATTTATTTGTTCGCAGAGTTCTTAAAATGACT
This sequence comes from Zootermopsis nevadensis, assembly GCF_977971745.1. Taxonomy (NCBI): domain Eukaryota; kingdom Metazoa; phylum Arthropoda; class Insecta; order Blattodea; family Termopsidae; genus Zootermopsis; species Zootermopsis nevadensis. The sequence goes on from NW_028259142.1 coordinate 14,119,887, forward strand.
TCGAAGTTTTATAACCAATTATTATTTCTGGTTCTTCCAGTTATGCTTTCCCTTGTGTGAACTTCCTTCCCCGTGAACAAAATTACTTGTATTAAGTCTCTCTCTGTCCACGTCAACACAACTTCGTGGTACTTTCTTTTGTGTTTTGTTTGCCTTTCTTCGTTTTTGTTTTCGCAATATTTAGAGTCTGTCTTCCTGTTCGGCCCTAAACCAAATAAACTGAGCGTTGTAGTAATAGGTGAGTCAGAAAAACCTCCAACAAGTTTCATGACCGCAGCGGATGAAACTGGAGCATCCAATGTGACTTCCTTACCACAACACATTCTGACGTCCCAGGCGTGACAGTTCTATAGGCCCAGTTAGAACAGTTTTATACCAAATTTATTGCTCCTATTTTTTATAAATTGCAAGGAAATCAACCCCCCCCCCAAAAAAATGACGCAGTGCTTTCGTCTTTGCATGGAATGACAACACTTCGAATTATTTCCATCAGACAATTGATAATGGACTGAATCATAAATAAACAGTTACTCGGTGAGCAGTCATAATTTGAGAACTGCCATATCCGTTAAGAGCTATTACAAATTATTTATAAAATCATCTCTTCATATTGGTTTCATATAATAGTAAATTTTAGACCATAATTTTCAAGTCTTGTCTTCTTCCTCAGACAAGTCCAAAACAAAATTCCATTTAATCTTTTAACATTCGTCGCAGTGACTATATTATTTTTTTAAAGTCTGACAGCAGAGCGATTAGTTCATGTATCATACAAGTAATAATACCACGTGTTGTGAAAAATTTGAAGAAACCATAAAGTTTTTTGTCCTTGAAAATGTGTGCGACCTGCACATATACACCAGCATCAGCTTCAGTGGGAGGATTTCTTTTATATTTTAACACGTAAGCGGGCCCCAAAGTATGTTAATTATGTTCGGAAAAGTGTCTTGTGCTTTGGAGGCTTGGGAAATTACAGTCGCCATCACAAGAATTAGTTCCTAGATCCCTAATGCTGTTCCAATAACTTAGTTGCATTTGGTCGGACATATTTCCTTGTTATGACATTCTAGCAGTTCTTGGAGGAGAACTACTAGTAGCGACCTTGCTTTCCGGCGTATAATTCTTCCCCATGCAGTACTGTAGGGACAGCTCAGTTGTTGAGAATCGAAATAATTTCCTTGTCGTAACGTAGTATTAGTAATTCTTGGAATTGAAGTTTTTCTTTTAGCCTTGTTTATGATGTGGAATCGTCCTATGAAATATCTATAAAACTGTAGGAACAGCTTGGCAGGGTCGAACAAACTTTCATACTCTTTCATATTAGTGGCCTTATTAGTAGTCTAAAGATGTTCTAACCGTTCTTTGCAACGTTTAATATCCCTGGATATTTCAGTATTTTGTATTTCTAGTGGAGTATGTGTGGCCCTGGAATTTCTTTCTTGTTTACATGCCAGTTAGTATGGTTTTACTCCCTTCCTTGTCAAACGCAGCGGAGCTCCCTCGTTTCAAAAGCTTCTTGTATTTTGTGCTGCAAGAGACTGTCAACAGTCTTAATTTCCTTTTTCCGTCTTATCGCAGTGATGCGAAGTGATTGTTGCTGAAGTATCAGAGTGTTCTATAGTGAATTTAGCTTGTACTGTTGTTACACAAATTTATTTTGCTTTGAGGCATGTAATCATTTGTTAAACACCGTGTAGATACGGGGATGAGCAAGCTACATTCGGTGGCCGGAAGGAATGAGAGTCACAGAGGAATAATCATAAAGTCCAACTACCATCACCTCCCCAATTTCACCCGATTCAGTACCGGAACGCGTTTATTCCATTTAGTTGTCTTTTGGTCTTTGTGAAGGTACGATTTGATGCCTGAAATTTATTTGCTTTGATAGTAGACTTTCTTAGTAGTGTGTTATTTGCATGTCAACTGAAGTACAAATTCTGAGTACAAATGTGCAATAGCTTCTAAATGGTGAATGTTCCAAGGACACAACAAACAGACGATAACGAATTTTTCGTCATATCTAAAATAGCAGAGACCTTTAGTCTTCACTGACGTAAGTAAATTCAGTTAAATTCAAATATCTGCAATCAATGTGTGGACACTACTTTGCTATTTCGCTTTCTAGTCTCTCGGGATTAAAAGTGTTTGAGAGCGACAAGCGTGAAAATCAAAGCACTTTCGGTTACATGTTTGGATTTTTTGCCATAAATTAGATGTACCAAATATTCTGTACATTTCTACAATATGGTAAGCCAGACATGGTTATAGTTAACTGAAGGCTCCGTACAATTTGCTTTGTTTCTTTTAATATTGGTCATAATGGAGATGCTGTAAACTTACTTTCCCTTCACACGGGCGTCGACTGTGTGGTTGCCCAAGGGCTCGGGTACCAACTGAACCATTTCAGGGGTTCCAACCCTCTGAAAATCCTTTACTTTCAATTTAACGTTTTACAATATTTCCCGGTAATATTTTTAATCAACGTAAGCAGACACACATTGGCCAAAATTTTTATGTTTAGGAATGTTTATGTTTGTTCATAACTCTTTCCGATTCCGCATTTTATAGATAGTGAAAGAGGCTGTTTATATTCAGTTTTGTTTTTACTAACGAGATTTTACATTCTGGTGAAAGACGTAAAAATCTTCTGCTGCGAGCTCAGTATTAATGGAATCTTCTTAGATGGTGCATTCGTAGACGTGTTAAATGTAAGCAAGGAGTCTGGGTAAAACACGAAGCTTACTTTTGTATTGCAAGTTCTCAGTCCTATAAATTTTCCAGGTAAATGAACAATAAAATAGAATTTGGCTCACAAAAATCTTGGACTCTTACAAATGGGCATATGATCGAATCCTACTCGGGTTAATCTCTCATTTTTTGAATATTCTTTTTAGATTTCTTCTAATATTATTTTCTTTGTTGTAAAGAACATGTTACTAAGTTACATTATGTATATGTACTGATCATTCTAGTCCGTACCCTGTCGAATCTAGAATACGTTGAGTGTTATTTCCACGTCCCCAGAAATATTCATGGTATTCTGCTTAGATACAGATGTAATTAGAACTTTAACCATCTCATTTATCATCAATAATATTTCATTATTGATTGGGCTGATATACTATTAAAAATTTTATTTTAATACACAAAATTAATTACACAACAAACTGCAGCCTATAATGTTAAAAAGGGGTCCCAGAATATACAGCACAGAACATGTGTTACTGATTTTGTCGTATTGTCGCTGTGGGTGTAAAAACTCTGTTCAGATCGATTGAAGAATCGAACAATCTAAACACCTCAAATTTAATCGCACTGCTTTTTCCGTAGCGGTTGTTCGCCTGCAAGAAAGCAGGTAGACTACTGGCCTTACTCATACTCCATAGAAGTTGCACCAAAACGGAGAGCTAAAACGTCCTACAAGTATCGATATCTTAGGCAGTTGTTGTTTAATCCTTCAAAATCTAGTGGTAACTATATGTCCCAGCTGCTTTGACAGCCAATAAGTCACAATTTCTGTTACGTATGATTATTTCCTTCAACAATTGATCTTCGTATAGTGAAGTTTGCCTTTTTCTTTGCTGTAAGGATTGGATTATTAAATACTCTTTACGCGAGGTTTGGGTTTAATTGATAAACAATTACTTATTTTTAGTAGTTTCCGTCTCTCCTCCGACATTATTATTGTTATTGGACGTATTTAGCATAAACATTGTCTCCCTTGAGGGCACGTTCTCAATAAGGGAAAAGATCTAGATAGATGTCCTGGTAGATGATCTAGCTTCGTTATCTGTTTTTTTATATTTCTTTAAAGTTTTACAATTATATTAGTGTTCCCTAGGTGGATTATTTGTTTTTATTTATATTTCTTCATTTTTTGCTCTGTGTTGATATTGTTTCTATTTTGGGTTTGCCTGTACTTGGCAGTTATATTTAGTACTGTACATGTATAAGTTTAGTTAATCTGTTTGTGTATTATTTTTCATTATTATTTTATGTATTATCAGTGTTTGCCTGTTATTGGCTTCTTGCTGTTGGCAAACACGTAAATAAATTAATTGAATTGAATTGAAAAAAGTCCGCGTAGGGAAACAGGTACTGACCTGCCGTATGTGCCGCATTGGTAGTATTCTAGCGGTCATTTATTGATCTGAGGCAAGGTGAGGACACAGCTGTGCCGCGGTGGCTGGGGATATCGCTGAATTCTTTGCACTGGTTATACTGACCCATAGATCAGTAACTCAGTGCTGTAGGATGACAAGATAGGTGGAGTACGACACGCATGTATTGTGCTGTCATCTACCAGCAGTATTTCTTGAACTACAAAACGATACAGTAGCAATTACTAAGCTCGGTCGATAAGAAACTTAACTATTATTCAATTTACTCAACTCCAGAATGAATATTTTACAATCCACACAATGCAAAGGAACTTATTACGCTTTGTTTGTGATTCCTTGCCCTCATTGGTGTGGTGTGCACGAGTCTGCACGTCAAAACCAAGGATGTGTTTCACGGGTAAAAGTTGTCGCTAGTATTTAACTAAACACCACGCCATGACATACGGGGTAGTGGAGGTATAGTATTGTTTATGAGAGAGACAATTATATTTCGAATCTCCAAGCTTGTCTGTTGGTATAAATGGTAGGGCAAAGGATTATAAAAATCCAAAAAAAGAGTACAGGAGAAAAAATTTCAACCCTTCGAGCCCGAAGCTCATCTAAATATATTTAAAAAATCAGGTCTTACCCCAAAGGCAACCAACTCTTCTCATTAAACATATAAATTAATCAATATTGTTTAGAAAAATCATCGTTATTCATAAATTTACTCAGTGGGTAAACTGTAGAGTTATTTTATTGTTAAATCAGATGGTATATATAGTTACCACGGGACCCTAAAATCCTAATTCTTGCAACCGGAACAAGCCAAGTTCTTTATCCGTGGCATTTAAACGAGATCACACACTTTAGTAGCGTAGAAAGCTCTTCACTGTCAATTTATCCCGCTCTTAGGTGAAACTAAATAAAATCCTTGCATTGCTTAAAGTTTTCCCGAAAGCCGTAACTGCATTTATAACTAAAGATGTTGTCGGGGACTGAATTCGCACGCGCAAAACGCCCATTATGCTGGAATTGTTTGGCGGTGGGCGGTAACTTATATCTCCAACCCTCAGCAAGCTGTCCCAGTCAGTTCAGCGTCGCTCCGTGTAGCGGATGCACTGAGCTCTCTCCACAGCCTCCCGGCCTGCGCATGGACCAGCAACAGCGACAATCCAGATCTCTGGTTCACTACACCAAGATTAGTCCATCAGTGGCCTCGGAGACTGAGCCTCACTACGCCTTCACGGACTGCTGTGGGTCCTCTGAAGATGATCTTCCACCATCACTAGGAAAGTACCAAGGTGGTCTTGCATGGAAATACTAGATTAGACCTTCCTAACTTTTGCCCTATCATGGAATGTCGCGTGCCTGTAGTTTTATGACAGTGTAAAGCGAATTCTTTACATGCAGAATTTCTCGCGTTTAAACCCGTGATTCTTTGCCAATCTCACTGCTTGTATCACTACTGATTTCACTTACAGTACATGAATATTTATTTATTTATTTAACGACGGTTTTCAGTAGCTCAGACTATATAACGCCGATGTATCAATATAAATTACCATAGTAAATATAACTTCCTTGTTAAATGTTCGTGTCACTCAATAATTTCGATTACTTTACAATCAGGAAATGGTAAAATAGCAGTCGATTTTGCGAGGGCTGGAACCTATCTGTCTCACTTTTTACAATGCAATTTTCATTATCACTATATTTTTGTTTTTATTTAACAATTTTCATGTTTTTGCATATTAAATTCATACTGGTGTCGTAAGCACCCACATTAAATTCTTAAGAATTTTCGTTGCAATCCTTGGACGTAAGACCTCTACATACAAAAGACAGCAACAATATAGAAAATGCAGGCTACATCCATGCATCCAGTTATCAATGAAGGATTTTTGTGCGATCTAAAAGGTGTAAGGTCTAGATCCGCTTCAATACTGAACTATGGTTTCAGAACCTGCTCAGGACACATACATGTATGTTCACGCGTCTCTCTGTTGTATTTTCTTGCGTAGGTAAAAATCTTGAGACGGCCCGATACTTCGTTCTTAAATATCTAAAAGATACGTTGTTTCAGCATTAATTTTAAATCAAACAAGTCTAAAGGCGTAATCCATGTCGGAAAATGAAGAAGAAGAAGAAGAAGAAGAATAAGAGTGGGGTAATCAAATTAAAGCCTGCCTGCGTCAGCTCGTGTCACGTCTTGGCAGCTCGAGGTACGGCGATGATTGGGGTTACTGTGACCGTTACATAATCAGTGTTGGAAGAAAGCCCACGGGTTAAATATTAGACACGGCTCAAAATAGAATACTTTCATTACCAGATTATTTAAATATCACTTAACCGCTGTTTTAAGTTATTTAGATTTTTAAGTCTGTTGGTGTTTTGTTATGATATGTTTAGGGTTTTGATAAAATTTATCCTGTAGCCTACATAAGAGTCACACTCGGCATTTTATCGTGTCTCATTTCGTATCTTCTGTCTTTTCATAAACAACGTTATTGGTAGCGTGGATGGTTTGTGATTATTTGATGTTCAGGGATTTGATGCCTTGTAGGATAATATTTATGACTGTGTGCATTTACGTTTTTAGATTTTCTGCCATTGTTTACGGGAAAGTTACTGGTTTAACTGCAACTAGTTTCGATAGAATAGCACTTAACACATATTCGCCGTGCCATCCCGGCAAATTCTCTTACTTATAAGTAAAGTGGGTTAGTACGTCTGATTTGCCCTTGTTTCATGTGAAAATAAATGTGTGCTATAGTTCATAGAATACAGATGATATCCAGTCGCCATTTTAAACAAAGAGTGGATATCTTTGTCCAAGACTGTGTTTGTTTCTCTTAAACCCGTTTTAATCCTCAAATCATCTTGCTCAGATAATCGTTCTTCAATTTAACTAAATGATAGAAGATATTTGCAGTATTTTATTTTAATAATGTCGTGTATAAACCTGCGTTTCATTTGTTATTGTCATTCATGTCTGTGAATTAGCTTCCTTCGTGTTCTGATTACAATTGAACACATCTAAACGTGCTAATACTTACATATTATAAACCTGTTTGTAGACTCTTTTTTCCACTGTACAGTGTTAGTTATAAGGAATCGTACCCACTCACTCACCAAGGCATTCGTTTGAATCTTGATTTATTTTTAATAAATTTATTAAACAAAAAGGAATAAAAGTTATAGGTCAATATGATTTATTTTTTGTCCATACTCAGACGAAGGACCACAGTCTGCTCTTCCGTGTATTAGAAGCCTGTGGTAGAAACTGGATAAAACAAACCGTGGCTATTGGCTAAATTGGAGATAATATTGGAATGAAGCCATTGAAAATCCGTTGCTCTCGTGCCATCTTCTGGTGGGTTCCAAAACAATATTATCATCGATATATTCCAGTATTTTACAATAGTGTTTGCGTGCATGCAGTAAGTTATAATAATATTAGGAAACTAATTATAAACCGTGTTTTAAAAATATATGATTTCAGTGTGTGGCAAAATAAGTGTGTGTAAATTTTGAGCACTATTTTAATCTTTTTGTCTGCATTTCTGTGAGGCAGTTTTTGTTTATGTTCACTAAATCACATATCATTATAATATTCTGTGTACATGCATGTAGGGCAATATATTTACTCTGTGTGAGATGTCGATTTTGGTGTTCTGGGTAGCATATCCGTGTAGACTTTTAAGTAGATATAAACGTTTCGGAGGAGGAAATTGTTCCTTCATGACGTTAGTAACTACCTAGAAGTTCATACGTCATTACTACTCAGAAGATAAACATCGATTTATGCACACTGTTCTTCATAGCCTACTTATTTAAGATTGTTATGTTCACAATTTATGTGTCACTCATTACACAGTTCGGAGAAAATTTAAGATCGGCCAACATTCAGGAACGAGAAAGGAATGACGAGTGGCAAACAAAATATTAAAATAAAAATCCCTATAGGACATTGCAGTTCTTTGTTAATTACGCTGTTGGATCGAATGGTGACAAGGCTGGTAAATAACAAATAGCGACTGAACAGCTGTAGACATAGATCGTCTTGTGTGGCCTATTCGCATTTTTATTACTTACTTCATTCTACCGTTTCCTTGTTCCATTTGTACTTCATCTCATTTAGAATTCTAAAAATTGCCTAATGACAGCAACACTTTTAAAACATGTCATTCTGTTATTATTTTGGAGGGGTAATTTGGTGGTATGTTGAAAGTTAAAAACACTAAATTCTCCTGGAGAAATTGAGTAAAACTACGAAAACCCCTTGGTCAGGTTAATCGGTAGTCCATATGAGATTTAAATCTTGTAACTCTAGCTTACAAGATTTACTTCCACGCTTAGCTACTTGGTCCCTTGTTACTGTGACCTAATTAAACGAACAGCGCCTTTTGGGAACTCTAAGCGTGCTTACTGTCTTTTACAGTATATTAGAGGATGACGTTAAAAAATGACAACAGCCATTAGCTTAGTCATTAAGTAGAATGATAAATATTCGCCGAAATCTTTATTGTGCAGCCATGATGTATTTATCATTCAGATATCAGTGGAAAATCTACAGAAGTCCCTTTTCATAGTGCAAAGTCTTTGCGAACAGTTTATCATTAAAAAAAATTCAAACGTAATGGTTTAGAATAAATGGTAATATGTTACAAAGTAATTATAGTAGATGAAAGACTCTCGGGTTACAAGTCGCGTCAGATCTGCGAAACGATGACAAATGACATGGTTTATTCACCATTCAATTCAATTCAATTCAATTAGATCAACGGTTACGGAGACTGAACACGAGGGCCGGCGGATAAACCCGGCGTCTGTATTATCCCTTTGTGTTACACAATTTACGAAAAGAATGCGTAAAGAAAACTGATTTTATTTGTAAGTAACGTCACCTGCAGACAACGTAATCAGGCTATCCGTTGAAGATGGCTGTCTTCTGGGTTGTTGCGCCCTTATGATGGAGGCAGCAAAGACCTCTAAAACGTCGGAAAAATTCTACCGGGCCACACGCTGCAACAACCCAGAAGACAGCCATCTCCAGATTCACTGCCGTTAAAACCTGTCCTCTTAAGACGTAACATGATGTGCTATTAAATTAGAGTAATACACCTTTTGACAATGCAGAGATATCTGTCATTAGTGCTCGCATAATCGTCAGTTTGCGTTTTAGTGATATTTTGTAGGACAGAGTTTTTATGATGTTTGTAGTATTGTAACTTAAATTTCCCAGTGCCCACAGCATCCGGACGGACGAGTTCGTTATGACAGTTATTTCCGGTTTCTTTCCACAACATAGAATGTAAAAGAAAAAGTTTCGGAAGTAATTCTTAACTTCCTCAAGAGAGAAAGAGACGATCCCCTAAGACCTACTCGTGTCTCGCCGCACTGCAGTGCGGTTTAACCAGGGCGGGAATGGAGACAGGTAGAAAGACAGAGGTTGGGGATTTCACATTGTGCACCACCGCATAAAATAATAAGCTGGTAACTGTAATCCATATAATAATTCATTATACTTATAAAATCCTAATAGCATTAGCACCCATTTTTATAGATTACATATTAAAGTATTTAATACAAGCATAAATTAGTAATGTTACAATTTAATTATCAATTTCTCGATAATTTTCACTAGTACAGAAAAACTTAATATTTTCCAACATATACCCAAAGTTTCACACCGTCGCAATATTTGTTATTAACAAATAAAACCTGAGCTGACTTCTCACTAACATCTTTCGTCGAAACCCACTCCTTATGGAGCAGAACATAAATAAGGCAGCAGTCTTACCTTTCTTACATAAATATTGTACAATATTATATTTTCAAGATATCTACTATAAAAATTCGTGATTTGTCGTCTATCAAAAAATGACGTCATCAAACAATGTTACGTTATATTTGTTTACTCGGCATTGTTGTACCAACACAACAATGCCGAGTAAACAAATGACTTGAGTAAGACACTAAACCGAAGGAGGGGTTAGTTTAGTGTCTTACTCAAGATTTTAAAACGAAACCAACCCCCCGAGGAGCTCTGAAAGGAGCGCTCTGCTCTAGTTCAATCAAAATATTAGCGAGAATTTTAAATACTTAAATTTAACAATTAATGTAGTACGTTGGGGTATATTAAAAAACAAAAACTGTTTACTCGAACAATGTTAGCAAATATTATACAAGCGGTCTTAATTTTTATTTTCAGGTTGTGCTGATAGTTTGTTACAGGTAAGTGCATTAACCTGTGATGTTAAGTGTTCATTTTGTCATATTATAGTCCTTAAAGTAAAAATGTTAAATGTGAGTGAATACTTTATGTTTCTGTCATGTATGTGTTTCTGAATTTCTGGAACCTTTTCCAGTTTCAAATATTTTATAGAGTTTCGGTTCCTTTATGTTAAAGCTACATAACAAATGTATGCATGCAACATTTAAACAAAATAAAGCTTCACAACAACGGGATTAACAACTACCAAGCCAGTCGCATTATCACTGCTCCAGAAGCAGCACATCGCCTCCGAACAGCGAGATAAAACTATTTAAGAAATGAAGAAAAGCCGTTACCAACACCAAAAAAGGTAATCTGATACTAATAATAATATTTATTCAAGTCATACTGCTCATTCAAGGGTTAAAACACTTGAATAAGTCACTAAACTAACCCCCCAAAGGGGGGGTTGTCAAGTGTGTTAACCCACTATTCGGGGGGGGGGTAGTTTAGTTTCTTACACAAGGTTGGTTGTGTTTTAAAAACTTGACCCCCCCCCCCCCCCCCGAGGAGCTCCGAAAGGAGATCTCTGCTCTAGTATATTAAATTACTCGCACATAATCTCAACGGTTTGCTTTGGCGCCATATTTGTGATTGTTGACATGTAAGCAATATTTTATTCCGAATTTATAGACAAGTTTATGATGTCTGCATATAATATTTCAGGGCCTTAACTCGAATGGTTTAGTAGTTATCATTATCAAACCGTAAATTAAATATTGATTTTATGCGGAATACATGTTGTTTTACATTCTATAAAAATATTACCATGAGAAGAGTCGGATAGTTTTAAAGGTTTATTATTAACTTAATTCCAAGGCCACTGGTGTAAGTCCCATGTCGTAAGTCAGCCATGTTGTTGTTACTGATTGTAGGAAATTAAAAATTACAAGATTTTGGTGGCCTCCAGTAGCAAGTTCACAAGGAAATTTCCTGAAAATTTGCGTGTTGGTTTCAGGTTTTAAAGGGGAACATACAATCACATTCAGCTTAGCGATCACGCAAGCCTTTTTTTCTTCAGGAAAGTTGGGTAAAAATTTGATACGTCAACAGTAAAGCCTATCTGCCGTCCCGATGAGGATGTCAAGAGTAGATATCCAAAACAATAACAAAGGGAAAATTCAAGACAATGTCACAACAAACGACAGTGATGAAATTCAAGTTTAAGACACAGTCTCAGTAGGGGCATGTTAACACTTGTTTTCGTATAATCTGATATTTGCAACAAATTGCATCTAGACCTTCAACAGTCTGTGATCTGATTAACACTCCTTTCGGTTCTGAGCGGCACTCGACGCCTGGCGCCTCCACTGAAGTTCAAACCGTCTGTCTCCTAGTAACCCGCCTCGCCGTCTGAATAATAAAAAACTTAAACTTTAAATGAAGTTCTTTTAGCCTTGTATTCTGCCGTATATAAAATATTTCAATGTGTTCGGCATTTTTTGCAAATATTTAGCCTTAGCATTAGAATATATACTCTCAATTCATACGGCGAACTTATGAAGGCCACTGGTCTAAAAGAATTTCCTGATTTAACTGCAATAACGGCTTCATTACACATCGTATTTCTAAAGTTATGAATAAAAAATATGAAGTATTAAACAAATAACACGGGGGAAAGGACGAATTTAAATGTGTCGTCGTTTTTAATAACGGAACGTGGATTTTGGACTTATTCCAGCCCTTAGAATTAACCCGAACTTGAAAAGTTCTCCCAGACATAGCCACTAACACTGACTACAAACAAATTTGCCTACGAGCAATATTTTCACTTCTTTCTGCTCCTGCCCCGAAAGCTGCGGTGAGAGAGAGATTGTGTTGGACAATGACCTGCTTCTTGCAGTCTGGCTTTTTGCCTCTCATCCATTACTTTCGTCATGCTTTCTCAATTTGAAGGTAAAAGTTTTGGAATCTGGTGTTGCGAGTAAAAAGAAGTCCTATTTATAAACGCAGTTTCCAGTTGATGATTCACCCAGTACCATATATTTACTACATATGACCAGCAGACTGTTTGTATTCTTTCGTTTTACCTAGGAGCTGACTAACGTTCTCCTGTAAGCAGACTTCACGCTTCCCTTGTTTCAGGTTTCCAGATAACCATTTCTCCCCCCTCCATCCCTTTTGTAGTTAATTAAATATTCCACACTATCGATAAATTTTTAGTTCTTACTAATGAGAAGTTTGTAAAAAAAATAGTCCGAACTGAGCTTAATGTAGACTAAAGTATGTTTCACGTGTTTATCAGACAGATAAGAACCAAAACTGAATTCGATATAGGTTAATTAGTAACTATTGGCTAAGCTAAAGCCTGGGTGACCGGGGTTCGATTCCGGCAGGACGATTTTTCTGTCTGCCACAAAGTTGAGATCGGCTCTGGGCCCAACGCCGGTGAGTTTTCCACTGGGAAAAATGTTCGGGGCGTAAAGATAACCAGTCACTTCTATCCACTGCCTAGATTAAGAATGTGTGGAACTATACCTCCACTTATAAATGCGTCTGAGTGTCATGTTGTTCTGTTAACCACCAGGTACAACTTTTCTCTAGAAACGTTTATATTTTACACTCCCAACAACAAATATCATCGAAATTCGATCAACACTTTGAGAGTTGAAACAAGCGGACGGACAGACACAGCCTCCCCATCGTGTGTTCTGTTTATATTCTTTGTGAAAAACACGTAATTGGTAAACATAAGCTACTTCTCGCATTTTACTCGCAGCTTGTTAAAGCTATATTGCTGTAGAGTCAAAATAACGGAGAAAATTTCAAATTATTTGCATGTACATATAGGCCTATCTATATATGTTTGTTGTGCATAATAATTTATGTTTGTGACTGTGTTCTATGCATGTCTGACCATGTTTTCAGTAAAGACGCCGCTAAATGGCAGAATGTTCTATTTTCCAAGTGCTGCTATCATTAGGCAGCTTTAAGAAGTAATTCTAAACAGGATAAAGGTACGAAAGTGGTAAAGGAAATAGTTTAGTCGGTATTTAATTAACATTTAGTTCAGTATCCATTCGGTTGTTTTTTTAAGTGCATGAAATAATAGAATGTAAGCCTACAGTTAGACGTAGATTGAAATTTATTAGTTTTCGATCCGGGGGCGAAAGATTCTGAAAAAATAATAATAGCCTCCCGGTAAATTTGCTACTATGTTATTTAACGACAGTGTTTCAACTGAAAGGTGTCAGATGATATGGGAAGATTATAATAAAGATTATAGGTTGTGGCCTATTTTATGTTAGTATCCGGACATTCTCTTACAGGGAGAACTGAGTAAAACTACGCAAACCCTCGGTCATGATTTCCAGCCGATGGCTAGTACAGATTATTACCGTTACACTAACCGGCTCAATTCTACAAAGACGAAGAATTCATTCGTTCCAATTAATTGTTAAAGTGGGATGAGAAAAGAAATGTGAAGAACAGATTGCGACGAAATATGCTTCCCCAGAGCGGTAACAGGATGACGGATCGTAATCTTCGTAATTAGAATATGCCAAGACCAAACCCGGGGCAACCGAAATGAATTCTATTAATGAAAATTACTGTTGCCACTTTCTGTTCCCTCGCTTACAAATCTTTTTGCCTTAAGGGAGTGGGCCACCGTGTTTTTCTAGCACTGATCATTATGCCGAAAGAAGGATAAATATTAACCAGAAGAATCCTAATCATCCTACTCAAGCTTCTTACAACTGTTCAGATTGCGTTTTCAAATTTTATAAATTTACTCACACGGCTTTAAGAGTCAAAGATAGAACCAAAACAGCAAGTGGTCATCTATTTCTAGATAGTTTAAATTTATGGACTTAGAAAGTTGAAGTCACAAGTATGTGGTGGAAAAATCACGATTTTTTCAGAAATTATCTTTGTGTGCATAACTAATAACCAGGAAACGTTTGTTAACATGCAAACGTCACGCAACCGTGCACTAAAACAGAAATTAGCACTTATCGTTGTTGAATAAAAAGAGGCATAATTAGGAAGGCCATGTATTATACAATCTAGATTTCTGTTATCAGATATATTTTTAATTTTTCCCCCTGTCTATGGTTAATTTCGATGTGACCCTGTGTTGTAATACGTGCTGTATACTCGTAAATGCACAGTCCTGTAGTCTGCATGCATTTCCAGTGTGTGTTATATGTTTAGCTTTGTATTATGCCTCAACATGTGTTATAAACTCTATTCAATAATTGGTATCCAATCAATATGGCGTGCATTCTATGTATTTCCGTGTTACGCTGTTCTGACCTTCAAACTTCCCACGAGTCGAAGCTGATATCGTATATTCCTTGATTTCGATCGACCCAGGAGTTGAAGGTTACCTTTGGTAGCCCCGCGTTTCGTAGGGCATACACAATACACGTCTCAATTAATAATACATTTTGCAGTCACATGCCATCACATGACCTTTGCCATTGCCGCGACTCTTTTGTTTCCAAAACAAATATTCATAGCCAGGACAACAATTCATACAGAACTAGACCAAAACTGTTTCTATCTGCGGCAACTAATCTACAGGTACAGATGTACTGTGGTTTTTCAGTTTTCGGCAGGTTTTAGGGAATATATTCTTTATATAATGGATTTTATTACATGATATATTTCATTTCACATTTTGATACCACTCAAATTTAAATACATATAGGAATACACTGGAAATGTTGAAACGTTTACTCGTATTACTCTTATTAAGTAGGTCAGTAGCACATCATGGCGTACCTCCAGGTTGCTCAGGAAAGAGACTGTCTTCAGATATGGGGGGGGGGGGGGGGGGGCTGTGAATATATTGAACAGTCAGCGGACAGCAGAAAAACGATGAACCTTCAGTTTCGGGGTTCACGTGAGGTTAACACTACCTGGAACAATGAAGTAACTAAGAGTTTTGAAATGTCACAAAGCGATCTATGTAAATCAACATAACAGAAATGAGAAATGTTTACAAAATTTGTTGTTCTGGGTACCTGAATATAAAAAGGCCATGTGGAAGACTAGACGTAGATGGGAGGATAAAATTAAGAAAAATCTTAAGAATTTTGGTATGGACTAAATTAAAATTACGCGGGTAGGCTGATCTGAACACGGTAATTATCCTTATGAATCCTTCAATGACGGGAAATTTCTTGTGGTGAACTACTGTTATATTCTTAAGGAGGACTGCTCCATGTAGTTGTTTGTATTCCTGAAATTTAAGTCAGAAATTGGAAATAGTTTAAACTTTTATGTGCGGTTTAAGTGTATAAGCCAATTTTGAAAAAGTTACGGAAAAAAATAATTGTAAAAATTGTCATTACGTGTTTCTGTAAAAATGCATAAGAAAAACATAAGAGAATCTGTTTGCAGGTATCAAACGTCTACATAACCTATTCTATATGTTAGCCTTTAGATGGAATTAAAAGTTCCTGCTAAATAAGCCACGAGTAGATAGAAAATACCCTTTTTCTAGACCAAATAAACGAAGGGACTATTAAACCGTGCCTTTGGCGATAGAAACACTGTGTGTTTACACGTAACTGGCTTTAAAGTTTAATATAGTAAATATAACATTACGTATCGTCATAACCTAATAAAAATAAATAGAATTCAATAAATATCACGTATACGAATTACACCACAATCTGAAACCTCCACCACTACAACCATATTCCTTTCAAGAATAGTATAATTCAACTACTGGGCATGTAATAAATATATCGTGCCCTTGTAATGTTCTATATGTGTTGTTTGTGTGTGTGTGTTAGTAGATGTGATGTGCAAGTTTGCTTTCTAATAGATCGGACGCCATCCTGACTCACTGCCCACAGGTAGGCCATTACTAGTGTTCATAGGCCTAACACAGAAGAATAAGATATGAAAATAAACGTAAGCAGCTGTGGGATGTTTTCCACACAAGGGTTGTTGACATTACTTAGCTACATCACACATATTTGGATCGAAGCAGACATAAGTACAGTTACAACTTCAACTGGTAACTGTATCCTGTGATATCTACAGGACAAAATGATTCAACATATCACCATAAAAGATCTACTGAATAAAATGGCGTTCAGTTGAAATCTACTGTCGTCACTAAAACCATTTTACGGATTCTCCAGTATCAAATCACTTTCGGGTGCCTACGGCTTCTTAAACTGTACAGTAAGCCTCGTTTATAACATTTGTTCGCAGTCATTTCTGATTGACAGACCAGCAAAATAGCAACGTATCTTCCCTTTAAGCCTCGTAAATAATTTAAAAAAATAACTCCATGGAACGGAATCCCTCTTGAGAAGCTGATAGTACGTTCAGCTAGTCAAGAAATTCCTTGGATTTCTGGGACCCGAAAGTTCATTACCGTAATCACAAGATCCCGACACTGGGCCCTATTCTGAGTCGGTTGAGTCTAGTTCATACCACTGCACCCTATTTTCTTAAGATCCGTTTTCATATTATCTTCCCGTCTACGCGTAAATCTTCAGAGCACTGTCTAGAAATGCGGTAATTACTAGCACGTTTTAACATGTTTATTAACAATATACTAATGCTTAACAAATTAGTAAGTCGCTAAAAGGAAATGAGAAAGCTCTGTGTTTGTAAAAAAATAAATTTGTAATTTGTAGTAAATATATAATGCAATAGTAATTGTAATAAGTGTAAATTAAGCCAAATGCCAGTAGTGGCTTGTTTCGGATACCAGAATAAAATTATATGGTGATTATATTAAAGTTTATTATAATTGCCATATTAACGGTCCTTATTATTGTCCGATTTAATCCAAAATTTAAATATTTCTACGAATTGTAGTAACTCCACAGTATAAATTCAAATGAAAATCCCACCAGCAGTTTTCCAGTTCTTACAAGCGGACAGACGTAAACGGCTAAGTTAATAGTAGTCGCATTTCAGTTGCGAAGGAAGACTTGCCACAACAGAGAATGGGCTCCAGTCACTATAAAACGGGAGACAGAAGTGACTTAACAGGCCTCTTTCCGACGAATTTCTCTTTTTCACATTTACACGACAATTTATGCTCTTAATATGTAGCCATATCGCATGCGAAGAGACGAGATATCTATAATACCCACAAAATTCTGTTAGAGCAGACATGGGAAATTCGCACTTTAAATACTGAGGTGAGTGGATAAAATAAAAATGGATCTTAAGATAAATATGACGGTCGGAGGCGCATGAAAATGACTCAGAATCATCTCCAAGAACTGCTTCTGTTTATTATTATTATTATTATTTAGTGTTCTGTCTGACGACAGGTCCATTGCTCTGCCCAAAAAGAGTTCGCCAGTTTTCCCTATTCTCAGCTTCTCGTTTTAAATCCTGGCTTCTGTTTACTACAACATTATTTACTTTGTTTTACAGCGTCTATAAACAACATTGTGTAATTATTTAATATAGGTTTATATGTTTGAATATGTGTCAGTAGAATAAAGCTGAAATCTCAGGGATCTGCCTTTAATATTATGGATATTTTAGAGTAGCCTAATTTATGCTGTTCCATTGTAAATGGTAATTTAGGATGTCACACAACTAGTAGGCTAAATTTGTTGTGAATAAAGGTCACCTAATTATAGTAGGACAGCGAAATCTTGGAGGTTACGATGGTCTGGTCATGTGGTAGGACGGAGATACAAATAATGCTCTCCGAAAACATCGTCATGTCAAAAAAAGAAGGGGATGAGGCGATGACATTAAACTGCGTCTTACAGATGTTGCCTGCGAGGATGCAGGGGTAGGATTGCGTTAACGCTGCTGAATCTTGGGGATCTTCTACCACTGTGTCAAAATATTTATCAAATACTGACACGAAACATGTAAAATAATTGAACATATTAATTTTAGTGTCATATTTCTCCTTGATTCGTCATTCTGATAGAAATTAATACTGGAACAATCTTTGTACCTCGGTGCACGCAGAGGTATTGAACCAGTTGACAATGGTACACGTGAGTGTTGAGGTCAGTTGCAGGTTGGCTCGCTTTTTAGTGGCCGTCGGAGGGGAGAGGAGGCTCTGAAAATAGCAGCGTGAGTGTTGGACTCGTCAGTCCCCGTCTTGTCTTTGGTACGTTCGTAGGCACACCGAACCGCTGGCCGGCCGCTCCAAGCGGCAATCACGCTTTAGTCACTACTTGAATAGATTGGCTTAGGAAAATTACAAGTCGTCTTTATTTTTACTTCGGCGATGAATATTTTATTCCGTAAACATTTCCATGGAGAACCTGAAAGAAGTTACGGAAAAGTTGGCGGGAAAGTGGGGAAGGGAATGCATGGAAAACGAAGTCGGGAATCGGGTTATACTGTAATGGAGGAGCATCACTATCGTACCCACATCTTCCTAAGTCCTACAGGCAGTGGTTGCCAGGGATACACGGAGTCTGAACCCATGACCCAACGCAGGCCGTCCGTCACACTCATGAAGTGGTCTGTGGGCGGAGGTGGTGGTGGTGGTGGAAACAGGCGGAAACAAAGTGGTCGGACAGACAATACTTCTCTTACGGTTCCTGAAACGCCAACTGGAAGCAGACAAGTGAGCTTCAGTAGCGGGCCCCTCCAGGGCCCCGTCACATCGCCATCTGTGGTCCATCACGAACCTATTACCCTAGCTACGCTCAACAAGGATTGCTTCATCATCCCTGTGGCTAGTCTGGATAGGTTTCTTCCTGCAGGAGTTCCGGTGAGTTAGTTGCATGGTCAGTGTGCATCCTTGCATGTTTGTTTGTTTGTTTGTTTGTTTATATAACACATGTATCAGTAAATGACACTATCACAAAGTTTTTACGCATGACTGCTAGTAAGAAATGCGGGGGATGAAACTTGGCATCCTCGATGGACCAAATAAGATACACCAGGCCGAATGTGTTTCTACGCTATTGTATTGCGTCGCTAAAGGACTGGTCTCAAGAGACAACTTCGTAAAAGCTAAAGAAATACACCGGGCTTTATTGTTGCCAGTGCGTAATGATATAAAAAAGTCAAGTGTAAATTTTGTCCAAACTACAAATTACTTTATTATATGAACACCTCTACGCTGGGCTTTTCTGCGTTTATGGTGCGTTTATGTAAAAATAACGAGTAATTTTGTCCCCTGTGTCCGTATAGTTTATCGTGGAAACTATTAATCAGATTTAATTCAGTTTGGTATTGGGAGATCTGTAATAAAAGTGATTGAATGAATTTTATTTATTCTGATTCCTATCGACCAATCATAACAAACATATCAAACTTTATCGATTTCCTCACAAACGGCTTATCACACAAATTTTCACAAAACCAAAAATATTTAGGCCTGTTTGAAGTTATTTTTCCATAAACAACATTAATCAGTTTATTCTTGTAATGGAGGAGTGTTGAGTTTTCTTTGAGATGGTAGCAGAATTTTCAAGTATTATTTAGATCAGCGTCCTGGTTCAAAGGGTGAAAAATACCGTGACCGCTTTCTTCTTAATTCTTCCCGTCTGTTATAATTCAGACTTCTCGCGGTTTTCCTTAGTCCATTCCGATTAATCTATGATCGATTCTCTTCATTACATATTCTTCTACTATCTTACCATTTAATTTATAAACAACGTCCTTAAGTGAGATAATCTCTCTTAATTACAAACACATTTTGGGTCAGCGGACACCGTGCATATTTTAACATGCGTTTGTAATATATTTTGTGAGTTCCTTGTTTCTAGTGCGTAAAGAGAACGCATTACGCCCATGTTCTATCTGTCCGTTCATTCGTATGTTCCATATTCTAAATCTCGTAACAGATTTAATTTTGATTTGTGTGGGAAGGGGTTACTCTACCTGGAAAAAGGAGCGAATTTCATTTTTATCTGCAGCTGTCCACTAAAATTATACCTTACTCTGCACTCAAATTAACCTTGCATAATTAAAAAATATTAGTTTCTTAGAAACACTGATAAATTATGAATGTGTATCCCGTTAATAATCATGTCTTCAGTTCGGTTTAAAAGCTTTTGTGTATTATAAATACAATAAAATATAATATGGACATTCTATTCTGTGCAATATGTCTGCTTATCGGTTAATTTGTCAAGAAAGAATTTACATTTTCAATATATGAACATCAAGTGACGCATTTGAAAACACTGTATTATCAAACATGAGTTTACATAAACTACCCATTCTTGGTTTTCAGATTTCGAGTTATATTTTCTTTCATATTTTTGGCACTTTCTTAAGAGTAGCAGAGAATTTTTACACCATTTATTTCATCTGTAAGTAATAATTAGTCTAATCTGTGTTATTACATGTTCCAATACTAGATTTCCCACTCTGTTCATTATTATCATAAGACCAAATGTATGTTTACTGAAAAATTTGGTCTCGTGAATTTCTTCTGACATTTCTTCGTGGCGTAACTTTTGAGTGTATTATTCAGAGTCTTCTATGACGATCAATATCAACTTGAACTACCACTCGACATATTGACATACTGATCTAATATTTGATTTATACAACCGGAAAATGACCAAACCTTCTCGTTCTATGATTTATGGTATCATAACTTCTTTGTGCTTATTCCCCGTTTAACTTTTGAAAACTTTACACATTCGATTCTACTCTGTCCACCCCAAGTTTATACGCATTTAAATTTTGCTGTGACCTTGAAACATAGTTTGATGACGGCTACTATAAAATTCGTTGGCCGGCATTATTACGTCGCGGACCACCAGTTGGATATCATCGCAGGAATTGATGGTGTGGAAGAAAAGCTAGGCGCATTTTTAAAATCTTGACGCCACATGATGGCAAGTGAATATGTGCATAAACTGGAGATCAGAATTCTATTTAGCCTGTTCCCTATGTTGACCCGCAAAGGTAGCGGACGAACTTCTGTGTGTCTGTTTTATGTCTCTCGTTGATCGATTAGTACATACAAGGCGCTGGAGTCAGAAGCCAGAAAGCCTTCACACACCTCGTACCAGAAGGTACGACGCACAGTTCATGATTCTGCACTTGGAATTTGTTATTGCGTGACGCAGTAAGAATTACACTTTTCTTTCAAATGTTTTTAATCTATATGTTGAGAACGTAAAGTTATTTCTCTTCTTCTGTTCACGAAGTTAGACAAATAATTGACCTGTTTTGGCTTCAAGATTATAATAGGAGTAGCCTTCACAAAATTGCGAGCTTCAAGGTAAAATAAAAATTGTACAACATTGTGACATGGATAATCTTTGGGGTCAGAAAAAAAGCTGGGAGTTTCTTAATCAGCTGAATATCTTACTCAATTTTATTGAAAAAAGAGACGTATGGTACTCGTTATCATAATTTTCCCTACTTCCGATTCATATTGCACTTTTCTGCTTTGCAGTATCTGAATATAACATGATACACCTATATTAGAATTTTCATAGTAAAAAAATATAGAATAAAGTACCCAATTCCACTCGGTTCATTCAATCCAACAGCTTTAATGACAACCCCCAGTTAAGCCGCGTACAGCTTTTTTATTAAAAAGTAAAGCTGCAAATCCGTGTTATAGGTGGACCCAGTGAATATATTTTCAATCCTGGCAATAATTTTAGACGCAAGCTTTAGCAGTGGACTTCAATGTAGTTGTCAGGAGATTGTGCGTCCTTGACACGTACATCGGTGAAATAATACCGAAATATAAAAAAGCCGATCACTGTACTGATGGCATGGAGAATAGCGTTTTGTACTGATGAGTAATCAGCATTATGGTAGCAGAAACCTTAGATTCAACATCGCTAATGCTAAATTTATATGACAAACTTGTTGCTGATTGGTTTTCTGTCATGTTCAAATAGATAGTTTACTGTATATTTACTTCTTGGCCAATTTATTTATTTATTGGCCTGTAGGATGATTTTTGTTTTATGAGTATTTACGTAGAACAAAGTTCTTGAGAAGAAGCAGAACTAATCGACAATTTCCTCATCATTTATGGATTCCGGAGGTTTATTACAGTGTTGGCCTTTATCCTTGGTCACATGAATTCAGTTCACATCCTTGCACGCTACAATACATTGTCCTTTAATCTAATTCTAGGTGTCCCACTTTTTCCCCTCTTCATGTTTGCTACTATCTATTATTTAACACATATTCTTCGTATTCGGGAGATTCCGGGTTCAAATTTCAGCTCGGAGATCGGTTATCCTGACTGATGTGTTCTGTCGACTTCCTCAGTATCTCCACGCAAATGCCTTAAATTAGGCCACGACCGCTTGCAATCTTAACCTTTCCAGTTCACAAATCATCCCATCATTCGACGCTGTATAGTCTGATCTGCTAACAACGTTGTTAAATAAACCACAAATAAACAAATTATCCTACTTTTTGTAGTGTAGCATTTGGAATTTATTTAGCATCATTTCTTCCACTCTTGTCTGATTTTTTTTGAAAGGAAATTCGCTCCCTAGGGAATATGATATCCAAGTGTTCCCCACCTAATGACTTTTGATTCAGTTGACGGATTTTTATTAAACTTGATGTCGACATGTCACTAGCGCCACCTCACCTTTGTGGTTTTTACTTTCTACCATCAACAAGACCAACATGGCGGCCGTTTAAATTTGTGAGGTGGCAGTGGCGTTAGCGCTACGCATGTGTAAGGCACTGAATATAAATAATTTGTTTTCTGAGTTCTGACCAACTTTTTGGAAAATAAACATAATGTCACCCATCTTCAGAGTTGAAAATCTTGAATGTTTATGTGGGAATAGACCTCTGTAGGCATAAACGTACATTTTTTTTAAATTTAATACAAGGTTTCTGCTCGAAATAAACATTTTTCCGTTTCATGGCGATAATTAGATTTGTGTGAAATGTTGTTTGAATACAAGTGATGGATATAAATAACCATTCTGTATGACTATTCTTTTCTGTGTTTACAATTATGAACATGGTAATTTTAAGGTTATATCGGACAAATATAATATAATGGGAATCAGCACAACTATAAATTTTACATGTAATTGGATCATTAATTGTAAAATTATTAATGTAGGTAGCCTCACGATATGGTGTGAAGGATTTTAAGGACAGTAGTCGTTGTAAGTCCATCCCAGAACTTCTTGTATTTATTTATAACGTGCTAAAGAGGCTCTTGATTTGGCAAGTTCACCCAAATTAAAAGAGTTGTCTACGTCGTTGCATCCTCTTAAAATAGTTGTCCATCTTTGACCTGCGGTCACTTCACTGAAATAAAAAATTATCTATGCGTTACATGATCCCTTCTCTTTTATGTTGATACAATCGTTATATATATTTGGAATGTAATAAAAATGAATTATATCTAAAAATGACCCCTCAAATTGGTCAAACATCATTTTCATGATTATCTTCACTATTGGTTGTTCTCATTATTTGCTTTTGCTGCAGCCTTCAATAGACATTGTACGTTTCTTAAAGGCTGCGTTGAAAATAAAAATAATAAAAATGCTCATTCTCGTTACACATAACTTGAGTACAACAAGTTTTATGTAACTAAAATAAATAGTGTTCTTTAGCAAAGAAACAGACTGCCAGTAAATAATTTAAACTTCTATTATCCCTAGGCTTAATTCTTATCAAACCCCTTTCATATTATAAGGATAAATTTACATCATTGCTCTAAGATTGTTTAGTTTAAAAACTGCAAAAATTAGGGTTATTAACGAAGTGACTATGGTATTAGGTTTTGATGAATCAAATGTTTTTATTTTCTTTTTACAGTTGCCTTTGGCAGAAAAGGGTCCAAGTTTCCTAAATGTTCTGAAGGTAGATGACCCGAAATTGTGTGTGTTGTTACACTTAATGACTCCTATGGAGTCAATCGAACCAATTCTTGAATCGCCCTTGGTCCAGCCTCTGGCCAAACAAAAGACTACTGCAAGTGATCTTCTCGCTGAAGTGGAATCAGCAAAGACAGCTGTGGAAGGAATGTTACTCTCCAATATGGAAAAGAATGGTAATGATTACATAATTTAAATATTGCGACTTAAGATCAGCATTCTGTTGTTAAACATAAAGTTTTTCTGTGTCCGAACACCATGTTCCGAAGGATTTGAGACAATGTTCTATGCGTTATAATCTGCAATATTTGATGTAGTGGCCAGCTTTTGTGTTTCAGTACTTTATTCAAAGAGAAAGGGAAGAATGTATTTCATATCCATACCTCCTTCAGCATATCATAATTTCTAAAACATCGATATTTTATAACTAAATATATGTATAATATAGTGTCATATACAAAAGGCCAAGTTAATTAAAATAAATCTTACAGTAAGTATAAAATACTCATATTCTGCAGAGATTAATAATATTTTCTGCTTTTATATTTTGATAAATTTTATCTTTTATTCTCATTTTTATTTTCAGCACAATTTCCTTTCATCTCCTATTATGTCATCAATAGAAGTCAGACCGATCCAGTGGATTTTTTCCACAATCTTCAAGCAGCGTCACTGCGTAAATTTGACCCTCATAACTTACGCTACACAGCTGCTCACACCCTAGATATATTCAACGAAGTAGCGACTATAGCAAGACCACCTCTTGACCCAAGCTCAAAGTGTTGCCATTCCACAACCACAGGTTACATTATTTCTGTATATAAAGTCTTTGAGGGAGATGATGGGGAAAAATTTGAGAAGAACTGGCTCTACTGGACAGGTACAGTACAAGTTAGCACTAAGCTTTTAAATGTAGACAAGCTCTTGCTTTACTTAAACATAAAATTGTTTGTAGTTTAATGCATGTGACAAAGTGTTATGCTAAACATTCTAATCTAAACTACATAAAATGAATCTGAATTATATCATCATCAACTAATCAATGTATATGCTGCACAGTCTCAAAATATTACTGTGCTTTGAACTGCCATCATATTATGTACACCAGTGGTCCCTAATGCCAAGGCTTTTTTTGGATGCCCGCATTGATACGGAAAGAGGTTATACTGAATAATGAAGGCCGTGAACATTATAAAATCAAAGCACAGATCTTGACGATTGTTTGCGAGCAGCAACATCATCCTACACTCCCAAATTTGAAAAACTGGCCGATGAAATGCAGTGCCAAACATCACACTAACTTCCCACTTGAGTAATAATAATTGTACTTATAAAAGTACGTATTTTTGATTGCGTGGTTTCTTGTATCATTAAATGTCGTGTTGTTTTGTATATTATTTGGTGTCCATATCTTATTTGTCCAGAGAAAAGAAAATTTGGCTTTGTTAATTGGTTGGTGCCCGCCACGATCTCATAAACTCTCAAATGTGTCCGTAGGCACAAGAAGGTTGGGGACCACTGATGTAGATGATGAAGCATTTAGTTAAAAGGTAACATCTGAAAGTATTCATTTATCCAAAATTAAAAATGGTAATGCATTTAAATCTTCAAAATAATCAATTATAAAATCAGAAAATGTACATGCAATTGAGCTCTTAAGTATAGTTTCAAAAAAGTTAAATTCTATTTGGATTGTATTTTAAAAAGGAGTTTTTCATAGATAAAACCATAGGTAATCAGTCTATACTGTTTCCACTTATATTAAGTTTGCATTATAGGAGCTAGAATGCTGTACCGCTACCTACCCAAATCAGCAGGCTTGAGGCGCATCACATTACATAAATCCATCTCAACTGGTGATAAGATGTATCTCCTTTTATGTGAATGTTCAAACTTCTTAGAAAATCTGTCAGCGGCTGCATTACTACTGCCTGCACTCAGGGCTCGACTGTGCGGCTACACCGGTCTCTATAGAACAACTGCATCCTTTTGAATGTTCGTCTTTATTCATACTTACGCTTGCCACCGAGAGGAATGAAAAACATTCACATTCGAGGAAAATGGACCAGGTACCAAATTCCCTGAAACATCCATCAAGAATAAGAACCAATATATATATAAAATTAATTTTAAGGTCTATTAATGATGATGGTCCTAGTAAGACAGTGGAAAATGAGGAAACAGAATCTTTAATTGTGATGATTCAGTCATAGGATTACACAGATTTGCACCTTTTCAAGTCAGTAACATAAAGGAGGAAAGTTAATATAAATCAAAATATTAGTATTAATGTAGAAGAAATTCACTGAAAGAACTTAATTTTAGCTGATGAAGAATGCACCAATTTACATTGATACTTTCATCACTGGAACTTGGTTTCTGTGAAACTAATATTGTTAAAAGCAAACGAAGAAGGGTTTTTTGAAGTTGAAGAAAGGGAATGTGTGATCTTTTTATCAAATCTACTGTTTTAATTCCATGATGAATAGTGATACTTCAATTCTTTAACTGAAGTCAATTCTGGTGATATAGTCGTGTATTCTTCTGATACATTTTTAATAACTTCTTCTTCCTATTGCTCTACAACCCAGACACTTTTAGTAACAGTAATTTGACATTTTCAAGAACTGAAATTTAAAGTTCATTCAAATGTTAATATTAACATTACACTCAGCAGATTTTTAATCCTTACAAACACTGGCATAAATTTCAATAAGTCAACATAGTGCACCAACACTAATAACTAATCAACAAACAGAAAGAAAACTGCAAACAGAATTTAGATTGCCAGCTTGGGAGATTACTTTTCAAATATTACTAAAATATTAAATACTGATGAGACCTTGTCAATTTTATAACTGTTGATGGTTCTGGGACTCATTTACAAGCATTATTGGGATGCGGACTAAATGTCAGCATATAGCTACAACATCAATAACGCCAGACTACACAGCGCAACAACCCAGAAGACGGAAATCTTCATACTCACCGCTGTGAAAACCTCAAATCTTACATCAATAACAAAGCTTGCCTAGTATTAATTCATGTTTTGAACAGTTTTATGATAACAAAATGTTTCTAGTAGTTTAATAACATAAGTTGACAGAGAAATTATTTCTTCAGCAGTAATAATATTTATAGGCTTTATCTCACATCTAAAAAAATGTTAGGTTTCAAAACAAAATTAATTAAATATAGTTTGGAAATACAGACACACTCTAGAGCAGTAAAATGACAAATTTCTTAGGATCATATCATCAGTGAAGTTCATAGTTCATTACAAAATAATTATAAAATTAAGAAGAAGAAAATCCACACTACATTGAATTCTCTCCATTGCTGTAATGTTATGCTTTCCCTGGCACTAAGACAAGTCTAGGTTCTGAATTGTGATATAGGAAATGCAAGTTATGTACTGAAAAGTTTGGGAAAGATTTAATGAAACCTAAACCTGAATACATTTACCTGGAAGATGATTTCTAATTTATAATCTATTACTTACTAGAAAGTATATGAATGCATCTCAAATTAACAAACTTAATACAAAAATATAAACTGTCTAAATTATAATTGCGTTGTTTATGTGTGACTACACTTCACATAATAACAATTTTCTTGGGTGAAAGAAGTTATAGAAAATGTTTATTTGATCTCTGAACAATAGATAAGCATGATACACAATGAAATTATAAATCTTACATTATCTGTTTTAATTTGTTATGAAATCCAATTAAAATCAGCATTCATTCTTTACAATGAAACTATTTACGATGCAGAGACCTAGCCATTTGTATTCTACTTTAAGAATCACATTATTATGAGTTCTTGATATTATGCTTGAATGGCCCAAGGAGCAAGACTCGCTGTAAAATAGCAATGGGTCAAGGCGCACAAGTGTCTCTTTGATCTTCCACTGTGTCATGAACCAAGCCTGTTATTAGTTTATGACACGTTAATTCATGTAATTCTCATATCAGTTCTAATTCTGTTAGTGGAAAATCATTTGTCATTCCAAGAGCCATGTTAATTCCTGAAATAAAATCTTAATCTCTTTAAAGGTACAGTCCACAGACCTAGAGAAAATCCCTGCTAGGAATTCGATATATGCACATGCGCAGCATTTCGCGGTGAGTGACAACCCATCCTAAAAGCATTCGTTCCACAACCACTGAACGAACAACAGACAACAATCTTTCATGTGTTCTAATGGGTACAGCTTTAAGATTACCTCACAGAGGCACAGTGATTTAATCTAGAATATTATCACAACATCCACAGAACTCAGTACAAGTGCACTCACTACATGCTACTCTTAACTGCCTGATGTTTTCAGTCTGTGTGTAGTAGTGTAAAACTCTGACGTATCACACTTCCCACCAATAGCAGCCCTCTAGTCCACTTGATAGTAAATATTCCCCCTGCACTGCCCCAGAAACGACTTCCCCCCGCAGGGCTTTTCTCCTGGTCTGTGGACAGTAGATAACAACTTAAATATGAGAGCCATTTATCAGAAGACAGACTTTAGAACAACGTTCACTTTCTCATAAATTTATAGCACACCTAAGCTCTCAATACCCACTGTAGGTACTATATATTTATTTCAAAGAAAAATATTTTAACCTACATAACTTGTGTTGATTTAGCCACAACCAATTGCCACATTAAATAATGTCATCCTGTAATTAACTCCTCTGAATGTAAATTATTGTTTGAAAGGGGAGGTTCTTATCATATGTTCAACTTGTTTCTATATACTAAAGTCAAAATAGTTTGTGAACTTTCCTGTTGTAATGGAAGGTCTTTATGTACATCACCCCTGAAGTAGTTCCCTTTTACTCTTATACATTTCTGCCAGTAGCCATACCACTGCTGGAGGCACTCCTGCAGGTTTTTCCCCGAGAACTCATCAACTTCTGCCTTCATAGCCTCTTTCCTCTCTTCTCTTGACTGGAACCTGTGTTCTTTCAAGATGGTTTTCATTCTGGTAAACAGTTTATAATCAGCAGGGTTTACACTGGAGAGAAGGGAGGTTGTGGAAACACAATAATACCATTCTTGATCAGATTACTCTAGCACCAAAAGAGGTTAGTAAGCTGGTACTTTAAGGTAATCAAGCAGTTTACATATTCACAAAGATAAGTGTGTTTATGATAGTTACTTGCTTATAGAAAAGATTGTCTGTACAGGGTTTTGTTGATGTTACGGTCTTCTGGAATGAACTTGTGTACATCCTGTCTATTATAGAACACCAACAGCATCACCTTCTCGTCTGAGTGGTCTATATGAAACATCTGCTTCTAGGGTGGTGAGGGTTGACTTCCATACGAATAATGTGCTTCTCAACCTCCCAGCACTCAAGCTCTAGTCCATGCTCATGAACAACTGTCGCCAAAAATTAAAACCATCGTTAAGGGATGCAGGTTCCAGTCATCAGAAGAGGCGAAAAAGCCTATGATAGTGGCACTTCAGGGAATCACATTAAAAAGCCCACAGGGGTGCTTCCATCAGTGGTATAGCCAGTGGTTGAAGGAAACTACTTCAAAGGCAGTGTGAGTAAAACCTGCCATGATCACATGAAAACTTATACAAGAAGTAGTCACATACTTTTTGACTTTACTATGTATATACCAGTTTGGTTTCTAATCATATAACTTTACACACATAACTGTGATTTCAAATTATCTTGAATTTTGAAGTATTGAAAGCAGTGGCTAGTGCTGTATAGAAACTTTACACTTTATTAAAACATTCTTTATACAAATAATTTACATCTGCATGAGACTTTGTACTATTATGAAACTCTCATTACAGCCAAGTCAGTAAGTACACAACATTCCAACATGAGCTTGAAGCAAATTGTAGAACTTAATGACCTCACATATTGTAGTATGCAGCTGTAATAATGAGTATACATAGCTGTAAAAATTCTTCACTGATGTTCCTGAAGGAAAGCTAAATATGTAATTAATATTGTTGAAAGAGGCACATTAAACAGACATGATTAAGTAGGATTTGAAGATGTCACAAATATGAAGATGGCTCTCTTCTGGGCAGCAGTTACCTCTGAAACACTGGTAAACTTCTGCCAGACTACATGGTGCTACAACCCAGAAGACAGCCATCTTCAAATACAATTAATCTGTCTGCAGTCAAACTGTTTAATTCTACAAAACTACAAGTGGTGAAGTTCATTTTCAGAAGACTTTAAATCTTTCCAGTTTTACCTATCATTTGCCTACTGTTACATCACAGACTTCTCATCATCACTTTTCATCTGTCATCAGGAGTTATTCACCAAAAATATGCTCATCCACAGGTGATTTAATTCTCCTGCAAACTTGAGTGCCAATTTATTAAGTGAATTGTTATGAAACTTTTGGCTTGAATCCATGTCATCGCTGTAGCAATTTTATTATACACACTTTTAAACAAACACATTTCACGAAACTTGGATAAAACCTTATATTGTAACAGTGTTTTCTCAAATGAGATCTTATGAAAGATGATTCTTTTCTCTGATAATATAAATAAATGTTACAAAATTTACAACAAAATGGTTGTTTTTCCTGCATTTCCTATTATTTCCTTAAATCAAGTTCCTTCATCATCATGATATTCTTTATGGCACATAACACTTACTGGGACCCAACAACACATTGCAGTCTGAGGCTATATTAGAAGACTGCTTTGGGATGAGGTCCTACTACACAGTAAGCAATATATCAAGTATATTTGCATGTGATAATCCAGAGGCTTAATTTTAAATGGGTAACTAAATAAAAATGAGTGTCATATTTGACACAGTGTTGGAATATAGACTGTCAAAGTTTGAAGCAAAGTGGTAAGATAGATATTCTGCTTCTGCTCTGAGTAAATGGTTTAGTTGAGTAGATGCAGACCATTAACCTCAATCATCAATGTGCTGAGAGCTCACACATGGTTCAGCTTGGCTGTGCATCACAGCAGCATGCAACTAAACCATCAAGGAGAGGTGGCAAGCCCTATACCCAAAATGTTTATTTTGTCATATTAAGGTACATATTTCTAAAATACAAATTTTACAGTCATGAAGTTTGATACATATGTAGCAATGGGTTTAGTGTATATACAGATTTTCTTTCATAGCAGTACAATTTAAATAACTACAGAACAGAATTCTATAAAAAGATAACTATGACAAGTTATTCTTAATCCACTTTCTGTATCATGTTAAAAGTCTTATATTTTAATTTTAAAAATTATCCAAAACCATTACAATAAACATCATGTGACACAACAAATTTAGTTGGTTCACATGTTTGTAAACATGAGTTTCTTCTTTACAAAAGTGTTACCACCTATCCAGAATTAAATATGGCATTTAATATCCTTTTCTTCCACGGAATCTAGTTCTGTTGTCCAACTGAAATTCAAAAGAAAACAGATTTCACACACTATACAACTTACAATAAAAGAAGGTACTTGAAAACGCTGATGACTGTCCACACTATTATGCAGAATGATCTGATGTGAGAAGTGTCTTATAGAAGTGAACAGCATTCTTTGTCTTTGGAAGTTAATTAAACCTGTCCTTGTTTTGGAATGTACTTGTAAGACAGTAAATAATTATAATTTTCCATAGGGATAATTAACTTACCAGTGATCTCTTGCACTCAAAAAATGTTGTGCGAAGAGCATAGCATTCATTGGGAACAGAAGCATCAAATGATTGTAGACATTCACGGGGAGTTTTCTTCTGCTGTAAATAGATTAAATACATTCAGTCACATCATATCTACATAACACACAGCAGGACAGAAAGGACAATGGAATGCTGTAACCACAGACCAATGACTGCACTGGGGGAGGGGAGAGGTTGCTAAAATAATAAATAACTCAGTACTACATACACCATTAAGTCACAAACAGTTCCACTTCTGAAAAGTATTTGCTCAATGGGTGCCTTGGTTTATAACACTATAACTAAAGTAACTGTGAGGTGATGCATGTTCTGTGCTTCTGAAGTAATATGAGAGTAGAAAGAAGAAATACTCTTCGAATGTGCAAAGACCAGGAATGAAGCCTATGTGAACAATTTTGGACTATACCAAAACCCAAATATGTCATTATATCACACTGTACAATGTTGGTATCTTGTTACACAGGAATCTGTCTTACAGATGACTTTAAATCAAAGAGCAAGATGGTACAAAGTTTGAAGACCATTTCATAAGGAGGTACATAATTTTCACAAAAGAAATTAGAATTTTAGGCTTTCACCTGAAAAATTAATAAACATGTGGGTTTATAATTTGATAAATGGGTATATTATTTACATTCTTACAACTGTCAACGTAACTATTAACAAACAGAAAATAAATTACCTTTTTTACACAGTCACTTTCCAGAAGACACATTTTTAAATCTGCCCTTATACCTGCACATGGGCTTTGATCAACTAGGTGAGCATTTTCACCTTCATATCGCATCATCCTGAAGAGAGTACTGAAAATAAACCTTACATTTTATAATAGCTTAAACACCACAATACAATGTATTTATTTAATTAGGTGAAAGAAAACATCACAGTATCAGACAACCATCACATTTTCAGTCCCCAACATGCTGGCATATATCATTAGTAACTTCATTATAGAGACACTGAATTGCTATATAGATACAGCAGTTGCATTCTGCTATCTGGTTAAACTGGTTTCAAACTAGTGCCCTTGTGTGGTGGTCAAAGTATGGAGCAAAAATTATTTTCTTATATAATATTTATGTACAGGATATCTCATAGAAGAAATGTCACCAGAGGTTTTGCGGAAAATATCTTGGATCTACATATCAACATAAATAAAAAATATAAGTGATAAGTCAAAGATTATGAACTCTGCAGTTGCCGGATTTAAAACCATGTCATTTTTGCCTAAATAGTATATTGAAGCAATGTTTTAATAGTTTAATGACAAGTGTTGAATGGATACGTAACTCTTATGAATGAAACTAGAAATATGAACAGAATATTAGTGGAGAAAATCTTGAAAATCGGCGGATGTATTCAGCTTCTATTATCAGGTTAGTTAGTGCTCCCCCCCTCTCCACCACAATGCGGCCATAAAAAGTTTCATCACTTTTCTTAAAATCAAAAACGTTGAAACAGTAAGAAAATAAGGCACAAGTATTTGCTCTTCACACTTACATTTCTGAAATTCTTTCACATTAGAATCTTTGAATGAAAACGTCCACTAAAACTATTTTATTTACATGTAACATATGCTCGCTTGGTCAGTTTAGCCAATACTTGTTAATAATTTGGACGTTTCTTTGAATTCCACTCATGTAATATATATTTTTGTGGTCTATTACGGGAAAGTAAAACACATTGTTATAGACGACATAAGCACTACAGATATATAATTCATACCATAAATATCATAATATAGATCATGAATAGATGGAATTACGTCATATGTTGTCAATATCATATTCAATACTTGGCTAACCCGACGACAGGTTTAATTTGTAATGGCGGCTCTTACAATTTGTGTAAACCTCGAATCGTATTGTGTAGTGATTATGCGAGTTATTGAAGTCACATTTGATAATATAATTTGTTTATCAATAATACGTGTAAGATAAAGTTATTCTGTGTGTTACATTGGGACAATCTGTTATATTTTAAGTGTTTTGTGTCAGAACTGAGAACGGTATTTATAACCTCAATACTGCACCATACTTCGTTTTAATTGCCCAGTCTTGGAACAAGATTTTTTTATAATAACCACGAAGTTTTATAATGAGTTTGTTGAAAATAAAGCAAGTAATTTGTATTTGGTTAAGAAAGCAACATATAGCATCAACATGCAAGACTGCATTCAAGAAACATAAATGGGTCCTTCCTAGAGGTCATGAGACAAAAATATCAGTTTTCAACTGTATAACTAATTCAAAAGTGCCATTAGTATTGAAAAATCCGAACTTCTTGTCATGGTATATGTGTGGTCCTACTGTTTACGATTCAGCACACCTTGGTCATGCTTGGTATGTAGAAGCTAGTGCAATTAAGATATTATTTACATTAACAAAATATTAAAACAATGTAGTGGACTGTAACTATAAAAATAAATTTAATATAATTCACTCTTCACTTCATTTTTCTAACTGGATAGGATCAAATAATGAATCTTTGGGGAGGAAGGAAGTAAGTTTTTTGGCCAATTGAACAACCATCAACTTCACAAGAAAAACCCTGCTCTATGGTGTTAAGTAGATGTGTCATATTATGATCTTTCTGATTACTGCATTACAGGTTACAAGATCTGGTTAGAATCAATGTAACTTTCTCTTTTTTCTTTAGCTGCTATGTGAAGTTTGACACAATACGCAGGATTCTCTTGAATTATTTTAATATCAATGTTGTCATGATGATGGGCGTCACAGATATTGATGACAAAATTATCAAACGTGCAGATGAACGTAAAGAAGATCCAAGAAGATTAGCTGACCACTATGAAATGGAATTTTTTGGGGACATGGCTAGTTTAAATATCATGCCACCAACAGTTGTCACCAAAGTAACAAATTTCATTCCACAAATCATCAACTTTGTACAGAAAATAATTGATAAAGGACAGGCGTACACTACAGAAGATGGTAGGTTCTACTTTATGCTGTTCCTCAGTAACTCTATCTAAAGTGAAAAATGGGTGAATGTGATTTGAATTCTATGTAGCTTTTCCATAGGTTCTGAAAACTAAACCTCATAACTACTTAAATGAGTCAGTAACATTTGATGTTCATATTGATACTTATACTCATAAATACATATATTTAAATGTTATGTCATTTTGTGATATCTTCCTTCTGAATATAATGTAAAATTGTATACATGGTATTTTATGTGATCATTTCCTTGTGTACCTGTTGTAAACAGTGACTACTGAACTTAGAAATAGGAGGATGGATCTACAAAAGTTTTTTAAAAGTATTTGGATAAAATATTACTGTGCTGTCTCTCCTTCTTTTTTTATGTACTTAGTCTGTCTCATTAGGAATGATGATGGCTCTTCATTGATGAAATAAAAGCTAGATCTCTTCTGTCAATACATTGCATCAAACACAAAAATAAATTACTGCTGAAGATGGCATCTTCTGGATTGTGGCACATGTAGTCTGGTAGAAACTGACCAGCATTTCAGAGATGCTTAATATCGCCATCATCACCCTGAATTACTTTCTTTATAAGACTATAGCTGAACACTGACGTTATTCTTCACAGGTTCTGTTTATTTCGACACAAAGCATTATTCTCAGTATGGCAAACTTTTTCCTAACATTCCAAATGAAAATTCATCTGCAACAGATAAGAGATCTGCAATCGACTTTGCCCTTTGGAAAGGATCCAAACCTGGGGAACCATGGTGGCCGAATCCTTGGGGACCTGGAAAGGGGCGACCAGGATGGCATATAGAATGCTCTGCTATGGCAAGGTGCTTATGAATATACATTTCAAACTTTTATGTTATTAAACATGTATCATTTATATTCTCTTCATGCCACTGCTGAAATACTTACCATTGCAAGGTGCAACACACCAACACAAGTTCATTTAAGACAGACCAGGAAAAGGACAAGATGGTCTTATTATGCTTCACAACAATGCAGCAGTATACACAGCCTGGCAGACATGAAAGTGGTTCCAGAAGTGTAGACGAGAGGTGCTGCAGCATTTAGCACACAGTTCCTGTCCTTCAGATTTTCATCTCTTCAGGCTCCTTAGGTGGCATTCATCAGGGCAATGGTTTATGAATGATTATGTTATTGTGATGGTGACATGCTGCTAAAGGCCGTTTGACCAGAATTTATTTGCAAAGGCTTCAGTCACTGGTTCCCCATTGGGAAAAATTCCTCAACAGGGAAGGTAATTACATAGAAAAATAATAATATGGCTATATGTGTGCAAGCACTGTGGTAATAAATTCTGTGGTATAGTGTCTTTGTGTACCTTGCTTCTGGAACATCCCTCATGAATGGATTTCTGATACTGACGTTATTGACACTCGTTTACATTCTGAGATAGCATCTTAAACCTGATCTTAAGTACTTTATGGGCAAAAGAATTGATAATAAGTAGTACTAAAGAAAAAATATAATATATTTGCCTGTGCTATTCTTTCTTTGGGTAATAATACTTTTTGGTATTTGCTGTGTAAACATAAAGTAACAACAAAACGTATCTTACACAAGAAAGATTAATTTGGGGAACTATTAAGTCATCAAGTGGCTCCATATATTGAAACAGATGAAACATTTTATCACCGGTGCCATCTAAAGTCATAGTCAGTGCTATAAACTTGGCAGTAATGCCAATGGTTCAACATCTAAATGCAGCTTCTTTAGTAGTTAATACCAAGGACTACTTTTTCCGATATTCTTACTGTTCTAGTGTTAACATAACTATTGTGATATATATTTTTAGTGCCATTCTTGGATCAAATATTGACATTCATTCTGGTGGTGTGGATTTGTTGTTTCCTCATCATGAGAATGAAGAAGCTCAGAGTTGTGTTTATCATGGAGTGGATCAATGGGTGAACTACTGGCTGCATTCTGGTGAGATTATGGTGTGCAAAAGTCATGTAGTTATTATTGCTGAAATATTCTATACACCTAAAAGTCAAACTGTTTTTATCAGTCATTTATATGACATTCTGTGTAAGTAATTGGTATACTTACAAAATTAATGCTTCCAAAGCCTTTAAGTCAGAATGCCAATGAACAACAAATTATAAAGTTGTTAACAAAGGGTTACTGGATTGCATATGCTTTATAGACAAACAACAATTACATATTCTTCTTTAAATATTACAATTTACATATTTTGGTACCCATTTCCAGTTACTCTAGGTATGAGTTCCACCCAGAAATTTTGAATCATTTAGTTGAATAACTGCACAGTTTAAATTAGTATTTGTGCAAATACAGAATATACACCAGAAATAAAAAATGCACGGCTGTCTGGACTCAAACTGGTTCATTTGTCCTTTGCATTAATGCTAGCCTCCCACACTAACCACTTGTAACTTCTGGTTCTAGACTTAGAACATTTTAATCACCTACTTTTTGGTTCGCAGAATGTACCACTTGCTTAAACAATCAATAACTCTTCATTTTATATTTATGAGTTTTATATGTAGATAGAGATTATTTTCATAAATAGCATTAACTAATTGAGCTTAAAGAATTGTTGTTTTGTTTGAGATATGGACTGAATTCTTAAATATTCTTTATGTGAGCGTTGGCTTCAAAGGGTTAAAATCTGCTTTCTGTTAAAATGTATATTTGAAAGCATTAAACATTTGCTCACATCTCATTCAAAATCAGTTACACAAAACACTTTGTACATCTAGTTATTAATAGTTTCTTTCTTACAGGTCATCTACATGTAAAAGGAGAAGAAAAAATGTCTAAATCCTTAAAGAATACTGTTGGTATTCATGATTTCCTTGAATCATTCTCTGCAAATCAGTTTAGAATTTTCTGTCTCATGTCACCTTATCGCAGCAGTAA
Source organism: Zootermopsis nevadensis (assembly GCF_977971745.1). Lineage (NCBI taxonomy): Eukaryota > Metazoa > Arthropoda > Insecta > Blattodea > Termopsidae > Zootermopsis > Zootermopsis nevadensis. The sequence continues at coordinate 14,157,563 of NW_028259142.1, forward strand.
GTAATTTTTTCAGAATACTTTGTAATCTCTTCAGTCTATAGTGTTGTAAGGACAATAGAGGATTCAAGTCATTAAAGAAGCTAAACGCATGCATTACAATAAATTGATAGTAGAGTCTGAAAATAAAGTAAAAACTGTTTGGAAAATTGTCAAAAAGGAAACTGGCAAACAGTCTACAGACATTGAAAGCCTACCATTAATGATAAATAATAACGGAGTAAATGATCCTAAACTTATAGCTAACTATTTTAATACCTACTTTTTAACGATTGTAGAAAGAATGAACAGCAGTGATACAATAACTCCAAAAACCAAAGATGCAATGAAGTTCTTGGCTAAGGCAATTCCTAATTCATTTCCAAATATTAATCTTATTCCTACCACACCAAATGAAATTGAAAGTATAATAACTTCTGTGAAGTCAAAAAATTCATGTGGTTATGATGGAATTTCATCTAAAGTACTTAAATCTTGCGTAGATTATATAAGTATTCCATTAAGTTATCTCTGTAATCATTCAATGGCTGTAGGAATGTTTCCTGAAAGACTTAAATATTCAAAAGTAAAACCACTATATAAAAAGGGTGAAAAATCCTGCATCTCTAACTACAGACCTATTTCACTGCTGACAACATTTTCTAAAATTTTTGAGAAAGTTATATGCAAGAGAGTAAATAAATTCTTAAACTCAAACAACATCCTTATCGAGGAGCAATTTGGATTTAGAAAAAATCTCTCAACAGAAAAGGCTCTATTTAGTTTCACTAATGAAATTGTATGTGCCCTTAACAATAAAATGCATGTGGGTGGAATATCTTGTGACCTAGCCAAGGCATTTGATTGTGTAAACCATGAAATATTACTAATGAAACTGGAATTTTATGGAATTCGAGGTATAGCAGGACAATGGTTTAAATCCTACCTAAATAATAGAAGGCAGAAAGTAGAAATTAAAAGCCCCCATACTAATCATAATACCTATTGAGGATGGGGTATCGTAAATCACGGAGTGTCACAAGGTTCAGTTCTTGGACCCTTACTTTTCCTCATATATATAAATGACCTGCCGGCAACTATAAACTCTATATCCAAACCTATTCTTTTTGCTGATGATACAAGTATCATTATTGCACACCAAGAATTGATCTATCTTGAAAGTATCATGAATGATGTCTTTGCCAACATAAACAAATGGTTTAGAGCTAACAAACAGGCACTAAATTTTGAAAAGACAAACTTCATAAAATTTGTTACTGAGCACAAGACATATCCTAGGTTAAATATAGGTTTTGAAAAAAAATTAATTGTGGAAGTTGAAACAAACAAATTCCTTGGCTTACAAGTCGACAATACCTTAAATTGAAAGAAACACATTGAGTATATTATTCCCAAATTAAGCTCTGCATGCTTTGCCATGAGAACAGTCGTACCACTTATGACAATAGATACTTTAAAGCTAGTTTACTTTGCTTACTTTCACTCTGTAGTGTCATATGGATTAATCTTTTGGGGAAATTCAACAGACAGTAATAAAGTTTTCTGAGGTTTATGTATATTAATTTGTAAATTATTTTTCATACTTGCATTGCGGTATCTGAAATTTATGTACATTGATATGTGAAATAAGTTCTCAAATCCTACGTTCTTGTACTTGTGTAGAAAGTTGTGTTGAAAGTTCTGAAGTGTGTATATATTGTATGAAGTGACATGTTCTACATCCTTTGATTGAGTCCTAAGAAGGATTTATGGAATGTAAATAAACTCTACTCTACTGTATTATTTTAACCAGTGTCTTCACAGTATGTCTTATTTGGTATTCAAAATACTGCTTTCATACTAACCTTTGAGGGCGGTGTTTCCTTTATAATTTGGCTTGTAGAAATTATGCTATTAGATCACATGTATATACGAGTATATTACCACTGGTTTGTCTGTTTGCAGTACTGAGTCAAGTTTTTCTTAAAATAATTGTATAGTCCTTTTTTTTTTGTATGTAGGTATGGAGTACACTGATACAGCCATGAAGAATGCTGTAGCAATAACAAAGAAGATTGAATCATTCCTTATAGATTCTGATGCATATATTCATGGTTATACAGCTCTTGGTGATGTTAATGAACCATATTTGTTGAAGGTAAAATATGCTTCACAATAAGTATAATTAAAAATGAAGCAAAGCTGTCCTGCTATAGGGATGAAATGGTAGCACCAGCCAAAGGTAAAATATTACTCACTGGTAGATGAGTAGTGACAGAAGCATGTAACTTAGCAGGAAGGAACATCGTTCATATTCATTTAAAGAAAAAGTGATTCTAGTAATGAAGAATTTCACTTCTTCATGTATGATTGCCGAGAGCATGTGTACTTCAGTTATACATAGTTTTCCAGTAAGGTTTGGAATTTACATTTTTATAATCTTATGTTAGTGGACACTTAAGTAGTTTATTTCACTGTTCTGAAAGTTTGTGTTTATATCTATACTAATAGTATTAAAAATATATGAGTTCACTTAAATAATATATGTTATGGATGTCTGTTTACCTATAATTACACATACTACAAAGCTTTTAGTCATTTCAGACTGTTTCTGAGGTCAAAACAAGAATTTTAGGAGCTCTGGCAGATGATTTTGACACTGCTACAGCCATGAGTGCCATTATAGAACTTGTGGGAGTTACAAATAAAATGTTACATGAGAAACCTCAACATGTGAGTATGTTTCCTGTTTCTTATAGTGCCCTATACACATTAAATATAAGAAGGGATTAATAAGTTATTGCAACACCTTGCATATTCTGAAGTATTATGTAATTTTCTTATATACACATATGAAAAATGTTCTGCCTGTAGTCTATCTTCATCGTGCAAATTGCATTATCAGCAGATAGTGAAACCAGAATCCTTTCTGTTCATGCTATGTCTTCATGTGTTGGTAAAATATGAATGTTGTGATTGGCATAATTAGGTACTTGTAATTATATTGGCCAATCACCCACCACCAGTAACTAGAGTAAATGTTGTGTACATCATATTGAGATAACTTCAAAGAAGTATTTGTGCTTTTTTAAAGTGGTTCTTAAAAGTGTCTGACTTAAGTTAAAATTGAAATGGCTTTACATTCTTTTGAAAAATTCTCTAGTATCAAATTACATCAGAATCATCCTGAATTGTTTCTTGCATATGGACAGAAGAAGTGTCTTTAATCTGCATGGTTGTAAATGTGCCTAAATAAAGAGATAATATCCCTTTGCTTAACACCATTGCCATGAAATATGGAGGTAAATTTCCCTGCATTCTTAACCTTGGAACTAAGTATGGATAAGCAGCCATCATCATCTTATTTCATTTACTTCAGTGGAGAGACCCTCTTGTACATAATAATGAGCCGAGAAGATTATAAACCTTTTTTATTTAAAGTCTTCAGAGAACAAAACATTTTATTGGTTTGAAAATGAAACTCTTAGATGTTGACTGGTATTTTAAACAGATAAACTTATAAATCTTTGCATCATCTGCAGAATACTTATGACTGATACATAAATTCAGGATTCTAGCAGTTCTGCAATATGTGCTAATATTTCGTACTTTAAAGAAAAAGTTACTGTTTATCATTTCAGGATATGAAGTGTGCTCGAAATCCAGTAGCAATAGCAGCTGTGATGTCCTTTGTTCAGCAATCTCTGGAGAAATTTGGGTCTAATTTTTCAAAAAAAAGAGTAAGTGAATCAGTTCATTACACAGTCTAACAGTAAATGTAGAATTATTGTAACAGACTAACTTCTGAATTTATAATTTAATGAAAAATTCTCAAAACAGAAGTTTCATTCAGAATTTATTTGTATTTATGATTTGCCTCCATACGAATTTTCATATGGTGCCTAATTTTAATTGTGCATTAATGTAAAGCTAGATATAGATTACTTATTACAGAAAATTTAAATGTACAAAGTCTCCTTTCTTTTTTCTTCTCACACAAGTACTCCTGTACCGTATATCTTGTTTCAATTCCCTGTTTGTTTGTTTTTCCCTCACTTTGCCTTTCCACTTATCATTAGTTTTTCCAATGGTCATTTATTTGGTTTGTTCACTTGTTATACTGTCAGGGATATCCTTTGATAGCAGTTTATAGTTTAGTCATTCAGACCGAAATTTTACATTTTCTCTAACAGTACTATTTAAGTCTCAGCTTTTCAGCCTTTGTGAGCTGGGCAATTATGCAGGAGGAAAACATGAAAGTTACAAATAATAATTACAAACATATTATTGGAAATAATTAGTTACCTCACACACCATTGGAAGAGGCGATATATTTTATAGAAGCATTTTCTTGTCTGGTGTTGTAGTGTGTTAAGTTAGTCCTATGTCTTTTGCATGAAGTGCATAAAATGAATGCATAATTAGGAGATCTGTTTCTCTGTTATCCATATATGACATTGCTGAATGGACAATATTCATTGTGTTTAGGAATCCGGTATGCAGACTAAAGATTGTGATGTGAATCTAGGAAGGATTCTTGACAGTGTGGTACACTTTCGAAACCAAGTAAGACAAAATGCTCTGAACCCTCCTGGAGAAGATATAAATGCAACAGTGAGTACACACCAGGACAGTACTCATGCCTGATTTGCTGAATTGTAGATTTGTAGATGCAGTCACTCTCTGCTTAAATACAAGCAGGTCAGTCACCCAATGAATAGATAGGTGAGTGAATGGCTGGCTGTGTATATGGCACCTTTATGATATTAGAACATAAAACAGGGTTTGGCAAAGAAGACTGACCTTTTCATTTGTGAATAAGTTCTGTTTCATTGAGTAAATAATATAAACTGCCACATTACATTTTACATAAATCTTTTAAAGTAAGTATAGTATAAATACTGTTTACTTTTTTTAAAACAAAGCACTAAATGCCCCCCTTTGGCAATGATGTGCTCTTGCATTGTTGTATACTACTCAAAATAAAAACACCAGTCTTCTCTACTGGATTCTGTATTTCAATAACTATGTGTGTTTTTCAGCTAAACAGAAATTAGAAACTTTATCTGTGTAAACAAAGCAAGTTGTGGGCGTCTCACTGTTATGTGCATTTTCTTATAGACTGATAATGTGAAGAATGGGGCAGTGAAGAATACAGTCTTACTGAATGCATGTGACAGCTTACGTGATGACCTTCTGTCATCAGGAATTCATGTAAAGGTAAATATATGAGTTTAAATACTTCTAATTAGTCTGACTGACACTCGGAAATGTTTCTTTGGGATAATAACTAAAAAAGAAAGCATGTTATTTTGGATCAGCAATTTTGAGTTTGAAATTATTATGAACAAGAAGAGTTAGTGCTTATGAATGAGTTATATTGTTTAGAGCATTGCAAGGGTTACATTTTTTTATTTATATATATGCTCGTTCTACAGGATCATGGAAAAATGTCCACATGGAATTACATTGGTAAAAGTTTTAAAGAAGTAAGGTAGCATATCACAGTAAATGAGTCCTGAGGTGTATTATAGTGTTATTTTAATTAAAGTTAGTGATCTTTATAAATTATGTCACTAACCAAAGAATACGTCTTCTACGCCATATTATTTAGTCAATGAGTTTGAATGATCTAGATGTGTGGTAACACTGTTAAGTTCAGCCTTTGTAATTGTTAGTTGAACAATATGCAATGCTACACAGAATGTGCTCTGGGCAAAATGATGGCTAAAGAAGATAAAGGAATAACATATTCATGTTGTGAAAAACAGATTGTAGATAAAGATAGTTTTAATTTGTATGGCAAAGTATTATTTTTGTTAAAGAATGTACTATGGCACTCATTTGACAGGAATGGTGCTCAATCGCAAAATATGATACCATTAAAAGAGTCAAGGACTATGAGCATGAATCAATTGAAGTAACATAATTAAAAAATCGGCGTTAATTTGTGTTCATCATATTTAGGATATGGAATGAACAGTTGCTCATTCTTTCCAGATATAAAATTATGGGTACGTGTTTTTCAGACTTTCATGCATCAAGGATTTACAAATATAAAGTTCAGATATGTTCACAATATTGTGCTATTTTTATTCCATTGTTTTGAGAAGCAATGGATGAAAACTGCAAAAAACACCTCCATATATCCCTATCCTCTCTGATTTTGTTCAACATCTCATTTTATTTTCTTCTTCCGTTTCTTGACCGTTACTTCGGTCTTCCGGTGCCCAATATTTTCTTCCATTCTTCTCTATTTTCCCATCCTTCAGGAGGTATTTTCCACTCTATCATGGTTCTTGTACTTCTGTTGTTCCATCCTGGTCTCGGTCTCCCTCTCTTCCTTCTCTCTTTTGGTTGCCATTTCATAGTCTTCTTTGTAACCTTTCCTCCTCCATCCTTTGCACGTGTCCGTACCAAATCAGTTGTCTTTTCTCTATCTCCTCTATTATATCTTGATCCATCCTCATGATTTCCTCACTCTATCTCTTCTGGATATTCCAGCCGCTCTTCTTTAACCACCAATATTCTTAAGAGTGTATGTGGACCGAATTTATCTGACCCAGGATAAGGACCAGTGATGGGCTATTATGAACAAACTTTTGTGTGTCATAAAGGCAGTAAATTTCTTTACTAGCTGAGCTACTGTTATCTTCTCAGGAAGGAGTCTGCTGTAGGGAGTTCATCAGTTATTTACTTAGTTTAACCAGTCATACCAGTTAATGATTTATTGACTCTTCAGTTATTCACTGTCACAGTTCAGCTGTAGAGATTATTCAGCATCAGTGAGATAGGAAAATGAACGTGAATGGTTAGTAGATAAATGTTTTAAATGTTTGGCCATGGTCTGTTTCTCAGAGCTATCTCAGTAATCCCCTATAGATACATTTTAATTCAACGTTATTAAAATTGTAGAACTTATGGAAAATACGTTATCATTTTTCTACTCTTTGTTTTTGGTGCTCTAATCTCAGGGAAATGAAATTGGTTTAAATCTGGAGTACTGAAAGGTTTACATATTGAGGTTGAAGTTGATTGTGATATTTGTCCAGCATAGGATTAAGAATTTGTCAGTGTTTTATGCGTCTCCTTTTTCTGAATTATCCGTGTTTGTTTGTTTCACTATTATTTGAATGTACATTTGATATGCCATGTCATCTTTATTTTTTAATGTGATATAATTCAGTATTAAAATGAATCTTAAAAAACATGTAATGTGAGGGTGTGGACTAGATTCAGCATTTGTTCCATAGAGTTGGTTTATATTTAAACATATATATTTTTTAAGTTCAGATGAAGTACAAATCCCAGTTTAAATTTATAACTGTCAATTGAATAGATGCTTAAGCACCACTTTCTATTTAGCTCTGTTTGTAGTGGGGAACTATTTTGTATGACAGTTGATATCAAAGGGCAGAGATATGCTCTTACAGTTTATAGTTTCTGTCAAAGATGGCAGGACAGTCTAAACTTTCATGTGCTGTCATCTAGCAACAGTTTAAGGAGTTCCAATATCTTTGGCTCTCAGAGGGCTGTTACGCCACGGATTTTTATTATAAACCCAGTGGCAATACTGGATTTACTCATTGTACCTAAAATCGTAAAAATTCCTTTTATAAAAACATCTGTGTTGGGAACAGTTGAAATTTCTTTGACTTCATGCTTGTTTCTGTACCATCCATTATAAGAAGGTAAGGTTTGACATGAAATTCCTTTTTTCCATAAATAGACACAAGTAATACAATATATTGCCACTAAATTATTTTTTATTACATGTGTCTATGAATTCCAATTATTTCTATTGCCCCTTATTTCACAAGTTTCCTAATATGACTTTTAATGTATAAAACCAGTTACATACCAGTTTGTCTCTGCATAATAAAGCAAAAGCAGCTAAACAAGTCATTAAATGACAAGCAGCAGACTTATACATGGAAGTGGATTATCCTACATTTACGTTTACTGTGTTATACATGTATATGGAGAAGGTAACTGAACTTTGAGATATGTTCTAAGCTTTGCATAAATTACATTTAGCATCTAAGAGCATCTTCCCAATATTAATCTGATACTTACCACATCACAGCTACATTTAATCAAATTCAGTTTTATTTTTATGCTGTTCCAACCATGTTAATTAATTCTTTTTTATCACTGTAAAAATATCATAAATGTAAACTTTTCCATAAAATAATTTCTTTCTACTATTCGACTAAAAGTACTTCAGGAAATTATGTCAGTGCTTGTTAAAAGTTTCAATAGCTCTGCTTGGATGACTAAAATGCATACCGTTGAGGTTAATTGTCATGTGGGTTTAACTACACAAACTGTGCAGGAAAAAAAGCCCGTTGCGAGGAATTGAATCCCGGTCTCCCGCGCAGCAAGCAGGCATACTAACCACTATACTACCGGAGATGCCGAAGCCGTTAGTACTGGCATTTTATTTCTAATAAATATGTTATAATTTAGTACGAGGAGTATACAATATTTGTATAATTGATTCCTGAACATACATTTATTTACGGTCCATGCAACAACGCCATCAGTAGTTCGGACTGTAGAGCATCAAATGATACGATGAAAAATAAATTTCGAAGGATGTGGAAAGAAGCAATGTCCTAATTTAAGCTAGTACCCTGTAGAGACTGAGGAAAACTCTGTATGGGCAGTCGGTCTCTGGCTTTGCAATAATCCTTTTATCATCTCAAAACTGGAGTTGAACGTCACGTAAACTTGCTCGACAATTTTATCATAGATACCGCAGAATCAAATGTAATCGAAATACGCCATTCACTTCTGGCATTAAAAGGTCTGACGGAGAGACAAAACTTCCTAATAATGCATTAATTTTACGCAAGCATAAAATATAAAGAGCCAATACACATCACTGTAGTGTAGAAATGTTTGACAGACTAGTCGCCATTAAAAACCGAGGACGGTATCGCTCGTCACTTATGCACTTCTGCATCCTGCTGCTAACAAGACTGAAAGGACAATGCCTTCTCACACTTGGTCAATGCCCAAGTCCCGAGTTCTGAATTACGTGAAGACGCTGTTTGTTGTGTGGCTAGACTGCTGAGCCAGAATGCGCAGAAGCTTCCACTCAGATTTTGACAATCGTGGAGATGGAAGTTGTGGAGTGTACGACCGGGGTTCCATCTCTGGCGAGGAACAACATTTCTCTTTGTTATGACATCAAGACCGGCTTGGATCCCGCCCACCCTGTAAGCACCAGTGGTAACTTTCATTATCTCAAGTACAATAATGAGTAATATCCCCTTTTCCTACAGAAAAATTCAAAGTTCCTGTGAACCCGAAAGAACACAGATGTGTTTCTTGTAATGAACCTACTTACTGTTGCAAGTTACAAATATTAGTAATGGACCCCACGTGCTTGTAAGCGAAGACGTGCCAATTTAGAGCGTGGGACTTGGGAAACACTTCCAGGTACAAAGGGACTTCTGAATCACACTGTATGTTTTTACCTTTTGTTTAGATGGGCGCGAAACTTGTGATGTTTGTGAACAAAGTATAGAAGAATGTGTGGATCTGAGAGAAAAGAAAAGGGAGACTTGAAGAAATTTGTAGAATAAAGAGGTACCCGAATATTATTGACATGAATAAACATGCAGCACTCTTTTGGGAGATAGAAGTGCAAGCAGCATTTTAATCTAAAAACGAAAGCCAAAAATTATTAACTCGCAGGCATGCTGTGGGCGTAGTCACTTTCTGTGGTGCCCTGGCGATGCTCAGAGGCCCCTATGAGGGAGGAGCTGTTTGGCAGAGCAGAACAAGGTCATAAATATGACATTGAAAATACGTGCAGTGACTTCGTGGCCATTTCAGAGACATGCATATATGACAGGATAATATTAAAATGGAACTGAAGCAAATCGACTTTGAATGTGAGCATTATAGGCCACAAGAGTATGTACAGCTGAGTCAGTGACGTGACTGTCTTTGAACTACACGACCGGGGTTCAATTTCCGGTAGGGGAAGGGATTTTTCTTTTCGTCACCACTTGGAGGCTGACTCTAAAGCCCCGCCAAAGAGTACTGACTGTCGAAGTGCACGCATGTTATGTGCACATTTCCTAATTTGTTGACTCTTATTCCACCGTAAGAGCCCAGATAGAAATGGAAAAGATTAAAGAAACGAATAAATTAATTTTTATCTGCAGTAAGTGGACATCAAGACCATAAAGGAATCTGTCTGCAAACTGTACACATCTCTAAACTGTTATTTTACCATAATAACGGCCCGGAAACGAATGATGACACCAGGAGCTCGTTGCAACTTGCTTACATTGTCAAGCCCGACTAAGGGAAATGACACTTTCAGATAAGCCGTTAGCATTTCGTATCTTCTGTCTAAAGATAATGCAGTGAATCATTGAGAAAGCTATCTCGTGTTGCATGAGTTCTAGCCGAGTCTAATGCTTCCGAATCACGTTTCAAGGTTACGTCGCAATGCGTTTTTCGTGGCCTTCACGAAATGCTAGCGAAGATATGTAAAATTTCTTCGTATACACAGATTTTCTTTTTTGTAATTTTTAAATATGTTTTCAAATATTGAACTCTGCCTTGTTTCCAAAAGTATATATTTGCCTTTACGTTATGATTTTGTCCTGCATTCTGGTGATGATACCAGAACATATACTGAGTGGCCATAACATCTCGGTCTATCTGGTTGAAAAAAAAATGGTATTATTCGAAAAAGAGAACAAATTAAAATTACGCTGAGTAAACACCTGAATTCTCTTGTGGAGAGTCAGCATCTTCGGTTACACTAAAAACTGAAATACGCAGTGTATTTATATTTCTTTGTAGTTCTAAAGTAAATTGGGTTAATGCTCATCCTGTACTCTTATTTCCTTCTGCATGTACCTTTGTGCCAACATCCTTAGTGACGTCTAATAGGTTTTCTGTCCTGGACGGGCAGAAAACATGGGGCAGTTGAAAAATTTGTAAAATAAACATAGATGGGAGGATAATATTAAAATTAATGTTAAGAAAATATATATGGACGTAATGGTTGGGATTTAAATAGCTCTGGTACTGGGCAGGGCTCAGTGGCGGGCTGTTGTGAACACAATATTGAATGTTGGGCCTCGTAATAGACGAGAAGGTTCGTGACCAGCCGAACGACAAGAGTGTCAAGAAGGGTCCCGATCCATTTAATTAGCGTTGTGGTTTATCGGGTGGTTCTCGTTTTGTCGAGGCGCTTATGACCGCACGCCGCTAAGTGCATTGAACTCAACTGCCGTTCTTCTGTTTCCACCCGACATGCCTTGCGATACTGATCTAGGCACCCGCTCTTGAGTGACGTACTGTCGACTTAATGAAACCCTATTTTACACTATTTTCTTTGTTTCATGCAATTTGGTTTGGACACCATGCCAATAGAAGCCACGTCAGAATTGTACTTCTTAGGCTAGGGACCCACTGGCGCGACTAGCCGCGTGCGGCGTGTCGAGTGTTGTCGCGCGCGGCTGTTATTTGTATTGCTTTTTATAGGTGCTAAACCCACTGACGTGGCGCGGCAGCCGCGCCGCGTCAGTGGGTGTTTTCTTTGCGGTAAGAAATATACTTTTAAATATTATTTATAAAAACTACGGGCTTCGAAAGATTTATGTTGTGATCGAATTCTGTTGTAAAACGTCGTGGTGAACATTTAAATTGTGTACTTAAGTTTCGGTTGTACGGTGGTAACCAATTAAACATTTGATCTTTGTAGGTCTATGTGAATTTTTTATAGATTACAGCTACTGTTATTTACAAATCACCTATTACGCATCAAGACAACTATGAGGTTTTTATCTGACAATTTCAATGTAGTCGGAAACTGCTGGCCTACTAATCGATCTTATTCACAGAAATGGATTACTGACTCATTTAGTTTTTAATGTAAAGATATTGCTGTCATGTTCTTCCCAGAACACTTCTTACTGGAAATATGAGGTTATGGACGATGTATATTTCTTTCTTACAGATTTTTTAGGTCTATAGGAATTAAATCCGTACTTACGGACTTACATTTTGCAGTGTTTAAGTTACACTTTCAACTTTCTTAATTTCGTATTCAGATATTAAGAGCTGTAGATTTTAATCGTGTATCAAAAACTAGCAATTCCCCTGCCATTTTGTATTTCCAAAATAACAGGACGAAGGAAAATTATTATATTAGCTTAAAGAATTATTGACTTTTCATGTGTAAACGTGGTCTGTTTCAACACACCGGTCACTGACAACAAAATGTACATAGGCATGAAAAATAATGCTACTATATTGCGTGCGTATCTTTGAGGAATTAAATCTGTCATAACCATTGTCACTTCTTGCTGGAACTCTCCAACACCGGAAGGTTAATGACCTCCATTGTAAAACTTGTACATATACCGGAAGTGCTTCAGTAAATCGCAGTTTACTAGAGCGGAGTGTTTATTGCGCGACATAGCAATTAATCTTCCTTTCATAAATGAAGATAATTCGTGAAGCGTTTTCCAATTAAAAATCCTGTAGTCTGTTCGTGTGATTTGCTGTAACTACATGAATTCTGACTTTTTAACAGAAGTGTTCATAAAAGAGGGACAGAGCGTCTGAGAACAAAGTACTGAAGATAATATTACAATAGAGAAGCTTCATAATTTGCACTCCTCACAATATATATTATTACAGTGATTACATTAAAGAACTTGAGATGGGTGGGGCATGAGGTTATGGACGGAACAGTTAGTCGGAAAGCCTCAAGGAATGAAACTACTTGAGAGACCTTCGCATAAATGTGGTGATAATATTAAAAATTATCTTGAGGGTGTGACTAGGAAGTTGTTATAAACCTGTGGATTCCATAAAACACCTGATTTGTTTTGTTTTTTTTGCCAATTTAAGCAATTGTACATTTTTGAAGGAAGATATTGCATCTGAAGTTAGTCTTAACTGTACATTTTACTTTAGTTTACATCGACAAAATGTCGTGTTTCTTTATATAATGGGATCATTTTTTACGTTCTGGTGGTCTGTAAAGAAATGTGGGGTTTACCATGACGGGTGACTTGCACAAATCCAGGTATAATAAAGGATTATTCCGTTTCACTAACCTCGTCTAACTTCCGCTGGGGTTCAGACCCTGTCAGCTGTTAGCAGGATAAACTTTTACTTGCTAACCACAGGCAGAATTTCTCCAAAAACCGATCACAGACAAACCAAACTCCCTCTATAATTCTGTCATATTAAATCCGTTGTTTTATGGGCATTCTTTTAGCCACTGAAGTACAGTCTTCTGCCATATCTCATCGCCCTTTCTAATAATTTATTTCTTACACACACACACACACACACACATGCTCAGCTGATGTGAATCAATTGCACAGGGCCGAGTAGTTTTATGAGGGGATAGTGCAATGCACAGTAGATGAACTTACAGTGCTGACACTAGCAAGCGTAACTTCGTTTACACAACCATAATGTTTTTGAAAGAAAGCTGACAGTAATTTTGTTGTTTGGCATACTTTTGTATCAGGGTGTACAAATGACAGATGGTAGTTACCAAGTGAGTCATCGGTGTTCACCACTGGCGCATAGATACCAGAATAAAGTAAAAACAAAAGAACAGCAGTCTCGTCACGTTTCTTTTTTCAAGATGGGAGTAGTACGATCACAAATTCGTACTTTTGTAGACTTCTTATTTTAAGTGGGATAACTTGTCAGTTGTTCTGTTATAACTTTCCGTGTGTCTATTACATACACACCAAACAAACCAGTCTTAACAATGAAGGACTTATCTTAGATGTACCAGGCTCGATTCTCGTCTGTATTGCTGGCTATTGTAAATTACGGTTTTCTCTTAGCCTTTCCAGGTGAAGCCAGCTGAATCCGTTCCACATCCACAGAGCCAATTTTATTAAGATCTGTTAATATTACCCTCCAGTCACGGCTAGAATTCCTAAGTGGCCACTTCCTTTCAGGATTTTAAACAGAAATTTTGTTTATCATCTCCATGCGTTTCGCCCATTTAAACCTCCTTTTATTGTCATCAATGTGTTGATATAGCCAAGCCGTCGGAATCGGTAAATAGGCTTTATTCTTTATTTATGTTTCTTTAATGACGTACGAAAACATATTTGATTTCTTGTCATTTTATTGTAAGCTAGTAAACGTTCTTTATAATCATTTTCATTCAGAACAGATCGTAGGCTCTCACGAAGTCAGGTCGGATGTCCACAAATGATGACTGTGATTTATACTGAAGAAAACATTGTGGTGACAGTTTCCATAGACACATCACCAGCTGTCTACCATTATATCATCGGCGCTACATAATCCCTTTTGACAACTCAGTCCGTCCGTCTATCCGTCACTCGTTATGTCCAATTGAAATATTACATGTCAGTTATGTATGCTCTGTAATATACTACCATTAGATTAACAGTGTCATCTACATACCTGAATACATGATAAACTTCGCCATGTTTTTATTTCTTTTTAATTTTCATTATGACAGGAACATCTGAAAAAATATATAGGGCTATATTTCTGAAAAGGTATGTCGTGCATGAGAGGATATTCTAAAATTTTGTATTAGTGAAGGACCGTCACCATCTGTTAGCAAAACGGAATACCTCAGTAACGTGCCGATTTTTTTTTAAATTACCCGCTTTTTTTGCCTGCAGTGTTGGTGCGATTGTGTCTTTACCAAAGAAAGCTTTTCCTCTGTATGAATTCCATATCGATTTAGTACTTTGTTAAGCAGGATTCTTAACACTGTACATTGCGCTACGTATGTATGACTTCCACGTCCTTCCATTTCCACAGCCCCCTACATATGATTCACCACCTCCTAACCGGCGCTACAATCGCCCGCCAGTCCACTACATTCTCCAGCAATTCCGATCCCTCTGTCAGTCTGCGAGTGTCAGTGTTCCGGTTAAGCTAGATGTTCTGCTGCTGACGACTAACGTCTTGTATCCCGCCACGTTTCCATTTAGCCGGGAAAAGAAGGAAATTAACTACTTTCTCTACACAGGTTAGTTAAAATGGTATTACGCCGTTTCGTATTTACTTATATATTCCTGCATTTATTACCATTTTGTTAACAAGCTGAACTTATTACGATTGTATGGCTTGTGTGTTTAGGGTGTGGTTTTGTTTTCTTCGGCCAAGGTTTGTATATCGCGGCGTTTGTTGATTATCAGCTTTTATATCATTATTGGTGTAATGCTTGTTCAGATTAGGAACATCTTTAAAATCTGGTGATTTGCTTGATCGATCCAGTACACATGTAAAAACTCTGCAGCTGGTTAGTTCATTGCACTCTATCTTCCATGATATTTGTGTATTCATATTTTTTTTGTGGCATCGTGTTATTTACAGTACCTTTTTACGGAATGATGTTGTATTTTGTGTATGAGTTAGTTACTTTTGTTGGGAAACGATATTCTTTTTAGCATAAGGCCTTGTTGCGAAAGTAAGTCATGTCTGTGTAGAGCAAACTTTCACGATTGTTGTGAGGTTACACCTTATATGATTCTAGTTTTCTGATTAATGTATTCATTGTGACGTCAGGAATTCGGACAGGGTTATTATAAAAGTCTGCCCTGAATCGTGAGTCAGAAATGGAAATGAGGTGAACGCTGATTTGGATCCTCTGCAGCTTCGACTGCATTACCGACAGACCGGATTGTACCCTCGTCTCGCACAGACACGGTCTTGAATATGAAAAAAGTTGTTTTGCGCCATAAGTCAGGGACAAAATTGGACTGATTTTTGCGGCAAGTTTGTGAGAGAAACTGATAAGTAAAAAATATTATAATAAAACTAAATAAACCTAAGATTAAAATTTTAAGAAAGGCCAACAAAAGTAACATTTTTCTTTGGAAACGGCAGCCATTCAGCACAAATGTTCGCACAAACTATATTTAGTATTGTGGTACACAATAAGTATATGTGTTTGAGGTTCAGTTAAAGCGTACACAGGAAGCAGGTGATAGAAAGACACCTGTCGAAAATTTCAGCGACACAAACCCAGGGCAGTTAGAAGGATAGTAATTTTCTTCAGTAGGTTTAGTAAAGTGGAAAGCCCAAGTTGTTTTTAACAAAATAGTGAACAGTAGCTGTAAGAATTTGGAGATCGTTGTAAAGAAACGGTTGTGGACCGTCTGAATAGTTCGAACTGATGATATCGTCGGAATAGATGTTCACCTTTCACCAGTAGGCATCCCACTTTTCAAGCGATGCAAAAGGAGGGGTTACCCGTTCTACTGCGATGTCAGTATTCGCTGATGGCTGGATTTTCTTAAGTATGATTAGGTCTTACAAAACGGCTCCAACCCTGGATGTGTTTAAATGGTAGTTATGTGTAAGTGTACTTATTCTTTGCATATTTCCAGTCTGGAAAACCATCCACATCACAAACGGGTCGTTTTTGTCTGGTAAATTAAACCAGGGGCTACGCGTTGATTTATGCGTCACTGTGGAGAGGGGATGTACGCATTTTCTTATTTGAGTCAAGGGAAATATTTAGAAAACGTGATCGTAACTCGTGAATATTTGGAAGGGAGTTCGGGGTAAATTCTTTCAGAGGCCATCAAACTAGTTCGCTGGCCGTTCGGTAGTGAGGGCGCTTTCCAGAAGGGGGGGGGGGAATGTGACTTTTATTTACTCGATTCGTTCAGTAAACGGAATGATGAAATATATGTAACTTCACTTTGAACAACTTTTTGACTTTTAATTTTAACCCCCGTTTTTCGTAATACTACATGATTGTGGTAAAGAAAACGTGGTAAATATTGAGAATAGTTGATGTTTTTTTTACGTAGTTCGTAAACGTGTAGAGCTTTTGCCTGAAATTCTGATACTGTATTCGAGAACGTGTTTCAGGTGTAATGCCTATCAGTTCTAGTTACTATATCTTAACAAGCTCCTTCAATGGTATCGACAGCTTTGAACCTTCCGGTTATATAACCTGCGGTGATAATTTTAAAGGTATTGCTGATGTGAATTGTACGCCATTTGATTAATGAAGTTTCACTTTAGAAAGACATTTTATATGCGTACTTTAATTACGATTTGCAAACGTAATGCTGCAGTGAATTTGCCGAATAAGTTCTGTCCCGTTTAACTTCTTATGGACCATACTACGTTGATATTTAATATATTTGTTTTCCTTTTCAGTAATTTTCATGAAAACACTATTATATTTTCATTGTCAGACCGTTCAACAAAAATTAATTCAAGTAGACGTGGCCTGTGGATGTGAAATACCAACTACTGGTAGGGTGTGGCTACGCTTTATTGTTGTGTTCCTTAAAAGGTGTGGAGTCTATTTGGCTAGTTGTCGCTAAAACTGCCCACATTTATGTCACATCGTAGTAGTTCCACTTTATGGATTTGGGAACCTATCGTCATTGCCCCATAGTCTGTTGCAGTTCTTAAAAGTGGATTCCATAAGTCAAAGACGGACCAGTTATTACTCCCCCTCCACCAGAAAGTAATATGTCTGCCTTGCTTCATGCACTGGTTGAAAAACTGAAAGAATTCTGACGTCAAAAGAAGCCATAGAACTATGTAGAACATTCACGCTGAAGAACTGCAAGAACTCCGTTTCTGAGTGGGTGGCGTTAGACAATGAGAAGAATGAGGGTTAAGGCTCGGATACATTCCCACCTTGATAAATGAGCACTTGGCATTGTTTTCAAGATCATAACATCGGTTAATAATAGAACCTGACGTAATCTTAAGTCGGTAAATTTCAGTGGTAGAACTGCGGTTTATGGAACGATTATTTCGTAAAATGTTATCTGTAAATAAACATACAAAGCTTTAATTTCCTGTGTTGTGATAACAGCGCGAAAGAAACTGCGACTCTGTGTTATTTTTATGTCAGTTTTCCAGTGATCGGGTTATATGTCCATATACAGCGACGAGTATGAAGATGGCTGCCTTCTGGTGTGCTGTAATGTGTAGTCTGGTAGATGGTGACTGACGTTTTAAAGCTTTCTACTGTCTCCATCAGGGCGATGGAGGCGGTAAGCACCTCTGATAAACGTCTGTCGGCATCTACCAGACTACACGGCGCAACATCCAAGAAAACAGCCATCTTCATGACCATCGTTAGCTTCGTGAAAACGTATTATAATGTAGAGTGAACAAAACCAACAACTATTAACACTATAATGGACACTATTGCCATACGCGTTTCGACCTCAAGAGGTCATCATCAGTGGCATCAGGGATGCCGTTAGACGATTTGTTTTCATACTTCGCGCATGGGAATTATTTGCTGCCGTGCGGCGTGCCGTGGAGAAAGGTCTACCTGTGAGGGGCCCCCACACATCCTCTGCTGGAAATGCGGTGTTTTAATCGAATTAAGATATCGCCTGAACATGATTCAGTTAGGTCGGATGGTACAGTACACATTCAACCACAGGCGATTACAACAGCTAACGATTGGAAAGGTGTATATGCTCTTTGGAGGACGCAAATTCCAAAGGCGCTCATCATGCCACATCACGAGCGTTGACGTCAGGGAATAAGAAGGCATCACTAGTATCGAAGGTAATTATAAAATGTGATTGCAAAAATATGAGCAGACTGTGGTCCTGGCTCCTATTGTGTTTACAATGTTGCAAAAGTGTTCCAACAACACCCTCGGTTTACTCTGTTGCAACTGTGTGCTCAAACAATGACCTGGGATTATGAGGGTTGCTAGGAGAGCCCCTGGTCGAATCCAGAAAATGTTACTCGCTCACAGTTGAGCGTGGCAAAAGAATGCCTTCTTAAAATAAATAGCTTTCCGAACAAAGTTTAATGAATGGATTAAAATTTTACCCTAGGTATTAGTATTCAACCCTGTGGATGAAGAACAGTATGTAGACCTGATTCCTTTCATGTGCATTATATTGAAATGTAAATGTGGGACACGATGGGGAAGATACCGAAATGAGTGCAAAAGTTTAGTTGTAGAACTCGAAGGAAGACACCACTCGGGAGACCTAAGTATAGATGGGAAGAAAACATTGCGGTATATCTCGTAGAATTAGTGTGGATTCATTATTCAGAATAGTCCTGTGACGGTCTCTTGTGAGTACGATAATGACCTTCGGGTTCCATGGAATTAGTTTAAAACTATAACTTTGTTGTACGTGTTTAATAAAACGCCAAGTTTGAAAATAATTGGGTGAATCGAAGTGGGCACCGGATTTCATTCGTAGCCAGACATCCCAGCTCCGTCCGAAGTTCAACGCCTAGCACTGTGGCACCGGGTACGTTAAACTCGGAGGAGATAAATCATCGTGCGTATTTGAGACGTCCAAGGTCTCCTCCAGTTTCTTAAATTTCTCGCAACACTGGAGGGCGCTGTGGCAGTGCCCCAATCAAATTGCTGCTTCAGCTTTGGCAACATTAATCTTTCGTGATGGCCCATACAGTCTTTCTGTGCCACGTAACCTCTGCATCTGAAACAGTATTTTAAAATATGCCGAGGTCGAAAGGATGCAATGGCATCACCGAGAATTCCATCCTCGGTGATGTGCGTGGGAGTGTTGTGTTGTTTGTGAAGCCTCTGCCTTACTGTATAAAACCTTTACCTTGTGAATAGGAACGAGTTTCATTGCTTTGTGCTGTGTTTGGAGACATGACGTTTCACTGAAACTTGCCTTGAAAGTGTTGGCTAAATATGGCTTGTGCAGGAAACTGACTAAGTTAATTATAGAAATAGTTTTAAGGGTATTACGTTTTCCACATAGGCTAAATAAAGGCAACACCGTGAAAAAGCAAGGCCAAAAGTAGGGTGTCACCGAGATGGGAAGATTCCCTGATAATAGTCCAGGTATGGAGCTTTCAAAGCTGGTGGAATTTGAGGGGAAAGCTGTGTTTCGTGTTTCTGGTCAAAGCAGTGAGATCGAGTTAAACTTCTGTCGCCTGGAAACTTAAAGGAGGATTTCTTTTGCACCAGGTTACCGCATTAGTCGTGACACGGAAACACTTCTACCACAATTCTAGTATCCGTGCTTGCTTAGGGTGTGTTCTGCGATTTTGTGGTGCTTTCTCGTAAATGCCTTTTTACTTTTTCAGTACATATTCTGATGTACGATTGTGTCGGGAAGAAATGATTACTGATATCTCATGCTCGTACAAGTTTATCTCATTGTAATTTCCTGCAGTCGACAGTACCAACATGTCGCCCGTTCGAACGCCATTGAGTCTGGAGAGAGACAGTTTTATGTAGGGTCGTGAAACTTTATTGGTGATAGAATTACGAAATGCAACTGCTTAAGGCGATGTTGTTTAATAACATGGTGAACGTGCCAAACAACTCGCGTGTTTAGAATTCCGTTCGAGCATCGTCTTCGAGTTCTTAGCTTCGTATTAGGAAGGTCCTGTATATTACGATGGATATCCTGAAGTTTGGAGTTGGGGAATTTTAGAAGAATTGTCGACACATTCCAATTTTGGTTAAAATCGGGAAGTAGTAATGATATACTTTCCGTCTTTGTGCGCGGAAGTGACAGGGTGGGGAATCCCCAGGCTGCCTTATTTACCATGGTTATGCGAAAAATGCCGTAAGTTCTAACGGCACTGCTGCCATTTACGAAGTTTGATGAACGTGCCAGGATTAAGTTGTACGTACTTTTCCTTTCTCTCTTCGACGTTCAGGCCGGCTCTGGTGCCAGTATAGCCGACGGTTTACCTTCACGTCCCTTATACATCACTTCACTACTTGGTGCTTTTTGCAGTAGGGAGAATTTTTATTTCGCTCGTTCGTATCGCGAACTGACAAAAGTATTCCCATTCTCAAACAAACATGACAAAACATGGTGACATTTGCACGTATTCATCCAAGCCGTGTTTTTATTAAGAGTGGAAGACGCAGTCATTTCCATGCAGCAGCTGGAAACTTGTTAGCATATTTAGCTCTACAGCTGCCTTGGGGCTCACATCCTATTGGGTTGTTCTGATCGGTATTACGAGTTCTGAAAATCTCGGCGCTTCAGTTCTTCTGAGCTGTAACGCCGTATGGAAATTTGGGTACATACAGATGACTCTTGTTACATGCGCTTTTGATATCGACCGTATCGCGTATCCGCGGTTTTATTTAAATATTATGAGGACATCAGAATCCTGCCAGTTGCCAAATTTCAAAGCCTTAATCGAACTTTGTCCGTTCGTATTAGGGATTCTAATGCAGATGACAAGTTTATAATCAAAGATTTCTGGCACCATTTTAACATCAAGATGATTGTTTTATGTTTCCCGTTTTACGCGTTTTCGTAAAAACGCAGCGATTGGCAAGACTGGAACCCCCGCGTGTAACGAATCACCTACAACAACTTTTTGGAGGAAAGAAATGTATACTGCCTCCATTTTCAGCCCTGAATATTGAATCAGTATGATCTTGCGAAACGCTGGTTAGTTATTCCAGACAAGAGAATGTCGGTAACAAGTTAGCACATGACTTGTTTCTTTCTCAATAGAACGCGCATTTTAGTCAGAATTCTTGTTAATAGACAAGTGAACGAAGGAAGCCTGAGAGCTGCCATTCGTAATGAATGTACGTGAAGCGGATGTGTCTTGTAGTTGAACATCTCATCTGAATAGCGAATCAAGTTTGGCGTCATGTGAACTTGAGATGAAGTATGCAAGTAACTGTTACCAGGTTGTCGTGATGTAATATTTAACTCTCCACATGTCTGTCCCAGTTGCATTGCAGCACACTCGGGTGTTCATAAAACTTTCAGTAACGCTCATTCCCCTAGCAAATGTTTTCCGATTCCACATGCGTAGGGATTCATTAAGCGACTTGTACTGGCCCTCGTAGTAATCACAGTTCTACACTAAATTTATAAAATGAACGCATTGTTTTCAACGATATCGTATTCACCAGTTTTATCACCTACTGATCGAATTTAGCGAAATTTGGTACTGAAGATTATACTGTAAGTTTGCGAAATTATTTCATTTTGGTTCGTATTGATTTTATATGAATGGTGCCAAGGGGATTTCTTGGCGTTTGGGTCCATCAGGAGGAAGAAGAGAGTTTGACCGCCCTGGCTTAGTCCATTGGTAAATAAAGCATGCATGCTAATTATAATTAGTGTCGGTTTAATTATATAGCCAGCGATAACTATGTATTTTGCTTTCGAACTCTGGACGTGCCTGTGATTTTATTGCTCAACTATCCTGTCAATACAGATTGACGAATGAGGGTGTGGTACGTCATCTTGATGGCGTCTGCTTTCACCCTTCACGGTTTACACAAAACAATGGATGAAGGTAGACGTAAATTTTTGCCTTTGGTTCTTAACACCACGACGTGCTCAAGATTTCAGATCTCGGCCCACAGACCGGCAATCCTGTCTGATGGTTTCTATTGCTTTCCTCAGTTCCTCTGGGGAAATGGCAGGATGATACCTGAAAGCATTCCTCGATTGTTTGGTTTTTGTCACGGTGATAGGCGCTCAACTGTTCAAGAAATGCCCCACTGTATAAGTAACTGGTAGATTCATATCAGTGTTTACTGGCCTCCATCCTGAAGCATATGAACCATAAATAAGTGTTTATTTTTAATTTTCTGATTCTGTCTAACTTGTGTGTTCTTAAAATTTGCCTGGCTGTAAATAAGAATTTAACGATGCTGTCAACAGCTCACGTTATATAGCGTCGAATTATATATTGATTAATGAAATGGAAATATATGTTCGGAAGCGATCGTGACCTAATCCCACGTCTACCAGAAGCGACTGAAAAAAAACACGTAAACCTTGGGATATCCAGAGTCCGGGACCTACCGAATACGAAGCAGAATTGCTAAGTATGTTGCCGCTATATTTGTTTTTCTTCTAAAATCAAGAAAAGTTGTTACAGGTCATACTTTTCACATCGGCGACGTTTGCTATGGGAAACGTAAACAAGTGACAGCCTCAGAATCTGGTTACAGAATCGTCTTGTATATCCGCAGACTTCGGTGCACTCATTGTCAGATAATGATTCTTCTGGTTTTCACTAGCATATCACTGCCAACCCTCCCTTCAGAGTTCCTGGAAGTTGCAGGGGTTTGATTGACATCAGCAGTAGATTTCGCCCCCTAGTCGCTCCAGCTGGCAGCCAGCATCCCGGCTGACAGCCCATATATGGCAGTCTGCTCTTCACAGAACAGTTGAACTTCTATATCCAGCCACGTTCTGAGACCGCTTTATTATTAGTCTTTCTCCAGCTGATGGATAGGGACTGCCTTGTAGAGTTAACTATCTGCTGCAGGACTGACCCCAAATTTACGATCTGGTTGTGTCGTACTATAGAGACGTCTAACGCCTGTTGCTTCACAAATCTTGTAGCTGCATTGCTCTTAATGCCTTGTGACTCGTAACAGAAAAACTAAATTCATATAGTGCATTCTAGTGTTTGGACACGAGGAATTCTAATTAAATTAAACGAGGTTGTAAACCTCTTAGACAGCTACATTTAAAAAAGGAATTTCGTTCTCGCTGTGTATCCTTTTAACAAACGTGCAAATCAGACATTTTTCTAGTTTCGTATGTATACACCCGGTGGACCTGCTGCTGTTATTATTATTTATTATTAAACTACCTTAGCATTGTGGCGCGATTTTTTTTGAGGGATGTAACGATAATGTATTTCTACGCTACTTTGATTTGGCTTTGAAGCAATAATTTACTGTGTCTTGAAGGAAGAACAAAATCAAAGTGTTGAGAAGTTCAGACATGAAGTGTCGAATGGAGTATCTGACGTAAGGAGGACCTTCATGCATATATATTAAGTTATTAAGTATTAACGTTGTAAAGATAATTATGGGACATAGTATATGTGGCTCATAGAGGCTACTTGGAAAACAGAAAAAGCGATGGGAAGAAATTTAAGAGCTTTCCAGGAAAATAATTTTTCGGATTGCGAAGTGGGCTGGCTAAGGATTGTGTACAGTATTGGACGTGGGGGGAGGGGGTTCCATCAGTAGAATCACGTCGTTGATTTTTGGTTATAAAACTTTATTTAAAATTTAGTTTCGGATTACAGAGAGCCTGTAGCACAAACCTACGCGAGGCATATCATACTCATTCACTAAGGGCCTCTTAGAGAAGGGACGATTACGTCGGTGTAAAAAGTTCGCTTGCTTTGAACGTGTAATCACATAAACCGGCTTTATTACTGTACAAGATACTGACCAATTTTATCATTTAAAATCTTTGTCTCTCCGTTTGTTTCCGTATTCTGAGGCCAGCTTTAATGTGAAACTCTAAAGCAACGTCGTTTGTCGCCAGGCAATAGCATACGGTGAGAATTCAGGTTCTCACGATGGCGAATATGAAGATCACTGAAGGGCGATTGCTCTGATGGTGGAGACAGAAAGTACCTCTGAAATGTCTGTAAATCTCTACGCGGCTATGCAACACAGAAGACTGCCATCTTTACGCTCGCCGCCTTGAGAACCGCAAAACTTGGTTAGTAAACTTCTGTGGGGAGTCTACTCTGCGCTGCGTTTGGAGATCCGAAGCCCGTACTCATCGTCCTGATGAAGGAGGCAGCAAATACCTCTTAAACGTCCATATATATATATATATATATATATATATATATATATATATATATATATATATAGGATAAACGGCGCAACAACCAGGAATACTGTAATCTTATCAAAGAAGATTCTGTTGGTTAAACGTATTCATTATAGATTTTGATCCAAGAATCGCTTCTGATAATTTTGCAGTATTCGGAATATAAAGCCTGACCTTTCTTATGTGGATATCGATAACAGCTATTGGAAGTGTTCCAGTTAAATGTATCAGTTGTGATAGCATAGGGTTGCAAGACAAACGCATTGACGTGTCGAAGAACTTGCTTGGAAAAGAGGAAACCAAACCACTTCCTGCTTTATTTTGTCCAGTTGCTTGTAATTTCAAGCGAGCAGTGGTTTCAACCTTTCCAAGACAGGGCCACATCCACCCTTGCTTATCCATTTACAAGTGAGTGCAGTGTACTGAAAGTTAATGGGAGTTTATTACAGATGCTACGAACTTGCTGTTAGAAATAAATTCACGTATTACTTAACCATGTCCTTTAACAATATCAGGAATATTTTTATTATTTGACATTACTTGTACTTGAGTAGTCTCTTTGTGTAAGATTTCATTTCTCTGTTAATGAGAATTGGGGGGGGGGGGCTGTATCCCTGGGAGTAAAGCAGTCTAAGTCCGAGTCTCACCACTTACCTCTGTCTGGTATTGGCGTTAAGAATCCACAGCAGTATGCCTCCACCCTCATACTTATTCATGCCGTGTTGCTTAAATAAACACACTGACTTTACCGTCGTATGCAAACATTGTGGAATTGCATTAGTCATGCTGTTTGAAAGTGAGATTTCAGGTTCAGACGGCGGATAGTATGAAAACTACTGTCCTCTAGGATTATGTTCCATTTAGTCTGGTAGACCAAGGCAAAAGCTTGGTCGGACTGTTTTTACCAGTCTACTACGGCAATATCTCAAAGATAGTCATCTTCATGACGTTTAAAGTATTGACAGTTGCTTCTATAGCGCCGCTTCATATTTTGAAGTGATTTATGATCACTCAAATAGCGGGATGGTTCTTGATGCAGCCATAGTCAAATTACCGTTCGTTTGTTAACGTCACATTGACGCTCGGTCTGATGGTCATTCAGTCGGGAAGCATTCGAACATTGGGAGTACCGGTGGCATCTTCCGCTTGACCCTATTCTGACCCAGTTGATACAGTGCATACCCTCACCCCACTTTCCTTTCATCATCGTCTAAATCTACCAAGTGCTCATTTCTCTTCCTTATTTTTCTGACAAAAATTTTGTATGCATTTCTAACCTTTTTATCCGTCTACTGAATGTCCCAGCCCTTATACTCGCTTTGGACTCCTTAATAACTGCTGAGGATTACGAATTCTATTGCTGCTTGAGCAGTTTTATACATTTTATTTCTCTCTTGGCTCGAAATTTTGTTCTTAAACACTTACCGTGAGATAAGAGACCATGTTTCACATTCATATAAAAAATCAGTTGTGAGTTTATTGGCCCTTATTAAATTTTTGGTTCTTTATGAGAGTTGGGAAGAGACAGGGTTCTGAACTGATGTTTAAACTTTTGCAGAGTAGTCTGAGGATTTGTCTTTATATGGGGAAAATTTGGTCGAGTGCTTGTAATGTTAAGTTCCCAAACTTCCTCGAGTTTGATTCGAAACCCCCAGCGACTTCCACCGCCTGTATCAGTATCTGGGTGTATGCAACAGTATGAGTCACCATTGATGGATGAGACCCTTTCTGCAACATCCTTCAGCGAGCTTCATTTGATGTCTGTCAACCATAGGCCCTCTCCATGTAACTAAATTGATTCTGTTAGAAATTGCGTCGTATGCCGAACCAGAGCCAACTTCGTGGACCACTGACTGGAAAATTGTATTGCGTGTGAACTCCATGTGACTTATCAGAGTTGGAAACCATTTTCTTATCCGATAAGGTCACTCCACCGGAAGTTTGTCGTTCCACACTGAGTGACCAGCTAGTCGGTTCTTACTCTCAGAACGGTATGACAGGCGTTAATAGCCAGAGTAGCTGATGCGCCTTGTTAACCCAGTACTAACTAACTAACTAACTAACTAACACTCGTCAGTATGAACGTGTCTTTAAGCCTCATGGGTTTGTAGCCGAACATCCGGTTTGTCTGCTTCGACAGTGGTCAAGGAACGATAAATAGTACGAGCCTGTAAATTTGCACGCGTTTCTTCAGGTACTCTGTAAATATTGAAGGGTGTACGATTAGCATACAGTTGTCTGCCGCGTGTGATATGAATCATTACGTTCCCGTCTTCAAGCCTTATGCATTATCTTCCTAAAGACAAAGGTTACATTATTTCTGTCATCGTCTCTGACCATATGTCTGTCCATCCTTCGCCATGCATGGTATAACACATGAAAGGGACGTAGGAAGGGAAGAAACCATTCCGTGTTGAATTTCAACTGCCTTTTTCACAGGTAATTGTAGGCATGTTCTGTCACTTTATCAGCATGATTTGAAAGTTTGTTGGGCACATACACCATTTTTCACTAAATAGTGAGATTTTTGCGGATAAGCCATTTCCTAAGAATGCTGAATTGGGTCACATGTTCCAAGATCTGTCAGTAGCGTATCTTGGTCATGCTTCGTAGGAATCTAATCAGTTGGCAGAAAGCTTGTAGTCTGTACTAGTGAGCTGTAAATAGGGCTCGGTTGGAATTTTAAGGATCGTCCTTCCTATTACAGACGGGAAATAGAAGACGTGAAGAAATCCATTCAGGATTCTCGCTGTGCTATAAGTGATTAGTGTTGAATGACGAATTTGTCTGCTACATTGACACATTGCGCGCACGCTGGATTTCAGAAATTAATCAAAGGAATATCCGCCAGTTGAATTATTTTGGTACCCAAATATTTGATGCCGTTTGTAACCGAATGTAAGAATTCAAGTAAAGATTTTGTTTCCAAATTTTTAAACCACACATGCTATGTTACGGCTAATATTTTAACACTGAAAATAAAATTTTGAAAGTAACCCTTTTTTAAAGTTTGGAATTTTTATTGAAAAATGGAACCTTTTTTGTATAAAATAAAATATTGTTTTCAAAAACTATTTGAAATTACACAAATTTAACAGTAAGCCATAAAATGTAAATTCTGCTGTAAAATATATTGTTTAAATTTGTGTTATTACCTCATTGAACTCTGTGAAATAAACTTTGAAGAAAATATTTTTGAGGTTCTCACAACGGCGATCATGAAGATGGTTGTCTTCTGGGCTGTTGCGCCGTGTAGTCTGGTAGAAGTTCACCGACGTTTCAGAGGTGCTTGCTGCCTCCGTCATGTTGCCCTGCACTGAACAATCCCAGTTAAAAATTGTCCGAGGCATGTGAAGAAATGTACAGTAATTTTCCGTTGGTGTATAACGGAAAGTATTTGACTTAACAAATGAGGTTTATGATGAGCAAGTCCATATATTAATTAAACGAAAAGGAATGAAGCGGAATGTTGCAGTAGTTTTTAGCTGCATTAAAGGCATATACGTAACATAAACTGGAATTTGTAATGTGGCATAAATTAAGTTGCGAACCGCAGATCAGTTGATTATGCTTCACGATGCCGTTGAAAAAGTTTGCTTAAAATTGTTTTCTGCGACCTTCAAATGCGATAGCTGTTGTGCAAAATGACATCATATCGGCACGTAGCTACTGGAACATCGTCAAGTGTTCTGTATGGAATTCTGTGTGTGTGGGAGGTAATTTGTGCAAACATTAGTTCTGCAACACTTGTGTTTTTGAGTCAGTACTGGAAAGCGAGGTTAGTCAGGTACTGAAGCTGCGTGCTTGATAATGCTGAGGTTGAAGACCTCGGTGCGCCTGTTAGTCGGGAGACAAGACACGTACTGTACCTCGTTCACACCAAGGGTTCTCAACCAGCGGCCCTCCGGTGTATTTTCTGCGGCCCGCGTATATTTATTTGGTGAATCGTTGTTAGCCGTATTCATTAATGCTTATCTATGTGAGCAACTGTCCAGTTTAATGGAGAGCGTCAACTGAGCTACTAGGATACGCCTTGCTGACAAAAACTTGGAGGTCAATCATAAGCGCCGTTAAATGTCTTCCTAACGACTGATCTGTAAAATAAATATATTTAGTAGGTTAATATGTGAACATTTTTTTCCTCAAAAATAGGTATACTTTAGTATCATTATCTTGGCGTCTCATTGTGTATCTTCCTCATTTATAACCTTGGCGGCATGCAAGTCGATAATAAAGGTGAATTTAGTTCCGGTATGGAATAGGTCGAGGACTATAAACCGTCATATTTAGTTCATTCCACGAATAGCAGTGCGCGACTGGGTGGACTTCCAAATTTGACCCAATTTCACCTAATTTTACAAACAAAAATTTCAGTTTTATAAACGCCCAGACATTTAGAAGTTGACAGTAAAGGAACTGTGTTAACCTTCTTATTGGTGTTCTTCCATCCATAAAATTAATATTTGGAAAGAGCACATGCTATTTCTGAATGCATTCTTTATTGTTTCATATATAATTGGGCTTTATATTTATTTATTTATTTACTGCACTGTACAGTGTTTACTTCATGAATAAACGATCTTAAACTAAGTATATCTTAGTGAGTTATGTCATGTAATGTGAAAACATCTTCACGACCAAGGCCAGTTTACTGCCAATCGCACCTACACCAAACCGACCTGCTGACTCCAGACTTCCGCCAAACGCAGACCCCACCACAGCCTGTTTGCTTTTATTCCAGCAAAGTAGCCAACGTCAGAACTTGGCTTCTATTTTTTCCATATCGCACGAATGTTTTATTCGTGCAGTCTAGCGTTACGGACATTGGATAGATATTATATTAGGAGTAGATAATGAAGTACACATTGTGCTAAGAATTTCCAGACGTCTGGGGATCTTCAGTGTACAGCCTTCTGTTGAATTGACTTAATGAGCTGTTTGTGTATGTTGATGAAAATTAATACACAAATAGCATAAGGGCCATATCAAATATCGGTGTGGAAATATATTATGTGTTTTGAGATTAGAGTTTTATGATTAATGTTAAATCTGTGTGCATAAGAATTGAATTGAATAAGCTTGTCTATTGAGGATCCGGGGATGTCGCATGTATTTTGAACAGCCGGACCAGAACGAAACGTGATTAAAAAGTGATTTTTGGCTACGGTAAATAATCATTTTATATGAATCGTGGAACGAAGTCGGTAGACTGCTATTTAAACTACGGCAGTTTTCCCAGTGAGGAGGTGGATGGAAATGGCGAGACAGCGCGCCCCCTCGTTGTCTGTATTGATCGTTCCTGAACCCGGAATGGCTTTCAGTTTTTCCCCACATCCCTTGTCACACCACTCAGGACGAGGTAGAAACTCTTTTGTCTAGAGTCAAGATTACGTGTACCATTCTGTTAACGTGCGCACTTTCACATAATTGTGATAACGGAATAAGAACGTTTTGGGAGGAACTTCTTCTTTAAATAGACTCCGTTTGGTTAAGCTAGTACGATCTGTAACTTATTAATGGTAATAATATAGTTATAATGCTGTGACTTATTTTCTGCATACTTTCCACTAGTATATACTGACCATGTTAAACTTGTCAGACTAGTCTCAAAATTTCGCTCTGTTATGTTTCTAATTACTGGCATGAACATATTTCATGCAGTATTTTGATACGTTTATAATATCCGTTTAAAACTTCACATACCACCTACGATTCTTAAGTTATCGTCGTGAAATCGCAAGCTAAATTGCTACATTTACATAGATTTATATCGGATACCATGTTGATTTACGTTTCAAGAAATTGTTACCTATAAAACTTACACATTTTTACGTTATGCAGTAAATCTTTGCTTTCAAATCTAGATCTCCTCTAGATCCAACTGAGGCTCTTACCCAGTGGGTGAAGTGACCACTCAGCTGCATCTAGTGCCCACGTCATGATTGTATAAAGCTATACCTTCACTCTCCGAGTCGTGTCCACGGCGTGCTGTTTAAGCACAGGAACAAAAATACCTTTGCTACTAATACACTATTAAGCTTGCCAATATTTTGTTTCGTTAAAATATGTGGAAGCGAAACTATTTGTAAATATAAACTCTGGCACTCATATTACTCACGTTCATTGTACCAGAGCAATGCTATTTGTCTGTGTATGTCGTGGTTAATTTAAGTAGCGAATTGGACTACTTTGATCAGAGTTTATTTTTGTGTAGAACCGCACATATAACTGAATCCGAAGTTTCAGCACCGCTAATACAAGAGCCTGGCATTCTACACGATTCTTAGCTAGTTACATTTACCTCCCATCCTCACAGTTTTCTTCTCCGACACCCATTTTAATTGTTTTCAAAGTGGAATTTTTCCAATACGCTTCTCTGCTAAAATCGTGGAAGAAGATGGTTGTCTTCTCTATCTCTATCATCAGGGCAGCAAGGACCTCTGAAACGTCGGTAAACTTCTACCAGAAGACAGTCTTCATATTCACCGCCGTAAGAACCAGAAATCTCATCTGCCATTTCTGCACTGGGCGAATAGTTTTCACGCGAAATTATAAATTTTGAATCTCATACACGCGATTAATGTAATATGTCAGCAACATTTTAGTGATCACTGGCATTTGGTTTCACTCCTAGGAATTAATTGTTCCTTCAAAGGCGATGTGATTTCTTCAGGTTCCATTGCCATGTCCAGATACAGGAATAGGTATGAACACACTTTTCCGGATTTGGATAAAGTGCTCTATACATTTTTTGAGAGCGTAATTTTTGCCGGACTTAGGTTATATTTTATAGACTTAAAATATTTTTCCTATTTAACAGATAGGACCTTTCTGTGTTGTGTGGTACTAAGAATACAAGCAAGACATGACAGGTCAAAAAGTCACCGTTGTTTTACAAACAGCGTTTTATTATAGTTTATTAAAGATTGTGTGTGTGTAGTGGTTGGCCGTATGGTTTGTCCTGTTTTCCGTAATTCAAGAATTGACTATGATTGTTACATTTCTCACCTCACTAATTATATTCGAATGACCATTAGTTTTGTTTGATTATCCTGAATGTTTATGCAAGTCCTGTATTGAAAAATTCTTTGGGCATGAAGAATGTATAGGCAGTTCGAGATAATTTGAGTTCTAGTCGTTCACAAATAGGCAGTGACGGAAATAGGGACTAACAGTTTCGGAAGTTTGGCAACGTCGTGGGTTGGCAGCAGGATGAACTGCTGCACCATCTGTATTCAGTATGTGCAAGTACTGGACCATAAATGGAGAAGACCCGCCTCAGATCCAGGCAGCGATTGTGGGGTGTAAGGGAGTTTAACGACTCGAAATTTGATGCGTTGCTTGTCTTGCTTCCAGAGAACAAGAGTATTAATTTCTCATCAGCCATTCATTGTGTTTTCCGGGATCTTTCACAATACGTACTGAATTATGGCTCCTGAAAGACATCCGTTTGGAGGACAGAAGAGGGGATGGGAGGATGACGTTAAGACGGATCTTAATGAGGCATGTTGTCTTAGGATCGTATACAGCGGCTGGCTTTGGTGTTGAACCTTCGGGTTCTTTAACCACTGTGATAGATTTGCTAAACTTCTACCAGACTACACAGCTCAATGTCTCAAAAGACAGGCATCTTCATACTCGCCGCCGTGAGAACCTGAGAAGTTTCCTCACCAAAATTCTGTATGTATTCCTCGTCTCCCAATCTTAACCACATGCTGCATGTTCACCCTCTAAATAAACGTGTCTGTACTGTGTGACCTGTACAAATCACGAAGTTTTTTATATTTAATATTCTATCGCCCACTTCATCCGTTTTTGCTCGAAGTATTTTCCTGGGCACTTTTTAATTACTAGTAATTTGTTCTTTCGACTTAAGAGACCATGGTTTATACAAAACTGAAAATTATTATCTTGTCTATTGCGATACTGTCTTTCTGTCTGTCATAAAAACGGCAGTGTTGTTTGTGATGTCAGTGATCGCTATGAGAATATACATGCTTTAACAGACCAAGATTACAAGCGTGAAGCTTCCGTTCACCACAACTGCACGAAAGTAAAGGCGATTGCAATGGGAATTACAGGTGACTTATCAAAAGTAATTGCTACAGCGCGTGTGGGGGTCGACTTCCTGTGAAGGCAGCGACAGAGCTTGAACACGGTCATTGATTTCTTTGTACATCCAGTGTTTAGGGAAACATATTTTATATTAATATTTATTTTCGCCTATTTTCTTTGTTGTGTTGTCATGTCATTGTGTCTGTCCGCCAAAATATATTTTGAAACACTTCACATTTTTCCACCACCACAGGCTAACCGAATTTTCACTTTTAAATTTCACACTTCATAATATCAACATGGCGGCTGTCCGAACTAATGTTGTGGGCACGACACGAAAACCACTTTAATAGGAGGTCCAACTTCCTATCAGTTGGTTACTGAGGGCCCTTTTCCCGGAAATAAAGCGGCCGGACTCAGGCTGTGATGTAATAGGGACAACTTTAGCTGAAATGTTAAATGTCAACTAACGTAGGCTACCATTGAAGGTAGAAGCTAGGAGCTCGTGTGAATACGGACAATAACTATTTGTGTGAAGTGTTTACATGTCAGTAGTTAAAATATAGCGGCGGTACGAAACTTTGATGTCATAAATTTAACGCTGTCCAAATTTGTGGATATTATGCTCAGAAATTGAGCACTAATTTATAGTTCTGCATCCTCTACCCTGTAAATTGAAACAGTTTAAGGAACGTAGGCGTCATAATTTCTTCGCAGAACCTATTCTTAAGTCGTTTCTGAGTTGAAACTGCGGTTTAAAAGTTATCTTATCAGCTTGCTTCCCTCTCTTCCCCCGTTACGATTCTCGGTATTTCTTTTCCGGTTAATCACTTTTAAAACTACAGGTCGAATTTTCGTTGAATCGAATGTGCGCGCGATTGTGTTGAAAATGCGAAGCTCTTTTCCACAGAATTTCTTTCTCTTTCAATAATATGGTTACCACACGAACTTGTTTTTATTCTATGAGCATGTCTTTACTGTGGAACAAATTAGATTAAGTTCTGCAAGGGAGCAGCCTACCCCTACAATAACAATTTATAAAAGGGCCAAGGACTCTCGTTTGCTTGCCGCTTTCATACTTCGTACAGTAATTAATTTCATATTGCGATTCTTGGCGGATTTTGAATAGCATAATAGAATTTGAAGTTACTGTCGTATTTATCTGGATATATTAAAAATTCCGTTAGGGTTAGTAGATTCGAATTCAAGCTACAAATTCAAATATTTTCTGTAGTATGAATTAAATATTCAGGGAATTGGCAGACCACATTGTGGCCATTTGACTAAGACATTTGAAAGTTAATTACAAGATGTCTATAGGTCTTTGGATAAGGTTTCGATGTTACAAAATATGATTCTGAGTGTTTAGATTAAATATTTTACTGCAATAATGAGCATATGCCCGTAGGATTTGAGTTCTCATGGCGGTGTGTACAAAGACGGCTGTCTGCTGGAATGTAGTGCCATGTGGTCTGGTAAGACTGCATGGTACTACAACCCAGAAGACAGCCATTTTAACTTCTGCGTGCAGTACACCGACTTTTCATAAAAATACCTACGATAGCAATCCCTCAGCAGCCGTAATGTGTCAATGTTAGCCCTGAAGATGGAATCGCTGGTATCTGCCCACAAGTCGACATGGTGTTTCAACCCAGAGGACTAACATTGGCTGATAGTAATATGGATCCTTGAGAAATGAGGTGTAGGATGTGAGCTGTACTCATCTGACTCTGGATAGGGACTGGAATAAACCTTTGAATTCCTCAAAATGCAGATTTCTTGACTAGCTAAGTGACAACTAGCTTATCAATACTCTGCTCCGTGTCGGTGTAACACTGTTAAAATCCAATGTAAGAACATTACGTGACAGTGTAAGGCAGTGGTCCCCAACATTTTGTGCTCACGGGCACATTTGAGAGTTTATGAGATCGTGGCGGGCACCAACCAATTAACAAAACCAAATTTTTTTCCCTGGACAAATAAGATATGGACACCAAATAATACACAAAACAACACGACGTTTAATGACACAAGAAAACACGCAATCAAAAAATACGTACTTTTATAAGTACAATTATTATTACTCAAGTGGGAAGTTAGTGTGATGTTTGGCACTGCATTTCATCGGCCAGTTTTTCAAATTTGGGAGTGTAGGATGATGTTGCTGCTCGCAAACGATCGTCAAGATGGGCGTCAGTAAGTCGAGATCTGCGCTTTGATTTTATAATGTTCACGGTTGAACGGCCTTCATTATTCAGTATAAACTCTTTCCGTATCAACGCGGGCACCCAAAAAAAGCCTTGGCGTTGGGGACCACTGGTGTAAGGATTAAATAGGGATTGCTTATTCCATTGCTGTGTTTCCTTGTTACAGATTAATTGTAGTAGAAACTTCAGACAATGAGCACATCATTGAAGGACTTGCCCAAGGTGAATGTGGACCTCAAGAGTGAATTGGAAGGATTCAAGACAGGAAACATGAAGAAGGCAGAAACTCAAGAGAAAAATGTTTTACCAACAGCAGAAGGTATGTAGAAAGATTAGTCCATGGTTCTTGGATGACAGTAAAATTCGTTCTTCCAGACTTTCCTTTTTCTGTATTGCCAGACCTGAAATTTAGTGTAGTCACAAGCTAGCCTAGGAAATGCAACTGACCTCTAATTTCTTACTATAATTTATGATTTCTTTATTCTTTTTATATTGTCTGGTACCTGGTATTATATCTATAGCAGATATTTTGCATGGTTTTTGTGCATAATGATTGCCGTATGTTATTTATGGATTATGTTGCTCTGTTGTATGTCTTGCTTAGATGTTTCAGTGTTAGGAATGCAGAATTCATGACACCAGCAAAAAAAAATATGAAGACAAGTTATTTCCAGAATTTCTTGTTCTAGGCTTTTGATATTCTATCCACCTGATGTCAAGGTCACTGGGCATAAAGTTGGTCAGAGCATGAAGCTGTCCACTCATCTTATATATAACATTGAAATTTTCATTGTTTTCCACCAGAAATCTTTGTTTGGTCCATTTTGAAATACATCGCCCACCTAACATGACCCAGTATGAAGGTCATAAACTTAACTTCCGTTTTGTGAGATCAAGGTTCTCATTGCATTGTAGATGTTGATATTATTCAGGGTTATGAATGACGCTGATTGTCCGTTGGCTGAAAAAACCTCCCAAATTCAGAGATTTTATTTTTGCTAAGTCTTCCATGTCTGGAATGTTATGGAAGTTCAGTGCCTTATCAAATTAAAACAAAATGGGCATACACCAAAGTATTTCTTTGCTTATCACTTATTTAAAAAAATGTTTACCGATGATCCAGTCATTGAATTTCTTATTGTTACGATAGGTTCAATTATGAGTCAAACTACACATTGCATTTTATGTAATAGAAATCCGCATTCCTGATATTGTATTCAAATCATTTTCTTGCGTTTATTTTGGTCGTTCTTCTTGTGTTTGACAAAAGTTTAGAATTGTTAAATATTACTCTTGGGTAACTGAAACTTTCTCCACTTTGGGGTCCTCCTCCATTTTCAGCTTATTTTACTCAGTTTTAGGCCTTGATTCCTTTTTATATTTTTCAAGAAGTGAAGGTTATTTGTATTCATTGTACTTCATTAGCATGCTGCATGGCTCACTATTAGAAGCACATTGTTGAGTGTTGATTCATTAATTAGATGTGAAACAAGAGCGGCAACACAGCGAGCTTATTCAAGGCGTCGAGAGCTTTAAAACCGACAGGTTAAAGCGGACCAACACTCAAGAAAAAATTGTCCTACCAAATGCTCAAGGTATGTTGTGTGCAGTATGCTTTATTTCCTTGCTTGAACCTACAAACTGTTTTTTTCAAATCCCTTCATGTAAAATCTTGAGTTCGGTTAGGTTAGGTTGGTGTTACAACTTTCTCTCCACAAATGCAATTGTTTCAGACTTATATCTGAAGGGCAGTTTAAGAAGAAAGAACTACACTTTTTTACGCATCATTCTTGAATTATTATGTAACGACTCTTGCTTAAGTATCTTGTAAGTGCAACATTTCTCCAACTTGGCATCGGAAATCATCGTTCCCTGTATTTTGTTATGTGATAAAATTGTCGTATAGTGTTTCAAATAAAAACTGTAGATTTTAATGAGATTCATGGCTTGTTGTATAAGCATTTTCTGTACAATTAGCTGTTCTTGAAAAATAAAATTATAAAGTTTGGTTTGAGCTTCAGTAAAGTACAGTTTTATATTTGACCAATGTGAATAATAAATTATATGTTAACTCTTAGTGCAGACCACAGATACCAAATTCCATCAGTAGTCTGAGATGAAACTTGCAGGTAGATAGACAGGCAGGCATGACATGGCCTCTCCATTATGCATTAATTTTATGTACTCGTGCATAGAAAGCATTAAAGCAGAATTTGTTTGGAATTGACCACATTCCTAAACATTAACACGCCTCAGACAAGTACATCAATGTGAATTATTCTAATTGAATTATTTTACTTATTTAAATTACAGTAATTGGATTCTGGTTTATGAAAGTGCTTTGTCAGTTACATTGGGTACATACCATACATGGTTAACATTTTTATGAATGAGCGTTGAGTTGGAAAAGATATGGACAAATGTTGGTGACAGTTATGATAAATATGACAAAGGTCTGTAATTTATACTCATAGAATAGATGCCATATGTGATGAGATACTCTCTACAACATTTAAAACCTTCTGTCAGTTTAGTGATAGTTTTTAAATTTTTTTTGAAAATTCCAACCTGAATTGGGTTTGTTGTACAGTTTAATTATAACACTGTTGAATAAGTATCATCCCGCCCATTCATAAATTAATTCTGCCTTATAAGATTTGAGGTTTTCACAGTGGTGAGTATGAAGATTTCTGTCTTCTGGGTTGTTGCGCTGTGTAGTCTGGTCGATGTTAACCAACGTTTCAGTGGTCATACTGCCTCTGTCATCAGGGCGATGAATGAATGAAACGCCCTGATGACGGAGGCAGTGTGACCTCCGAAACGTTGGTTAACATCGACCAGACTACACAGCGCAACAACCCAGAAGACAGAAATCTTTAATTCTGCCTTGCTTTCTTTCTTGTGGAATGTTCATATTCAAGCTGACCCATTTACAAAATAACTTGTAAGGTAAGTGACCTCCTTCAGATGTATTGTCTAACAGGTTAACATGACCTGATGTCCTCTATTATGCTTTGACTCTATATTTTAAATAAGCTTATTGCATGTTACTATGCATCCCTACTGTTTGTAGTCAACATTGCTTTGTGTGTATTATTGATAATCAAGTGGAAGGCCTTGCATGCTTCTAATATGTAGTGTGCTAGAATGCGTATTGATTTCTCAGTCGGTGCTATAAAAATTAACTTTTTTATTGATGATGAATGGCTGTACAGATTTTTATGAAACACCCATGTTGAACATAAGTTTGTGCACAAATAGAGTTACTTGATTGATTACACATAAAAATATTTTCAAATTTGAATGTTAAATGTAGGTATTTTATTTATAATTCAGTCAGTTTTTATTGCTGCATGCAAAGAGTCAATGTTTTTTAACATTAACATCTGTAACCATATTATATTTTATTTTGCAGCATTACAGTGAGTGAACACATTCCCAGTGATGTAAGATACTGTGTACACATGTTTTATTGAAGTATTCTCTGATTGTGATCTGATTTGTGGCTCTGTGTAGTTACATATGCAAATAGAAAAGTTTGAAGAACATACTACCCATCTTCTTCATCTTCCTCAGAATTGCTTGGAACCACCTACAAAGTTCCAAGTTGTAACAAGCCATAGGACTACAATCTGAATGCTCACTGCTGTGAAAACCTCAAGTTTCACATAATAGGAACATGGTTTTCTTTAAAATTCTACCATGAAATTGCTCTGAAAATAGTTAACTGGCACAATATCAATTCTTTCCTTAGTACAGTAAAACTGTAGTAGCCATGTCTGAAATAGGTTTATTGGTCTCTGCAAGAAGTTTTGAAAGTGTTACAAATATGAATGAGGATGCCTCCATTATATTTTAGTTTATTTTGTGTGTTATTTCTTTCATACTGGTATTTTGGATTTATCATAAATCTTGCTTATAAAGGGGTATTCATAAAATATTTAGGAGTTAAAGGATTACTGCCTCAGTGATTCTTAGACCTGTCAGGGCACAGCTTTTACGTGCATTTCAGAAGAAAATATGTCTGTTTCTGTATAGATGTTGCTACAGAGAAAACTCAGAAAGCTCTCCTGCAGGGTGTGGAAGCTTTTGATACAGGGAAGTTGAAACACACAGAAACTCAGGAGAAAAATCCCCTTCCAGATAAGGATGGTAAGTATACTGCATAATAATAGAATGTTTTTAATGCATGGCTTAGAACTGGAGTAAGAATTATTGGTGGTAAGAAAGCATGATTAAAAAATATTTGCCTGCAAGTGTGAATTCTTTTGCACAGTGCTACACTAATATACTTGTTCAGCATAAAATTTCAGCAAGTAAATTTTATAAGAAATCTCTAATATCTGTTTAGATGATCACATTTGTAAGGTTTGAAAAGTTATACCAAGTTAGCACGTGCTGAACTAAAATTCATTCTTCTCTGAAAGAATTGCATCGTTGTTAATAATTCTGCCACCATGTGTAAATTGCGGCTTCTGGTAGCTTAGTCAGTTTAGTGCTTAGGCTACATGATGAGGTTCAGTAATTTGAGAAAAGATTTGATCACTTCTTAAATTAGATGAAATAAAAGATGGCTGTAGGACTGAATCTGTATATAAAAATTCACACGTGTCTGTCAATCCGTCCATATTTCAGTCTCTGCCAGATGGAATTAAGATTTTAACTTTAGTATGCACACAGTGGTTATTAATGAAAGTCCAAAGAGATTGAAAATCTTGAAAAATGGAATGGGTTTATGCATTGCAAAAGTCACCTGAGTGGGCTCTTCCCTTCAGGCTTTCTGGCTGAAATTAAAAATTAATTTCTCATACAAAATATTGTCCGAACACCTGGATGGACAAGGCCAGTAATGAGACCTGGCCACAATACCGGGATAATATTAAAGCACATGTCTTAAAGATTAATAGCTTGTAGCCTGGATTCAATTGGCATAGGATAGGGACCTGTGGTGGACTCTTGTTGGCCCTATAATGAACATTTGGGTTTAATAGGCTGGGGATTCCCTGACTTAACTGTTTGCTTTTTAAGGATGACCCATCTCCTTAGGTTGGTAGACTGGTTTATATAAAAGAATCAGCATTTACTGTAACACTAAACTTTTGTAGTGTGAAGTTAAGTTCTTTGTCTTTAAGTAGTTACATTTAGTAGTCGGAGGTTTGTACGTAAAAGGATTTTGGATTTTGATATGTACTAGTAAAGCAATCTAACATTTCATGTAAGTGGCAATTAATTTACCACAGGTGATGTATCAAATATTTGTTCTATGTTGTATTTCTCTGAGCATGTTAATTTGATTTCTCTGAGCATGTTATTTTGATTTCTCTGAGCATGTTATTTTGATTTCTTTGAGCGTGGTAATTTGATTTATCTGATCATGTTAATTTGATTTCTCTGAGCATGTTATTTTGATTTCTTTGAGCGTGGTAATTTGATTTCTCTGATCATGTTAATTTGATTTCTCTGAGCATGTTATTTTGATTTCTTTGAGCGTGTTAATTTGATTTCTCTGAGCATGTTTATTTGATTTGAAGGTGATACAATATAATTCTGAATCTAACAATATCATTGATATTTGGTTGTTAAAAAAATATATTGTTGTTTTGTTATTTTGTAAATAGTTTGTTTGAAAGTCACCACAAAAGACAACTATTCTCATTAATGTATTTAAGATGAAGCGCGAGGAATTTAAAGGCATAGCAGTGCTTTTGCCTAATATGCTGTGCATGAATTTTACTTTGCTTTGCATCTTGCTTGCCTTGCCATCAGTTGTCAAACAAGAGAAGGTCCACCAGAACTTGTTGGAAGGAGTTGAACACTTCGACAAGGCTACAATGAAACCCACACAAACTCAGGAAAAGAATCCACTTCCAGATCCAGAAGGTAGGTGGCATGGAGGTGGTCTAGAAACCTGCTAGCTGTTTGAGTATTCATTCAACATGGCTATTTGAAAAGTTTATCTTCATGACCTTTGATTGTGTTTAAATAATTGAGGAGTTGCTTTATTTCTATAAAACAGAATTTTGTTTCCCAAACTATCATAATTTGTGTTGGTAGCACAGCATGCCTGTAAAATGTTATCTGAAGAGACTCATTGAAATTGTGTTTGAATGTTATTAAGTGGCTTGGTCACAGAAGTGCAGCATTCTAAACTCTTGTTCAAAGTTGTTATGAATAATAATAGGGAACTTAAAATTTTCGCTCGGTTTTTATCTCCCCTAACCTTGAGTGTATATTGACTACTATTCAAATGTGTAATCATGATCTGTACATAAATTTTTTAATTGCTACATAGTGTGAAACTAAACCAAATAAATGCTTTCATCAGAAGTCATTACAAATTAATATATCTTCAAACCAGTTTTATATTTTCTTTTGACTAATGAATTAAAATGGGTCAAAATTAGTTGTAAATGTAAATAGATAAAGCTGTCATTGTGCTTAAGCTGTGCACTGTGTAGATGTATGGGGAGTGGCGGTATAGCTTTGTGAATTCCTAACCTCGATGCTGAATGGAAGTGATTGGTCAGCTTCATAATCCAGCCTCTTTGATCATGAGGAAAGATCCTCTGGTACCCATGGGATAGAATAGGTGGGTTCCAGATATATTCTGGACATATTTGGGAAGAGAAGTCTCTGCCCTGCTGGAAATGGAACCCAGTCATCATCTTATAGCCAGTCGCTGTAGTTCATGTGGAATTCACACTTCCCTGTATGTTATAAATCTTAAAAACAATTAAAAATTAAATCCGTGGCGTAACCGCTCCAGAGAGCCAAAGCCAACTAGCTTGACTGCTGGTCTCAAGTTCACATGCCTAAGCAAAGGTGAACGATCATCCAACCAGATATAGGGTGATGTGTGGTCAGCACGACGAACCCCCAGCCATTGCTAGCTTTCCTGACTAGATTACGCTACTCATTGTAGCTCCCCAATTTCCTCACGATGCTGGGTTGGCACCGGTCCCATACACTGGTCGAAAGCTCATGAGAAAATTTCTTTTCACCCAAGACTCTAACCAGCGCACATTCCGTATCGCCGGTCCGACCGCGTGGCTATGGTGTGGGACTCTTAAAAACAATACTTCCACATTTTAAAGATGTTTTCTGCAATGACTAAAGAGGGAGGCCTATTTCCTGTTCTGAAATTTGAAAGCATATGATTAATATCATCAGTATTCACCTGTCATTCATAACATTCTTCACTGAAACATGTTTAAATTGACCTAAGATTTTTTATCATAAATGTAATTACAAGGAGTTATTAGATAGCGGAGGTATATTTGTTCATATTCTTTACATAGCTATTTATTATAAATTTTATTTCATCATAATTAATATTCTGCATTGTCAGACACATAATTACCTTATTTGGAACTTGCGTGTCAGAATAATTTTTGACTTTTAATTTATGTACTTATTGACACTAGTATTGACAAATGATATCCATAAAATGTTTATTAGGCGGTCTACAGTGGCCAAGCGGTCTGAGGCGTGGGTCTTGTGCCGCTTGTTCGCGGGGACAGTGGGTTTGAATCCCACTCTAGCCATGGATGTTTTTCTGTGTTGTGCTGTCCTGTAAATAGGTAGAGGCCTTGCGATGGGCCGATCTCTTGTCCAATGAGTCCTACCGAATGTCCATAGATGAAGCCAACTAAAAAGTTGGGGACCCATAAAGGTACCGGAAAATGTACAAACATTGTTAAACCGGAAAAAGAAGAAGAAAATGTTTATTAATAAGGTGCTTTGTCATTTACTGTTCATAGTAGTAATCCTCATGTGTAAAGTCATATTAGTATCCATGACACATAGCAGTGATCTTTCAAGCAAATACATAGATAAGCTCACCAGATATTTTATTAATTTTTCTTTTATTGTTTGCTTTGCAGCTATAGAACAAGAGAAGGAGAAACAAAATTTGATTGCTGGCATTGAAAATTTTGATACAAAGAAGTTGAAGCACACTGAAACCCAAGAAAAGAATCCTCTGCCAACAAAAGAAGGTGAGTGAAAATAGTAACAAGAGTAGAAAGGCATAATCTATATTGAAATACGGTTTTCATGTGTTCTTTTACCTTTGCATTCTGAATGTACCTGATGGACATAATATTTTATATATGTTTTCACACAAATAGTCTTTTAAACTCTGCAGTTGTGTATTTTTCAAACTATATTTTTCAGAATTTCTGTATTGAATTCATATCAAGAGTAACTGAAAATAGATATTGAGCTGGCATATCTGTCAGTATAGTAAAACGTTCAGATTTTTATGTTGTGTGATTAATTTAAATTGTTTACTTCCAGCCATTGATGAAGAGAAAAAGGCATAAAAACCTCGCTAACTCGTTCCAGCATTCAGGTGCATTTTTCAACCAATTTGCGTAGAAGGAACTTGTCCTCCTGCAACCAGCCAGCTCAATTGGGATCATCTGTTTTTATTACTTCTGGTCAATTTATTTTCTGTCACTATTTATAAAAGTAATAATAACAATAATAATATTTTCTTATCCGGCCATTAGACAACGAATGAAAACAATTTGAATGTGATTGTGTATGCCAAGTGCTTCCGCATATTTTGTATTGGATAAACCACCATGGCAAAATATTTGTATACTGTAATTATAGCATAATTTTTTTATTAATTGAAACTGCCTTGGTGTATTGTTTTATTTTGAAGATCAGTATGTATGGTTATGAAGTTTTGTATGCCGTGAATGCAATTATTAGGCTTGTCACAGTTTGTATAACCAATAAACAATATATTTACCAGTAAAATATTTTTACGTTAATTTGTCATTATTTTCTTGGGATTCTGTAAGTAGAAGATATTTCATCCTTAAAGTTAAATTAATTAAATAAACCATTTTGGATAATTGAATTTTGTATGAAAATGCACTAATGCCCTTTTTTGAAATGTGCTGTACATATCCTTTTTGACTTTTTTGCAAAATGGGATGCAGCATTCTTCTAAATTAGGACTGATTTTGAATTTAGCACTTTGGTGTTGGAGTACAAACATTCCTAATATATTTTTGTATGGGTTTTGTACACACAATAAACATGTCATTTACATTTATCACATTTATGTAAAGTGAACTCCATGCCCAACAAGTCCAGATTCTCTGTTATGAGTTGCAGCTCCTGCACAGTTAAGATGCTGGAGGTATAGCTGAGTTATTTTCCTCACAGTTTTCTAGATCTGTTGGTCATAACATATTCCCTAGTTGGGCTGGAACAGTCACATTTTAAGTGGGTATCTCATTGTTGAGATCTTGCCCATTTCAGAACTGTATAATGGTTGAAATGTTTCTGTACTTTGTAACATGGAATGTGTCCTGCTTAATAACATTAACATATTCAGTATATTTTTTCTGAAAGAGCTCCCTCAGATTTATAGTTGAGAAATGTATGGATATGTTCCCTTTTTGGAAGCAAGTACTGGTATGAATGAATGGTGTTTTAGAAATGACTGCTTTTTAAGTGGGTATGTTTTTAGTCATATTTTACTGTTGGCTAAAAAGTATGGTACATTTTTTGCCTTTGATATTTGGAACTCAAGAATTGTA
The DNA here is from genome assembly GCF_977971745.1 of Zootermopsis nevadensis. Lineage (NCBI taxonomy): Eukaryota > Metazoa > Arthropoda > Insecta > Blattodea > Termopsidae > Zootermopsis > Zootermopsis nevadensis. The sequence continues at coordinate 14,201,933 of NW_028259142.1, forward strand.
TTATCTGGTATTTGGAATTAAGAAATGTAGCAATGTAAAATACAAATTCCTTTAATTATGTGGTGGGACTGTCCAGAAATACCACTATTGCCCAATATTCAAGAAAGCTAAGTGTGGACCCACAAGTCTGTTTTTTATTCAATCCATGTGAAGTGCACATTGTAATGCCAAAATTTCATTTGCACACGGTATTTGTATAATATTGCTTTATGTCATTCCATAACTTGAATAAAGTTTATGTATGAAAATTCTTATTTTGTTGAACTCGGAACACTTCTTGCATACCATATTATGTTTGCTCAGATTCCATGAGAAATTAAATCTAAAATGGCACTAGTTATGAAGACTGCAGTACAGTTTAGCTTCATTTACAGATATTTTTGCTGATAATTTAAGTGTGGAATGTTTTAGTATAATATGGGGCTCTGGAAATACAGCTTAAATTTGAAGATGGCTGTCAACTGGGTTGTTGCACCATGTAGTCTGGTAGAAGTTTACTGATGTTTCAGAGGTCCTGTTGATGGAGGCAGCAACAACGTTTGAAACGTCGGTAAACTTATACAAAATTACATTGCAAAAGAATGCAGAAGACAGCCATCTTCAGATTCACTGCTTTGAAAACCTCAAATTCTACAGCTTAAATTTGCTAGCCATCACTCACTAACTAGCAGATTGGTAGTGTTCTTAATATACGTATATTTGCCTGTGGTTTACATTAACTCTGTAATGGTGAGTGAGGGACCATATTTCTGGGTGTCTGGTATAGTACAATTCTGTTGTCTTTCACAAACATCCACCTTTAGGGTTAAAGTGATTTATTTTAAATACAAGAATGAATACTTTCATAACACTTAATTTTCATGTACATTTCAACCTAATGAAGCAGTCTATTCCATAAAATTGACTTCTTAGAGTCCCAAGCAAATTTCCTTATTAATAAACATATTAATTAGTTGCCCATCCCATGGTTTAATTCATTGTCATCATCCATTGATGTTTCTACCATTGTGGACTGTCCTATAATGAACATTCTCCATTAATCTCTATAGTCCCATAAATGCTTCTCTTCTGTATGTCTGTATACGCTCTCATTCCACACTCCATTTTGTTTATCTTCCTCCACTTGACCCTCACAGCTGCAGAGTCCTTCAACTCCTCAGTGCTAAGTGTTCAACATTATTTTATGAGATGCTCTCAATGAAATGCTATTGCCAGCTTTTGTGTATAACATTTTCATACCTCTGTAGTGTTAACTTCACCAACTTTCCTTATACATTAAATCTTGCCCATGTTCTGCTTTCAGATTTCATAATTAGAAAGGCCAGATTTCATTACAGTAGACTTTCATTATCCACAGTTATACAGAACACTGCAGATATTACAAAATGACTGGTAATTCACACGTAGGGCTATATCTGTATTAAACTTGAAAGTATTAAATAATCAATTTTTTTATGTTTTGTGATAGAAATGTCACCAATATTCTGCTGGTCCTATAATTAGGATGTTATGTATGAATGGAATTATGCATCTAGGATCCTTTTGAAATGAAGTAGACAGGTGAGTTTGTTTTCTGTTTCTTCGGAGAGACACAGTTTCTTACTACTATACACCATTGTGTGAACAGAACTTATTCTTTGAAGATTGCTGTCTGGGTTGTTTTGTCATCTAGTCTGGTAGAAGTTTACCAACATTTCAGAGGTCCTTGCTGCCTCCATCATCCACAGTGCAACAACCCAGAAGACAGCAATCTTCAGACTCACTGCAGTGGAAACCTGAAATCCTACAACTTACTTTTACTTTACTTGATTCAATGGCTGAGTGCACTATGATTTGTTTCATAATTGAAAGCCTTTGTTGGCAGACACTTAAGAATAACTCTGAGGGTATATGAGAACAAGGTGCTTAGGATAAAGTTTGGACCTAGGAAGGATGAAGTTTCAGCATAATAGTATTCACCAATGTCATAAAGGTGATCAGATCAATGACATGGTGGTGCATTTAGTGTGCATAGGTGAGATTAAAAATGAATATTTTGTGAAAAGCTGTAAGGGAGGAGACCACTGAGAAGACCTAATTATAGTCAGATTTTTTTTTAAATTCGTCCAAGGGAAATAAGGTTTGAGATGTTTAATGAACCTCTGGGCTCCATAAAATGTGGATAATTCGACAAGCTAAGCGCAGAAGTAGCTTCTTGAGGACTATGCTCCATGGAGACCTTATTAAAAATTCGAAGGAATTGTGACTAGCACACAGAAAATTGCCGTCCCTAAAGTTGCCTCAGAGTTGCGAAAAAAAAAGGTCATGTTCGTGGCAATAATCTGCCGATCTGATGCTTATGTTCCGCGTTGGATGCAACATGTCCGCAGTCTATTGTGGAAATTAATCCGTGGTAGCAATTTTACAATGTCACAGATTGGTGTAGATTTTCCCCTACCGGCAGACGAAAGAAATTCAGAGAGCGGTGGTTGAAAGAGAAGGGCAAGTGTGCTGTGTGTTACTTGTCAATTACAACTTTAATTGCTTCGTGTAATAAACACAGTTTGTAGTGCATAAAATATAACGTATTACATATTTCTTTGTGTTTGTTACGTGTGGGTTAAATGTGTGTTGAAATAACTTTTCTATAGATACAAGAGTTCATAGTCAGCCTCTCCTTGAACACGTGAGTGTGATGGCTGTCAAAACATTTTACCAGGATTTTAGGATATACTTTTCTCAGAGGTTTTGTTATTGAAGGAATTTTTATGTTGCAACGTAAACGTGCAGATTTTATGGCAAGTAGCAGAGACTTTAAATTCTGAGCTGAATATTTATGTCCGTCCATTTTACGAAACGTAACTTTTTGTAGTCATGAATAAATATTGTTTTTGTTTGTAGTTATATTTATCCAGGATAATCAATTTGACATACTAACTGCGTCGAAGATATAATCTTGTGTAAATTAACATTACCTTTGGAATTCAAAAGTCGTCTGCGAGGCTGTCAAGGTCAAGCTACCGGTACCCATGTAGAAAGGTCTACATCACCAAATTTAATCCACATCCATCAAGTGGTTTGAAACACGAAGTGAGACATTCTTTTGACCCTCAATGCGTCTGCATTCCTCTCATAAAACTTTCCAGAATAGATTATTCTTATTTGAAGTATGCCTTTTTATTTTCAGTAGAGGACAATGACACCCAGCATTGCAGTTGCAACAGGGAAAGGAAAGAGGTTGCAGAATTGTATATTTATTAGTGTTAAGTGTTCAAGCTGCATTACCAGGGTTGTTGTATACTGTTTCAGAAATTTCTTAAAATAACAATTAAAAGTATTAAAGATGTCAAATTGATTTATTCCCAAACCAGATTTCTGTCAACTCCCTCAAGTTAATTGATGATATGAAACATGAAAATGGATGGAAGGACATGATCTCTTCATTTTATATTAAAGGAATTGAAAGATGTTTGGTGGTCAGTTATAAAACTTATCATGGGAAGTTCCCTCAAAACCTGTTGATTAGAATGCTGGGAGGACTGTAGAACCATTCTGGTGAAAGGAAAAAAATTCCTTTGTCTCCATTAGGGTTGAAACTCACACACATTTGATTTTGAATATGTTACCTGTTCTGTCTGATGTGTTTGAACTCCACACTACATATTTATTATGTCTTTATAAACTTTGCAACTTTGTTAATCCTGTATGGATATAAAAAATGACAGTCATGTGAAATATATATAACTTACCATTTGATATGATAATGAATACAGATAGATCATAAAAATACCTACAAATTTAATTTGAACCATTATTTTAAATGCTAGCAATTAGAAGCATTGAAGCTGTAGGAAGTTTTGAAGTCACATTTGACAATTTAATATAAGGAGAATCTGTACTAGTAAAAATTATACACAGAATTTAACTATTAATTAAAAGTTGTTAATGTTTAGTTCCTTCTAGTCTAACATGGACTGACTGAAAGTATGTATCATTAGTTCTCTTTCTGTGTTATGTCCATCTTGACTCTGAATTTTTGGATGTGATGCCTGGCCTCTTCATTATTACAAACTTATAATGATTATATGCAGAAGAGCTTATTTTATTTAGTTTGCTTGAATAATTAGTTTCTGAGTTTAATATGCATCACTTCATTCAAGATATTGGTAAGAGGTCTTAATAATGGTTCCAAGACGGTCATACCCAAAACCTACAGGACCAATGGATCAGTGGTTGGAGTCGCAAGGTTACTATCGGAAGCATACAGCTCGGGATGGATCATGTTTGTTCAGAGCAATATCAGAGCAGGTATTCAAAGAGAATTTATTGAAGTAGATATGTAAATTATCAACAGTGGATACTGTTCACCATAACAACCCATAAGAATCATCTGTCACTTTATTTTGACTTTCACAGACAAATTCGTAAAGAAATATGCATTCCTTTTTTGTATGTGTTGGTGACATCTCTGTTATGTACTGCTTTTGGTGATGGTATTGTGCACATGTGAGATGTACTGCCAATGTTTTGCCCACTCTGTATTTAAGACGAATCTCAGAAACATGATAAGTGTAACCCACTTTTGGCATAGTACTCATCAGTCCCTTCAAGAGTATTTTTAATAGCACTGTGAGAAGGCCACAATCGCACATTTTTAAATCCTTACCATTTATAACCATTTAGTGTGCCACTTTTGCAGTTGAAACATTGCCATTAACTAATTAAATATCAGTCAGAAATTGATAGTTCCTCGGCTGCTAAAGTGCACTTAGTGTTGGACCTATCCCAAACTAGTTCTCATCTGCAAAACCTGTTTTTCTAAGATCCACTTTAACAGTGGAACAACTTTATGATAGGATTTACATATACTTGATTCTCATTTCCATTACACCTGTATGACCACTCTTGCAAAATATCTCTCAAGACATATTCTATTTAAATTAAGATAACCTAACTTCTCATCAATTTTAAATTTGTAGGAAAACTATAAAGGTATGTTTTTCTTGTCCTTGCCATTACCTAATTTCTGAATTTGTGATATGGCATTTTATGGACTGGCAATAGCATACCTGTAAAATTCCAGTGGGATTATTATGTGGTTAGATATAAACTTCCTTTTTGAATATGCTTTTGTGTCATGCTGTGAGTTCAAGACATCATGAAAATGCTTTATTTTTACAGGTGTTCTATGTTCAAACTGTTCATCAGAAAGTTCGGAGGCAGTGTGTTGAATTTATTCAAAAGAATAAATGTAAATTTCAGGAGGTAATTGATTTTAAATTATTTTATAGTCATATAATGGATTTTAAGTTATAGTATAACCATAACCTCTGGTCTGCATGAGAGAGGAAGGAAAGGAGTAGTGGGGTGAAGAGGCAGTGGAAGCATAGCTATAGCAGGGACAAATTAACTGTTAATTACACTGAGATTTATTTATGTAATGTCTTGAAGGACTTACACTCTTGACCACTAGATTTGTGACTACTGACCAGTGACTCTATTGTTTGGTTATACAAAATTTTACTTTGTTATGTACTTGCTTATTTATTTGTGGCTTATTTAATGACACTGTAAGTAGCACAGACAGCATAGCACCAAATTATAGGATAATTTATGAGTAATGATTTGGAAAGGACATCTAACCATTCATTCCATCCCACAATTAAAATATTGATGATTATGTTACCTCGGCATGTTTAAAATACCACTGCCATTCAGAATAATTTATGGAAGAAAATGGCTGTTCCTAATTTAACCTTTATCATATCTTTGTCTCACTTATTACACACAATCCTGTTTTACATGCGTCACACTATCTTCTTCTTCTATGGCTCTCCGGTCCGTATTCAGTCCATGGCCTCCTCAATTATCTTCCATTAAGTCGTATTGTTAGGTCCATTCTGTTGGAGGCTTTGATTGAGGTTATGAAACATCTTCCTTTTTACGGTGCAAGGTTGTTAGCCTTGCGACCAACCCCCAACCTGGAGGACCAGGGTACCTGTCTTAGTCTGACCTCTCCCCCTTGACCAATCTGGCTAGGGAGGCCCTACCAGTAGCTAGTGGGGGCATCACACTATCATACTGCTAAACTGTTAGCCACAGAATTAAAGCCAGCCAACAGCCCCATAGTGCAGGGATTTGTATTCTTTTCCTATTTGATAAGGGCAAGGTACTGTCTTAGCATTTGCTGGAGGTACTGAGGAAAGCTACAAAAAGTGATTGATTGGGGGATCCCTAGGCTGCTTTGGCTACTGTATACCGCAGTTAATCAACTTTTTCTGCTATTTTTTGTTAAAAGGGTTTCTTTACAAATCTTAATGTAAAAAATAGGTACTAACTAAACAAAACAATATTTTCAAAAAGATATCAAATTTCCCTGTTTCAGTTCCTGAAGGAACCTTTAGAAGAATATGTGGTTCGTATGCTGGATTCTAGAGAGTGGGGAGGCCAGATGGAAATACATGCCATGGCTCTCTTATACCAGTAAGTCAATACCAAATTAAATTGTAATATATTAATGATTTATTTATTCTTCATATGATATAACTGTTTGCTCATGAGTTAATGTTTTAGTAATACTTAGTTTATTATTTGCTTTTATAGTTATGATGTGCTTGTTTTTGAAGAAGTAGGCAAATCTCCAACTGTCGCAACCAACTATGGCTTTACAAAGAAAATTCTGCTTTGCTTTTCTCCTGACAGCCATTATGATTCTGTGTACCCCAAGTTTTATATCATAAAGGCAGCATTTTGTCAATGTAAGTATTATTCTCATATCAACAAACGTTTAAGCAGCAAGCTAAACATTCCTCATATATTATTCCTGTAAATTTCATGGTATGTTTTATTTTTATATCCCAAGCCATGTTTGTATTTATGCTCCACATAGAGATTTCTGTACTAAAATTTTAAATTTCACAAGGGATGGACTTGGTTTAAAGTAATCGAGTATATGCAATAAAGTAGATTTTTAAAAATGTTATTCTCTTGAAATGTTTTCTATTTTCAGCATTAGTTTATGAGGTTCTGTACAAGAATGTATTCCAATTATCAGATGTCAATTATGCAGTGAATAAAATGTTACATGATAAAACAAATCGTGCACAGAAAGAGAGAGCAATAAATGAAGATCACCTTATATCCTGTGGAAGGTCAGTAAGTTATTTTTATACAGTGATTGTCAAATCCCATGTATTCATATTTCAGACAGTAATTTTGATAACAAACATTTTACTTTTATCAGCTGCAGTGCATGTTGGAAATTGCCATGGTAAGCAGGCAGGCAGGTGTGTGCATGTTATAAATTGTTTTCAGAAACATTCCAATTTCGTCTGAAGCACGCCTTCAATCAAAGTTATGGTGGCTTCTTCAAGTTGAAACTGATCATGAGGATTTGGGGCTTCCAAGTTAAAAATCAAGTGGGTAAGGTTAGGTGACCCTGGCAGATGAATATCCCTGTACATTATTCTTCCACCCAAAACACTGTTCATGGAAACGTGAACTGTATTTAGAGTAGAACCATTTTATTACAAATCAGGTCTAACTAGGCTTAGTGAACTTAGTGGCCAAACATCCTTGGAAATTATTTTATTACTGAAAATATCTTGTAGTAATGCTGTCGTGACTTTAGGGTTATATTTGCAGTTGCACCAGTTTGCTGGAAAAAGGTGCAAGTGATTTTGTTCTCATTTGACTGTGCAATTAATGTAGGATCATGCTACAGTAGTTTTCCATGTGGGTAGACTTTAGTTGAAAAGTGATTTTATGATCACTTTATGTTTTTAAAATATGGTACAAGCATTGTTACCTGGCATTCCATGAGCAATAGATGTGTCAGATAGTCAGATATTCTGGTTAACTAATAGTTTTATTTAAGTGAAAGATACAGTACTAAACCAGGCATGTAATTATAAGTAGCACATTTGATATTAACATAGTGCATTTTAGGATTATGGAGGATTGAGCTTTGTAGGTTTAAAAACGTTATTTATTTTTAATTTACTGACTGAAATTAAAATTGTTATCCATGACATTCTTCTCCGCTATGATTTATTTAACCCTTTGAAGCCGAAACTCATCTAAATAATAATTAAGAATTCAATCCATTCCGCAAAGAAAACATAACACTTTTCCATTACAAAGATAAGCTGATTAATACTATTTAAGGAAATAATTGCTAGTTCACAATGAATCATAAGTAAACCCATAAATGCAAAGTTCAGAGTTACTGATTGTTAAAGTAGATGGTATATATAGTTACCACTAGAATGAAATGCTACAGTACACAATTGATTTAAAATTAAGATAAAAGTAAATTAATAAATGATATAGCAGAATGGGAGCATCATTTTATTTGAGGAGATGAATGTGTTGGAACAGATAACTATTTAATGCTTGTATCTCCCAGTGATTGACACGTGTGTTTATTTTTCAGTTTTGGCTTCTCTATGGAAATATCCTTGGAGGCAAATAAAGAATATAAAGGCCTTGAAGAGATGAATATGAATGTTAAAGAACTACTGGCTCAGGGTGCTACTCCTTTCCCATATAAAGTTGCAAAAGCTCTAGACCAAAATATTTATCGTAACATTGAATTTGACATTTGGAATGACTTCAGAAGAGGTAAGAAAACAAAAAAGCTATCCCACTACACATCATGTAGGTACTTGGGCTGAGCTTCTACTCATTCTTAACCTAAAATGGTAGTTTCTTTAAGGACTCCACAAAAATGGATCATATGGTGTTACTCCCAGAATCAGTAAATCATAATTTCTTTCTCCTATTAGGATTTCATGTGCTATAGAAGCGTATTATTTACAGAATCAATTTTTGTGTATTTGAAAATATTCATCTAAAGTATAGCAGTGATGTTCTTTATCATACAGAGATGAAGTATGGCTGGTACAGGAATAATGGAGAGCTGCAGGTTGGAGTAAAATGCCTCGTGAAATTGAATCCTGACAGGAATTTCCATGCTCATATTCAAGAAATGTCACCTGACAAAGGACCAGTCATTGTTTTTGTTGAAGAGCTCGGAGAAAAGTGAGTAAAGGAGCTTCAGTAACTAGTTTATTTTTATATATTTGTATTTGGTTAACATTCATTGTCAAAAGTCAGCAGTTGTTAAATTTTGCTATGAAACTTGATTCTTGTATTTCTTAATTTCATCATGAATGTAATTTTGACCTTAATGCAACTTTGAATCATACATATATCCTTTACCCAATTTTTGTAACAAAGAAAAATTTAAGAAAGAAGTGTTTTGTGTCAATAAATATTATTTGGATTTAGTGCATAATGTAATATTTTCAATATATATGTATGTATATTTGTATGTAGATGCACTGTTCCTTTTGATAACTTGGAGCCTCTGCCAAAGAGTGAAAAGCCTCAGTGGTCTTTGCCTTATAAACATTGTCATCAGTTATCGAGTGCTCAACAAAAGTCAGCCATTTTAGCACTCACAGACTTTGGTAAGTTGCTGCTCCTTCTATTTGTACATATTTTCATCTCTATTTGATCCACTTACCATAAAATCAATGCCATTTGCATCTCTTTTATCTAATAAGGTGGCAAATGGAAAAAATCTAAAGTAGGAAAGCCCCGCAAGTTGAAGGAGACTACCATTCACACACCTCTGTCTCCTCGTTTGCAATACAACAGTAAGATGAATGGAGGTTCAGTAAAACATTCCACTCAGCACAATGCAAGGTAAGAATAAAATATTTTAAATGGATATTGCTTCATATATGGCAGTTTATTACCAAAGTTTTATGAATTCTGAAGAAGTCCACACCCTTCAGAATTCAAGATATCCCAAAACCAAAATATTTGGATTTGCTGTCATTTATTATTATAGGCTATAACATCATTCGTATTGCCATAGCTATAAAACCATGTTAACTGAACTTGACAGGATTCTTGTAGGTATACAATTCAGTTGTTTTAATATTGGTATTTTAACATTGAACGTCATTTAAAATGTTGTCATGCATTTTAATTTTTAACATCTTATCGTGATCGTAAGCCACCTGATGATGGTCATACCAGTGATTAAAACATGTGGTCATTTATAACAAATAATATGCAATTAAATTCATTTTGCAGATGACAATAGTATTTTAATTTATCATATCATACAACAGGATGTCTGTATCTAAGAGAGGGCCTGAGCTTTGAGTTTCTGTGTTTTAACCACTATTCATTATATGTTGAATTTTCTCATAACTTGTTAATTTAGTGAAAAGAAAAATACTCACATAATAAAATCGTTATTAGGCTTATTTTAAGTATGTGAACAACTTCCATTCAAAATTTCTGTTGAATCAATGTATTGTGCTAACACACATGTAATCCATGATGATGTTCTTTATGAAAAGTGAAATTATTTTGCTACATTTTGTTAAAGACCAAGATCTATGATTGATTCAAAATGAAACCGTGATTTCTGTTGGAATTATGGTTTGTAGCTGGATCCTTTACCAGACTCTCTGCACCTTATACATTGTTGAAGTTTCCTTGAACCTTATTCAGTGACCTGATTCAGTGCTTTGTTCAACTGTAGCAACTTAATGTAGCTGTAAGGGACGTACATTATGAGTGTGCACTGTAGACTGGTAGAAGTTTACCTAGATGTAAGAGGTCCTTGCTGCCTCCATCAATCGCTCTGATGATGTAGGCAGCAAGGGCCTCTGAAATGGTGGTAAACTTCTACCAGACTGCATGGTGCTTCAACCCAGAAAATAGTAATTTTCTAGGTAACCTTCTTGGTTGGAATGCACAGTCCTTATGTTAAATTTGACAAGTAGCCTGAGGTAGTCTGAATGTATGATAGGATGGCCACTACAGCTGACAGGATTTTGTCTAGGGTGCAAGGTACAATGAATATCCATTGTAGAGTATTTCCCTGGTCCTGTGTTTGCTTAGGTGACCTCCTTCGTTATATAATTGAAATATTTCTGAAGTATTTAGGCTACTAGTGCATACATTATGTTTGTTTCTATTCATACTTTATGTATTCAGGTGCAATTTTACCATTACTATGATTTTTTTATATTTCCATATAAAATCTCAAAAAATTGCAGGCTTTTGAAATATGTGCATACAATCATGTTACACTTTGTTTCCATTTCCAGATTTTTACATGAACAGATTGGTAACCAACAAGTTCAAATGTCTTTCCAGAACTTTTCACCAGAAAATTTAAGTAATCTTCAGAATTACAATGTAAGTTTGTATGTTATGGTTCTGTTGACAGTTGTCTAATTTTTAAAAAAGGAGTGAAATAAAAATATTAGTGTAAAATGGAACATCATGATGTAGTCCAGAACTGTGTTATAGATGCTCGTTCATGCAGTTGTATTGTCTAACAAAATTTTTATGGATTACAGAACTATTCTGAAAGCATAAATTACAGTAATTGTAAATACAGTATTCTTATATCATCATCATTTACCGACATTTTAACCCAGAGAGTGGTCATGTGATGAAGCCTTCTCTGTTCTTTTCAGTCCTCCTCTATGAACGCATGTTGTATATTTAGTACATTCCCAATTATCCGGGCTAATGAATGAGACAAGATACTCAAGTAATTGAAAAGACATACCCTCACCCTCTTCTCCCTTTTGTCTTGTGCCAACATTGACAATGTCCGTCTCATGTGCTGGAAGCCCACTTTACATGCTTCACGTTGTAGCCATTCTGCAACATTTCTTTGTTGATATTTTCAAAACTTCTCATATAACATACCATGTCAAGAATATGAGACATTTTGATTTCTTCTTTAGGAAAACCTTGAATATCATCATCTTCAAGATCTGGGAGAAGTTTCTTCCATGTTTTAACTAGTGTCACTTGTTTTTTAGCATCATTTCATGGATGCAATCACTCAGTCCCTACTCCATGATCTTGGAAAATTCTGTCATTGATTCACTGTTCTATACTTTTCCAATTAACTTGAGCTTTTGTTTTACTGTCAATACGGTTTTATACAATTTTTAGCCATTACACTTAGGATCCATAAGCATTAACTATCACTTTCATGTAACTGATGCACAATACACTGCAAGGGAATTGACTGTAAGATACTAATATTTTAAAAAGACCAAATGTACCTTTACCATTCCTTCTTTCCACCACGAGCATTGGAACAAACCTCTCCACTCGACCATCGATACCAACTGTAAAGTACTAACAAAAAATATGTTATTTAACCATATCATATGTGGACTCTCGCAAAAACCAAACCTTTTCTTCTAAAGCGGGTGCAGAAAGGTGTTGAAAGCCTAGTTCACATGTCTGCATCTATGTAAAAATAAGTTGTGCATGTATAACCAACACATGAATAACTGGGAGTTTACTGTGCACTGTTTTTATCTTTTTTAAATTTTATATGCATTTTTAATATTATTTCTTTGTTTTTCAGAATGTTAGAATGGATATGCCTGTATCTGTGATGTTAGAGCAGCCAAATTCAACATCTAGTCCAGTGATGACTCAAGCGATGGTCATGTCCTTGGCTCCGCCAATCACTACTGCCAACAGTAATGCAACTAGTACCAATAATGTAATAAAATCTGGAGAACTTGGCCACAACAGTCCTGAGAGATGTCTGTCTCCACTGCAACAGCCAGATTCTACTACTGATTTGCCATGTTCACAGCAGCCTATGATGACAGAGTCTGTTGATCCAATGCCATCTCTTTCTCCGTCACAGTTCATGTCTTTCACAACATACTCGAACGCATTGCCACTGGCGTCACAAGCCCCTGTTCCTACTTCTGGTCCTCGACCAGATTCCAATATTACCAACCATGGAATTATGAATCCTTCATGTTTCAGTGAAACAGTTTGCACTAAAAGTACCACATTACCATACATGGTATGCAATACAGGTGTGTCTAGTGTGAACATGGGTGGTGTTGTTAGCCTACCAGGAGGAAGTGAACAGCCACTGAGAGACTTCAGTGGAAACCTTCTGTTTCAGCCGGTGAATTTCATGGCACAGAAATCTGTGCAAGTCAGTGGCAGTGACTTGCCTTTATCAGGTGTGTATTAAATGAATATGCAAGATACATAAGTGATAAATTGTACAATCTTCCTATCATGTGCTCATTTGCATTTCCACTCTCCAATCCATCACTTCATGCAGTCTGTCAATTTCATATTTTCCTAGATTTTTTCTCTTCATTTCACTGAAATTCATTCAAAATGAAGTTCTGGGAATAAGTTGTCATACTATACTTGAAATATTTCAGTTTGTGTAGTGAGGCTAGCAGGAACTATAAATAATTATACTATTTAGTGATCAGTTTCTGTCCAAATAGTCTACACTGCTCCTTCTTTTTATGAATTTTACATGTTTTGAATTAATCTGTTACCTTTTATGTGAACTTCAAGCATAGTGTTTTTTTTAGAGTTTGTTACTGTTACTATATTCTTATTTAAATCTTACCTCATATAGAAGTGCTGTGAAAGAAAAAAATGTTGAAATAATTTAATGGAGCACAATCCTTTTGAGAAGTTGCTAATTACTAATCTATCCAAGAAGTTGTCCACCTTTCATGGAATAAAAAGGTTTAGTAATGTGTTCACAAGAGCATGCTGTTAGTACCCATCTTGAGTCTGATGAATTCAATCTACACCCTCACATCGTGTTTCTTAAAGATGCATTTTAATATTATCTTCTCACCCACACTTTGGTCTCCCAAGTGTTTTCTTCCCTTCTGGTCTTTTATCCAAAATCTTGTTTGCATTTGCATGCTGTTAATTTACTAATATTGATCTGTAAACTGCTTTCATGAATAGAAATTTATGAATTGAATGCTTATTTTATTTTCTTTTTCCAGACCTCTCCACTCTCCGCTTTTTCTATAATCTTGGACATGATGTAAGTTATGACATATTACACATTTTTTTTACATTGAGACCCATTCATACATTTGTCGTATATAATAAATACAGTAATACTAATAGTAATACTAACTAGATGGCTTAGGGAACCTGAAGGTTCATCACTGAATTAACCAAAGCCCTCCACCAGTCCTTGTCCTGGGCCAGCAAAATCCAATTGCAGTACAGTAATAGATGTTCTTAAATGTTATTACAAATTGTACATTATTCTTCTGAGGGATTATTTTTCCATCATTTATAATAATTATGCTGATACAGTGATATCTTTATCAGAAAAGTATCTCAGAATGTTGAAAACTCTGTAGGAAACAAATACTAACACTGACAAACTAATTTTATGGGACACAATACTTCTTGTGGAGCTGATAGTCTTTCACCTGTTAATAATTTTCTCATCATTTTTTGGCCCTGAAGGTTTATTACCATGTTCACAAGAGCCTGCCATTGGATCCTGTTCTGAGCCATATACAACCTCACATTTGTTTACTTAAAATCTACATACTTAAGTATTATCTGTACTAAAGCCTCTAAAGGGGTCTCTACTCTGTAGGTTTCTGACTAAAATTTGTATTGATCGTCTTCCCTTTGCGTACTAAGTGTCTTATACATTTCAGCCTCTTTTATTTGATCTCTCTAATAGGTATTTGGTGAAGAGCATAAGTTATTAACTCCTCATAGTTTTCTCCTTCCTCTTGTTACCACTTTCTTAGATCTTGATATTCTCTTTAGCACTTTGTTCTCAAACTCTCTCAGTCAGTGTTCTTCTCTTATGGTAATGACAGTCCAATTTTCACATTTATACAAAACATCAGGTAAATTTTCTGTTTTTTATTAGGAGTTGGGAACACAAAATATTCTAAACCAAACGGAAATCACTTTGCAAAGTGTTATAATTTAGGTTACTTCGTTCAAACATCATGCAGCTGAGGATTTGCATGGTAGTAGAGTGTGGAAAAGAGATGATAATGTTGGCACTACTGAAAGTATAAATTTAAATAGGGTATGCCAGAAGATGTGTCTGCATATGTGAGAATTCTTGCAGATGGGAAGAAAGTTGTTCTTTGTCAATGCTATTCCATGCTTCTGCTAACACTTACATCAATCTTAATTTTTGCCTATCTAAAGTGTGTGCACATAAACTGAGTATGATCATATATGTTAGTTTTTTTGTCTGTGTTATAACAAGGGATTAGACACATGCACAATTATTTGCTGTGTGAAGAGTTCACTCTATTGTTATCAAAGTTAAGGTTTACTATTAATTGAATGAATCATGACACTTGCATAAACATAGTCATCCTTAAAAAGTCTATTAATATGAAATGTTTAATGTTTCTTATGTTATAGTATTTCCAGCTCGGCTGTATGTATTTGCCTAACTCTGTGGCACAAGCAAAACCAAATTTTTCTCCTCCACCTACCTCAACACCAAATTATGGTGAAAATTTTGCTTTTAGCAATCCTGTCATGACTTCTAACAACATAAAAAATGAGCATCATATGCTAGGTGAGTACATTTTTTCATTATATTGTATTTGTATTTATTACAAAATGCCATGTCTGCCTGTCTGTGAGATTTGTGATGAATGTTTGTGTGTTGAATATGAAATTCGTGAAGCATGCATATACGAATGAGACAATATGGAATAAAGGTGATATATCCTACATAAATTAGTAACATTTGTTACTAGTTTTTAAAAAGTTAATTCCTAAGTATGTCCCGCGCCTTAGCCGCGCGGTCTGAGACATCATGCTTCGGACCAGCGATATGGAATGAGCGCTGGTTCGAGTCTCAGGGGAGAAGAAATTTTCTCATGAGCTTTCAACCAGTGTATGGGACCGGTGCCAACCCAGCATTGTGAGGAAATTGGGGAGCTACAATGAGTAGCGTAATCTGGTCATGAAAACTAGCAATGGCTGGGGGTTCGTCGTGCTGACCACACGTCACCCTATATCTGGTTGGATGATCGCTCACCTCTCCTTAGGCATGTGAACGTGAGGCCAGCAGTCAAGCTAGTCGGCTTTGGCTCTCTGGAGCTGTTACGCCACGGATTTAATTTAATTTAATTTCTAAGTATTAAAAAACCTCCATTGATGCAAGTACTTCCTGAGATAGTTATAGTTACTTAGCTATACAAGAAACTTTCCACCTTTTATGTAACACATAAGACTCCACCGCTGGACCCCATTCTGAACAAATCCACACCTTCACACATACATTTTTATTTCTTTAATATCCATTTTAATAATTTTGTTCCATATATGTATCTAGGTTTCAAAAACCTCCTTTCAGGTTTTCTGAATAGTATCTTGCATATATTTCTTATGTGCCCCATACATGCTCCATGTCATACATCTCATCTTCCTTGAAGTTTAATTGAATTATAAAAATCAAAGTTTTCTAAAGATATTCAGCTTTTTAATACCATTGTGGTAATGTTTGTCATTACAGATTCATCGCCATCATTGCAAGAAGATTTGTATCAAGTTGGACAGGAAGTTACAACACAGAATATTATGTTACCAAATGATCACCATGTTCATATAGTTACTGATACAGATAAAACGGGTTTACATACTAACAGTATTGAGAATGAGACTATCACATGGCAACCAAAGCAAGTTGACATGGAAGTCTCAAATGCATTACAGAAAGCATTAAACAGTGGGTTTCCCTCCAGGACCAGTAAGAATTCCCCTGATGGGAGAGCAAATATAACACAAAATTGTGAGTATTTGTGAAACTAGTTTTTTTTTCTTGCAACTGATATAGATGCTAAACCTAATAGGGATGGAAGTTACAAGTGGTGACACTTCATTGGTCCCCTTCTGTAAATAATTACTAAAACTGTGGATATGGCAGTGTGTGTAAAATTATCTACCTGAGAAGTTTCTCCAAAATAAATAGCTGTTTCAGCTATCGTGTTTTCTCTCTTGCAGTAGAAGACAAACATGTAATTTTAAAGGGAGTTGACAATAGCATTCAGCTCAGTTGCTGTAGTTTCTGTCAGTTGGTTAATGACACTAGTCTTTTAGAAAAGTGGGTTACATAGTCCGTCTTTCTGAAAACCCCTATCTTAGTGCACAATATATTTGTTCCTGTTCAATGTTTTTCATTCCTGAGGAATATTATAATATTACATACAGGTAACCACATTCACTTTTTTCAGCTCATATTGGAAGGTCTCACCAAAATCAAGCCAGACACAGTGAACCATATGAAGCACAAACAACAGCTCAGCAGTCAGAGGATTTGGAAGGTAGTTGTGGGGATACCATTGGTTCACCTGCACAGAGTAGCTGCCCAGCTGTGCTTACTACCAGCTATAATATTCCTCCTCCCACTGTGCCATATGCCTTTACTCCAATGCCACCTACAGTGTACAACCATACTGTGGTGCCATTATATTTCCCCATGGATTCTGAACAGGGAATGATGTTTGTGCCATATTACCCACAATACACTGTTAATTCTTCTGTACAGTTGGAACCACAGGAAACAGTAGCTGTTTCAACAGCAGTGCCAGATGGGCAAGCAGTTTCATCACACTTCACAGGATCTGTTTACAGTCCGGTAAAACAGTCTGGGAACAGTGAGAATGGATGTTTTAATCCATATACTGTTTATTCTCAGCCACCAACACCACTTCTTTTCCAGCAGCCATCTTCTGTACCTGCTGGTGTATATCCCACTGGTATTGGACCCGAAGCTAACATATCAATACCAAGATGGATGCAAACAATTCCAGGCCTTCCTCATATGACACCAACTCCTTGCATATTACAGCCAACTCCAGCAACACCATTTGGCACACCTGTCACTTATAATACTGTTGCTTAAAAAGTACCAAAAGACAGGAAATCAATTTAGCATCCTATACAGTAAGTTGTTAATAAATAATTGCTAGTTAATAAATGTATTACACAGTATTCCAGGTATTTCCAGTAGAGTATGAATTCCTTTCTCAGCAATGAGATTTGTTCCGTGCTTTGACATAAATGTGCTTTAGCTGTTCATCAGCAGCTCATTAATCAGTGTAATATGAGACTCTGATGGTAGTGAAATGAACAACTGATGGTCATAAAATACATAATATAACCTTCACAGATCATGGGCCCTTGCACTTAAGCATATATGCTTATATAATGAATTATTATTATTTTAACTTCAAATTCTTCCTCATTAATTTATATAATTTTCTGTGTTATAATTTGTTTACATTCTATTATATCAAAATGATTAAGAACGGATGCAGCATTTTTGTGAATGTTCATCATTTAACAACTTACTGTATCAGATGGTGAATTTATTATGTTGCAGCTTGATACTTTTATTACTTCATTAACATTGTACATAAGACCAAATACGTGCTTGGACATTGAGTACTTTGTAAATATCTAATGAAAAATGTCTTTGCATGTATTACTGTTTATTTATTTATTTATTTATTTACAGTCATATATTTCATTTATCTTATGTGCATATGAAAATGAAATAGCAGAAGAATAAACTTTAGCAAGAAGTGTGTAATCAACATAAACACACAAAATGAAAATTTACGTTTTTGTCAAAATAGTAGACCTCATCATATTGTGGTACTGCAAATTTATACAGAAAATTGTTTTTATTTTATGTCAATGTTGTGGACAGAAATTTGTAAAATTACAATATGATTTGGCACTATGCTTTTAAGTGCTCTTTCCAGTTATCTTATTCTGATGAGATACTTCAGTACAAGGTATTTACTTTCATAGCTTTAAATGTGCATATAAAAACAAGTGAGTTGTTAATCAGTTATGCAATATAAGCAACATAATTCCTTATTTTAATTTGCAGATTTTCATATGTATGTTGCATATGTTACTGACTTTGCTAATGAGATGTTTACCAGAATAAGCGAACACTAAATGTTTTTGCTGTGGTGAATATGGTATTTAGATCAGTGAAATATTTTTCATGAAGTAATATTATTCCCAATTAATTTATCATATCTGTAATTTTTTAATTACATAACTGTGTTCACAGCAGTAAAACACAAAGCAATTTATATTGACCAATTGTTTTCAAATTCATTCATTTGCACAGAGAAATGTACTGATAAGTTATACAGTTTCTGTTTCAAGTAAGTAGTCTTTGTAACTGAAAGTATGTATTATTAAGTTGGTGAAATATACTTTTCTTCTTCATAAGTGCAATGAAACTAGAATGAAATTAATCAGATTAAACTGTTCAGCAGTTGTGACCATTATATTGGTTAATATTGAGATAGTATTTGGTTATTGAGAACTAACAAGTAATAATTACTTTAGTTGTCTTACATAAACTGTTTCCTCCTTTGAATGAGGATAAACAAAAATGTACTGTTGCATTATAATCACAGCTTATTTATATATAATAAAATTAATATTCCCATAAATGTGAAATGGTAAACATATTTATACTGTCCCCTTAAATATTTTGTATTCACTTGTCTTTTGGTTTAGTGACCATTGCGGAGGTTGTTACACCTTTTGTCAACAGATCCATGAATGCAGTGTGTCATGTCATCTACAAGTTTGTTTACTTGCCCATGCTTTTCCATACTAAGCATGTGTTACTTTGCTTAGCATATATGTACTACAAACTTCTCTCCAGTTCATGGGGACCATATATTCAACTGCACTGTAAGAAAATGTACCAAGCCACTGGAAAAATATTGATGATCAAGATGGCTTCACATTATACTGCATTACATGCTATAATGGCCTGTGTTATAATTAAATGCTGTGGAGGACGTATTTTTTGTAAAGATTTTGCTTCCAAAAAAAATCGCTGAAGTAGATGTACAAAAAATGGTGTAACAATCAAAGAATAGGTTATGCCATTTTATGATTCTTCATACAAAACAGATCTTTGGCTGTGTGGTTGTAAGAAATCTTCTTTGTTTTATTTTTGACCATGTTTCCCTTTTTTAACTGAAAGAAATATTTGGACAATGAATGGTATTAATGATATTGATTTCTTTTATATATTAAAAAAAGACATGAGATCTCAGTGAATTATGAGAAATCTAAAATAGCTTGATGGGAGTTTGGTAGCACTTGAATTGAAGATTCTTTCAACATAACATAATGTAGCTTATGTATTTTTGCAAGGAGACAGCCCATGATAGTGCTAAACTGACTTTGAAAAAATGCAAGGAATGTTTATTGGTTTGCTGCCAGTATTTAATAATTTGGTTTGTTAGTCCAATAATACATTGCATGTTTATTATGCAAATCAACTTTTTAATGATGTGTAGGAAACGTTTTGTTATGGATTCTGAGAACTATGACCCTCTAAAGTGGCTGAATGTCATGCCAAGACTTAGAAAGTAGATAATTCCCATCATAAGTGCTATACTATAAAGCAGAGGACTTCAGCCGCACATATTAATACATAACCTCTCAACATCTACATTCTGGGGCCATGTTCACCATTTTGATTGGGTCATATATTAACTTCCATGTAAATCCCCCCCCCCCCAGGTTAGAGAGAAATTATGATTTGTAGGTGTTGGCATTACCGCACATGTATAAATTTGGTCATGCAGAATGTGAGGTTAAGTTCTGGCGCGCGAAATTCTTCAGTGGGAGTTGTGAATATATTCGTGGAATAGAGTTTGATCTGTTATGTTTAGTTAATGGGAGTTTTAGTCTAAACTTAATTAACTTCGTTTGTATTGTAGAGTTGAAATATGGCTCTTTGGGTTGATAAATACAGGCCGAATTCATTAGCGAAATTGGATTACCATAAAAAACAAGCTCTTCATCTAAAAAATTTGGTATGCCTTTATATATATACATATTCATGTTATGTTTGTAGGGTATTTGACTTTTTTTATTTTATTAGTGGCTTTACAGTTTACGAAAAAGCTTTAATGTACGAGTTTAAAACTATACAAGTTTTCCCTCAAACTTAAATGTTTAGCCACTGATAGTAGAACATTCAACTCAGTGTTGAAAGAACTGTTTATTACCATCTCTTACACTGTCGATGAATTTTTGTTACATAGAAATAATTAACAGATTGTAATAATGTTGATTAAAGCAATGACAGCACTTATGTGGGTACTGATTTCAAATATTTTTGTTGTGCAAACAGTGCCTCATAGAGCATGTACTTGATGTCACAATATATCTATGTATGAAAGTGATAACATGTTTTCTTGATCTTTAAATTCTTATTACATATTTAAGTCCATATAACAGAAAAGTTTACTTGTCACAAAGTTAGGCCAACAAATGACCTGTTTCAGCCTCTAGTATTAAATCAATCAGTTGTATTTTGCTGTAGATTCAGCAAGATGATTTTCCACTGGTTCCATTTTTATTATATTTTTCTGCAGGTTCAGCAAGGTGACTTTCCACATCTTTTAGTGTATGGACCATCAGGTGCAGGCAAGAAGACACGTATATTTTGTTTACTTAGGGAATTGTATGGACCTGGGGTGGAAAGGTTAAGATTAGACCATATGAACATGCATGTGAGTCAAAGATTTGGACTACTGATAAAATTTGTCCTTTTGAGAATCACCCAGAAAGATATAACAGCATAATGCTCTTCTGTCAATTATTAAATCACTTCAATGGAGTCAACATAAAGAATAATATTACTTTGATTCTCAAATCACACTTTGAAATGCCTCATATGGAAAAGTTTGTCATGATCAGAATACTGATTTAATGGTTCTAATTTCTTGTTTATATGCTGTTTTCATATTTTTAGACACCATCAAACAAAAAAATTGATATAACCACTGTGAGCAGCAACTATCATCTAGAAGTGAACCCTAGTGATGTTGGGTTTCATGATAGAGTTGTTATACAAGAGCTTATAAAAACTGTGGCTCAGACACATCAGCTAGACCCATCTGGCCAGAGGGAATTCAAAGGTATGAAGACAGTATGTAATAAATATCTTAAAATATGTGGGGTATTTGAGACATTTGATCCATCTATGATACCACTGAAAGTACTGAGAGGAATTTTTGCAGGGTGAAGTTAGGAAATGGATAACATTATATAACGATGAACTTCATAATTTGCACCTTTCAACTATACAGTGCATATTTTACATGACCATTAAAGTCATTGATAACAGTGCAGAAACTTTTCCAAGCAATTTGTTCTTCATGTAGGTGTTATATGAATGTTTTTAAAAATATTTTTAGTCTGGTGTGATATGTTTTTAGATGAAGATCTGGCCTTGCTACTTGTGTATAGAATTGAATACAACAGTTCAGTATTTCTCAATCAGTGGTCCACAGACCACATGTTCTTAGCTTAATATATGCCATTCTCATACTGTAGTTATCATTATATATATTTTAACAAAGAAATATTACTATTTTATATCTAGTAACTAAATGGTTTGTGTTGAACATAACAACTTATTTCTTCTCTCCCTTTTGTGGAATTTAATTGTGTGAGTGGCTTAGTTGTGAGGAAGAGGATGCATTGTTTTGGGATTAGTTGCTCCATCCCTCAGAAATGGGGATGTGGAGCTGAATGTCCTTGCAATTGGATATGCATGACAGATTGTTTCATATACCCTCATACATAAACTTTAACCGTTATTGTGCAGGAATAAGGGATTTAAATCCTAGTAATATGAGGCTATTGGCTAGACTTTAACTCCAGGGTTAATGATTTAAAAGTATACTATTGTGATGCATGGTCAGCTAGACTGTGTGTAAACCATGATGCATGATTGATAAAGTTTGGTTGTGAATGTTGAGTGTGAGTAATTACAGTATCTTTGTTTTTGGTATCACATAAAGTTGTTAATTTTTGTACAGTAAATCCTTGATTTAACAGACCAATAGGGAGGGTGATGTCTGTTAATTGCACAGTTCTTTTATGATGCCAGTAATGCATCCTTAGACTATAGTTTCCATTAGGAACATCATTAAACGGATTAGTTATATAAACTGGACACCCACAATGACACAAGGTTCATTAAAACACTGCAGTGTAAGAGATAATTAAGTGCAAAAACAGGCAATGGTCATAAGTGGACATTTTTGGTTTCAACAGACTTTGCCCATTAAGGTCCATTAAAACCAAAATGTACACCAATGCCTCACATCCAGAAAAAAAAAGAAGCAATACCAGATGGTGTTGAAAGTCTGTTAAATTTAGGGTTACTGTATTTAGAACAAGCAGTAGTGCTATTAATACTAGTAACAGACTCTTTTTTATACTGTACAATATGAGACAGGCCGGGCACTGGTTCTCAGGAACACCAATGATGTTTTACCAATATTTAATCAGAATAAGTTGATGACCTCTGCTTTATTTTATCTCAGGTTTTTTATATGACTGTTGTACACTACTTTTTCAGTTGTAGTCACCAAAACCAGCTGGTGTTATAACAATTTATTATTATGGTGTTAAATTTTTTGTATGCCATGAAAGTTATAAAGCTGCTTTGTGCTTACTTGTGTTTAAACTGCAACATATTTTTATAAAGTGTTTGAATTTTGAAAATGATGTTTAGGTTGAGGTTCAAGAAAGATCTCCATTTTACTACCCCACATTGTTTCTTAGCACATATTTTGATTTCTGTGCTTTTATGTCACTGTTATAGATATGTGACAAGAGAGCTGTACGTTTGAAGTTGCTGTTAATATTTATGCTGTGGTTTCAGTTGTGGTGATTTGTGAAGCAGATTGTTTGACTAAGGATGCTCAGCATGCTCTTCGACGAACCATGGAGAAATATGTTTCAACTTGTCGTATCATTCTTGTTGCCAATACAATTTCTCGGGTTATACCAGCCATTCGTAGCCGTTGTCTTGGCATTCGTGTAGGGGCACCAACCAAAGAGGAGATTATTAGCATCCTTCAGGTATGCTAGGTTTATTTTGTATACTTATCTACTATGACCAGGGATAGGTAAGTCAGTAGAGTGACTGGCTGTGTGGGCTGTATGACCAGGGTTTGATTTCCAGCAGGGATTTTTCTTTTTGTTACTGTATCCAGACCAGCTGTGGGGTCTTCATAGTCTCCTATTTTGTAGATACTGGTGGTTCTTTCCCCAAGAGTAAAAAAGCCAGATCACAAAATTTTTGAGTGTAAAAAGTGTCATCTGCGAGTTCTTGGAATTATTTTGTGATTGAATTCAGTGTATTTATGAATGGTTTAAGAATGCAATCTCAGGTAGGTGTGCTTTACACCTGGTGCAGTTTCACCCAATATATTATAGGTGTTAATTCTTATTGGATAAGTTATTGGGTAAATTGAATGTTTAGTTGTGTATTTTTTCCCCCTTGATTATAGCTTATGATGTGTAATTTCAGAGTGTGTGCAAGAAGGAATGTTTATCTCTTCCAAATGAACTGGCAGAACGAATTGCTGTGCAGTCAAACAGGAATCTTCGGAGAGCCATTCTCTTTTTGGAGAGTTGCAAAGTACAACAGTATGTATATTTTGATTTCATAACATTCATGCATATATTTATATTATTTAAATTGAATCAGCTGTCCTGTTATAAACTGTTCTTGTCTTTATTTTCTTCTTACTGGAATCAGATTACATGTTAATCCTTTGCAGTCCAGTATAAAATTATATTTGACATGCTAGTCAGTTGAATCATAGTTTCTGTATATTTGTGTGCTGCAATACAGATATATATGAGTTCTAATTGTCAGTATTATATTAATTATGAAACTGCCCCTTAATGTCAAGTCTGTTGGAATTCAGAATCCCTCTGGTAATTTTGAAACAATTAAGATTTGATTGTGGGTGTTGTACTACATTAAAAGTTAAAATATATTAACATTTTTGAAGAAACTGTTGATACTTTTTCATGGTTTAACATGGAATGTAATGTGGAAGTCTCATGTGTCAACCAAAATTTAATTCATTAGCCACCTGTATTTGTTTTCTTCTTGTAGGTATCCATTTCAGCCTGACCAGAAAGTGGTGGCACATGACTGGGAAATCTTTCTTAAAGATACAGCCAAAATTATTGTGCTGGAACAGTCACCACAGAAACTTCTAGAAATACGCAACAGGCTCTATGAACTTATTATTCATGGTATACCCAGTGAATTTATTTTTAAGGTGAGTTTACCAGATGTGCTTGCAATGATAATCAGCTTTTGTAATTGTCTAAGGTTAATATGGAACTTGATGTTTCCTTTCCATTTTCACTAGAGCCTGCCACTGGACTCTATCCTGAGTCAGTTAAATGAAGTCCATGCCCACAAATCCCATTTGTTTAACATCAATTTTTATATGATCCTCTCACTTACATCTATGTTTCCCTGTGGTCTCTTCCCTTCTGATATTCCAGTTTAAAAAGTTATAAAAAAATTGGTAGCTGCAGTACAGAACACCACCTTCTTTTAACAGTATAGCTGGGTTTTTTAATTAAATACACCATATATGAATTATTGACCAAAGGCTGTAGTAAAGGATAGTATAGTGCATTTGCTGATTGAATGCTCCTATCACTTCCCTTTACCTGGTAGGAATTGCTATAATATTTGTAAGTTTATTTTATTATTTTTGTGGAGCAGTACTTGACTTGTATTGGAAAGGCCTTGTGGTGCTGAGTGGGCTCATATAGTTCCAGCCAGGAGCCAAGAAGTGAAAGTTGCATTCAACTTTATCGCTGAATGCACTGTATTACAAGATGAAAGTTGCCAGGATACTGTCCCCAATATCTTATGTTAGATTTGCTGCTGTTTTGGGTGTGTGATAGCTGGGAACACCACAGTAACATGCCACTGGCTCTTGTCAAATATCAGGAGATATTAACCCTGTTATAGTTGAGTGTGTACTCACAAGTGTAATTGTGTGTAGCAGATATCTACGATGTGACTTTACTGTTGTTCCTGGTCAGCATTTTCTTTACATATGAATGTTAATCTTTCCTATCCTGTGGCAAGCGTATAGGACAATATAATTTTTCAATACCTTCATTGGTTCAAACACACTGAAAACAGTTTCATTAGATTGATGACAAATATGCCTTACAAACTTGCTTTTAATTTCTTATTCAAAATTTTTTATAATGTAATTTTGTAATGAGATTAGTTATGTTTTTTTAGGAAACTTCACAAAGAATACAGTAAGTTTTGTAGTTTTTGACATGGATTTCCTGTCATCTCATTTTTGCAGTTCACAAAGAAGATATGAAATATGTCACTGTAAAAATTAAAAAATGAATTAGAATATTGTGGATTTATTGATGTAACTTGAACCCTTTATGTTTCATTGTTTAGTGGTATGTAATGAGCTCAAGCATTACACAGTATAGGACTACATTCATTTTACTAATTTAGGGCCTCCTTCAAGAGCTTGTTAAGAATTGTGACATGCAGCTGAAGACACAAGTTATTGAAAAAGCAGCATTCTTTGAACATCGCATACATCTAGGCAGTAAATCCATTATTCATCTTGAAGCATTTGTTGCCAGCTTCATGTCCATCTATAAGAAGTTCATGGAAGAAACTGTTGCAGATTTATTTTAATTGAAGGTAATATGCTTGTTTTTGTTTATAATTGTCAGCTTGAAAATGTCATAGCCTGAGCCAGATTTGGACTAAGGGCAAGAGAGAATTTATGTCTTGAGTCAGCATTTAGGATGATTTAGTAATATTGGAAATTAAGTTAGAAGTGATAAAATGGAGTTGTAATCTGGTCACTCCTAACTTAATTCTCATAAATGTGGATTTTATTGCTACTAGCATAAATTTTCAAAAATTATTAACAAGGTACAAATTTAAACCTGAGAGAGAAAAAGCTTCTAATTTTCATGATAAAAGGGGCCAAATGCTTTAACATTTCATATAAGAATACAACAGAACAACTTCGTCAGGGGTGGAAATGGCTTTTTAGAACAACGTGGACACTCAAGCATCAGTTTAAAAGCCCACATAGGATTTTATGTTTCCTACACTATAAAGATGAGCTTAATGTTTCACACCACAAAGGAACTACTGGTGCTGAATTTTCATCAAATGTACTGTCAGTATAAAAACTGGGAAGCTTACCATGAAAATCTGTAAGAAGTTCCACACTGAATTGAATTTCAGCGTTTTCTTCTGCTTCTCTTAGAATTCAAAATGTTCTGCCATAGAATTTTAAGCAATGTATATAATGCGTTATGTTGCTAAAAAATAAGCTTAACAGGATACAGTTGACTCAAATATATCTTATGATATTCATGGCTATATTGTGAATTCAAGCAGTTTTAAATACTGGAAGTGTTGCTGTTGCAAAAAAGGTATATATCCAATGTCCAATTGAGTTACCTGGATTATGCAAAACCTACAGATATTTTGACCCAGCATGTATTGATTAGTTTCATTAATGTATAAATATAGTAGCATTTCAGATTAGAGCACTTCACCACAGTTTTACTGAATGTATGGACATCTTAAGTTCTGTTTTAAAGAAATTCTTCCAACTTTTTATAAACAAATTCTCATATGTTGGTAAATGCTAACTACATTTCACATATCCAAATATTATAAATAATAGATTACATGAGAATGGCATTTTGAAATCAACATGAAATTGGAAATACAAATACAGGAATCATATTCGATAAATATAATTTCAGAGAAAGTCTTTCCTTACCCTAATATATTAAATACAACTCCAGTCATAGGAAATTATTTAGATTGAAGAATATAATGTTTAGATTTTTTTACATATGTTGATATAACTCGTATATACTGCCCCACAGGAAGAACTTAAGGCTGTCAAACCAACAAATAGAAAGACTAAATGAACTTAAATCTGGAACAAGCCAGGCTTAAACTGTTATGCTGATGATGCATTGTAATTCTAATTTTTTAGCCTACTTTGTGTGTGTAAGATATGTAGCTTGTTAGATCACCATACTTTATCTGTCAATATTTTCATTCCAACTTAGGGACCAGTTAGCTGATGTTCATGAAGTTTAATATAAATTTGATGCCTTCAGAGGCCACCTGTACCTCATAGTTTTTAATTTCTCAAAATCAGGAATAACATGGGTACACAATCATGTGAGGTGGAAGTGACACTTACTATAAGAGTTGTGAAATTTGGGGGTGGGTGGGGGAGGTGTGGAATGTGACATACAAATATTTTCATTTAGCTTATGGTTTGACAGTGATAACTAATAGACCACTGGAAGTAGGATTTTGTGTGATCATTATAAACAGTTTCAAATATAGTGAAGAAACTTTGAGGTTGTCTGACAAATTTAATACAGAGTATGTGCTTAAGCAGCAAGTTATTTCCAAAGTGAGAATACTACTACTACTACTACTAATAATA
This sequence comes from Zootermopsis nevadensis, assembly GCF_977971745.1. NCBI lineage: Eukaryota > Metazoa > Arthropoda > Insecta > Blattodea > Termopsidae > Zootermopsis > Zootermopsis nevadensis. The sequence goes on from NW_028259142.1 coordinate 14,230,123, forward strand.
ACAATTTGATTAAACTAATTTATTTACATGTCTGCCAACAGCCAAACAAGACCAATAATAACAGTAATAGTAACAATGTGTAACATAATTAAAAGATCAAATAAAATTATAATTTTAAGATGATGTGGTCCTATATCTATGAGCCCAGCACATTAACCCATGAGCCAAAATACATTTTATTACTGGATTATGAACCTACTGAACTCCAAGGAATAGAATCCTCCCTGAGAAGCTAACAGTTGCTATAATAATAATTTATTACGTTCCATGGATCCATAAGACATGACAATAGGATGTGGAAAAAGTCGTCATAATAATAATAATACAATACATATTATAAAGTACTATTATATAAATTTCACATAATACAAAACAAAGGGTTCACGCAAAGAAATGATAAGCTACAAATAGACCTACCCATTACACACAGAAGAAAAGTTATCACTTATTTGTAAACAACATAAATTCATTGACAGTAAAAGCAGTGTGTAATTAAGTATCTTTTTAATGCTACCTTAAATTGCTCCTTCTTATATACAAGACTTGTGAGACTTGATGGTAGATTATTGAAAATTTTGATTCCTGCTCAACTAGTCAGGAAATTCACTGCCTTTTGTGAAGCCCCATGTTTCATTACTGTGTTTAGAAGAGCCAACCATTTTAATGTTATCCACATACACATCATTCTTTCAAGTTATCTCTCTTCCCTTCTGGTTTTCTGACCAAAATTCTGTATGTACTTGCAACCGTCCTTCCACACTCTCGTCTCCTCAGGTTTTGTTTGTTGACGTCATGGATCAAACCCAGGGACTTGCCAGGCGCTCATACGGTTACAGCTTCGAATCTTTTTATAAGTGCGGAAGGGAATTTAAGAAAATTTGATAGTGGGCGTGGTTTTAGGTCGGTGAGCATGGAACTCCGATTCCCATTTCCTGTCATTTCTTCCCTCGTCAGTACAAATATTTTCAATGTGTTCTTTTAATGTGAAAGACTAAGTTTCTTACCCATACAAAACAGTAGGTAGGATTATAGTTTTGTAGTTTTAATCTTTACATTCTTAGATAGCAGATGGAAAGAAAAATATTCTGAACTGCAAAGTAGCAAACATTCTCCAAACTTAATCTGCTCATAATCTCTTCATGAATTCAATTCTGATTTGTTACTGTTCCCAAATATTTTAATTTGCCACATTTTTAAAGGATTTTGTGTACACACAGAAAAACATGAGCAACTTCCACACAATAAGATATACAGATTATAGGAGCAGGGTAAAGTAAAGTAAAGTTTGTCCCACTAAACGCCATGTAGGCATTTGGGGTGAGTGGAGGTATAGCTCCTCTCTTCCTTGACCTAGGCACTAGATGGGGGTGAGTGGTCAGCATCACGCCCCGGCCGGCTTTACCCCCGGGAAAGGACCCCGGTACCCATTGTAGAGGAGGCTGGGTGGGCCCCAGAGCCGGTCTGGACGCAGAGGCTAGAGGAAAAATCCTCTGCCCCCGTCGGGGATCGAACCCCGGTCATCCAGCCTGTAGCTAGTCACTATACTGACTGAGCTATCCCGGCTCATATAGGAGCAGGGTAGTAATGGCATCCAAAAATCGGTTTTATAGGTTCCAGTTTACCATTTAAGGATTTTCGGTAATGTAAATCATTAATAACACAAGATTTGATGGACAGTCTGTGTAACAGGAAGGTTTGTTAGGTTCACATTTAAAGTTACATATTACTAATTTACTATAAAAATCAGCACTAGTTTTCATGACATAGAGTGTTTCTATTAATCAGTTAATTTTCTGACCAATCAAATAAATGGTAAGTTGACTAAATTTATAATTAATTCATAGTGCTAATATATTCTTTGAAGCTGAATGCAAGTGCAAATAAGTTTACTGTACTGAAAGGCTCAACATTTTAAGCCTGGATATATTTGTTGCAAGTTTAGCTCTGATGAAGTTTTCAAGTATTGCTGAACCTATAAGCCACCACATAGATACTAATTGTTCCCTGAATTTCTGTCATGCCTATGCAGAGTGGCAATATGTCCAGGCCAGACACGTAAGCACATAATACTATACTCTACCATTCTGCTCCAGGTTCAATAGTTCGAGGCGGACTATAACTGTATTCTGTCACTGCTCCAAATGTATTGTCAGATGCTTCTTTCTGATGTTCAAATTTTCTAAAATCTTTTCCACCAAAACGACCATGGCGAGGGTATGAAGATGAGATTATAGCACTAGAAGCATCCTTTTCCAGCCATGAAGGTATATTTTGATTTGCCTGTTGAAGAATCTTGACCAGATCTCTTGCTAAGGGAGCATCAACTTCAGGATCATAAAAACTGGTTGCTTTTCCACAATTTCCCACACGACCAGTTCGTCCTATTTGATGAACATATTCATCAATGCTCTTAGGCAAATCATAGTTAACAACATGGTATACATTTTTTATATCTAGTCCTCTTGCTGCAACAGCAGTAGCTACTAATACTCCCATACGACCGCTTTTGAAGTCTGCCAAGGCCTCTTCTCGTTCTCGCTGTAAACGATCTCCATGAATACTAGTTGTAGGAAAATCGTTCTCTGACAAATATGCTGCGATGAAATCAGCTGTGCGCTTCATCTGAACAAATACCAATATTTTTGTACCTCCTTCTTCAGAAATAAGTTCAACTAGTTTTGGTCTTTTTTCAAATTTTGGCACTAGATGAAAATGCTGCTCTACATCAGAACACGCACTGCCTACAATGCCAACAGCTAGGAACAAATAATTATTTAGAAATTTCCCAGCCAATCGTTGGATGTCTTCTGGAAATGTAGCAGAGAACATCAATGTTTGGCGCTCACCTGTTGCTACCATGGTTGGATGCCCCATCATGCGCTCAATGTCAGGCATAAAACCCATGTCCAACATGCGGTCAGCTTCATCCAGGACTAAGAACCTCAAGGATGAAAATGTAATTTGACCTTTGTCTACAAAATCCAAAAGACGGCCTGGAGTTCCCACCAAGATGTGACAGCCTTTCATGGCCTGTTGGGCCTGGTGGTACACAGCTGCACCCCCATAAACAACAACTGTCTTTATGATTGAGCTGTGGGAAAATTTTCTTGCTTCATTAAAAATTTGCAGAGTGAGCTCTCTTGTGGGTGATATGATGACTGCTTGAGGCTCACAGTATTCATTTGTTACAATTAGTTCCTTGGAATCATGCAGTAGTAAATTTATCATTGGTAGAAGGAAAGCTGCTGTCTTGCCTGACCCTGTTTGAGCACATGCCATTAGATCTCTCCCTGCCATGACAATAGGAAGAGCATGTTTCTGCACTGGAGTTGGCCTCAAATAACCGGATTTATGAATATTATCCAACAAAAGCTGCCGAAGTCCAGAGTTTTTGAAGTGTTCAGTTGGTTTGGGAATATTTTCACCAGTTACATTCACTTGCATAATGTCATACTTGTCAAAGTTCATGCCAGTACTAATACCTCCAGTGAACATAGTGTCATCATCAGCAGGTTCTGGTGGAATGTATACTTCTCTTGACTGTTCTGTAGTGAAACTAGCGTCTTTGCCCTTTTGACTTCTGATTCCATTATCATCATCAGCTGAATTCCTCTGGTGCCCACTTTTCTTACTATCCCCTCTTCTAGCTTGAAGACCATTACCATCATTGCGCGACCCTTCGAGCCCTCCCCTGCCAACACGTCCTCTTCCACCTCTGTTTCTTCCCCGCCCTCTCCCTGAGCTCTGCCTTTTGTCAGCATTATTACTCATATTTTTTCCATGAGGAACAGAACTGGTTAAATCGTCGACTGTTACATTATTTCTGCATCCAACGGAGTCACTGTAATTTGATATACTTTCCAATGGAATAAATCCTCTGCCACGGCCGAAATTGGTACCAGAATCAACTGAGCCGACAGTTGTTTGTGCAGTATTGACATCATCCCAACATTCCTCGATCATTATGAAGAGTACACGTTATGGAGTCAAAGCTATGGATTCAGGTGAATAAGATTAATTTATAGATAACATACCACTACCGGCTTTCATGTTTCTACCGCTCACGATAACACAGATCAATAATATGGCGAGTAGTGATTTAATTGAACATAAAATTTACCTTCTGCACGCATGTTTCTAAGTACGAAACATTTATACGTCGAACACTGGTTCCGGTATGACTTTCTAGCAGGTTATTGATTTTGTTAGTTTATCTGGGTGGTCAAATGTATATTTACATAATATAAATTCCATTTTAATCGCCTTCATACAGTAATTGTGAAACACAGATAACAATTGCAAAGTACGCTTTCGTGTTAAATTTTCTCTTTGAACAAACTAAACACTTAATATGGATAGATAAATATAGTAGTAGTTAGGTATATTTTGTGTGCGAATAATGATTGGCTATTCTGATTTGGGGTAGTTGCTGTTTGGTCGTCGTGGTGTGGTTGGTATAAACTTCGGCTGTGGGTTGTGGTAATGTGGTTCGAAGTTTCGAAGTAGGTATTTTGAGTTGTCGTAGCAATGTTGACTACAAAGACATTTCTAAGGAAGACTAAGAAAGGCAATATATTGAAGGTAAGTTAAATCGCTTCTTACAGATATAAGCATTGTTTAACCTAAACGTGACACCAGTTCTCCCTCGTATCTGACAGTGGTCACTTTGAAAATGGTTACCCTATTAATGATTTAGCAGGGTTGAATTACTAGATAAATATTATAGTTATAATTGAATTTTTTTTCACAGAAAACTAGTGTAATTGTAATATGAGTGAATCTTATAGTAATGGTCACCAGTTGAGTTACTTTGAGTTGGAATGGTTTTTGCTGTGGCTGCTAACCTTAAATAAATCCAGACTTATTGTTAGAGATGGAGGATTGATTGGGTCAGGTTTATTTATATTTTGTGTGTAAACAAACTTGAAATTGACTAACAGGTAAATGAGATCACTGTATTGTAAAGTTTTTCCTTTGATATGTTTCCTTTCCAGAATAGTAGTAAATAATGTGGTTTTATTGTCATCTATTTAATTTTGTTGTATAATTCTATTAAGAAATAAAAAATGTGTAGAATGAAACACATCAAGTTCTAATGTGTGCTGTTGATGTAAAAGTGGCATAGTGTTAGTGTACCTTGTAGTGTACATTCTGTTTCGCCAATGTTTTAGTGGATGTTATCGAAGTAGTATTAGATTTACTGCAGTTGTAGTAATTATCTTTTAGTGGTCTGATATGCAGTAATTCTTGATGGAACTATTTTGCAGATTGTACGGGAACATTACCTTCGTGATGACATATGGTGTGGATCAAGTATCTGCAGAAAATGTGCTCACCAGGACAATGAATTGATTTTAGAGAAAATACCACTGTCAAAGAACAAGATATTTCCATTTCCTCATTATATTTTGTTGGACACGTGTGTTGTTTTGAATCAGGTTAGCAGTATATTTTAGCTTGATCTGTATTTTAGGTCCAGAAGTTATGCACTGAAGTACATCACTAAATTGTTTAGTAATTGTTAGTTTATAGTTCCTCTCAGCCTTGCTGTATGAATGTTAGCATTTGAAGGAATGTTGATATTGTAAGTTCTTCACCATACTATAGGGCTGCTGGCTGGAATTTAACTGGTTTAGTGGTGTTCTAGTGTGACACTGCCAGCTGGACTGTATGTTGACTCAAGCATAGTAAAGGTTAAAATCTAAAGTAATTGAACTGCAGCTAGCATAATGGAAGAAAAATGTTTTTCTGCTGTATTTAACATTGATCAATGATGCACAGCTGCCTGTGATTATAGGCATTAAGCAGTTAATGAAATTTGTATTTTATTTGTTTACATATTAAATATCTTATTGCAGATTTACGTTCTCCAAGATTGTTAGGAATATGCACATTATCCAGAGAACTTGCAGTGTCATCACTTCTTAAGTGTGTTCACCCTTCTGCATATGAATGAACACATGCTCTCTCACTGCCACCATCATGTGTATTTAAAGTTTTTTCCTCCAATTCCATACTTTCATAAATCTTAATTCATTGTAGGTTTGGTATCTGTACTTACTTTTAGTAATCTTATGCTCAAATAAAACCCTGAAATTAAATTATGTTTTATATATTTGTGTTTTTAATATAAGGTGGTTTTACTCTACAGATCACTGTGCTGGAGGAGGATGCACTGTGCAATGTTATAATTTTACAGACTGTTTTAGAAGAGGTTAAGCATCGAAGTTCTTCAGTTTATAAACGATTGAAAGACATCATTGGGAATCCAAATCGAAAATTCTATGTTTTTGTAAATGAGCATCATAAGTAAGTTCTACAACATTGATGGATTTATTAAATAATTTCTTCACTATGTACATAATACACAGGCCAAAACTTTTTTTTTTGCTTGTCTCCCATGGCATGGATTTATAACTGGATTATTACTTTGTTAATTCTACTATTATCATTATCATATGCTCTTGTGAACTGAACACAGTAATGAGCATTTGAGGGATTTCTTGACTAGCTGAATTACTATCAGTTTCTCAAGAGGATTCTGCTTTGTGGAAACAATTATTGTTATAATTATTAGTTCTTTGGAAGTTATATGAAGTGCTATTTGCTGAATTAAAGTACATTCCCCAAAGCCTTTAAAAAATTAACTCTTATTTGTGACTGTACACAACAACTATTGTAACTCTTATTGCTGTTTATCTGACTTATGACACTTATTTATAGCATTGGAGGCTGGAAGAATTTTAGAAAATTAATTTTTTAAGATTTTAGAACTGTTGACAAAGTGCTGTGGTGTACGTTTTAAATGGGTTAATGAATAGGTTTCATGGTGACAAAGAGATGGTAAAAAGTCTATTAGTAACTTGTTACCTCTCATCAGTTGTTGAAACATTTGTGAAGTTAGTTCTGCGGCCAAAATCAGCCAGTAACAATAGAATATCAGATCTTAAATCTTATTATTTTTTAAAAAATACTGTGGTTTGATTTCAAATCTTTATGTATGCATTTAATCCATTTTTACTTTGCTTTATTTGACTTAAGAGAAAATAGTTAGAAAAGTACTACCAACATATCAACTTACACTTTAAAAAAATATAAAGAACTAAAACCAGATCTGTTAATATAAATTAGTACTGTGAATTTCTGCTTCCTTGCTTAAAAAATAAAGTTACTCTAGGCAAACAGGTAACTGTATTTTTAAAGCTCTCGGTATTTCTGTTAAGTTCTGTCTTTGTTGTTGTTGTTGCTTTATTTACAGAGATACATATGTAGAGCGAGAACCAGGGGAGAAAGTTAATGACCGCAATGATCGTGCTATACGAGTATCTGTTGCTTGGTATGAAAGCCACCTAATGCCAAACAAAGGAGATCGAAAGAAAAAAGATTATGTGAGAGTGATATTACTTACAGATGATGCTGAGAATAAGCAAAAAGCTGAAAATGATGGTCTTCTTGTTGCCACAGGTGTGCTTACTGCTTCCTTTGTTCATCTTAGTGACATTTATAATAAACACTAGAGTTACACTGTAACATTAATTTTACGTGGTGGATGATGATACTGTGTTTCATCCTTGTAAATTATATATATATATATATATATATATATATATATGTGGTGTGTTTTGCAGTTGGTGACTATGTAAGACATGTAGATAATTGCCCAGGCCTTGAAGACAGGTTGTCCCAGCATAACACTACATATGAGCTTCAGGCTGGTGGCCGAGAACCTTTATTTCCCTCACATCTAACTCCTTCACAGATTCATGAAGGCATAAAATCAGGGAAATTACTTCAAGGTTCATTCTTGGCATCTAGAGAAAACTTCCTTGAAGGACAAGTGAGTGTGGAAGGACAAGACAAAATGGTGAGTTTACACAAGACAATTTCAGATAAACTTTAGCCCAAAATTTGTACTGTGTTCGAAAACATTAGAATGCTTCCTATAGACTGCAGTTGTCTTTTATTATTTTCTTCCTTCCTCTCACTTTTTTCTTCTTTTCTTCCTTAATGTATCGATTTAAGTAACATGCTGTTGAAATATTATATAGTTTATGCAGTCTGCTGTGGTACTTTCTAGGAAACAAGTGAAGAGCATGATGACCGCATTTTGAAACAGGCCATACTAATCTTATAATCAGCCTGTATTTATTGAAAGAGCATAATATAAAATTGTTGTGTGTCATGCAAGAGTAAATTTTAATGTGGTTAATTATTGTGTGAATTTCAACACTTTGTCATTAGGTCACATAGAAAGTTTTGATTGCTATCCTGTACATTGCTGACATTTCGCATAGTTTGACAGTTTCTTATATTGTATATGCATATTACTGCCTTGTTATGTATTTTATTGATCTTGTGGGGGGATTAAGTTGTCCCAGCCCTTCAAAGAGCCCTGACTGCACTGCTAGAGCCAGAACTGACCTAATTGAGGCCTTCTTAATATCTGTCATGTCTAGCCATGCAGAGCTGAAGATCTCTGATCTGTTCCCATTCATTGCTGAGCATTGTTAGACTATATAATGGGATGATCCCTCCTCTTAACCATGTTTCCTGCACTTTCCACTATCTGAGTGGCTCGTGATATGTAGGTGCCACCTCAGTGTACAATGGTCATTTAATAACCCTGTTACTGGCCTGCATTGTTTCCTGTCCAAGGCCATTAGGTCTCTAGAAATGTTATTAGAAGGCGTCCCACTGAAGAGCTTTACTGCCTTGTTTAGACATGATCTGTTGGCTCTTGCAGGTTTTAGTGCAAGGATGTGTGGGCCTAAACCGAGCAGTGGACGGAGACATTGTGGCTGTAAAGTTGCTGCCAAAGGAGGAGTGGTCAGTTCCTAGTCACATGGTACTGCAGGATGAAGATGATGATTCTGGTATGGATTAGAAATTACATGACACAAGTGGAGGAATAGAAGAATGAAGTTTAGAGACAAGTTGAAATACAGGAAACCTATAAGTTGTTATGAGCAGGAAATGAGAACTGATAGCGTATGCAAAAGTGTACTGGAATGTTATGTTGATTCACTCTTAAGTCCTCAGTTATTAGTGTGATCAAACAAAGTAAGATGCAATGGGAGGGACGTATAGCATGTGTGAGAATTTTGAGAGATGCATATAAAATTTTAGTCAGAATACATGAATGGAAGAGAACTCTTAGGGGACCTAGGTATAGATTCTAGGATTATATTACAGTGGTTCTAAAAGAAACAGAATTTGAGGATGCAGATCAGATTCAAGTAGCTCAGGGAAGGAACCAGTGATGGTTCTTTTAAACTTATTAATTAATGAAGATGACTGTCTTCTGGGTTGTTGAACTATTTAGTCTGGTAGAAGATAACCAACATTCAAGAGGTACTTGCTGACTTATTGCCCCAATGATGGAGGCAGGAAATACCTTGAAACATATGTGCACTTCTACCAGATTGTGTGCCTCAACTCTCTTGAAGGCAGTCATCTTCATATTTGTAATCGTGAGATCCTGAAATCTCTCCTTGTTAATGAACCTTTGGCTTCTTGACCAGCTGAGTGACTGTAAACTTTTCAAGTGGGACTCTTCTGTCACATAGGGTTCATGATAAGATGGTGGAAATTTAGAAAAAATGTATTTTTCTCTTACCTGCTTCCAGGAGATGTACTAGAGGAGGAGGACACACTTATAAAAAGCAGGGAGACACAAGTGGAGAAACTGCCTACAGGCCATATTGTAGGCATTATAAGAAGAAAGTGGCGACAGTACTGTGGAATTTTGCAACAAAATCCAATTAAAGGGGTGAGTTCAACTGGATAATTACTGATTACATTGAGGAACAACTAAGTATTGTAAAAATATGTACAGTGTTTGTGTGATGATTGGTTTTGGAAGTCCAGCCATAAGTCTTGTGGTTATAATGTTAAAGTTTTCCATGTAATAAGTTCTTGAATATAGTATTTTCCAACTGTAGAATGAATGAAGTCAAACGCCCAGCCTTAGTGCAAGAATGGATAATGTTCAATGCTGTTCATTGAGTATGGCATAAAACTTTCATTTCCACCTTTTTACTTTGCATTATTATTTGTTTCTTTGTTTTAATTATGTTGGATTGTCTTGCTTTATGTGAATATAAGAAACATAGATTGTGCATGTTAATTGGCAAACTCAAATATTTCCTGTGCTTGGGTTAAAATAGAAAGCAATGACTTTACAAGAAAAATTTAATGTGAGGACAGTGGAGGTGGATCTAGCTGTTTCATGTGATCAACAAGCAGAGAAATTCAGCATGCTGTTTACCTAATTAAATGGTAATGAAAGGTGTTTTGTTTTCAAGAATAGCTGATGTATAATGTAAAATAAAATGAAGAAGCATAGGAAACATGATAAAGTGGAGGAAGTTTTACTACAACAGTTCAAGCAAACAACTGTTGTTGGGATACCCATTGGTTGTACCATTGTGCTGAATCATTGAAGGTAGCATCTCAGCTGAATGTGGAATTAATCCTTCCAGTGTGCAAGTAGACCAGTTCAGGAAGAGAACTGGCCTGATATACCGGGAAATCTGGATTCCTTACACAGTATGAATCCATCAGAGGTTGAAGTACAAAGGACAGCATTTACCTCACAAACCAGGGCAAATGAATGTGGGATCTTCTGTAACCTCACACTCAAAAAGACATGCCTTCAGAGAGGGAAAAGTGTGATTAAGGAAATTTAGGGGAGGATTGTAGTAATTATCAATTCATAATGTGTATCCTTGGCTGAATAGTAGATGTTCCACTTAACATTGTGGTGACGTGGTTAGCACTTGCTTTGTATACTTAACCCAGACCATAAGCTTGTGGATAACAAAGAAACATCTGCAGAATGTATGTGAAAGCAAGTTGTTACTTTAATAATTACCGTACTGCTACTCCTGCCCCATTCCAGTTTACATTAACCATATTGGACTAACTAACTAACTAGATGGCTTACCGAACCCGAAGGTTCATCACCGAATTAACCAAAGCTCTCTACCTGACCCTGTCCTGGGCCAACAAAATCCAGTCTCCTTCGACTCCTATCTCCCATAGATCCCACCTGAGATTATCCTCCCATCTACGTCTAGGTCTCCCCAGTGGTCTCTTCCCCTCAGGTTTCCCAACCAGTACCCGGTGCACACCTCTTGTCCCATCCATGTGCGCTACATGCCCCGCCCATCTCATTCTTCTCAACTTAATCACCCTGACAATACTGGGGGAGGAGTACAGATTTTTAAGCTCATCATTATGCAGTTTACTCCACGCCCCATCGTCTTCCCTCTTAGGCCCAAATATCCTCCTCAACACCCTGTTCTCAAACACCTGCAAACTGTGTTTTGCACCCATACAAAACAACAGGCAAGATTATTGTTTTGTATACTTTAATATTCAGGTTCTTAGAAATCAGACGGGAAGACAAAATATTTTGAACTGAGAAGTAGCAAGCATTTCCAGAATTTAATCTCCTCCTAACTTCCTCATGAGTGTCATTTTGATTTGTTATTCTTGTTCCCAGATATTTGAACTTTGTAACCCTTTCAAAGGACTTATTAACTACCCTAAGATAATTTTGCCCGCCTGTCTGCTGATGAGGAGATACTAACATGTACTTAGTTTTTTCTGAATTTACTTCTAGCCCCACCTGTCTACTAGCCTCTAGTAAAACTTCTGCATTCCTCTTTATTGTATTCATATCGTCCCCCAATAAATTAACGTCATCAGCATATGCCAATAGCTGATGTGTCCCATTCAATTGCAAACCCTCCTGCCTCTCTTGGACTTTCCTGATAGCATATTCTAGCGCAAGGTTAAAGAGCAAGGGAGACAGCATCTCCTTGTTTTAGACCGTTCTTGATGAAGAATGTCTCAGATACATATTTACCTACTCGAATTTTGCTACAGGTTTCATTTAAGCACATTTTTATTAGACTCACTAGCTTCTTTGGTATACCAAATTCAATAAGAATATTATGTAACACTTCTCTCTTCACAGAGTCATAGGCTTTTTTGAAATCTATAAATAATTGATGTACGGTCCCACCAAACTCTCATTTTTTCTCTAGTATCTGATGAATGCAAAATATCTGATCAATCGTTGATCTGTTTCGTCTGAACCCACACTGATGATCCCCAATAATTTCATTCGCATATGGGGTTAATCTTGCCAAAAGAATGATAGAATTTTGTATGAGGTTGATAGCAGAGAAATTCCTCGGTAATTACCACACTCAGTCTTGTCCCCCTTCTTATGAATAGGAATAATTATGGATTCTTATCCTTATTATTAAATTAACTGAATAAGCTTATGGATCCTCATATGCAACTCTTTGCCACCTACTTGAATTAATTCTGCTGGAATCTGATCAATACCTGGAGATTTATAACTTTTCAACTTCCCAATGGCTAGTTCAACTTCATCTAAACTAGGTTCTGGCACCAACAGTTCAGCTGTATGTATTTTAATCTGTCTAATATCACCAGTCTCATGAACATTTAAGAGGTCGCTAAAGAAATTTTTCCACCTATTCACAATTTTTATTGGATCTGCAAGCAAATTGTCATTATCATCCTTTACCAAATTGGTCCGGGGTTGATATCCTTTCTTAAAGTTATTAATGCCTCTGTACAGGTCTCTAATATTTTTTTCCTTACTATTTGTCTCAAGTTCAGCAATTTTTCCCTTCAGGTATTCCCTTTTTTTATTCCTAAAGGTTCTACTAGCTTCACGTCTCACATTACATAGATTATCCGCATTTGTTTTGTTTGGGTCCTGCAACCATTGAAATTTTGTTCCTTCGATCTATTAATTTGGAACATTCTTCATCAAACCACGGTTTATTTTGCTTACTCCTGTAGTATCCTAGTTTCTCTTTGGCTGAAATTTTGATGCAGTTTCTGACATTTTCCCACTCCCTGTTGATGTCCACACTTTCATTATCTTCATTTATCTCTAAAATTTGAAACCTATTCGAAATTTCAACTTGATGTTTTTCCTTTGCCTCTCCCTCACTTAATTTTTTCAAATCAAATCTTTCTGTTTCTTAATTTTGCTTAGTTCGTCTACTTACTGAAAGCCGCTCCCTCACTTTTGCTACCACCAGATAATGATTAGTGTCACAATCTGCTCCTCTGAAAGACTTCACATCAATTACATTTGTCTGCCTTCTCTTATCTACTAAAACATGATCTATTTGATTGTGTGTGCTCCCATTTGGAGAAGTCCAAGTGTATTTATGAACATCACGGTGTGGAAATTTTGTACTTTTTACAATTAAATCTTTTGACGTAGCAAAGGTTACTGCTCTAACACCATTATCATTACTAAGGGCATGGAGGCTCTCGCTGCCTATTGTGGATTTGAAGATATCCTCCCTCCCAATTTTTGCATTGAAATCTCCTAGCAGAATTTTCATGTGATACTTGCCAAATGTATCAAATACTGATTCCAATTCTTCATAAAAGCTATCCTTGATATCATCGCTTTTGTCCTCAGTTGGGGCATGAACATTAAGGACAATGATGTCGCACCAATGTCCTTCGAAAATTACGTAAGACAACCGGTCACTAACAAATTCTACTCTCTTAACTGCTGCCCTAATTCTGCTATGAACAAAAAACCTCGTCCCTAACTGAAGATTGTCATTCCCCTTTCCATAGAAAAATGTGAAGATGTCCACAGGGATCGTGCCCTCCCCGTCCCATCGCACTTCCTGCACTGCCACTAAGTCTAAGTTATAATTTTCCAATTCCCTACTCACTGATTTCAGTGCCCCAGCCCTATAGAGGCTTCTAATGTTCCAAGTACCAAATCTCATGTCCTTATTTAGCCATGGTCGTGTCAAAGAGTCCGTCCTGATCCGAGGCTTGGTTGATTTTTTCGTAACAGCTTTTTTTAAAGGTGAAAGGTTGTTAGCCTTACACCCAACCCCCAACCTGGAGGACCAGGGTATCACTCTTAGTCTAGCGCATCGCCTTAGACCTGTCTGGCTTGGTGACCCTACCATGAGCCGAAGCTCCGGCCGGCATAGCCCTAAGGGTCATTTGAGCATGCAAGCCTCCTCACCCAGCAGATTGCCTTCGGCAAGGTGGTGATACCTTCGAGAAGGAACCATATTGGACAGTTGATAAAAAATGTTAATTATTGTAAGACATGCAGAACAGAACTTCAAGTGTTTTTATATTTTTGTTAAGAGGTAAATGTTCATAATTTTAATTAACATGGTAAAGGTGATAATTTGTCTTTTCCAGTCAGTACGTCATATATTTGTGCCTGCTGAAAAAAAAATTCCAAAAGTAAGGATAGAGACTCGACAGGCAGATACTTTAAGTAACCAGAGGATTGTTGTGACCATTGATTCATGGCCTCGCAATTCTAGGTATCCACTGGTAAGTAAATAGCAGCCTATTTAGATTTAGGTTGCATTAAAAACTATTTGTCAAGAGTGTGTTTGTGTGTTTTATATATATATATATATATATATGTGTGTGTGTGTGTGTGTGTGTGTGTATACACGAACACACATCGCAATGGACAGGTCTGCACAGATTTTCTCTAAATTTAGGAACCACTCCCTTAAACAAGGAGCCAGAATATATATCTGAAGTGGTAGTAATAATGTTCACATACATTTAGTAGAATTTTAGGTTTTCATGATGCAACATTCATATACATTTATTTGCCATTGTTGAAGCTGCCACCTGCATGATGAAATTGGAACTACATGGTATCCATTTGAGAATGTTACAGAATAATATGGAGAAAATTCTATGTGCTGTCATGAAAATTTTAAGTTCTGTGATAAACTGGCACGTAGGGTTTGTGCAGGCCTGGTAATAGGTACTGTTACAGGTATTTTGTTTATGATGTGACACATGAACTAATGGACTGTATTTTATTACATAAAAGAACTTGCACTTGAAGGGTTGATAGTAATACTTAGATGATTGTATAGTTAATGAAAAGGCTTACATGTACCGGGTCTACAATTTATGCGACAGTGGTCGTGCTTGCATTGCGTGGTCGGCTGGCGCACTGTTGATGTGGGAGAGAGCGTTCTTCCGGTGGGTGACCGGCGAATCAGTTTCAGTGCCGCTAGTAACAGCGAACTGCGAATATTTCTCGTCACTAATACATGTTATTACATTAATTGTTCTTACCTTAAATCACAAAAGATGTTTAAAGTGACTTCCTTGTGCTTGCAGGCAACTTCACATCTCGTTAACATGTTTCAAAATACTCGACGAAGCTCTTTTGGGGTAGTTGTCGAATATTTTCCTTAAGTTCTTCTGCAGTGTATGGATTTCATCCAATTTCTCCTCCGTCAATACACTCCGTTTCCTGTTCTTCTTTTTATCCAAAACTGATCCCGTACTACAAAATTTTTTACTAATCTCTCTATCATGGACCTGCTAGGAACACTACACCAGGAAAATGTCTGCAATATTTACAGCTGCATCTTCTGTAGGATGAATATTTGGCATATGTTTCGACTAAGAATACATGTTGCTTAATACTATACACCATATTATCAATGTCAGTCCGCAACGAGAGACGCAATGAAACTGATTCGTCGGTTACTCATGGGAAGAACGCGCAATACTCTCTCCCACATCAACAGTGTGCCGGCCGACCACCCAATGCAAGCACGACCGCTGCTGCATAAATTGTATACCCGGTATAAAAAATAAACTCATTTAATTTGGAAAAAGTTAAATTAAAAATTGAAATAATGAAGTTCAATGTAATACCTCAAATTGATTTTCTGGTTTGAAGAAAGGAATGAAAATTGGTATTGAAAGATAATAGTCTTGGAATAAATTACATAAAGATACCATATTTATTCAGCTGTAGTTTAATTGCAAGTTACACAGAGTCATGGGCCCCAGAACACCACAATCCGTTACTAGGTGCAACTTCAGCACAAAAAAATGGGCATTTTGAAGATGTGGGAAAAAAAATGTATGCTTGTGCTGGATCATTGTACTTAATAATTCTACTGAATAATAAGTCCTGAAATAAAATAATTTCACAATAACAATGTTGACAATTTTTAAAATTCATTTGAGCCATTATCTGTTTTATTTTTAGGGGCATTTTGTACGGGCTCTTGGTAAAATTGGTGACAAAGACACTGAAAATGAAGTTCTGCTCTTGGAACATGATGTTCCTCATAGCAAATTCTCAGAAACAGTTTTGAGTTGTCTCCCAAAGCTTCCATGGATTATTTCAGAAAAGGTAAGTGAAGCAGGAATTTAATTTTTGTATTTTCAACAGTATCAGGTGATGCAAATGTATTTTATTTTTATTGTAAATATTGTAGAGCACTTCCATTTTATGCTAGCCAATGGACAAAATTCTCCAGCCTCTTCTGTGTTTTGATTTTTTACCAGCTTTCAGATTTCATGGCTAGTTCTATCCCTTCCTGTAGTTCTCTTAGTACTTTTCAAAATTTTATATTCATTGCTGGTCATCATAACAACAACAACAACAACAAGAATTGCATTGCTTGTCCAGAATCCATTTCTGAGGTGGGGCAACCCTAGAGCACATTCGTTTTTTATGTTCTCAACGGTAAATAGACGGACTCCTGTTGTTTCTCCTGCTCCTCTGTGCATATGTTGAACAGTACTTGTAAGCACATATGCTTTGCCTTAATTTTCTATAAACTTTATCATATTATAAATTACCTCTTTTTTTTGCTTATGCATTTTCTTATTCATTAACTTTGACTTTTTTAGTCAGAAAGCTGAAAGGAAGGGACATTTTAGGATACCTAGGCATAGATGGGATGTTCATCATGAAATAGAGCTCAGAGAAATAATGTGTGGTTTTGTGGACTGATTATTTGGCTTCAAACTCCTGTTTTGTATTCGGGAGCTTGTGGATTCAAATCTTGACTCAGAAATTGGCTGACTAAGGTTTTTATGGATTTCCTCAGTCTCTCCAAACTAGACCACAGTACTTCTTTCCATATCCTGTCCAGTTCATTATTCATTATTAATATTAATATAACATTAGCTACCCCGGCGGTGCCAGAATTTATAACTTGTGTTGGGCAAGGCTGTGGTCTAGGCAACACGGAGTTTTCCTCCGGGGGCTTCCCCGGTTTCTCCATGGCATCCCAACAATTACTCCATTCACACACAGAAGAAGGCAATGGCAAACCACTTCTGGATCATCTGCCAAGAACGTATATGAACAGGTCCCAGTCCAAGAAAAGGATGGAATATATATATATATATACACACACACACACACACACACATATATATATATACATATATAAATAAAAAAACTCAGCAACATCAACACTAACAACAACAACAATCGATGCTGTATAGTTTGGACTACTGTTGTTAGCAGGTACTCTTTGGTTATGTGGAGGATTTTTAAGTTATATGTCCAGTATTCAGATACAATTAACTGACCATAGACTGTGTTAGTGTGTAAAATAAAATCTGTTCATATGCAAATAATGTAAGTATTGTTGAAGTATTTGAATTTTAGTAACATTCTTCTGTTATATTGCAGGATGTTCAGAGCAGAGTTGATTTACGTCATGTGGATATTTGCTCTGTGGATCCTCCAGGTTGCACTGATATCGATGATGCTCTTCATTGCATGGAACTAGAAAATGGAAATTATGAGGTAAGAACAATAATTTTCTCAGGTATTTTATATGGGTGTGAAAGTTGGTTTTCACTGTAAGGGAAGAATGTAGTTTGAGGGTGTTTGCTGAGGAAGTAATAAGGTCACACAATTACACAGTGAGAGCTCCATAATTTATATTATTCAGATTATATTGTTAGGTTGAATAAATAAAGAAGGATGAGATTGGATGGACATATGGCACATCTGGGGAATAATTGAGATGTGCGTTTTAATGTAAGTAAAGTAAAGTTTGTCCCACTATACGCCATGTAGGCGTTTGGGGTGAGTGGAGGTATAGCTCCTCTCTTCCTTGACCCCGGCACTAGATGGGGTGAGTGGTCAGCATCGCGCCCCGGCCGGCTTTACCCCCGGGAAAGGACCCCGGTACCCATTGTAGAGGAGGCTAGGTGGGCCTCAGAGCCGGTCTGGACGCAGAAGCTAGAGGAAAAATCCTCTGCCCCCGTCGGGGATCGAACCCCGGCCGTCCAGCCCGTAGCTAGTCACTATACTGACTGAGCTATCCCGGCTCTTTGGCTGGAAAACCCCAAGTGAAGAGACCACTTGGGGAAACCTAGAAAACTCAACAGGAAGTTCCCTAATTTTTTATACAGTGAATTCCACTTAACTTTAATCACAGCTGCTAGTCTGCAGTAGGTATATTCTGCACTGCAGCTAATTCATTTTCCAGCAATTTGATTGTTACTGCTATGGCATGCTGTCATGGTGAGTACTACATTAAGTGGGACATACTGTGTAAAGTACCATGTCAGATGTTCTTCATGCCCTTGCAGTTGTTCACCACATGGGGTTAGGGAAGTCAAATGAAGGGGTCTGGGATGGGTTGGGCATGTAGCATACATAGGAGGGAAAATAAACGTATATAAAATGTTAGTTGGAAAGCATGAACCTAACTATCCAATTTACTAACTAACTAAGTAGCGCAGGATCCTTGTGAAACTAGTCAAGAAATTTCATGTCAGTTGTGGAATCTGAAGGTTCATTGTCACGTTCACATGGACCTGCTAATGGTTCAGCTCTAAGGTCAATTGATTTAATCTCTCTTTGATCAGTTAGAAACCAGACCAAGTTGTAATGGTTGAGGATGTTTTGTATTATGTTTGTTTTGAACAGGTAGGTGTCCATATTGCTGATGTGAGTCATTTCATTCGATCTGGAACAGCAATAGACAAGGAGGCTGCACTCAGAGCAACAACAGTTTATTTGGTGGACAAGAGAATCGACATGGTACCAGGTCAGTACAATTTTTGTAAGGCTTACAGTATCATGTCCATGTGTTCAAAGGTCTGTCTGCCGTAATAAGGTTGGAATAGTTGACAGATTTTTTTGAAACTTGATGTTACAATCAAGACAACAGAGGCAATTTTACTTTTTTATTTTTAAATTCCTATCGTCAGTAAAACCAGTGTAGCAGTCTTCTGAACTTCAAAGATGGGAGCTATACTACCACTGATTCATTTAGAGTCCTGAAATTTTGTGTGATAATGGATTTTTGAGAAATATGTTCTCTCCCCACTACACCCACACTAAGAATATTAACCTTTTATATACTAAGGTTGTATAAGTTCCTTCTAGAGCCTCTTGTTTATAAAATAAGCATTTAGACTTTTTAAAAAGACTGATTTCCTCTAAATCCACCTATGAAATATTTATTTTTGATGTGCTAAAAAATGGTGTATGTGTGATGCGTATGAAATTCTGCAAAAGGAAAGCTGATGAGTACACACATTATTGTATATATATGTATATGTGTATTGTATATATAGTGTATATCAATATTTTTCCTATTTTTAGAGCTACTGAGTTCAAATTTGTGCTCTTTGCTTGGAAATGAAGAGAGATTTGCTTTCTCCTGTATTTGGGAATTGACCCAAGAAGCTGAGGTTGTCAATACACGTTTCTGTAAGAGTATAATTCGATCACGACAGGCCATGACATATGAGGAAGCCCAGATGAAGATAGATGATTTAACATTACAAGACAATTTATCCAAATCTCTTAGAGGTCTGAATTCACTTGCAAAAATCTTAAAGAAGAGGAGAATAGAAAATGGGTATGTAATGTTAGAAAATCATATCCTACATGTTCATTCAGTAGGTTGTTACAAAGTTTGTATTTGTATAACTTTATGTGAGGTAGCCCATGACAAACTTGAAGGCGTAATGCACAGAGAAGTGACAAATGGATGCATAGTCTTGCTCGTTGTAGTGCTTCAATTTCAGTAAAGTGGATTAAATGTTTGTGCACTGGGACATGCACTTGAATTTGACACAGGCTGATATGCAATGTATTAATATTGTTTGCAACTTTGTATTTAACAGCTTTGTGGAAATAATTATTTTGCAGGCTCTAATGCTGGAAAATAGATGCCATAGTTTGAATTTAATTAAATTCAATCAATTTAATAATGAAGTTTGTTTGTTCCATAGAGCTTTGGTTTTGGCTTCACCAGAAATCCGTTTTCAAGTGGACAGTGAAACACTTGATCCAGTTGAAGTGGAAACAAAGAAGCTGCGTGAGACAAATTCTATGGTAGAAGAGTTCATGTTGTTGGCCAACATATCTGTGGCTAATAAGATACTAGAGGATTTCCCAGAGTGTGCCATGCTACGGCGACATCCGAAGCCTCCATTATCAAATTTTGAACCTCTCGTGAAGGCAGGAAGGAATTTGGTATGTTAGCATTCACTTTAGGCCATTAATCAACCAATTTTATTTTAAGGTGAATTTATTTGTTATTACACAATTGCTAGCTGGTTAATTACATTTATCTTCTTGGCTACACCATTTAAATTAGGCTTGTCCAAGTCTTGAAATACTGGTGTGGGCACTTATTGGTGCCTATGATTAGGTATGTAGCTGGACACATGTGGTTAGGATTAAGTTACTAAGAATCACACACAGTGGATGAACTTGCAGTCAGTGATGTTCTTGTGCTTTATGCTGATGGTGTGTGCTGTAGTTGTTATTAGTATAAGGGACTCTGAAATTACAGTCTATATTAATGTTTTCTGAGTTGTTGCACCTTGTAGTGCGGTAGAAGTTTGCAGAAGTTTACAGAAGACAGCCATCTTCAGACTCATCCCAGTGAAAACCTTATATCCTACTAAATAAATGCTAGATTCTCAGGCAGGTTTTAAATCTTGTGATTGGCAGGAAATATTAGGATGTTTAAAGCATTAAGATATGATTTACATGATTCATTTTGTTTCCTGCTGACCAGCCAGCCCCACTGTCTTCCTTCTCAACTCATGTCTGTTTCTTGTTACCTAGGGTTTTGAAATCAACATTGAATCAGGAAAGGCTCTGGCCTTATCACTTGATAATGCTGTGAGACCAGACAATGCATTTTTCAACACTATGCTGCGCATTTTGGCAACTCGCTGCATGATGCAAGCTGTCTATTTTGCAAGTGGAATGGTTCAGAGGGATGAATTTTTCCACTATGGTCTTGCTGTTCCTATCTATACACACTTCACTTCACCCATCAGAAGGTATGAGTCACTGTTCTTAACAGAATTGGTTTATAAGGAACTAAAATGATATTACTTTGCATACTTTGCACTCTTAATTGGCTTCTAATAAAAGCACCAAACAGAATAGTGTTACGAAGTCAGTTTGTCTGTAAGAATGAAATTAACGCTTTAGAAACAGACCTGCTTTACCTTCAGAAAGGCATCCTTAAGATTGGGTCTGTCTTCCCTTAGGATTTACCACCCAGCCATTTTCCAAGCATGCATTCTCATTAGAGTCAAGCCTCCAGCACTTGCTGCTGCAGGTGCTTTGCCCCATGGGCCTACTGTCTTCATCCTTGGCCACCAGACCAGGACACCTCTTTGCATCCACCCTCATTGTTGCAACAACATGAACTCAGATGACTACTGGAGCACACTTACAACAATATGAATAGAGGTAATTGTTAAAGCATATTGTTGCAGCTGCATGAATGGGGTAATTGTTTGATTACACTGTTGCAACAATGACCACATCATAATTTTGCAGTATTGTGTACCGTCTTTTGCTTTCAATACTATTGTTGTATATATGTATTCTTCCTTGGTCACCCTGCTGACAATATCACTCATGATGTGGTATGAAGAACACCTTCAGAATTCCAGTGTACTCCAATGAGTACATCCTTTCAGTCATGTTAATTTATACTTTCTGCTTGGGTAACAATATATGTTTAAGCATTTTAAGGAAAGTAGGTATCATAAATTGTTTCCAGAACTTCCTGTTCAATTGTATATGAGGGAAAATGGGCCATGGTTGTCAAATTTCTTTATGAATTCTGAGTTAAATTTCTTATCTGTTTTTTGAAGTGAAACTGTTAATATGTTACAGGTATGCAGATATTATTGTTCATCGCTTGCTGGCTGTGAGTATTGGTGCAGATGTGACATACCCTGAACTCCTGGACAAGAGAAAGTCTCAAACTTTGTCACATAATCTGAACTACAGAAATCGCATGGCACAGTATGCAGGACGAGCGTCTGTTGCTCTTCATACACATGTAAGTCCATACTATGAAATATTACATAATATTGCAGAATTCAAGGCCTAATTTAAAGTACTATCTCAGTAAAGGAGTCAGTGGGCTGGTCACTCACTACTCATAAATGCACACTTCAGAGATTAGGAAATCTCCAAAAAAGGAGGCAACAAAGACCCACAACTGTGTTGTAGAGCCAAGGAACAACTACTACAACATCATCTCAGTATTTTCATAGAGGGATTGGATAAAACCAGAAAAAGATAAGACATGCTGAGAATTGAACTCAGGATCTCTTGGATACAAAGTAGGGGACCAGCCATTTGGCCACGACGTTATCAGTCTTGTACATCTTTGGTATATGCTGTGTGAATAAAACAGGACTTTGTTTTGGGCAGTGATAACTAGGTCTAATTGTAACTTATATTAATTATTAACAATTTTTATAAAATATTCCTGGTATGGACTACTAGTGCATGTGCACACCCACATACACACCCATGCACCCGCTTGCATACACCTGAATGTGCATGTATGCGCGCGCGCACACACACACACTTAATCTGTCCACATAAGAAAGTGCATTTGTTGGATTTTTTACAAAATACAGAATATGCAGTTCTGAAACTTGTGCATGGCAATGGAGCCTTTGTTGAGAAATTGCAATGTTCTTTTTCCCATAAATGTAATATACCTTATTTCACACAAGGACATTGAAGTGTCCCTTTTTGCCTTCATGCAGTCTTTTCATGTTGAAAAAAATATTTTTAGACTCATGACAAAGCTGTTGGTTTGAGTGTGTGAAATACATGATGATTTTCTGCACTTCACTTGGTGAATCTGTTTACACAACCACTCAGAGTAACACACAGAACCATGATTTGTTGCATAGTTTGTTCAAGAAGATTCTATTGGATTTATACTTCCATTAAGCTGTCATGGGACACTTTGGTTTCAGTTTAAATTGAGCTCTGTTACATGATATCTTAAAGAGCCAAGCAGTATGACAATATTTTTGGGATTTGGGATTTGATTTGCTATTGTTGTCCGATGAATTGATTTCATTACCATTGTATGGAAGAAACTATATCATAGTCCATTGTATGAATACCGAAATGGAAAGTATAAATTTGGACAGGTGGTCCCATTGGAAATAAAATTTGTTAAGACCCATTGTCTTTTATGTATGTAGGATAGCCCACAGTTATAGATACAAGTTACTAATTCTGTTGCAGCTGTTCTTCCGAGGCAAGGTGCAAGATGAGCAGGGCTATGTACTATATGTACGTAAGAATGCTCTCCAGATTCTAATCCCCAAATATGGTTTGGAAGGGACATTATATTTGAGCCCACACAAAGCAGAGAAGCTGAATGTTACATTTGTTTACAATGAAGAGGTATTGTTTTATATTCATATTTATAACCTGCTAAGCTGGAATAGCTTAATTGGTATAGTGACTGGCTGTGGGTGTGATAGGTAAGGTTTGATTCCCAGCAAGGAAGAAATTTTTGTCTTTGACACCACATTCAGACTACCTCTGAGGTCGCAGTCAGCCTTGTATACAGTGATTACTGGGGGATCTTCATTGTCTATATCTTTCCTATCCCCAGTAAGTAAAAAGTAAAGTAAAATTTGTCCCGCTACGTGCCGTACAGGCGCTTGGGGTGAGAGGAGGTATAGCTCCTGCCTTTCTTGACCTCGGCACTAGATGGGGGTGAGTGGTCAGCATCACGCCCTGGCCGGTTTTACCCCCGGGAAAGGACCCCGGTACCCATTGTAGAGGAGGCTGGGTGGGCCCCAGAGCCGGTCTGGACGCAGAGGCTAGAGGAAAAATCCTCTGCCCCCATCAGGGATCGAACCCCGGTCATCCAGCCCGTAGCTAGTCACTATAATGACTGAGCTATCCCGGCTCATATCCCCAGTAATTAGATATATGAAAAATAATAACTTTTGTAAGGTAATAATTTTACTGATTATAAAAGTACATCATGACACTTGAGTGAAGTCTTTGCTTAGGTTTTGGTTTGAAGGTAGTAACTGACAAACCATTGGAACTAGGCGTGTGGTATTTTGTACAGAGACAGGCCAAAAGCATACCTACCAGTTCTGCATGAAACATTAATTATACTGTATGTTATTAATTACAAACATGGTGCCAATACAAAACATTGAGGTAAGGTTATATCTGTCAAAATTAATATAATTGGAATGTGTACTAGTGAAAGTGATGTACACGGATGAAGTATATTTAATTATGTAACTTATCGTGTACAGTTCCTGCTAGCCTCATGATACAGTCGAGGCACTTGAATGTAAGCAGGCATTATAAGCCCTTATCAAAACTTGTTTTTTCCTGGTCATGATCCTAATTTGTTTTCTGCATAAGGTATTAAGTTTATTATTGTTCATGTTGTCATAGGAATTCTCTGGTGTGTAACTACCAAAATTAATGAGGATTTAGTCTTAATTATTATTTCTTCATTTCTATACTTATTCCCTTCTCATAGATATTTATAAATAAGACAATTGACCATACATGATTTTTGTCTTTTTTTATAGGAACAAACCCAGAAATGTGGTGATGTAAGTTTTCGACCATTTGATCCAGTTACTGTACAACTCAGTTTAGATCAAAGTAATTTGCAGCATGAGAAAATAATTATGAAGCTGGTTAACCCTCAGGTAGGTGTACTTTTATTTGTTTATTTACTTGCAAATTGTTTTGTATGTTTGTTTAATTTTGTCTCTTACTTTGAGGGAAGAACACAAGTGTCTGGAGAAAAGTGCTGAAAATATCTGTACATAAGAATGATGCTGTGAGTGAACAGTTTAGGATATTACTAACTTTTAGTTTTGTGACCTATACAGGTCACTTCATAGTGTTGTTAGGACAGGTAAGTCTAAGATACTAAGTTAAATTTGGCATATGCTAGTTTGTGGGTGATAGATTTCGGTCAGTAGTGTTGGTTCTGAAGATCGAGATGGAGATAAGAGTATAACATTAAGATGGATTTTATGGAGATTGGTTGTGATAATGAGAGATGGTGGGTGGAAGTAGCTCAGAACTGAGGCCAGTGTTTTGGTGGTAGCAGTAAAAGATAGATACACAGTTGTGTGATGCGTGGATAATACTGTAAAATATTACTGGAATTGAAATTCCGGAGACAGCTCACTATCATTTTGCTGGAATGACAAAAGATTGTCCCTTGGGTATTGTGAGTGAGGCATACTCACTTCTGCCTTATGCTTATTAACTTCTCAAGCAGGACTCTGTTGTGCGAGGTTTAGTTGTCATCATGAATTTGATTATAACAAACACTCAGTTGTAACTGAGAGTTCTTACTTTTATACTAACATATTTTTACTATTTACTATTTCCATTGTAGATCCTAGGGTTTAGTGTTCCCTCGGTGGATTCAGTAAAACGGAAAGAAAGTGATAAAGACTTGGAAATGGAAATATCAGATGTGTCAACATCACCTGTTCGAAAGAAATCATCAAAGAAGCAAAAAACAAAGTGATTTAGTGGGCTATGATGAACAGCCTGTACAATAGATGAGGTGGTATGTATTTTCATGCTAACAAAATAAATGTGAGTTTATTCAGGCAAGAGAAATTGCATTATTAATTTTTATCTGTACAAGAGTTATCAGCTGAGCCAGGGTAGCTCAGTCAGTATAGTGACTGGCTACAGACTGGGCGACCATGGTTCGATCCCTGACAGGGGCATAGGATTTTTCGTCTCTCCTCTGCTTCCATAATGGCTCTGGGGCCTACCCAGCCTCCTATCCAATGGGTGTGGGGGTCCTTTCCCACAGGTAAAGTGCGGCTGGGATGTGATGCTAACCATTCACCCCATCTATTGCCGAGGTTAAGAATGAGTAGGAGCTATACCACCTCTCCCCCCAAGTGCCTATATGGTATATAGTGGGACAGCTTTACTTTTACTACAATTATCAGTGAAAATATACACTAAAATGATACCAATTTAAAATAAAAGGCTTTTATTCATTTTTACCAGTATAAAACATGTTATAATTTCTTTTCAGTTAACTGTGTTCTATATGTTTGAAAACCCTGTGTCAAAACTTTCCTTTCAGTTGTTACAAAGATTGGTAAATATAAAAAAAAACCTGAATCAGACTAATTTTTATTCACTCTGTTACAGATTTTTAAAACTGTGATTCTTTTTTATAAATATGTTAATGAATGTATTGTGACACCATGTTAATTAACAGTTCCATTGTTAGGTGTTCTTTATGCTCATGTCATAAGCAAAGACTTTGTAGGTCTCTTATGTATGTCATGTCTTGCAGCCAAGATTGTGCTGCCATCTTTCAGTGGCCTTATTAATAATATGTTCTGCCATTTTATAATTCAAGAATAACTGAATAGATTTTCATGAAATTTTGGTATGAAGGTTATACCAGTAAATTATATTGTACATGTAAGATAGTGCATAATGCTTATACCTATATTTCTTTGTTGTGTGAAAATGGCAGATGATTACGATTTTCGGATGATGATTAGGATACAAGTAGTAGTATGTGTGCATGTCATTAGAGGCTTCTAATCAGACTTGTTCTCCTTAATTTATGAAATTAATAATACCAACATGCTAGATGTTCAAAGCCATGAGTTTGGAGGATGATTTTTTTCATATCCGTGATCCTCTGTGGGAAATGATCTCAACTGCAAGAAGTGCAAGTGATGTGGATGTTATGCTATTGGAGGCTACTCCAAACAAGTAATTTTTAATTTTTACAGTTGATAACAGACAGATTCTGAAAATTTCTAGGTGTAGGATTATCCTCTGCAGTGACTGGTGACTGCATCACCCATGATGCACTCTGTCAGTGACCATAAAATATATCCTGATATGCGCCATGCAGGTGCTTAGGAGGAGAGGAGGTATAGCTCCTATTCTACTCATTGCAAACCTTGGCACTAGATAGGGGTGAGTGGTCAGTAGAAATGCTTTTGAGAGTGTATGGAGGGATGAAGTAAGGGGTGATACAAAACAGATTTCAAAAGTAATGAATGCAAATAGAAGAGGAACATGGAGGACAGAAAAGAATGGAGTGGTAGAAACAACAATGAATGGTGGTAATGATGTGCCAGTCACTATTTTCCACTTTTTCCATACACGTAATTATTTCACCAGATTTCTTGTAAATTTTTCTCCTGTGAGAAGATGTATGGTGGAGTACCCTGAATCGAAAAGGAGAACTGCAGAGATATTTAGATACCTCATATGTTTATTTGTTAATAGATAAACAGTGAAGTTTAATATATAGATTACAATAAACAGAGTTATTATACAGATCACAAAAAGTATATTTATACCAGCACAGTGTCTATTGTGATTATTATCAACAAAAGAGGATTCACAGCACTGTAAAGGTTAATGTGTTGTTTTCATTCAGATTGGGCAGTGAAGAAGAAAAACCATCCCTCCATTTTTACCTTTTTGTTTGAGTATGTTTTGTTTCATGCAATTAGAATAAACTGCAAGAAGCCCCTGGCAGAAAATAATCACTTAATACTTTATTCAATTGGATGCTTGCATTTACTATTTTATCGTGCTAAATGGAACTTTGTAAGTGTAGTGGGTGTATATTTATATGTTAGTCCTAGTATCCATCATAATATCTGTCACTGAGGATCTGGTGCTATTTTAGCATAACCTAGTTTCTGAAGGACTGCTTTGATTTCCTTATACACTGTGGGATCCTCAATTGTTCCTGAGATCTGTGAACAGAAGAGAATTTGCAGTTGAAATGTTGTACCACTTTTAACTTTTAAGTCTAAATAATAATACAATGAAATGTGGATTGAATGGAAACCTGCCTTCATCAGAAAATGTCTCTGCTTCAGAAAATATTGAATCATAACCAAAGTAAAATCATCTGAAATGCAAAAGGCTTTCTAGATAGTATCTGAGAAGAACATACCTGTTACAAATTATAAAAACCTGATCACTAACAAAATGTAAGCAGAATATCTGTTGGTATACTGAAGAGGAGAAGGAAAAGAAAATTAAATACATATTCTAAGAATATTCTAATGTATATTCATCACTATCACCATTACCTTGAGAACTTCAAGTCTCACTTAAATATTTAATGCTCATTAGTAATGTAGCATACATATATAGTATGAATTTATGGCTTGTGATTTGAGTTATAGATAAATTAGAATATTTAGTGTGAAATATTTTTGTCCAAATTTATATTGTGTCTAAAATTTTGATAATGACAGGCAAACTGTTACAGAACCTAATTGTCAATGACTACATGAGCTCTATGGCTGTCTTCTGGGTTGTAGTGCCATGTAGTCTGGTAGAAATTTACCAGTGTTTCAGAGGTCCTTGCTAGTTTCATCAGGGTAATGAGTTTTCAGATTAATATATGATGCATCAGCATAAAGAAGTTAGTAACACAGAATGAGATAACTTTAAGAATGTTGGGAAGGGAATTACCTTGACCAATTTATTCCTTGCAAGATCAGCAATCGACTTCCGTGCAGTCTTTCCTGACCGAGTTCGTGGTAATCCTGTGACAGCTGCAGCAACATGGAAAGCTGCAATGGGGCCTATCAACTCCCTTACCATTTTTATGAGCTCTTTGATAATGTTCGGCTCTGTTTTTCTTGCACCTGATTGAACAGATATTATAAAATAATACTGATTTTGGCATATACCATTCGACTGATACAGAAGTAATAGTACAACTTGACGATACATCTACAAAAAGATAAATATTATGATTAGTGTAACAGAATAAAATGTCGAAGGTGGCTGTCTTTTAGGTTGTTGCACCATGTGGTCTGGTAGAAGTTTACCAGGGTTTCTGTGGTCGTTGCTGCCTCCATTATCGGGACAATGACGGAGGCAGCAAGGACCTCTGGAATGTCGGTATACTTTTACCAGACTACACGGCACAACAACCCAGAAGATAGCCATATTCATGAATAGAATGTTTGAGTTATAAACCTTTGGAACAAATAAAATGTAACATGTCAGTGAGTGTTTCTAATGCTTTTGCCTAAGAGCCCTTGAGGAAGTAGTAGGACAGAAATGATGTAGAGTGATTCTAGCTGCAGGTTGCCACACCATTGTTTTATTATTACAGGGGTGACTCCAAAAGTAATGTCACATATTAAACAAAATTTTTCTATTCCACAGTTTTCCTTTATATATATATTCTTCCCGCATCTATTCGAGCTTAGTTCATTCACTTCCCGCTAGTGGTGTTATACAGCACGTTCAAAATGGCGCTACACTTGGTATCTGTCAGAAGCAACGTGCTATAATTTACTTCTATGTACCCGTGACGTACCTTGCCCCTGAGGTACATAGTGCAGCAGCTATTTCTGAAATACATTTTGTTTTTAATACGTGTTACATGTATTCTCTAGTTTTATTGTGAGGGTCACAGTGGCTGCGCGGTCTGAGGCGTGGGCCTTGTACCTCTTGGTCGCTGGGACCGTGGGTTCGAATCCTATTCAAGCCATCGATGTTTTCTGTGTTGTGCTGTCCTGTGTATAGGTAGAGGCCTTGCGACGGGCCGATCCCTCGTCCAAAGAGTCCTACCGAATGTCTATAAATCAAGCCAACGAAAAGTTGGGACCCGCAGTGCTCAGGCACGTTAAGAACAGGTCGTCAAAGTAAGTATTGTGAGGGATGACTATATATTTTACATCAGCATCTTTCAAATGATGTATGATGACCCTAGAATGGCAGTTTTCTGAAGTTCCCTAATGTTGTGTTCGCCCGGGATTATTATTATTGTTGTTGACATACCATCCTTCATGATAAAAAGACATAATGGTATCTCTCCCTTTGTGGGCTCTGGGACTCCTACTACAGTTGCATCCACTACATCCGGATGACTGAGCACAACATCTTCTAGTGCAGCTGTAGAAAGACGATGACCTGCCACATTGATTACATCATCATCACGGGCCATCACATAGACATAGCCATGCTCATCAATGAATCCGGCATCCATTGTGTCATAGAAACCCTGAAATCAATCAGTCTGAATGAAATAAGTGTCCAGAAAATGTGTTTATTTTTAGGCAAATATGCAAGTTCTTTTTTTTTTCTTCTTCTTCTTGAATTGAAGTCAGTTCTGATGTTGCGTGATTAATTGAAGTGGTTACAGCAGATGGTCTGGTGGTGTAGAACAAATGGCTGTAGGCCGTTAGGTTTGGTGGAGATAGAGACAATCTTTGAAATACTGAATTGTGTCTTCATACGTACATGGCTGATCTCATTGCTTTTAGATGCCGTGAAAGCTACAAGTCTTACTTAGTCATGACAGTACACATTTGAATTACTTAGATCATATTGAATTAGATATTGCCATGCCAATGCAATCTTCACTCTTTTATTCCATTCCACTTAATAATTAAAACTTGAAACTTGAAATTGGAAAGTCAGTTGTGGCATTCCATTCCAAGTTTTAACCAACTGATGTATTT
Source organism: Zootermopsis nevadensis (assembly GCF_977971745.1). Classification (NCBI taxonomy): domain Eukaryota; kingdom Metazoa; phylum Arthropoda; class Insecta; order Blattodea; family Termopsidae; genus Zootermopsis; species Zootermopsis nevadensis. Next base: position 14,260,762 of record NW_028259142.1, read on the forward strand.
TCATGAAGCCTGGTGTGAACATTATGTCACCAAAGGTAGATATGCTACTGTAATTTTTTTCTTACCATCAGTAATACTGACACTACAGCCATATGAACTTGATGGGAACGACATTAGCTATACTTAATGCAGGGTGATGATGCTTTTGTGTGCTAAATTTTTTTATAAAAATATGAAACATTTGTTGGGGTACTGTTTTGAGTTCGGTATGTTGATGTTTATAAGAAGGGTTCATGTCAAATGTAATTTCTACTGACTCAAGCCATTCTTATTTAGCACCAAAGATTTGTCTGTAGAATCTAAACAACAAAATGGTGTCTTCATCAAATGTAAATGTAGCTTTTGATATGGCAGGAATAACAAATAAACCATTGGAGAAATTTTGTATGGAGATTGGCTATAATTATGTTCTGCGCTAAACCACATTTTATGTGATATTAACCATGGACATGGTGACATTGAGAGTTATTGATTTTGTAGTTGGTAAATTTAACATGGCATGAATCTATACTGATGGATCACCAAATTTTATAATAATTAATTCTTTTGTTCTTGCTGTCACCATATTATCAGTAATACTGTCTTGTTTGAAGGTGTTCAAAGTTTTCCCCAGAACTTATTGTTCTAATCTGTTTATATTACTATGAAGAAATAGAAATGACTTACTGGAAATTTGGAAAAATAAACTTGTAAAAATCTTTCAGGGGCATTGTAGAGTGTAGACATTGTGCCAGGAGGTAGAGGGAGTTTACATACAATACATCCCATCTCATTTTGATCAGCTTCGGTGCCGTCCGGCCGCAGAACATGAACTGCAATTAAACATCACTGTAGTGAGGTATGTATAAAAGGATATAACAGCTAAGAACCATCACATTGGCAGTTAATTATGAACAGAAGAGTTGGTACAATAATAGCATTCAAATAACAAATTTGTCACTGGAAGAGTAGAAGTAGTGTAAGGCTGGTTACACATGGAGTGACCATGGTGGCATAACCACAGTATACACACATTTAGATCAGACCTTTTACATTGTGCAGCATGCCCAGTTCATCTTTCAGTTCAGTTTGATTGAGCCGCTTTCCTCTTTGTCATGCTGCTAATGAAACAGCATTGCTTTTATGAATGTTTCTACATGGAGGGCGATCAGTAGCGCAACCACAGGTCATACTCTAACACTGTTGCTCTTTCATGTGTTTTCTCATTCAGCATCAGAAGCAGCGGAAGTGTGTGGTACAGTAAAGTTTATTGTGGAAGTGGAGCCTTTAATGGAGACATGTACCACAGCCTTCTTTTCACCATTTTCTGACACAACAGCTATACAAGAAAGCATTACAGTTAAGCACTCATGGTCATTCCATGTGTAACTAGCATACATATACCCTTTCTCTGTTCAGAGATCTCAAATACCTGCTCTCCAATTTTCACTGCATGCGATAATATTCAGAGGGTAGATGCAATTACAGCTCTAATTTCTACCAGAAACACTGTGGGAGAAATATCAAAGTAACTAAGAAATAGTGACTGCTTAAGAAACTTTTCACCATATCATATAGTAAGCCACATGATGTGTTTGAATTTAGACCGAGTGTTTGGCAAGGAATGACCAGTGACGATTGTTTTTTAATTTAGTGTTGGTTTGCTCATACATTATCTAAGCTTCAGCTGTCCTCTGCTATTACACTGTACAGTAAGTGTGTAGTTTATTATTAATGTACCATCATATCCTATGAAGGGCAAGCCTGCAGCATATTTCGGAGGGTTCATGGGATGGCCGAAGCCAACACATGATGCTGTGATGGAGTGTCCCGTTTCAGTCTGCCACCAATGGTTTAAAACTGGAACCTAAACAAGAAACACAACCATAATTTTAGTATAACAGTAAGAGTTGAATGGGCCCCATAAATGCCTCCAATCATTTTTACAAGCAGTCACTCACATTACTGTGACTCTCAGAATCTTGTATCCAAAATTGTGGAATACTCTTACTTCTGCTTGTTATATCCGGCTTCAAATCTCAGTTAGGAGACAGCTTTATCATTATTGAAGATTTCTGTTGTTTTTATCAGTCCCTCCAGCGCCTTGTTTTACATTATAAAAAGAATTACTACACCAAAATCTATAACCATACATCATTGTATGGCCCTGTTCTAAGTGGATCTAGTGTTAATTCCACCTCAGAAGTTTGTCTGACTGCCATGATGGTAATATTGATTGTTGAAAATTGAAAAATATGATTTTTGTGTAGTCCCCAATGGCATAATGTCCATACTAAATTTTATCTGAATTCATCCAGGGCCTCTCAGGTTGAATCATGCAGGCAGACAGATATAACCAGTCCTATTGTGTCCATTTCATGCAAAGAATGCATAAGAACCTAAATCTACAGGAACATTCTTCTCTGGTTTCATGAAATAACTAGAAAGTAAATATATTGTACTTACATCAAATATCTTTGTTGCCCAGGCTGTAGTATCATAGTCACAATGTTCTCCAGCAACAAACAGCGTTCTGAGCCTATGTGAATATACATATATCTCAAGAAACAATCTTTTGATAATGAAAACTCCATAAGAGAATAACACATTTAGCATACCACTGTTACTTCCAAGTCACTTATCAATTTTATTGTCATAGAATGTACTGACCAAATTTATATTTTTTACTTGCTCCATTGTGATCCAACATTAGACTGAATTTTTATTTAAATTTAAATATGACAGTTGTTTTGAAAAAAACTGTACATATATCTGTGGTCTCCAAGCAAACCAGTTTTTACCTTCAGTACAACAAATCATTAGTTACAGTCAAATTAAAAGCATGTATTGTGGTCATCACAAATTTAGACAGTTTGTAGAAGTGTTATATTTTCAAGAGATATTATACAAATTCCTGTGTTTTTATATTGCATGGCAACTTTAGTATTTTTCATTACCACCACATTGGCATTTGAAGATAAATTATCGGGGTGATTCAGATGGTATGATTTTTTTATCCCACACTTCATGAAAAATCTATCTTTTTAATTTGAAAAGCTGAACTGTAAAAGTTAAGTTAGTAGGCATGTTAATCTTTGACTAACTTCATAGAGCAAGTCTTTGAGAAGCTAACAGTCACCCAGCTAATCAAAATAATTCCTTGCTTTTTTATGGAAGGTTTATTACTGTGTTCACAAGAGCCCACCACTAGTCTAGACTCGGTAACATAAATCCAGTCAACATCCTACCACTCTATTTCTTTAATATCACTTTAATATTGTCTTCCCATCTGTACCAAGTTCTTCCGTGTGGTCTCTTAACTTCAGGTTTTCCAACCAAAATTTATGTGCAGTTCTCATCTCTCCCATGCGTTCCACTTGCCCTACTCATGGTTTTATTAATGTTTTAAGACTGTCATTTGTTGGGTGCTCCACAGGATAATTGTCATGAACAGGAATCATTTTCATAAAACATACAACATTCAATGGTTTCTGTGATTCTTAAAACCACCATGCTATAAAGGCATATGGGGGAGAGGAGTTGTAGTTCCACTCATTGTTGACCTCAGCACTAGATCGAGGCGAACAGTTTGCTTTATGCCCTGTCTCCTTTATCCCAAGGGAAAGTTTTCTATACACCTTGGATAGGAAGCTGAGTTGGCCCAGACCAGGTTTGAGTGCAGTAGCGTAGGTGAGAAATCTCTTTCCTGCGCCAGGAATAAAACCCCCGGTTGTCCAACCCATAGCTTAATAAATATACTGATTGAGCTACCTGGCTGTATTTCTGTTTGAAGACTTTTGAAAATTATAATATATTTACTGTGAGGATAGCTCAGTCATTATGATAGACTATGGACTGAACTACCGAATTTTGATCCCCGACAGGGGCAGAGGATATTTCCTCTTACCTCTGTGTCCAGACCGGCTCTGGGGCCCACTCAGCCTCCTATATAATGGGTACCGGGGTTTTTCCTTGGGATAAAGCGTGGCCAGGGCATGATGCTAACCACTCACCCCCATCTATTGCCGAGGTTAAGAATGAGTAGGAGCTATACCACCTCTCCTCCCAAGTGCCTACATGGCATATAGTGGGACAGCTTTAGTTTTTACATTTACTTTTTTTTATTTATAATATGTTTACATCATCTCATTAGAAAACTAATTGAATGGCAGACTTAATTTTGTGCATAATCTAAAATTTTCATTATTAGAATGTAGCATCAGAATATTCTCAGAAATTTGAGGTTGCCATGAAGATAATGTATGCTTGTGCTCTTCAATATGGGTGGTGAGAACAGGGGATGTTGGATTCACCACAGAAAAGTTCTGTTTTCTACATGCATATTTGCTCAATTGTGGCAACTGAAGGCTAATTCAGATGTGTGGCGTTTTAGTTGCAACCATAAGACATTCTCTACGATGAACTCAACATCCTAGTTTTAGGCCCTTGCACTTCGAGGAGCTTATGCACAGTTTTTTGTAGCAGTATTTTCAAATTTACAGGAATGTTTTGATCTTTCTTTGATCAAGTCTATGATCCAATGATCAATGTCATGAACTGATGAAAATTATGATAATGTAATATCTCTAAAGAGAGAACTTGCATAATGGAATGGAATTAGTTTTCTAATGTCTGAGTTACAATAAAAATATCATACTTACGATTTGTTGGAATATTGGGAGCCAAATTTAACTTCTGGATCTACCCTCTTGATTACACGTAATGCTGTTGGAGCAGTGAACATTGCATTTACTCCATGCTCATGAATTACCCTGGCACATGCAAGAAAGGTCACCACATTATCATCAGATCCCAGTTTGCTGTTTCAGGTTGTAAATACTGAATTATTTCTTACTTGTGCTTAGCACTTCAAGAATAACTGTTACTTATACAACAATATTCTGTTGTAATGGTCAGGCATTGAAAATGTATTCTTTAAAATAATCAAGGAGTTTCAAGGGAAAATGACATTAGTCCTAAATAGGTCATTTTTAGTAAGTCTTGCTATCTTACAGGTTTAACCTGCACTCATAATAGGGTAATATCATTCTGGCAAAAACTGCATTAGTCTAGAAGAAAGTGGGTGGGAAATATAGATGATGAAGATTTCTGTCTTCTGGGTTATTGCGCAATAACCCAGAAGACAGAAATCTTCATATTCACCGCTGTGAGAACCTCAAGTCTTACAAATATAGATGATAATTGTAACTATATTCCTATGTTGCAACACATGTTAGTGCACTGATACAAAGTAAATATATTAAGAAATTTTCACTAGCTCAGATGTTGGAAGGTTTTATATTTGATCTTTAAAATGTTTAATTTTGGACTTGTGTCATTGTCCCATAAACCACTCAGTTATTTTTAAAGTGATAATGAGTGAAGAAAGAGAAAAGGAGAGTTACAGCATTAGTGATGTTAAACCCTCAGCTTATTCTATCAGCAGTTAGCACTATAAGTAAATAATACAGCTTGAAGCGAGTCAATTTAGTACCTGAAATAGGCTCCTGGATCAGGAGTACGGTCAGGCTTTCCTTCATACATGACAGATGTTATACCATATGTAAGTGGACCATAGCATATGTATGAGTGTCCGACCACCCAGCCCATATCTGATGCTGTCCACCACACATCATTCTTCCCCATCCCATAAATGGTATGCATTGTCCATGCCAGTGTGGCAATGTGGCCTCCCACAGGACGCTGGATGCCCTTTGGTTGATCTAGAACATGTTTCATTTACACATATTTCTTGGTGCATACAGATGTATGTTAAGAACTGGGCTATACAGTACTCGTGTATTTGCATGAAATAAAATAATAAGAAACCAATTTTATACTTTGTTTTGAATTACTGCAAGTGTCAGACTCATTAGCTGCAAGTTCTTATGCTCTGTGACCAGATATTGTGGTCAAGTAGCTTTCATGACATGTTGTCTTTTGAAATCTACAGTCCCTCCAAATACAAATTCTGGGCTATTAATTTAAAAAGGTAATTCATTTTATGCTACACAACTTTTTTATTAGAAGCAGTGTCATTAAATAATGTAATAAATATATGAACTGGCATTTGTTCATGCTAGTCATTTCCATGCCAAGTACAGAAAATTACCTGTTGTTCCTGAAGTGTAAAGGATGTACAAAGGTTCATTGGCTTCGACTGGAACACAAGGGTGTGGGTTGCTCATGACCAATGCATCATCCCATAACATGTCATACTCTGGATCAAGCTCTGCAACTTCTATGTTATACCTCTGATAGATTATGCAGTGGAGAGGTTTAACAGATGAGGTGGCAATTGCTTCATTTACAATATCCTTGTATCTGAAAACATTTACAAAGTGTTACCATGTCAAATTTAACTTACTTAAAACTATAAATTAATCTGCTTTTAGTTAAAAAATCAAGAAATTATTACTTGAAAGGCCATAATCATGTCAAGTTGTCACATTTAGGACAAGGACATGTGAAAGTTACGACAATATCAGCCCAAGGTTTCATCGAATTGAGGCCTTCAAAATTTCAAGGTCCCTTATACTTATATCTACTGATAGGTCTAGCCATACTGATGTCAAGTTGAGGTCATTTTAGGCCAAGGTCATCCCAAGACCACGACAATATAAGAGCAAGGGTGAGGCGAAGAGGTTTTTAAATTTGTAGGAGAATTTCAAAGCCATTACTTGCCATGATAATTTCTGCAGAACTATAGGCCTGCGAATGGCCATATGCATGTCAGGATCAGGTCACGGTTACAAGGTCATAGCAAGGTCACGGAAATATAAGCTCAAGGGTTAGGCAAAGAGTCCTAACAAATTTCGAAGTCATTTAAAGTCATACATTTTTCATGCTTATGTCGGCTGAAATGTAGCTCTAGTATGGCCATACTCAACCTGAGGTTACTGTTAGGTGAAGGTCACGTATTTATCAACCTAAGGAGACCGTGTCGGGCAGACATCGAGTCGAAGAATTAAAAAAAATATTTTTTTATAAAAATTAAAAAACCCTGGAAATTGTCCAAAAAGCGCACAATGCTAAAAAGTTGAAAATTTTAAACTAAATTTTTTCAAAATAATTCGAAAATTTTTGGTTTTGTGCACTATTTAGCCAATTTCCAGCATTTTTAAAATTTATTGAAGATTATGAAATTTTCTTTCAAAAATTCTCCCTAACCGATGCCTACCAGAACCGGGCTCCGCCGGACCTGGGACCTGGCTTTACCACACTCAGTCTCTTCATAACACGGTCTCTACCTCACCCAGTCTCTGCCGTACCCGGCCTCGTCACCCCATCTACGCCGGACTCGGTTTCTACCTCACCCCGTCTCTGCCAGACTCGGTCTTTGCAAGGAGGGTCCGTCAAATACACGGTACTGCACAGACGGAGTTCGACAGAGACCGATTCTTGAAGGAATTGGTTGGGAAGAATTTTGAAAAATTTCAAATTATTCGAAAAATTAAAAAATGCTGGAAACTGTCCAAAAAGCGCACAAAACTAAATTTTTTTGAAAAATATCAAATTCAAAACATTTTCAAAATTTTAGGTTTTGTGCGCCGTTCAGACAGTTTCTAGCAATTATTGATTTCTTGAAAAATTTGATTTTTTTTTCAAAATATTCCCTAACCGATATCTAGCAGAACCGATCTCTGCGGGACCAGGCTCTACCACAATTCGTCTCTGCATGTCTCAGTCTCTACCTCACCCGGTCTCTGCCGCAATTAGTGTCATCCCCACGATCTACGCCGGACTCGGTTTCTGCCTCACACGGTCTCTGACGGGCTCGGTCTTTGCAAGGAGGGCCCTGCAGTGTTCGTGTCATACAGAGAGAATTTCTAGCAGAGAGTATTGCAGAGGCAGAGTCCGTCAGTTACACGGTACTGCAGAGACGGTATTCGACAGAAACCGATTCTGGAAGAAATAATTGGGAAGACTTTTGAAAATTTTCAAATTTTTCGAAAAATTAAAAAATGCTAGAAATTTATTGAAAATTTTGAAAAAAATTTAAAGTGGAATTTTTCAAAACAATTTTGTTTTATGCGCTTTTCAGACAATTTCCAGCATTTTTTGATTTTTCGAGAATTTTCAAAATTACTTTCAAAATTCTCCCCAACTGATGCAAGCAAAACCGGTCGCTGTCGCACTATCTCGGATGTACTGTGTCTCTAACGAACTCGGTCTGGGCCTCACACGGTCTTTGAGAAGCCCAGGTACTGCAGTCAACACGTAACGCAAAGATCGAGACGGGCATAGACACGGTCGGTCACATACGACTCCTGCAAATAGCGGTTGGTGCAGACACCGAACCAGCTAGCAATTGGGAGAGATGGAGACCGAGTCCGGCAGAGACATAATGAGGCATTCACCGAGGCTGGCATGCATCTCTTGGGGAGAGTTTAGAAAAAAGTTCAAAATTTTCGAAAAATCAAAAAATGCTGGAAATTGTCTGAAAAGCGCACAAAACCGAGATTTTTTTCAAAATTTAGAAAAAATTTTAAAGGTGGAATTTTTCAAAAAATTTTGTTTTATGCGCTTTTCAGACAATTTCCAGCATTTTTTGGTTTTTCAAAATTTTCGAAATTTCTTTCAAAATTCTCTCAAAATGATGCAAACAGAACCGTTCGCTCTCGCACTGTCTCGGATGTACTATGTGTCTAACGGACGCGGTCTGGGCCTGACACGAACTCTGACGTGCCGTCTCCGAGAATCCCAGGTATTGCAGTCAACACGTAAAGCAGAGATCGAGACGGGAATAGACACGTTCGGTCATATACGTGTCCTGCAAAGGCCGGTTGGTGCAGACACCGAGGCAGCTAGCAATTGGAAGAGATAGAGGCCGAGTCCGGCAGAGACAGGATGAGGCATTCACCGAGGCTGGCATGCATCTCTTGGGGAGAGTTTAGAAAAAATTTGAAAATTTTCAAAATTTTCGAAAAATCAAAAAATGCTGGAAATTGTCTGAAAAGCGCACAAAACCGAGATTTTCTCAAAATTTAGAAAAAAATTTTAAAGGTGGAATTTTTCAAAAAATTTTGTTTTATGCGCTTTTCAGACAATTTCCAGCATTTTTTGGTTTTTCAAAATTTTCGAAATTTCTTTCAAAATTCTCCCAAAATGATGCAAACAGAACCGTTCGCTCTCGCACTGTCTCGGATGTACTATGTGTCTAACGGACGCGGTCTGGGCCTGACACGGTCTCTGACGTGCCGTCTCCGAGAATCCCAGGTATTGCAGTCAACACGTAAAGCAGAGATCGAGACGGGCATAGACACGATCGGTCACATACGTGTCCTGCAAAGGCCGGTTGGTGCAGACACCGAGGCAGCTAGCAATTGGAAGAGATAGATGCCGAGTCCGGCAGAGACAGGATGAGGCATTCACCGTGGCTGGCATGCATCTCTTGGGGAGAGTTTAGAAAAAATTTGAAAATTTTCAAAATTTTCGAAAAATCAAAAAATGCTGGAAATTGTCTGAAAAGCGCACAAAACCGAAATTTTTTGAAAATTTAGAAAAAAATTTTAAAGGTGGAATTTTTCAAAAAATTTTGTATTATGCGCTTTTCAGACAATTTCCAGCATTTTTTGGTTTTTCGAAAATTTTCGAAATTTCTTTCAAAATTCTCCCCAAATGATGCAAGCAGAACCGTTCGCTCTCGCACTGTCTCGGATGTACTGTGTGCCTAACGAACGCGGTCTGGGCCTCACACGGTCTCTGACGTGCCGTCTCCGAGAATCCCAGGTATTGCAGTCAACACGTAAAGCAGAGATCGAGACGGGCATAGACACGATCGGTCATATACGTGTCCTGCAAAGGCCGGTTGGTGCAGACACCGAGGCAGCTAGCAATTGGAAGAGATAGAGGCCGAGTCCGACAGAGACAGGATGAGGCATTCACCGAGGCTGGCATGCACCTCTTGAGGAGAGTTTAGAAAAAAGTTGAAAATTTTCAAAAATTTCCAAAAATCAAAAAGTGCTGGAAATTGTCTGAAAAGCGCACAAAACCGAGATTTTCTCAAAATTTAGAAAAAAATTTTAAAGGTGGAATTTTTCAAAAAATTTTGTTTTATGCGCTTTTCAGACAATTTCCAGCATTTTTTGGTTTTTCAAAATTTTCGAAATTTCTTTCAAAATTCTCCCAAAATGATGCAAACAGAACCGTTCGCTCTCGCACTGTCTCGGATGTACTATGTGTCTAACGGACGCGGTCTGGGCCTGACACGGTCTCTGACGTGCCGTCTCCGAGAATCCCAGGTATTGCAGTCAACACGTAAAGCAGAGATCGAGACGGGCATAGACACGATCGGTCACATACGTGTCCTGCAAAGGCCGGTTGGTGCAGACACCGAGGCAGCTAGCAATTGGAAGAGATAGATGCCGAGTCCGGCAGAGACAGGATGAGGCATTCACCGTGGCTGGCATGCATCTCTTGGGGAGAGTTTAGAAAAAATTTGAAAATTTTCAAAATTTTCGAAAAATCAAAAAATGCTGGAAATTGTCTGAAAAGCGCACAAAACCGAAATTTTTTGAAAATTTAGAAAAAAATTTTAAAGGTGGAATTTTTCAAAAAATTTTGTATTATGCGCTTTTCAGACAATTTCCAGCATTTTTTGGTTTTTCGAAAATTTTCGAAATTTCTTTCAAAATTCTCTCCAACTGATGCAAGCAGAACCGTTCCCTCTCGCACTGTCTCGGATGTACTGTGTGTCTAACGAACGCGGTCTGGGCCTGACACGGTCTCTGACGTGCCGTCTCCGAGAATCCCAGGTATTGCAGTCAACACGTAAGGCAGAGATCGAGACGTTCATAGACACGATTGGTCACATACGTGTCCTGCAAAGGCCGGTTGGTGCAAACACCGAGGCAGCTAGCAATTGGAAGAGATAGAGGCCGAGTCCGGCAGAGACAGGATGAGGCATTCACCAAGGCTGGCATGCATCTCTTGGGGAGAATTAAGAAAAATTTGAAAATTTTCAAAATTTTCGAAAAATCAAAAAATGCTGAAAATTGTCTGAAAAGCGCACAAAACCGAAATTTTTTGAAAATTTAGAAAAAAAATTTAAAGGTGGAATTTTTCAAAAAATTTTGTTTTATGCGCTTTTCAGACAATTTCCAGCATTTTTTGGTTTTTTCGAAAATTTTCGAAATTTCTTTCAAAATTCTCCCCAACTGATGCAAGCAGAACCGTTCCCTCTCGCACTGTCTCGGATGTACTGTGTGTCTAACGAACGCGGTCTGGGCCTCACACGGTCTCTGACGTGCCGTCTCTGAGAAGCCCAGTTATTGCTGTGAACACGTTTGGCAGAGATCGAGACGGGCATAGACACCATTGGTCACATACGTGTCCTGCAAAGGCCGGTTGGTGCAGACACCGAGGCAGCTAGCAATTGGGAGAGATGGAGTCCGAGTCCAGCAGAGACATAATGAAGCATTCACCGAGGCTGACATGCATCTCTTGGGGAGAGTTTAGAAAAAATTTGAAAATTTTCAAAATTTTCGAAAAATCTAAATATGCTGGAAATTGTCTGAAAAGCGCACAAAACCGAAATTTTTTGAAAATTTAGAAAAAAATTTTAAAGATGGAATTTTTCAAAACATTTTGTTTTATGCGCTTTTCAGACAATTTCCAGCATTTTTTGGTTTTTCGAAAATTTTCGAAATTTCTTTCAAAATTCTCCACAACTGATGCAAGCAGAACCGTTCGCTCTCGCACTGTCTCGGATGTACTGTGTGTCTAACGAACGCGGTCTGGGCCTCACACGGTCTCTGACGTGCCGTCTCTGAGAAGACCAGGTATTGCAGTCAACACGTAAGGCAGAGATCGAGACGGGCATAGACAGGGTCGGTCACATACGAGTCCTGCAAAGACCGGTTGGTGCAGACACCGAGGCAGCTAGCAATTGGAAGAGATAGAGGCCGAGTCCGGCAGAGACAGGATGAGGCATTCACCGAGGCTGGCATGCATCTCTTGGGGAGAGTTTAGAAAAAATTTGAAAATTTTCAAAATTTTCGAAAAATCAAAAAATGCTGGAAATTGTCTGAAAAGCGCACATAACCGAAATTTTTTGAAAATTTAGAAAAAAGTTTTAAAGGTGAAATTTTTCAAAAAAATTTGTTTTATGCGCTTTTCAGACAATTTCCAGCATTTTTTGGTTTTTCGAAAATTTTCGAAATTTCTTTCAAAATTCTCCCCAACTGATGCAAGCAGAACCGTTCGCTCTCGCACTGTCTCGGATGTACTGTGTGTCTAACGAACGCGGTCTGGGCCTCACACGGTCTCTGACGTGCCGTCTCTGAGAAGCCCAGTTATTGCTGTGAACACGTTTGGCAGAGATCGAGACGGGCATAGACACCATTGGTCACATACGTGTCCTGCAAAGGCCGGTTGGTGCAGACACCGAGGCAGCTAGCAATTGGGAGAGATGGAGTCCGAGTCCAGCAGAGACATAATGAAGCATTCACCGAGGCTGGCATGCATCTCTTGGGGAGAGTTTAGAAAAAAATTGAAAATTTTCAAAATTTTCGAAAAATCAAAAAATGCTGGAAATTGTCTGAAAAGCGCACAAAACCGAAATATTTTGAAAATTTAGAAAAAAATTTAAAGTTGGAATTTTTCAAAAAATTTTGTTTTATGCGCTTTTCAGACAATTTCCAGCATTTTTTGGTTTTTCGAAAATTTTCGAAATTTCTTTCAAAATTCTCCCCAACTGATGCAAGGAGAACCGTTCGCTCTCGCACTGTCTCGGATGTACTGTGTGTCTAACGAACGCGGTCTGGGCCTGACACGGTCTCTGACGTGCCGTCTCCGAGAATCCCAGGTATTGCAGTCAACACGTAAAGCAGAGATCGAGACGTTCATAGACACGATCGGTCACATACGTGTCCTGCAAAGGCCGGTTGGTGCAGACACCGAGGCAGCTAGCAATTGGAAGAGATAGAGGCCGAGTCCGGCAGAGACAGGATGAGGCATTCACCGAGGCTGGCATGCATCTCTTGGGGAGAGTTTAGAAAAAATTTGAAAATTTTCAAAATTTTCGAAAAATCAAAAAATGCTGATAATTGTCTGAAAAGCGCACAAAACCGAAATTTTTTAAAAATTTAGAAAAAAAATTTAAAGGTGGAATTTTTCAAAAATTTTTGTTTTATGCGCTTTTCAGACAATTTCCAGCATTTTTTGGTTTTTCGAAAATTTTCGAAATTTCTTTCAAAATTCTCCCCAACTGATGCAAGCAGAACCGTTCACTCTCGCACTGTCTCGGATGTACTGTGTGTCTAACGAACGCGGTCTGGGCCTCACACGGTCTCTGACGTGCCGTCTCTGAGAAGCCCAGTTATTGCTGTGAACACGTAAGGCAGAGATCGAGACGGGCATAGACACCATTGGTCACATACGTGTCCTGCAAAGGCCGGTTGGTGCAGACACCGAGGCAGCTAGCAATTGGGAGAGATGGAGTCCGAGTCCAGCAGAGACATAATGAACCATTCACCGAGGCTGACATGCATCTCTTGGGGAGAGTTTAGAAAAAAATTGAAAATTTTCAAAATTTTCGAAAAATCTAAAAATGCTGGAAATTGTCTGAAAAGCGCACAAAACCGAAATTTTTTGAAAATTTAGAAAAAAAATTTAAAGGTGGAATTTTTCAAAAAATTTTGTTTTATGCGCTTTTCAGACAATTTCCAGCATTTTTTGGTTTTTCGAAAATTTTCGAAATTCGTTTCAAAATTCTACCCAACTGATGCAAGCAGAACCGTTCACTCTCGCACTGTCTCGGATGTACTGTGTGTCTAACGAACGCGGTCTGGGCCTCACACGGTCTCTGACGTGCCGTCTCTGAGAAGCCCAGTTATTGCTGTGAACACGTAAGGCAGAGATCGAGACGGGCATAGACAGGGTCGGTCACATACGAGTCCTGCAAAGGCCGGTTGGTGCAGACACCGAGGCAGCTAGCAATTGGAAGAGATAGAGGCCGAGTCCGGCAGAGACAGGATGAGGCATTCACCGAGGCTGGCATGCATCTCTTGGGGAGAGTTTAGAAAAAATTTGAAAATTTTCAAAATATTCGAAAATTCAAAAAATGCTGGAAATTGTCTGAAAAGCGCACAAAACCGAAATTTTTTGAAAATTTAGAAACAATTTTAAAGGTGGAATTTTTCAAAAAAATTTGTTTTATGCGCTTTTCAGACAATTTCCAGCATTTTTTGGTTATTCGAAAATTTTCGAAATTTCTTTCAAAATTCTCCACAACTGATGCAAGCAGAACCGTTCGCTCTCGCACTGTCTCGGATGTACTGTGTGTCTAACGAACGCGGTCTGGGCCTCACACGGTCTCTGACGTGCCGTCTCCGAGAATCCCAGGTATTGCAGTCAACACGTAAAGCAGAGATCGAGACGTTCATAGACACGATCGGTCACATACGTGTCCTGCAAAGGCCGGTTGGTGCAGACACCGAGGCAGCTAGCAATTGGAAGAGATGGATTCCGAGTCCAGCGGAGACATAATGAAGCATTCACCGAGGCTGACATGCATCTCTTGGGGAGAGTTTAGAAAAAATTTGAAAATTTTCAAAATTTTCGAAAAATCTAAAAATGCTGGAAATTGTCTGAAAAGCGCACAAAACCGAAATTTTTTGAAAATTTAGAAAAAAATTTTAAAGGTGGAATTTTTCAAAATATTTTGTTTTATGCGCTTTTCAGACAATTTCCAGCATTTTTTGGTTTTTCGAAAATTTTCGAAATTTCTTTCAAAATTCTCCACAACTGATGCAAACAGAACCGTTCGCTCTCGCACTGTCTCGGATGTACTGTGTGTCTAACGAACGCGGTCTGGGCCTCACACGGTCTCTGACGTGCCGTCTCCGAGAATCCCAGGTATTGCAGTCAACACATAAAGCAGAGATCGAGACGTTCATAGACACGATCGGTCACATACGTGTCCTGCAAAGGCCGGTTGGTGCAGACACCGAGGCAGCTAGCAATTGGAAGAGATGGAGTCCGAGTCCAGCAGAGACATAATGAAGCATTCACCGAGGCTGACATGCATCTCTTGGGGAGAGTTTAGAAAAAAATTGAAAATTTTCAAAATTTTCGAAAAATCTAAAAATGCTGGAAATTGTCTGAAAAGCGCACAAAACCGAAATTTTTTGAAAATTTAGAAAAAAATTTTAAAGGTGGAATTTTTCAAAATATTTTGTTTTATGCGCTTTTCAGACAATTTCCAGCATTTTTTGGTTTTTCGAAAATTTTCGAAATTTCTTTCAAAATTCTCCACAACTGATGCAAGCAGAACCGTTCGCTCTCGCACTGTCTCGGATGTACTGTGTGTCTAACGAAAGCGGTCTGGGCCTCACACGGTCTCTGACGTGCCGTCTCTGAAAAGACCAAGTATTGCAGTCAACACGTAAGGCAGAGATCGAGACGTTCATAGACACGATCGGTCACATACGTGTCCTGCAAAGGCCGGTTGGTGCAGACACCGAGGCAGCTAGCAATTGGAAGAGATAGAGGCCGAGTCCGGCAGAGACAGGATGAGGCATTCACCGAGGCTGGCATGCATCTCTTGGGGAGAGTTTAGAAAAAATTTGAAAATTTTAAAATTTTCGAAAAATCAAAAAATGCTGGAAATTGCCTGAAACGCGCACAAAACCGAAATTTTTTAAAAATTTAGAAAAAAAATTTAAAGGTGGAATTTTTCAAAAAATTTTGTTTTATGCGCTTTTCAGACAATTTCCAGCATTTTTTGGTTTTTCGAAAATTTTCGAAATTCGTTTCAAAATTCTCCCCAACTGATGCAAGCAGAACCGTTCACTCTCGCACTGTCTCGGATGTACTGTGTGTCTAACGAACGCGGTCTGGGCCTCACACGGTCTCTGACGTGCCGTCTCTGAGAAGCCCAGTTATTGCTGTGAACACGTAAGGCAGAGATCGAGACGGGCATAGACACCATTGGTCACATACGTGTCCTGCAAAGGGCGGTTGGTGCAGACACCGAGGCAGCTAGCAATTGGGAGAGATGGAGTCCGAGTCCAGCAGAGACATAATGAAGCATTCACCGAGGCTGACATGCATCTCTTGGGGAGAGTTTAGAAAAAATTTGAAAATTTTCAAAATTTTCGAAAAATCAAAAAATGCTGGAAATTGTCTGAAAAGCGCACAAAACCGAAATTTTTTGAAAATTTAGAAAAAAATTTTCAAGGTGGAATTTTTCAAAATATTTGGTTTTATGCGCTTTTCAGACAATTTCCAGCATTTTTTGGTTTTTCGAAAATTTTCGAAATTTCTTTCAAAATTCTCCACAACTGATGCAAGCAGAACCGTTCGCTCTCGCACTGTCTCGGATGTACTGTGTGTCTAACGAACGCGGTCTGGGCCTCACACGGTCTCTGACGTGCCGTCTCTGAGAAGACCAGGTATTGCAGTCAACACGTAAGGCAGAGATCGAGACGTTCATAGACACGATCGGTCACATACGTGTCCTGCAAAGGCCGGTTGGTGCAGACACCGAGGCAGCTAGCAATTGGAAGAGATAGAGGCCGAGTCCGGCAGAGACAGGATGAGGCATTCACCGAGGCTGGCATGCATCTCTTGGGGAGAGTTTAGAAAAAATTTGAAAATTTTCAAAATTTTCGAAAAATCAAAAAATGCTGGAAATTGTCTGAAACGCGCACAAAACCGAAATTTTTTAAAAAATTAGAAAAAAAAATTAAAGGTGGAATTTTTCAAAATATTTGGTTTTATGCGCTTTTCAGACAATTTCCAGCATTTTTTGGTTTTTCGAAAATTTTCGAAATTCGTTTCAAAATTCTACCCAACTGATGCAAGCAGAACCGTTCACTCTCGCACTGTCTCGGATGTACTGTGTGTCTAACGAACGCGGTCTGGGCCTCACACGGTCTCTGACGTGCCGTCTCTGAGAAGCCCAGTTATTGCTGTGAACACGTAAGGCAGAGATCGAGACGGGCATAGACACCATTGGTCACATACGTGTCCTGCAAAGGCCGGTTGGTGCAGACACCGAGGCAGCTAGCAATTGGAAGAGATGGATTCCGAGTCCAGCAGAGACATAATGAAGCATTCACCGAGGCTGACATGCATCTCTTGGGGAGAGTTTAGAAAAAATTTGAAAATTTTCAAAATTTTCGAAAAATCTAAAAATGCTGGAAATTGTCTGAAAAGCGCACAAAACCGAAATTTTTTGAAAATTTAGAAAAAAATTTTAAAGGTGGAATTTTTCAAAATATTTTGTTTTATGCGCTTTTCAGACAATTTCCAGCATTTTTTGGTTTTTCGAAAATTTTCGAAATTTCTTTCAAAATTCTCCACAACTGATGCAAGCAGAACCGTTCGCTCTCGCACTGTCTCGGATGTACTGTGTGTCTAACGAACGCAGTCTGGGCCTCACACGGTCTCTGACGTGCCGTCTCCGAGAATCCCAGGTATTGCAGTCAACACATAAAGCAGAGATCGAGACGTTCATAGACACGATCGGTCACATACGTGTCCTGCAAAGGCCGGTTGGTGCAGACACCGAGGCAGCTAGCAATTTGAAGAGATAGATGCCGAGTCCGGCAGAGACAGGATGAGGCTTTCACCGAGGCTGGCATGCATCTCTTGGGGAGAGTTTAGAAAAAATTTGAAAATTTACAAAACATTCGAAAAATCAAAAAATGCTGGAAATTGTCTGAAAAGCGCACAAAACCGAAATTTTTTGAAAATTTAGAAAAAATTTTAAAGGTGGAATTTTTCAAAAAATTTTGTTTTATGCGCTTTTCAGACAATTTCCAGCATTTTTTGGTTTTTCGAAAATTTTCGAAATTTCTTTCAAAATTCTCCACAACTGATGCAAGCAGAACCGTTCGCTCTCGCACTGTCTCGGATGTACTGTGTGTCTAACGAACGCGGTCTGGGCCTCACACGGTCTCTGACGTGCCGTCTCCGAGAATCCCAGGTATTGCAGTCAACACATAAAGCAGAGATCGAGACGTTCATAGACACGATCGGTCACATACGTGTCCTGCAAAGGCCGGTTGGTGCAGACACCGAGGCAGCTAGCAATTGGAAGAGATAGAGGCCGAGTCCGGCAGAGACAGGATGAGGCATTCACCGAGGCTGGCATGCATCTCTTGGGGAGAGTTTAGAAAAAATTTGAAAATTTTCAATATTTTCGAAAAATCAAAAAATGCTGAAAATTGTCTGAAAAGCGCACAAAACCGAAATTTTTTAAAAATTTAGAAAAAAAATTTAAAGGTGGAATTTTTCAAAAAAAATTTGTTTTATGCGCTTTTCAGACAATTTCCAGCATTTTTTTGTTTTTCGAAAATTTTCGAAATTTCTTTCAAAATTCTCCCCAACTGATGCAAGCAGAACCGTTCGCTCTCGCACTGTCTCGGATGTACTGTGTGTCTAACGAACGCGGTCTGGGCCTCACACGGTCTCTGACGTGCCGTCTCTGAGAAGCCCAGTTATTGCTGTGAACACGTAAGGCAGAGATCGAGACGGGCATAGACACCATTGGTCACATACGTGTCCTGCAAAGGCCGGTTGGTGCAGACACCGAGGCAGCTAGCAATTGGGAGAGATGGAGTCCGAGTCCAGCAGAGACATAATGAAGCATTCACCGAGGCTGACATGCATCTCTTGGGGAGAGTTTAGAAAAAAATTGAAAATTTTCAAAATTTTCGAAAAATCTAAAAATGCTGGAAATTGTCTGAAAAGCGCACAAAACCGAAATTTTTTGAAAATTTAGAAAAAAAATTTAAAGGTGGAATTTTTCAAAAAATTTTGTTTTATGCGCTTTTCAGACAATTTCCAGCATTTTTTGGTTTTTCGAAAATTTTCGAAATTCGTTTCAAAATTCTACCCAACTGATGCAAGCAGAACCGTTCACTCTCGCACTGTCTCGGATGTACTGTGTGTCTAACGAACGCGGTCTGGGCCTCACACGGTCTCTGACGTGCCGTCTCTGAGAAGCCCAGTTATTGCTGTGAACACGTAAGGCAGAGATTGAGACGGGCATAGACACCATTGGTCACATAAGTGTCCTGCAAAGGCCGGTTGGTGCAGACACCGAGGCAGCTAGCAATTGGGAGAGATGGAGTCCGAGTCCAGCAGAGACATAATGAAGCATTCACCGAGGCTGACATGCATCTCTTGGGGAGAGTTTAGAAAAAATTTGAAAATTTTCAAAATTTTCGAAAAATCTAAAAATGCTGGAAATTGTCTGAAAAGCGCACAAAACCGAAATTTTTTGAAAATTTAGAAAAAAAATTTCAAGGTGGAATTTTTCAAAATATTTTGTTTTATGCGCTTTTCAGACAATTTCCAGCATTTTTTGGTTTTTCGAAAATTTTCGAAATTTCTTTCAAAATTCTCCACAACTGATGCAAGCAGAACCGTTCGCTCTCGCACTGTCTCGGATGTACTGTGTGTCTAACGAACGCGGTCTGGGCCTCACACGGTCTCTGACGTGCCGTCTCTGAGAAGACCAGGTATTGCAGTCAACACGTAAGGCAGAGATCGAGACGGGCATAGACAGGGTCGGTCACATACGAGTCCTGCAAAGGCCGGTTGGTGCAGACACCGAGGCAGCTAGCAATTGGAAGAGATAGAGGCCGAGTCCGGCAGAGACAGGATGAGGCATTCACCGAGGCTGGCATGCATCTCTTGGGGAGAGTTTAGAAAAAATTTGAAAATTTTCAAAATATTCGAAAATTCAAAAAATGCTGGAAATTGTCTGAAAAGCGCACAAAACCGAAATTTTTTGAAAATTTAGAAAAAAATTTAAAGGTGGAATTTTTCAAAAAATTTTGTTTTATGCGCTTTTCAGACAATTTCCAGCATTTTTTGGTTTTTCGAAAATTTTCGAAATTTCTTTCAAAATTCTCCCCAACTGATGCAAGCAGAACCGTTCGCTCTCGCACTGTCTCGGATGTACTGTGTGTCTAACGAACGCGGTCTGGGCCTGACACGGTCTCTGACGTGCCGTCTCCGAGAATCCCAGGTATTGCAGTCAACACGTAAAGCAGAGATCGAGACGTTCATAGACACGATCGGTCACATACGTGTCCTGCAAAGGCCGGTTGGTGCAGACACCGAGGCAGCTAGCAATAGGAAGAGATAGAGGCCGAGTCCGGCAGAGACAGGATGAGGCATTCACCGAGGCTGGCATGCATCTCTTGGGGAGAGTTTAGAAAAAATTTGAAAATTTTCAAAATTTTCGAAAAATCAAAAAATGCTGAAAATTGTCTGAAAAGCGCACAAAACCGAAATTTTTTAAAAATTTAGAAAAAAAATTTAAAGGTGGAATTTTTCAAAAATTTTTGTTTTATGCGCTTTTCAGACAATTTCCAGCATTTTTTGGTTTTTCGAAAATTTTCGAAATTTCTTTCAAAATTCTCCCCAACTGATGCAAGCAGAACCGTTCACTCTCGCACTGTCTCGGATGTACTGTGTGTCTAACGAACGCGGTCTGGGCCTCACACGGTCTCTGACGTGCCGTCTCTGAGAAGCCCAGTTATTGCTGTGAACACGTAAGGCAGAGATCGAGACGGGCATAGACACCATTGGTCACATACGTGTCCTGCAAAGGCCGGTTGGTGCAGACACCGAGGCAGCTAGCAATTGGGAGAGATGGAGTCCGAGTCCAGCAGAGACATAATGAACCATTCACCGAGGCTGACATGCATCTCTTGGGGAGAGTTTAGAAAAAAATTGAAAATTTTCAAAATTTTCGAAAAATCTAAAAATGCTGGAAATTGTCTGAAAAGCGCACAAAACCGAAATTTTTTGAAAATTTAGAAAAAAAATTTAAAGGTGGAATTTTTCAAAAAATTTTGTTTTATGCGCTTTTCAGACAATTTCCAGCATTTTTTGGTTTTTCGAAAATTTTCGAAATTCGTTTCAAAATTCTACCCAACTGATGCAAGCAGAACCGTTCACTCTCGCACTGTCTCGGATGTACTGTGTGTCTAACGAACGCGGTCTGGGCCTCACACGGTCTCTGACGTGCCGTCTCCGAGAATCCCAGGTATTGCAGTCAACACGTAAAGCAGAGATCGAGACGTTCATAGACACGATCGGTCACATACGTGTCCTGCAAAGGCCGGTTGGTGCAGACACCGAGGCAGCTAGCAATAGGAAGAGATAGAGGCCGAGTCCGGCAGAGACAGGATGAGGCATTCACCGAGGCTGGCATGCATCTCTTGGGGAGAGTTTAGAAAAAAATTGAAAATTTTCAAAATATTCGAAAAATCAAAAAATGCTGGACATTGTCTGAAAAGCGCACAAAACCGAAATTTTTTGAAAATTTAGAAAAAATTTTAAATATGGAATTTTTCAAAAAATTTTGTTTTATGCGCTTTTCAGACAATTTCCAGCATTTTTTGGTTTTTCGAAAATTTTCGAAATTTCTTTCAAAATTCTCCACAACTGATGCAAGCAGAACCGTTCGCTCTCGCACTGTCTCGGATGTACTGTGTGTCTAACGAACGCGGTCTGGGCCTGACACGGTCTCTGACGTGCCGTCTCCGAGAATCCCAGGTATTGCAGTCAACACATAAAGCAGAGATCGAGACGTTCATAGACACGATCGGTCACATACGTGTCCTGCAAAGGCCGGTTGGTGCAGACACCGAGGCAGCTAGCAATTGGAAGAGATGGATTCCGAGTCCAGCGGAGACATAATGAAGCATTCACCGAGGCTGACATGCATCTCTTGGGGAGAGTTTAGAAAAAATTTGAAAATTTTCAAAATTTTCGAAAAATCTAAAAATGCTGGAAATTGTCTGAAAAGCGCACAAAACCGAAATTTTTTGAAAATTTAGAAAAAAATTTTAAAGGTGGAATTTTTCAAAATATTTTGTTTTATGCGCTTTTCAGACAATTTCCAGCATTTTTTGGTTTTTCGAAAATTTTCGAAATTTCTTTCAAAATTCTCCACAACTGATGCAAACAGAACCGTTCGCTCTCGCACTGTCTCGGATGTACTGTGTGTCTAACGAACGCGGTCTGGGCCTCACACGGTCTCTGACGTGCCGTCTCCGAGAATCCCAGGTATTGCAGTCAACACATAAAGCAGAGATCGAGACGTTCATAGACACGATCGGTCACATACGTGTCCTGCAAAGGCCGGTTGGTGCAGACACCGAGGCAGCTAGCAATTGGAAGAGATGGAGTCCGAGTCCAGCAGAGACATAATGAAGCATTCACCGAGGCTGACATGCATCTCTTGGGGAGAGTTTAGAAAAAAATTGAAAATTTTCAAAATTTTCGAAAAATCTAAAAATGCTGGAAATTGTCTGAAAAGCGCACAAAACCGAAATTTTTTGAAAATTTAGAAAAAAATTTTAAAGGTGGAATTTTTCAAAATATTTTGTTTTATGCGCTTTTCAGACAATTTCCAGCATTTTTTGGTTTTTCGAAAATTTTCGAAATTTCTTTCAAAATTCTCCACAACTGATGCAAGCAGAACCGTTCGCTCTCGCACTGTCTCGGATGTACTGTGTGTCTAACGAAAGCGGTCTGGGCCTCACACGGTCTCTGACGTGCCGTCTCTGAAAAGACCAAGTATTGCAGTCAACACGTAAGGCAGAGATCGAGACGTTCATAGACACGATCGGTCACATACGTGTCCTGCAAAGGCCGGTTGGTGCAGACACCGAGGCAGCTAGCAATTGGAAGAGATAGAGGCCGAGTCCGGCAGAGACAGGATGAGGCATTCACCGAGGCTGGCATGCATCTCTTGGGGAGAGTTTAGAAAAAATTTGAAAATTTTAAAATTTTCGAAAAATCAAAAAATGCTGGAAATTGCCTGAAACGCGCACAAAACCGAAATTTTTTAAAAATTTAGAAAAAAAATTTAAAGGTGGAATTTTTCAAAAAATTTTGTTTTATGCGCTTTTCAGACAATTTCCAGCATTTTTTGGTTTTTCGAAAATTTTCGAAATTCGTTTCAAAATTCTCCCCAACTGATGCAAGCAGAACCGTTCACTCTCGCACTGTCTCGGATGTACTGTGTGTCTAACGAACGCGGTCTGGGCCTCACACGGTCTCTGACGTGCCGTCTCTGAGAAGCCCAGTTATTGCTGTGAACACGTAAGGCAGAGATCGAGACGGGCATAGACACCATTGGTCACATACGTGTCCTGCAAAGGGCGGTTGGTGCAGACACCGAGGCAGCTAGCAATTGGGAGAGATGGAGTCCGAGTCCAGCAGAGACATAATGAAGCATTCACCGAGGCTGACATGCATCTCTTGGGGAGAGTTTAGAAAAAATTTGAAAATTTTCAAAATTTTCGAAAAATCAAAAAATGCTGGAAATTGTCTGAAAAGCGCACAAAACCGAAATTTTTTGAAAATTTAGAAAAAAATTTTCAAGGTGGAATTTTTCAAAATATTTGGTTTTATGCGCTTTTCAGACAATTTCCAGCATTTTTTGGTTTTTCGAAAATTTTCGAAATTTCTTTCAAAATTCTCCACAACTGATGCAAGCAGAACCGTTCGCTCTCGCACTGTCTCGGATGTACTGTGTGTCTAACGAACGCGGTCTGGGCCTCACACGGTCTCTGACGTGCCGTCTCTGAGAAGACCAGGTATTGCAGTCAACACGTAAGGCAGAGATCGAGACGTTCATAGACACGATCGGTCACATACGTGTCCTGCAAAGGCCGGTTGGTGCAGACACCGAGGCAGCTAGCAATTGGAAGAGATAGAGGCCGAGTCCGGCAGAGACAGGATGAGGCATTCACCGAGGCTGGCATGCATCTCTTGGGGAGAGTTTAGAAAAAATTTGAAAATTTTCAAAATTTTCGAAAAATCAAAAAATGCTGGAAATTGTCTGAAACGCGCACAAAACCGAAATTTTTTAAAAAATTAGAAAAAAAAATTAAAGGTGGAATTTTTCAAAATATTTGGTTTTATGCGCTTTTCAGACAATTTCCAGCATTTTTTGGTTTTTCGAAAATTTTCGAAATTCGTTTCAAAATTCTACCCAACTGATGCAAGCAGAACCGTTCACTCTCGCACTGTCTCGGATGTACTGTGTGTCTAACGAACGCGGTCTGGGCCTCACACGGTCTCTGACGTGCCGTCTCTGAGAAGCCCAGTTATTGCTGTGAACACGTAAGGCAGAGATCGAGACGGGCATAGACACCATTGGTCACATACGTGTCCTGCAAAGGCCGGTTGGTGCAGACACCGAGGCAGCTAGCAATTGGAAGAGATGGATTCCGAGTCCAGCAGAGACATAATGAAGCATTCACCGAGGCTGACATGCATCTCTTGGGGAGAGTTTAGAAAAAATTTGAAAATTTTCAAAATTTTCGAAAAATCTAAAAATGCTGGAAATTGTCTGAAAAGCGCACAAAACCGAAATTTTTTGAAAATTTAGAAAAAAATTTTAAAGGTGGAATTTTTCAAAATATTTTGTTTTATGCGCTTTTCAGACAATTTCCAGCATTTTTTGGTTTTTCGAAAATTTTCGAAATTTCTTTCAAAATTCTCCACAACTGATGCAAGCAGAACCGTTCGCTCTCGCACTGTCTCGGATGTACTGTGTGTCTAACGAACGCAGTCTGGGCCTCACACGGTCTCTGACGTGCCGTCTCCGAGAATCCCAGGTATTGCAGTCAACACATAAAGCAGAGATCGAGACGTTCATAGACACGATCGGTCACATACGTGTCCTGCAAAGGCCGGTTGGTGCAGACACCGAGGCAGCTAGCAATTTGAAGAGATAGATGCCGAGTCCGGCAGAGACAGGATGAGGCTTTCACCGAGGCTGGCATGCATCTCTTGGGGAGAGTTTAGAAAAAATTTGAAAATTTTCAAAACATTCGAAAAATCAAAAAATGCTGGAAATTGTCTGAAAAGCGCACAAAACCGAAATTTTTTGAAAATTTAGAAAAAATTTTAAAGGTGGAATTTTTCAAAAAATTTTGTTTTATGCGCTTTTCAGACAATTTCCAGCATTTTTTGGTTTTTCGAAAATTTTCGAAATTTCTTTCAAAATTCTCCACAACTGATGCAAGCAGAACCGTTCGCTCTCGCACTGTCTCGGATGTACTGTGTGTCTAACGAACGCGGTCTGGGCCTCACACGGTCTCTGACGTGCCGTCTCCGAGAATCCCAGGTATTGCAGTCAACACATAAAGCAGAGATCGAGACGTTCATAGACACGATCGGTCACATACGTGTCCTGCAAAGGCCGGTTGGTGCAGACACCGAGGCAGCTAGCAATTGGAAGAGATAGAGGCCGAGTCCGGCAGAGACAGGATGAGGCATTCACCGAGGCTGGCATGCATCTCTTGGGGAGAGTTTAGAAAAAATTTGAAAATTTTCAATATTTTCGAAAAATCAAAAAATGCTGAAAATTGTCTGAAAAGCGCACAAAACCGAAATTTTTTAAAAATTTAGAAAAAAAATTTAAAGGTGGAATTTTTCAAAAAAAATTTGTTTTATGCGCTTTTCAGACAATTTCCAGCATTTTTTTGTTTTTCGAAAATTTTCGAAATTTCTTTCAAAATTCTCCCCAACTGATGCAAGCAGAACCGTTCGCTCTCGCACTGTCTCGGATGTACTGTGTGTCTAACGAACGCGGTCTGGGCCTCACACGGTCTCTGACGTGCCGTCTCTGAGAAGACCAGGTATTGCAGTCAACACGTAAGGCAGAGATCGAGACGTTCATAGACACGATCGGTCACATACGTGTCCTGCAAAGGCCGGTTGGTGCAGACACCGAGGCAGCTAGCAATTGGGAGAGATGGAGTCCGAGTCCAGCAGAGACATAATGAAGCATTCACCGAGGCTGACATGCATCTCTTGGGGAGAGTTTAGAAAAAATTTGAAAATTTTAAAATTTTCGAAAAATCAAAAAATGCTGGAAATTGCCTGAAACGCGCACAAAACCGAAATTTTTTGAAAATTTAGAAAAAAATTTTAAAGGTGGAATTTTTCAAAATATTTTGTTTTATGCGCTTTTCAGACAATTTCCAGCATTTTTTGGTTTTTCGAAAATTTTCGAAATTTCTTTCAAAATTCTCCACAACTGATGCAAGCAGAACCGTTCGCTCTCGCACTGTCTCGGATGTACTGTGTGTCTAACGAACGCGGTCTGGGCCTCACACGGTCTCTGACGTGCCGTCTCTGAGAAGACCTGGTATTGCAGTCAACTCGTAAGGCAGAGATCGAGACGTTCATAGACACGATCGGTCACATACGTGTCCTGCAAAGGCCGGTTGGTGCAGACACCGAGGCAGCTAGCAATTGGAAGAGATAGAGGCCGAGTCCGGCAGAGACAGGATGAGGCATTCACCGAGGCTGGCATGCATCTCTTGGGGAGAGTTTAGAAAAAATTTGAAAATTTTCAAAATTTTCGAAAAATCAAAAAATGCTGGAAATTGTCTGAAACGCGCACAAAACCGAAATTTTTTAAAAATTTAAAAAAAAAATTTAAATGTCGAATTTTTCAAAAAAATTTGTTTTATGCACTTTTCAGACAATTTCCAGCATTTTTTGGTTTTTTGAAAATTTTCGAAATTCGTTTCAAAATTCTACCCAACTGATGCAAGCAGAACCGTTCACTCCCGCACTGTCTCGGATGTACTGTGTGTCTAACGAACGCGGTCTGGGCCTCACACGGTCTCTGACGTGCCGTCTCCGAGAATCCCAGGTATTGCAGTCAACACATAAAGCAGAGATCGAGACGTTCATAGACACGATCGGTCACATACGTGTCCTGCAAAGGCCGGTTGGTGCAGACACCGAGGCAGCTAGCAATTGGAAGAGATAGAGGCCGAGTCCGGCAGAGACAGGATGAGGCATTCACCGAGGCTGGCATGCATCTCTTGGGGAGAGTTTAGAAAAAATTTGAAAATTTTCAATATTTTCGAAAAATCAAAAAATGCTGAAAATTGTCTGAAAAGCGCACAAAACCGAAATTTTTTAAAAATTTAGAAAAAAAATTTAAAGGTGGAATTTTTCAAAAAAAATTTGTTTTATGCGCTTTTCAGACAATTTCCAGCATTTTTTGGTTTTTCGAAAATTTTCGAAATTTCTTTCAAAATTCTCCACAACTGATGCAAGCAGAACCGTTCGCTCTCGCACTGTCTCGGATGTACTGTGTGTCTAACGAACGCGGTCTGGGCCTCACACGGTCTCTGACGTGCCGTCTCTGAGAAGACCAGGTATTGCAGTCAACACGTAAGGCAGAGATCGAGACGGGCATAGACAGGGTCGGTCACATACGAGTCCGTCAAAGGCCGGTTGGGGCAGACACCGAGGCAGCTAGCAATTGGAAGAGATAGCGGCCGAGTCCAGCAGAGACAGGATGAGGCTTTCACCGAGGCTGGCATGCATCTCTTGGGGAGAGTTTAGAAAAAATTTGAAAATTTTCAAAACATTCGAAAAATCAAAGAATGCTGGAAATTGTCTGAAAAGCGCACAAAACCGAAATTTTTTGAAAATTTAGAAAAAATTTTAAAGGTGGAATTTTTCCAAAAATTTTGTTTTATGCGCTTTTCAGACAATTTCCAGCATTTTTTGGTTTTTCGAAAATTTTCGAAATTTCTTTCAAAATTCTCCCCAAATGATGCAAGCAGAACCGTTCGCTCTCGCACTGTCTCGGATGTACTGTGTGTCTAACGAACGCGGTCTGGGCCTGACACGGTCTCTGACGTGCCGTCTCCGAGAATCCCAGGTATTGCAGTCAACACGTAAAGCAGAGATCGAGACGTTCATAGACACGATCGGTCACATACGTGTCCTGCAAAGGCCGGTTGGTGCAGACACCGAGGCAGCTAGCAATTGGAAGAGATAGAGGCCGAGTCCGGCAGAGACAGGATGAGGCATTCACCGAGGCTGGCATGCATCTCTTGGGGAGAGTTTAGAAAAAATTTGAAAATTTTCAAAATTTTCGAAAAATCAAAAAATGCTGGAAATTGTCTGAAAAGCGCACAAAACCGAAATTTTTTAAAAATTTAGAAAAAAATTTAAAGGTGGAATTTTTCAAAAAATTTTGTTTTATGCGCTTTTCAGACAATTTCCAGGATTTGTTGGTTTTTCGAAAATTTTCGAATTTTCTTTCAAAATTCTCCCCAACTGATGCAAGCAGAACCGTTCGCTCTCGCACTGTCTCGGATGTACTGTGTGTCTAACGAACGCGGTCTGGGCCTCACACGGTCTCTGACGTGCCGTCTCTGAGAAGCCCAGTTATTGCTGTGAACACGTAAGGCAGAGATCGAGACGGGCATAGACACCATTGGTCACATACGTGTCCTGCAAAGGCCGGTTGGTGCAGACACCGAGGCAGCTAGCAATTGGGAGAGATGGAGTCCTAGTCCAGCAGAGACATAATGAAGCATTCACCGAGGCTGACATGCATCTCTTGGGGAGAGTTTAGAAAAAATTTGAAAATTTTCAAAATTTTCGAAAAATCTAAAAATGCTGGAAATTGTCTGAAAAGCGCACAAAACCGAAATTTTTTGAAAATTTAGAAAAAAAATTTAAAGGTGGAATTTTTCAAAAAATTTTGTTTTATGCGCTTTTCAGACAATTTCCAGCATTTTTTGGTTTTTCGAAAATATTCGAAATTCGTTTCAAAATTCTACCCAACTGATGCAAGCAGAACCGTTCACTCTCGCACTGTCTCGGATGTACTGTGTGTCTAACGAACGCGGTCTGGGCCTCACACGGTCTCTGACGTGCCGTCTCTGAGAAGCCCAGTTATTGCTGTGAACACGTAAGGCAGAGATGGAGACGGGCATAGACACCATTGGTCACATACGTGTCCTGCAAAGGCCGGTTGGTGCAGACACCGAGGCAGCTAGCAATTGGAAGAGATAGAGGCCGAGTCCGGCAGAGACAGGATGAGGCATTCACCGAGGCTGGCATGCATCTCTTGGGGAGAGTTTAGAAAAAATTTGAAAATTTTCAAAATTTTCGAAAAATCAAAAAATGCTGGAAATTGTCTGAAACGCGCACAAAACCGAAATTTTTTAAAAATTTAGAAAAAAAATTTAAAGGTGGAATTTTTCAAAAAATTTTGTTTTATGGGCTTTTCAGACAATTTCCAGCATTTTTTGGTTTTTCGAAAATTTTCGAAATTTCTTTCAAAATTCTCCCCAACTGATGCAAGCAGAACCGTTCCCTCTCGCACTGTCTCGGATGTACTGTGTGTCTAACGAACGCGGTCTGGGCCTCACACGGTCTCTGACGTGCCGTCTCTGAGAAGCCCAGTTATTGCTGTCAACACGTTTGGCAGAGATCGAGACGGGCATAGACACCATTGGTCACATACGTGTCCTGCAAAGGCCGGTTGGTGCAGACACCGAGGCAGCTAGCAATTGGGAGAGATGGAGTCCGAGTCCAGCAGAGACATAATGAAGCATTCACCGATGCTGACATGCATCTCTTGGGGAGAGTTTAGAAAAAATTTGAAAATTTTCAAAATTTTCGAAAAATCTAAATATGCTGGAAATTGTCTGAAAAGCGCACAAAACCGAAATTTTTTGAAAATTTAGAAAAAAATTTTAAAGGTGGAATTTTTCAAAACATTTTGTTTTGTGCGCTTTTCAGACAATTTCCAGCATTTTTTGGTTTTTCGAAAATTTTCGAAATTCGTTTCAAAATTCTACCCAACTGATGCAAGCAGAACCGTTCACTCTCGCACTGTCTCGGATGTACTGTGTGTCTAACGACCGCGGTCTGGGCCTCACACGGTCTCTGACGTGCCGTCTCTGAGAAGCCCAGTTATTGCTGTGAACACGTAAGGCAGAGATAGAGACGGGCATAGAAACCATTGGTCACATACGTGTCCTGCAAAGGCCGGTTGGTGCAGACACCGAGGCAGCTAGCAATTGGGAGAGATGGAGTCCGAGTCCAGCAGAGACATAATGAAGCATTCACCGAGGCTGACATGCATCTCTTGGGGAGAGTTTAGAAAAAATTTGAAAATTTTCAAAATTTTCGAAAAATCTAAAAATGCTGGAAATTGTCTGAAAAGCGCACAAAACCGAAATTTTTTGAAAATTTAGAAAAAAAATTTGAAGGTGGAATTTTTCAAAATATTTTGTTTTATGCGCTTTTCAGACAATTTCCAGCATTTTTTGGTTTTTCGAAAATTTTCGAAATTTCTTTCAAAATTCTCTACAACTGATGCAAGCAGAACCGTTCGCTCTCGCACTGTCTCGGATGTACTGTGTGTCTAACGAACGCGGTCTGGGCCTCACACGCTCTCTGACGTGCCGTCTCTGAGAAGACCAGGTATTGCAGTCAACACGTAAGGCAGAGATCGAGACGGGCATAGACAGGGTCGGTCACATACGAGTCCTGCAAAGGCCGGTTGGTGCAGACACCGAGGCAGCTAGCAATTGGAAGAGATAGAGGCCGAGTCCGGCAGAGACAGGATGAGGCATTCACCGAGGGTGGCATGCATCTCTTGGGGAGAGTTTAGAAAAAAATTGAAAATTTTCAAAATATTCGAAAAATCAAAAAATGCTGGAAATTGTCTGAAAAGCGCACAAAACAGAAATTTTTTGAAAATTTAGAAAAAAATTTAAATATGGAATTTTTCAAAAAATTTTGTTTTATGCGCTTTTCAGACAATTTCCAGCACTTTTTGGTTTTTCGAAAATTTTCGAAATTCCTTTCAAAATTCTCCCCAACTGATGCAAGCAGAACCGTTCGCTCTCGCACTGTCTCGGATGTACTGTGTGTCTAACGAACGCGGTCTGGGCCTCACACGGTCTCTGACGTGCCGTCTCTGAGAAGACCAGGTATTGCAGTCAACACGTAAGGCAGAGATCGAGACGTTCATAGACACGATCGGTCACATACGTGTCCTGCAAAGGCCGGTTGGTGCAGACACCGAGGCAGCTAGCAATTGGAAGAGATAGAGGCCGAGTCCGGCAGAGACAGGATGAGGCATTCACCGAGGCTGGCATGCATCTCTTGGGGAGAGTTTAGAAAAAATTTGAAAATTTTCAAAATTTTCGAAAAATTAAAAAATGCTGGAAATTGTCTGAAACGCGCACAAAACCGAAATTTTTTAAAAATTTAGAAAAAAAATTTAAAGGTGGAATTTTTCAAAAAATTTTGTTTTATGCGCTTTTCAGACAATTTCCAGCATTTTTTGGTTTTTCGAAAATTTTCGAAATTCGTTTCAAAATTCTACCCAACTGATGCAAGCAGAACCGTTCACTCTCGCACTGTCTCGGATGTACTGTGTGTCTAACGAACGCGGTCTGGGTCTCACACGGTCTCTGACGTGCCGTCTCTGAGAAGCCCAGTTATTGCTGTGAACACGTAAGGCAGAGATCGAGAAGGGCATAGACACCATTGGTCACATAAGTGTCCTGCAAAGGCCGGTTGGTGCAGACACCGAGGCAGCTAGCAATTGGGAGAGATGGAGTCCGAGTCCAGCAGAGACATAATGAAGCATTCACCGAGGCTGACATGCATCTCTTGGGGAGAGTTTAGAAAAAATTTGAAAATTTTCAAAATTTTCGAAAAATCTAAAAATGCTGGAAATTGTCTGAAAAGCGCACAAAACCGAAATTTTTTGAAAATTTAGAAAAAAATTTTAAAGGTGGAATTTTTCAAAATATTTTGTTTTATGCGCTTTTCAGACAATTTCCAGCATTTTTTGGTTTTTCGAAAATTTTCGAAATTTCTTTCAAAATTCTCCACAACTGATGCAAGCAGAACCGTTCGCTCTCGCACTGTCTCGGATGTACTGTGTTACTAACGAACGCGGTCTGGGCCTCACACGGTCTCTGACGTGCCGTCTCTGAGAAGACCAGGTATTGCAATCAACACGTAAAGCAGAGATCGAGACGTTCATAGACACGATCGGTCACATACGTGTCCTGCAAAGGCCGGTTGGTGCAGACACCGAGGCAGCTAGCAATTGGAAGAGATAGAGGTCGAGTCCGGCAGGGACAGGATGAGGCATTCACCGAGGCTGGCATGCATCTCTTGGGGAGAGTTTAGAAAAAAATTGAAAATTTTCAAAATTTTCGAAAAATCAAAAAATGCTGGAAATTGTCTGAAAAGCGCACAAAACCGAAATTTTTTAAAAATTTAGAAAAAAAATTTAAAGGTGGAACTTTTCAAAAAATTTTGTTTTATGCGCTTTTCAGACAATTTAAAGCATTTGTTGGTTTTTCGAAAATTTTCGAATTTTCTTTCAAAATTCTCCCCAACTGATGCAAGCAGAACCGTTCACTCTCGCACTGTCTCGGATGTACTGTGTGTCTAACGAACGCGGTCTGGGCCTCACACGGTCTCTGACGTGCCGTCTCTGAGAAGCCCAGTTATTGCTGTGAACACGTAAGGCAGAGATCGAGACGGGCATAGACACCATTGGACACATAAGTGTCCTGCAAAGGCCGGTTGGTGCAGACACCGAGGCAGCTAGCAATTGGGAGAGATGGAGTCCGAGTCCAGCAGAGACATAATGAAGCATTCACCGAGGCTGACATGCATCTCTTGGGGAGAGTTTAGAAAAAATTTGAAAATTTTCAAAATTTTCGAAAAATCTAAAAATGCTGGAAATTGTCTGAAAAGCGCACAAAACCGAAATTTTTTGAAAATTTAGAAAAAAATTTTAAAGGTGGAATTTTTCAAAATATTTTGTTTTATGCGCTTTTCAGACAATTTCCAGCATTTTTTGGTTTTTCGAAAATTTTCGAAATTTCTTTCAAAATTCTCCACAACTGATGCAAGCAGAACCGTTCGCTCTCGCACTGTCTCGGATGTACTGTGTGTCTAACGAACGCGGTCTGGGCCTCACACGGTCTCTGACGTGCCGTCTCTGAGAAGACCAGGTATTGCAGTCAACACGTAAGGCAGAGATCGAGACGGGCATAGACAGGGTCGGTCACATACGAGTCCTGCAAAGGCCGGTTGGTGCAGACACTTAGGCAGCTAGCAATTGGAAGTGATAGAGGCCGAGTCCGGCAGAGACAGGATGAGGCATTCACCGAGGCTGGCATGCATCTCTTGGGGAGAGTTTAGAAAAAATTTGAAAATTTTCAAAATTTTCGAAAAATCAAAAAATGCTGGAAATTGTCTGAAACGCGCACAAAACCGAATTTTTTTAAAAATTTAGAAAAAAAATTTAAAGGTGGAATTTTTAAAAAATTTTGTTTTATGCGCTTTTCAGACAATTTCCAGCATTTTTTGGTTTTTCGAAAATTTTCGAAATTCGTTTCAAAATTCTACCCAACTGATGCAAGCAGAACCGTTCACTCTCGCACTGTCTCGGATGTACTGTGTGTCTAACGAACGCGGTCTGGGCCTGACACGGTCTCTGACGTGCCGTCTCCGAGAATCCCAGGTATTGCAATCAACACGTAAAGCAGAGATCGAGACGTTCATAGACACGATCGGTCACATACGTGTCCTGCAAAGGCCGGTTGGTGCAGACACCGAGGCAGCTAGCAATTGGAAGAGATAGAGGTCGAGTCCGGCAGGGACAGGATGAGGCATTCACCGAGGCTGGCATGCATCTCTTGGGAAGAGTTTAGAAAAAAATTGAAAATTTTCAAAATTTTCGAAAAATCAAAAAATGCTGGAAATTGTCTGAAAAGCGCACAAAACCGAAATTTTTTAAAAATTTAGAAAAAAAATTTAAAGGTGGAACTTTTCAAAAAATTTTGTTTTATGCGCTTTTCAGACAATTTCCAGCATTTGTTGGTTTTTCGAAAATTTTCGAATTTTCTTTCAAAATTCTCCCCAACTGATGCAAGCAGAACCGTTCAC
The DNA here is from genome assembly GCF_977971745.1 of Zootermopsis nevadensis. Lineage (NCBI taxonomy): Eukaryota > Metazoa > Arthropoda > Insecta > Blattodea > Termopsidae > Zootermopsis > Zootermopsis nevadensis. The sequence goes on from NW_028259142.1 coordinate 14,294,485, forward strand.
TCTCGCACTGTCTCGGATGTACTGTGTGTCTAACGAACGCGGTCTGGACCTCACACGGTCTCTGACGTGCCGTCTCTGAGAAGCCCAGTTATTGCTGTGAACACGTAAGGCAGAGATCGAGACTGGCATAGACACCATTGGTCACATACGTGTCCTGCAAAGGCCGGTTGGTGCAGACACCGAGGCACCTAGCAATTGGGAGAGATGGAGTCCGAGTCCAGCAGAGACATAATGAAGCATTCACCGAGGCTGACATGCATCTCTTGGGGAGAGTTTAGAAAAAAATTGAAAATTTTCAAAATTTTCGAAAAATCTAAAAATGCTGGAAATTGTCTGAAAAGCGCACAAAACCGAATTTTTTTGAAAATTTAGAAAAAAAATTTCAAGGTGGAATTTTTCAAAAAATTTTGTTTTATGCGCTTTTCAGACAATTTCCAGCATTTTTTGGTTTTTCGAAAATTTTCGAAATTTCTTTCAAAATTATCCACAACTGATGCAAGCAGAACCGTTCACTCTCGCACTGTCTCGGATGTACTGTGTGTCTAACGAACGCGGTCTGGGCCTCACACGGTCTCTGACGTGCCGTCTCTGAGAAGACCAGTTATTGCTGTGAACACGTAAGGCAGAGATCGAGACGGGCATAGACACCATTGGTCACATACGTGTCCTGCAAAGGCCGGTTGGTGCAGACACCGAGGCAGCTAGCAATTGGGAGAGATGGAGTCCGAGTCCAGCAGAGACATAATGAAGCATTCACCGAGGCTGACATGCATCTCTTGGGGAGAGTTTAGAAAAAATTTGAAAATTTTCAAAATTTTCGAAAAATCTAAAAATGCTGGAAATTGTCTGAAAAGCGCACAAAACCGAAATTTTTTGAAAATTTAGAAAAAAATTTTAAAGGTGGAATTTTTCAAAAAATTTTGTTTTATGCGCTTTTCAGACAATTTCCAGCATTTTTTGGCTTTTCGAAAATTTTCGAAATTTCTTTCAAAATTCTCCACAACTGATGCAAGCAGAACCGATCGCTCTCGCACTGTCTCGGATGTACTGTGTGTCTAACGAACGCGGTCTGGGCCTCACACGGTCTCTGACGTGCCGTCTCTGAGAAGACCAGGTATTGCAGTCAACACGTAAGGCAGAGATCGAGACGTTCATAGACACGATCGGTCACATACGTGTCCTGCAAAGGCCGGTTGGTGCAGACACCGAGGCAGCTAGCAATTGGAAGAGATAGAGGCCGAGTCCGGCAGAGACAGGATGAGGCATTCACCGAGGCTGGCATGCATCTCTTGGGGAGAGTTTAGAAAAAATTTGAAAATTTTCAAAATTTTCGAAAAATCAAAAAATGCTGGAAATTGTCTGAAACGCGCACAAAACCGAAATTTTTTAAAAATTTAGAAAAAAAATTTAAAGGTGGAATTTTTCAAAAAAAATTTGTTTTATGCGCTTTTCAGACAATTTCCAGCATTTTTTGGTTTTTCGAAAATTTTCGAAATTCGTTTCAAAATTCTACCCAACTGATGCAAGCAGAACCGTTCACTCTCGCACTGTCTCGGATGTACTGTGTGTCTAACGAACGCGGTCTGGGCCTCACACGGTCTCTGACGTGCCGTCTCTGAGAAGCCCAGTTATTGCTGTGAACACGTAAGGCAGAGATCGAGACGGGCATAGACACCACTGGTCACATACGTGTCCTGCAAAGGCCGGTTGGTGCAGACACCGAGGCAGCTAGCAATTGGGAGAGATGGAGTCCGAGTCCAGCAGAGACATAATGAAGCATTCACCGAGGCTGACATGCATCTCTTGGGGAGAGTTTAGAAAAAATTTGAAAATTTTCAAAATTTACGAAAAATCTAAAAATGCTGGAAATTGTCTGAAAAGCGCACAAAACCGAAATTTTTTGAAAATTTAGAAAAAAAATTTCAAGGTGGAATTTTTCAAAATATTTTGTTTTATGCGCTTTTCAGACAATTTCCAGCATTTTTTGGTTTTTCGAAAATTTTCGAAATTTCTTTCAAAATTCTCCACAACTGATGGAAGCAGAACCGTTCGCTCTCGCACTGTCTCGGATGTACTGTGTGTCTAACGAACGCGGTCTGGGCCTCACACGGTCTCTGACGTGCCGTCTCTGAGAAGACCAGGTATTGCAGTCAACACGTAAGGCAGGGATCGAGACAGGCATAGACAGGGTCGGTCACATACGAGTCCTGCAAAGGCCGGTTGGTGCATACACCGAGGCAGCTAGCAATTGGAAGAGATAGAGGCCGAGTCCGGCAGAGACAGGATGAGGCTTTCACCGAGGCTGGCATGCATCTCTTGGGGAGAGTTTAGAAAAAATTTGAAATTTTTCAAAATATTCGAAAAATCAAAAAATGCTGGAAATTGTCTGAAAAGCGCACAAAACCGAAATTTTTTGAAAATTTAGAAAAAATTTTAAAGGTGGAATTTTTCAAAAAAAATTGTTTTATGCGCTTTTCAGACAATTTCCAGCATTTTTTGGTTTTTCGAAAATTCTTTCAAAATTCTCCCCAACTGATGCAAGCAGAACCGTTCGCTCTCGCACTGTCTCGGATATACTGTGTGTCTAACGAACGCGGTCTGGGCCTCACACGGTCTCTGACGTGCCGTCTCCGAGAATCCCAGGTATTGCAGTCAACACGTAAAGCAGAGATCGAGACGGGCATAGACACAATCGGTCACATACGTGTCCTGAAAAGGCCGGTTGGTGCAGACAACGAGGCAGCTAGCAATTGGAAGAGATAGAGGTCGAGTCCGGCAGAGACAGGATGAGGCATTCACCGAGGCTGGCATGCATCTCTTGGGGAGAGTTTAGAAAAATTTGAAAATTTTCAAAATTTTCGAAAAATCAAAGAATGCTGGAAATTGTCTGAAAAGCGCACAAAACCGAAATTTTTTGAAAATTTAGAAAAAAAATTTAAAGGTGGAATTTTTCAAAAAAATTTATTTTATGCGCTTTTCAGACAATTTCCAGCATTTTTTGGTTTTTCGAAAATTTTTGAAATTTCTTTCAAAATTCTCCCCAACTGATGCAAGCAGAACCGTTCGCTCTCGCACTGTCTCGGATGTACTGTGTGTCTAACGAACGCGGTCTGGGCCTCACACGGTCTCTGACGTGCCGTCTCCGAGAATCCCAGGTATTGCAGTCAACACGTAAGGCAGAGATCGAGACGGGCATAGAGAGGGTCGGTCACATACGTGTCCTGCAAAGGCCGGTTGCTGCAGACACCGAGGCAGCTAGCAATTGGAAGAGATAGAGGCCGAGTCCGGCAGAGACAGAATGAGGCATTCACCGAGGCTGGCATGCATCTCTTGGGGAGAGTTTAGAAAAAATTTGAAAATTTTCAAAATTTTCGAAAAATCAAAGAATGCTGGAAATTGTCTGAAAAGCGCACAAAACCGAAATTTTTTGAAAATTTAGGAAAAAAATTTAAAGGTGGAATTTTTCAAAAAATTTTGTTTTATGCGCTTTTCAGACAATTTCCAGCATTTTTTTGTTTTTCGAAAATTTTCGAAATTTCTTTCAAAATTCTCCCCAACTGATGCAAGCAGAACCGGTCGCTGTCGCACTATCTCGGATGTACTGTGTCTCTAACGAACGCGGTCTGGGCCTCACACGGTCTTTGAGAAGCCCAGGTACTGCAGTCAACACGTAACGCAAAGATCGAGACGGGCATAGACACGGTCGGTCTCATACGACTCCTGCAAATAGCGGTTGGTGCAGACACCGAGGCAGCTAGCAATTGGGAGCGATGGAGACCGAGTCTGGCAGAGACAGAATGAGGCATTCACCGAGGCTGGCATGCATCTCTTGGGGAGAATTTAGAAAAAAATTGAAAATTTTCGAAAAAACAAAAAATTCTGGAAATTGTCTGTAAAGCGCACAAATCCGAAATTTTTTGAAAATATTGAAAAAAATGGTTAAGGTGGAATTTTTCAAAAAAATTTGTTTTATGCGGTTTTCAGATAATTTCTAGCATTTTTTTTGGTTTTCGAAAATTTTCGAAATTTCTTTCAAAATTCTCCCCAACTGATGCAAGCAGAACCGTTCGCTCTCGCACTGTCTCTGATGTACTGTGTGTCTAACGAACGCGGTCTGGGCCTCACACGGTCTATGACGTGCCGTCTTTGAGAAGACCAGGTACTGCAGTCAACACGTAAGGCAGAGATCGAGACGGGCATAGACATGGTCGGTCACATACGAGTCCTGCAAAGGCCGGTTGTTGCAGACACCGAATTAGCCAGCAATTGGGAGAGACAGAGACCGAGTCTGGCAGAGACATAATGTGGCATTCACCGAGGCTGTCATGCATCTCTTGCGGAGTGTTTAGAAAAATTTGAAAATTTTCGAAAAATCGAAAATTGCTGGAAATTATCTGAAAAGCTCACAAAACCAAATTTGAAAATTTTGAAAAATTTTGAAAGTGGAATTTTTCAAAAAATTTGTTTTGTGCGCCGTTCAGACAGTTTTTTTCTTGTTCAAAATTTTGCTTAATAGATATCTAGTAAGGCGTGTATCGACTGTGCGCGGCTGCTGCGCGAGGCTTTGTTCGTTGCTTTGCGCGCAAATTCGATACCATGTTGCCACGCTTGGCAGAACGAACACTGTCGCTCTCGAACTTGGCGCGCGTCGAGCCAAATTGGAGCGGTTCTTTGTCCCGCGGCAATGGGATTTCAGCGTGCTGTTCTCTCTCAGTTGAGACAGTCTTGTGGCGTTCCGTCGTAGCAAAATGGAGAATGAAATGTGTGTAGCTCTCATACATATTAATAAATCTAAAGAGGTGTTGTGAAATTCAAAAAATTTTAATTACCATAACAAAAGTAAACTCTTGGCTCGATCAATGAGGTTATGTGTTCGAAATCCGATAATGACGTTCGAGTAAATTTTTTAACTGTATCCTCCACTAATTCAAATGTCATATTTCCATATTGCACTCGCTGACGATACAATTCCTTAATCCACCAACGCACTTTTCGTTTCGGTTTCTTATTTGCTTCCATAATGTTGAACATCAACATAAAGGCAGCCGTTGCACGTGCTGTATTCATGGTGATCTTGCGAGAACTGACGAACAGCTTCGATCAACAGCCGAACACGGCTGCCGCGCTCGATGCTGGTAACCTCGAACACGGATTTAAACAATAAACGAACGAACGAGTTTGCCGCGCACGAACAGCTGCGCGCGGCAGCCGCGCGCAGTCGATACACGGCTGTAGAATCGATCTCTGCGGGACCAGGATCTACTACACGTGGTCTCTGCATGGCTCGGTCTCTATTTCATCCGATCTCCGCCGCAATTAGTGTCATCTTCACACGATCTACGCCGTACTCGGTTTCTGCCTCACATGGTCTCTGACGGGCTCGGTCTTTGCAAGGAGGGCCCTGCAGTGTTCGTGTCATACAGAGAAAATTTCTAGCAGAGAGTCTTGCTGAGGCAGAGTCCGTCAGTTACACGGTACTGCAGAGGCGGTATTCGACAGAAACCGATTCTGGAAGAAATGGTTAGGAAGAATTTTGAAAAATTTCAGATTTTTCGAAAAATTAAAAAATGCTGGAAATTGTCCAAAAAGCGCATAAAACTATTTTTTTAAAAATATTAATTTAAAAAAAAATTAAATTGTTTCGTCAATTTTTTTGGTTTTGTGCGCCGTTCAGACAGTTTCCAACAATATTTGATATTTTGAAAATTTTGAAATTTTTTTCAAAATTTTGCCTAACCGATATCTAGCAGAGTCGATCTCTGCGGGTCCAGGCTCTACCACACCTTGCCTCTGCATGGCTGGGTCTCTACCTCAACCGGTCTCTGCCGGACTCAGTCTCATCCTCACACGATCTACGCCGAACTCGGTTTCTGCCTCACACGGTCTTTGACGGTCTCGGTCTTTGTTGTAATGTTTTACTTTTTTGTAGGTTGTATTAGGTTAGGTCATATTTATGACAAGGACACGCCTATATCTACCCTAGAGTATGCCGAACAGTGGCGTTTGATATTTCAAGGTCATTTATATGCATGCAATTTTGTACTGAACGGTTAATCTGTGAATGGCCATATACATATCGAGTTGAAGTAATGGTTAATTCATTGTCATGTCCAGTGAGACAATAAAGAGTATGTCAAAAGTAGCAGCATGTCTTTGGAGAATTGTAACCGTTTTACGTGCTACGAAAATATGCTGATATCAGCAGATATCTTTAGTGTGTATCATCAAGTTTTGTTTGTTTGTTTGTTGTAGTACTTTACAATGCCGCTGAGAACGCTTCTGAACTGTGGAAATGAAAATGGAGACTTATATTCTCGAGGAAAGAGCACAATGCGTGTTCTCGTTCGAAGAAACGAAGAGTGCAACTTAATTTTAGCAAGATGGTGCACCTCCTCACTTCTGTCCAGATGTTGAGCATATTTGGATCTCCACTTCTCAGGTCGGTGGATTAACCGAGCATGTCCAATCGCTTGGCCACCTCGTTCACAGGATCTCACACCAGCATATCTTTTCCTGCGTGGATACACTAAGGATCATGTTTATCACCCACCCTTACCCAACGATCTTAGAGAATTACGGAAGAGGATTCGTTTGTTCGAACCAGAACACACATTACACGGTTACAGTTCTCCAAAGATGTGCAGCTACTTTTGACTTACCTGTACATAGTTCTGACCGTAATTCATTGTGTTACTTATTGCTATTTCTTACCTTACAATTCTGTTGGGCTCGTAACCAGAACTAGCTACAATAATGACTTTAGGTTCTGCATGTTCTATGCGTGCCCGAACCTCACGTGCTGCGAAACCTACAACAAAGAAACTATACTTCAGGATCTGTAGCAAAATTCGAGTAGGTAAATGTGTATCTGAGTCATTCTTCATCAAGAACGGTCTAAAACAAGGAGATGCTTTATCTCCTTTGCTCTTTAACTTGCGCTAGAATACGCCAGCAGGAAAGTCCAAGATAGGCAGGAGGGTTTGCAGTTGAATGGGACACATCAGTTATCGGCATATGCTGGTGATGTTAATTTATTGGGAGACGACATAAATACAATGAGGAACACAGACGTTTTACTAGAGGCTAGTAAACAGGTGGGTCTAGAAGTAAATTCAGAAAAAAACTAAATACATGTTAGTATCTCGTCAGCAGACAGGCGGGCAGAATTATCTTAGGGTGGCCAATAAATCCTTTGAAAGTGTTACAAAGTTCAAATATTTGGGAACAACAATAACAAATCAAAATGATACTCATAAGGAAGTTAGGAGGAGACTAAATCCCTGAAATGCTTGCTACTTCTCTGTTCAAAATATTTTGTCTTCCCGTCTGATTTCTAAGAACCTGAAAATTAAAGTATACAAAACAATAATTTTGCCTGCTGTTTTGTATGGGTGCGAAACATGGTCTTTCACTCTGCGGGAGGAGCATAGACTGCAGGTGTTTGAGAATAGGGTGTTGAGGAGGATATTTGGGCCTAGGAGAGAAGACTACATAATGTCGAACTTAAAAATTTATACTCCTCCCCCAGCATTGTCAGGGTGATTAAGTCGAGAATAATGAGATGGGCGGGACATGTAGCGCGCATGGATGGGACAAGAGGTGTGCACCGGGTACTGGTTGGGAAACCTGAAGGGAAGAGACCGCTGGGGAGACCTAGACGTAGATGGGAGGATAATGTCAGGCGGGATCTATGGGAGATAAGAGTTGAAGTAGACTGAATTTTGTTGGCCCAGGACAGGGGTCCGGTGGAAGGCCTTTTTTAACTCGGTGATGAACCTTCGGGTTCGGTAAGCCATCTAGTTAGTTAGTTAGTATTATAGTGCATCCATTATGACGTAATTACTGTCAGACATTCAGCAGACAGGTCAAATTCTGGCGAACATGTTACATTTGTTACACTTGCATACATTTTATAACTTGTTATTTTCTTCCATCCACACCTTGGCGTCCCAAATTGCTTTTTTCTTTCGGGTTTTCCTACTAAAATTGTGATGAATATTTTCAACTCTCACATATGTATACTATGCCAAGTTTAATTGATTCTCCTTGATAATGATTATGATATTTGGTGGACAGTTCAAAGTGTATACAAACCACAAAGTTCCTTGTTATGTATCTTGTATCTAAAATTTCTGACTTAACCTTGTACACAATAAAACAAGTAAAAGAGAACATACCACCAAACACCACAGAATGTATAGCTCCAAGTCTGACAGTTGCCAGCATGGCTATAATGGCCTCGGGTATCATAGGCATGTAGACAAGAACTCTGTCTCCACGAGAGACACCCATCTTGGCCAGCGCTCCAGCCAGTCGTGATACCTGGTGACGAGAAATTGTGAATTTCTGAGCTTTGTCTTTATACCTTTCAAACTGTCGTGACAAATACATGGAACTTCATTCATGGGTTTCAAACTTAAATGCATTCCTTATGCTACACAGCATTTTAAGAGAAGAAATTAGAATGATTTGTACATAGCTGAAAACAAGGAATGAATTCGCTCTTTTACTGCTCCAAATTTAAACTTTTCTATTCGCAGTATCTTGCGTTTAGAGCATTTGTTACTCTGTTAACTGGAACAGTATCTGCACTGTGTCACAGGCTTTGCATTTGCAATAGTAGTTGCTTATAGATAAGAATGACTAATGATAAATCCATTAAAAGGAATGGGTATGATACGATGGTCCCACACACGACGGTGCTAACCGTGCAAAAGTGGAATGCATAAGAAATGGAATAATATTGTATATATCAGTGTAAATGTGTGGACTTGGTTAAACTGACTCAGGACAGGGTGCAGAGATTGACTCTGTGAAAACGTTAAAAGAGTATTTGGGTTCAATAGTTCAGTGATAATCACCTTTTTTAAGAACTCTACTTCATGGAATTAGTTAAAATATTTTATTAATATTAATTATGAAAAAAATTCTTGATTATTTATACAAGTTTCTGTGCACATGATGTAACACATCAATCACTTTTCTTGTAATACAGAGACCCTAAACCTTGGGCATGTTAGATACTGGAATCAATAAAAAAATGTTTGAAAGATAAGAATACACTTTATATCTTAATTGCGTCATGTTTGTGTTATATCAATACATATATTTATTTTTCCAGTCTATACACAAAACTTGTTTTAAAATAATGTTGTTAAAATTATTTATAACATTTACAATATAAATTGCATTATGTTATATTTTATGGCGCTTTTCTGTGTCGTTACATTTATCACAGCGCTTTTGATTTCGACGACATGTTTCGATGTTTACCACATCATCATCAGGCTTATCAATTCATATATTTTTAAAAACTATTGTACATTTGTGCATTGCGTTTATTGATTTTTAATTTTCAGTCTGCAGTTTATCGTCTGTGGATATCAGACGTCCGACACATCACAATACAACCTGATAATGAACATCAAAATGCATACTCCAAATCAAGATGAAGACTGAAAATTAAAAATCAATAAACGCAATGCACAAATGTACAATAGTTTTTAAAAATATATGAATTGATAAGCCTGATGATGATGTGGTAAACATCGAAACATGTCGTCGAAATCAAAAGCGCTGTGATAAATGTAATATTATACGACACAGAAAAGCGCCATAAAATATAACATAATGCAATTTATATTGTAAATGTTATAAAAAAATTTAAACAACATTATTTTAAAACAAGTTTTGTGAATAGACTGGAAAAATAAATATATGTATTGATAAGAATACACTTACAGGATTATTTCATCTTAAGATACTTCAGACAATATTATGAATGAAAATGCTTACTTTGTCTTGTAATTCGAGGTAAGTGACGTGTCTGACGCTCTTTGTAACGGGGCTGTCGTGAATGAGGGCCACCTTTTCACCATGTCCAGCCAGAACATGTCTATCCACAGCGTTATAACAAGCATTCAGCTCTCCTCCCACAAACCTGAGAAAGGAAACAAATTGAGCCCTCAGTTGATCCCCTCTGGACTGACAGTTCCTCTCGTACTTTTATTTTCCCATTATAAGTAGGAGGGGCTTCTGTACGTGTTATGTAACAACGAAATCGAGCTTGTAAATACAGAACCAACTCAGTATAAACCTGTAAGACGTATCTTAGTTGAATCCTGTCTGGCGATGACATTCCAGTTAAAATTCTCACACAAATAATTCACAGAATATTATAATATAGACATAGTTCGTTCGGGATCATCTTATAAACCGAGAAGGCCCCTGAGAACGAAATGATGAAATAATCACTTATTCGTGTAATTTATAATGTACAAATAGGCCTACAAACAATTTTAAAACAACTCTTGCTAATTTTTCTGTAGTTGACTTCTCATATAGTGACCCCCCCCCCCCAAACAAATCATGAATACACACAAGTTACTTAATTGTTCCAACTAAAAAAATTAATTTTCTGTGAACAAAAATTCCACAAAGTCTAAAGGTTTCTGGCAGTGATGGTCATATTCTGTAAAAGTGGTATTTTGGACCTTGTCAATGATCTATATTTGAAATAAATCACGTTACAAAAGCGGGATTTTCTTCCATCTTTAGAGAAAAAAAAAACACGGACAGAAGAACTAGGTGGTGAGCTAGCCTCAGATCTGGTCTCGGGGGTAGGACTAAGGGTTTCTGTCCTCCTCTTTATTTACCTGAAGACGGAAGAAGGCCCAGCTTCAGAAACGTGATTTCACTTAAATACAGACCATGGACAAAGTCCAAAATACCACTTTTATAAAAACTCGATATTTCAGATCTGTGACTTCATTTCCACTTCACACCACTTCTTTTATCTTTACATCCCTTAAATACGTTAATTATTACCATAAATACGGTCGCCAGTCCGTCTCATGCTTGTAAAAGTCACCAGAACTTGACCCAAAGTTTATTTTATTTACAAAAAAATAACAAAACATGCAAGGCGTACGACTATGAAGGCAAGAAAGTAAGGAAAATCAGAAAATAAGTATGGACAGATTTTTACAATTTCACTCCGCATCCTTTAATTAGCAAGGTCCTGGTGTTACGCGGTGCAGCCTCTGCGTAAAGATCTCAACTAAATAAAATAATTATACAGAGTGATTCAAAAGGTTAGAGCCAAACTTAAGGAGCGTATAGTGGGACTCAGAGAGAACAACTTTCGAATAGGAATCCATGTCCTCCGAAGTTATCCTGAGTCAGTCGAGGTCATTGAAGGTAGGGAAGTCTGATAACATACCTGTTGTAAATTTGGTTTGTAAGATTGCTAATGTAATCCTTGTACATTAATAAAAAAACAAAAATTAAGCTAGTAGGAGAATAGCAAAGTACAAATAACAAATAAGAACAACAAGTATAATATACATAGGTTCTATTACGAAAACTGTTTTGTTAGTCAACATATTCAAACCAAGGCACACAGAGGGCATACGCTAAGCTCAAGTAGAGTCCAGTGATGGGTTCTTGTAAACATGGAAATGATCAGTAGGGTTCCATAAAAAACAGAGAATTTTTGATCAGATGAGCGATTAACGGCTTCTAAATGACGACTCTATTCCACGGAGTTACATGTGGATAATTGCTGTATTTCACACTCCCCATTTTTGGACAATGTTTTAATTTTTGTTTTCATCTAAATCCTTCTACTTTGGCCACAATATTTGGCCTCTTTAAAAATGTTCGTCTTTTACTTCCTATAACAATTTTTTTCAGAAATTCTTCTGCTTGATTTAGAACTTTGGACTACTATTTTTAGACTTTTCGGTTTGCTATGACCCTTTCTTTTAGCATTATTCAAAATCTCTGACTTCACCATTTCTGTTTTCTAAACTTGTCATTTATCAGACGTCGTTTATCCATTCCAACTTTTAGAAGTATTTTCAGAATTTTTTACCATTCCGACTTCTGTATATCGACCCTTAACTGTACAACAGAAGAACACTTTTATATAATATGAATTTTAATGCCTGCTTTAAGAAACGCCTTGTCCGTATTCAATGTCTGATAAAAATTTGACTCCACTTGCCAGAACTAGATTTCCCACTTGGTCGGCAGAATGTCTCATTTTCTGGGGTTATAAAACAACATGAAAGCATAGAACGACACGGGAGGATTAATTTTCAAACTAGCTGAATGTCTCGAAGTACCGACGATCGTCGTCAAGTACAGGATTATTTTCAGGTGGGGGGGGGGGGGGGGGGGAGAGAAGCGAAAGTCTGCTCCTGACGAGAATCGAACACAGATCGTCTGAACCGCAGGATAATCACTGGACTGACTGAGCTACCCGGCTCCACGACAGTTAGCGTGCGTTGAGTGCAAACAGAGAAACAGAGGAAAGAAGGAAAGAAAGAAAGAATAAAAATAACGAAAGAAATATCCCATTTCAGACAAATCTGGTTCCTTCAGATTTTCTAATCAAAATTCTGTATGCATTTTTTATCTATCTGATGCTTGCTACTTGCCCACAAAAGCCACATGTACCTTTTGATAAAATGATAGTTTCATTTTACGTTGAGGAGTTGTTCACTGCCTGTCAAATTTCTAAGATGAAATGCTGCCCCTTATCAGTTATCTGCGACTGCTTATTCACTAGTATTTGCAGCTATGCTCCATCCTGAATTCATAATAGATCGTTAAAATTACGGGGATGTCATAAGGCAGGTCTACAAGGCGTGTATCTAGAATCGATTGAAGGTTGTGAGTCTAGTAAAATTATTTATCTGCACTGTCCCCGTGGATACAGACATCTACAGCTGGATGAGTGTTTCTGTCCGCTGACTAGAACAGCCAGTACCCCGATCGTACACATTTACCACTGCTCCAAAATCTCAGAGCACTTCTGAACTCCTAGACAGTGGACAAGGTCACAGACTTAAAAACTTAACGCAGCAACATCTTTGAGACAGCAGTGAACCCTAACAGTCGAGGTAAAGTGGTTAAATTAATTAATAACGTGCCAGATATACAAAAAGTACAGCAGTCATTCTTTGATCACACTAAATATTCAGCATCGAATTCCAGGGTAATTCGTGAACGCTGAATAGGAAAGGATATGTAAGGAAGCGGGCATAGCTTATTTTTACGATCGCATCCTGTAATTTTTATCCAGGGACTACGGAAACCTACGAAAAATTTTAATCAGCATAGTCTAAATCTAAACCGAATTTCGAACCAAGGACCCCAAAATACGAAGCTGGAGAGCTAACAATTCAACTGCAACCTTATTTTATTATACATAGGCGTATCAACGAACCACTAAATAAACGTAGTTTATGGGTGGTTCTCTTATTATGCCTGACTTAATCAGGATTAATAATGGAAAGGTTTGAAGTTTTACTTTCATTTACATGTTGCATTCTGAGCCACAACAGTGTCAGAAGTTCTTTGAGTGGGTGTCGTTAAAAGCTCATGTATGGAGAAAAGTAGGCCCACAGTCTACAGAATTAGCCTTTGATACTCGGATCAGCAGTGAGGATGGAGTGGGTGTTATGAACGCCTACATATAAATCTCAGTCAATGGGGTTTCGAAACTGCAAAGAATATTTTCAGAAAAATCTTTAACTTTGAAACCAAACAACTTATATTTCAAAACTTGTTCAACAAACGTAACATTCGTTTATGCAAAGTAACCTGTAAGATTCTGTGAGTCTTATTATGACCGTCGAATAGTTATCACTTCCTATAAGGGAAATCACGAGTTCAAATCTCGGTTCACAGATCGGCTATTCTGAGGCTTTTCTTTAATTTCCTCAGCTCCTCCAGGAAAGTTCCTGGACAGTACCTTAAATTTGGCCACGACGGCTTCCTTCCACATCCTACCCAATTCGCAATTTCACAGGCGGTTAGCCGCTGGCTTCTCATTGTGGAGACCAAGATTCGCTCTAAGATCAGCCTACGTGGGATTTCTGTTGGACAAAATGGCACTGGGACACTCCTTCTCTGAGGCCATAAGTTTTCCACTGTCGGTATTATTCCACTGTTGCTTAATATTCACTCATGTATCATCTGGGCGATGAACAATGGACCCTTTTTAAGGTCGCAGTTCTACAGAGACATAGTCTTATTCCATCATAGCAATAAAATTCATTATTCAATATTTATTTTATTATTCAAAGACATATTATCATAGTAATTAAAAGCGTTGTTAAATAAACCAGAAAGAGACGTCATTTTTGTAGACTCTGTTTTGGTGTAAATAAACATTTATGCGCCTGAATATTTTGTTCCTCATAATGTCATCTATTTACTGTGACTCGCCGCGTTTTGGGACCAATTAAACACCTTTTTTATTCTGTACGGTTTTTTCACGTCTCACGAGTAACGGGCCGCAGAATTTATCCAGTTCTGAAACCGTACAGCTTCTGACTTCAGGAAAATTAGTGCTTCAGAAATGAGGGTCATTTAAAGGACAATTAATATAAAATAATAATTTTATGGATTTGAATTTCTCACTGCGGTGAAAATGTCCGTGTTGGTCTTGTGGCTTGTGACAAGTATGTACCACCGTTTCGGAGAAAAGTGTCCACCTACCTACAGGTCCACAAGACGTTACAAGCACGAATTTTAATTTATTAAAAGTTTATTTGTTCTGTGTACTTTTCACTTATCGCCAGCAAATTGAACATGTCAGCCTTATAGCTATTAACATGATCACATACTCACCATTTCGTGAATGGTTCATTTGTGTTGTCCAAAACCTTTTCCCATGGCTTTGTCCACGTAACACATTGTCCAACCTCCGCCCAGAATTTTTCGGGTTCTTCCAAAGATCTTTTGAATGATTCTTGGTACTTCTGATTCTGGTCTAACGTTTGTTTTAGTATGAATTCTGAAATATTGAGAAAAAAAAACGTACAGAACAGCACAACATAGGAACATGTGATAAAAATATGATATATTTAAAAGATTTCCAAATGTTACTCGTATATTAAAATGTATGTTACAATTTCATTATGACAACAAAGGTATCATTCATAATAAAGCGAAATTTTAACGGTGGTTTGGGTGGATGCTTGATTGTTCCTTCGTGACTGGAAAAAATCCTTTCCGAACGCATTTTGATAAATCTTTTAACAATTTGCTTCGTCCGTAGTGAGCCAGTCACTTGATTAAGTGAAAATATCATCTGTAAGCACATAGTAACAGAGTGCAGTCACGTTCAGAAATGAAGGCGTGGAATGAGGCATAGGATGAAGGAAAAGGGAAAGTGATAAAGAATACCAGCAGCAGAACAAAATATAGACTGATGTTTTCAAGAAAGAGTGTAAAACAGTTGTTGCGCAGAACTTCATAACAAAAAATTGAGAGGCGTTGAACATTCAGTGTGTATATACGTGCAGGCACTTGCACGTTCCACACTCGATACCTTTGGAAATATATCTTTTGACGTGACAGAAGAAATACCCACTCTAAATTGTTTTGAATGTGTGCACTGTGAAAGAACGTTCTCTTTCACAAGAGTTCTGTAGATGGAGACCATATCTACATTTTCGTATGTCGTCAGTAGTAAGTCGAAGTAAGTGGGAAAATATTTCA